>NW_026622852.1:20867922-22131922 GCF_023065955.2 Ursus arctos
GATTTAATTTATTCCTCTAATTATTATTTGGGGAACAGGCTGTAGAAGTACAGTCTCTCAAGGAGACAAAATTAGGACACTGATTACAGTGGTGCTCAGTTACACCACTTAAGTATACCCACATGAAAATAAAAGGTTGATATTCTAACTGCTAATTAGTACACAGCTAATATCTTCAGAATTTGAGTAATTCAGCTGAAGTACTTTCCAAACTAAGCATTCAAATAAACTGGAACTTTTTAAACTCACAGATTCTTAATAGGCTAAATCCTTTCCTTACTCTAAGAATTTCATTCACATTCGATAGAAGATTTCCATTTATGCTACTGTGATTGCCTAATTAATTTTTAGATAAAATGATTGCTTACTTTTATTGGAATTTTGCCATGAGTTTGACAGATACGTTAGGAGAACCAAATAATGTAGATCAAAGCTAGTATCAGAGACCAAGCCAGTAATCTTAAAGATGTTTTACCACTGCTCAATCATTTTTAAAGATTATGATATGCAAATTCCATTCTTTCATTCAGCAAATATTTATTTGGTACCTATGGTGTACCTGATGTATCAGGTACTGTAAGTTCACAAAAGAACATGAGAATACTATAAAGATCAAAGAGAAAGACATAAAAGTAATGTTTTTTAAAACTCATGCATTTATTAAAAAATATGTAAGCCTTAATAAGACAAAGCTAAACATCTAGTAAAACATGCCTCGGTTGCAACAATTATTTCTATTATTCATCCAGATAAAGGATGTTTTTACTGCAAATGTGACCCAAAGGAATGTCCATAACTAACTGAACTCCAATAAATGAAATATCAATACATTAAAGTTCACACACCCAGAGTTACATGTGGTACATAATTAAGAAAACTGAAGAAAAAAATTAGCTTGCTATTTTAAAATTTAAAATTCAATTCACTGATAAATAATATTCTTACTGTGAAGACTCATTTTATGTGTCAACTTGGCTGCAACACAGTGTCTTGCTATTTGGTCAGACATTATTCTGATGTTTTTGTTAAGGTGTTTTTTGAGGGGTGAGAATAACATTTCAATCCGTGGACTTTGAGTAAAGCAGTTATCCTCCATAATGTAGGTGGGCCTCATCCCATCAGTTGAAGGTCTTAACAGAACAAAGACTGACCTCCCCAGAGCAAGAAGGAATCGTGGCGACAGACTGCCTTGCATTTGAACTGCATCTCTTCCCTGAGTCTCCAGTCTGGCCTGTCCCATCAGATTTTGGACTTGCCATGCCTCCACAATCACGTGAGCCAATTCCTCAAGGTAAAATCTCTCTGTATATGTGTTCACATATCTTGTTGGCTCTGTTTCTCTGAAGAAACCTAATATACTCATTTTTCAATACTTAATTTTCATGTAGGTCTAACAAAAGTTAGGAGGGCTTAAAGCTGCATTTGTCCCTAGCAGAAGAGAATAAATCCACTTTGAACATATGTTCCACCCAAAACTACACCCCAAATTTATTGTTTGTAAACCTGTGAGTACCTTAAAAATGAAAAATAAAAAGGGAGCATTGCTAGGTTTTAATAAATACAGACAACTGAGGACCGAAATTCTGACACAAGGATAAAGGTACATGATTATGAGATATGCTAATGAACTCCATTTATCTCTGATAAAGTTCTCTCAAAAATGTTGTGACTTCCTTCTAAATTTATGTACCAGCAGTTATAAATATTCTCATTAAAAATAGCACCTTTATCTCAACGAAAACTTTGTAAGTAGTCCCCTTATGTAAAACACAACAAAAAATCAGAGAGCTCTAGAACAATCAAATCTCAGGGACAATTCCTCTCAGTCTCTTTCCAAATCTACCCACAGCCACCAGCAGTAAAGCTCCCAATGAAGTGCAAAGAATCCTAGAGCTCTGGAGAGCTTGCTTATGAACACAGACGCCTAAGACAAACAAGGATACATATTTTTCAGAGAAGGTATGATAATTAAAACACTGATAAATTAAAGGAGAGGCGGTTAGAATAATGCACCTGTATGACATCCGAAATTTTAATTGGAGTAGCAAGTGTTTCTGGTGTAAAGCATCTCTAATCACATTTGTATAAGGTATATATATAAGCACACTCAAGGTTTTGGTCATATACACGTCTAAAATAATATATTGATTTTTCTGTTATTTAACAGAAAAAGGCCTCAACAATTTATTTCAAATCACCCAACTTTATAGAGTATATGTATATAACCCACTACTAAAGAATCAAATATAAGACAAAAATGAAGTCATAATAAATACAATAGATTTATTCAGTGTAATTCAGAAGTAACTCCAAAAGGCTATACCATTGTTATTTTGGTGTGCAGAAGTTTCAACTTAAGAAATAAAAGATCAAAAGTATTCATAGTTAAGACAGTTTTGTGGTCACACCATTGAACTTAGATAACTAGGTTCTTGCCCTGTAAACAAAAAGGACATGGTAAAACCAGCATGAGTATTTGGAACCTGATTCAGTTATTAAAATAGTTAATCACCAAATGTTTGATTAATGACTCATGAATCAAACAGACTAAGTAATTCTAATGACTGAAATGATCACAGAGTTCATTATTTTAATAATAAGCAATGACCAGGCAACATCTCAGCAAGTAACGAGGCTTTTGTGACCTTGGGAAAGTTACTCAATCTTTTGTACCATAAAATGGGACCGCAGAAAACTGGTCTCACAGGACAGTAAATGGAAAGGAGTGTCCAAAGTATATTTAATTTAACATACTCCATAATAATATATAGCTTTTCACATCTTTGCCTATTCCAATGTTTTTTCTGGTTTGAAGAAAATGAAATCTTGGTTACTTACAGAAGTACTGCATAACGGTGACATTTTCAAGTTCCTGATCATTTAGCAGTCAAATTATTTAATCAATACATTCATTGGGTACTTTATATACAGTAATTCCTTACGAATATATATATATAATAATTCAATTAAAATTAAAATGTTTAAATTTCAAAATGGCATTTTTATGATTTTGAGTGGGAGTACTCATTCGATGGAGCTATTTATGATATATCATGTTTCTTAACCAGAAAGTATTACAATTTACTTTTCAGAAAAAGAACAGGAGAGACAGAGATATCGACTATGTAAAACATGTATAGTTAGGTAAGGAAACCATAATTTCTGGTGTATTTGACATAGCTTTGATAATAATGGACTCTGAGTACCATATGGAAGGATTCTAGAGTATATTTACCAGGGATCTCTTGACCTTCTATGTCTTGTAATACAAAATGGCTTGTTCTCAATGGCACAGTAAAGGGATCCTAGGCTTCCAGGTGTAGATCAACTGCAGAAGCACCTGTGAAGCACTATGAATTACTTTGTAAACCACCACCACATTAGCTTAGATATGGTGATTCACAAAGAAATCCACAGCACTTCACAGTTTGGGTAAGGCTTGGTACCTATGAACCAATAAAAACAGTACCCTTATACCACCAACAACTGAGGGTGCATTTTCAGCTATTTTTATATCTTTTCATATGACATTCAAATAGACTTATAGCAGAAGAACTAGACAGGGCAATATTCACAATCAGTTGAAGAGTATGCTCAATTTTGCATCATCCTCTTTTCATTGGAAAAATACAAGAAATACTAAACATTTTAAGTAAACAAAACTTACAAATAAAATGTATGGTTTCTGTAGTATATAACAACTAATTTTCATTTAAAAGACTTTCTATGCAACAATTGGCATGGCATTATGTAGGATGATAAAACAGGGTCCTACTCATAAAAATAAAAGGCATGGTTATTAATATACTTGTCAGAAGTGGGGAGTAAAATAAATAATAAAAGTATATGTGATTCTTACTTATATATCACATATAAGTGTTGTTGCTGGGACAATTTACTCTAAAAATGTCCTTAGTTACTTGGCTTCAAATTCTGTAATCATGAAATCTTTTATTTTATTTTATTATTATTTTCTTAAAGATTTTATTTTTAAGTAATCTCTGCACGCAATGTGGGCTCAAATCCACAACCCGGAGATCAAGAGTCATACACTCCACTGACTGAGCCAGCTGGGTGCCCCATAAAATCTTATATTTTATAAAAATCATTAAATGTACTGGAGCTGAGTGTTCTTCTATCATATTTGTTCAAATGAATATTATTTTTCATGTGCCTTTCTGAACACCAAGACTGTTTGTAAAATCAAATGCTATGTTACACATACCAGAAAACCACGACATTGATTAAAAAAAAAAAAAAGGAAGAAAACATTCAGTGAAGTTGCTATCTTTAGTAAAATCACTAAAATCAGCCACCCTTTATCTATGTTTATGGCACTGATAACATTTATCTAAAGAGCAGGGAGAACCCTAAAAGTTTCATGTATATTAATGAAAAGAAACTGATCTATAAATTTACTGGCCTAGGAAACATAATATCGGTCAGGTAATTCATGGCTGCAAAATTTCAACCTTTTTTTCAATTCATCAAATCATCAAATGTTACATTTAAGGTTTATTTTATGCAGAAACTCACGAATATAGTCCTAGGCAGTTTGCCACTGTTACCAAAGGTTACTGCTTAAGCATCCCCCCACTCATCATCCTCCAACCACACATGCAACAATTAGGCCAAACTTGCTGAGTAACTGAGCCAAGAAAAATCATTAAATGAAACGGAAAACTGTAAAAATAATGATATATTCAAGGATATTTATTATATGCCAATTATGTGCCAGATATGGTTCTGGTTAGAGGCTGAGGCTATAAAAACACTAATATAGTCCCAGCTTTCAAGGAACAGAGAAGAAAACAAGCAATTAAAAATAGTTGATATGTGCCACGAAAAAGCTGCACATAGGGCTAATGGCAACCAAATGGATTGGCCGCTTAATCCAGGGGTCAGAGAGTTATAGACCTCTTACCCTAAGAGGGTGATTGCAAAGTATCATGAAAGGAGAACTGCTGGAAGAACAGCAGAAGTTAGCAATGGTAACTTGCTCTAGGTAGAAGACAAAACTCATCCCAAGGCCTGTCAAGAGATGAATCATATCACGTATACTACATATGACAGCATCTATAGATACATGATAGTGGAAAAGGAGAGTCTACACTATATTTAGAGAGTAAGTGAAAACAAGTGGGCATCACCAGATTGGAAGTAACAGGGACAGACAAATTTGAAGCAAGAGAACTGTAGCATGGTAAGACAGCCTCAATGAAATATGGGCAGGATTCAGGAGCAGTTGTAGAGAAGCTCTTCCGATCTTAATGAAGAGTGTCGCACTCCCTCCCAAAGTGGGCTAGGCAAAACCTCTTGAGAATTAGACCAGTTTTCCCTATGAGGGTCAGGCATGCCAGCTGAGTTGAGGAGACACACTCAGAGATTTACACAGGCTTGAAAACAGGTCAACTAATCTTAAGAAGATCTAAGTGACTCTGAACAACCATCCTACTACTCCAAATGTGGAATTACGTTGATCAGATAATTTTAGAGAAACAATTCAGGGTGGATTTTATAACATGCCATCCTTTTTGTTACCCTTCTTTCTCTAAAGAAGACAAGCATTCTCTCTATACCTCGTAGTATATGCTCATTGGACACTTCACTTGCCTTACTTCTGAATTTACATGCAAGGAAACTTCCAGCAGACCCCTCTCTAAATTGCATACAGCTTCTTAAAAAAAATCCTCCCCCATTTTCTGTCAAATATGCTCTCAATTTTTTTATGAAAGGATAACTGATATGCTCTGAGAAGGAAATGTTCTGATTGAACTAACTTTCTGGTGCATTGATTAATTAGAAAACACTATTTTTTTCAACTCTGGCATTATTTGACTTCAAAAGTAGGTGAAGTTCATTGTTTCATGATGAATAACCACATTGCAGTGCTTTAATTGTCTTTTTCTAAGGTTATTCAGAACCCTTGTGACATTTACTATTTGCAGTCCACATTTTCTTTAGTACTCATAATGCATCGGTTATTCACCAAATGCTTAAGATTTGAGAAGATAAAATTCCTAAACAAAGGAATTCAGAGTACCATGGAGTATACAAAGTTACTCTGCATTTGCAATTAGGAACTACATCACAAAACATTTTTTTTTTTTTAAAGATTTTATTTATTTATTTGACAGAGATAGAGACAGCCAGCGAGAGAGGAAACACAAGCAGGGGGAGTGGGAGAGGAAGAAGCAGGCTCATAGCAGAAGAGCCTGATGTGGGGCTCGATCCCATAACACCAGGATCACGCCCTGAGCCAAAGGCAGACGCTTAACCGCTGTGCCACCCAGGCGCCCCACAAAACATTTGAAAAAGGAAAGAAACATGTCCAAGGTCCTATGGTTGCAGAGAGGAGAGAGGCAAACATCTAAGTCCTTCAGGGCAAAGGGAGAGGATGGTGTGGATTTGGCTTACTCGTTACACAATATGACACACTGTATGCAATTATAAGGTCTGAAGTTGATTGCTATTTCTGTGTTCTGACGCTAAAATCCTGACAGTTGTTTGTGGGACAAGTCACTAATGTTAGCATGACTTCATACGATTAACTTCATTCTCTTACTTTTCTTAACACCTGGAGAAAAATACCAGCTAACAGGAGTCTTTTTAATTGGGCTCCAGCTAGTTGATGGGTTTATCAGAGGAAAAAATGCCATCCAGAAGTCTTAAAGGAGTAGCTTAGTTCCAATTCAAAAGTCTGAACAAAAAGTTAGTCTGTAGTACAATTCATTTGCTAGATTCATCCTTATTTTTAGAATTTTGTATCTCACATGTTTCAACCCATGCAAGCAAGACAACCGAAATAAAAGAAACAGAGGGAAAAGCAGGGCTAATATCACAATACAGGCATAATATAAACTCCATTTAAAATAACTACTGCTGTTGATAGGAAGTAAAACAGCTGCAGAACTGACAGAGGCATCTGCAGTTAAGGACGATATCATACCACTAATATGACAATCCCCGCTGGTAAACTGAGTGGGAAGCATAGCTCCAAAGGAAGCCTGCATCCTTTCCTGGTGATGAAAGCTAAGAAGAATGAAAATAATATACCAAGTAAAATAATACAAAACAAAAATAGAACAGGAAATGAAAAATGCATGCACAGTAGACATAATCTTCCCACTGGTTGGGTTTTCCCCTTTCCTCAAAAGCTCTTTCTTCTGCCCCTAAATATTGAAAATCAGTGTATAAGAACTAGTGACTGGGACGCCTGGGTGGCTCAGTCGGTTACGTATCTGACTCTTGATTTTGGCTCAGGTCATGAACTCGGCGTCGTGAGATCGAGCCCCGCATCGGGCTCTGCCCTGAGTGTGGAGTCTGCTTAAGATCCTCTTTACCTCTCTCTTCCTTCTGCCCCTCCCCCCCAAGCTCATGTGCACTCTCTCTCTCTTTCTCTCATACTCCCTCTAGAACAAAAACAAAAGCAAAAAAACCAAGTGACTGCTGACTAGAAAATCATAAAGTATTCACAGGAAAGTTGCTAATGAATAATAATGCCCATGAGTGATCACAATGAAAGAACACATACTTTAGTGACATCAAAACATTAAAGTTATAATTTATTAATTTATATCACCAATTAATGTAATTGCTAACAATAGCTGAACTAAGTATATGGCATAATCTATGCCTCTAAAAAAAAAAAAAAAAGATGAGCAAACTTTTGAAAATGTGTCCTCACTATATCAATTTGAGAACTGGAAATAAATTACAGAGACTCATAAAATGATTGGAATGTTCATTATTTTTGAAAAAAAATAAAAAGAATTTTCATTTAATGATCCCTACAAAGTACTCAGATTAATTCACTTATTTCTGATAATGAGAGAGAAGACAGAATCCTCATCCTTGAAAGACGTGGAAATCGAGGCTCAAAAACCAAGTCACATGTCAAAGGTCTAAAGGCATTTAAACTGCAAAGCGAGATCTGTTTAAAAGCTTATGCATTCTCCTTGCCCCATGATTCTGCAGTATGCAATGTAACTGCAGCATTTGGGAAATCTATTGAGAAAAGAATATTAGGTGACAATATGAAGTTTGAGCTATAAATCATTCTAAATACTATGTAGGATCAAATGAAGAAACAGAGGCATGGCATCTACAATGAAACAATTCCTTTGACCAAAAATAATAAGAAAAGTTAATTTATAACTCATAATGTTCAGGGTGCCTGAGTGGCTCAGGTAAGGTTCAGCGTCTGCCTTTGGCTGAGGTCATGATCTTGGCACCTTGGGATCACGTCCTGAGTCATGCTCCCTGCTGAGTGGGGACTCTGCTTCTCCCTCTCCTTCCGCTTCTCCCCCCACTTGTGCTCTCTCTCATTCACTCTCTCTTTCAAATAAATTATTTAAAAAAAACTGTTTTATAACTTATAACATTCAAATTAAATTTTTTGCAAGGGGAGTGTCTATTTTACTTAAGAAAATGCTTTCAGGATTTTATATAAAATATCCATTTATATAGGAATAGATAATATCCCAATTATCAAGGATTCCTTTCCTATTCATTAAAGATGATCCACAGAAGTTTGATGAAACATGTTTAGTTTCTGTTACTAAATTTGCTTACAGTTAATAAAGTTTCTTGTCTTTAAAAGCATATTGTGACTTAAATGCCTTTAGTTGAGTGTGAACTTTTATGAATAAGCCCATATGAATGATATTTTATGTTATATTCTGGGAAACCATTTTCATCATTTGATGGGTTTAGCTCACTGTGGAAGATCATTAGTCTAAGATCTGGTTCATAATATCCAGAGATCCTGTTTATCAAGTGGGGATCTACACTTACTAATGGGCTCCTAAGAATAATGTGTGTGTGTGTGTGTGTGTGTATATATGCTCTTCCTTTTTTTTTCTCTGCTTCAGGACTACTAATGTACTTAGAAAATAGTATTGAGGATAACTTTTTATCAGCTCGGGGATAACTTATTCTACTTTATATTTCCACCCCAACTCAACTGTCTACTTTTTGAAGGTCAACTCAATCATCCATTTATTTGAAGAGCAGAAATAAGTGCCTCTTTGGAAAGAGTATGAGAAGACAGAAAACAAATAAGCATTTAAAAACACATGTAAACTTTCAGTGCTTATTATTCCCTCATTAATGAAAATCTCATATTTGGAAGAGTAATTCAGTTGAGTAACTGCAAACATAATTTGGTTCCTGTGGGTTGACTTTGTTCCAAACCTTGAAGATTCTATTTTGCAATTGAAAATTAAGCTTGTTTGGCACTGTGATTTCACAGATGAAGATAGAAAGAAATGGAATATGTTATTTAAGCTCCCAATTCACAATTTTTGCAATGTTTGAGTGACTGTATTACATAATAATATTTTAAATTATTTTGTATGGAATTTAGCCCTAGTTGACTTGATGATATAATAGACCATGTCTGTTTTTTTAACTCAGGTCTATTTGTTGAATATGAGATAAATATAATTGATATAATTCTTAAATACATGTTTATAACTACCAAGGATTAGGCATAGTTAGAACTATAGAATTCAAATATAGTTTAGATTTGACAAACATCTAATTATCCATCAAAAATATTTTGAGCCTCTGCTATTTGGGAGGAAGTATGATAAACACTAAGACTCAAAAAGGAAATACTTACTGTCCCATTTCAAAGAGCTCAGAGTCATTGGGCAGACTGACAAATCTGCAACATTTCTACTACAGGGATAATTGTAGTGATGGGATAGCACAGGATCCTACAGGAGAAGAGACACCTAATAAGAATTGGGCAATGAGGGAGGAATTTCAGAAGAGATGAAGCCCATTTCCTGCCATATTGGGTGAAAAACTATTTGACCAGTGACTGAATGAGAAGTGGGAGTGGTAAAGAGAGTACTCCAGGTGAAGGAAAGATCATTTGTGAAATTCAGAAGCAAAGTGCCCATGGAATATTTAAGCAAACTACATATTAATTCTGTATGACAGAAGGATAGCTAGCAGCCGGAAAGAACTGTTAAAATTAGGTAAAAGTCCAATGGCTTGAACTGTATGCTAGGCAGGGCCTGATGACAGTGACTCAACACATGACTAATCTCTGTCCTCAAGGAGCTCACAGATTGGCAACTGGTGATTTTGGACATCGTCTTCATCAACATTGCAAGCCCTACTGCAACCACCACTATAAACCATAGCACCCTCTGTCCCCTTTCCAGGCAGGAATAATCTGTTTCTCTCCCTACTCTACCCTCTTTTATTCTCCCCTCCCTACCACCCCACATAAAGACTTCTTCAAAGGAAAGGCTAGATGAGTCATGATCAAAACCAAAATTACAATACCAGATAAATAAAAACTTTAATAATAAAGCTTAAAAATACTTCAGAATCAGAAAAATATCCCAGATCACCCAGTTCTATCAAGATTTCTTACTTCAGTCTTCAAATAATTTATTTTGTTTTTCTAAGTGTAGATCAATGGCCAATGCAATGAAATAGTTTGTAATTTACATCCATGTTCTTTAAACCATATCTGATCTTTTTATCCGCTGCTTAAACACTTAATTTCTCTAGGCATTGCTTTCACATAAAATCCCAACATTTGAAGTTCATCACAATCTGGCCACAAACAGTTCAACATTATTTCTTGTCACTTCACTCGTAGGTGTGCCATGTTCCAGCCCCATTTCATTTCCCATTCTTATCCAAACATATGGCTCCATGCACTTGAACACAAAATGTCTCTACCAAAGACGTCTTATTACCACACTTCTTCTTCTTCTAGAAAACTCTTATTCATTCTCAAAGACACAGATCTAATGTCATGTCCACTGTGAAGCATTCTCTGATTCCCCACAGGCCGCAGATCCTTCCTCAGGATCCCCACAGACCAGTATTCCTACCATTATTATAAGTTTCTACACTGGTTTATGTGTATACTGTTTTCCAAGTTATCTAACCTCATAGAGGTCAGTGGTTGTGCCTTAGTCATCTGGAATAAACAACTGATGAGGAGAAAATGTTTGCAGGCTATATAATACACTAGGGTCTATAACTAGAATAAGTAAAAACATACAAAAAGTAATAAGAACATAAACAACATGACGGAAGAGTGAACAAGTTATTTGAACTTGTAAATCATAAATAAGGAAAGGAAATGACCAAATGTATCTGAAAACTTTGCTTCACTTCATTTACATTACAAAATAAACAAGTAAAAGAGTAACAAAATAATTCATCCATCAGATTGCCAATAATTAAAACATTTATCAGGCAATGGTGGCAAGAAATTGGAACTCATTCTCGACTGCTAGCATTATAAGTTGTCATGTTTTTTGCAGCACATAATACAAAATGTTAATATTTAAATGGACATATGATTTTAATCTGATAATTCTCCTTGTAGACATCTACAAAAATGTTTATATTAGTAAAAATATATTAACAGACACTGATTATAGCATCTATTAACAAATTAAAAGTTTGAAATTTTAGTACTATATAGACACTAAAGTAGATATTAATAATGGTATATAAATCATTATGCTATTTAAACAATATGTACATATTTTAAAGTACAGCAACATGGGCTATTTAAAAATATGCCCATAATGATCTACAGATTTAAAACAGTTTCTAAGTTCCAGAAAAATATGCATAATAAAAACTCACTGAAAACATATATGCATATAGAAAACACTCTAGAAAACATGCCAACTTGTTTAAAATGTTTGTATCTGGGAAATAGGAATGGGAAGTGGAAGGGAAAGCAAAGGTAGCAGTAGGAAGGAGGCTTCAACATTTTACTTCCCACACTTTTGTTATTACCTTAGGCATACAATAATATATTCAGCTTAAAAATACCAAAAAAAGAAAGTAAAGTAAATCTTTCATATAATAAAAAATATTAAGCTCAAGAACATGGCCAACTATACTAGATTGTAACCAAATGATGTCCATATTTACATCTTCAAACCCCTGAGGCTTTTATCTCTGCAGCACGGAGATGATAAAGTAGAAGGAGCAATTTCCTGAAAACAGCACAGAGCAAGTGAAATGAGCATGAGAGATTGGAGGATCTAGGTTCAAATCCCAGTTGTAACACATATTAACTGGGTGAGTGTTATTCCTATGAGCCTTACTTTCTTGCATATAAAATGTTCATAATAGTACTTACCTCCTAAAATTTGAAAATGCTTACTTCCTAGTAGGTGCTTAATAATTTCTAGTTTCTTCTATGTTCTATTGTAAGAAACCTTGTCCTGTTTGGAGATGAATGATTAGCCTTGCACCAAGATGCCTTTTACTGGAGGGGAGTGCCACACTACAGTCAATGATGTGGTTATTTCCTCTCAATTTGTAATGTAATATTGCTTTTAACCTCTAACTTCCAAATCATCATAATTTTATGCTTTGACTTATAAAATCATAAACCCATAGAGCCGGAAAAAAGTCTTAAAAAGTTATTTAGTGCAGGTTTCACACCTGCAGGCAAAACGATGGGCATGATAAAGTATCGACAGTGTTTTAATCATTTCCCCAAAAGAGATTCTGGCATTTACTTGAATGACCCATCAAATGCTTAATAAGTCTTTTCTTTAAGTAATGTCTTAAAAGAAATAGACATACAGAAGAAAAACAAATTTTTTTCTTTGGAATTAAACCATTTTCTTTGTCTTTATTATATCAAAATTAGTGTAAGAGATGACATGTAATAGGAAAGATGAGATATACAAGTAGGAAACAATGAAACCGTGATAGGAGGGCAAAATTAAATGGTGTTATTTTTTGAAAGACAAGTTCAAATAGGCTATCATTCTAGATATGATGGAAAATTCATGGCAGTGTTCACCCTGTTATGATGCCTGAGTCAGCTGTAACCAGATATTCATGGCAAAAAGATTCCAACACAGTTGGATACACAATTCCAAGGGGCTTTGTACAAACATTGCCCTATGGTAAACAAATAACAGATATTTTCTGGCAGGTGATTATAACTATATTGTTTTGAGTAACCAGACACTTTGTTCTTGGCATTATGAATAATTCTTAGATGAATAAGGAGAATTTAATGATTGGCACTAGGTAGCAAGAAGATTTGCATCTACAATCTTGCTGCTAGGGAGGCATACACTTAGTTTTCCACTTGGTAACACATATGTAAAAACCAGGAAGATATTTACCAAGAGGTAGAAATAGGACAGTTAGATTAAATGGAAACATACTGAGTAACAAAAAGGATTTTAAATAAAAATCAAGTGATATCCTTATACCTGAGGATTAGGATTCCATTAGCAATGACAAAAGGAAGAAATCAATTATGCTTAATTCAGATTTAACATATCTTAAAATTTTGTGGTCAAAGTAGATAATCCTTTGTTTTCCTAATTGTAACAACAGCAGATAAACATTTTCTACTAGTAAGCAAACTATTTTTCCAAATCCATTTCAGCTACAAAGATTATGTCTAAGAAAGTTTTGACTAAATACCTACCCTACCTATCCTATAGATGGCTAAGATCTGGAATCCAAAAATTAGGAAGTAAGAGTTGGACTTGGTCAAACTTTTCAGTAGATTCTATCTTGGGGTTACTTTGACTTCAATATATTTAAGAAAGGATTGTCTTCCTTCTCTTTTGATGTTCTACAAAGAGTAGCTGCTTTAATTCAATAATTCTCAAACTTACTTATGCCACTGAGTACCTAGAAGATAGTCACTCTTTGTAGAACACAATTATATAAATGTCTCATTAAAATTACACCATAAAAACTAAAAAAAAAAAAAAAAAAGTACAGTAGAAATGGATTTCCCTGAACAACAAATAATACTCAATACTAATTGAAAATAATAACATTTTAGGAATGTATAAATAAATAACATGAACCAACTAACTAAATCTAACATGATGGCTAAGGATGACAAGTGAAGCAAAAATGCTTGGTTTAGACAATTAAAAACTCATTAACCCTGCCAAGTATATCTAATCCCTTTGTTCTTACCATTTTGTGTATCATATTAATATAACTGATCGGTCTGTGGACTAATACAGCAGTGGTCAGTAGCATTTCTACTTTTCTTACTCACTAATAATATGTGCATAGTGATCCATGGTTTTCAACATGTTTTCATACAAATAATGGCATTTGTTCCTTAAGACAGCTCTGAGAATTAAGGCTAAGATATAGTATTAATCTTTTGTAGGAGATTGAGCCAAGTCTCTGTTCTAAAATAACTTGTCCAATTTACTTTGTTTCTCTAATTTCAGTTTCCTCATCAGTAATATGAGGAAAACAGGATGAACTTAACCCAGTTGTCGTGCTGTATCAAATTTACTTGACCCAACATGGCCTCACCCCCTTAGAAGCTAACTCAAGTGAGAGCCAGCCAGCCACTGTCATAGCTTCCTCTCCTCACACTACCAACTGTCTCAGCCTCCCTGAGGAGCAAAGACGGAGCTGCCACATGGCTTCCATCATGTCTGCCCAGCAGGAACCACAGTAACTCCATCGCCCAAGTTCTACTTGACCAGATTCACCGCGGCTCTAACTTCCACAACAAACTGCCCAAAAAGGACGGGTAACACAACCTGGAAATCAAGGACATTTAAAATAATGGGGTAAATCTTGGCCAATAAGAAGCAGCTTATAAGGCACTAACAAATACACACTTACTATCCCTCCTTCTCAAACCTAACAGTCTCATCAGAGGTATAGTGGTTCTATACTGCCTCTCAGAAGATGTCCCATGACATGAGCCAACTGGCTATGTTTCTCTATGAAGCATTGATCTTGATAATACACCATTTTATATTTGCTTACTATCCTCCTTCTCTGCTTTACTTCTCTTCTTCCCTCACTTTTGCTCCCCTGAGATTCCACTCCAAATAAAACATTGACATATAAAAATAAATAAACAGAATACAATGACTGGTCCAAAGTCATATGGATAATAAGCAGTAAGACTGAACTTAACCAAAAGTATTTAGACTGAAAATGTAGTGCTCAGTTATGTTGTTATTCTTCTACCACACATTATCCCTGAGTAACATTAGTTAAGAAACTTTTCCAAACAACTCAACAAAACATGTCAATAGAAAATCAGGTATATTAAAAATCTTTTCCAGGGAAGTTCAAATACAGCTAGTTCCCATACACTGTTTCTTCCAATTATCACAGCAATTTGTGCCTTATTGTCAAACCATTTTCACCTCATCTGTGAGCTCCAATTGATTGAGGCATTTTTGCCTCATTAGTTTTTAATTGGCTCACACTGGCACTTTGGTAAATGGCCAGTCTGACCTACAACCATCTCTGCAGAACTCCACGTCCCCCAGTGCTAACTAAGTTTGTGTAGGGATAGTTGACTTCAATATCACCACAGTGGGCAGATCTGGGTAAAATGTATAATACTGTTAGACTTCAAAATTCCTGAGGACAAACCAATCCTGGAATTGCTGCCGTAGCAACTGACAAGAAAATAAAAAAGGGAAGGGTAGCAGAAAGCTGGACTGAGCATCAGGAAACCTAAGTATGTAATCCTCATAAGTCACTTATCTTCTTTGAGCTACAGTTTTCTACTCTACCTAATTCCTATTTATCTAAATAAAATAATGCCACTGAACTTAATTATCTCTAAGATTCCTGTCAGCTATAAAATCCAATGATTTCACTGGTTATGTACTAGGAATAATGTAAATAACTTCAAATGAAATTACACTCTGTTCTTGGAAGAATATTCTATTTTAAATTTGTCAGTGATCAACAAAAGGGCACCAACATTTTCCATAGAAAGTTTTAATTTTCAGAAATTCATAACAATACTTATATGGTAGTCATTTTAAAAAAGATTTTATTTATTTATTTATTTATTTATTTATTTATTTATTTAAGGGAGAGAGAGCATGAGCAGGGGGGATGGGTAGAGAGAGAGGGAGAAGCAGACTCCCCGCTGAGCAGGAAGCCTGACTCAGGACTTGATTCCAGGACCCTGGGATCATGACCTGAGTTGAAGGGAGACGCTTAAATGACTGAGCCACCCAGGTGCCTCTGATAGTTATTTTAATGAGATTTTTATTTTTACTAATCTGAGAGATTTTAAGTGTAAAATGCTAACATGACTGAAAAACTTTTTTCATGTTAATGATCACTTTTCCATTTTCAGTGGGTTTTGAGACTTTAATATCACCAACTTCATGTCAGATTAATCTATCTGTATAGCACTTAACACCTGAAGCAGTGCACCACTAGATTAGTAACTTTCACACAGGTGATCATGATAACAACAATATTAAAAAACCTTTAACCACTTTCTTTATGCACAGTACATTCAATTTCCCAAACTGCTCATTGCTTCTAATGTTCCTCAATCACAGATGAAATTTAATTTTTTTTCTTTTTGGAGTCTTGGAAAAAGCTATCCTAAAGGGCAGAAGAGATAACTTAAAATTCTCTTAGCCACTCGAAAGGCATATTTGTCTAACAGCATTTTCACAATAGATTAAGAGATGTGGAATAAGATCTCCACAGTATATAACTGGGGTCAGACAGTCCCGGGCTTGAACCCCAGCTCTGTCATTTGCTTATCCGCAAAGCAGTGGTAATACTTCTGTCGGGATTGTTGAGAAGTTTGGAGATAAGGAGGTGAAGTGTCTGGTGCAGTTCCTGGAATGGTGTATGCATTTAACAAATGGTAATTATTTTTAAACCCCAGTAATATGTTAGTATTACAATTTTATCCCCTGAGAAGATAATAAACCTTCTGAAGAACCAAGTTAGCAGATACTCAATTTCAGCACACTGGACAGCTCTTAGAGACTAGATTAGATCTGCCTCTCTAAAATAGGAGCTCCCAACCTTTTCATCATAAGCACCAAACTCATGCTTTTCTTTCTACACCTGGTCTTCTTTCGTTGTCCTGCATCTCATGAAACACATGAAGACACATTCAGTAGGTCAGTCAGAAAACGGGTAGTTTCAATGACACCTTACCCTCTCTCTGCTTTACCACTTATATTCATCAAAACCAAGTCAATTCACTTTTATTTGCAAAATCTCTCTCCAGAGAATCTACTTTTTTATTTGCATCTCCACTGCCATAACCCTCTTCTTCGCTATTGTAATGGTCTTGCAATTGGTCTCCTATAGCCGCACTTAGCTCCCTCTGACATGTTGTTTATACTATGGTGATTTTTTTTTTTAACACACATATGCTCATTTTCTTCCCTTTGTCTTCAAATATATCAACAGCATCTCAAGCTCTTAGAATAAACATCAAAACCCTTAACAGCCCACAGGAGTCTAGATTATCTGAAGCCATTATCTACCTGTTAAACTCTAACTAAACTTACTTTCCCCTTTACTCTCTATGCTCTAATTCCCTTTAGTCTTCTTTAGCTGCTGCTAAGTGTCCAGATTGGCTTTAACCTCAGTGTGTTTGCATATTCTGCTCCGACTGGAACATTCTCCTCATCCTTATAACCTCACTCACTCTTAACACTTAATTATCAGATCTCAGATAAAAACATACCTTCCTAAGGGAAGTCCTCTGCCCTCACCCAACCCAGAAGAGGTTAGGGCTTTTCTCTTCTGTGCTCTCATAGCATGTGATTTCTTCCTTCAGCATATATGTTGATAATATATCTTAGAATTCATATATGTTTCATTGTGAAGTTATTATATTAAGAAACTTACACTTTATTAGTCACAAAATGTAAATTCCATGAAGACAAGCATCATGCCAATTGTTCTCAATTGTATGTTCTTAGTGAATAGCACAGTTGGTGCTTACCCAAAGCTGACACTTAATGAAATTAGTTGAACAAAGCACAGAAAGAAACCACAGATTATTTTGTCATTGTTACTTTTCCCTATGGTTTTTGTTTTGAAAATATTTTTCTTCCTACAAGCTCTCAGTCTGCTTTTTTTTTTTAAAGATGGATTGTGTCCGACATATACAATTCAAGCCACTATGCCTACCTATTATGCACCCTTGATAATTTTGTCTGATTAACCAACCACATCACAGCTGTTCCTACAATTTGATCGGCAAACAGTCCTGATCAGCACAAAATGATCACTATCAGAGTAAATGGATATAATTTTGGGATTTGTTAACAAATGGAGCATTACTATAGAAAAGTATACAATTTCTGTAGGGATTTTTGAAATGTTAAAAAATAGTGATCTAAAAGGAGCAAATATTTAGAGTACCTCAGAGAACCAGAACAGATGTTCAATTATCTACGTTTGTCTATCTGTGAGCAATCCCCAAATGATAAGTTAACTGAGTTCAGAATTTCAGATATAAATAAGTCAATAATTCAAAACTCAGAATGTGTTTTCCAAGGAAAAATCTACCCCCCAAATGTACATATTACAATTTAAGCACACATGAAATTACTTAGTTGTATAGCTAAATTTTATTGCTAGCTATCAAATATAAAAGTCCATCTATGAAAAAAGTGCATTTGGAGGGGTGGCTGTATTAGGGGAGATTGTTGTAAGGTTTTCAGCGCTATGGCACTAATCAAAAAATATTAAAATGGGACTCTCTAGTTGCATAAAGTTGTACTCCTTCTGAGGAGTAAAATACTTGCTCTTAGCTGCCTAGGAAGTGGAACTCTTGAATAAGATGCTCATACAATAAGCATTCCAGGTTCCATGCAGTGACTGGAATTTTTGGTCAGTACAAACAACTAAATTCCAAAGAATTTCCAATTCTGCTTAAGCCAGATCCTATTCCACTAAAGTTCCTGGAAATATCATTCAACCTACTTAGCACACTCTTTCATCTGGGTAATTCACTGTGGAACAAGTGAGAGTGACTGGACAGTGATTAGATTGGCCTTTTTTTTTTTCTTTAGTATATGGTGGGTAAATGAAAAATAAAAAGGTTATTTTATGTATTTATCTAAATCAAAAGAGTAACCTCGAGTTCCTTTAAATTTGTTAAATTTTTCATAAATTAACCAAATCAGTGACTTACGTTTGAATTGCAAATAAACCTAAAAGTGGATTATTCTGCAAGATTCACATGCTTTTAACTTATGGCACAACGTTTAGCCAAACTCAGAAATAAAATATAGAGTAGGAAGAGGGAGGAAATTCATTGCAGAGCAGATCAAGCATTGATACAATAAGTGGTAACAGTTCTAGAATAATTTGAAAGAGCTGGTAGGCTAATATTTATGATCAGGATGAAAACTGGAGGCTGAAAGAATTAGATCCAACCTAAAACTGTACTATGAAAAAAATAAATAATTTTTGTGGCAGTTCTTAAATGGTATAGTCCTCCTAGAAAGAGCAATTGGAAGAGCCAATTAATTCATAGTAGGCAGAAAGGCTTGAGTTAATGTAGTTTAATTAGAAAGAGAGGGCTTTTTCCAATTTGAAGACAATGACAAATGAAGTTTTAATTAGATTTTCAGCTTTCAGGAAAAAATATGTGCCACTGGATTTTTGTAGGGTATATACCATATTTACTCACATAATTCCTTTTATTGCTATTTCCTTTCCTCCAATTTTAAGGAAAATACGTACTGCTTGATTTTGTTTTTTATTTCCTGTTTTTAGGGGGGTCTTTGTTTGTTTTTCTCTCTACATGATATTCCAAATTTGTCCTAATGAAGCTAAGATCATCCTGAAAGATCAGGAGCAGTTCATATTAGAAAATAATTTGGGTTCCTAGAGTTTTCTTTTGGTTCCCCTTTCCTTATAAATGCCTTAGTTTTCTGACAGGATTGGCCATAATAAAACTTTCCACAAATAGTTTGTACTCCCAGGGACAAGTTTCTTCTCTTAAAATTAAGGTTTCCCTCAGCAGCTGAAATTTTAGAGAAAGAGAGTACTCTGTTGCTGACACTTCCTATAATTTTCTTAACTAAGTGAAAATTATTTTCATTATTAGTATTGACCTTTTAAAGTTTTTTTGTAATCATTAGAATTATTTTTGAAATGACAATATTGCTTAAGGTTGACTTTCTCAAGTAAGGTGAGTCTTGATGAAAAAGTGAAGAAGGATCAAAGCATGCCATTTCATTACCAAATTGTGATCTACTTGTTGGGATGGTTGTAATGCCTACAATTACTGGGGCCTTTAAAATGGATCATTTATAAAGTCTTACTTAAACGGTGGTCACAATAAAAACAATCCGAGTTAAGGAAAAGCTCTCTTAAAGCTGATGGAATGGCAGTGGGAGGGATGAGCACACATTTAAATAGTGTCAAACCAACAAAAAAATCGAGAGAAAAGAAAACAACATGTTCTGCTTTTACGAGATAACATGCTCTAGATATATTCATGGGTTACCATTTAGGTAACCTAAAATAAAATGAATAAAATACTTTAAATAGAATGTTGAAAAACAGACAAAGTGGGGGGAATAATAGAGAAACAGGAGTCAGAACTCCTTCAAAGTAAGGTTGAAGATGGAAAAGTAATGCAGACTTAAGCTAACAAGCATATAATATTTCAAACACGTAAAATATGCTCACCGATGAGTTAGCCACACTGCATTAAGGTAATGTAGGCCAGGATATGAGCAAGAAGAAAATCTAATATGTGATATACCATCAGGAGGCAGATCCACATACATATAATGTGTCTGTTTTATAGACATTGTCCTTGTCAATTTCTACCCCACAATCTGGTAGAGCAGCTGAAAATAGATGCTTAATAGTTGTCTGTTGAGTTGAAGTCAACTGACATATAAGTTTCATATTATTGATCTGTGTCTGGGAAAGACAGTAAAAATTTGTTCTCTCTGGTCATTAAAGGTAAGGGTCAGATGAGCTCCTTGGATTAAGGCAACAGTCTGTCTGTCGTAACTTGTCACTACAGTAAGAAAACTGCTGGCATTAGGATAAAGAAGTATATGTACCCGAAAAGTGGTTCTCAAGCACTATGTACTGACTGTACCTAATATTACGTTAGAGAGGACAGTAATTTATTACTAATATTAAAGAACAATGTTAGTGGATGATACTTATGCCACCTTGCTATATTCTGATATGATAGACTTTTCAGAGTACACATCACAGCCAAGCTATTAGAAAGAGAACACAGTCCTTAAATTATTTTATCTAAGCCACAGCCAACAGTGTTATCTTATAAGGACAATCATCTCTTGGGTATAGATGGGGGGAGGAGGGAGGAGGAAGGGAAGGCTGCGAACTATGTAATACCAGATTGATCATGAAGGTGGAAAAAAGGAGGTCTACTGACCAGTGATTGACAATACTTCTATCTGAAAATATGTTTTTTAATTGATTAGATATTTGTCCATATTTATGCCATGATAATTGAAATCAGTTGAAGGATCCTACAGAAAGAAGATACAAATTGGACTTTAAATGAAAAAAAAAAAATTAGAGCAGCATGTTGTTTTAGAAAAAAAAGAGTGGAAATGAAGGAAAGAGTTTGCTGTCTGAGCTTAAATGTACTTAATTAAAATGTACTTAAATTTATTGAATCTTCTGAAGAAAAATTTTGAAGGATACAGAAATACACTGGGAGGAAATTTACCACTCAATATTATATTAAACTGAAATCTAATCCTTAGATATGATTTACTTTTCCAAATGACTTTGAAAGTCTTTAGATATGGTTATGTTATAGAATGTATTCCTTCCTAATGCAGCATACATTTATCAACTTCATACATTTACTTTAACTTTCCCTTGAAAACATTTGACGTTGTCACTCTTGTTACAAAGTACCATGAACAGACTATAAACAGAAGGATCACCTTTGTGTGGTTTCAGGAAAGGCTGCTTCAAGAAGTTTAAGAACAGATCTGTGCTATAAATGTTGATGCTAATTATGAGTCCACTGAACAATCCTGAAATATGAAAAATTACATAATTTGATGTTAAACATGAACATGAACAGAGAAAATACTCTCTCAGAAAAAATTAAGAAAACAGTCTTGACATTTATAGTGTTAACAAAGTCCTGAGAAAATATAGCCAGGAAAAATGCTTAGAGGAAGACTAATATAGTTCGTATGCATATAATTTTTCATTTTTTTCTTTTCCTACAAGGTCTATAAATTCCCTTTCACATAAACACTGGCATTCATTCATTTCGTTCATTCATTTGGGTCTTATAAAACAAAAGAGGGGACCATTTAAAATAGTTCTTATAAACTGTTCCATTTACAAAGATAGAGAACTTAGTGCAGAAGAAACACATTCCTTCGCAGGAGCAAACACCTGAGGAGCTGATCAAACAAACCCACTGATGTCCATGATGAGCTGATGAGGACCCTTGCCTGCGTGAACCACTTGCTTAGAAATTAAATTTATACTCAAAACTTGGAGACACGAGAAACAGTGGTAAGCACTAGCCACAGCATGCTGTCCATTGAAAAGCAGTAGAAATGAGTAGGAAGATTTGTGGGTGTTCCCGGGAACTCATCAGTCTCCTGTTCATTTTCAATAGGAGACTCACAAGTTCCTGCAAATGCACACAAACTTATTTGTAAGCAGACACCCTTGGCAGATAAGCAGATGTTGATATTTCCTCCACTTCAAGTGAATATAGTAATCTGGTCCCCCTGGAGTGTCCTCAGCAGGTTGGCTGGTGCTTGTGATTCTTTCCAAAAAGTGGGTAGCCATCACAGTCACTGGTCACTTTTATTCATCTATTCAACAAATACTAATTGAGCACCTCCTTTGCCAGACAGCACTCTTGTCTCTGGGGATATACAACAGTGAATCTCGTGCCATTATGGCAATTTTATTGAACATTCATCCAGTTCATTTTCAACCATGCTTGCGTCCAAGCTTCAGTCTACAATGCCAAATGAGAGGCAATGGTGTTTAAAATTTTCCTTTGCAATAACTGTGAAGTTTGAAGTTCATGGTGCAGTGGGAAGAACCTAGTCCTAATGCAGCTAAAACCCAGCAATATTTACATTTAAAACCTTTTTTGTTCTGCATCTTCTTATTTGTAAAATGATTTTTTCTGGCTATTTCACTTTTACTTCCAATCTGAATGTAACTGTCTGATTATAAGATAAGAACTGAAAACAGAATAAAAGCATTAATATATAAAATGTAATGTCACTGAGTTTGTCCTTTTTTTTCCCCAGAAAACAAAACAAAGCAAAACATAACACTGGACTTAGCAATCACTGTAAAATTTAAATACATAGTTGATTAGTGACATTTTTATCTACTGGCCAACACATTGGTTATTTTTCTCACATGAAAATAAATTACTGATTCTCTTTTTTATTGGCTTCTAACACTGAAACTTTTTCCCCTAGGCTTTAATTTCCTTATTAGATGTAAGACTCTAGCTTTAAATAGATAATACAAGATAGGCCTACTTTTTGACCAGGAATGTGGGGTAAATCACCAAGGTGAACATTTGCT
This sequence comes from Ursus arctos, assembly GCF_023065955.2. NCBI lineage: Eukaryota > Metazoa > Chordata > Mammalia > Carnivora > Ursidae > Ursus > Ursus arctos. Next base: position 20,891,260 of record NW_026622852.1, read on the forward strand.
CAGGACCAGTTTCAATTTTTGTGGTTTTCCTGGAACTTCAAGTTGAAGAAAATTCAGCTTCTGTTGGGTTGTTTGGAATGGAAGAATAAATTTTCCAGTACTCCTTTCCCCATAAAAAAGCATGTATATTAAAAAAAAAAAAAAAGCATATCCACAAGCATGTATACATACACAAGCACGTATACAAAAGCACTTATACAAGCAAATGTGCCTGTGCACACGTGCACACACACACTCGTACACATGCACAGAGTTTCCAACGACCCTTCAAACTAAAAATGGTCATAGCTGGTAAAAACTCATGCTGGGTCTGTATAGCACAGTAAACAGATTCCACTTACTTTGCTACCTGTATGCCCTTGTAAGAGCCACTGTCTTACATGCTTTATAGGGATGTTTAATGAAAAGTCTCTAAATAAAATTCCAAATTAAAATTCAAGAACACTTGAAATAGCTTATGCAAATAAGAGTAGATCACATTTTTTATCCAGAGGATACGCATCCACTAGGCAAAGGCCCCATCCTATGTTTTCCTTTAGTTTCCACACCTGCAAACTCTTCAGCAACTAACAAAATCAATTGTAAGGTTGAATAGTATATGAAATTTATATTTTAAGGAAATAATAAATACTTAAGTCAGAAAAACGTTTACTGAACTCTTTTCAAAGCTTTAGACTAGGTGGCCAAATAAATATGGTACAATCCCTTCCCTTACAATGCTCACATTAAAATTGTAATTAATGATAAAATGGAGAATCTTTGTGTCAAATGCATGTCACAGATTCACATATGCAGGGATAAATGAGCAGAGACACTAAATAGGAATAAGTGGTGTAAATCAAGAAACAAGAGGAAATGTTAGAATAATAGTGTTGCAGTATATCATAGTACATAGGGTTTGGGTTCCACAGTTAGTCCTGTACTGAGTTCTTGTACCATCACGTACTATGATTGTGTGGGCCTGATATTTAATCTGTCTGAGCCTCTACTTGCTCTTCTCAAAAATGGGGATATTAACAGCACCTATCTCATAATGCTTCTGTCATTCTTATTATCATCATTACCATTGTTGAGTATAAGAAATGGAAAAGAACAAACTGAATTTTACAGCTCTGCTACTAACTTTAGACTTTACTGCTAAAATCTTGAAGCTAGAAAGGAATTGACAGAGAAGAAAAATCTCAAGAGCATCAGTCAAATTAACACCTGCCACATTTTATTCAGGAAAATCTGCTAATAATATTATCATTGCAATGAACTCTTGTACCTTTGGGTTGAGTAGGGTTTCCATTCCTAGAGAATTGTTTTCAAATTCTTGAAAAGTTATTTCAGATGATAAAAAGTTATACACATTCCATGTATGTTCTATTAAAAGAAATAATTCCTTGACATCATTACAGCTCTTTGAAAATAACCGTTCTGCTATTATCACCAATACAGAAATAAATTATCTAGGGTATATTCATATAGATCGTGAGGCTGCAATGAGGAAAATGGTTCCAAAAAAAGAGTAAGAAATATAAATATTTTTTTAAGCACAGAGGAAGATCTTCTGGAACAGGAATTTAGACTAAATAAAAGCTGCAAGACACTTGAAGGTTTTGAAGTTGTCATTTTTAAGGTTTTCAATGGTAAGAGCTTTTTTCTCTTTTACTACTACTACCTTTTCATGTCACTACCCTTTTATTGATGAGCATTTTCCATCTTACGCCTGTGTTGAATCTTTGAACGATAAAATAAAGTGCAAGGAATATCAAACTGGTTCGTGGTTTTTAGAATTTTTTAACCTCATCAAATTGCCATGTTCGGGAAAAATATACTGAGTGTTTGAGATAGGCTGCGATAAAGCCGAATTTCAAAATTTATCTTTCATGCTAGAATCTAATAGCACATCTATGAAGGCTTTTAATTGGAATTGTGGGAAAATAGGAAAATAGTTACAGTGTACTGAGCTCTATGACATCAAGTTCTAAGTTATTTTTTCCTTATTTTCCATAGTGATTGTGACTATGTCCGGTTAAGGTCATGATGAAAGACACATTTATTCATTCATGCTTTCAATGATACTTAGTTTGACACTAAGTTCATAACTGGTAAAAATGTTCTCCAATGCAACTGTATTTTTCTTCTTGCCTACTCTGACCTCCTAGTTGAACCTAACAAAAAGAACATTTTTGACCAACTACAGCCACATACTTTAGTAATAATCCATTTCCTAAAAATGAACAAATTCTATATATACATGATAAAATCAAAAACAACTTAAAATCTGAAGAATAACAATGATATAATTAAAAAGACAACTTCTCTTGACATACACTTATTTAAACAAACTCGAGTCTATACTACTTCGCATAATAAGAAGCAATAACAATTTGTAACTTTGATTGTGTTAGATAGGTACATTTCTATGCTGAGTCATAACCACATTAAACATTATTATCCAATAGTGTTCCTTAAATAGTTTTTAATTAGTTTTAATTTAGAGAAAGAATGTTATGCTAGTGCTACAATGACAGGAATAGTTAAAACTTAAACTAATTCATATCACAGTTTCAGAAAAAAATTCATTCCAATTCAAGTATCATTATAAAAATCCTAGTTATTTTTTCAGAGAATTTAGATGTTTTCAGCTTTGTTTATATTAAACAGTGATTGCACTGAAAATGATTAAGAAATGTTTCAAAATACTGTACCCTCCTTCTACCTGTCCTTTAATTTTTAAGAAGTTATACATATCCATTATCTAAGGATTCAAATATTTTAGAAGTATACAAAGTTAAATGTGAAAGTCTCTCTTTTTAGGTTCCCATATCTACCCAACCCAACAGCTTTCTTGGGAGTAAGCAGCCTTAACAGTTTAAGGTCAATTTTTCAGAATGTTTCCTACCAGCATGAGCTTTTTTTTGTTTTTTTCTATATGAACAAGGTTCACATTATCCGTTGAGTCCTGCAAATTACTTCAAACACTCCTCAATAAATGGTGATCACCTTTTCTTGTGACAACACCTGTATGTGTTTTTAAATAGCTAGGTAATATTCCACGACGTACCTGCACTCTAATTGTTAACCATTCCCTTATCAATGGCTAGTTTTTGCTTTGCCTTTTTCCCCCTATTATAATGCTACAATTAACATGTCTGTGAGTAATACTTGTGTGCACTGTTTGATTATTTCTTGGAAAAATAGTATACAAAATTTTTTTTTCCTAAATTGCTAGGAATTAACAAAGTGTCCACCAAAAAGGCAATTTGCATTTCTATCAACAGATAATACTACTGGTTATTTCCTTGTGCCCTTAACAACACTGGATAGTATCATATTCTTAATCTTTAAAAGTCTGGTGGGAGAAAAACAGAAACAGAATCATAAATTCAGAGAACAAATTCACGGTTGCCAGAGGGGAGAGATTCACAGGATGGGTGAGATAAATGAAGGAGATTAAGAGGTACAAACTTCCAGTTATAAAATAAATAGTCATGGGAATGAAAAGTACCACAAAAGCAACGGAGTCAATATTATTGTAATAACATTGTATGGTGACAGATGGTAACTACACTTATCATAGTGAGCACACCATAATGTCAAATCACTATGTTGTACACTTGAAACTAATATAACATTGTATATCAACTGTACTTAATTTTTTTAAAAGATTTATTTATTTTTATTTATTTATTTTAGAGAGAGGAAGAGCACAAGTGGGCGATGGGGAGGGGGGAAGGGAGAGAGAGAGAGAAGCAGACTCCCCACTGAGCATGGAGTCAGACAGACACCAGGCTCCATCTCTGGACCCCGTGATCATCTCCTGAGCCTACATCAAGAGTCACACACTTAATGACTGAGCCACCCAGGCTCCTCTCTACTTAAATTAAAAAAAAAAAAAAGTGGTGAAGAGAAAAAAGGAGAACATAAAAATACAGAATATGGCAAAAGTCAAACAAAGCTAAAGCATTTTTTCAACAAATATGGAATATGTACATGCAGAGACACACCCATAAAAATAATACAAACAACTCAATGAGAAAATAAACAAATGATATAAACTGGATATTCCCAAAAGAAATATTAATGGGCAGTAAACAAAATGTAAAAGGTGTTCAAGTGTATTCATATTTAAATGCATGTAAAAAGTGTATTTTGTGTTTTAGCCTGGTAAATGTAAGCTTGATAACATCAACCAATGTGAAGTCATAGGCATATCTGCTCTTTCATGGTAGATGGGTATGTGAAGTAAAAGAACTTTTCTTAGGAATGAAATTGGTCAATATTGATTAAAATTCCAATTACAGGCATCTGATGGCTCAAATGCCTAACTTCTCAGAAAATATCCTGAGATTAGTCAAGTTCACAAAATAAAATTACTGTTCAAGCTATTAAAATGCAGTAAATCAATGTTAGATGACACGAAAATATGTCAATGGTAAGTGAGAAATTCAAGTTATATGCATAGCATAATCTTGTTTTTCTTAAAATAATGCACTGCAGTTTAAAAATACTTGTCTCTGGGTATGAAATTGGAGAAGTGGGTGGGTTACCCATTTTGTCCTCTGTTATTTTTAATGTGTCCTGATTATAGGTGTTTTTGCTTTTTTATATTTTTTCAAATTAAATATATAATTAGCATAAACAGAAAATAATAGAAGAATAAAGGTAGAACAATAAAAATAATAGATGCAACATCTATGTGATTCTTATGCTGACTGCAAAATTATGTTTTGATGTATAAATTCAAAATGAAATATTTATAAAAAATTAGTATCTTCAAGGAATGCCACTCTTGGATATATACCCAAGAAAAATGAAAATATACATCTGCACAAAACATGTATACACATGTTCATAGCAGCATTATTCATAATGCCAAAAAATGGAAATAACCTGGACTTCCACAAACTGGTAAACACATGATTAAAATGTGGTATAATTACATAATGAAATATTACTGTAGTAAAAAGAAAGGAAGTACCAACACACAGTATAACCTGAATAAGGCTTGAAAACATTATATTCAAATGAAAATGGCAGTCACAAAAGAACACATACCATATGATTCAATTCATATGAAATGTCTAGAACAAGTCAATATAGAGACAGAAGGCAGATTGTTGGTTGCCTAGGCTTTGGGCTATGAGGGGTAAGACAAGAAATTACTACTAATGGGTATGGGGTTTCTTTTGGGGGAGGTGAAATTGTTCTAAAATTAGGTCATGTTGATGGTTGTACCACTGCGATTATACTAGAACCACTGAATTCCACACTTGGAGTAGGTGAACTTTATGGTATGTGAATTATATCTCAATAAAGATTTTAAAAATAAAAAAAAAACTGGTGGGAGAAAATAGTATTTAATTGTTTTTAGTTATTTTTTTCTGACAAAAAAATAAAATTGGACATACATCAGCCTGTTTCATATTTCTTTTAGTTACTTGAGGGTTTTTTCTTTGTACCTTCTGACAATTCTGTTATTCTATTTGATTGCCTTTATATTGATTTTTTAGGAGCTATTTATAACTTTATCATGGATAATAACAATCTATCTTCATTGTTACAAATACCTGTTTCTAGCTTTATGCTTAATTTTACCTTTATTTGTGTTATCTTTCACTATAGACATTTTTAATGCTTATGTGGTTAGATCTATCAATCATTTCTTTTGTGACTCCAAGTTTCATTTCTTGCTTTAGTAGGAACTTTCCCACCCAAATATTATTAAATAGACCCATATTTTCTTCTATTTTTTAGTTTATTTTTTACATTTAGATATTTAACTTATTACATAATGAGAGGTAATAGGATTTTTTTTTTTTGCCAATGAAGAACCAGTTGTGTCAGCCTTTTACAACATTTTATTAAGAAGTACATAATTTTCTTATTGCTATGACAGAGCTTATAATTTCTGTATGTCTATATATATATATATTCTGTATGTCTATATATATATATATTCTGTATGTTATATATATATATATATTCTGTATGTTATATATATATATATATGAACCTCTTCCTTGGTCTTCTGTTTTGCTGAACTGATCTACTTTTATAAAACCTTACATCTGTATCAATCTTTCCTTATCATTACTACATATAATTATTTATAGTTTGGTAGGCCAAGTACCAGTCAGGAGACAACTGCAATCACTTAAGAGAAATTCTAACGGTTCAAATTGGCAATAGGATTTGAGAGAGAAGTGCAGACATTTGACAGATATTACTAGGTAGTCAGAACTGACAGAACATGAACATTACGTGGATGTCATAAGAGGTAGAACCAAGGGTGACATCCAGATCTCTTACTTTAATAAGGCAGTGATTTTTGATGCTAGATATGGGACAAATAATGTTGAACAGGTTTGAGAATAACTTCAGTTTTTGGACATGAAGAATTTGAGATGATTCTTGTTCATCTAAATATATTATAGAGGTGCCCAAGAATATGTATCCTCATTTGAGAAATGATCTGAACTAGAAATAAAGATTTGAAACTTATCAGCCTAAATGCTAATGAAATGCACAGCAGTTAATGACATTAAGTGTTCAGAATGCCAACATGAAGACAGACCAAGAATAAATTTTAAGGGGCACTAACGTTTACGAAACAACATTTACGAGAATTTTTAACAGAGGGCACTGGGCAGAGAAGTAGAGGAAATGCAAAGGAGTGTTATCTGAAAGCCAAAGACAGCAAGCATTACAAGTAACTTTGTTGATATTCATGCTAGCCAATTATAAAATCAGTACAATTTAAAATATTTTTCTCACATTCATTTCTGAAGATGAAATTAAATTTGAGTTACGTGGTAATTTGTATCCATATGCTATGTGTGGCTTTATTTTAGTTCATGTTTTGCTGTCACTGTATTAAATGAAATATTTTCCAAGATCTGTTATGAATTTTATCATATGTATCACTATTTCAGAGCCAAGACAGATGTGACTATTTATGCACAAGATGTCAACTAGAATATGAGCAAGAAATATCATAATGAGAATGTTGGCATACAATTATGTAACAAGTTGCTTGTAAACCTGCATTGTGATTTCTATATAACACTGAAAATTTTGCTCTTTGTACTCAAGTGCTATGAAAAATAAGAACGAGGTAAAAAAAAAAAAATGACCTACACATCCTTTAGCTAGAAAGTATGTGGTTTAGTGAAAACCACACTGGCTTTATAGGCATAAAAACTTAGATCATTCAGAATCCAGCTGAATTTTTCTGAGACTCAATTTGCTCATATTTAAAATGATGATACCTATACCTTACTATAATTACAATTATTCTTTAAAAACTTAGAAATTTAAGCAATACCATTATTTTGCCTTATCCCTTACTCTTTACACATGCGAGTAAATATAATCTGCAGAAATAAATCCTCTTCTCATTCCTGTGGCATACCTAAGGTAGCATAGAAAAGGATTTCAGAAAGCAAGGATGGTTTTATAAATGAGAAGTGCCTGAAAACTTCAAATAATTTTTGTAAATGTCCCTGACATGTCCTTTGAATTAATTGGCAGCATACAAACCAATTAATCTTTGATGATATTAGTGAGTGGTAAGGGCATCCCAAAATAAAATATTTCCACGAGAAAGAGGAAGACACAGGGAGAGAAGAGTTTTGGTTAGTTCCACCTTTTTATCTCAAAGATTAATGTGTTACTATATAACTTGATCCACAGCTAGTGTTAAACCCTCGCATATACTTATCCACACTGAATGGTGTGATGAAACTCATCACCATTAATAACTAGACAGAGTCTAGATTATAATATGGAGGCTAAAGGAGATGGGAAAAAACAGACATAAAGGTGGTTTGGGGTATTTGAGAAATGCTCCACAGATTACAGGACAGAGACTATGCTAGGTACTCACTAAATCTTGCATTTGATAGTTCCTTCCCCAAACTCACAAAATCTATACTTTCTAACCCCCTTGCTGGAGCCATGTGATATGTGATGTGTTCTGGCCAAAGATGAGAGAAAGCAATGTGCCCCATTTCTAGATTGAGGGAACCCAAAGCTCCCTCTTAATTCTCATCTCTTGTTCTTTCCCAACTGGGCTGTATTTTTTTTTTCAACCCACTTAGCTGATTATGAGTGTGTGTTCTACCTAGCTTTGAATTCTGGCTCTACCGCTTTCTTTCTTTCCTTTTCCTTTTTTTTTTTAAATTAATTAATTTATTTATTTGAGAGAGAGCGCCAGAGCGAGCATGAACAGGAGGGGTTGAGGGAGAGGGAGACAATCCCAAGCAGACTCCACGCTGAGCACAGAGCCCCACTCGGGGCTCGATCTCAAGACCCTGAGATAATGACCTGAGCTGAAATAAAAAGTCCAACACTTAACTGACTACCCAGGTGCCCCATATCTCTCGCACTTTCTACTGGCTATAATTATCTTCCTAGGTCTAATTTCCTCTTCTATAAAATGGAAATATAATTGTCTCGACATTATGGGGATTATGAAAGTTAATTTAGATAATATGTATAAAGCTTTTAGAGTAATTCTGGCAAATAATAAACATTCAAAATGCTAACTGTTTTTATGAGGCACCTGGGTGGTACAGTTGGTTGAGCACCCCACTCTTGGTTTTGGCTCAGGTCACGATCTCAGGGCTCCTGAGATCAAGCCCCACATCAGGCTCCATGCCCAGCATAGAGTCAGTTTGGATTCTCTCTCCTTCTTCTTCTGTCCCTCCCCCATATCAAATAAATAAACAAACCTTTTTAAAAAATGTTAACTATTTTTATTAGTATTCCCCAATATTTTTCTATAATTTTATTTTTCTATACTTTCTCTTATGATTCTTATGTAAAACATTTTTTTTAATGTTTCCCAGAAGGATGAAAATTTTTTGGAATTAGATTTAGATTTTTTTCACTAAAAAATAAACTTTTCTAGTAATAAGGTCCAATGTTAGAAAGTATCGTGTTTCTAAGAAATTAGCTCCTTATCATTAGGAATATTTAGAAGAGGAAAAATGACTCTGTCAGTGATAGTAAAAAAAATGATTGTTTCCGTAGGCGGGAGGGTAAAGCCACGGACCTCTAAGAAGCCTTTGAAATCTACATTTCTAAGAGTTTATGTATCTTTGCACTGCCCTAAAGGTGTCTGACTTTTAAAATTACCTTTCACGGGAACAGCATTATCTTGTAATGATTAAAAAACTGCTTTAAATAATTCTTAAATAATTCATCAAACTTGATTGATGAGACAATAGACCAAATCACTACATATGAAAAAGATAGTCTGTGAAACTTCCAGTAGCAGTTGTCATCCAAAATAACTGGGAACATAATGTGGTTTCCAGATAAGATATTCAATAAGATGAACAAGCCCACAAAAAAACAAAAAAATGAAGAATATCACGGGGTATTTTACTGACTAATGCACTGACATTCAGAATTTAAATTTGACATTCGTGAAAATGTTAAAGAATAAGAAAACCTGTAAAATATCATAGCACTATCTACCCACAGTAGAGGTTCATGTTTAATATTAAGATTACCCTTCAGCCAGATTATTTTCTCTATCTACTGGATTAAAATGGAAATAGTGACTAGATCATACTTAATGGACTCCTTTCTTCTTTAAATATTTTTCAGAAAACATTTACATTTATAAATTTATATAAATATGATAAACATTTACATATTTACAAATTTATAATTATACTTATTTTTAAGTATAAAAATTTACATATAAATATTTATAGGAATGAGATTTGTTTTCCAAATAATTAAAAAAAATTTCAACGTCCTTAAACACCACAATATTAAAAAATTAATATTTAAATTTAGACTTCAAATTCCCTCACTGAATCTTTTATTAATGTAGATATAGTAGAAATGCTCACTTTCAAACTCTTCTCAGTGGGAGTTAAACTGGCAATGAATATTAAGTGAAATAGGCTTAGGCACAAAGTAAGTTTGCAACAAATGCTTATTGCCTTCTAGATGATTAAATAAGGGCAAATGCAGAGAATATATCATCAGTACAATCCATGTACAAAAGTCACCAGCATTATATGGTATTTCCTAAGGAACTTAGAACAATATTTATGAAATCCTGTAACTTGTAGTTATGGTGATTACATTAATTTTATTCTGCTAAAAAAAGTGAGCATGATAAATGTGAAGAGATTCAAAAGAGGTATAAAACAGATTCTCAATCCTAAAGAAGTTTTCTCACTGGGAAATAAGATATACATAAAAGACAAAACAATATTAAGGCACTCTCTGAAAGAAAAGTTCTTTGATTTCTGACTCATGCAAGGTGTGTGGGCCCCATTAGCAGAAAAAGATCTATCGTGTTTGTTTATTTTTTACCTAACCTACCTTTGGGAATGAATACAAAACAGACGAACTCTCATCTAAATCAAATTCTACAGGCACTGACAGGGTATGTACTAAAGCTATGAAAGCTTGATGACTAACTCTTTTATTGCAATCAATACCAGCAGACATCTTTTGTCATGATTTTCATTTCTGGTGGAATTGCTGGTCCTTTGGAGCTCTTAATTTTCTGTTATCTGTAGACCATGGTAATCAGATTTATAAAGATAATATGCATGATTAAATGTCCCCATGATTTGAAGACAAAGCCACAGAACCTGAGGAAAGAGAGAGATCAACATTAAATGATATGGGCAAGGGAAAATTGAAGGAAGACTTGATGTGTACCTTTGAAAATAGGTGTGGCTGAGCAGAGCATTCAGATAGTAGAGTAGCAAAAGCATTCAGATAGTAGAAACTAGCGTAGAGTAGAATAGAAAGTAAGTAGCATAAAAAAGTGTTCTGGGGGGGGCAGGTGGTAAGGAAACTTAAAATATTTTAGGTGATAATCTAAGTCCTTTGAAAAGCAATTGGGGGAAGATTAACAAATAAACAAATAAACAACTTCTAGACTTACATGCATCTTCCCAAGTAACTGTGCTTTTCAAATCATGTGTCTGTATGATTTTGTCTTTGCAAAAACAATATACCTGATTTTGCTACTCTATTCTGACTGATAGATGTGTTGAATATAGTAATCTTTTCACAGCAAGATATGCACATATGTCACTTATTGTAATGAAGACAAATGCTGCTTGCACATATCATTTATATCATATAGCACACCCAGGGTTTGTCTAGCATTTTATATAGTAATGCTTATTCTAGCTTAAATAAATCAACACAGTTGTCTCCAAAGTTACTATTCTATCATTACAATGATGAAACAAATGTAAAGCAATTCTGTAATTCAGATAATCAGTTTTCCCTGATTTCTTCTTCGTACATTGGTAAAACGATTCTTAAAAAACATAAGATACAGTGATTACTGAGTATTAAGTGTGTGATTGCCTATTGCCTACATTTGCAAAGGATAAATGGAGTATTTAAACTATCATGCTCCACTGACTCTTGATTTCAGAGCAAAATTAAGGATCACTATAAATGTATGTCAATGTCTCAGCCTTCAGTATCAAGGCTCGTCAATGTACTGGCATCTGCTGAATTCCGTGTCATAAAGTTAATTTACTCTCATTTCCTGTCAACTTTTTCATCCTATTATGAGTAACTGCATCACCTGAGGAGATCACAGTCAATGGCAAGGAATCACTAAAGAGTTAACTTCAACTGATTTTGAAACTGAGTCATGAAGATGAAACATATACTATTCAAGAGTGAGACACGTGTAGTTGCTTTACTTTGTTTTATTTATTTATTTATTTTTTAAGATTTTATTTATTTATTTGACAGAGATAGAGACAGCCAGCGAGAGAGGGAACACAAGCGGGGGAGTGGGAGAGGAAGAAGCAGGCTCACAGCAGAGGAGCCTGACGTGGGGCTCGATCCCAGAACGCAGGGATCACGCCCTGAGCCGAAGGCAGACGCTTTACGACTGAGCCACCCAGGCGCCCCTGCTTTACTTTGTTTTAAAAACTCAGAGAGCATATTGTGTGCCAAATTATTCAGTGAAGGCAGTAATCAACAGAAAGTCAATGAAATAATATGGAAACAATTAAAAGGAAGAATAACATAAAACCAGAAGAAGCAAGTTAGTTCTCTATGGCACAAATATTCTTGAGGAAAGCTAAATATTAATATAAACAAAGCCATGCCATTAATTGAACTATCTCCTCTGTAATGCTAAATAATTAATTTCCTCTTAATTAAAGAGGAAAAATAATACTCCTTCTCTCCATTGCACTACAATACTATTATGTACCTTTATTTTGAATGTCTTCAACCAATGTTTATACAGTATTATAAACATTGTAAACTATAACATTTGTCAAACAAAGTGAATAATATATATACTTATCTCTTTCATTAAATGGTGATCTGTTGGGGCACAGATTGGATTTTGACTATGTTATCTGCCACACTTAACACAGTATCAATAGTTCTCATGTATAAATGCTCAGTGAATATTTTCTTAATTTACCAATAAAATGAGTATATTTTAATATGTCCATGAATGAATACATACAGCTCATGTGACATGTAATTACATTCCTTTAGATAAGCTGAAGGAAATCAATAACAAGAAACACTATATTTTGGAAAAGGCATACTTCTATACACCTAAAGATACCAGTCTTATATGGGAAAGTAAATGTAGAAAGCAAACGACAGAAATGGGGGGGAAACAGGAGTAAAATATAAAGCGAAGAAAGAACTGGTGTCTGTAACATCTAATCACATGGAATAAATTATCTGCATTTTCCCTGCTCCCAACCACTTAGTTAAAGGGAACTAAAAATTTAGTAGCAGAGATTTAACAGGGGGGAAGGAAAACACAGTCTGTGTAGATGATGAAAATAAGGGAAGTAAACAGTTAAGAAGTAAGAATACAAAGAGGCAAAGCATATGAGGTTAACAATTTAAATGATCACACATTTCACATTATATTGAATTACTTATATGAATTTTAAGATTCGGTATATTTTTCATATATGTGTATAAATCTGTTATGTAATTTCATTTTAGAGATTTTTTTTTCCATAAATGAATACCATAAATGAAACCAAAGTGCCTTAACCTTATTCAGTCCAGTTCAGTGAGCAAATTGTCTTTCTTTTTTTTCTTTAAAGAAACACATTCAACAGTCATTGATTTATGTTTACACATTTTCACTACAGGTTCACCTGAAAACTTTTCCTATAATCTGCATCATATTCATATCTTTGATCAATATCCATTTTTCATACTAACATCTAAAAAGGAAAGGATTATAAATACAAGTATGGTTGCCCTGATCTGAAAATATCACAGAAATGTAACTATGAAAGTTGCCTTGATCCATTATTCATCATTTCTTACATCAAACAGCAATCATATAAAAGTGCCTCAACCTTATCCAATTTAATATAGAGCAAGTATATAACAAGTGATTTCAGATGGTGTTCCGAACTCCTAAAGAATATTCATATCCATAGGATATTGTTCTCCTCAAATTCATCAAAAAGTTAGAGCCATTCATAATACTGAAAGGTAGAATATAAAAACACACACTCACTAGACAAACATAATTCATACCATACAGGAGAGATGCATCATCTATCCATATGGTCCAACAGCCTTTCCCTATAGTAACCAAGTGATTCCCTCATGTTAATGACTTCCAAAGTTATATATAACAGATATGTACAATTTAATCTTAGCTACAGCCTTAAAAGTCATCAGTAACACATCCTTTTCTGAAGATTTCTCTATATTGAGAATATACTAATTAAATGTATGAAGATACACTAATTAAATGTGTGTTGATATATGAAGAAAAGTTATAACAACTCCTTTTCTGGGACCTTCCCTGTATTAGGCAACCTGATATCAGCTGGTGACATGGCATGCTAACCTGAGCAACAAATGAGATTAGGTGACCTTACTTGTGCTCTTTTAATACTGGATCACTACAATTGCATTGATTTTTCCATATGGCTAGTAGTCTCCAAAGAAGAAAATGAAAAAGTTGGAAGTGACAGTGAAAGACCACCTAGTCAAATGACTGGCGTTTAAGTACCACTCAGTTCTGTGAAAAACTTGAGCATTTTCATAAGTATTTTTTGCCCTCAATGGGTTTGTTTCCAGTGAAAAACCCCTTTATTTCATGTAAAATGTAAAATAACTGGCCTTCACACCTCTAGGCATTTATATATTCTAGTTCTCCGTGCTGTTAAGCTGTTCTGTCTTCCTTTTCTTATTCAGGTAGGCAATGCCTCTGTATTATTATTATTATTATTATTATTATTATTATTATTATTATTTTAAATATGTATTTATTTTAGAGACAGAAAGAGAATGCATGAGTGGGGGAAGGGGCAGAGGGAGAGAGGGAGAGAACATCCAAGAAGACTCCCACTCAGTGCAGGGTCCATGTGGGGCTGGATCCCACAGCCCATGAGATCAGGACCCGAGCCAAAATCAAGAGTCAGATGTGTAACCAACTGAGTTACTCCGGTGCCCCAATACCTCTGTATTATTACAGAGAATCATTAGTCTTTATTAAATAATTGATTTCCTTTAGCTGCTCATTCTGGAGGTCATTAGAATTGCCCATATTGCATGGGATCTTACTTCACATGCCATGGTCCTCATTGGTAATCACTGGGACTTCTCCTTATACTTGTTTTAGCTAGTCTATAAATATATATAATGTGTAGAGCACATAATATTCATTTTATGTCAGATAATCACAATATATTGTAATAATCATAAAACGATTTCTCTCTCCCTGCCTTCTGGGTCCACCTTCTGACTTTCTTGGAGTTAGATAGAATCTAGTGAAATTGTGAGAAGTGATGCTTGCCACTTAATTGTTGGTGCTAGGCCTTTCAGATCTCTTCTTTCCCTCTGGTACAGTGACCAGCAACATTCTCTGTACTGGCCACTCTGTCAGCCTGAGTTGCGGAGTAACTACACTGAGTAGAGGACCCCCAGGCAATCCACAGTGAACATATAAATGGACTGGGGATGGACTTCTGTTGTTTCAGTCTTTTTAATTTTGACAATGCTTGTTTTTGCAAAATAACCTAGTCTGTTCTGACCAAAACACCATACCTTCTATATCTGATAAAAATCCACACTCAATTTCAGCTGATCTAAATAATAAGTATCTTTTTCTTTGAGTTGTCTCTCAGGGATCTTCAAAGTGAATTATGTGTTCATAATATAACCTATATTTTAGGACAGATGATTTCAAACGTATTTTCCTAGCCTGATGGAAATCTATTATCATAATAACAGTATTATTTTAATAACATATATGCCATAATAGTCATTAAAATTTTTTCTTTATCCAGATATCTATTTATATAAGGACATGTACAAGGAAATAATTTTTTATTCTAGCCAAATCATAAATTATCTGGTCTGTAAAGGGAGAGTAAGGCAAAAGTAAGGATTTCAGTAGGTTTTTTGAAAGACCAACCTTCATTACCCATTTTGATTTAGTTCTCCAAATGAGGCAACTTTCATTGTACTGGAGAATAGCAGAGTAGTTTGAAATATTCCTTGTGCATTCTAGCATTTATAATTGCACATTTATAATGATAAGAGATGGGAGAGTGCATGCAACAGAGAGATTAATGATAGATACATAGATGGATATGCAAACAAATAAGTTTTTTCAACAATTATTTACTGAGCATTAATTATGTGCACTGTGCAAAGATGACCAGAATAAAATATAAGATCCTGGGGATATAAGAGTTAACAGGACACACAAGGCCTTTATCATTTAGTGGATATGAACATACAGATGAAAATATCCAAAACCTAAAACACTTAATTAAAACAGAATGGGATGATGATCTAGTCAACTGGCAGAGCAGATAATCATCACCGATCTTTAGCTTGTAAATGATTTTTTGGTCTTGTTTAGCTTAAAAAATTCAATATTTTGTTAAGACATCCTGACACGTATTTACCATTGTGGCAACTTTTTGAGTGAATACAAAATGAAGTTTCTAATCAAACTGATGTGGGTGGAATAGGACATGTAACACAACTATGAACCTGAACCTTACCCGCTTGAAAGGCTAGGACATATTTCACATTACATTTCATTTCTTGCAATTTTAATTTTAAAAAGCTTGATGATTACAATTAAGTTTATGACACCTGCCAGGTGCATATCCTACCCCACCCTCTTTTTTTCTGTAAACAAGTTAGGAAAAAAGCTAACATCTTGAAACTCAAGCGGACATTAACACATACCAAGAAAACTCCCTTACAAGGCATCTCATTAGGCCAGAAATTCATTTATCACGCAAGTCAAGCCAAACCATTTACAGTTTGTGTGGCAACTCTGCTTGATTCAGTATATGTTCTCTCATGGACAAGACACACACTCATCAACACTACAGAAGTGTTTCTGTGTTTACATTCAAATTAAAGGAAGAACATGGGGCTCCACAGAGAAATAGGGTTGTTTGAAGTAGTTTAGTAAAAGATATTTTAGGGAGAAAGGGGCAGCAAGAAATGTTTTTATAAATTTTATGAACTGTCAGAGGAAAGGGCAAAAAATTAATATTAAATTTGTTTACTGCATACTGGAATCCTTGGTTGCCTTCTTTAAGATCACCTTGGACCAAAAAAAGGAAGTAATTGGTCATTACTCTATTTAGACAAAGAGATCGTGGTTTTAGGCAGCACTGAAGCCAGAAGGCCATCTCAAGGTGAGAACGTAAAATTCTTTCCAGCAGAATAAAGCTTCTCTCTGCGTGCATGTGTGCCTGCTTAGTTTGTACTGAGAACCCTAAGTCATGAACCTAAGAAAATGGGTATACCACAGTATTTTAAAGCAATATATATTTGCAGATTTAAATCACTGAAGATTTTATCTCCCATATTTTCCAAAGTATAATGACCTCTTTTTCTTCTCCTGAGAGAGATTTCTCACATACAGTTTGTACTTAAGGATACTGACGAGAAAACTAAAGCAAAGCTCTGAGTGCCTTGCTAAGGTATAGAACACAGCCTGAGTAGTAGTCTAAAGAAGGTATAGTGAATTTCTACCCGTCCTTTATCAAACTCTTTCCTCCTCACTCCTGCCTGGCCAGCTATTTTCAGTTTGTTAGGGGGCACTGTTTCCTCTGTCATCTAATGAGCTAATTTCTTTTTGCATACAATGAATAATTTCATTTTTTTTTTCAGATAGATTTGAATCCAAAAGATTATTTTTAGGTGGGCAAGCATACGATAGCATCAATGGAGTAATTTATATATTCTATGTCAATGTTACTCCAATTTCATTCAGTGAAAGGAACACTGTCCCCACAAGATGTTAATTATATTTTCTAGGATAGAATGCTTTGGGTCAAATAAGTTTAGAGTATTCTGTTATACAATATCACAATATTACATAGGCATCTTTATTGTAAAATTCAGAACCTCCAATGTGCTGATGTGCATTTTAAATCTCCAGTGGATAGATGGTGTAAAGACATCTTCAATCCAAATTCAAAAGTATTTTTGGCACCCCCTGTAATGGGTTTAATATAAGTTGTAGATGTGTCAGGCTCTTCCAGGCTATATTTCCAACATTAAACTTATCTATGTTTCATGATAATCTGAAGTTACTTATTGTTTTATAATGTTTATTACATATTCACTATGAAAGAAATAGGATGCATATAATTTTGCAACTTGCCTGCTTTATTGATTCTGAGCTCAAAAGTAGATCCAAACCATATCCTTCATGAAATAGTGTGTAGATACACAAGACATTCAGCATCCAATGAACAAATAGTCCATCACATTTCATTAGCTCATAAGGAAAATTTCATTCCTAGAAGGGACTCCCTAGGAATAAGCATTTCAAATAATGTTTATCCTATACTTGTGATGCAATATAAAATGTCATATTGTTGAAAATAAAAATTGGGAGCAAATCGTTAAATATCACAAAAAGAGAAAATGATACTTTCTAATGTATGCATTATTCAGAATGTACTTTATAGAGCTAGGTTGGTGATGTTCATACTTTAGGTCTCATATTTCTCAACTTGGCAACGTGAGGGCAATATAATCAGGAATATTTCATCTAGATCTATGTTTTCCACTCTAAGGGTCATTCTACTAGACATATGCCCTAGCATTAAGAAAAGATGTAATAAGTGGTATTTCCTTGAATTTGTGCAGTATTTTTAAACTTCATGGAGTATGTATTATTATCCTGAGGGATACAAAAGTCTCATAAAATATCATTTAGGAGGTCTTATTCTGAGCTACCCTCTAACTAAACAATTCTAACAGAAGGACATACTTCAATGCCTTTACCAACTAACCATGAGAGGCTCCAAAATGTAATAAACTGATTATCTATACATACAGTCATTTCATCTTTCCATCCATATGCTTCACATAGATGCAAATTTTATTGTGAATATTCTCTCATATGTATGTAAATGCAGTTAAATTACGTAAACTGAGCTAAATCAGAACTAACAGACCCTCCCTCGTGGAGTTGCCATGCAGTTCATATGCCTTACACAAAGAAGGTAAAATTTACTTTCTTTTTCTATTTTAATTATACCTTTCCCTGGAATATATGGCATATGGCATTAGGGGAAAAGGCTCATGCAAAATATGATGCTACCTCCTCTCATAATCATGGGAAATTATTTTTCTCCTCTAAGACCTCAGAGGTGGTTATCATGCTATTGGCCTCAGTCTGGCTGAGTCTTAAGAAAAGTATGTAGGTGAGCAATTTAGGTAGATAAGAATAGCAGCCTACCTCCAGTTTTCTACTGAACTTTAAAGTTGATGAACCAATAAATAAAATCTAATATTAGCAAAACCCAGAAATAGCTCTTCAGTTACACCTGCCAAGTACACATGCCTATTTTACTTTCCTGTGATATAGTTTGCAACAAGAAAATAGCTGTTTAAAACATCAACGGATAAAAAGGCAGAAAATCATTAACTATAATCCAATATTTTTAACCTTTAAAACCAATTTTTATGGTCTAATATATTTGTGTGTACAACAGTTTAAATGCATAGACTCTATACATTTTATAAAATAAAATAAAATGACTATAAAAAGGGAGCCAGAATAGATAATTTAGATAAGTTACAGACCAGATGATCATAAAATTGGGAGTCAAAAAGCTATTCTGTGACAACAGAATGGAAGACCTATGTTAGAGGTGATAGAACACAAAGGTAGACATCATAGAGTCTCCATGACATACTAACCTAGGCTGCCTAACGCCAGTCTTCAATGACTTGGAAAAAAATAAATTTTTGTTGTGTTTTAGTCACTGTTATTTTCAAACCTCATCTATTAAGGTTGAACGCAATTTCAGACCGGTGTACTTGCCCTACCAGCAAGCTCTGTTTAAAAAAAAAAAAAAGTCTGATCGCAATCTCTATGAGTTAATGGCATGATCTAGCTACAAAGAATGTACAAAATTAGTAGAGAGATATTATATTCACAGCAAATAATCAAATAATTTTCCTTTGTACTAGGTGCTTGCAAGACTACTTCTGAAAAACCGTATTCACGTTTACGTGCAATATTTAAAAGAATATACTGACTAACCACAGTGAATCCATTCATAAAGCAGTCCTAAGGGACAAGAAACCTGAGTCACATGTTTGGGAGGGAGAAATGAGAGCGAACTCTTAACTCAAGAAATAGTATTTGGATAGACATAATACCTATCACGGTATTTGAAAGGCTGCCAATTAAAACAAAAGTTACTGTTTAATAATGCTTTATGGTATAAAACTATAACCCATGTATATAAGATATGATATTACCCCTTCAGTAGAACATCCTGCAATGGACTAATGCAGTGAGTTTCTTACTACCTGGAGTAAGGAAACAGATGCTGAATTAGCACTTCCCAAGAATAGCACAGCAAGTATTCCTACAATTCATGTAAGAGTTATCCTTATGGTTGCTGGCAGTCACTCAAATACTTGGAGTCTTTAAAAACTCACCAATCATTAAAAGAAAATATATAGAAAGCAAATAATAAACTGGCAGTCTTTGTGAGGATTTAAATGATGTAAAGACACTATGAGAAATTAATAGGATAAACAACAAATCATATGGGAAAAGTTATATATGATATATGCATGTATGAATATATACATATATACATGCATATATTCACTTATGAATAAAACTACATCCATTTTTCAGGTATTTGAAGGTTAGACTAAAATGTATATAAAGTAGAGACATTGGAGTCAGTATACCAGGAAAACTACTTCAACTCACACCAAATAGCACTCTAACTCTCTTTGTGTCATTGCGCCTGCATACTTTCTCCATTCCCCCACCTCCATGTATATTTTGCTATCATTCAGGAAAAACAAAAGCAAAATCAAAACTAGCACAAAAGCAACAGTAACAACAAGACTACAACATTTTTTTTTTAAATTTTAATCGTAGAGCAAAATCCAATGAGCTGGCTATATGAATTCATGGGAATCCGCTAAGAGACACAGCTAAGAAGAAAATACGCCCAAAGATCTATGTAAAGTAACCCTACAGACACAATGCATTCGAATAGGTTCAACTATAGAAGCTCCAGCCTCAATCTCTGAAAAATAGTTAAGAACTACTTAACTAATACTTCAAGACAGACATTCCTACATTGCTTACTTTACATTCCCCTCAGGCATTTAAAGGATATTTATCAAAATATATGAGCCACAGAAAACGGCCAGACATGAATGTGCACTGGCTGAACTACCTCCCATTACTAATGAAGTGAAGCTGACGTGCCTAATGAGTTTACTCCCATTTAACCTATCCTACAGTCCCGCTTGAGAGTTCAGCCATGAATCTGTATGAGGATGATGATAACAATCATGGGACACATTTCTTATCATTTACTACATTTTCCGCCTCAGTAGCTGGTCAGCCTACATGCAATCCCAGGGACCCTCATTACCAAACCCCTTTCCACTTTTTCTCAAGAAGTGTAATATACAACGTGGCATGCAATCTACTGTGAATGATTATGAATGAGTAACATCGGTTCATGATAAAATCTTGGGAGAGTAGCACACAAAGGTCTATAACCAATCTTAAAATAGCCAGGCCTATGTATCATTTATACAAGCCAACCACAATCAGAAATCATTTCTAGACAATGGACACAAAGCTGCAGGGAACATGGGAATTCTTTCGTTCAGTATTACTCTGCAAAAGATTATATGAATATACAAGGATAAAGAAAGTTATTTTTTCCAGTGTATTATAATTTTCTGTTTTCTTTATAAACATGCTATAAGAACATTACAGACAATTCTAAAAATGAGGACAAGAAGGGAAAAAAATCCATAGCTCCAGCAACCCAACATAACCACTGCTAACACTGTATGTTATAGCCTTTTGACTTCTTCTGCTAAGCATATATTTTATACAGTTATCATAAGACAGTAATGTAATTATTATTATGCTTTCCTCAATTTAAATCGAAGCATATTCCCGTGATTTACATGAAATTAGTAAAAATACTATGAACAAATTGTTTCAATGTAATACTTAAGCAGTGTTCTGTTTTTAAAAATTTACTTCCAATTTCTCATATTATAGAAAGCATAATGACTAACAATCACACTGTAAATAAATAAATAAATATACATATATATTTTATATATAAATAAATATACACATATATAAATAAACATACCTATCTAAATAAACATATATATATAGGTATATATATATATTTCCTCATTTAAAATGATTCTTTTGAAATAGATTCTCAGAAGTGGAATTACTCAAAAGCATGGGCATTTTAAAGCAGATCTACACAGGCTCAGTTGCAGGAAACTGCCTTTAAAGGTCAAAATATCTTTTCTTAAAGTACTTGATAAAGCCTGGTATCAAAGAATTTGATTTCCTAATATAGTTGCATATTTACAGAAGGCTGGTATAATCTATCCTTTATGGTTATTAAGTTCAGAAGTTCCGATTTGCATTATAAGAGTAATATAGATTGCTCTTTGGAGCAAGGAAATGTCTTTGTTCTCACTTCCCTTTGCATACTTTCATAAAATGTCTGTGCCTATGTCACATTCCCTCCTGATTTTATATTTTGTTAGGAAATAATCATGTAATCCAATAAACTGGTTAATAAAAATGTGGTGGCTGGAAAATATAATGACCCTTTCCTAGTTAGCGCTTTTTCATTTAACTCAAAAGTACGCATCTGCAAACATCCACAAAGAAATTCCTACGGAATGCTTTGGAAATTTCATACATAGTCATGGGTCGGTAGGGAAGATATCTTGCAAGCAAGAATGTTAGTCCTTACGAAATCATAAAATGTTCAAGCCCCTAGTCCTTGGTATAGCATTAAACACATGCACGTACACACACACAAACACATACACAAATGTATATAACCAGATCTTGAGTTGTTTCCACACGTCTGTCTGTCTAATATCAGAAAAGCCTTAGTTTAAATCCCTGCTCAAGTTCCTAAAAACTATTAGTAAGTCACTTAATCTCTTTCTAGGTAACATTCCTGAATTTGGAAAGTATAAATAAGCCACCTACATCATAAGATAGTCATGAAGATAACATGTGAACGCTTAATAGAAAATGTTAAAGTATACACAAGTGTGTGCATTTTAAGTATTAAATATTCCTTTTAAAAGGTGTAAGCAATAATAGAAAATGGAATTATTACAGCAAAGTCACTTTTATGGCACATGTGAATAAAGAAAACAATTGAGAGACTCGAGTATGTACCTAAAAATAGTACCTTATCTTGGTCATAATGAGATTAAAACATAAATCTTTTAATAAGCAGTTTCAGACATAAAAGTTTCTAATCACTGGGAAAAAATAAAACACTGGGCACTCTGCCTCCATTGAAATTTCACTTGTAAATGTGAGATCCTCATTTGCGAATCCTTCTATCCTTCTATCTCAGGTCACGCAGCCCCATGTAGCTGATTCCACCCCTTCTCAGAGGCTAGGGGGGTCTGACAGGGCCAGTTAACTGAGTCTTGCAGTCCCTCAGCCACCTGACTGATTGGAAGACAGGCGGGTCATCTCATAAAATGATTGCAGATTTGGCCGAGACTACTTGATTAGAGAGAGAGGTATTCTCATTTCTCATAATCTTATATACAGGACGGGCTGTAACTATCTTGCAGGATGCAGGGAGAGTCTGAGACTAGACAGACAGCAAAAGAAGGAAGCAGAGCAGATAAACAGGAAAGAGAAAAGCTAACCCTGAGATCCTAAAATCAGCTATGTGTCTTCATGTGCCAAAACCTGCCATTCACCCCTCCACATCCAGCCTTTTCCATCTTGCTCAGTGCATGGATGGGGGACTGCAGCCATAAGGACTTTCCCACCCGGTCTCCAGCTACAGCAGTTTCAACAATTGCAAACAGGAGCAGGAGATGGGGAAAAAGAAGGAAAATAAAGGCTATTTAATTATCCTGAGGTGTTGCAACAGGTTTGCTGTGTACCTTCACTGAAATCCCAGCTCTTGTCAGATAATCCTCTCCACAGGGATCTATGTTCAGGTCCCCATACCTACCCTTTCCCAGGCTTTACGCTTAACTAACAATTTTGTTTGCAATCCCTGGGCTACTGCACTATCTCTTGTGGTTTCCTTCTATCCTACCCACAACTTTCTGCATATTTCCTTTAATACCTGTTTCTCAAATTACCCAACCTGAGTGTTCCATCTGTTTCCTGCTTTGACCCTCACTTGATCAACCAGTCCTACCCTGGATGTGTCAATTACCTGAGTGAGTACAACCCTATTTTGTTTTGCGTCGCTTATAACAGAAAGTATCCTAACAGATGAAAGCACCACTGTTTCTGTGCTCGTTGATAAATTCAGAAGTCTGGCTTCTCTGCAAATGGTTGAATTTATTTAAAGAAAAAGGCAAAAAGGACATTCAAACTTAGAGATGGCAAGATTCAGTGAGGTTCTTTAAGAAAGCAAAAATACTTTCTGGTTCAATGCATGCCCACGATAAATGTAAAGAGCAGTTAACCACAGGAAATAATTAAGCTGCTTAATAATCTTACTGTAAATCATGGCTAAATTAAAATGATCTCTGTTATTTATTTCCCCATAGCCTCAGAGGTTAAAACACTAAATGGGATGAAAATGAATAACTGAATGAATGAACAAGTGAGTATTTATTGCTGTATGTATTTAAAGTCTATAAAATCCTTCACACACTTCATTTTAGGTGTCACTACCCTGTGACACAGGTAAGGCAAGGACCCTGGGCTGTTTATAGGTTGTGCCAGGCTGAAGAGTAGCCCTCAAAGATATCCAAGTCTCAATCCTTAGAACCTGTGAATATTTTACCTTACATGGCAAAAGGGACTTTGCAGACGTGATTAAGTTAAGGATCTTGAAATGGAGAGGTTATTTTGGACTATGCAGGTGGACCCTAAATGTCCTTATACAAGGGAGCCCGAGGGAGATCTGACTACCAAAACAGAAGTCAATGTAAGGATTGAAGTACCTAAGTTGTTGGGCTGACTCTGGAAAGGGAGGAAGGGGCCAGAAGCCACATAATGCAAAGGATGACACTTTAGACACTGAGAAAGGAAAGGCAATGGATTCTCCCTGATGCCTCTTGAGAAAGCTAGGACGTGCTGGCCCCTTGATCTCAGCCTAGTAAAACTGATTTTACACTTTTGACTTCCAGAACGTTAAGAGAATAAGTAGTGTGCACTGTTGTTTGAAGCCCGAAGCAGTGTTGTAATTTGTGAAAGCAACCATAGGAAGGTCGCACAGAGATGTATATATCTGGTGGGCTGTTTCAATCCCAAGGAATTAAGTGTCTATCTACAGTTACAATTTCTAGGAAAATACAAAATCACCAATGAGTTATTCTTTCCACATCTTTACACATGGTAGACAAAGGCATATATTTATTCATTCAAAAACATTTTCATATTTATTTGGTTGACTGGGCATTCTGCAAGTATGTCTGCCCCTGTATTCTCTCTCCTGTAGATGCTTAGATGATGGCAATCACACTCCCCTGACTAGTTTTGCAAAGTTACCAACCGAGCTCCCTGGAGACACAGGCTCTTAATGAGTGCTCAAGTCAGCTCATTCACAGAAAGATGTAACTTCTCAGAATCTCACTAGTGGCTTTTAAACCCAAGTTTTTGATGGCTGGTTTGATTTTGGAGTACCATTAGTTTCCTGATTACTAATCTGGATTTTCTCACCAAACGAATTTATGTTCAGAAGCTTTAAAAATAAATAAGAGAAAAAAAATCATTTAGCCCCTGAGGGCCACTAAAAACCAATCAGCCAAAAATACTTTGCCTAGCATCTGAAAAAGTGAGACATCTGTTTGGGACTTGGTTTGGCATGTTACAAGAGTGAATTCTGGAAGGAAAAAAGAAATGAATTGCTTGGCATACAACAGGATGGGAATAGGCCACTCACGGGACAACTGAATACAGACGGCATGAGAAAGAAGCTTCCCACCCAGGAGCTACCAACTAACAATTACTAATGGAGGAGGGACCGGAGGGAAAAACTTGGTCCAGTTGTAAAAGCAACCAGATGACTTCTGGGCAGAACCAAAGAAACCTCAGAGCTCATCACTAAAATGGGCCAAATATTAACTACTGAGTGACCAAAGAGTATTTGAAAGAAAAGAGAAATAAATAACCATTTAACTGGCAAGCTCGAATAAGCCAGTTCTATATAGGAAATAAGTGGTGAAAGGGTTGGGGAAAAAGAGGTAGGGACTATACGTGACCCAAATACTCACACTTAGCCTAGAGCAATTTATTTTTAAAGAAGCACACAGCAGATTGTTACAGTTGACCTCTGAACAACATGGGTTTGAACGGCATGGATCCACTTACATGCAGATTTTTTACAATCATGAGCTGTAAATGTATTTTCTCTTCCATATGATTTTCTTTTCTTTTTTTTTAAGATTATTTATTTATTTGAGAGAGAGGGAGTACGAGAGGGGTGTGGGTCAGAGGGAGAAGCAGACTTCCCGCTGAGCAGGGAGCCCAATGCAGAACCCATCCTCCGACTACAGGATCATGACCTAAGCCGGAGGCAGTTGCTTAACCAACTGAGCCACCCAGGAGCCCTCCATATGATTTTAATAGAATTTTTTTCTCTAGCTTATTTTACTGTAATAATATAGTATATAATAGATGTAGCATAGAAAATATGTGTTAATTGAGCGTGTGCTCTCACTATCCTGGCTTTCTTTCAGTTCCTCAAAGTTTTTCTCACCTCTGCTCTTTGTGCAAGCTCACTACTCTGATGAGATAATTATTTTTCCTATCGGAGAACAAAAACAACTTGGAGTGAAGCATAACAGGCAACTCTATCAGTTAGGAATGGCCTAACTATAGAAGCTTGGAGGGAAATGACTATCAACACGTTATGCTCCCCTCTCTTTTATCAAGATTATGTTAAGAAAGTTTGTTATTACTTCACTGTATATAAATGTTTTAGGTGTCTGAAATATTGGAACAGGACTGTATAATAAATCATTAGCCTTATCTAAAGAGAGGTCTTGCCTTTGACCTTGGCTCCTAGGAGGTGATCTCTTAGAATCCTTGGAATGTCCTTCCAGAGAAGACAATCTCTGTTTACCTGGGGGTTTTGTCCAGATGACAGAATTTAAAGGTGTGATTTACCGTGAGAGTTTTGGGCCCGTGGTATCAGCTTAACATTTAGAAGAGCTAGAGAAAAACGTTTGGCCATAAAGGTAGTCAGTCATGTCTATGTGACCAAGCTGACCAAGCCCCAATAAAAACTCTGGAGGGAAAGTTTGATTCTGTGAGTTTCCCTATGTATTGTCACATATCCATGCCCGAAAAACTACTGCTGTCCATGACTCCACTGGGAAAGGACAACGGGAAGCTTCACATTTGGAACCCCGCTGGACTCTACCCCATATATCTTGTCGCTTGGCATATTTTAATCTGTATCCTTTTGCTGTATTAAACCACAACCTTCTACCTGGATATCCTTAAAAGAAACCATTTTGTTCACAGGTCAGAACAACTACGGAGAAGTTTAACCACACTGGGATTTAACAGCCATTGTTCTAAGATAATCTTTCTTTTTTCTTTTTCTTTTTTTTTTTTAATTTTTAGAGAGAGAGCACACATGTGCTTGAAAGCAGTGGGGGAGAGGAGCAGAGCAAGAGGGAGAGAGGGAATCTCAAACAGACTTTGCAACTGAGCGTGGAGTCTGACACAGGTCTCGATCTCACAACCCTGAGATCTTCACCTGAGCCAAAATAAGGAGTTGGATGCTTAACCAACTAAGCCACCCAGGTGCCCCAAAGAATAATTTTAAAACACAGTGGAGTAAACCCTGGAAGCAAAAGGGAAAAGTTTAGAAATTTTCACCCTGCCACAGGCATTTATTATTTGTTTTAAAGATATGATGGTTTGAATGATGGGACACATGCATTTATATCTACTCTTAATAGGCACCAGAATTACTGTGCAAAGCTATATATAATATTCTACTCAGGCTATTTAACAAATTTAGAAGAGTAATTTAGACCACATGTGAATTCCACCTGCTTCAACTTCAGCAGAAAGATAACTCCAGTGAATTGTATTTCTCTGTTATTTTAATTGTCTAGGCAACAGAGACACCTCTTTTACTTACACCCCCTGCCCACCTTCTCAGGGCTGCCTTCCTCTCACCCCTTAGGTTTCAATTTAAATGTCACCTCCACAGAGAAACCTTCCTATCTACTGCCTATCAAAATTGTATTACCCTGGGTTCACAGAGATATTTTTCCTATTGCACCTGTTTTTTCTTCTTATAGCAAATATCACGACTTGTATGTCTATATTTTGTTTAGTTTTTTAAACATCTGTCTCTAAAAATGGACTGTAAAGTCATTGAAGAAGAGATCATATCCTTTTGGCTTGCCTTGTATCTTCAGCACAAACATCGCACCTGGCACATAATGCCTCCAAAATAAAGGAACAAATTCTTTAAATGATTTAATTTAGCATTTTGAGCAGGTGGAAGTGCTCTAGATAGATTTGGTTTGCCATTAATAAATCAGCCTTCCTTTCTGTGCTTTCTCGTGGGCTTTCAGGTGTCTGGGCCTTGTAAATACACATCACATAAGGGCATAAAACCAAAGATTTTTCCAATTAAATCTAGCACTTCTCATGAAACAGACTGAGAAAACATGGTAAAATAAATCAATTAACCCATATAGTATCTATCCCTTAGGAGAAGAACCAATCTAACAACAAGAGAGGAGAGAGGGAGAATGGGAGAGAGAAGGACTTCAACAATTCAGAGAGGTGCTTGAGTGTACGAGAAGAGACTGTAGTTCTTTGACTCTGTTTACTGGTCTGAAAAATAGTGAAAGAAATTTTTACCCCTCAGGATTGCTGTAAGGGTTATACGAGATGATGTATATAGCGGGTTTAAGACCATAGTTCATGTGTAATATACTTGATAAATATTAGTTCTCTTTACCTTATTTTACCTATGGAATATTGATAAGAATATACTCCGCTGAGCACTGGCTTAGTCTTGGGAATGGCTGTAGGTACTTTATACGGGTGTATTCATTTCATTTTAACAACTCTAGGAGGCCAGGGCTCGCATTATCAGGTGCTGGTATTCACAGAGAAGGAAACTGTGGTACACTGACATGAAGTCATCTGCCTAAGGCCACATAGCTCCTAAGGGACAGAGCCAAGGAGTCCAGCCCCAGCATCAGTGCTTTCAATCAACATGCTCTGCTGTCTTTTCAAGAGATAAGTTAACAATTACTTATTACAGACGTACTTCGTGCCAGGAAATTAGGAATTCTCTCATTGAGTTCTTGCAATACAGAGTAGGGTATCCTTTCTCTAATTTTGTAGGAACTTGAGGCTCAGGCAGATCCAGTGATCTATCCCAGATTTCTCAGCTCAGAAGCCACAGAACTGTAATTTGAGTAAATGTGTATAAAATTTCTTACTTAAAAAGAGCATGTGCTGTCTTATAGGACTTCACTGATGCCTTATTATATCAAACCCTTACATATGACTAACTCTTACAAGACATCTCCATGGGCACACACACCCATGGACACTCTCACTTACAGAAGGGAAGATACTATTCTCACTGAATAAATCTAATGATTTCTGCTAATTTTAAATGGTTATTAATTTATTTTATTATTTGTCTGAAAGGAAAATATACCTATCCTTATACCCGTCCAGTTGTTACTGTTAATTTCTAAATAATAGTAATAATAATAATAATATTACTATTAATAGCAATAATTGGTACTAAAATATTAGTACTAATGGATTTGTTATAATCACCCCTTTTTTAATCAATGACAAAACTTATAAAACCATAGCCTTAGCGACTTATTACGATTTGCTACTTCACTTTAGCAATGATAGGAATAGGCACATCAAACACGATTGAATGTTTCCGTGATACTTTTCTATATGCGCTTATCCCCAAAATGCTTCTAGTTCTCCCTGGTCAGAGAAAGCAGATCAGTTATTTCTCAGTTATTTCAATATTTTGTGAATATTAGTTGGTTATAATATTTTTAACAATTATTTATTTTTATTTAATTACAAATATAATACAGAAATATCTAGAAAATATGGAGGAAAACACTAATAATCTCATTACTTTAAAGTGACTCATCAGCTTTTTTTTGAACTGTATCCCTGCAGTCTTTTTAAAATTAAAACGTAATTGTATCATACCATGAATACAACTTCAGACCTTGCATGGTATCATTGTCTTCTAAAGGATCATTGTTTTGATTTCATAATATATCATTAAGTAAAGGGCCGTATTTTACTTGACTATTACCCTATTATCTTATTTTGGGAAATGTTAACTAAGTCACAGTCCTTTGTTGCTTTGATAAACATGCTTTAATAAACTTCTTGATAAAAATACAGCTTTTTCTACATTGGGATTATTTTCTTAGGATAGATTTTTAGAAATGAGATCACCAAACCAAAGGGTGTGAAAACTTTTGTGGATCTTGGTATCTTGCTCTCAAAAAGTAACACTCTACACTGTAAAATTGATTGACTCATTGGACACTCTACTGAAAAAGGAAAAGAAAGAAAATATATTCAGTAACTATAATTGAGTTCTCATTCCTGGCAGGGAACACAGGTGGGATGATTATTAAATCTACAGAACTGTTCAGGGAATCCTAAATATAGGCAGTTCTAATCTCGAGTAAGGAATGTGTAGTGTGGTTTTTCAGAACACAGACTCCCATCTCCACAGAATGCCAGTTGTGGCTAAGCTTCAGATGAGTTGCAAGGCTTGATTCATAAAGTTAAGTGAGCTATAATAGCAATAATGCCACAGAACTCCTCACCATGTAGTTTTAGAGGCTCCCACTCAGGTCCTCCTCACTCATTGAGCACATCTCTCTGCCAAACGAGGGTGTAAAAGTGGAAACTTACACTTCTAAGATTCTTGCACTTGCCAGGACAGGAAAAACAGAGTAGGCAGGGAAAAGGGTCTCCAGTGTCAGTGGGGATATAATTAAAGAGAGTCCTAGAACCGTAACATTTCCTTAACAAGAGAGAACTTTTGGTATGACATAGTACAATCCCTTCACTTAATAATGAGAAAATTAAGAACAGCTTGGGTGGGTAGTGAGTTCTGTGCCATGTAACCAGCCCTGTAGGCTTGTTCAAGTAGATTTCTACAGTCCTGAGGCTGGGGCTTTTGCGGGTAGCTTGTGGTGGGGATAGAAGACCAGCAAATCAATGCAGCACATGGTCTGCACAGAGGAAAAGTTCATTAAATCAGAACTCTTATTCTTACTAAGAATAAAATAAAAGTGGAGACTAAATTGAGAAATCCAAGGGATGCAGTTTAGAAAGCAAGGAAGGAAACTGTGCCAAGCAGGTGAAGCTAAATGATACTCTGAAATACTTATTTTGTTTTGTTTGGGCTTTTCTTCCTGTGTTTCCCTTCCTTTACTTTTATCACAATGCAGGTGGGTTGTCAGTGTTGTATGTCATGGTCTCAGGCGAGGTACATGACACCTGGAAGAGCCCATGTCGGGTTCAGTTCTCTCTGGCTTTTGTTTTTCAATAGCCTGAATGCTTAGGAGAATTGAAAGTGTCTGCCAATATTAGGAAGGATAGAAAAAGCAGAGTGGAGGAAACATTAAGGACAAAAATGCCACAGGCTGGCTGAAAAGAGGAGAGGTGTGTGGTAAGAGGACTCCCTATTCTGAGCACAGGTACCCACTGTCATCAGAAGAATGACAGAGGACTGGATGCCCTAGACATGGGCCTCAGCAACCAGCCCCAGTCCCCAAGTCTGACTGCTGAACCCGCAGGAACTACAAGGAGGAATTTTATTGTCCAAGTAAACAAAGGATCATTGTCCACATCTCTTTTGCCTCTGAAACCATGGCGTGGTGTAAATCTGGGGATCAGCTCAACCGTGCAGAGCTGGGGAAAGATTCAAACTCTACCAATGGCTTCAGTTAGTATTTTTCCAGACTGCAGAAATACAAATTCAAGAATACAATTTGTATGAGCTATAAAAAGTAAATTTTGCCCCTAGTGAGATTGAGACTGATACATACCTAAAACACAAGGTTAACTTGCTTGATAGGAACTAATTTATAAATGTCTGATCTCCACCTCACTCTCTTAACACCTTTCTCATAAGATAGTTATTTCTAAATTAATTATTCTAAATGCAAATCTGATCATGCACTTTAAAACTCTTCCTTGCCCTCCAGATCAATCCCAAACTCCAAACTCCTTTGAATGGCTCTTCCTGACTTCTCTGCATCAACTTCAAGGTCATCTATCTTTGTTCTGCCCCTCTTTGCTTTGTGCTGCAGGGATGCCCAATGACTGGCAAGTTGACAAACACAATTTGCATTCCCAATAGCACAGGCTGTTCTCTCTTGAATGTCCTTCACTTACTTCTTATGCACCAAGGCTAAGTCCTCCCCTGCCTGCCTGTCTCTCAACTCTGCCTAACTTGTGCTCAGCTGTGAGACAAAGACCTCAACTCTCCTGAAACCCTCATTCGAATTCCTAGGAAATGAATGTGTTGGCCTACTCTGCGCCCCCATTTCACTCAGTGCTTATTTCCACCATGGTCCCCCAGCACAATGCTGGGCACAGAGTATTAACTAAGTAAGTATTTACTGAATACATTTACAACTTTCACCAAGTCAGCTATGTGACCCTGCATTCAAGATTCCTTTTTTTGTAAGTAATCAAATAAAAGAATGATATTGACTATGTGATAAGTTTTTGAACAGCAGAAAAATCATAGAAAATCATGGAACAGGAGAAGCGCAAAGTACATGCATCGTATGATGTGACCCCCAGCCAATCTTCTCCAACCCTTTTTCAAAGCAGAAGAGTAACTTTTACCTTCATATCCCAGTAGCTAACATGAGGAGGGTACATAGTAGACACTTTAGAAATGATGGAGGAAGACACTTTAGAAATGAAGGGAGGGAAGGAATGAAGAAGGGAAGGTGCGAGGAACAGGAAAGGAGGGAAGGATTTTGAGTTCCTATGGTTAATAGTGGCAGATTTAGGGCCAGGCTTCCCTCATCTGACCACTAGCCCAGCGCTCTTACAGGGAGTCTTAAGGGATTAGTTGTTCACCTGTGAGAAGAGGTTTCTTGGCAATATTACTCTGCTGCTTTTCATTATATGTTGTTTTAGATTCAGAACACTTCTGTCATATGAATGCAGGCAATTAAACATTTTCCACATGAGCCATTCCCTCTTCTGGCAGAACTCAAATTGTTTAATAACACTGAGGAGGGGGAAAAAAACCCTCCTCCTGGAACTTCATTTTTCATGATAAATTAGATATTTGGTGATTTAGATTAAACTTGCAGTTGGAAATAAACTGCCGCCATGTCCCCAGATGTATACACTATGGTATGGATGTCAGATCCTTTTTAGTAAGTTTTCAAAATGACTCTCAAATATGTAACGACATCATTCCAGATTAAATGACAGTTTTGAGCATGTGAAAACCCTAAGCAGCATTTATAGGAGTTAGAGACACTAATATAAAACAGTGAATAACCATGCCATGCTTAATTTGCTGTTCTTTTTCATTTCCCTGCAGACAGCTCAGTGTCTCTTTGCTGTTTAGAAGTGTGTTTTACAATACCTCCATGAGCATTTCTGCCTCCGTCTGGGCAGGTACGATCCATTTTGCCTGCTACTGATACTCATTGCCATCACACAGATTTGCAATGCAAGGAGAGACCAGTGGGCGGGCCTGGCTTCTTTCTAATAAAGGTGTTCTGCTATAATCTGGGGCTGCACTTCATGCGTCTGCCCATAACCACCTCATGTTCGGTCAGTGGCCACAGAGTTCATATGGTGAATTGAAGAAAAATGAGAACCCTTGTCAGAGGCATGGTATAGTGTAAAATTGCTTTTCTAATTGTTTGGCTCCGAGGTGGCGTTCAGGAAAAACACAGGGCTGGACTATAACTGATTAGCAAGTATGGAATTAGTCAATGATTTCAAATGCAAAATGTTTTTATGTTGAGGTAGTACTGATAAATGAGGCAGATATAAATTAAATAGGTACTTTAAAAAATAAAAGGCAGGAGGAGGACCTGGCAATCTAATTTTCATTGAACAAGAATGACTCATGTTCAAGGCATACTTATGAACATACACATGAACATATACTCCCATTCTTACAATTCGGCAGCCTTTTGTTTTGTTTTGTTTTGTTTTGTTTTTTGAAGAGGAGGAAGAGCAGAGGAAGAGAGAATCGTAAGCAGGCTCCACACCCAGAACTTAGCCCAATGCAGGGCTTGATCTCACAACCCTGAGATTATGATGTGAGCCAATATCAAGAATTGGTTGCTTAACTTACTGAACCACACAGGTGACACATTTTTCTTTAAATTTCTGATGTAGGGTAGGCCCCAGGGCCCATCATTGTAACCATTCTTTCCTATGGCTTCAGTTCTTTCTCTCTATAGCCTTTTTCTGTCTGACTTAGTTCTAGAGACCAGCTTCCATTCTACAGAAATCCAAATATCCATAGTCTCCATTCTGTCTCCAGGAACAATAGCTACCATTTATTGAACATTTACTGTATTTAAGATACCGTGCCATGCATGTTACAGACATTATCTCATTTAATACTCACAGAAATCCAACGACTTTCAAATCTTTACCTCTATTCAGAACTTCCTGAGTCCCAAAATATTTCTTCTAATTGTCTAACAAGCCTCTCAAATGCAACCTTTCTCCAACTAAGCCTGTGTTTCCTCCTACCACATCCTAATCTTAGGATCCGGAGACACATTCTGGTCTCTTCTCCCTCCTGCCAACATCTTGTTACAAAGCTTTTGAATGTACCACCCAGATATTTCTTAACTCTCTTCCTTACTCCCCATAAGAACTCTCAACTAACCTCATCCATAGCCATTTCCAAACATATTTCTTAGTGTTAACAAATCTATTCCTTCTGCGTTCACACACTGGCAAGATAGTAGTAGGAGAAGACACATTGGCAAGATAGTAGTAGGAGAAGACACGTCCCTGTATATGTTAAAGGGACAGAAATCTGATGGGGCTATAGACTAGGTCCACAGGCGTAACTTGTCCAATGTGAGTTCACTCCTAGATGAGTTACAGATCAAGACTTTACCAGGTGGAGTTGTCACACAAAGCAAACTTTATTTAAAGCAAATAAGGCAATCACAGGGAATAACTTCTAAAGTTCTGACTCTCAGAATAGGAGCGGGTGGGTTTCTTTGATTTAGGATGAATATTCAGAAAAGGGAACTTCGTCATCACAGGAAAAGGTGGGCAAAAGGTCGCTCTGTAGAAAACAAGCCAATAAAGGCATTCTATGTTATGTTAATGAAGCTTATACCCCTCCTAGGGCGGAAACTTTAACATTATGAAGAAGAAAGGTAACAGTTGAAAAGAGGAAGGGGTTACGGGCAAGCTCTCCAGAGTCAGTATAAACTGGATGGGGTCTTGAGTTGGTGATCTCAGGTAAGGAAAGCAGGGCCTTGCTTCCTTTTGAGACAGCACTGGGAGATTCACCACTGATTTATTTATTGTCTCTGATACACTTAGGCTATTTCCTGGCCCGGTTGAAACTGTTAATTTTTGCATTCCTTTTGTTCTCTTAAAATCCTTAACTACAGAAGTTTTTGCCTTTTTTTTTTTTTTTTTTTTTTTAAAATTCTGACACCCCCTAGGAAGTTCTGCAAGAAGTGTGCTTGGACAAATAGGGCACAGTTCACGGAAAACAGCTGGGGGGATAAAATTACTTCTCTTTCTTCTTCTGGAAATCCCTAACTCTTTCTGCTTAAATAGGCATCAAAGCTTTTATGAAAATGTAGAAATATCTGGGGGAAGGAAAGAGGAAGACTGACAGGACTGACCAGTTCTTCCTGCTCTCTGTGAAGATATGGGGAGAAGAATATATTTAGCGATGTGAAAGTGCTGTTTAATAAGTAGCTAACCGTGGTTACTGAAACATGTTTTATTTCTCTTTGAATCATTTTTGGTCCACACATAACTTTCAACTCCTATTACACTGCTTTATGCTGATCAGCATGGCTGTCTTTCAAGAGAACATTATCCTTCAGCAAAAAAAGAACCAAAAGGCAGTATGCCCAGATAGTGGCAATCACTTGCAAATAGACAAGCTAATGAGTCTCTTAGAAAGAGCCTCTAAATGACTAATGTGAGCTAGGAAGGTCCATCAGATAAATGCCTATTTTTGTGCATCTTCTTTAATTGACTTTGACTGACAAGTTGACTAATAACTTTGATGTCAAGGGCTTATGTCTTTTCCATTCTGTCTCAAGCTGTAAACAATTTCATGCTGAGTATGATAAAAATGAGACTTTCTGTGTAAAGGAGAAGAAAATAAATAAATTCAATTGCTAAAAAATCCAGATATCTTTTATTCCAGGTATTTATATTTGGTATTCCAGCATACATACACTTTCATACATTTTAAAAACTTTCTGTTAACTTTTGCTCTGTGCAACAAGGAAAAGGATAAAAAGGTAAAACAATAAAAGTAGAACAACAGAGTTCAGTTTATTTTGAATTCAATTGAAAGTTTACAACATGATATTTATGTGTCTTAATCTAAAATTGCTTCAATTTCCCCAGTTTGTGCAAGGGGTGATTCAATTTCAGATTAATTCAGATTGCCTTGGTAATAGAGCTATTGTCTGCTAAATAAATCCATCATGATAACAATGCTGTCCTTTTAAAGTAGAATGTTCTCTGTTTTCTGAGATCTGAGGTTTGATACTAGTTTTGATTTTGCTAAAGAATTATAACATGGCTTTATAATTCTTTCTTTAAGAGAAAATGTGTCAAAAATCCAAGAGAATGATACTTATCAATACTGGTCTTTAGTTTTTGTTTTCAAAATACTTTTTTTTTTCAAGATTGAATACAAAAAATCCAAAAGAGGATATGTATGTGTTTGTGACCTACAAATTCCTGGGAGATATTTTCAGCAATCGACATTAAGGAAGGGATTAACACCTTATTCATATAAAGGATTTTCATTTTTCAATTTCCCAATAGCTTTACAATTATGAAGACATTCATATGGGATAACAGCATGAATTTTTTTTTTTTTTAACTTACTAGTGATCTCAAACAGATCAAACCATTCTGTGCTAAAAAGAGCTCTTGGTGCAGTACGCTGGTATGTGACCTGATAAGGGAGCAGAAGGCTGGCTGAAGACAAAGGATAAGCCTACAACCTCTCCCCACTCTTGTGGGTGTTCCTCCAGGAAGTTCCCAACTATCTTCATGTTAATACCTTACTAGAGGGGTAAACAACCTTAACTTGACAATGGTAAGGCCTCTGGTATCCTGTGAGTCTTCTTTAACATATGAAAGCACTCTCTTGAAACCTCCCTTTTTCCTTACCTCCCCCAACCCCATAGTATATAATCAGCCACCCCTCACAACCTGGGGCAGCAGCTCTTTCTGCCCACGGGTCCTGTCCCTGTGCTTTAAAAAAACCAGCATTTTGCACCAAAGACGTCTCAAGAATTCTTTCTTGGTCGTCGGCTCCGGACTCCACCCCACTGAACCTCACCTGTATTCCACAACTTCGTCATGACCTATTTTTTTTTCTTACTCCATTTTGTGGCTCTCTTACAGGTAAGATAGAGAAAAAGATTTTGACTGGGAGAGTAAGGGAGAAGCCACATAAAAGTTAAATAATGCAAAATGATAAGCCTTGATGTATATAGACACTTGAAATCCTTTTTTTATATTTGCATACAAAGTGGGAGTACTTAATATTAATGATGAGGGTCAGTATATGCTGTTCATATTCATTTGGTAAAAATAATCTTCAGCTATACCTAAACCAACCTGGCCAAGGAATATGTGTTCTGGATGCATAAAGGGTAAGGTGTGTGTGTTTGTATGTGTTAAATCTTCATTAGTTTCAACATCTTTAAAAGTTGTTTCTTGTTGTTAAGCTTATCTGATTACTTTATAATTCACTTGTTTGCCAGAAATTTAATCTTTGACTCTAATTAGAAAACCTTCTGCTTAAATAAAGTTCAAAAAAAAAAAAAACTGTTGTAATATAAGGAAAAGAGAGACAGCTTGACTTTATTAGAAAAACAACGAAGGGGTGCCTGGGTGGCACAGCGGTTAAGCGTCTGCCTTCGGCTCAGGGCGTGATCCCGGGATCGAGCCCCACATCAGGCTCTTCCGCTATGAGCCTGCTTCTTCCTCTCCCACTCCCCCTGCTTGTGTTCCCTCTCTCGCTGGCTGTCTCTATCTCTGTCGAATAAATAAATAAAATCTTTAAAAAAAAAAGAAAAACAACGAAAAAAGTACTATGTTCTAGTAGCTAATTAAAATGTACAAAAATAGAATCATATTGGACAAAGTAAGTATTTTGTTCTACTAAGATGGCAAAGCAAAAAAAGTCATGGAACCCAACATGAGTAAGATTAATATTAAGACTGATAAATTTCTTTCATGGTTCAGTCCCTTTAACTAGTCAATGCAAATAAGTTTACACAATATTTCTATTAATATCCTTCAGGGGTAAAAATTCAATGACATCAGTAGGAAACTAATCTTCCACCACGTGAAATGAATGCCATTAAAGCCTTAATGTTCAAACCCTTTTTCTAATGATAAGTCAGCAGTCGGAACAAAGGCCATATGGGAGAATTCTGAAGGAAGGTAATTTGACAATGGTGGCTGTGAGGTCTTGAGACAAGTCTTGTGAAAAGTCAGTGATTTGAGTGGACACAGAAGGTCACAAAAATATGATAGTGATGCTGATGAAGATATTCATGACTTGAGTGCATATAATGGATTTGCTTGTCATTTTATTTAAACCTGGCAAATAACCCTCTGAAGAGGGCAGAATACATATCATCATCACTTAATGAACGATGAGACTGAAGCCCAGAGAAGTTAAACGCTCTGCAGATGGTCACATGGAGCTATGTTATAGTGGAGTGACAATGAGTTCTCCACTGCTTGGGAATAAGTGATTTTCCTATTTGGCCTGAACTTCTTTTTCTATAAAATACTGATAACAATAACTATCACCAAGGGTTTTTGAGTGTATTAATGAGATAATGTATAGATCGGGCTTGATATATTACTTGATATATGGTTAATAATACT
Organism: Ursus arctos; assembly: GCF_023065955.2. Classification (NCBI taxonomy): domain Eukaryota; kingdom Metazoa; phylum Chordata; class Mammalia; order Carnivora; family Ursidae; genus Ursus; species Ursus arctos. The sequence goes on from NW_026622852.1 coordinate 20,929,898, forward strand.
ACAAATACTACTAATAATATTTTTATTATTATTGCATAACTAGTCAGTCCCGTTTGAACACATTGTGTTAGTCAGCTAGGGCTGCTGTAATAAATACCAGAGTTGGAGTGGCTTAAACAACAAATTCATTTTCTTGCAGTTCTGGAGGCTAGAAATCCAAGATCAAGGTTCTGGCAGATTTGTTTTCTGATTAATGCTGTCTTCCTAGCTCACAGACTGGCACCTCCTCACTGTGTCCTCACATAGCCTTTTCTTTGTGGGTTCACACTCCTGGTGTCTCTTCTTTCAAGAACACCATTGGATTAAAGGACCCTATCCTTATGACCTCCATTAACCTTTGTTACTTCTTTAAAGGGTCTATCTTTAAATACAGTCACATTGAGAATTAGGCTTCAACTTACGGATTTGGAAGGAATGTGTTTAGTTCATAACATTCTGCTCTCTGACCCCCCCCCCCCCCCAGTTCATGTCCTTCTGGAGCACAATACATTCATCTCATCCCAACAGTCCCCAAAGTCTTAACCCATCCCAGCATCAACTCCAAGTCCAAAGTCAAATCTACATATCACCTAAATATGGTATGGGTTAAGACTTTATGTAATGATTGATCCTGAGGTAAAAACTCCTTACTAGCTGTGAATTTATGGGACAAGACAAGTTATGTGCTTCCAAAATATAGTGGTAGAACGGACACAGGATTGCAATACCATTCCAAAAGGAAGATGTCAGAAGAAAGGGGGAAGCATCTCAAGCAAGTTCAAAACCTAACAAGGCATATTCCATTAAATAATAAGACTTCAGAATAATCATCTTTGGATCTATGCTCCACCCTCCCATCCATTTGGGCAGCAGCCCCACTTTCCAATCTCGCTGGGGCAGAGGTTGTACCCCTTCAGCTCTTGAGGGAGAACCTACTCCTTTGGCCATGGGTGGCAGCCTTGCCCCTAAGGCCCTGGGCTGATCTCTGAATCACCCTCAGAGTCATTCTTCCCTTTACTTGAAGTACAGGAGTGTTCACAGCTGGGATATGGATAGCTCTATTCTCTTGCCCTGTAGAATCGCGGAAATCCAAAAGCCCTCCGTTATTTCATTCAGTCTATGATCCCTTTTCAAACCAGCAGTCACTCTATGCTGTTAAAATCCTCTCTCTATTCCTGAGGTCTGATGGGATGGCTGATAAAATCCATAAATAATCCCTTCTTGAAGTGATTTTCTAGCCACGCATTGCTGTTGTCTCTACAACCTACTTTCTTGTTTTTCACAATGTGGATAGCTGAGAATTTTCCAAATGTTTAAGCTTTGGTTCTTTTGTACTTAATTGTTCCTTCTTCAATCCATCTCTCTCCTCTCACATTTTACTACAAGCAGTATATACTATAGATTATAACACACATTATATTATTTCATATCTCCATGACTTGGCTCATCCTGTTTTCCTGCAACACATAATGTTAAGAAACAAGAAATCGCAGGAAGAAGCTGAACCACTAATTAGGGACTGTTCATTAGCAGGACACTGTGATCTGTCGTATTTATATACGGCCAACTTATACTGAAAGTCAACAAACTTTTTTTCATTACTTTCCTATACTTGTCTAATTTCAACAAATTCTATCTGTGTAGCTGTATATCCCTTTCACAGTTGCCTGGGAACACACGTGGTGCAGAAAGTGTGACCATGGGGTGAGTGAGGAGGAGTGCCTTATGATCTACAGCTAGGATGCTATTAAAGACTCTTAAGACGCTGAGATGAGGAAGTGATCATTCACTCTTCCCTCTGTTGGGACCTTCCTCAAAGACCTACTATTCCAATCGCACTGGAGGTTGGTGTCTTGTTCACAAACTGGCTTTCCAGGCACCAATATCCTATTAAAAAGCTTCTGTTTTCCAGACATGCAAAAAACTTTCCCACTTCTGCTTAAGCCACCTTCTTTCAGTCCCCTGGGCTGCCATGCTATTTCATATAATTGACCACGGGTTTAATGCTCCCTAAAAGTCTCTCCTCTGCCTGAAAAGACCCATACTTCCAGCCCCAGATTAAATGGCATCTCCTCTGTGTAGTCAGTCTTCCCTGATATCTCTAGGCAGAGGTAATTACTCCCCCAACTATTCCTTCATAGAATTGTAACTGTGATAATATAATTAGTTATTACTTTACAGGTTTGCTGCTCTCACTCACATGTGAAGTCTTGAGAGCAAAGGTTCTAATTAATTTCTCTATCTTCAAGGCTAAATACAGTATCTGGTATATAGACAGTAACTTAATAAATGTGTGGGGGATAAATGATTGAATGACTGGACTGCATTTCTGTCCCCCACCCTTCTGAATTCTTTCCGAGCTAAAAGCTGGTATTTACCTTTATTAAGACCTGCAGTCCTCTACAACCCATTCTAGAATCAGAAATAGAATAAATCGACCAGGGATGCCTGGATGGCTCAGTTGGTGAAGCGTCTGCCTTGGGCTCAGGTCATGATTCCAGGGTCTTGGGATCCAGTCCCACATCCTACTCCTTTCAGTGAGGACCCTGCTTCTCCTTTTGCCTGCTCTGCCTGCCACTCCCGCTGCTTGTGCCCTTGCTCTCTTGATCTCTCTCTCTCTGACAAATAAATAAAATCTTAGAAAAAAAAAAAAGAATAAGTAGACCAACTTCTCCTTCAGTCTTTGTTAAGAATTAAGCTCTATTAAGGGGGCCCAGCATTGTTTGTGGCTGTTTCAATTGTCAGTAGCTGCAAAACTAATGAGCATTCTTCACTCTGCATGAGTAGATCAATAGAATTAAAAATCATTAATGAAGTACTGTATTACATTTTATAATTTCTCCATTCCCTTGTGTCTGCCTATACTTCTGGTCATCTTCTTCCCCTCTATACAATTACTGACGACTGCAGAAATCTTACATGATTCTGGTTAGCTATTTGCTCAAACTATGTTTTGTCCTTCCTGGTCACATAAGTAGGCTATTTTTCCCAGCCTCCATTGTATTGGAGAGTTCTGGCCAATGAAACATGAGTGAAAGTGTGGTCCACCACTTCTGAACCTAGCCCACAAAAACCCCAAATGTCTTATGTCTTTTCCCTCTACCAGCTAAGTGAAATGAAACAGGGTGATCTCAAAAGTCACATTTTTAAAACAGTAAGTCACAAGAGGCAAGGGGCCCAGATCTTTGAATATCTACTTAAATAATAGTTGACCATGTACCAGCCACCTTACTTTTGACTTTAAATGACTAAGAAATAAATTTCTATTGTCCTTAAACTATTATATATCTTGGCGTTTGTTTGTCATTGAAGCTAGTATTATCTAACAGTTGTTTTATTTTGGTTATATGCCATGACATTTAACAAGATTGCAGTGTCTAATGAAATCATAAAACAGGCCCTAAGACTTCGTATGTGTACATGTGCAAGAAACAGGAATGAGGAAGGCGGGTTGGTAAGACTCTGGCTAGTGGCTGCTATAACTATGAAGGATTGCTGACAGACCCTCCATTATTGCAGATTGCCCCTCTTTAACAGGCAGCTCTCATGCAGCCTGTGCTCCTGCTGTTTGCAAAACTTACTTTGAATATACAATGCCAATTATAGGGGCTGCACATGTCAAGATTTTGACAGGTGTCTAGAGAGTTATGCAATTAATTTTATTTATGCACTTCCTGCTTTAAATGCCCCTGAGAAGAAAAAAATTGACTAACACATCCTAAAAGGAACACTCATATTTACCTCTTCACCCCAAATTACTGCCACTCTTCCTCCCCACAAAAAAAGAGAAAAGGGGAGGGTGGGAGAAGAAGAGAACGTGAAAGAAAAAAGTACAACTGAAGGGAAATAAGCTGATTTAGTAATAGAGTTTAATATGGGATATAAAGTGGAAAAATCCTCTTCAAAGTCTTCAAGCTAGTCATTAGTGGCAAAACTATAAAGAAAAAAAAACCCACAAAAAACCTTAGAGACTGTGACCAGTGCCAGAGAGGGCTGAGAGGCCTGACACTTCTTTTGAATTCTAAGATAGCAGGGCATTTATTAGCATCTAGATATATGGATTTAATTATGCTGCAATCACAATTTTACTGTCATTCTTCAAAACTGAGAAGAAACAGGCTTTCCTCTTTCTCCTTTCTCAATGATTGTGTGATACAGCTTGGAGCAATATATAATGACAATACCACAAGTGCCTCCTTGGCATTTACACGATAATGATACTATGCAATCAAATCATCTAATACTGTGTGATAAACCCAGCCAAGATATAGCTCACTAAATCAGAAAATAAATCTTCAAAATTAGACAAATACTTATAACAGTATAATTGCTCTCATGTTCTCAAGAAAGATCTAAACCTCTTATCATATTGCTTTTTACAGTAGGATAAAAATTTACTCATTTATTTACTCATTTGATACATGTGTCCTGAAATCTCTTACATGCATCACATTTTTAAAACTCAGATAAAATTAGTAGCCTATGTATTACCTATTAATTTCTTCAATTAAAAAATGGTGGTAAATCAATAACAGTATAATAGCATTGTAAAATACTTGGGTGATATTTATCTTCTAAGGGTTGATATTCACGTTTGAATTATCCAAAAAGCAAATATCCAGTAACATCAAGAATAAGCCTGAAAATGCTTAGAGGTAAGGAGTGATGGAAACCTGGGGATATGTCTCCTACCCTCCCTCAGCAATTCCCCAGAAAAGCAACTACACTTGGTTAGAGGTCTTCAAATATATTTTTCTTTGAAATAACTTTGAACACACACACACACACACACACACACACACACACACACTCACACACATTTGTGAAGTTGACATCAAACACAAATTTAGCATATGTTTGTATAGTTCCCAAAACATGTAATTTCTGGGTTATTACATCCTTAATATATGATATAAATATATATTCCTTAAATCCTTAAAATCTTGGGTATATAACTATTTGAAGCTTCTATCTCCAAGAGGGAGTCTGAAAGAAGGTAAGGTTGGGTGAATAGAAGGCTGATCAAGTGGTAGATAACAAGCAGGTTAAGACAATACCATTGCCACAAATTTGCCACCTGAATGAAATCAGATGTTCCTCCTTTATTTGTTCCTTGGACTATTTACTTTTGCTTTTTGGGAACTGTCCCTCTGGGGGCTACACGTTATTCTTGGATCTTCCCTTGGTTGATTATCATTGAGGTATTTACTCTCAGGATGGCCCACCCTGGGAAGTAATGCCAAGAGTAAGAAGCTTGCCTTTGTTTTGCAAAGTGAAAGGAGCATTTGTGATGGGGAGGTGGAAAGCAGAACTGGCAGACCATAAGTGGAATCTCATTTGGACCACTTTTAGGAAAGAGTCCATATGGAAGCTCAAGATTTGGAAGTTGTTTCTTTGAAAAACATCTGAATTTGTATATCATCTCTGCCACATAAGTTATGGTATAACTGAGAAGCAAGTGCTAAGAAGCAAGGGGAATAGTGATGGGGGTGAGAGTGGCGTACAAACTTGTGGATAGCATTCAATTACAAAAATAGCCAAAACCCAAAGAATTCTGCAGGAAGAATGCTGATTGTATGGGCTAAGACTTCAGAAGTACCTGAGGATGGATCCCTGCTCCTCTTTTCCCCTTAACAAGCTGTGCCATTATGGAAAACATCATTTAATCTGTCTGAGACAGTCTCCTCATATTTCCACATTCAGATGAAGTAGAATCTCCATGAAACATTTTTTGGTCTTAGCCCCTGCTTCCTCCTCCAGTAAAACTGAGCAATTTTCTTCCCTGCTCTCTACCTCTAAGACAAGTTTTTTGTTATTACACTTAAAAGGTATTTTGACTAAGACTTAGGTTTTACACTGTTAAAAGGTGCTTGGTTTTTTGTGTTTTCATGTGGGGTTTTTGCTTTTTGTTTGTTTTTTTACTAATTTTATTGATCTTCCCTCTAAGAGAGTGAGCAACTGACTCTTCCTCCCCTTCACCTGAAACATAATGCATGAAAGAAGAGCTAAGTAAATGTTTGCCAAGTAAGTAATTAAAGCACAGTCAATATACCTACACCTCAGTGGTTTAGGGGAGTTAAATGAGATACCGTATACAGACCATGGAGTTGAAAGTACCAGCAAGTATGTTCAAAAATAGAAGAAACATCAAGGAGGTGATAAAGAAAAGAATAAAATACCACCATTGTAGTACACAACCAACCATGAGATATTTTAAGTGTGAGGCACATAGTAAGTAAGCATGCACTCTGCCAGTCAGAAGATACACAAATTGTAGTTTTAAAGGGCAGATAAAGAGCCAAGGGATCTTGGGCAGGCTCCTTGAGTGTCAATACAACCAGTCATTGTAGGGAACACGTAGGGAGCATTCTCTAGCAGAATTGTAACTAATCACTCAACACTAGATTATGGAGCTAGAACACTGCATCCATAAGACACTCAGGCATTCTTTGGCTACTAGGGAAATAACTATAGATTTAAAATGTTCTCTAAAATAAAGATCCAGGGACACATATTAAATGTGAAAAAATAAAATTCAGTTTGCCCTGTATGCAAATGAGGACAGACCAGATGAGGGGTTGGGTGAAAGGCAAGGGACAATGAAGAAAATCTTACGGGTTGTGTTGATTTGGATGCTGTTATCTAGGCATCAAATCTAAGAAGCCCACTACATGCAGACTGTAGGTAAGTTGTATTTGGGTAACCTGATGTGTTTTTTAAAAGTTTACTCTGGGGGCGCCTGGGTGGCACAGCGGTTAAGTGTCTGCCTTCAGCTCAGGGCGTGATCCTGGCGTTATGGGATCGAGCCCCGCATCAGGCTCCTCCGCTATGAGCCTGCTTCTTCCTCTCCCACTCCCGCTGCCTGTGTTCCTTCTCTCGCTGGCTGTCTCTATCTCTGTCGAATAAATAAATAAAATCTTAAAAAAAAAAAAAAAAGTTTACTCTGAATGTTTCTAAGCAGGGCCAGGACCTGAAGTTCTACTCAGGATTCATTATTCCTACGGTCTCATACTTGCCTTCTTCACACTCTGAATGGATGAAAGGAAAATGCTATAGCAAGGAGATTTCAAAAAGTAACACATTTATGTATTGTCCTAGAAGAGGATCAACTGAAAGAAAAACAGGGCTGGAGGAAGGTGGTCAGGAGAACAGAATAAAATGGGCAAGGTGAGGTGGTTCAAAGTCTAGATACACAATATGTGGTAACTACTAGTGTTCTTTTTTGGGGCCCTGTACTTTTCAGGATATGACTGACTCCCCAAGGAGTCATAGTATGCCAAGCATTCAATGGGTAACACATTTACAGAAGAATGCATCAATTCCTTAGGATATATATCCCACCATGTATAATGGCTCAATGCAATGGCTTTATCTTTCACACAGCATTCAGCAGAGAAACAATCCTGGACTGTTCTGCTCTATAAATTAAGCCAGGAAGCCAGACTCCTTCTTTGTTGTTCTACCATCTTAAGGTAGTTCTCCTGGTCTGCATGATACAAGATGTTCAGCAGAACATCCTATTCCATGTTCATTTTCCAAGTTACTAAAGAAAGAGGAGAAGATGCATATCCACCCCATAAGGACATGACCAAAAAGTGGCACACATTATTGTACTTCATATTACATTGGCTAGAAATTAACAGAGCCAAACCTAGATCCACAGACTAGAAACTTCATTCATAGGAATGTCACATGCCCAGCTATTGGGGGGAAAAAAAAATTTCTCATGGTCATTTTAACTGAGAAAGGATATCCAAACACTCAGCAGAATTGATGAAAATCAACAAGCACATTGGTGAAAAACAAGAATTTGCAGAATATATGTGAGACATTTTTTTCAGAAAATTTGAGTAGTTTACAGAGCAGATGAAATAAGCCTACTCTGCTGATGCCTTTCAAAGTCTTAACTCAGCAGGTGAGGGTAAATTAAGTGTTCAGAAGCTTAAACAAAACAAATACAGGCTGATTGTTCCCATATGTGCTTCTGCTGTTGGCTGCCATAAAACAAAACCTCTCTGACTGAAAAATTGAATTATCCTAGGATTACGAAGCAGCTGTAGTGGTTGCACATCGACATGGTGCCAAGATTGAGTCCTGGCCCTATCATTTCCTAACTTCATAACTTGATGAGACAGTAACTTCTATAAATCAATTTTTATTAATCTGTAGAATGGGGATATTAACTACTGAGAAGAACAAGAACTAAGATTTGATAAATTAATGCCTATGAAATCTACTGGTTATTAGAAGGTTTTCAATAAGCATCAGCCAAATCAGAACCCCAGCTGTTATTAACTAAGACAATATTTTATTTATTTATTTAACCCTTATTTGTTCTACCAACAACTTAAATGTTCATGGAATCAAAATTTTTGCAAAGTCACTTTATTGGCAGATAAGTGCAGAGAATCATTATTGAAGCTCAAGTGTTGCTTAGTTATTGTCTTAACTGTTAGGGAAGTTGTTCAATTTGACTTACAACAAACGACTTCAGAATTAATCTTAAAGCTTCAAGAAAGAAAAATAAAAAATGGCATATACCGGGATTGTATAAAATGTGGGTTTTTGGATCCAACTCCATCCTGTTCTATGGAAGTAAGATCCTGACAACAACATCCTGTACCTTATATATTTAATAAGCTCTCCAGGTTATTGTAAACACTTTAAACCTTGAGAACAATTGGCTTAAAAATGCAAATATGAAAAAGCTTATGATAAAGGCACACAACCAAACAGATAATATAAACAAACCTAAGGTGAAAGTCTGTTTTCCTTGGCCTGATAATTAGTGAATAGAATGCTTATTTTTCTGACTAACCACTTCAGTTCAGGGTGAGGCTTCCTCCTGAGCTATCCCAGTCCTTTGAATCAATTCCACCCTTATTCTGGAGGATCCCAAAAAATTGCTGATGAATATTCAGGCATGCACATGGTAATCACACCTAACAGATCTACAAATACAGCTACCATGTAAGCTCATCGACAATGTTCCAAGCAGTAGGTGATGTACACATATTCTTTGTAATCCTTAAATGTCTGCAATTTAACCGTTAATGACCCTCACATTATGATGAGAACACTGAGATTAAAGGAAGACAATAACTCACTATCTTAGAGTTAGTAAAACATGAAGCAAGTATAGGGTTACTTCAGAGAAAAGAGGCCCTATGTGACAAAATACTATCCCTAAGAAACAAAAACTTTTTAACCCAGGTCAAAGCTGGAAGTAAAGGGGAAACTTGGGATTGTTTGTTTAGGAGCTTCTGTTCAAAACTCCTGAATGGAGAAGTAATGCAGTGTAGGGAGGAACATGAACAATTTTGCAGGTGTTTTCAGAATGCAAACTAATTGAAAATAGTTTAAGACTGGCCTAGATTCCCTTCCCATGGTGCTGTGCGGGAAGCCTTTGTCTATTTATGCTGGAGATTCTAGCCTCCTATCTTCATTGCATTCTTTAATTTTACAGGCTTTTACTGCACCATCAAAAACTGAAAACACATTGGGACTTGAGGATGGTGGAGGGCTTCTTCTCAGAATCTCACATTGAAAATTTTTTTTTTCCCCATTTCACAACACAGAGTTAAAATGTAATCTTCAGCTGCAGGCATGGTATCTGCTCCCACCGAAATGCTGCTGATTATTACCAATAGAAAAGCAAGACTCACTAAGCAGGAAGGCCACCCAGAGAATGCTTTACAGCCTCCCCAGGTGTTAGTCACTACTGAATAACCCAAGCAAATCTGACTCACAGGGATACAGTGGTTATCTGGTTTGCAATCACTAGAGGAAATTTGTTTGAAAATGTTCAGGTAGGACAGTTAGATCAACTAAATCTGATGGTTCTTTTGAGTCTCTAGAACAAAAGACCCTGCACTCTGCCATTTATAAATGAATGCACATAATTGTACTGGAATTCTGAAGTTTTCAATCAGCAATCTGCAACTGCCCCAAATAGATGTCTTCTACATGAATAAAATACAGTTGAGCCTAAATTTATGTAATGTTGAATGGAGAGAATCATTCACATGAACGTTTAATTGCAAATCTTCATGGATAGATTTATAACAAAATAATGACTTACATTGTAATAGCTGTTACATCATCGGGTCTTTGATAAGGCTTCTATTTATTGAATATATATTCTGTGCCAGGCAGAACTGTAGGTGCCTTTCCTATATTAGGTCTTATTTCAATGGACTCTCAAAACAACCTCATGATATAAGTAAAAAAAGGGAAATGAAACTCAAGTTATTTGAGCTGTATGCCATTAGCTATAAAAAGGAATTAGTACTAGTTCCATTAACCTGTCATCAGTCACGACAGGGTATTTGTATAGGGGAAGCCCACCACAGACTTCCATTTTACAGCAAAGGTGAATGGGAAAATTACAGCACACATCTTCCTATGTCAGTTTTTCTATAACTTTCAATTTCTTTGAAACACCATCATCCATGTAACTACTCAACGACTTACAGAAATCTTTCTCTTTTCAAGAGTAGTAAAAATATAAAGGAAATGCCTTCATACTGGTTTTCTATCTGAGGGAAGGCACTTATGACTCTTTTTTAAATTATATTCTAAAACTTGAGGGTCTTTCCCTCAACCTACATTACTTCTTTGGCTCCTCGCCTAACACAAAGGTTAGGGGGAGCATGGCTGGGGCAAGTGTAGAGCCTACAGGAAAGTCACTCTGCCATTTACTAGCGACGTTGATGTGGGAAGCAAAGGCGGAAGAAAAATTATGAAATTTCCTTACTAACTACAGCCCATTGACAAGTCCTGGAAACAGGCAGAGTGACATTCCTCTAGGGACTCAACTGCCTCGATGTTAATACTTCGCTAAGGGCAAAAGGCAATCCTAGCCTGACCCCCGCCCCCCGCCCCCACCAGGATCCTGTAAGTCTACTTTGACATATAAAAATTCCTTTGAAAACTTCCTTTATCTCTAACTCCCCCCCCCCCCACCGAAGATATGTGTTGGCAATCATCCCCCAAGCATACGGCCCACCGATATACATCTGAAAGGTCTCATGACTAAGGTTTTATTAGACGGTAATAAATGACCTTTTCCCCACAATAGCTAGCCCCCTCAAGGTCCTGGAAACCTTGCTTCCAAAATTCCATAGAGACTTACACTATTCCTAACCCCCTCCCAACTTAAGGGTATATAATGGGCCACTCCTCATGACCCTGGTGCAGCTCTTCCGCCCACAGGTCCTGTCCCCGTGCTTTAATAAACCACCATTTTGCACCAAAGCCATCTCAAGAATTCTTTCTTGGTCGTCGGCTCCTGACTCCACCCCACCTTACCTCACCGATATTCCACAACCTCATCAACATGATATTGCACAAGGTTTTATTTTCTCTATACTTACATTTTCCACATCTGTACTGTGAGGGCAATCATATCTATTCCTGGGGCTGTCGTGTTGACATACTGAATTGCGTAAACACTGTATATATACATAGAAATTAATAATAACAAATTTGAGTTCCTTATTGTATCCCACTCCTTTAAGAAGCCAGAGAATGATTATTGCATGAAAATAATACAAAAAAAGGAGTTGTTTTTGTATCTCAAACTTGTGCACTGGGTTATAAACCTTCATCATTTTTTTTCATAATTTTTTATTTACACATCATACATACACACACACACACACACACACACACACACACACACGAGCACATTCCTCATCACATTCTCCAAAGGGCAACATATTAAGAATCACTGCATCTTACCAGAACATGAAGCAATTTCAACATGGATGTTCCAACTTCATTTGGGATACTTCACATATAAGAGTTCTACATCTTGAAACCATCTCCAACAAATTCCCTAAATGAAATGAAACAAAAACTCTTGGGAACATAGAAGAAAATTTAACTCCTTCCAGTAGTACTCATTTTAAATTCCTCATGTTATTTTCCATCTGACTGCTTTTGTTCTAATTCTTAAAAAAAAAAAATCACGTATGTATTTCCAGGCTGCAGATCCACAGTCCCATCTGATGTATCCATCCCTGATAACACTATTTGTATTTTCAGATAATGAATTTCATTATATTTGTTTTTGTAAGTCAATGGGCATTTTTAAAAAGATATTAGAAAATAATAATTAGGGTATAAGGCAATTTCCACATCAGAATGAGTATTTTCAGTCATCTGTTTCAAAATCAATGATCTAACTATCAGTATATAGCATGTAGATGAAAGAAAGTCTGAGAGACAACAAGTTGTAGCAAGTGTGTCAGAGAAAAAAATAAATTGAATATTAGGACTTTTTTCTTCTTAGGGTGCTTGTAGAAATCCTAAAAAATGAATACATAAAATAAAACCATCATATGATTTTGAAACATTTATTCACTGCCTTTAATCACTTTAATTATTATGAAAAACATAATTTCATATATATAATCACTGTATGTATATATATATATATATATATATATATTCATATTCTAGCCTTGACAATTTTGCAAACTGAAACCTCATTCATAAATTTCCCAGGTATGCTCTCTTGCAAAAATTTAGCAATTTTAATGGTTGTTATTCTTAGCTTTCTTTCTCTCTCTCTCTCTCTCTCACACACACACACACACCTACTTTAGAAGTCAAATTTATTGCAAAAAATTACACTGCAATCACATAGAATACAATGAAATCACATTTATTCATCAGCCCAAGTCTATCCTTTTAATAGCTATGTTGGTTTCATTACAATAGAATCCTCCACAAAAAAGTTAAATAAAATCTTGGTTATGCAAATCACACTAACGAAAACACTGAAAACCTGATTGTGTGAAACGTCTCAAGCTTAAGGAGGCATGTCAGAGTGATCAATTTTAAATTAGTCACTTCAGAACACATTCTGTTGCTTCACTCTCCTGGAGGCTTCCCGGATTTCTATTTCTGCAAAAACAGTAATTACAATTGTACTGGATGGCACAAGTGAGTCTCTCTTCCCGAAAACTAGATATGAAAATGAGTCCACTGGGTTCACCAAATAATATTGACATCTCAAGTCCTCTTAATAGGTTCACTTCAGTTACAGACTTTAAACAAAGAAGGCCGCTCTAATTTCCCTCTCAATAGAGTCCAGGTAAGAATTCTGTTTTTAAGCTACTGTGTTCTAGCCCCCAAACCAGCTTCTATATTCTGCATTGAGATTTTGGGGCTCGGTCTCTGCACACCACATTTCTCCTTTGCCAGCTGACTTCCTGTTAGGTTCTGTAATAGGGGACACTGGAGAGAGATTGAGGGGCAGGAGAAAGGATAAAGGGACTTACTCCTTCATGTTCATTGGCTGTCAGTATTGTCTTAGGAATCATCCTTTTACTGTGTTAGCAGAAATCAGTTTCTGTCTACAGATTTTTGGGCCCTTCCAGAACCAGTTCATTCTGTCATCGCAGAGGTGTCAGCACTGGGCCATTGGCATTCCCTCCTGAGAGTTCTTGAATTTGAGCTGCCTACAGCTCTCCACTGGAGCTCCTCCGATCCCAACGGTGACTGCTAAGCACCACCTTCAAGGGTGGCCCTCAGAATTGCAGGGTCCCTCTCCCAGGCTCCTCATAACCTGATTCTTCCTTTGATTTCCCAAGCCCTCAGGGTGGAGCTGCTTCCTGTGGCCACATCTGTGTAACCTCAGGGCCTCCTTTTCCCTCTTGCTGTTCTCCAACAGCTATCCAAACTATTCTTTATATTACTTTTTTCTTTGTTAAAAAAAACAACAGGTGTTGGGGTGCCTGAGTGGCTCAGTCTGTTAAGTGTCTGTCTTTGGCTCAGGTCATGATCCCAGGGTCCTGGAATCCAGCCCCGCCTCTGCCTCCCTGCTCAAGGAGGGACCTGCTTCTCCTCTCTCCTTCTGTGAACCCCCCCCCCCCCCCCCCCCCCCGCCCACAGGCTGGTGCTTGTGAGTGAGCGCGCAGGCTCTTTCTCTCACTCTCTCTCAAATAAATAAAACCTTAAAAAAGAAAAAACAAAAACAAAAACAGGTGTTGGAGCACCTGGGTGACTCAGTCCGTTGAGCTTCCAACTCTTGGGTTCAACTCAGGTCATGATCTTATGGGTCTTGGAATCGAGTACCACTTTGGGCTCTGTGCTCAGGGAGTAGTCTGCTTAAAGACGGTCTCCCTCTGCCCCTGCCCCTGCTTCTACTTGCACATCACAAGCGCTCTCTCTTTCTCTCTCTCTCATTCTCTCTAACAAATAAATAAATCTTAAAAAAAACAAAAACAAAGAACAGGTGTAGTTTCTGTTTTCCTGACTGGTTTGTGTTGTAGAATGTATGTTTTATCTTCAGGTTGGAGGTAAGGAGGGTGGAGAAAGGGGAAAAGACAAAGAATGAAGAACCTAACAGTCTTTGAGATACTTTCCATTTATTATATTATTTAATATCCAAAAAGGCCTATGAAATAGGTATGGTTATCACAATTTACATTAAGAAAAACAGTGATGATATTTATGGAGTTCTTATGATGTGTTGTCATCTTAACATATATTCATCCATTTAATAATCATAAACTTTCTGAAAAGGGAGTACATTAGATCTACTTTATGGATGGAGAATTGAAGTTGACAAATTACATGTCACATTGTAGATATCAAATGAGCCCTAGAACCATAACGTAAACATCGTGCCTGAGCCTCAAGCCAATGGCACAGTTACACACAGCTTCAAATTGAGTTTGATTACACAGCACAAAAAAAAAAACCTATACATTTGTTAATATCACTACCAATCTCATCAGAAAATTCTTTAAGTATTGTGAAGTTGTCAAGTGTGGGTGGCATACGAAAGATTTTCAAAATTTTAATTTTCACTTAAAAGCTCTAATTTGTTCATTAGCAACAAATAGAACTACAAAATGACTGTTTTCCTTAAAGTGACAAGGTCGCTTTGTTTATTTTGAGAAACATATACCAAATACCTAAGTCTCAGTAACTCTAGTTTGACTATAAGTCAAATGTTCATATTAAAATGATGGTAAGTGAAAAAGTGGTTAGTTCAGCTTGCAATTCAATCCATCACACAAGTCTTTTTGCTTGAGACAACACATACTTCAGTCTGCAGCAAAAGTGACATGCATACGTCACATGTGAACACACAGAATATTAAAAAGATATTTATTCGGAGGATGTTATAATAATCTATACTACTTCATCTACTACTAAGGATACTGTTAGATGAACTGGCTTTTTCCCTTTAAAAAAAAAAAAAAAGATTTATTTATCTATTTGAGAGGGAGTGGGGGGTAGGGTCAGAGGGAGAAGGAAAGACTCTCCAACAGACTCTCCGCTGAGCAGGGACCCTGCCATGGCTCCATCCCATGACCCTGAGATCATGACCTGAGCCAAAAATCAAGAGATGGACGCTTAACCAACTGGGCCACCCAGATGCCCCCTTTTTACCCTTTTATTTTCTTTAAATGCATGATGGTAAAACAAACAAACAAACAAACAAAAACTACTAAAAACAATTTGGTGTTATCACCTTTATTGTATTCAGATTCCAGCAATTTTATATACCATTGCCTATATACTACTAGTGCAATTGTCAATACAGTGAAAAAGTAAATATCTTGGTTTTCTTTTTTAAATAGTTTTCACTCATCAGACCCTCTAAAAAGTATCTTTGAGTCCAAGGACTAAAATTTTGAGAATCACTTATCAAACAGTGAGGTAGAAACAATAACCGAAGTGTTAGAGTATTTCTAAGAATTCGGGTATAGAAGCCGTTTTTCAGGCCAGGGTGGACATACCCCTCTTCACACTGTGCCATCACTATAGTGAGTTATAATGGGTTTAACCTAAAACAACTGGATTAAAATAACTGACCTGGGACAAAAAGGAAATGGTCTTGTCCCAATATGGAATCCTGATGATGACTGCTTGTTAGCACAATTGCTTACCCAGAGCTGGGACTCTGATGACTCCTGCCCAACCAATGTCTAGAATTCTAGGTTAGCTGAGAGAAGGAGAAAAAGAGGGAGAGAGAAAAAGATAGAAACTGAGAAAAAAACAGAAGACACAGACTGACAGAGGACAAGAAATAGAGATAAGGAGAAATACAAATATTCTAAAGGAAGGAGGGAGGTAGGGAGACACAAATATAGAGAAACGGAGTCAGAGAGGTACAATGAGAGAGAACAAGAGGGACGGAGGGAAAGAGAGGCAAAGAGACAGGGTCAAAGAACAAACAAGAGAATGAGAACATAATATTGCATTAGAGTGCCAGAAAGGAAAGAGAATTATCTTTGCTTTGACATAGTTTTCAAATAGTCATAGTTACCAAGAGGATTTTCTTTTCCTCTCACAAGAGGTTGGTTTAATGTAGATGTATGTGGGTGTGTGTTTGTGTGTGTACTGTGAAGGGTTTTGCCCTTCCCTTCTGCTATGAGCTGCCATGACTGACTCACAATGGAAGGAGTGAGGGGTGCCCTGCACTGGAAGAAGACAGACCTTTTTATCTGCAGTATGGAGGAGAGGGTGCTGGCGCCTGAGATACATTGTCAATGCTTTAACTTTGTCATTTGTACTCTCAAGTTCAGCAGGCCTGGAGGAACTCAGCTTATATAAACAAAGAGACTTTAATACATACTTTTTCCTCTAACCATAATAGTGCGTGATGTCTTGTATTTGAGATAAAGAAAGCATTAACTCTTCTTAATCTGAACTGTCACCGGTCCTTAACACACAGTATGCATGTCCAGATTCTTAAACACACAGTAAAGATCCACTTGGCATTTAAATACAAAATTAAAAAACAACTAATTTCTAAATCTTAATACCGCTGTTGCAAAATACAAGGAAAGACACAATGCTATAGTCATTGTAAGTGAAAATTAAAGGAATAGGTCTAAAAAATGACATGACCCTCTGTCACTATCAGTGTGTCACTATTAGTGTTCATACTGAATAAGATGAGCAAGTGGGGAGAGGAGAATATGATCAGGTTTTAGATCCATCAATGACAAGACAATGGGAGTTCTGGGTTGCTCTTCTGCACTATGGAAACAAGGGGTTTTGGCATCAGGTACCCACGGAGGCAGCATAAGTTGCATGGGGCTGTATGTAACATTGGGTGGAGGGGGAGAAAAAGTGCTGGGAGCCAGAAAGGGCTGCCAGTACCAGCTGTTATGATACCAAACAGGAAGACGAGCTGTCCATGTGTTCCTGCCAACTCTGGTGAGTTTTTAATACTTTCAGACTGGACTCTGACTTTTATTCAAGTAAAATGACAGGCTTTTGTTTTGACAGTGGCACTGTTTCTTTACCTGTAAAACGAAGTGGTAGAATCACAATGGTATTTCCCAAACTATTCAGCTTGAGGACTGTGCACCAGAGGATACTAAAGCAAGTCATGTAGTGAAATTTGGGCAATGCTACACATTTTGTGCATTTTTTTTTTTAAATTCACAGTCCCCTTAACATAGTAACAGTTACAGGGATCCAATTTTTTTTTTTTTTTTGTAATGTTTAACTAAATTGTTTGGCCACAGAATCCCTCCCCCCCCCTTTTTTTTTCTCACATTGCTGTCTCTTGGGATAATAGCATTACCTTGGAATACAGTTTAAGGAATGCTGAACTTGGTGCTCTCTAAAACCCCTTATGACTCCAGGATTTTGTAATTCCAAGTAGAAGAGCTGTTTAATATAGTAAGACCAAGTGGCAGCATGGGAATTGTCCCCTAAAATAGCCCTAGCTGCCTCTGTTTCCCAGGTGTCTGGAGTAAGCATATTCAGGAACATGATGGTTGAGAGCCATGGAGAATGGCCTGTGACTCAGATTCTGGATGTAGTAAGCATCCCATTAAAATACAACATGTGTGTGTGAAGCATTCCCTAAGAGGTACTATTTACTCACCAGCACTTCATTTTTAGGTCAATGAGCACAAGGGGAAATTTTCTTTTGGAAAGATTAGGAAAGTAAAGGAAGATCATAAGAATTAGCTATCCCTTGCCCCAACTACATGAACTCCAATGCCAAACTGCAACATAGAAACTTATGCAAGTGAAATTTGGCAGAATTAGGGAGCTTTACCTTGGAGGAGAACCAGAATGAAAATGCTATGCCTGAAGTAAACATTAATGTTTTATTTTATGGATATGTTCCTCCTTTTAGCGCAGCATTCCCTAGTTTCTCCTAAACTTTATGATTCTTGTTTGACTATCATCTGTCTTTTACAGGTGAGGCTTCACAATTCCAGGTGATGGTAATAAAGCCCATACTTGTAGATCTCCCAATATCCCCAATCTGTACAATATAAAATCTGAATGTATACAAGTACGGTGGCTTCCATTTTCAGGATGTGAAACATTTCTTCATGTTTTTGGTGTTTTGATTGTTGATATCACTTTATATGGAAAAAACAACAACGAAGAACCATCATAAAAGAGGTAGATCTGGGGAAATAAAATTTACCTAGATTTAAACATCTACTGCAAAATGCATTCATAGATTACTTTGTCCTAGTATTTCCACTTACTGCTTGCTACAAACCCAATTTCACCAATTTCAATAGATGTAAAGATGATAATGACAATTTTTTAGCACTTTTTATGTTCTAGGCAATGCACTAAGTTCTTTGCTTATAGCACCTTAATGCCCATAATAAGCCTATGAGGTTGGTGCTGTCATCGTGTGCATTTTATCAATGGAAAAAGTAAAATTCAGAGTAGCTACATAAATTTTCTTAGATTTACACTGCTTTTCAGTGGTGGATCTTGTCATCCAATCTAGGTTTGCTTGATTCCAAAGTTTAAACTCTTAATGATGTTCCTCCATTGCTAACTATTTTTGAGGCAATAGCTCAAAAAAAAAAAAAAAAGAAAGAAAGAAAGAAAAAGAAAAAAAAAAAAAGAAAGAAAATGACCATACACTTAAGACCATATCATTGGAACCTATGTGAACTCTCTGCATTTAATTTGGGCTGGGTTCTGGGAACCACAGCTGTTTCTAAGCATTGTTGTGGGATCAACCTCAGGGAGTAGAATGTAGAGCTAAGGAAAATCTAAAGGCACTGTTTAATGGTGACCCTACAACAAAGAACAAAGCTGTAATTAGAAACAAAAACATCTATCCAGAAGATCCAGGCAAGAAGACAAGAAATGAGTTCAGACAATGGGAGTACAGGAGATACAGTGATAGCAAAGTAGGTCTGAAATGGTAGCAGGGATAGCCTAGAAAGATCTTGGGTACTGAAGAAAGAAGTGCAGGCACTTTTTTATAGAATGCCACAGCTTCTCCTATGCGAGGAGAATGTTTTTAAAAATACCAGGTTGGATTTGACAAGACACGCAGCCCTCTAGGAATTGGCATCTCCCTTCCTATGCAGTACAGTGAAGCTCCCTTATTATACTGCCTATGCTTTAATCCTCAGGGAGTTTCAACTGCTGGAAGATGTACTGCAAAAGATGAGGGAGGGTGAGAGAGGAGGGCAAAGTGGAGGGGAGGTGAAGGGAGAGGAGAGGAGGAGAGAAGAGAGAACTTGGTTACAGCAACTAAATCCAAGTGAGGGAAAACTCAACCAATGAGGATGTCAAGACCCAGAGATAATGGGAAGACGAGATCAGAACTACCAACAAGCAAAGGGAAAGAGCAGGGACTGGTACATGGGACAGGGTTCAGTGGAATCATCTGGAGAATCTTGTAGTGGAGCCTGATGGTTTTTACCACCTAAGTCCCATTACTTTGGTAGTTGCCCATTGCCCTACTTGCATGCTCTTGTTCATCAGCCCCTTGTGGAGTCTCTGAGAGTCATAAAGGTTTGCTGAGTCAGTTTGTTGCACAGGTTTGGGGAATCACTGGAAAGGAAATGAAAAACAAATAAATGAGATTGGGAGGTAGAGAAGGTACTGAAAGAGAAAAACAGAGGAGCAGTCCCAACATCAGAAGACAGGAAGAGGAAAAGAAGAAAAGCTCCTTCTGGCAAACTATCATATTTTACTTTCACTTGAGGCCACTAAGGTGGATGAAAGCACTGGAAAAGATGGGCTGAGGTTAAAAAAAAAACAAAAAACAAAAAAACAGATCAGAGGTGAGGTTGGATACCATTAAAGTAACTCAAGTACTATGGGTACACGGGGAGAGAGGTATAGGTAAATTAAAGAGTAGAAATGAGGACAAAATAAAAGGGAAAAAGAGACATATGAGTTGTAGAACCAAGGGGGCAAAAATGCTTCAAGAGATAAGGAATTATTCCTCACCGTTCATATTCTCTAATTTTTCCATCTTTCCCTTCTTTTCTCTTTCATACACACAGAGAATGATGAATCCCAAGATTCAGCCTATTATATTTATCTCACCATTTTCTATGCATATATACATACTATATATACAAACGTCCATACACCCACATATATATGGACAATTAGTCTACAGTCTGCTTCTGTCAAATTTATGGCAATATTCAAAGCCTGGAAGACAGTATAAATGTCATCTAGATGTAGTGAAGCATAAAAGTATTTTGGATGTTAGAGCTCAGACTTTTGATATGTACCAAACCCTAAAAGCTGCAATTATGTGATGGTAATAACCATGTGGGTAAATATGGTGTACTATATCAAAGATAATAAAAGAAATGTTCCTCCTAGGATGCTTTCAATGCTAAATTTTGAGTCTGTGACAATTGAATTTTAAATCTTTAATGCTGATATTAAGATATTCAGCATAAGTGTACTTGATTTTTTAAAATAATCAAAACACAGAAATATTCTTTTTAGAGCCAAAAAGTACACAGAAATTCTATGCTAGTGAATCTACCCTTAATAAGTGCAAACAAAGTCATATTTACTTTCAAATACAAAATATATTAAAAAATTAGAAACAACCTAAATATTCATCAATAGAGGATTGGTTAAAATGAATCACGGCACACTGACCCCTTAGAAAATTATATTATTTAAAGTGTGTGTGTGTGTGTGTGTGTGTGTCTGTGTGTCTGTGTGTAAAAGTATAGAAGTATCCCAAATGTTAACTGTGATCGTTTGTAATAGGACAAATATGTAATTATCATTTAAAAAACATTTTGATTTTTTCTCCCTGGGGGTATAAGTTACATTCAGAACTTATAAATAAGTTATAAGAATATAACTTCTAAGTTCAGTATTCCAAAACATTTTAATGTAAAATAAGGATGGCTGAATTACCAAAATAGCCTGTTCATTCTTTCATTCATTCACGTAACACACCTTTATGTAATGTTCACTACACGTCAGTCACTCACCTCAGGCATATAGAGATGGAAGCAGCAACATATCTGTCTTTAAGGAAGACCATGTAACCAGAAAACAATGGAGAAATATCATGCTCATGTAGATCTATTGGCTAGGAAGCATTTCGATGCTGCTAATAGTATAAACCCAACAATATTTATACTGTCAGGTTGGCAGAATTGGGGTAGGCACAATTCTCTAGATGGCAATACCACCTAACAACCATACTCTCCCCAGCAGGAGTCCAGTCCACGACCAGAATGGAACTGAGCACTACAATGCATGTAAGTTTATCTTCCGTGTTCTCATTTTCTCATCCTGGAAGATAGGCCCTAGCTTTGTAGCTCCCTGCAGCCAAATACGGACCCTTGAGGCACTCTCCTGCTTCGGCATACTCTAGCAATTTCCATATCAAGGATATATCTGGTTCAGGATTCCATAGCCAGGGAATCTATCAAAGATAGCTCCGGATTGCATTTTGCATGTTTATTAAAAAGGAGTAAATGAATCAAAGGAATCATCCATATCCTTTCCTCTGGGCTCCAGAAAGGACAGGATATGTACTTCAACCACAATTTATAATCTTAGAACCTCCTCCAACCCCAGTGGAGCTATTTATCATCTCAGTGCTAAATGTAGCCCAGAAAGAGAAAATGAACCTTCTGTAATGAAAAGTCTGAAAGTTGGGGCTATAAACAACTGCATGGAGAGCTCTGTGCTGCATTTACACAGACTCTAGCCATCTTTCAAGGCGAAGAAATCAATGACAGCACAAAAATCAGCACTGGACCTCAGGAGATGCCTTGTTCTCTGTGCTCAGAGTTTCTACATAGTGTCTCATTCTTGATCAAGTTCTCTCCCCAGGGAGTGGTAATGGGCTAATGGCCACAGAAGGCTGTTTTGTTCTCTAAATGAGCAGGATCAAAGCGTGCTTGCTCTGTGGAAAACTCAGCACTGCTTCTGACTTCCTCCAAGGGCTGCTATCGGTCCACTGTACCTTTGATGACGCTCCAGGGCTTCTTTCCCAAGCCCTTCAAAATACTTAACAGGCTTTACTGAAAAAATACAGTGTATGTCAGAGAAAAGATGTTCATCTGGTTCCCGGGATTAAAGAGGGCACAACCTACTAACTGAACACAATACTCGGGGTGGAGGGAGAGCGATTTGTATAGTAATTGTTTTGTAAAATGTCAGTTTCCTAAAAATATTAGCCAATATTTAAAAGGTACTAAGCCCTATCCTATGCATTTCGCTCGCATTAAAACAGTCCTCGTGACACAGAGAGATGGCAGTATTGTTGGTCACAGGTTCCTGAAGAGGAATTTAAAACTAAATAATTTATCCGAAGTCACACAGGTAGCAAATGTCCAAGTCTCCACTCTCCCTTATTCTAACCAAGGATTTATTTTCAAACCAAACTTAGCTAAAACCATTTTGCCTTTACTTTTTACAATGTTCTGAAATTATAAAAACCAAGAAAAATAAATATACCTAACTTTTCTTTCTTAGTGCAAATATCCACTCAGGTCATTTGCTTCCAGTTTTTTATTCATATATACTTGAGCAGAAATTAGTATGAACACACAAATTTTCAAATATTTTACTATGAAGTTTCAAGCATAGAGAAAAGGTAGACTTTTACTGAAAGCACCCATATATCAAAAAGTAGATTTCACCATTAATGTTTTACTATATTTCACTTATCATATATCTACCAATATACTACATACGATTTTATATCCTTCTCCAATTGTTTTTTTTTATTTCATTATAAACATTTTTGTTGTTGTATCACAACATTTTAAATGTCTTCCAGGCCTTAATGTGGCGCAATCTCCTCATCTTACTTCGTGTCTTATCTTACTTGAATACTAAACACAACTATTTACTTCCCTTAAAGAGATTTACCACCCACTTGTGGCCCTGCTAAGGTCTGTTCCTGAAAATTTACTAAAGATGACTCACAAATGCCGGTAGATTGATATGACCTTGACCGGGATGACAGGATTTCAGCAACACTATAATGGATTATTACTGTTATAGGATGTTATTATAATCTTTTCAATAATGAATCAGGATTATACTTAACACTACTCAAGTATCAACAAATCCTATTTCTATAAATATAAAAGGTTTACACTTACTATAAAAATCCCTAAACAATGTTTCAGGTAATTAAAACTCTTAAGCCTATCAGGGCAAAGGTCAGTATTCTCACCCCCCCCCCTTCCCCCAACTGCCCTTACCTGCTTCTACACTTTCAGTATGGGTAATATCAGGGAATCTGAAATTGGAAAGGAAAGGAGGTGCTACTAACCCAATGTCCTAATGCACACAGAAATCCTTTCTAGAGCCTATGTATATAACTGATGATTAAATGTGATCCAAAACACATTTGAAGGATTCCTAGGAACATTAACATTCTTATCTTCATTCAGTCAGAGAATTTATTCAGCAGTTATTCTGCACAGACACTCTGCCAGGTGCCAGAGATTCAAAGATAAATAAATTCTTACAAGGAGCTTTCAATACTAGTGACATAAAATCCAGTTCGGAAATCATACAAAAGTGCACTGTGCCGGTACAGGGGAACAGAGGGGGCAGTGCATCTGTGAATGGCAAAGAAACTATGCCAAGGAAAGCTTCTTAAAATGTGTTGTGAGCTCAACCTTAAAGGAAGAAGGTATGGGGAGACTCTTCCAGAGCAGGAGTTTTAGCAAAAATATTGAGACAAAAAGCATGATGTACATGGAAAACTTAAAGGAATTCTTTTTTTTTTTTTTTTTCCTATCTAGTTTGAGGTAAGAAAGATGTGAAAGATAAATAGGCAGGGCAAGATCATTTAGAACCCAGTATGCTCTATTAAGGAGCTGGGAGTTTATTCTACAGGAATAAGAAACCACTTAGGGTTTTTAAGCAATGAGTGACACGGGCAGATTCTCATTTTAAAGAGATCATGGTAGAGATAAGGAAACTAGTTAGGATAATTTTGCAACAGACCATAAGACAGATTTTGGAGTCCTGAACCAAAGTAGTACCAACTGGGATGTATATGCAGAAACAAGGTAGAGAAACAGGTGAGATTCGGTTTTGGTGTGATCCCCAGGTTTAGTAGTTTAGAAATAAAAGATAAATTTAGTTTGAGGTAAACAGAGTAGAGATGCTATTAACTACGAATATGGGGTAGTATGGGATGGGGGCAGGAAACAACTGGAAAGAAGAAAATATTTCCAATGCAGTTTTGGGACTTTGATTTCCTACCAACACTAGTATCTCAACCGAGCTCCCTATTTACGATCAATGCCATGGTCTGAATGTGTGTCCCCCAAAATCTCATACATTGAAATCCTGACCCCAAAGGTGCTGATATCAGGAGATCCTCTTTTGGGATGTGATAAGCTCATTAGAGTAGAGTCTTCATGAATGGGATTAGCACCCTTTTAAAAAGAGCCCCCCCCCCCCCAGCTCCGTAGTTTCTTCCACCTTGTGAAGAAGTGAGAAGATGGCCATCAGTGAGGAAGTGGGCTCCCATCAGACACCAAATCTGCTGGCATCATGATCCAGGACTTCCCAGCCTCCAGAACTATGAGAAATAAATGTCTGCTGTTTATAAGTCAGCCAGTTTATGGCATTTTATTATAGCAGCTGAGATGGATTAAGATAATCAAGAATACAAAATTTAAAAATAAAGGGTAAGACATCTAAATCATCTCTGTTTTGGAGCTAAATTGCCATGTTGTGCATCAAATATGTTAAAGAGTAAAAAGGGCATGCGTTTCAACCTAATAATAAGAAAGTAGATTTCAGATTTTATTAATTAAATCAATATTACATATAGAAATGCAAGAGTTAATATTTCTTGGCCTCAGTTAAGTGAAAAGTCATAATAATTTACATAAAAATGTGACCTGAATATTTTTATTCAAATCAAAGTGCTCAAATCGTAACATTCAAATCAATTAATGAGAATAGCAATCTCTCTTGACCTCTTCGTTTTCAAGGAACAGACTAATATCAGGATTTTATTTCAAGAAAATATCAAAAAGAAAAGGCAAATTCCAAAATATACTCAGGCATAAGGTAACATTCCTTTCAATCTCCCACACATTTAAATTACTAGACAATGAGGATTAATGTTCAGACTCATAATTCTGTGTCATTGCCAGCTTTGTAATGAGATCATTTAGTTATGACCACTACACTACCCTTCCTAAGAAAAGTCATAAATGTGCAACACAAAAGGCTTACTCAATGAGGATCAAAACAATAGGTTTCCCTGCTTAACCTATAGTTAACTGAACTAATTAATGAGAACAACCTATGCAACATTTGTTTTATCACTTGGAATCCCTTGTTTGATTTATAAAACCCTAAAATACCTTTAATCTTTATGAAATGTCTGTACAAAGTAGAACTAATGATGACCTTCCCCGAATCAAATAAGAGCTATGTAAAGAAGGAAAAAAAAAAAACAAAACTCTATAAATAAACATAAATATAAATAAATATATCCATTTCACAGAGTAATTCTAAGGACTAAATTGTCTTCATAAGGGTTACATGGCAGAAATTTAAGTATGAATTTCTTTAGAGAGGATATTTGTGTGAAGTAAAACCTGAAAGCTCCCACAGCCAATTGGAATGACTCGAGCTTTATCCCACCTGTGAATCTATAGGAGCTCAAGCCCACAGTCCTATTGATTTAGATAATCTCTGGATGGATAGAAACCCGATTTCAGCATCTTCTCCAAAGGTTGGCTGGAAGAAGTTGACTGCTAAAGCCCTATAGGCTTCTTGACATAAAAGTTGACATTAAAGGTTATTTCCTCTCAAGCTTCTGCTAAATGTCCTTATGCTGTGAAATCGTGAGGTCAAATAAAATGACTAGAGCATGGAAAACAAGATTTAGGAAAAAAGTATAAGTAAGGTTAAGAAGCAGCATAAGAATCAAGGTCCCTTTGCCTTTGAAAGACATAAACAAAAGGTTAGAGGATCACATGATCATATTTAGCAGGGCTGTTACTCCTTAGAGGCAGACTCCTTCCCAAATGCTTCATTGGTCTAATATGATCCACATACCAACCTTGTCAGGAAGGCAGAGATTTTTTTTTTTTTACAGATAATACAAGGTTGGAGTCAAAACTAGCATTTAAATGAGTACCTACCATGTGCTGATTACATAGTAATTCTCACAATCACTGTGTGAAGTACATACTATCACTCCTACTTTATAAATGATCTAACGCAAGGAGATACCAAGTGACTTGGAAACTAAAACTGCTTAGTATGTAGCAGAGTTAGGATTTAAAAATCTAAATGTCATTACTGGTAGTACCAATAAAGAGAGAGAGAGGGAGAGAAAGAGAGGAGTGTCTTTTAGTATAGCACATTATTTCCCACAAAAGATTTTAACATATTCCATGAAGGTAATGAGGAATCCTTAGGGTGAACTGTTTTCAATGTTAAAAGAATTCTTAAAATAAGGGGCGCCTGGGTAGCACAGTGGTTAAGCATCTGCCTTCGGCTCAAGGCGTGATCCCAGCGTTCTGGGTTTGAGCCCCACATCAGGCTCCTCCACTAAGAGCCTGCTTCTTCCTCTCCCACTCCCCCTGCTTGTGTTCCCTCTCTCGCTGGCTGTCTCTCTCTCTGTCGAATAAATAAATAAAATCTTAAAAAAAAAAAAAATTCTTAAAATAAGAGTCAAAAGCAGAAACTAAAAACAAATAGATGATATTGTTTCCCCCTTTATATCTAGAGAGGGACACACTTGTAACTATATCCACTTACTGACTCATTAAATTGAGTCTTCCCTTGACCACAAAAAATATAGGAAATAACATATTGAAAGTTGAGAATATGCCAAGTGCATGTAATCAGCATTAGTCTTCAAGATTTTACCCATTTTACAAAAGAAAAAATGAGGCTCGGATAGTACTTCATCCATGGCCATACAGCCTGCGTTCTTGGGGACTGGACTATGCCTCCGATGCCAACCACCTTATAGTGAGATCTTCTGTGGCATGAACCCCCAACCCCCACCCTGAGCCAACTCTTGTTCCCACTTGCCTTGTGTGACCCTGCTTTGAGAATTTACTGCCCTAATATCACACTCCAAGTTGAGAGCTTATTAGCCTAATTCTGATACCTAATACGGTTCCCAAACAATTAGTTTTTTACTGACTTAGGAAAATGGCGTGAATTGGAGTCTAAAGAGATTAGCTGAAGGAATACTGGAAAGAAAATCAGTATTGGAGAATAGAAGCTATTCTACCACTAGGCCAAAAACCAGTTTCTAGGGGACTGAAGAAAATGAGAAAACTGAAGAGGAGGAAAGATCCTTGTTTCATCTCTGCAAGTAAATGTGAGAACAATAAAACCAAATGTGACCTGGAGCATTCCTCTACATTTCAGTCACCTTTCCTTCAGAGAGAGAAGCCACCTGCATGGGTTGGTCATGTTATTACTATTTAATTCCTGACTTCTTGCTGCGTACATCATCCAGTTATGCTTTATCACCTTCTATTCCCCTTGGCAACAAGATTGACTACTAGTCTGAGTTAACTGTGGAGATCTAAGAGAAAAAGCTTATAACCCATGAACATAGTTTGTGGGACAGGGTAAAGATTTATTTCTGATAGACGTGATGGGAACAGGTGTTTCCATATCACTCAAAGTGTAAGATGTGTGACACACAATCCGTTTCTTCTTTTTTATCTTTTTAGCCAAGAGAAAGAGAGATTAGAGAGAACGTAAGCAACTTCTTGATCTTTTTCCAATAAAGTTTTAGTAAGAAGGTGTTAAAACATCCCTGTAATTATTTTAAGTAAACACTGCTTTGCTTTATGCAAATATTGCACACGATTAATGAAATCACATTCACCAAATTGAATACCAAATTCAATCCTCAAATCTGTACTACTCTGACAACCCAAAATAGCATGTTCAGTCATACTTTTATCTAAATATTACAACAGACCAATAAAATCAGTAAGAAGTTATAAAATTAGAAAAAAATTTGCTACATTTAATTAGATTTGCCCCATATCACAGAGTGGCCGTCAATATACAATTGTTAAGTGGCTAACTGAAAATAAAAATCTTTTAGACTTACACAAAACAGACATGCTGAATTTTTGCTCTAGAAGATGACCATGAAGATACCCCCTTTCAGAGAATAGAGTGGGTGGGCAGCCTCTCCTTTTCCTTTGTTACAAAGCCTGCATCCCCTTTCATTGTTACACTGAATGGGGTGATGAAGAACCATAGTCACTCTAAGTGACTCCCAGGGCTGGATGTCAAGCAGGGCTTCAAGTGTCTCTAAGTGGAAATCTCATCATGAATGAGATTAATGTTTGCTTATCTGTCTTACCTACAAGACTTGAAGTTTCTTCAAGTTAAAAATAATGTCACACTTATGTTTGTACTTCCACAACACTACCTGGCATATAACAGGCATGTAATATATGACTTTTGGATGAACTGGACCTTTCTATTCAAGTATGAATTCAGAGAACAGATTAGATCTCATAAGTCCTTTTAGGCATTTAACTTCATGGCCTTATGATTCTATAACTACTTGCATTTTCAATTTTACCCTTATGTTTCTTGATATTTGTATTAATTTTTAATTATATAGCACAATTTTAATAAAGCTGATGATACCTTGGGGAAAAAAAAAAAGAAAACTGGACATGGCAATCAACTCTCCATTATTATCAAACCAGAATACAGTGTGATTAAGTTGTAAACCTATGGGTAATAATATTTTTCCATAGACATGTTCTCCCAAGAGAAGACAAGTGATGCTTGTCAGAAGTCAGAAATGGAAGAGAATGTGGAAGCACAGGTATATATAATAAATGCATTCCTTCATTCTATCAAGAGTTCTATATGTATTTTATTCATCAGTGAACAAAGACAAAAATACCTGCCTTTGTGGAGATTGCATTTTAGTGGAGAAATAGAAATAAGTAATAAAAAACATAACAATAGGAAATTATTTGTACATTAGAAGATCAACATCATGGTAAAAATAATAAAGCAGACTGGGACATATTAGAAGTCCTATGAGAAGTGTCACAGTTTATATAGAGTGGTCAGTGTATGTCTCATTGAAAAGTTAACTTTTGAGCAAAAACTTTAAAGGAAAAAGAGATAGCTGAAGAAAACATTCCAAGCAAAATTAACAGCAAGTGCAAAGAGCTGAGTGTGCTCAATTCAGGCAACTGGGGCTGAAGTAGAGTCAGCAAGAGAAATAAAAGTAGAAGAAAATGTCTAAAAGGTCATAGAAGAGCATAGGTCTATAGCTTTTGACCTGAGAGAAATGGTGGACCATTACATGGCTTTGAGTTGGCTTGAGATTTAACAACATTACTCTGGCTGCTTGAGAAAAGACTATAAAGAGGCAAAGGTAGAAGCAAAGAGACCAGTCAGGAGTCTGGTGTGATAATCCAGGTGAGAACTAGGGTGGGTGGTAGCATAGCAGAAGTAAGAGTGAGCAATGGTTGGCTTTGGATATGTTTTCAAAGAAGAACTAGAAGGATTTGCTAATGAATTGTTATAGGTATGAAGAAAAAAGAAAATTTGAAAATGATTCTGAGGATTTTGAGCTGGAGCAATCAAGAGTGGAGCTGCCATTACATGACATGAAGTAGACAATATGAAGTAGCAGGATTTTTTTTTCTTTTCTTTCCCTGTTTTCTTCTCTTTCTCTCTTTCTTTCTGAAATTTTAAAGTTCATGTTTGTATGCAATGAGTTTGGGATGCCTACTGGACATTTCAGTAGGCAGCTGAATTTAGAAATCTGGAGTTCAAGGCACACTTTGAGCTAGAGATATACAGTTGGCCTTTGAATAACGGGTTTGAATGATGCGGATCAACTTATATGTGGATTTTTTTTTTTTATAAATGCAGTACAGTACTGTAAATGTATTTTCTCTTCCTTATGATTTTCTTAATAACGTTTTCTCTAGCTTCATTGTAAGAATAGAGTATATAATATAATAACATGCAAAATATGTGTTGACTGTTTATGTTATTGGTAAGACTTCTAGTCACCAGTAGGCTATTAGTAGTTATGTTTTGGGGGAGTCAAAAGTTACATGCAGGGGCGCCTGGGTGGCTCAGTCGTTAACTGTCTGTCTTCGGCTCAGGTCATGATCCTGGGGTCCTGGAATCGAACCCCACATCAGGCTCTCTGCCAGGCAGGAAGCCTGCTTCTCCCTCTACCACTCCCCCTGCTTGTGTTCCCTCTCCGTCTCTCTCTCTGTCAAATAAATAAATAAAATCTTAAAAAAAAAAAAGTTACATGCAGATTTTCAACTGTGCAGGGGGTTAACACCTATAACCCCCATGTTGTTCAAGAACCAACAGTATATTTATGAGTCATTAGCATGTACTGAAAATTTCTTAAAATGAGATGTGATGTGTTCACTGAGGAAATAAGTGTAGGTGACAAGAGAAGAGAATGGAAGAGGAAGAAGGGAAAGGAAAAGAGAAATCCTAGTATTAAGACTGATGGCTCATCAGTGTCAGGAGGTCCAGGGAAGAGGAAGTGGGAGGAAAGGAAACTAAAAAGAAGTGGCCCATGTGACTGGTCACTGCAGGGTCTAGAGTCCTAGGATCCAAGTGAATAAAGAGCTTCTAGGACAAGGAAGCCATCTCATCGCCCAGTGTGAGACTTAACTTTCATTTGAGAATTTTAAATATGCCACACACTTCAAGCCCACACAGACTGTAGGATTTCACAGGAGAATACTGCGGTATTACCTTTGCTAATGGCAATACCTAGCTCATGAAACATTCTTCTGCAAAGTGAAAACCTGTCAGTTTAGTCAGACATGTAGACTGGGTAGATTAAAAAAAAACAAAAAAACGACAAAACAAAAAAATGAAATCCTTAGGTTCCATCATCAATATATTAAAAACATAGTTGCCTCATAATGTACTAGAAATGCAACAGTAATCATATTTATATAACCTATCTGCTGTATATAAACCTGCTATTTTAGGGAAAAAAATTATGTGTAATCTTAATTTGGGAAAGCAGTAGCATCTTGTCCCCAGGATTTTTCAGATGATTAAAATAAACACACTAAAAATCTTGTAGGAAGTCAGGGGGATGAAAGGAACATATAATATCAGTCTACAAAGAAGATGTAATATAATATCGCCAAAACAACACTAACAAGTGAAACAAAATAATTACTTTTTATTGAGCACCTGTTAGTACATTTGTATAATCTCATATTCAGCCATTCACCTGCAAAATTCTTGGATATTATTATCTCAGTTTTAAAGATGAGAAAACTCTGACTCAGATATTGCATGACATTTCCATTTACCATGAAGATAGTATGTAACAGTGGATCCAAATTCTCTTCCAATGGACTAGGAGTCAGGATTTCTTGGGTTGTATTTTTTGCTTTGCTGTGATGACCTGGTAATCTTAAGAAATCACTTGGAGTTATCTGGGCTTTAGGTTCTTCAACTATTAACATAGGGATTCTATCAACTTGAGGTGAGTATAGGCAATTCGATGCACAGAATAAGGCTGCTCTTACTTCTGGGGAAGGACTGAAGAAGAGTCATAACAAGGTGGAAGGTAAAGGGGTGAAGCTGAATAAGGATGAGTCTAACATGCTGGCTTTTCAGCAATTGCTGTAGTTTACAACAAAAGAAGATAAAGAAAATCCCAAGAGAACTGGGGAGGAGGGGTCTACAGCCTCCAAGCTGATAGAAAGATAATGACCTTAATTAATATATTTGACCCTAATTTATATTTTAAGGATTAAATTTACACTGACCTCTGAACCTCAGGTAATGACTCAGATAATAATCGCAAAATAAATTCAGGAGTCATAGGGAATTGCCAGGATAACTGTGGCATACACTAAAATTTGAATTTCATAAGAAAGGGCTGCTAGTGTTAAAAATTCTGCCTTGAGGACTGACACTTGCCAGTGCCCTGTGCCACCTGCTCTGTAGCATATGGTTATGAAATGGCACTGCCTCCTACATGCAAAAGTAGAGATAGGTCTGTTTTCCAAAATTATCTTCAACATACAAACCAATGGGGCTCATCTACAGCCTATGGTTTCATTGTACAGAATTATGACAGACCTTAATATTCC
Source organism: Ursus arctos (assembly GCF_023065955.2). NCBI lineage: Eukaryota > Metazoa > Chordata > Mammalia > Carnivora > Ursidae > Ursus > Ursus arctos. Next base: position 20,962,225 of record NW_026622852.1, read on the forward strand.
ATCACTCACTGGCTTCAATACTTTTTCATCTACTATGGACCCCAAGATTAAGCCCTTGCTTAGATTAGCCAAAACTGTCACCCTAGGAACTCCACTGTCCTACAGATTACACAAATTGATAATCTAAGCCAGAATATGTCCCAGAAATTTCAAAAGTATTCACCATAAACTTGTTAATAATCTACTGTCAGCAACAGGGATATGAAATTACAGATGACTGATACCATTTCCCTGGTCGTATATAAATTAAGTAACTAAATCTTCAGCACTTACCATATCATTATGGAAATCTTAGAGGACTGCTTTTTATTGGGCTCAAATGCCTGAGTTAACTTAATTTTTCAATTGTCTTGTTTCCAGGTTCTAAGGAATTATTGTCAATCAAGGAAATAAATGCAAATATTCTCCCATCATTTACTTCTGTGCTATGACTCTCCATTGATAAGTCCAAATGCATTTGTCAGAGGATAAACAATAGGACTAAGACATTATTAAAAGTCAAGAAAGTGCTTTCTCAGTATCCCATAAGCAAGTGCCCTGTTTGATGCTTTTGAAAGCACCTGAGCTGTATTTGTTTCTTTAAATATAAAGTTACAATTTAAAATCCTGGACAGCCGACCTCAGCTACACTTTTTAAGCGTAATGTAAACGTTACTTCCAAACTATATCAAAGGCAATAAAGATTTAGCTCATTCAATTTTATACCATGATCTGGAGAAAATTGGATCTAAAATCTGTACTTTGGGAAGTTCATGCCAATTGATACAGATAAGCAGATAAGCCCACCATATAAGAATGTAAACACACTCAACATTGCCCAACAGCTGATTCTCAAGTATTAAGCAATGGAAATTGCATCTGTTTTTAAACACTTCTCACCAGATTGAAATTTAATGTACACTTTGTGACAAAAAGACAGCATCATGTTGAGATTCTCCACTGTGTTATCTGTAGAGAAGCCATTTCAAAACACTAATGGTTATGTAAGATATTGGTGGTAAGTCATAAAAGTGCTGAGCTCTAAAGAAGCCAAAGCACAAAATTATTGGTGTTTTCTGCAGTTCAAGGAAGGCTGCATCATTAAAAATACAAAAAGATGAAAAAATATATAAAAATATAAAGGGTCCCTTCTCAAGCTATATTTACTCTCAAGTTCTGAAGAAGAAAGGAATTAAACACTCTATCAATTCTCATGAACCCACAATATAAATGTATTTAGTGGACTCACCAGCAGATGGTTTGAATTAGTCAGAAAATGTGGGTTAGAGCTCAGTAGAAATGCATACTTTGTCAGGAGGAAATAGCCATGGCGCTATGGTGTCATTTCACTCAGCGACTATAAATATAAAGAAAAGATGCTAACATGGAAAACTTGATATAGGTCAATTTGCCCTCTTATTGATTAGAAGGTTTTTTTTTAAATTTATATCAACATTTATTAGATAAACTTTCCAGTCCTCCTATAACTCAGATACAGTAAACAGAGAAAATTTTACAGATCTGCATAAAATCCTAGGGTAGCTCGCCCAGCAAACTATGGCCAGCAACAGCACAGCCCAAGTAATCTACAACCTGATAAAAGGCACTTGGGTACACTATAATGCAAGTGGGGATGGGTTCCTGTCCTGCATGAGTCCACTTCTCAGTCAACAGAGGCTGAAGTCATCTTTCAGGGGGAAGAAGTGAGCTTCAGAGTAGTTACTGCATGATCACAGGAAGGTTTCTCAAGGTCCAGTATACAGTCTATACCAATAGGTATGTACAGAATAAGTCTACTATATTTTAATTTATGCTTTTGAAAGCACAGACTGATTGGAAAATATTAATTTTTGTTAATTTTGCAATAATAGAGCCCTATAATTTATATTACTGAATTTCATGGACATCACAGTGTGACGGCACAATTTTATGGTAATGACCTGATGACCTGATGCATGATTTTATAAACATTAAGATATAGCTAAATCAGAGTTCCAACTAAAATAAATTTGAATATAAGTCTCTCCCCCTCTCTTTCTCTCTGTCTCTCTCTCTCTCTATATATAAAATGAATGGCATCATAAGACACTATTTTTTTCCCCAGTGGATGGACATCAGTGAATTTAGTCTCAGCCAAAATGTAATTGGGCCAACTACACCCTCACTCTGAGGATTTTATATTCTACTGTCAAAAACTGGCTTGTGACACATTGGGCTGAGCTGAAATCTGACACCGGGTTCACTGGGAGCTGAATTTCTGACTGAGTAGTGGTAAGGATGTGGGTGTCTTGAAATTGAAGCCTTCTGGATTCCAAAAGTGACAGGATCTATAGATACCTGTAAAGGATTCAGGAGGAGACACATTTTTATGATCACCAGGCTGGAAAACCACCATTGCTGGAAGAATGAAGAAACTGATTTTATTCAGTTAGGGATGGCAGAAAGTGTATTGTTCTTTTATGTCCTATTGATGTGAAAAGTTATTTAGACTACAGTAACCAAATCTTTTCTGTTTCTATTATATATGTGTAACAGAAAAAAATACTCTTTAAGAAATTAAGAATACTATCAAAATTCCCTAAAGCCCAAGGTCATTAAATATTACGTGTATTGCACTGTCAAATATTGGGAGAGATTATTAAGATAAATGTGAAATCAACTGCTTTGGCAGCCTACATTAATTTTCATCATGTGGGGTAGAATAGGTACAACTGTAATTCAGAATAGTACTTTGGGGCTGTATTAATAGTCAACTGACAGAATATTCAGGCAACAAAACTTCCTGGAAATTTCTGTGCACATATAAGGCAAATTGTAGTGGTTATTAGAGTCTTGTATCTTCTTTCCACCAACAGTTGTGAGACCTTGGGGGAAGAAATCCAATTAGTTCTCAGTTTCCTCTTTTTATAAAATAGGAATAATACCTTGTATATTGTTGACAGGAAAATGGGATTAAAGTAGAAAAATTTGCTCAATGTCTGATACACATTAAGTACTCAGTAAATGTTGAGAGTATTTTGTTTCCATTTATTTATTTATTTATTTATTTATTTATTTATTTATTTAAAGTTTTTTTTTTTTTTTTTAATTTTGTTTCCTTTTAAACTGGGAGGAAATAAATAATAATGTTGGGTACCATGGTGGAATTTACTACCACCAATTTTTCTTTCCCCAAATCTTTTGTTCCCTGATTGATACCAAGGATTTGATCAATGCTAAGTCTTAGAACACAAAGAACATAAACAAGATAACAAATGAAACAAAATTATTCTTTCATTTTACCCTAGAAAAATACTTCTGGACATGACATTCTGAAGAGAAGAGTCTTAAATAAATTGGGTACTGCCTTTAAAAAGAAGAAGGAGGAGAAGAAGGAGGACGAAGAGGAGGAGAACAGACATTCTTACCTTAGTCTACATAGGGATTCAGTCACACATTAATTACGATTCTTTTGATTCCGAGAATCATACAAATTGGTTTAATCAAAATGATTTATTTACGACAAGGATACGGGAGTGACTGAAATCCAAAGTCAGGAATGAGGCTAGGTTCTAAAAATCAAAAATCCAACACTATCAGGAACCTCTGTCATTTTTTCTTCTATTCTCTAGGTCTGCTTCTTCGTTCCTAATCTCATCCTTCTCTTCTGGTTGTCTTGATGTTCTGGTTGTCTTCGTGTTCACCTCTCTGTTTTTGCCTGGTTCTTTGAGCTGTACTATAAAAATGTTGTCTGTAGCTCCCTAGTTTTTCACTTATAGGCAAAGTTCCCATGGTAACACTATCTCTATTTATTAATTTCAGTATCAAAACTTTCAGGTAAGGACTATGATTGGATAGTGAGAGGCAGATGCTCACCCCTGGGTCTTTCTGGTATACCATATTGTAAATTCTAGAGTTGTTACATGGGTGGTGGAAAAGGTAAGAAAGGATCATTTCCCAAAAGAAACCTGATGTTTTGTTACCAAGAGTGTCCACTTTAATAAACATTCATATCCAAGTATATTACATTTATACATATATAGGGATATATGTAGGCACTTGTATACATATATTGATATATATATATTGATTTATATATATATATATAACTATATATTAACTATACATCTATATTTGTATATAAATGGGGCCTTTAAATATTTGAATAGATTTGTATTCTAATGTCTAGTTGGCTACTTGAAGAATATATATTGATTCTAGTACACAAAGAAATTGTATTCTACCAATATGAAAAAGTATATATACAATGATTCTATAAAATAATTTAAAAATACAGCAAATGCACCAATTATAGCAATGCACATAATAATTTTGGTCACTTTATAGGTTTGTCCATGAATACAAATGTGTTGTGGACAAAATGAATGTGATATTCCCATTCTAACTTAAAGAATACATTGCTTCATGATACTGTCAAATCTGATGGTATATGTAAAGCCAGCCACTCAGCATCGGGTCAATGAAAACACGACATGACATTGGAGTCCAAACAGGTTGAGTACAAAACACTAGTGCTGCGTGTATCAACCATACTTATTTTTTTTTAAGATTTTATTTATTTATTTGACAGAGAGAGAGAGACAGCCAGCGAGAGAGGGAGCACAAGCAGGGGGAGTGGGAGAGGAAGAAGCAGACTCCCAGCAGAGGAGCCTGATGTGGGGCTCCATCCCAGAACTCTGGGATCACGCCCTGAGCCAAAGGCAGACACTTAACGACTGAGCCACCCAGGCGCCCCGACCATACTTATTTTTTAAATGTTTTATACTCTACAACAAATACGTTTTTGACATCATCACATGGAATTGTAATATTTATCAGAATCCAATCAGAACCATAAGAAATCTCTTGGTCTTTGCTCCTCCCCACTTGACCTACTTTTCCAATAGTAGTTCCAATTTTAAAATACAACTCCTTTTTCTAAGTCCTTAGGCAAAACACAATGACCTGTTTTCTGCCATAATCTGCATCCCATCCATAACCAAACTACATGAATCAACCTTCAAAACACATCCAGAATCTTGGTACTTCTCTCTACCTCCATCACAGCCACCTAGGTCCAAGTTACCATCATCTCTTGTCTGGAATATTGCAGGACCTTCTAATTGGTCTCCCTGCATCCATTTATGTGTCTCTATAACATGCTGTCAACAGTAGCCAGAGTCATTTTTTAAAAATATTTAAATCAGAAGATGTCAGCCTTTTGCTCAAAACCTCCCAAGGCTTAGGCTTCTCATCTCATTCAATTCAATGTCTCTTTGTAAGAGCCTACAGAGCCCCATATACCCCTACCCAATTCCATCCCTCCTGACTTCTTTGGAGCAGATTAGGTTAATCTCTTATAATTGTCCGCTTTGTTCACTCCATCCAGCTGTATCGGTTACTTTGCTATTCTCAAAAACACCAGGCACACATGCACCTCAGGCTTTAGCACTTGTTTTCCTGTAGCTGGAATGTTCTTCTCTACCTCCATATGGTCCAGTCCCTCCCTTCTTTCATTATTTTCTCAAAGGCTACCTCCTCAGTGGACTTCTCCAAGCCCATTCCTTTAAAATTCTAGACCTCTACCTCCTTATGCCTATTCTCTGCTTTATTTTTCTCTATCATATTTATTGCCATCTGACATACTCAGATACTCTATATTTTATTTATGTATCTGTTTGTTATCAGTATCCCCTTCTCCTAAGAGAATGGAAATTCCATTAGAACGAGTAGTTTTGACTCTTCTGGCCACTGTTGTATCATCAGTGCCTAGGATTATCCTGGAATGTATTAGATGCTCAATAAATATGTTTGCATGAATGAAGTGATGATTCAGAAAGGAGAGGTAAATCTGGAGAATCTGTAATTTGACAAGACAGGAGGTGCTGGGGCAGAAATTACTGGAAACACAGAGGCACTGGCATCATGAACCATATTTCTTTTACTGCCATAATCAACACATTGCTTCTTACCAAGTAAATGACCAAATTGGAATATTATTCTGAGATAAGATGGCTAGCTTGCCAATCAACAATAAACAAACATGTGGTGCTCTTATATGCATTGCTCAGTTTTACCCTCCAAAGAATTCTAAGAGCAATACAGGACCACCTCTGACAATAAGAGGAATTTGGATTCAGTTACATTAAATATCTCACCAAGGATTACATATCTAGTGACAGAGTCTGGGATTAGACTTCTGCTTTCAATCAGGAATGCTTACACCATTTGAAACAAAACTAAGTTTATTTTTCTTTAAGATCCTTTGAAAGATTCTAAAACCATGCTCAAAAGAATACAGTGTTTTTATCAGCTCGACAACAGATTTTTTTAACAAACTCATGAAATTTCACTGGCTTCTATTTAGAACCATACCATTCTGTTTAATTCTTTGCTGCTATGAGGGACAATGTATTCTCCTATACCACCTTCAAATGAAAGCACTAAGCAAGCCTCATTCTATTTCTATCTTGACAAAGCCATCCTGATAGCACTCAAAAAAGTACTAACTTCTTGAAGTGGCAGACACGTGGTTATGGTTCCAGAAATTCAAATGGCATTGAATCCAAACATATTTGGAAGTTGTAGATTCCTGCCATCATCACCACATGTGTGCTACTCCAAATAGTACTTCACTGAATGGTGCTTTTAAGAACCTCACCTTTTTTTTTTTAATTGAGTTACTACTAAGTGCTAAGCACAGCCTCAGGAATAGAAACAAAGATGAATAAGGCAGCCTCCCTATGCACAAGGAGCATACAAATGTCTAAAGATGACACATGCTAGTAAACGTAGCATGCTATATTTTAAAGAACATTGGAATAAAACTAAAAAACCCATATGGGATTTCCCCCCTCCTCAAAATCACACTTTCCTTCAATGGCAGGCATAAGTATCACAGCAGAAAAAACAGAATTAGGTATGGAAATAAAGAGAAAATAGAGGTTAATTTTAACAGTAACCAGAAATACCAGCATTATATAGGTTTTAACAGATTTCTTAAAATGTGGTAGTACGCATAATCTACCTGAGAAATGGCATAAACATTTTAAAAAGTACAAATTCCTGAGCATCACCCATAACTACTGAATCGGTGTCTGCATGATGGGGAAAAGACTCAGAAAGGTACATTTTAATAAAGCCTTCCAGGTGATTCATATCCACTGCAAAGTTTAACAACTGCTGAGCTAAGGAAAAATGTGATGAATAACCTAAAACAAACTATCCTTTAAGCCTTTCAGTAATAATTGACAGATTCCTTTGAGGGTAGGAAGTGGAGGGAGATGCTCAGGAAGATGAATGTAAACATTTCTTCTCTTGGTAAAAGCTTTGTATTATTTGTAATTTGACAACTTTTACAATGCAGGTCAAGACCACACATTGACAGTTAAATTTAGCATTTTAAGTGCTATGAAGAACTGCCTTAGTTATGAAAACCAGCCAAGAACCCAAGTGGTTTAATCCATTACCCAAGGTGAAAGTCTCAGCCAGTTTTGAAGAGTTATATTTTCAAAATGAGGCATCACATTTATTTCTGTGATAATGTGTAATGTTGCAACAAAATTTAAGTTACTACCCCTTAGAGATTATTTTTGTAAAGCCTTCACAATACATATCATCTTATGATTTCTTACTCGCATTATGACAAAATATAGGGTAATTTTAAAGGATTGCATTTAGCTGCCACTTGACAAAATACCACAAAGAAAGGGGGGTTGTTTCAGTCAGTAGAATCCTGACCACGGTAATGTCTAAGAATAAAATAATTCTTAAAGTGAAAAACTTTAACTTGTAGATAGCATTAATAACACACAACTCATCTGTACATTTACTCCTATTAAAAAATCTGTGAAGTAAATGCTAGAAAACGAAAATCCATTTGGTTACCTCTCCATGCTTCTCTCTCTCCTACTTTTCCTTACTAATATATAACTGGACATACACTAAGGAGAAATCTCAGAAACTCATCAGCCAGCTGAACTTCAAATATGGTTGATTGTACAGGTTATAATTAGGAGTCAACAAAATAAAATCTGTGTGTAAAGTTTGGCCACGGCTTGCTCCTTTTTCTTTCTTTCTTTCTTTCTTTCTTTCTTTCTTTCTTTCTTTCTTTCTTTCTTTCTTTCTTTCTTTTCTTTCTTCCCTCCCTCCCTCCCTCCCTCCCTTCCTTCCTTCTTTTTTCTTTCATTGCTGGCAAGCAAAGAATGGTTTTAACATTTTAAATGATTGCAAAGAAAAACAAAGAATATGCAACAGGGACCTTCTATGTCTCCCAAAGCCTAAAATATCTACTATCTGGCCCTTTGCAGAAAATGTTTGATGACCCCTTTTGTTACATTATATGAAGAATCCTGTAAAAATGTAGTGACTAAGCAGATTGCTTTGCCTTCCATTAACAAGGCTGAGAAGTTCATTATAGAATTTGGAAGAGTGATATAATGGACTAAAACTAAGACCAAGTGAATAGCAAATCAGAAGGAATATAAAATATGGTAATAAGAAGAGAAGATTCTAAAATAGTATAAAATGGAAAGGTGTAGGCCCATCTGGTGAATAGACAAATATCTTTACAAACTTGCAATGAGTTGAAAGTACCAGCATATTCCTGAATAACAACTGATCCTCATAGTAATAAATGTGAGTGATCTCAAAATTGTGAGTATGGCTTACTAAAGAATGTATTTAAGTCTAAATAAACTCCATGAGGGTAGGAATTGCATCTATATAGTATCTAGTCCAATAGTTGGCTCAGAGAGTTCAACAATATTTGTGAACACATGAAATAAGAGAACTTCACTCTTATTCACTCTAATAAATAAATTAGTGCTCATAGAATGCCTTCCATTATTGTGGCATTAACTCCCTAATAATATTGATAAATAAGACAACACTGTACATTAATACTCACACCTTGCTCCTTAGTCCCTCATTTTTTGTCTACATTTGGAGGGTTTATAATGTTGGTCACCCAAAACTTTCCATTTTTCTCCAGCAGAGATATTCATTTCTGTCTTTGTACAACTCTAAGAACTCTTTTGAGAAGAAAATAAAAAGCAAAACAAAAAGAACAAAACACACACACATACAATTATTATCCCTTCTTCCATCTCTTCTCTTTTTATCCACCCAAAGAATTTCTCGTTTACGTGTGTAGTAACCTTAACCTGCCCAGTGTTAAGATGTTCTAACAGATGACACAAAATCCCCTCTCTAGCCCTTGGGTCAGCCACAGGGAAGAATGGGTGCTACTTGGGTAGTAGTTAGAGACTTTAGAAGTCTTCATAAGGGTGTGGAATGCCTATGAAAAAGAAACATGAACATCAGAGACTCCCATGGTGGTGGCATAAACTTTTGCTCAAAATGCTACAAGCTATACAACGGATTAATGCTAAAACTAGATCCTCTTACACTTAAAAAATATTTTACTGTTTAATCCTATCACCTTTCTTCTTACCACTCTCTTTTGTGATACTTGAGAACCTTTCAACCACCATACAAAATAACAATTATTAGAATCAGAACACAGAGGAATTTAATTGAATCACACAGAACTTGAAAGGCCATAAATTACTATTGTACCACTTGGATGCTTTCCAGGATACGGGAAATGAAAGGAATGACACTATTTTTTAATCATTAAAATAGAAAAAAAAATCACCTAAAATTGCAAAAGCAGTTAAGAAATAGAAATGAAAAAGAGGGCTTCCTAACAGAAGGTTGTCTAAAGTAAATTTTAAAGTATATTTACCATATTTATCCAGTGCAATCAAACATAAATGGCACTTGAAGAACAACACTACAATGGATGTTATAACTAGATTATCTTTATTTACCACCAGTACTTTCAAAGGAGGCTAGAAAACCTGTTAAATACACTTCATTCTCTGTCCAGAGTGTTCACAATCTTAATTAGTAGTAACAGATAAAAGAAAAATAAAATGAATGATGTTGAAATGCCTTCTAATTAAACTAATAGGTTTCAGCTGTGTTCACATTAGCAGTGAATCAAGAGAAAGGAGTGTATGGAAAGTATTCTAAATAAAACTATATGTATGCCCTATTTGCATTAACTGCAGAAATGCTTCTGGGAGTGATTGATGTGACAAATTATACCTCTACTACCAAATGAAACATTAGAAAGAATGCTAGATTGGCAACTAGAGCCTTGATCTCCTAGAATCTTCCACTAATTAGCAATATGATTTTAGGCAGTCACTTAACCTTTACAACCCGTGTTATGGACTCACCCACTGTTAGGATATGCATGTAATTCCTATTATATAGATCATATGTTTAGATCCTAGCCCTCTGTATTAAGGTATATTTACTTTGACAAAGACTACAAAATGTTCATCAAAAAATACTGCCTCTTCTTAGGTACACAGTAGACTGTACTTCCTGCTTCCCTAGCAGTTAAGTGTGACTGTAAGACTGAGTTTTAGACAGCAGAATATGAGTGAATATGATGCGTGCCCATAAAATCCTCTACTCCCTCGTCAGTTGGCATGGAGATGACCATGACAACCTGTAAAGCCAAATGTTAAAAGACTATGGAAGAGAGTTCACTTGCCAAACTGTTTATCATCTAAGATTATGACTTGAACAAGAAATCGTTTCTATTGTGTTAACTCACTGAAAATTTCAGTATTTCTATTATAAAAGATAACACTACCTTAACCAGTATCTTTGCTCAAGCTGCCACAACAAAACGTCACAGACTTGGTAGCTCATAAACAACAAAAATACATCTCTCACGGTTCCGGAGGTTGGGAGTCCAAGACCAAGGCATAAGAATAGTCACATTTTGGTGAGAGCTCTCCTCCTGACTCAAAACGGGGGCTTTCTTGCTGTGTGCTCATACGGTTAGAAGGAGGCTTGGGATCTCTCTGGAGCCTCTGTTGTTAAGAGCTCTCATCCTATTCATGAAGACTCCACCCCCATGACCTAATCACCTCCCAAAGGCCCACTTACAAATACCATCATCTTTAAAGGTTAGGTTAGAGCATATTGTGTCACCGAGGGCTAAGAATGCCAGTTACTATGTCAATAGTAGAGAAGTGTGAGATCTGTTAATTGAATTTCAGAAATGTGAAGAAGAATACTGGGTCTGCTACAGACCAGGAATCATACATTTTCTGGGTGGTAAGATGGAACTTGCCATATGGAAAAAAGCCATGAGCTAGATAAACTACCTATATGTTATACTGTCTTCTGTAGACTAGAGCTTACGGAATACTGATTCTGTGTCATGGTCAGAGTAAGGCAGCTACAGTAAAAGTGATATACCTACACTTTCTAAGTTAAACTATATAAAATATTTTTGTATTCATTTTCTTTTTGTTGTCTTGATTTTTTATTAATGTATTAATTCTAAATTCCAAATTGATTCAAGTACTTTAAGTTATATCAAAGAGGGGATTTGTGACCACGATTTTCTCCTTTTATATCCTATAATTCAATGATACCTCCTACTGGTATCTTAGAATAAAATGTAAAATTCTAGGCATGGAAGAAAACTTATAGTACAACAAAGCAAGGAAAGTGGCAAAACAAAGAACTCTGTAAGTGGATAGAGAACAATTTTAAAATCTAAGTTTATTAAGTCTTCAAAAGTTAAGATGATTATATGTGTATTCTTTTAAAAGCCTCCTTCTGCTGACACATATTCCCCCATTTAATCAGGCAAGTATGGCAAATTAGGTAATTGTGATCTTGAATGTGCCTAATTTATCATCTGAAAGCGCTTTTGATTATTTTTTTAAAGATTTTTATTTATTTATTTATTTATTTATTTATTTATTTATTTATTTAACAGAGAGAGAAAGAAAACATGTGCTCACAAGCAAAGTTAACAGCAGAAGGAGAGGGGCTCAATCCCAGGACCCCGGGATCATGACCTGAGCCAAAGGCAGATAGATGCTTAACCAACTGAGCCACCCAGGTGCCCCAGTACTTTAGATTATTATTGCAACCAGTTCATTGAAATGACTGATAAATTCTGTTTAGAAGTAAAGGGCTAAATGGGAATTATAATGGTGAAAGAACAGTGGGTGGTGTGCTCAGGACAGTTGTTCAACAAATATTAATTTGTATCTAGCATTGGCCAGCCACTGTGGACACTAGGATGGCATTATATGGTCTCCACTCTCATGGATATTAAATGCTATTAGGATACTGACAATGACAAATAAAAGTTTGCTAGCTACTATGAAGTGATATGTACTGAATACCCTGGTAATATAAGATCGTCCCCTAAATCATAAATGTTCTTATTTATTTGTCACTTTTCATGCATTATGCACTGTGTTTCACAAATCTTAACTCATTCTGCTTTTCCCAACAACCTTATAAAGCTGCTGTTATTACCATACTTTATAGGAGAGTAAAATAAAGGTCAGAAAGGCTACAAAGCTAGTGAGTAGCAGAGCTGAGATTTGAACCCAGTCCTTCGAATTCCAAAGCCTATGCTCAAGATCCAGGGATGGAGGGTAAGTAGAGGCAGCGTCAAACGTTATTTTGAGAATGTTGGAAAGCTCTACAGGAAAGAATGCTGTGATTCATGACTGATGTCTGTTATGGGTGTGGAACAGAGAGTGATAGCACAAACGCTGTAACTGACATTATATTTGAAACATGCTACCTTTCATGGCCATACCATGCAAGCAAAATGGGAGGATGAGGAGAAAGTAAAGTAGAATATGTGTTTTGCTTAAAATGGGTGGGATTAGGGAAGGGAAATTGAGATCTGAATCAAGTGCTGTGTTTGCTTTAAATTCACATTTCCCCCCTTTTTTAATACCAGGAATTTATTCTTGATTAGTTTGCTGATCATAGGAATAACAACAACCCCCTGAAACGACTGATGTCACAGCCAGACTGCCCTGCCACTAAATGCAAATCTAATCTGTTGGTCTGATCTGAATGCAACATTTTTCCCCCTCAGAGAACACAAAGTGGGGAAATGAAAATAGCCTTCTTGAAATGAAACAATTCCTTTACAAGAAAGATCCCACAGAAATATTTAAATTTACACTTTAGTTCAAGCTGTTAGTTTCCTTGCTCACCACAAATAGAATCAGTACATATTGGATATGAATGTTATTCAACATGGCTCTGCACTGTGAGGTTAGGTAACTCCTCAGTGCAGTTAGAGGCCTCCAAGTCATAAACTGCCTTTTTTGGTTTGCTTTAAATAGGAACTCTTAAGTTCCACCACATTAAACTCAGGTTGCCATTTATTCCTATACAGTACAGGTGTAGGGACAATAGATGAGAAGCTCTAAACTCAATGAAGATAACATTTTTCTCTCACTTGCATCGTTTTGGATGCTCATGAAATATTTAAATTTTTTTATAGAACAGTTTTTTGTTTTGTTTCTGTTTTGTTTTTCTGAGAGAGAGGGGGAGAGAGAGGCGGGGGGAGGAAGGGCAGAGGGAGAGAGAGAGAATCTTAGGCAGCATGATGCAGGCCTCGATCTCACAACCCTGAGATCAGGACATGAGCCAAAATTATGTGTCAGATGCTTAACTGACTGAGCCACCCAGGTGCCCCTATATAACAGATTTAAATAAAATAAAACAAAACTAGTCCTACCTATCTGTAGTCAGACATGGAGCTAGTTATAATGATATACATAGACTTACATGGTTCTTCGAGTTTTGTTTCCAGTGGCTACATAAATTTCAGTGATCATTTATTCCTGAGGGTACCATAGATGGGATTATACATTTGAACAAGATTCTTAATTATGATATACTGTGTTGTCAGTGTACACAAGGTTTTAATCACATTACTTAGGGAATAAATACAAAGCCAGGAGTTTGCTGTCAGCAGAATGATAACTCTATCTGATTAGAGCCAAAAATATGACTGAATCTATTTGTCTAGCTCTGTCAGACGTGTAAGTGCCACTTCTCCAGGGGTGATGTGGTTACTTGCAAACTGTCAAAAGAGCCAACAGAGAAATATGGTGGTATATCTTGGAAATTTCTCATCTGGTTGTGATTCTTTTGGATAATGGAGCTAATATTCTATTTAACTCTGTATATCTATTAATCTAATATATGCTCTAGGTACAGAAGTAGTTCAGTAATTATTTTTGAGTAACAAACCGTTCAAGAATTTTTACAGTAACTACATAATATATGAAAGAGTTTCTCCCCTTTTCCTTCAATCTCTATCATTTCTGGGATTGATAATTTGGTAAGGAACGTGTATTTGTGTTAACTCCTTCAAAATTAATTTTTAAATACTTGATACAATAAATTACAAATATAAGCAAAGAAGTAAGAATGTGCATGCTTAGGGAAAAAACTGGGGGCCAATTTTATTGACAAGTGCAGCTTAATGTACATTATAAACAGTTTCAAGCAATCTTAAAAAAACAATTTCAATAGTTAACAGTCTCTTTCCTGATTTGTCTCTCTCTTTTTTCCCTGTGCTCATTTGTTTTGTTTCTTAAATTCCACATGAGTGGAATCATACAGTATTGGTCATTCCTGATTTATTTTGCTTACCATAATACTCTCTAGCACCATCCACATTGTTGCAAATGGTAAGATTTCATTCTTTTTTATGGCTGACTAATATTCATATATATATGTATGTGAATACATATATTCATACATATAATATATATTTATAGCTGATTACCCCTTCTTTATCCATTCATCTGTCAATGGAAACTCGGGCTGTTTCCATTGTTTGGCTATTGTAGATAATGCTGCTATACACACTGGGGTGCATGTATCCCTTCAAATTAGTATTTTTGCATTCATTGCATAAATACCTAGTAGTGCTACTGTTGGACTGTAGGACCGTTCAACTTTTAACCAAGAAACAGACTTTTAACTATAGAGAACAAACTGATAGTTACTAGAGGGGAGGAGGACTGGGGATGGGTTACATAGGTGATGGGAATTAAGGAGTGCACTTGTTATGATGAGCACCAGGTGATGTATGGAAGTGTTGAATCACTAAACTGTACACCTGAAACTAATATTACAGTGTGTTAACTAACTGGAATTAAAATAAAAACTAAAAAAAAAAAAAAAAAAAGACTTCAAAAAGAGAAAGGTTCTCAATAGAAAATATTTCCACCAAAGTTTGCAAATTTGAAGTTTCCCTCTTTCTGCTCTTTTACACTCTAATCCTCTGATATATTCCTAAATAAGCATATGCATGTTTGTCTTTGGCTTCCATTCAGCCATCAGAGTCCAAGACACAGCATACCTCATCCTTCTCTCAAACTTCTTCCCTAAATTCTTTTTTTCTTATGTGCAGCTTATTTCAACTAGATGTTAAAAGATAACAATATGATTTTGCTAGTATCCATCAATGTAAACATAACTAATAAGGTAATTTTCCAAGGAGTATTTATTCTTTTTCAGGATAGTTGTTTACTCATCCATGTATGTATCTAATTGCCGGTGTAGGCATTGTGGTAAGTATTCTTAGATGCATCCCTATGCAGACGATATACCTCCTCTTGCTATGAGTTAATCTGGTCTTGGTTTTCAACTGACCTATCTGAAACAGACTGACTTAATATTAAGTTTTATGCATTGCATTAAAAATGCCAAAGTATACATTTATAGTTCCAACTTAACATCTTTCAGGAATTAACTTTCTGGAGAACATACATGCACACACACACACACACACACACACACACACACACACACACACTATGTACAGTAAGTATTTTAGAACTGCCTTTACAAGATGTGAGCACACCAATTATCAGCAAATGAATTTAGTTTACAGAGTTAATCCCTACTGAAAACAAAATTACTTAGAAATTGGAAGAGATTAGAGATTTAGGACTCTAGTCATGAAGTTAGTGTACATTCTTGGATTCTGAAAATATCTCTATGCATCATGATGTGTAGTGAAAGAGCTACTTCATCAGCAATATGAAGGAATCCAAACACAGAGCCTTTATTCCTCTCAAGCACATTTATCACTTTTACTTCCCACCAATTTTAAGAAATTAATCTCCACAGATACACTGCTTCTTTCCCTTCTTCCCTTAGTTACATTTTCCTTTACCTTTTCAAATGTATAATTTGACTGTCTTCTGCGTACCTGCTGTGCAGAAAGCCTGGGTCAAGCTTAAAGATATTCACAAGAGAGCACATATCACATTCCATGTCCCTTGGGCATGTATAGCGCAGTGTATTGCAAACTGCAAGTTGTAGTTGCAACCATTAATAGGTTATGAGAGCAATCTAAAGAATGTTTACAGGAGCACCTGGGTGCCTCAGTCGGTTGGGTGTCCAACTCTTTATTTGGGCTCCGGTCATGATCTCAGGGTCGTAAGATCGAGCCCTGCATCAGGCTCTGCATTTGATGGGGAGTCTGCTTGAGATTCTCCCTCCCTCTGCCCCTCTCCACCTCTAAAAATAAATAAATAAATCTCAAAAAATGATGTTTACAGAATTTCTTAAAACATGGAATAGACTGGAACTGAATAGGGCAAACAAAACAAAACAAAAGTACGTCATGTATAGGGTAAAAGGTGATTGTTTAATAAACTTTTGATTCAGGTTGTGTGTGTGTGGAGTAGGCTGCAGTGTGAAATATATTACTTATTCTGGATCCCAGTGAAAAAGTTTTGAAAGCCACTTTAATATAAGAAAGGAGATCGAGTTGCAGTTTTCATAATGGCAAAGTCTACTTCAGCATCATATCTAATGTAGTACTCCCTCTTTATAATCAAAATAATCAATATGGTAAAAACTAGCTTTTCTCTCCTTTGGCTAAACACGCCATAATATAATTTTTTGATAGTTCATGTGACTAGTTGGTTTATTCAGCTACTTTTATGTTATCATTATTAACCACATGCTAGTCTTAACTAAGTTTAAATAAAAAGAGTGTACCACACAGCCCACTGCATTCATGCGTGTATCATAAAAATGAGAATCTTCTTTTTAGTTACAGTAAAAGTTGACCTCAATATAAAAGATTTAATACCTCACATGATCAGGAAGTTCACCTCCTTCCTACCTAGTCTGTTTGGTAAAGTGAGAATAAAGAGAGTCAAATGAAATTTTCAAGCTAAGTAAATTTAAAAATATGCATGTATGACCTCAATCTACACAATTATTCATAAATCAGACCTAAGGATAAGATCTTTATCATAAATTTTCTTTCAAGACGTTTATTTAACTAAAAACACCATATTGCATACATATCAACCACTAAGTGCATATAAACTAACTGTAAATAAACAGTAAGGCTTCCTTGGCAACCTGAAACGGCAAATCCATTTCCCCACCACAGAGTTGTGCAATTTTATTTCTTTTTTACATTGGCTATGAGAATGAGCATTCACTTGCTTTACTATTTAGCCCTATAACTTTACTGGGTTTTCCAGGCAGGTGTTAAATCATGGAATTGGCTTGGAATTTCTTGTGAGATTTGTCTTGGCATAAATCTTGTTGCTCTTTTCTATTGCTACTTTATTTCACCTTCGTGATTGCTTCAGTTATGTTCCCTCTCCCTTCCCCTTTCTGGGAAGATACGAGGTAAAAACATCATTAAAAAAATCATTGCTTTTTCTGTCTCAAAGAGAGGTATTCCTACCTCACAGAATCCTCTACTACCTTCTTTGCCTGCTAAATCCTTCAATCTTCATCATCTCTTCAATTCTTCTGTAATAGCCCTTAATATTATGTTTGTATGTATTTGTGTGCAAATCACTATGGCGATTGATTTTCTTTCTTTCTTTTTTTAAAGATTTTATTTATTTATTTGAGAGAGGGAGAGAGATACAGTATGAGCAGGGGAGAGAGGGAGAAGCAGGCTCCCTGCTGAGCAGAGAGCCCAAGGTGGGGCTTGATCCCAGGACCCTGGGATCATGACTTGAGCTGAAGGCAGACACTTAACCAACTGAGCCACCCAGGCACCCCTATACCAATTGGTTTTCTTTGCAAAAATAATATAAAGCATTTATCATGGATATTTCTGATTATCATCAGTATTCAATAATCTGAGCTCTGTGAAAATAATATGCTTCCTGTTTATTTTCAAATGACTTAAAAAGTTTAAGGTTACAAACTTTTTTCTTAAACAATGACTAAAAGTACTCAACAATGTGGCTCACTTCATGTTCAAATCATAATAAATATGGATTTTCAATATGGCTCCCAAGAGATGACAATAATGATTATTTAAACATGTATTAACAATAATATTTTGTATAGGCAAGAATTACAATAAATAAGAGGGGCTACAGAATGTATTCCACATTTGGCTAGCACACAGATCTGAGTAAATATTAAAAATTTACCCTAAACGACGTACTTGTCAGCAGACATCCTGTACTGTTGCTGTGTACTAGATGTGGCTGTTTTGATGCTGTGAAGGAACGCTAAAGAGAGCATTCATACCACTGCATGGAATAGCCAGTTTTGGAGATAAGAGTTCACACGAGGACAGCACTTTGTTAGAATTTAACATATACGGGATAAATTGTGTTCCTCACCCCCCCAAAGATACAGTCAAGTCCAAATCCCTGTTACCTACGAATGTGACCCTATTTGGAAATAAGGTCTTTGCATATGTAATCAAGTGAGGTCCTACCAGAGCGGGGTAAACCCTAACCTGAGTATGACTGGTGTGTTTCTGATAAAAGGAAAACGGACACAGACATAGATACACAGGAAGAACGCCATGCAAAAATGGAGGCAGAGATGGGAGTGATGCATCACCATGCCAATGATACCAAGACTACCAGCAACACCAGAAACTCAGAGAAAGGCAAGAACAGATTCATCCACTAGAGCCTTCAGGGAGACCATGGGCTTACTGACAGCTTGATTTCAGACGTCAAGCCTGCAGATGTGAGATAATAAATTTCAGTTGCTTTGAACTGCCTCTTTTATGGTACTTGTTATGGTACTTGTTGCAGCCCTAAGAAACTAACAAAGGTGTGCATTTATAGCATATACTACTTTTTATGTGCTCTTCTCATTGATATGTATGGTTCTGCAGCAACTATGAGAATGTTAGGATTAAGCAACTGCCATTATTACACAGAAACTCAGAATTCTGACCACCTTAGGGTTGTACAGACAATGGACTAAAGAGACAATGAACTGAAGTTGTATAGACAACAGTCTAAAGAAAAAATGGACTAAAACTGTCACTAGAGGATTGAATGGGGAGTAAAAGGGAGGAAAAAAAAGACATACAATAAAGAAAGAGAAGAAAGAGCATGATTGTGAGCAATGAAGTTGGGTTTCCCCACTTCTGGAGGAGAGAGCCAAAAAGGTGATAGTTCTCACCTTTTGCTTAGACTTCACTTAAGAAGTGTAGTGATCATATGTGAGATACTTAATGGTCTTATCAAAATCTAATCTAGGGTCAAGCAGGAAAGGTTATGAACAAAAGCTCCATGGAATCTCCAAGCCTCTGTCCTTCCTTTTCTAGTCCCAAAGCCAATCTTGGTTATACACTGTGTTGTCAATGCCAGGCAAATGGGAAAGAAAGTCCACTCATCTGAAGGAGAAAACTACTCTCACTAGATTTTATTTTATTGTATTCTTTACTTGTGCTTAGAAGAGGTCCCCTAGGAACAATCTCCCCGATAGCTTCAAGTATGTATTTCATGACCTACAAAATGCAAACTGGTTCCATTCCTATCTAAAATGACACTTTCTCTCCCTCTTCCATCTCAAAATTCTTATGCCTCATTTTATAAGCAAAGAAAAATCTCACCTGACTTATTGTCCCTAAAGCACTAACTAAAATAAAGATTCCCCACAAAGATTTAATTAATTAAGATATGCAAAAAATTATTCCATGCATATATCTTAGATCTATTATCTTTTATTTAACAGTACCATTTGAGCATATACTCATTTTACCCTTTTGATGTGATTTCTCTCTCTCCCATTTTTTTATCTTTGATTTTTAATAGAAATAATTGCAGCTAATGAAAAATAAAAGATAAGCCGATAAGATACTTTTGGTATTTTATTTGTATAGATTTAAAAGATAGATTTCACTTCAAGTGCCAATCAGAATTTAAAACTTTACAAATCTGGCTATGAACAACCTCAGCAAAAATTTTTGAGAAATGCCAAAAATCAGAGGAAGCATATTTATTAACTATGATATGGCATACCACCATGTTGTGCACATTCTGCCATACACACAATTATTATTTAATTCTATTTATTTTGTCAGATACATGTATCTGTATCTATTGAGACACATAAAATGCTACAGAACCAGCAAGAGAAAAGCTGGTTCAGGTTTGTATGGCAGTAAGTCTATGTTCTTCCTACTCTTCCATCTTACTATCAGATGTATAGTAAATATTCAGGTCCACGCACCACCCACACAAACACACCATATCTACAAAACGTCACCCAAGGGTTAAGAACACTGCCTCAAGAGTTAGTTTCCTTGGATTCAAGTCATAGTTGATATATTACTTTTGTCTCCTTGGGCAAATTAATTAATCTTTATGTGGCTCACTTTCTTCCTCTATAAACTGGGGTTAATAATAGTACATTTTTTGTAGGACTGTTGTAAACATTAAATGAGTTAATTTACCTACAATATTTAGGAAGTACCTGCCGCATAGCAAGTGTAAAAATTAGTATTATCTTATCCATACACCTGCAAATATTAGTTTATTCATACAAACACAAATACGTGTCTGTATCATAGAATCATCAGGTTGGTGATTATATAAACCACAAAATATAAAACACAAAGTGCCCAGTTTTATTGTCAATATAAAATGCTTTGTTTTCACAAGACTTCATGAGTCAAATCACTATATATGAATACAGCAAAAAAAAATTGCTCAACAGTTTTTTAGCATAGATATATTATAAAGTTTCAGTTATAAAAATTTAATAATTTTAAATCATGGTTATCTTGAAAAGTTACTATAGAATATATATATATATATATATATATATATATATATATACACACACACATACATTTAAAACATAATAAACTATGGGAAAACTAGAGAAGCTGTATAAATTGATAGAAAATATGCTCAATTTTAGGAGATTTGAATTTAATCTAATCTAATCTGTACCCCTTTGTGCTACAGTCCAGACTAACCATCAATCAGCAGATGATTGCTATTATACTTTAAAGGGAATATTACTTTAATATAAGTCAAACTTTTTTATGCATAATATACTGCCTGGCACATAGTCAATCCTCAGTAAATATTTAGTGGATTTATTGACTAGTTCATAAGGAAATTATAACATATATATAAATAAGAATGACATAATCTTCATTATTTAGCATTCAAACATATGGAGAACTATTTGATAATATCCTTGCCATGTTTCTTGCCCCAAATTCTTTTTCTTCAGAGGAAAAAAAATTGCCAATTTAGGGCCCTAATTGCTATGCCAACTAATACTAACATACATCAATTCTTGTTTTTACTCTCAGTCTAAAGACAGACTCACCTACAATATGAAGAGCCATATAATCTATACAGCTCTTGATTTAGTCCCAAGGGTCCCTGTCTGGCATCCTGACCTTTAAGAAGAACTTTGAGGATTATTGTGTTACCCGTGTCTTATCAGATATGCTTCACAGGTAAGGCATAAAAATTCTTAGCTGGCACATGGTTTAGGAATGTCCTCTCGGTTATTAATCAACAAGTCATCTTTGGTTCATTTCAGTTTCCTTTCCTTTTTTTTTCCTTCAACTGATTTATCATTGACAAAAACTTTGTGAAAGGTAATGGCAGAAAGGTTTTGGAAGATTTACAAGGTTGTAGTGAAATTATGCATATGGTACTGAACACTCTCTCACAGGTCATGTCATATGTGAGGAATTTTACTTGTCACAGTGAAAATATTGGGGCTATGTATTTAATTCCATTAATAAGGTAATTTACTTATTTGTAAACTTTTGGACTACAGAAATTTTCAATTTGGAGGCCTCTGCACTCCATTATATTCTATTTCCCAAAATATAGGTCTGGATAATTAAAGGACCTTCTGACAGGGTGGCAAATAAACCTACAATATAAGATGGGTTGTAACAGATGCAGCGGATACTGGCAGCGCCCACACCCACATGAGACCTTTCTGTGTGCACCCTTCACCCCTTTTCCTGGTTATCTACATATGCCTGAAGTTTTCTGGGATTTTGTGTGTGTTTGTTTTTGTTTTAGTTGGAACCTTGTCGGTTAGGATAGACAGGCAGGCCAGAAATACAAGACAATTAGTATCTCGCAGGGAGCAGCCTTCAACCAATATTCTCAGAAACTGTTGGGTAAATATACCAGCCTGTCCTTGCCATGAACAGATAAATCCGAGGCAAACACTTTGCAGCATTTTCCAAGGGAATCGAGTTTCAGTCACCAGTGTGGAAGCTATTGGCCATCCCTCCCTTGTATCACTTCTCTGCTTCCCTGCCAGTGTTCCCTGCATTTTCCAAATAAAATGCATGCACTTTAGTTCTGCTTCTGGAAGAACCCAAACTTAAGCTATGTGCCTCCACATTCTTTAAATAAACACTTGCTAAGTAAGCATCTTGTATGTTCTAGTTACTAGAAATACAGCAGTCAACAAAATGGTCAGAAAGTCCCAGCTTTAATGGAACCTTCCATTCTGGTGGATAAAAATAGAAAAAAATAAAGAGGGAAGAAAACACAGACGTGTGTGTGTGTGTGTGTGAGAAAGAGAGAGAGAGAGAGAGAGAAAGAGAGACAGGGAACAAAGGGATAGGAAGTTAAGGGAAGACAAAGGATAAGGAATGGGAATATGATGACCAGGGAGACAACACTGAAAAGAAGATACTGGAACTGAAGGAGACTGAAGGAGATGAGGAGGGTACTCATGTGAGTGTTGGCAGAAGAAATGTTCTGGCTTAGAAAACAGTGATGTAGAGGTGCCTGGCTGGCTCAGTTGGTTGAGCATCCAACTTTTGGTTTCAGTTCGGGTCATGATTCCAGGGTCATGAGATTTAGCCCTGTGTTGGGCTCCACACTCAGTGAGGAGTCTGCTTGGGATTCTCTTTCTCCCTCTCCCTCTGTCCCTTCCCCCTCTCACACTCTCTCAAATAAATAAATAAATCTTAAAAAAGAAAAAGAAGAAAAAGAAACAAAAACAGTGATGCAAGTGTCCTATGTCAGAAATATGCTGACCGTTTTAGATGAACAGCATGTCTGGAATGAAGTAGACAGCAGAGAGTTAGTGAGAGGAAGTCCAGCAACATTTTGTATGGACAGCTGAAGGGCTTTCGTTTATATGCCGAAAGAAATGAGAAGCCACGGAAGGTTCTGGTAAGAGGAGTAATGACCTGACTTGAGTTTTATTACCATCACTCTGGCAGTATTGAGAACAGCCTGCAGAATTCTGGGCACATTTTGAAGGCAGAGCCAACAGGCCTTGCTAATGCTGGAAATGAACTAGGAAAGACTGACAGGATTCAGGGATAATCCCAAACTTGGTTTTTTTTGTTTGTTTGTTTTATTTTTGTTTTCATTTTATCTCGATAACTGGACAGCAGGAGATAAGGAAACTACAGAAAGATCAGGGATTTGATCATGAACATGTACAGTTGAAGCTCTATTTGAAATCTAAATGAACAAGCTGAGTATGCAGAAAGACATAAGACTCTAGAATCTTAAGAGCTAAGGGCTGGAGATGTACATTTAAGAGTTGTCAGCATGCAGAGGTAACCTGAAAATGAGAAAACTTGATGACATCATCAGGACACAATGTAGACAAGGAAGAAAAGATTGAGGACTGAGCCCTGAGCCCTCCAGTGTTCACAGGTCTGGACAATAGGGATGGACTAGCAAAGGATATTGGTAAGAAGCAGGGAATGAAATAGGGAAAGGACCAAAACAGAACGGTCTGTATTTCTGTCTACTTTCCTGTAAATTACAAACTTTCTAAAATGCACATATATTCCTGTAATTTAAAAAAATGAAACAGGTAAAATCTTATGCTCCAAAAGTAGCAAAAATATAATATCAAAATATTTTACTAAAATTCACAGTAAGGGGGTGCGTGGGTGGCTCAGTTGGTTGGTTGAGCCTCTGACTCTTGGTTTTGGCTCAGTTCATGATATCAGGGTCATGAGATCAATCCCTCATCTGACTCCACACTCAGCATGGAGTTTATTTGAGATTCTCTCTCTCTCTCTCCTTCTCCCTCTTTCTCACTCTCTTTCTCTTTAAAATAAATAAATAAAATCTTAAAAAAATTTCACAGTAAGTTTCTTACTTATTATATAATTTAATATTACCAGTTATTATAAAATTAAAGTTTTCTGTGAATCTTTGAGCCATATATATTTAGGTTTCTTTAAAAATGGACATCACCAGGGAATACATATATAAAGCTAAAGTTAACATAAATGCAGTACATAAGAATCACTAGGTTAATTTGCTCAAAAAAGTGAATTTAATAACTGGCCATGATCCTCTCGCCATTGATCACCGACCAGCATTTAAATTAGAATCCATCCTCTACACATCCTCTGTGTCCATGCTTTGTAAACAAATTAAGATGACTTCCTTTAGCACATTACCATTTATTTGCCACCTTTTTTAAAGTAAGAAACATTATACCTCCTGAAGTAATTCTTCATGTAAAGGCATTAGCTAATATCTATTCATCAGCTAAGAAAGAGGAAGTTATTTTTCAATGAATTCAATCAACATAAATGCCAATGGTACAATTTGTAAAAACTGCTAAAAATCTAAGGGGAAAAGGGACAAGAATAAATAATGGTAGTAATGACAACATTAATTCATCTTTATAAGTGCCATGTGTAAGACACTATAAGCACTTTGCATCACTCAATTTAGTGGTATAAAACAACTTAAGATGTGTTATTTAATCAAGCATACTTAGAGAAAAAGAATTAAAGAACTCAATTGCCCAAAGCTCAACTAGATAGTAAACAGTGAAACCAGATTAGATGAACCAACTCCAGAATCTACACTCTACCCTCCCTCATAATCTTTTCAGTTGAGTTCTACCTTTCTTTATCATATGCTAATTTCCACATTATCATGGTAACATTGGTAATCAACAAAATGGCAAATAATATTAAATATTTGTTGTATTATCATTGCTAGTTCCAGTAACAAAGATATAATTAGGACCTTTTCCTAAATAAAGAAAATAGAAAAGTTCAGTATTCGCTTTAACAAAAATTTAATGAAAGTTTTTTTAATGCAATTTTGCACACGTGCAGTAACTAGAAATTTTTATTTCAAGTAACTTTAACAAAAATATCCACCTTTATTTTTAGTCACCTGAAGTTATCTTTCATAAGTTTGGGAAGAGTGAATAATCTGTCTACATTACACCTTGAGCCTCTGGAAACCATACGTAATATTAGTATATGAGGAAAGGTTCTTTTCTCTTAGTGAAAGATATTATGTCCTGGATAAAATCTGTACAGTTCATCCAGGCACTTCATCTTGCTTCCCAAAAGTTCTTAATTTCAGCGATCCCAAGATGATTACGGTTAACAGAGCTTTTGGCAAGGGAAGCCTGAGACACAAGTTTTAGATTACTTCTCCCCACCCTAGTTGGTAGAATGGGAAAATCTTGTATTGACTGCAATGGTTCTGTTAATACACAGCAAGGGAGAATCCATTTATTCAGCTAGATTCTTCTAACTTCAATTGTCCCCCAGAGTAAAAAACAGGCACTTTGAGAAACTCATTCACTTTTTCAGACCTCTTGGGAAGTTTGCAAGAACTGCTCCAATGTGCTAAATGGCACCCCAGTGAGCTCTGAAAATGCATGTACCTAACAAAGTACCCAACTCACTTTTTAGATGTAGTTTATACTTTAGGGGGAGCATCTAATTTAATATTTTATTATGAGTTTCTCTTGGTGGCTCACTTTATAGCTCTTTAGTTGCTATACCTATAAAATGATCTAGATTAGCATAGAGTATCCCAAGACAAAATGCAAAGAACCCTAAAATGTTTTCAACAATAGGGCAATTCCTTAGACTATGAAACATGGAAATATATCCACTTGAGTGCTAGATGTCTCTGAAATATAGTGCTATGAGAACTGTGCTTTTATCGTGGGGAAAAAGCAAAGAACTCATAATTAATTCGTATTCTAGTGGCTGACAAAATGAAAAGTGCCTCAGCCCCGGATTCAATTAACATATTTACCATATCCTTACTGAAATGCAGAAATACATTGGCTTGTGTTTATATAAATCTCATCATATTTCCAGTGGGAGAACAGAAATTTCAACATTTTATATGGATGTCAATGATCTGTTTTCACCAACAGGAAAATAGTATAACAGGCAAACTTTATATGTAGTGCCTAAATTGTTCTCAACTATCTAGACAACTTAATAGTAACATTCATTCTTTATCAGACACTTCATTTCCTTATTAATTCTCCTTTGTATTCTTCTCAGTATCTTTATTGTTTACTTGGCTTCCTAATATTTAACATTCTCCTATTGGTTCTTCATTTCCCCTCTCTGCCTCTCAATTTCCTTCAGAGAGAAGGAAATTTAACCACGTATAAGAACAAACTCATTCGTTTTTTCCCTCAGTCATTCCCTCAATAAAAAAGATTACCTACAATGATCTATGCAGCATCTATGTTATGGAGGTTTACTTATCTTATTCCTTCCACATCTTTAAAGAAAGAAGATCATAGAAAAATATAGTACAGCTAAATCCCTATGAATGAAGTCTTTACCCCCACCATGTGAGTAATTCAAATGTGATGTCTAAGCCACACTCAAACAGACATAAATAATTAATTTTTTTGTCTCACAAATACCCCATATCAAACTGTCACTGGATCCAGCTGGATCAGATGACATCACTGCATTAGGCTATTTTGGGTTAGTACTTCAGGACTATTCTAGTCCTAGGTATCATTGCTGTAAAATAATAATAAAAATTGTAATATCAACTCATATTTGAATAGTGTTTTATTTTCTTCAAATCACCTTTACATACATCATCTCATTTCTTGTTCATAATATTATGAAATAGAAGTAATTCAGAGAAGAAAATTCTAAATATTATAGCCATCTTTTATGCAAGTAAACAAAGACCAAAAAAGTATAAGTGACTTGTTCAACATCCAATTAAGCAGTATTTTAGCCTAGATCCAAATTCTGGTCAAATGTTGCTAATAAAATGCTACTATGTATCTCATCTACACAAGCACTTAGATAACGTAACAGGAATTATCAAAACAGTCAAGATCTCCCATCAAGGGAGTTGTTGGGAGGTGGAGTGGAGATTTGCACTATGGTTGTATTTTTCAGGGGGTAAGGGGGCACAGGACCTGCACCATGGGCAAGTAGCATGCATGTAAAAAAGTCACGACTCTGATTAACTTCTTGGTTTCGCCTTGTTTCTCTAACAGCTTTCACTCAGAGTTTTAACAATCATTCTGACCCAAATTATCCCAAAGAAACAAAAGGAAACCATTTTTAAGAGCATGCTCCACCCCCATGCTCATTGGAGCATTATTCACATCACTCAAGATATGGAAACAACCTAAATATCCATCCAAAGATAAATGGATAAAGAAAATGCAAAGCACTAAATTTTGCTTCTAATAATTAATATATATATATGCAAATTTAACGTGCATATATGAAAACCATAATGACTTTGCATTTCAACACTGCACATTTCAGATGAAGAAAACCAATGTTTTTCGTTGAGTTTTAAAACCAGTTTGAGTACTGTGAGGATAGACGTCTTTTCCATTTACAGATGAGGAGACTGAGGCTTAGGTAGGTTAAGTAATTTGCTTACTGCCACAGTAAGTGGTAGAAATATGTGATCTTCACTGGTTATCTTAATTCAAATAATTAATGGTATTTAGGACAAGTCAGCCATGAAAGTGATCTGAGAGATGTTTTTAAACATAAAATAATCCCATGGATTATTTGCTATTATATGGTTTTGCTCCATCTTGGCAACTGTGCTATCTTTCCACCCATTTATCCAGACTGTTTTTCAATCAAAAATAAAAAAAAACCTGAAACTCTTTTTCCATTTAAGTAATGTAAATAAAGCCTTGAGACTAAATAAGAAAAGAACACAACATACAACACAGCGCATATGTTTTATTACCATTGAAATGATATACAGTAATAACTTAAGGGTGAGACTCCAAACTATATTTTTTTCATTGTGGTGAAGGAAGAAATATAGTTCTTCAGGGAATGTAGTCACACATGTGATATGTATTACATCTGCAAATACATGAGTTTTATATTTCTCAGGAGAGAGTAGGCATTCCAGTTTTGAGTTTATTGGTTAACCTTATGGCACACTTCTGTTATTTATGTCTCCTGTTAGTGCATGGTGCCATGATGAAAAGGTGACCAAGGGATGCTTTAGCAGAACCAATTACTTCTTCTGGTCTTCTCTCCTACTGATAATCTTACTCTGATACTGATCATATTTTATCTAGTGAAATTGGAGAGTTGAGCCCAAGTCTGCCACTTACTCTCCTTACTAAGGAGCAGAAACTGCCATTCTCATCCCGATTATTCCATGGTGATTGGCACAGTACTTTCACCATAACAGGTGTTTGGGAAATGTTAGTAGCACTGGACAAAGAGTTAAACATTTACAATTATTTCTAGAATGTAAGCAAACAATGGTCAACACACACAAAAAACCTTTTGGAGATACAATAATGTTTCTAAGCATTGATTATCAGGTGTCTCCCTATTTCTTTCCTTAAGAATCAGAAAAGCTCAATTCCTAATAAATAGGTTGAGTCACATTTAATCAAAGAAGGTATAGAATTAAGTAACGGTACTCAGCAGAAAGATTTTCAGTGGATTTGTCGGGATGATAAAAACCTTTGAGACAGAAGTTGCAAATTCAGCAACCTCTATAAAGGGAAGAATGAACTTAAGGAAGAATAGCACAGGATGGCTGAAGGCATATGTTTAACAACCATATGTTTTGCTGAGTGCTCCCACTCACAGTTTAATGGGAGACTCAATATAAAATTCCACTTACACCTTAGTGCTTAAGGTAAAACACCGAAATGGCTAACATATGCTCAAAATGATTTAAACACTCATCTTCTCGTCCATACACATCTCTCTTGCAAAGAAATATAGTACGGAATGCAGGGCTCTGGAACTAATGAACCCAACTATGGAGGCAAAAGTCAGACACAAATACACCAGAAAGTACTGACACAGGTAAATGTATTAAAAACGTACGGCTTCTTTTTTAACCAACACCATACGTGAAAACCTCCATCATTTTACTTCATCATCCATTCACAGAAATAATAATTATATTATATGGTGTGTCTACTTCAGAAGAAAGGATTCCTGCTTTGTCAATTTTCAGTAAATACAGGTTTGGCTAAAACAGTAACAAAAATGCTCTAGACTATGGTTTTATTAATAGGTGAGCCCTATTCACATTTCTAAGGAGCTGGGAGAAGAGAAAACCAAGAACCCAAACTCCAAGTGGAAACAATATTCATCATTAGAAGGCATTACTTGATTAGATCCCTTACCTGGGGCAGGAAACCAGAAAAGAGGCTATCTTATGGTCCTGGAAGCCTTTAGGGAAAGGTAAGAATAGAGCTGGACCTATGAGAAATGGCATATCTTTCACTGAGAAAGGAAAAACAATAGGAGTAATGGCACGGACATGAGAATTACAATGGGAATTAAGGAAGCATGAACAGTGAGGAGACTGAGCTAATTTGAGCAGAGTGTTGGGGAAAATGGGAAATATGACTGCAACGGGCAATATATAAGCTTTAAGGTAAGGTATAGGAATAGAATTTAGTTTAAGAAAAGTCAAGGGGGAGATAAGGATTTATCAAGTATCTCAGAGACATGAGAGCAGGACTGTGATTTTTTTAAAAGGAAGATTAGTTAAGGGCGCCTGGGTGGCTCAGTTGGTTAAGCATCAGCCCCTTGGGCTCAGGTCATGATCCCACAGTCCTGGGATCAAGCCCTGTGCCCAGCTCCCTGCTCAGTGGGGAATCTGCTTCTCCCTCTGCCCCTTCCCTGTGTGAGCCTGCTTTCTCTCTCAAATAAATAAAATCTTAAAAAAAAAAAAAAAAGAAAGAAAGAAAGATTAGCCTAGCCATGTGATTTGAAGGAGAAGAAATGAGAGTCAGTGAAGTTATATCTCACAGGTTCTTGCTGAAACACTGGCTTCTGGGTAGTTTCTTGCTAGGGCCTCCACTGGACTGTATACTGCTCAAGACCAGAGAATATTTGGGACAATTCTCTAATCCAACAACAGCACAATGCTTTTCTTTATTCAGATGAAGCTCCAGATGGGTAATACAGAAGGAAGGGAGGGAGAGAAAGTGTAAAGGGATAGGAAAAGAAGGTCCATCTTTAAAATTTAAGAATGAGATGATGGAAGCCTGGTAATCATGCAGCCGTGGGAACAGAACTCGAAGGATCCAAGCCAAACATGCCTTCTTCTTACATATTTCAGAAATCCACACTACATTACAGCTGTATATGCAAGTGTAATTTATGTAAATCCCAGTAAAAACAAAAACAAAAACAAAAACAGAAACCCTAAGGGCCTAAGATACGATTTAATCCAATTCACTCACATTATTGATGATAAAACTGACACACAGAGATCCACAATTACAGAAATCCATAAGGAAAATTCAGGCAAATAATAAAGCAATGAAAGCATCACTGTAGGTATTTGAGCGTCACTGTGCCTCAGCTTCCTCATCTGTAAAAATGAGAGGAACACATAAAAGACTAACTACTGGACAGATCAGTTTGATTGACCGTAAATATTGTAATGCTATGGTTTTTACTGTAGATCAAGGAAATGAATGTTCATATTTGCTTTGCTTTGTTTTATTTTTGTTTTCGTTTTACATAACATTTCCTGATCTATTTCTTTGCTCTCAATATGAAACACTTTTCAAATAAACATTTTAAACAGATCAACATCATTTATAACTTTGCTAGAAGAAAGTGTTTATCATGAAGTAGCACATATATTGGGGTTACATTAATGTTGCATATGGCACTGAAGATGGAAGAGTTAAGGACAAAAATATAGGTTTATATATATATATATATTTTTTTTTTCAAATCTTGGGACTATCACCTTGCTTTGTTAAATTACTGGTGATCCTGCTGTTAAAGATTTGATATTCTTTCACAATTTTCTCACACTACAAAGTTTCTGAAAACTTACTGGTTTTCTCCTTTGTAGAACAACAAAAATGCAATTTTGCATATGGAAGCATCTTGAAAATGTGTTCAGTTTTATAAGGGAAGAAACTGATGTACCAAGCGGTCATAGGTCTTGCTCAATAATAATATATCAGCTAGTCCCTCATAAAGTGTTTCTTCTCTCTGCCTACCACAGGATTCTGGCTAGGCTTCCTTTCACATGCATACAGAAGAGTGCCCTGCTCCTAAATGAATACTGTTTACAATAGTTTCTCGATTAATATCTCTTCTCTGGGTTGTAACAACTGAGGGGTCTGAGTTTTGATTATATTCTTTCTGTCTGGCAATTTTCTTTCAAGGTCATGACTGAAATTCAATTAGTTCAATCAATACAGAACTCCATCTAAATGGGTTTTATCGTTGGTCTCACAACTGAAAACCTGTAAAAAAACAAAAACAAAAACAAATGTGTTTTGTTTTGTTTTTTTTAAATGCTGACTTTGAGTTTTCAGATATAATTTCTTGAAACAATGCTCATAAATTAGACCTTGCCTGTTTACACACTGGCCTTTTATTACTATTGTAGTGGATTTTTTTACTACGTTAAAGTAATCAAGCAATTAGACATGTTCTTCTAAGCAAGCTTAATCACTCTCTTCTCTCTGGGTCAGACAGTAGGTCCTCTTTTCATTGTGATATAGTAGCACTTATCAAGGGGCCTGGTTACTCTCTGTACATTCTTCCTTAGTGAGTTCTGAAGACTCTCCTATTTGTCTTTACACTCCCAATATCTAGCATGCAATCTGGTGCTTGGTTGGCATACAATATACATTTCTGAATAAGCGAACCCAAATATTCAGTGAACCAAGTAAGGTCAAACTATTCTCTCTGAGCCAAAAAATATAGACACATTATTACAAAACGCCTTGTTTTTTTTGTTTTTGTTTTTGTTTTTAGTAACTAACACCATGCTGCCTACATTGCATTCAAATAAATACTTATTGGCTCACTAATCAAGTATCCAACACCCTGAGTGGGCTCTGACCAGGATAGACCTGGACACATTCACATGGTCAAGGTAGAAAAAAAGGTTCTGGTTAATCAATCTGGTTATCTAATCTTTGAAAATATAAAAATGGGTTTGATAATACACACAAAAAAATCACCTTTCTTTCATTTTCCAAAATAAAAATTCAGGAATAAATATGGAATTTATTTTGGAAAATGGAGGAAAAGAGGACATTTATGACAAAGCACATAATACAAATGTCTAATAATCTGAGAACAATAAGTTACTGTATATTTTTAAAAATTTATTTTTCAGCAATTGCAATATGGTATCTACTTAAAAATTATCTTTCCATTTGAAAAATTACATAATAAATATAAATGAATGTTACAGTCATTTGCTTTTAGTTACCATCCTTTTATTTAAAGAATCTTCTTGAAATTAATCTTTAATGTGCCTAAAATACAGATCTAACAGTTACAAAATAATGGTTACATATTATAAAATTATACTTAAAATACTTTTACTTTAACCTCAATGTTAAAAGTCCTCCTCTAGAAATTCAGATTAATAAATACCTAAATTCATTTTATCCAATAAAAAAATTTAAAAATATATATTTATATAGTTTTTAGTCTAAACTCCACTAGCACATATAAGAATAAAAATCTGACAATCAAATACTTAATCTGAAAGCAAGTAATTTTGGAGTACCTGAAATCTTCATGATCTAAGATCCCAGATTAAAAAAAATTGTGGTGTCAGACCTTTAGGTATGAAGCTGTTAAAAGAGTTGCCTATATCCTTGGCTTAACAATATATATATAACAAAGTTCAACATTTTCTTAGGAAGCATTCATTTTTTCTTTTGCTAAAAGTTAATACCTCCATGGATCCAGAGAAATACAAATATCCCCTTCCATTTCCTTCATTTGCATACTTAGGCCCTCCTCTACCCACTAACAATGCATTACCCATTACAATTGGAAGAAAACTCTCTGAATGCCAGCATCAATAAACCCCTTTAAACTGCTCTCCAGACTCTGCTAGAATTTTCTGGCTAATAGACAGATCTGATCAGTTTTCAGAGTTATATTAATGTCTACAAAAAGTCAAACACTTAACATCATTGAGTGACACATGTGACTGCCTAGAATTTTATAATACATCTATTACAGGATTCTTAACATAGTATAAGAGTTACCTATACTCGCAGTACCTTGGGTGGAAAAAAGTGTGAGGAAAGGGTCTGCATCTTATTCATCATTTCACTTCTAGAATTACACACATAGTAAGTACTGAATAAATGTCAAAATAAATGCTGAACGTATGCATGTTAATCATGGCTAAATGCAGATTTAATGACATTATTTCCCATTCAAGTTCCTGCTAATTTGACTATGGTTGGGCCAACAGGCTTCCCCATAAACTTTTAAATACATTTAATTAATAGATACTAACAGGTTGTCATTTTAATAAGCAGATTACCCACAGATACAAGCTTAATTTTATAAAATGATCTACTCTAATAGTCTGGTGCTGGATGAGAATGGGACAGAAAGAGGCAGACAAAGAGAGTTATTGAAATGTGTCTCCTGCATAGAGCCACAATACCTAACCCCCTGAGATACACGTTAAGATCATCTTCCTACCACAACTGTGTGACTTTGCTGAGACGTATGCTTAACAGTAAATACACTTTGATGAAATGTGTGTTTCAATCTGGAAGACTTCAGTTCAACTTTACTATAAATCTCATTTCTACCACTTTGTTGTTGCTTTTGGTTGTATTAAACCTGTCCGGTGGCAAAAATGGACAACCTCTTCCCTTACTGAAGCCATAAATGACTCCTACTGTTTTTTTATTAAAAAAAACCAACTATAGTTCCCTGATGATGCATGCATAGTATCTCCAGTAACAGATGAGAAAATATTCCTTTCGCAGATTGCATCTATTTTTCAAGCATTTGCGGGGTCTCAGCTTAATAAAAAGGAGAGAAAAAAGAAAGGGGGAAAAAAACAAGGAATAAACTGAAAACCCCTGATTACTGAGAATAGAAGCAAAATAAAGACTGCTGTGAATCTCATAAACGCGGCAAGGAATCACTTCCAGGTCAGTGCATGTTATAGCTCCCTTTGCAAATACTAGAACATTAAAATCTTTGTTTCTTTAATGAAACATTAAGCTATTTTCTCATGTGTTACAGTGAGAACTCATGTTTAGAATAGGTGTATGTTTAAATGTTAAACAAAAAAATACACACATAAAATCACAAAAAAATTCTAAGTCTCATCAATTGTATAAGTGACTTCCTAGGCAATATTCTCTTCTCTATATCACCCACAGAAAACTATAGATATACTTATATTATTGCTATTCTATCATGACATTGTAATTTTACCAGCCTGAGTTTCTCAAGGATAGGGATTACATTTCCATGTTTGTACTAATGTCTAAAAATTGGGCTTTCTATAAATGATCCTTTGGTAACTGATTAAATGAAATTTAGAAAATTTTCATCCTAATAATGATACTAATACAATAACATCTTCTTTCATTTCCTGATTTTTAAATTTATTTAAATTTTTTTAGCGAGGGGAGGGGGACAAAGGGAGAGGAAGAAAAAAAAATTTTAATTTAAATATTCATTTTTTATCTTAGAGAGAGAGAGAGCACAATGGGGAGGGGAAAAGGGAGAGCAAGAGAAAGACTCCAGCACACTCCATGCCTACCTTGGAGCTCAATGCAGTGCTTGATCCCACAAACCCAAGATCGTGACCTGAGCCAAAACCAAGAGTCAGATGCTTAACCCACTTGACCACCCAGCCGCCCCCAGGAGAGAGAGAAATATAAGCAAGCACCATGACCAGCACAAATCCTCACGTGAGGCTGTCTCACTACCCTGAGATCATGACCTCAGCCAAAATCAAGAGTCAGACACCTAATCAACTGAGATACCCAACTGCCCCTCATTCCCTGATTTTTAGGTCTTATTTCTATTTATGCTAAAAACATTGGTGCTATATTATATGTAGAACGAATAGTATATACATTCATATGATGTATGTCAACTATGCAGTTTAAAAAATGATGCATAAATGCTGGAAGGAAATGCCCCAAAATATTAAGAATTACTTCTGATTATTGGCTTTATTTTCATTCTACTTTTTGTTAATATCCAAATTTTTGTAATTACTATGTAAATCTTTTATAATCAGAGAAAAACTGTTAAAACACCCCATTCTAATTCTCATTGATCTGATCAATCTAAGTTGTAATGGGTACCTACCGTTACATGAACCACCTCTATGGAAAACACTTGCATCTTAGTTTCCTATAAAATCACATATTCCTCATTCAAAATATTTATTTATTTATTTATTTATTTATTTATTTATTTATTTATTTGACAGAGAGACAGAGAAAGAGCACAAGCAGGCAGAGCTGCAGGCAGAGGGAGAGGGAGAAGCAGACTCCCCGCAGAGCAGAGAGCCCTATGTAGGACTCGATCCTAGCATCCTGGGATCATGACCTGAGCTGAAGGCAGATGTTTAACCAACTGAACACCAAGGTGCCCTTCCTCATTCAAAATAAATGAAGTTATTACTAATCCATGTATCTGGACAATATGGATAGAAAATATTCCACCTCTTAGCAGCAACATATTTAAACTGAACAAAAAAAAATACAAAACAACAAAATGAAAATAATATGTTTCAAGAATATTAATATCCAAAAAAGAATATTAATATCCAAACAGTGAGATTTTTTTTCAATAAGGTGAAAATATTATGTCATATTTCAAGCAGCGTTATAAGCCAGTGATTAGTTTGAGAAGAAAGTGCATAATCTAGAAAGAGGATTTTTAAAAAGTTACGATAACAATATATATAACATGCAGTAAACAATACAGGAGAAACAAAAGGAGACAAAAAATGTGTGAAATAACAGGTCAATTTATTGCCTTAGAAAGCTGAGGTCCAGATCTTACTCAGAAAATTAAAAGAACACAATTCCATCATCAAATGAGGAACTGCATTCAGTTATAAATTATAATCACTGATTCTGTAGGGCAGAGATGACTTTATACATTGTTTTTCTTTTTTTCTTTTTTTTCTTAAGAGTTCATTTATTTATTTGAGAGAGAGAGACAGAGGGAGAACATGAGCAGGGGTGAGGGGCAAAGACAGAGTAAGAAGGAGACTCACCACTGAGTTTGTAACCCAACATGGGGCTCGATCCCAGGACCCTGGGATCATGACCTGAGCCAAAGGCAGACACTTAACTGACTGAGTCACCTAGATGCCCCTACACATTGTTTTTCTTAAACAGAATTAGAAAGTATTCTAATTTCTTGATTGTTCTAAGATTTCCAGAGTACCATTTCATTTTTAGGAAATGAACTTTAAGGTTAAATAGATTTGGGTTCAGACTCTGCTTAAAAACTTAAACTGTGCCCTAGACAATTTATGTAACTGCTCTAAATGTCCCTTTTCCACCAATAAAGTGGGAACAATACCTAACTCGTAGCGATGCTAACAGGAATACATGAAGTACTGTAGGTAGAGTAACTAACAGTGCACTTAGTAACTTAGTAGGTAGAGTAGGGGGAAACCTCCCTTGCCTCTTCCAAGGAGAGATTGAACTTGTAGAAAGAAGGCGATACCAAACTTTCCTGATTCTTGAGGCAAATAAGCTACACTAAAGAAGATTTTTAAAAAGTGTGACCTTTAACCATGGAGTGCAGTATATTTTACAGATGACTGGTTATCCAAAAAGGCCACCTCACTCTCAGCAAACTGACACACTTGCTACACAGAAGAATATTTGATTCCAGACTATGGTAGAAACTGGTTGATCTTCCAGAGCCTATCTTCTAGCTATTCACATAAAAGTGGCAACTGCAGATTGAATCCTTTCATCTGTGTCAAGAAGGCAGACCAGTATTAGTGGATTCTCAGAAGTAAGAGACATTAGGCTATGTGTTGACTGATAAATGTCAGATAGAAACGTGGGCAGTTGAAGGAGTGTTTCAGGTAATGAAGTCATAGAATTCTCTCTGTAGAAGAGAGATAACATCATGCGAGTGTGTGTGTGTTTGTGTGTGTAACTGATTGCAACTATATCTCTAATTCTTCATATCACCTTTGAAATGTAACTTCACCACTCCTCCCATCAAGAGATGGAATAATTCAGTCTTCCTTTGAATCTGTCTAGGCTAGCCTTGTATCTTAGAGTCCCATTCCCCATGTGAGCAAGGCTAGACTAGACTGCTGGATGATCAGAGACAAGAGGCCCATTCTCTCCCTTTGTGCCAACTGTCAGCTAGCTACTCAACAGCCAGACACATGAGTGAAGCCACCCAGAAGGGCTGTCAGCAGAAGTTAGAAAGATGGGTGAGCCAGCCAAGATTAGCTAAGCCTGGTTCATAATATAAGAGTGACCTAGCAAATCCAGAGATTCTTGGGCAATAATAAATGTTTATTAGTGAAGATGAATTTTGGATAGTTTGCTATGCAGCAGTAGCTAGACACATGGTCTGAGAAAAAATGAAGGATCTAGCTAATTTCATGGTTAACTGAAAGTACTCAGCCCCCATTATTTCCTTGATACTTGTCCTGTGGAAACAAGAGGATTTAATCTTTCATTCTTAGAACTCTTCAAAAGCTAGACGATTGTTTTCTCCATCTCTGAATGCTCAGCTCCTGCCTACAGTGTGATCCAGGGGTTAAGAATATGGACTTTGAGATCAGATTTCACAGGTCTGAAATTGGCCTGAGTGTTGTTAGGTAAACTGCTTCATATTTACAAAATTACATAATCTGAAGTATTAGTCTAATCATGTTACCTAGCTACTAGGAATTAAGTTAAATAATGCACCATCATAATGACTGATGTTGATGCACAGTAAGCATAATTATGTTAATTATTATTAGCTGCTCAAAAAAGACTGCTAAAATCAACATTTAATACGTACAGACAGAGAACTCTGGCCTTTATTATCTCTGGCCCTACAATCATAGAGTTCAGTATACACCCCTCAGGAAATGCACTACTATGTGATTGGTCATGCTTAGGATGACTATTTGTTGGATTAAGGATGATGAAAATAGTGATAGATTTTATACGAAGACTGTCAACTTCACATCTCCAAACCCATTTACTTCAGTACATTAAACACCAGGAAAATACAGTACTTTAAAGGACAAATGTAAAAAGCTACTGGGTGCTGCAAGCCACCTAATGTATTTGTACACACACCAGGAGGTGGACTGGGGGCAAGATCCTCCCCTCTCCTCAAGCAGGTTTCTGCCTCAGTTATTCTCCAAGACAATGCCCTTTTGAATACATAGAACAGTGCTGGATTATGCAGCATGCGAATAGATGCAGAAATCCTACTGAAACAAGCTCTAATTTTTTTTATTTTCATTTTCATGAAAAGTAATGTGTATATTTTCCATGTACATTTCCCAGAACTTCTGGACTGTTTTACAATCACTAGACTGGTTTAGGATTGTTTTTGAACCAATTGATATGATAATGGGTAGCCTGCCACTTACAAGATAAAACTTGGTACTGACTGGTATTAGGAACATATGCTTTACATTTCAACAAGGGCCAAACTATGGAAAAAGCCCAAATGTCCATCAGGAGATGAATAAATAAAGAAGACACACACACACACACAAATACACACACACACACACACACACACACACACACACACACAGGAATATTACTCGGCCATCGAAAAGAATGAAATCTTTCCATTTGCAACAATGCGGAAAGTATCATGCTAAGCAAAATAAGACAGTCAGAGAAAGACAAATACCATATGATCTCACTCACTCTATGCAGAATTTAAGAAACAAAACAGATGAATACAGGAGAAGAGGAAAAAAAGACAGAGGGAAGCAAACCTCTTAAGAGGACAGGACAAACTGAAGGTTGATAGAGGGAGGTGGTCAGAGGATGGGCTGAATGGAAGATGGGTATGAAGGAGGGCACTTGTGATAAGCACTGGGTGTTATATGTAAGTGATGAATCACTAAATTCTACATCTAAAACCAATTTTACTATATGTGTTAACCAATTAAAATTTAAGTAAAAACTTGAAATTGAAAAAAAGGGGGGCATATGCTTTAAATGTGTTACCTATCAGTAAAAAAAGTGAG
Organism: Ursus arctos; assembly: GCF_023065955.2. Lineage (NCBI taxonomy): Eukaryota > Metazoa > Chordata > Mammalia > Carnivora > Ursidae > Ursus > Ursus arctos. The sequence continues at coordinate 21,001,545 of NW_026622852.1, forward strand.
ATTACTGGGTGTTCTATGGAATGCTAGTATAAATTCATATGTACTAAACTGAGCCCTATTTGGACTCACATATAGTCACAGGTACTTTAAGTTCTTACATGTTTATGAAGACGTTTGACATTCTCTAAGGAAAATAATAATAATAATAATAATAATAATAATAATAATAATAATAATATAATTACTATTATTATACCAGGAAAAAATCTGAATGATCTAAAATGCCTCTACACTGAACTCCTGTGCCAAAATGATATGTCATCAATTCCATAATGCATATTTTGGTTATTTTTAATTTTAAGGTAATGTTAGACTTACTAAAAAGTTGCAAAATAATAGCTTCCTATATCCTTCACTCAGCTTCCCCTAAAGAAATCCAAATCTCACCAGTTTTTCTATTAATATCTTATTGGGGGTTCCATGATCCTATCCAGGATGCAATATTACATTTAACTTTTTTTTTTTTTTCCTCCTCAGTTTCCTTCAACCTTTGGTAATCTTCTTTTGTCTTTCATGATTTTGACACTTTTCAAGAATATCAAAACAGCTATTTTGTAGAACACCCCTCAAATTGTATTTGTCTAATGTTCTCCCATGATCAAATCCTCTCAGTCCATCATACCAAGGGTTTCAAGATATCGCTGTCTTACAAAGGTGATGTTAGTACCGTTCATCTGGTTAATGTGGTATCTGTGGGGTTTCCACACTGTCAAGACTTTTCCCTCAGCAATTAATATCTTTTAGAGAGATGCTTTGAGACAAGATCCATTTCCTGTTTCTCCTTCAACTTTTGCCCCCTAGATTTATCAGTCATCGGTATACGTCATCTGCAACAATTATTACTGATATGTGCATCTGTAAAGACATTTTAACGTCAGGATCTGTCTTAAAACTGATGATCCCTTACTTTTGCTATCAGCCATTTAGCACTCAGACAGCTGCCATAATCTGTGTGTGATCAGACTTGCTTCTTATTCCTGGTGTCACGATTGGGCAAAGTCTACTGTTGTACATGTTAAATAACAAACCACTGAGAGAGGCAGGAATATGAATGCTGGTTGTCACATGAACACCCTCTACTGACACTGCTTGATAACATCAAGGGGGCGCCAACAACAAAAACCACGGAAGGCAGGTCAGTAGCTGTGAGGAAAATCCAGAAGGTAAGATACAGGGATGTTGTCATGATATGCTGCATCCCAGTGACTGTGAGCACACAGAGAACAATGGAGTGTTGTTTTATTTTTTTAAAACCTGTATCCATAAAAAGAACAAAATGTGGTTAAAAAAAAAAAAAAAAAACTTCCAGAAAGTTTGGGAAGGATAACTACTTTATTTCCTTTATATTTTTTATATTGACACAAAAATGAGATATATTTTTAAAAATTACATAAATCAGCCACCTGGGTAGCTCAGACAGTTAAGTGTCTGGCTTCGGCTCAGGTCATGATCTCAGGACCTTGGGATCGAGTCCCATGATCTCTCCCTCTCCTTCTGCCCCTGCCCTTGCTCCTACTCTCGCTCTCTCTCTTTGTCTCAAGTAAGTGAATAAATAAAATCTAAAAAAAATTTACATAAATCAGTCTAAAATAGCTCTTCCAGTAAGTAAAAAACTCTTAAGTGATAAACCACTGCACTGCTGGTTTTGACTGCTAGTGTTTATTCTTCCTTCAGCATGTTAAAATAATGGGATATCTTTTAATCACTGGGCTTATTTCAATCATGTGGCAAAATATTGAACTGAAGGTGACCCAAGTTTTGGGTGGAGATCAGGATTTCATTTGGCAAAGAGTGCAGCTGTGCTGTGAGTTTTGGGTCCTGCAAGTTTCCTGATTAGCATTGAAGTTATATTTCCATGATTAGTCTTCTGCTGAGCAAGCAGCAAAGGAGACACTTGGGCACAAACCATCATACCTTTAAATACTTCCAAAGAAAAAATCTATTTGGTTGATAAAGGAAGAAGCTTAATACAGTAGGCATATTCAGTGATTCATTTATAGCTACTAGTATATACTTCTGAACTGAAGACAAAGGAAACCAATGTCAGTTTTTAAAGACTTATTTATTTATTTATTTGAGAGAGAGAGAACGCACGAGAGGGGGGAGGAGCAGAGGAAGAGGGACAAACAGACACCAAGCTGAGCTCGGAGCCCACATGGGGCTCAATCCCATGACCCTGAGATCATAACCTGAGCCGAAATCAAGAGTCAGATGCTCAACTGACTAAGCCATGCATAGGCCCCAAACCAATGTCTATTTTTAAGGTAATCTGTCAAATGCAGAACAATGGTTTTCAGCCTGACTTTCCTGGTATAATTGGAGGTTCATCCAATGTTTCCAAGTCACACTTCCCTCAACTATAAAATAAGGCAAGTGGAAACAGCAAAGTTTTTGAAATGTTGATAAGAACTTTTAAAAATGGAATAAATCAAAATAAAAATATTATGGTACAATCCACATACTAAAGAATTTTTTTTCTTTATGAAATTTTTTTTAAGAGTTAATATATTTATTTTAAGTGCCATTCATGCCTATCAGTTCTGGCAACAACAATTCTAACGTCACTTGGGATATTTCTTTAAGACACTGAACAGTTACAAAGAATAGGTGCCATTTATCAGAGAGGCAAAATACAAAATCCTGTATTAGCAAAACTGTAGAAACATTAAAATATGGGCAGCAGTACAGAGAGCAGATTGTGTTTGTAAAAAAAGCCAATGCATTTTCATCACATATATACAATATAGGTATATCGTATACACATCACCCTCTGAATGAACAATAACAAAATACTCTATTCCACCTGAAATAATCCCTGGATTGATTTCCTCCCACTTCAAAGGACATCTGAGATACATCTATATGCATGATATATCAATTTCATGTAATTTCTTACTGGGAATTACTGGTCAATAAATTCTGAAAGCCACTGGTTTAAGTAATCTCTAAGAATGGTTCTACCCTTAAATTCTGTGGTATAAGCCACATTTTGTCACAAGAACATTTGAACCACATAGTTGAGAAATAGATGCCAAAGAGTCTGAAACTACACTTAATGATATAGGAGCCTCTAACTACATGTGACTCTTTAAATATACATCAATTACAGTTAAGTGAAATTAAATATTCAGTTCTTTAGTACAACAGCCACTTTTTAAGTACTTTATAACCACATGTGGATAGTGGCTACTGTATTGGAGAAAGCGTATGTAGAACATTTCCATCATTTCAGAACGTTATGTTAGGGAACCCTGCTCTGGAACCACCCATGCATTTACCAGTGTGTTAAAAATAGCCTGCTTAACCCAATCTTGGGACAAGCAGGATTAATTTGATTTAAAATATGTCCTATATGTGGAAAAACTCTAATCTTATTTCATAATTCATACTTCAATGCTTTAGTCACACATCACCCATCTCACCATTTCAGGCTTTTTCCTTGCTTTGCCATTAAATTGGCACAGCTTCCTATCCTTCCATTGCATTCTTTTTGGGCTTTTATTTAAAATTACAGTCTTTTGTGGGTGGACAACTTATTCCAATGCTTTATTATGCTTTCATGCATTTCCAAAGATTATGTGAGGTCACGGTAAAAACTCCTTTGCCTCTCTGGAGCTCTGAATGTTTCATTCATTGTTATTCCTATCTGGTGCATGTGAAACAGAAAAACATGGGGAAAGTTTCTGGCTTTGGTTGCTTTTCAGACCATTATTTTTGATGACTGTCATTTGGATGGGGCTGAAATATTTGTTTAATAGTTGTGAGCATCATTCTTACTATACTGCTGTTCAGAAGACTCACTGAGATGTAAGTCAAAAGATGTGGGTTTAATTTCTGGTCTGGGTGCTAACTTGCACTTAGACTAAGTCTCCAAATCCATTCCATGATTTCTACTTCATTAATAAAATAGAAATAATTCTACTTGTACTACTTCCTTTAGTGGAGTGGTTGGGTGAGTAAAATGCTAGTAAAAGTAAATATTTGCTCATTGAGAACTGTTAGAAAACAGAAATGTGGGGCAGCTGGGTGGCTCAGTTGGTTAAGCAGCAGTCTTCTGCTCAGGTCATGATTCCCAGCCCTGCATCAGGCTCTCTGCTCAATGGGGAAGTCTGCCTCTCCTTTCCCATCTGCCTCTCCCCTGCTCATGCCCTCTCTCGATCTCTTTCTCAAATAAATAAATAAAATCTTTAAAAAAAAAAAGAAAACAGAAATGTTATTACTTTAATATACTGGTTTCCTGAGTTCATTATATGTGCCATATATTCACCACTTGGCACAGTATCAGTGACATATTAATCATTTCATATTTGTTAAATAAATGGATGGATGGAAAATGAATGCATGTATCAATTCTAAATTGTTAAGGACTTTAAAAATATTCTTAAATTAATATACATAAATGTAGATATTATAAAAATGTAAGTATAAAACATATTTCATTGATTTAATTAAATCCTATCTTATTTCACAAGAGTGTTTAATATAGCATGATATTCATTAGATTACGTGGCATCAAGATGTATTTAATTTTAGAAATTCCTTATTTGAATACCTGAGGCTAGATCAGGCGTGGTCACTAACCTATTATGTGACCCTGGACAAGTAATCTAGCGCACTGAAAGCATCTGAGTTTGCAGACCACAGCTTAAAGACATCAACCATAAATTAATCTCTGCCACGATTTTGTTAGTTTGTTCCTTTTTTGGAAAGAGGTACTTTCCTTATCCCATTAAAAAAAATAAAAAGCCCATGACTATGACTTTCACCACTTTTCTGATCGATATTTTGCTCTAAATACAAGTGCATGTATCAGTAGTTATTTTAAGATACCCATCTGATCATTAATCATTAAAGTAGAACATTATCAAGCATTACTGAGGTGAAGAAATTCAGAAGGAATACCATCCTTCTACCAATACCCAGTCTCTGTTTATAGTGACCTTTGGTAAGTCCTTCACCCTTCATGTCTGCTGCCTTTAGCACAGATTTATTGACAGTGATATAATGAACTTGCCTCTGATCTTGTAAGTATCAAAAAAAAGTCAACGTGAACTTTATTGTCCCTAGTTTAGAAAAGGTGAACAAAAGTCAATTCGAAATAATACATATAAAGTGTTCAGAATTACAGGCCTCAATAATGTTAACTCTTATCATTACTATTTTCATTTTTAAGTGGAGAATAGGTCAGTTCACTGCATCATTAAAGCCCCTTGAGATTATTCAATAATAAAACCTCAAAAGCTGAACAGAATACACATCAAACATAAAGATATAGAAAAGGTAATAGTATGATAAAATCTTTTAAAAATTACTAAGTCATCACATGTTAGGACTAGAAGCAACCTCAGAGCCCCCATAATAAAAACCCCTGATTTTATGATGAAGAAATGGTGGTTCAGGAGATGAAGGTCACACAGACGGCTACTTTATCTTATTTAAGACAGAAGTGGTGGTACAGGTGACTTGGCTCTTGACATACCAGCATCTTTATATTTAGTTTAACAATATTCCTCCCAGCTTGAAAATCCTAGAGGATACACTATCCTATTAACAAAAATTAGTTTCCTCAACCCAGATTTGGTTGAATATGCTTCACTGGCTACAGCGGCATCCAAGATGATACCTTGGCAAGCAACGATATCAAAGCAGAGAGGGAAAGGAAATGTGTTCAAGGTAAAGGGGTCAGCATTCACAAAGCCTGGAGTCAACACCAGGCAAGGTACATGGGGAGAAGAGAACAAAATGCAGCATGGCTGGTGCATCGATGGGAAACAGGGAAACAAGGGGAGGGTAACAAACAAGGCTGGATAGGAAGAAGACAAACACATACAAGGTCTTGTAAACTGTGCTGAGCCAGTATCAAATAACCATCAGCATTTTAGTTCCAAATTGTTCTCGGAGAAAATGAAAACGGAGGCATGTAAGTTGTTATGGGAGTGGTGATGGATAAAGAGGGGGAAAAAATCTGAAATAACAGAAACCTACATAGAGGTGAGGCAATAGAAGTATGGAAGCTTTTGGTGAAAGTTTAGAAAGCCAAATTAGAAAGTGATGTGGGAGTCGCAGCATCACAGAATGGTCGGGAATATTTTCATTTTTTTAATAAGATCTTTATTTATTTATTTGACTGAGAGAGAGAGCCCACAAGCAGGGAGAGCAAGCAGAGGGAGAGGGAGAAGCAGGCTCCCCACTGAGCAGGGAGCCCGATGTGGGGACTGGATCCCAGGACCCTGAGATCATGACCTGAGCCAAGGCAGATGCTTAACCAACTGAGCCACCCAGGTGTCCCTAGAATATTTTACCTCTTTTAGAAGGCTAAGTAATATTTATTATATATTCTCCATATAGTTACTCTGGACTGTGAAACTGGAAAGATTCAGTGACTACATGAAAACCACAAGTGTTAATTTAGAAATATTGGCACAGGTGAAGAGCAGATATTAATAGTTCAAGGTATTCACACATTTAGCATTTTATATTAAGCTCAGAGTTAAGTGTATAATCTGAAAAGATGGTGTATAAATTTACTTTAAGAATTGAATGAGTTGGGGCACCTGGGTGGCTCAGTCGGTTAAGGGTCTGCCCCACACAAGGCTTCACACTGGGCATGGAGTCTGTTTAAGATTCTCTCTCTCGGGGCGCCTGGGTAGCGCAGTCGTTAAAGCGTCTGCCTTCGGCTCAGGGCGTGATCCCGGCGTTCCAGGATCGAGTCCCACATCGGGCTCTTCTGCTGGGAGCCTGCTTCTTCCTCTCCCACTCCCCCTGCTTGTGTTCCCTCTCGCTGGCTGTCTCTGTCAAATAAATAAATAAATAAAATCTTTAAAAAAAAAAAAAAAAAAAAAAGATTCTCTCTCTCTCCTCCCCCTCTGCCCATCCCCCTGCTTAAGCGTGCTCTCTCTTTCTCTCTCTCTTTAAAAAAAAAAAAAAAAGAGAGTTAAATGAGTTTTTTGGGGGGGGCTTGTTGGTTTTTATTTGTTTGCTTTTGTTTTTATTTTATTTTGTCAAAGGCTCCTCTGAGATTTGGAACATATTCATTTCATGGAAGGTTTAAAATATTTTAGAAGTATAAAACTAGCTGAGAGTCTTAAGAGCAGAGAAACCAGAGAGGAGATACTAATGAACTATTAGAGTAACATAGATCTGGACTACTAGAGATGTGTTCAACTCTAAAATGAAGACTTCCAGATGACATTTAAAAAAAAAAAGAGTCTGGAAATTAGTCAAGTGAAATGCTGTAATACTAGCCAGAAGAACATAGTGCATGTAAGAATGCAATATATAATCAACAATGAAGAGGAGCACAACAAGGGAAATACCACCAGAGTAGGGAGCAAGATAATGAATTTTGTCATGATTCCATTTCTAAGCATTATCATTCATTGCAACTGTCCAACAACTTTTGGTTTTTTGTTTTTGTTTAAAAGAAAGACAGTTCATCTTGTTCCCTGCTACTACAGAAAGTTTGAGAGACAGACCTCCCACAGAATGTTTTTTACCTTCCAATCGATATCATTTACTCCTAAAAATAAATCTTATTGCTTTTTTCATATTCAAACTTAAAATTCAATAAAGGTTTATTTGAGAAGGATAAAACTGCCAACTGTATTATAATAAAATTCATAAATGAATTATGAAGGTTTTTATTAATAACAAAAAAGATTATATATGTTAGGCTTGAAATGACTGTTTTTTTATATCAAGTAATTTTCCCTTATTAATACATTCTAATGATCTTCCTTCTAAACCTTCTCTCTGCTTCCTCTCTTGCTTTCTCTATCCCTAAGTAACAGTCACTAATTTTAAAGTTCCTGTGCTTAAATGTGTGGATCATGATATACTCATAACACTGTTTTGTTTTTATTTTTGTTTTGTAGTTATTTTCCTAACACACTAACCACAGGTGTTAATGATTAGGCATTTTTATCAATTTAGCTTTGTATCAATAGTTTTTTGCAAGTTTTTATTTAAATTCCCATTAGGTAATATACAGTGTAATATTAGTTCCAGGAATAGAATTTAGTGATTCATCACTTACATATAACACCCAGTGCTCATCTCAACAAGTCCCCTCCTTAATACCCATCACCCATTTAACCCATTTGTCCACCTACCTCCTTCCATCAATCCTCAGTTTGTTCTCTATAATTAAGAGTCTGTTTTATGGTTTGCCTCCCCCCCCATGTTCATTTGTTTTGTTTCTAAAATTCCACACAAGTGAGATCATACAGTATTTGTCTTTTTCTGACTGATTTATTTCGCTTAACATAATACACTCTAGCTCTATCCATGTCATTGCAAATGGCAAGATTTCATTTTTTGATGGCTGAGTAATATTCCATTGTATATATATACCACATCTTCTTTATACATTCATCAGTTGGTGGACATATGGGCTCTCCACAGTTTAACTCTTGTTGATAATGCCGCTATAAACGTTGGGGTGCATGCACCCTTTCAAATCTGTATTTTTGTATCCTATGGGTACAATACGTAGTAGTGCGATTGCTGGGTGGTGCGGTAGTTCTATTTTTAACTTTCTGAGGAACCTTGATACTGTGTTCCAGAGTGCCTGCACCAGTTTTGAAAAACCAGTTGTGGTTTCTATTTGTATTCCCCTTATGATAAGTGACGTTGAGAATCTTCTCATGTGTCTGTTGGCCATCTGGATGTCTTCTTTGAAAAGGTGTCTATTCCTGTCTTCTCCCCATTTTTTAACTGGATTATTTGTTTTATGGGTGTTGAGTTGTATAAGTTCTTTATACATATTCTGGATGCTAACTCTTTATCAGATATGTCATTTGCAAATGTCTTCTCCCATTCCGAATGTTGCCTTTTAGTTTTACTGATTGTTTCTTTTGCTGTGCAGAAGCTTTTTGTCTTGATGAAGTCCTAATAGTTCATTTTTGTTTTTGTTTCCCTTGCCTCAGGACACATATCCAGTAAGACGTTGCTTTGACATCGGCTGATATCAAAGAGGTTACTGCCTGTGTTCTTCTCTAGGATTTTGATGGTTTCCTGTCTCACATTTAGTTCCTTCATCCATTTTGAATTTATTTTTGCATGGTGTGAGAAAGTGGTCCAGTTTCATTCTTTTGCATGTTGCCATCCAGTTTTTCCAACACCATTTGTTGAAGAGACTGTATCCATAGTTTTATAATCAAAAAGCTTTAGTTCGAAGAGTCAACTGAATTTTTCACTGCCAAATGTTTAGCAATTTTATTAATTTTTACATATGCTTCTGGGCTATATGGAAGTTGAAACGTTATCTAATTATACCACAAAATGTATGCATCTTTCCTATAGGGAAATACTTTTTTCTATAATTATATAGCCCACATCAACCAAGAACTAAACTGCTTCATTTACTGTGTTATGGGTTTTTATATTGGTAACAGAAATAGGAATCTGTTCACTCTACATATTTTCTTGGTTATATTAAAAAGCTCCATTAATCTAGGGCAAGTTTTTGCTGGTTTTCAGGATTCCAGTAAACATTTCAATGTTGTCTTTTATCTCCATAACACAGGAAGCATGGTTCTTATTTAACATCTATATCTCATAATTCCAACACCTGGAACACCAATTATTCTGTCTCTCTAGAGTTTCTGCTGCTTCTGTTGAATACTGTCTCCTTATGAGCCTGATTTTGTTTGTTTCTGTGTCAGACACTCCAGTTGAAAAAAAATGTAGAAATAATTTGAGGCTTACGACAATATTCTCTTGATCCAGACAGGATTTTTGTGTGGTGATTCTGAACATCTTAATTCTGGAATGACGTAATCCCTTTTCAAAGATTTATATATCTCCAATGCCACCCTTGTGTCCCAAGACAGGGATTCAGTCCCTGTGAGTGTTGATTAACTTCTGATCTATTCTTGCATCCAAGCCCGTTGGGCCCCAAGCCAACTGTGGGAGCTCATCACACCACTCACTTTTGACAGGTCCTGAAACTTTTCAGACAAGACTGAAACTTTTGTTCTTGTAACCTTTTGTGACTATCAAATTTTCTGCTCAATCATCCATCATCTCACTATTGTCTTCTAGAAATAGCAAATTCCTCAGGGGAAACAACGGCCCCCCACATTCTTGGGTCCTAGCTCTGAGTTTCTTACTTTTCTCAAATTGTGGGCCTTTAATTCTTCACTGCATTGTAAGCTCTCTGATGCCTTCATACTTTTATTTTCTATTTTTTTCAATATTTCTAGTTTTCTTCATGAGGAGGTTTGGACTAATTTACCTAGTGTGCGTTACTGAAAGCAAAAATTCTAGTACTATGTCTTCACCTTTACCAACCATTTTAAATGCAATTTATTAATTTTTCCTATTTATTCTTCTATTTCATTTATATATTTTGTATATTACATAGGAAAGAAATGCAGTATCAGTTTAGCAGTTAGTATAAATGCATTACAGCCAACATTAGAAATCAGAAGCATTCCTCTCACCAATTTTCCCTTTTGCCTTAGTACTGCTTTTTTCTCATTGATTTTTCAAGGGTGGCTACAACAAACAAAGAAAAAAACCTCACCTGAGTCATTCTGAAACTCCTCAGGTTAATTCTCCTGTTTACATTAATAGCTACTTTTCCTTTAACATACAGCATGTACCAGGCACTATGCCAAACACTTCAATTTTTTTCCCACATACCCTTGAAAATAATTTGACAAGTTAAATATGCTAATCTGTTTTGTTGATGAAAATCTGAATCCTAGAGAAGATAAACATGTCTGAAGTCATATAGTTAAAGTGTTAGCCATTGAATTTAACTCCAAGTCTGTCATTGACCAAAAACTATCCAATTAATTCCTACACAAGTTATAAACAAAATAAGAAATAAACTATAAACTCTGAGCAGAAAAAAAGTTTGTTTTTTTCTAATTAATAATGTTGTGATTAGTCACTGGCCTTCCTATCATTTAGGAGTCTATCATTTAGAAAAAATATATAGAAAAAAGAGCTACAAATCTAGTATTCCAGATTTCATTGGTTAGATAATTTACGAAAAAAGTCGACATGGTTTTCGTAGTCTTGAGTCTTTCTGGGTTCTCATTAGCCTTTTGGAATGAAGTAATGCACCCATCTATTACAAGAGATGTCCTCGGTTAGAGTTCCTAAACTGTTTATACTCACTGTACAGTTCTGAATTCCATAAGTTTTGAGAGGTTCAATTGGAAGTCTTAGACACTAAAGAACTATAGCAAATTTGCAGCTATTATAATAGGTTCCCCATTACAGTGTAACGAGCTCACCACGTCTTTGTGTTCACATGTATCCATCTATTCCTATGACTGTGGTCAGTAGCACTGTCCCGATTTGAGTGGGAATATTTGATTACACTGAAGGAAATGTTCACATATGATTAAATTCAATTTCTTCTGGCTCCTGAATGCCATCATCCTGTGTTCTTCACCTCTTCCTTACAGCACACTGGACTTTTTGCCACATGAAAGCTAATGGATTTTGCTAGTATACAGTGTTAAAGAAAAATAAAAATTTACAGACAGATCAGAATTTAGCAGCATATTTAGAAATGGTCCGTGGCAACCAGAGAAGAATGACTGCTCGAGAGAGTTGAACAGAACATGCTAATCAGAAGCAGCACATGAAAAAAGATAAGAGCCTCTGTTTGGTGTTGAGGGTAGGTAACATAATTTTCATATACATGCTCGTTTACAATTCCAAATTCTTTCATTATTTTTAAAATCACACACAGAAAATATATTAAGTGGACTATTTCCATTTTGAAGAAGGGAAATTGAAGATGTTAAGATGCTTTAACTTAGCAAATGTTCAATAGTGACTATAAATGGTGCTACCAACTTTATGAATTGTTCAGGAACCTTCCTGCCATTACTCATTAGGCTTTAAATGGGTATATATTACTCAGGTATCCATCAGTGACTACTTAAATAATCATTACTTAGTGCTAATTGACTGTATTATAGACTGTCTTTTCAGGTTGATCTAAATAAGCAGGCCAACAGCTGCACAATTTGTTACAAGTTGATACCAGTTCATTAAGCCAGGTTCTGTGAGTTTGAAACATCCTAAATTGGGCATGTGTAACAAATTCAGCACCAACCACAACTGGAATGCACGCCCCCACCCAGTCCACTGTTGCTGAGAATACATTTCCTAGAGATTCCTACACTTTAGCATAGATGTAAATTGATTTGTTTTTCTTGGATCTGTAACAAGGGGAAATGGAAAAATACAGTCTTTTGTGTATGCATAAACCTGCTCAAAAGAGTGAGGTAATGTTCCTGGGAGAAAAAACAAAAATTGACAGGGTGCTTGCTGGATTGTCCCCTTGTATTAATTAGGGTATTTTCACTTCAATAATGAGTCATTGATGTAAAGAGGGGGTTACAATAAGTCTATAAGCAGCAAAACACTAAGCTCACTAGGAACCAAGACAGCATTCACGGATAACACCACCTCACTCCCTTTTACGAAGCCTCTTCTTCCCTTGTCAGACCCCATCATTCCCTGTCTGTCTACCTTACATTTTCTCTGATTATTTATACCCTCTGTTTCCTCATTACTCTGTCTTGGCCATGGCTGCCCAGACTTTCTAGCTCTAAGTCTGCCCCATGGAATTTCAGGTTCATTCCCAAGGGTAACCTAATTCCAAGAAAAGTTCTAGTTTTATCAGCATACCTGGCTGGTTATAAATGGGTTGTAGTTGACTAAAGTCCCACCACTGGTTCAAGATGGAGACAAGCAGGTGACTGGAACTACAATAGGAGGACAGGCACTGATGGGAATATGTAATACAGTTATTTTAGGTTCTCTGAATAACAGTATTCCAACTGATATCTAGGCTGCTTTTCTTTGGTCAAATTTTCATTTTTTCCTCCCTTCTTTTCAACTCCAAAACAAAAAGGGTCAATGGTTTCATTCTAAGGCTTTAATTTGAAACTGTATTTTTGTGGAAATATTTCTGAAATACACATCCTGGTAAAATGCTAATTTAAAAAGTTACATTACTGGTTACCTAGTTCTGATCGTGGCTTCAATTGTATATGATATTCTTTCTTCAGATCCCTTCCTAAGTAATTACATAATTTTCTTGGCTATCTATTATATTATCATGCAACTTCATCTAGAGACTGCTGAATTTTAGTAGTGGCTGAAAAATATTCAGAATTGATAAAATTACCATGAGCGTCTGTAACATAAAGGTAAGATATAAATTTGGAATTATTATTATACTTACATTCATTAAATTGTGACCTGAAATTATCCTGTAGATACGAGTATTATAACACCAACAGCTAACTGAGAGAAATTTCATAGGTTTGTAACAGCCACCCCATTGTAAGTCTGGGTACATTCCAGAAAATCCATTCACAGCTTAATAGTATAGTCTTTTCATATAGCAATACTGGTTATGTACTCCCAGGGCATATCAAAACTAACGGTCTCTTTGAAGTGTGATGGTTGGGAAATCCTCTATGTGCCTCTTTGGGAAAAAAAAAAAGACATATAAATAAGCCTCATATATTTTCCAAAAAGCCTTACATATAAATTATTACAAAGTCTGTTTCAACAAAAACTATAAATCGACATAGGTTAGGCTGGTTTACTACAATGCCATAAGATCAGCAGCATGCGTATTTAAATTATTTAGATTTTCAAAATTGCTCAGTAAAATCACAATTCCTAAAAAATACTGCCCAAGAAGCAGAGTTTAGTTTTCAAATGCTTAAAATAATACAAAAATATGGGTAACCATGGATTTAGATTATAATACAAGTATATTAACAATTTTATACGTTTTGGCATTAAGCCACAGTTTAAAGAGGAGGAGTTTGAATTGGTGGTAAAAAGAAATACACAGTGAGGGAAGTTCATGGTTCCAGGCAATTACTGTCATTAGGTTGTAATATCTAAAATACAGTTCCTTTTAACATGTGAGTCTCTTGCTTTGTTCTCAGACAGACAATGTTGGGCACAAAATGTCTTTTCATTAAACTGTGCTGGTTCTTATGACGTGCATTAGATAAATAATAAAAACTACAAGTTTGAATTCTCACCTATTCCTGCTTGTCCATACCTTACATGAACCTACTTCATTAATTTCCTAAGAGATGTTTTGTTTGTCTGTTTTTAGCACTTCTATAGGAGTTCTAAAAGCCTTTTCCACATTTTTTTTTAATGTGAAGCCCAACAGTTTCCTACCTTGAGAATATTTCTAATATAGAATACATAAGAGGCCCTATTGCACAGTATTAAGTGGGTTTTGGACTTAGTCTGGGTTTAGGTTTTGTGTCCACCCCTCACTGATTGTATGACCCTGAATTAATTACCAGACCTTTTTGTGTTTCAATTTCTTCATCTCTGAAACAGGAATAATAACATTATTTACAAATTCGATTCCTGTCATGATTAAATGTGATGACTTTGGAAGGTGCTCAGCATAGCATCTGGTGATAATAAGCAAATGTATGTGACTGTGGACTTTGAAAACCCTACACATAATGCCATTCTATAGCATACCAGGTATTTCAATAAGTTATATGAAATTGTTGATGTTTAACAATCTCTGACTCATAAAAATGGCAATTTCATATGCTCAACGTAATACAAAACTGTAGAATTGACATTTAGGTATCACCACAAGTAAATAAGCATGGAATCTACTTATAATACACCAACTATGGGACAGTAAACTTCATTCTATAGATAAAGGACCTGGAGCTCACAAGGTCTCAAACTTATACTATTTCCTCCTCTCTGTACTGCCCTTTCATTCATCCATCTAGCAATCGAGACCAATGCTAGCTGGAAATGATATTAAACACTCCAACAGCAGCATAAACAGTTTCTGGTGACGAGTTCATTGCTGCTCTGGAAATATAAAGTGTAATTTGTCATTTTTACATGTATAATAAAGGCCCTGTCACATTATGATAAGCATCTCCCAGGGCAAGAGAGCAGTGCACTGTCTATTGGCAAAATTTCATTACTTCTAACTTTACATAGCAAGAGATTTATTTTCAGAACTCTAACTTTGAAGAACTCCTCTATGTTTAAAAAAATCATTTAATACTTTGAAATTCAAAATGTGCTATGTCTTTCATTGCTGTTGAAGTCACATATGGCAATTCTGTTTTGACAGTTCTCTTCGCCGGGGCCACAATCACTAACAGAAGAGTTGGCACTTCTCATATGAACAAACTCCTGACTGGAGCAGAGACAAGATGTGGTGTGGAATTCACATCTTTTCTGACCTGGCCATTAGTACTACCAGTCTGAATCTTGAGGCTGTCTCCATTTACCATTTTATATTAGCTGGCAACTTATCCGGTATTAACTGTAAAAGATGACAGGCACAGAATGGTTAGTATTAAGATGGACCCACTGCCAGGAAAACTCCTGGAAGAAAGACAAAGCTTTCTTGTGAAAACATTTGAACTAATACTGCAGGGGATATATAAGTTCATCCCCTTGGTGAATGCCATTATTACACACATCTTAGTTCCCACGTACGTGTGTTGATTTCTCTGTCGATCTTTGCTATGAATATCTTTTCTCTCCTCTATCTTGAGTATTCCAGATGTTGGAAGCAATTTCTCAACTACCAGGTGTTACTCTTTGAGGAAAGGTAAAATAAAGAACAGGAAGAAATAGGCTATTTCTGACAGTTTTAATAACATACCTAAATGTGACAAAAGAAATTAATCATAATCTTAGTACCATTGTTTTAAACTCCTTCAGCCTTACCAGCCCTGCTGATGAAAGTTCAATTTTATTTCCTTAGTAAGAAATATTGTAATGGCATATACAAGTTGTTTCTGGTGGTTGTTGCTTTTGTATCTGGAGTTATTATTCAAAATTAAAATTATGAAGCATGTTTTTGTGCTTAAATCTGGCTGAAAACTCAACAGCAAAAGCATCTCAGAACACTAAAGATATGAAAATGGGGTTAAAATGATTGGAGATTTTATGACATTATTAGACTATAGACTCATTTTAGGAAAATATTCTGAGTTTTAAAAAATACAGAGCATGACTTTCATACACAATATTACTTTATCTTTACTTTAGAATCAACAAAGAAACAGTTATTATGGAGTACTAATTGTATGAGAAAGTGTTATGGTCAAACTTTTTTTGTGTGTTCAGTTTTGTCCAGAGATTGTCATATTTCCAGAAAAAAATTACTTAATTTCTACATAATAAAATTAATATTCTGTAGCCAATATCTTCTACCAAAAGTTATATATGCTAGTGAGAGAATTATTTTATAGCAGTCTATATAGGATATGATAACATAGATACACTGTATTCTAAGGTAATTAGAAGATAAAAAGAAGAAAAGTGCTGATATTTCATATTGATAATCTTTTTTTTTTTTTTTAAAGATTTTATTTATTTATTCGACAGAGATAGAGACAGCCAGCGAGAGAGGGAACACAAGCAGGGGGAGTGGGAGAGGAAGAAGCAGGCTCCCAGCGGAGGAGCCTGATGTGGGGCTCGATCCCAGATCGCCAGGATCACACCCTGAGCCGAAGGCAGACGCTTAACCGCTGTGCCACCCAGGCGCCCCTCATATTGATAATCTTAAAATAGTTTATAAAAATCAACTAGTAATGAAGTATATATGCATCTTCATGCTACACTTACTAAATAGAGTATATCAATGAAATTTCTGGAAATAATATTTACATATACCTACAGACTGTAATTCTGAAAACACAGCTCAAATAGAAGGGGCTCCAAATTTGTCAGCATGTGTGTCATTTAGATGCTTAATAGCTTATGCATTTCTAGAAAATACCAGCAACCCCAACTATACAGCAGAACTAAGCATGCATAACTTTTACTACATATTAAAAAATACTGTTTTTAAAAAGATCCCAAACTTTAGTGTTTAGTGTATCAAAAAGTATAAAAACAAACGGAACTGAATTAGAGTAGTTAACTGCTCTGAGTCCCTTCTAAGTGAATGAAGGCATTAACACTTTTTTTAAATGTTGTCTTTTGCCTACAAATTTCATTGGATTTTGTATATGCTTTTGGATGCTTTTGATCTTTTATAAATTTATTTCAAAGCACCAAAAGATATTTCCAAGGAATTGTTTTCCTGCTCTCATTTAGTAGCTGCAAAAATTATAAATGCTTTAAAACAGCAGTTTGCCATAGCCTCAAGAGAAAATGGGTCTCAATTCTTATTTCATGTTTTTCACAAACCCCTTTTCTGTGTTGACAGTTATGAAACATAGGATGTGGCATCACAGGGTCAAAAAGAGGAGAATAAACAAATTTAGCTGTATTATGCTATTTCAAGTACACAGGTGTATAGTCCTACAGTTCCATCTTCCCAGACTTCTTGGCCCTGCCATCTCCAACTTGTGGTACATGTCTACCCTCTTTCAAAGTTGACATCTTATTTTTGAAGAAGTATTTGACTCCTCTCTCTTTTATTCCTCCAACTAAACTTAACCTCTCCCCATCTTTTAAATTCTAACAGTATATGATCCACACTTCAATTATGTTGCTTATATCACAATGAAGTTCATCATTTAATTCTTTCCTTGCTTTTTTTGAAATCCTTATAAACATTTTTTTTTTGAGAGTTTTTTTTTTTTTTTTGAGAGAGAGAGAGGTTGGCACACAATGCGTTTATAACAAAACATGAGATTGACAGCTTGTTGAATTTGGTTAAAGTGTAAAAGACCTGGAATTAACTTTTGATACACACAACTGAATATTGCCTAATCCCCCAAAATGTTACATAATGACCATATTTTTGAAACTCTAAATTAATTCTTTCACTAGTAGCTATGGAAGGTGAAATATATAAAACGGGCCCCAACTGAGGTATCTTTTGGCAATCTCTATGAATAAGGAATTGAATCCATGAGGGTTTCCAACAACTTGTGGTGTTTATTGACATACATACTTTAAGAACTCATTAAAGTTCAACATTTGGTATGTATATAGAAAGTGTGTGTGTGTGTGTGTGTGTGTGTGTGTGTGTGTGTGTGTGGTTTGGTCTGTTTGGTTGTTTCTCTCCTTCTGTGGATAACACCCTAAATGCCTTGTTGTACAGGGTTTTCTGAAGCTACTTTTAAGTAGTTACAATGAAATTATTCAATTATTGATATTACTTGAAATTTAATATATATTTATTTTTAAAAACATGCAGTCATAATGTTTTTGAAGGATGGACTAATTGTTGTTTACTGTGGAATGTATACAGGGACAACTGGCTCTGATTGGAAACTCCAGGAAGTGACTAGTAAAAGAAAATTAATAAAATGCTTTCAAAAGATTTATTTATAACTAAATTATTCCTATCTGGAAAAAACATAACAAGCAAAACACCTACATTTTCATGGAAATGAACAGTTTCCTGACAGAATGTCTGAAAAGGATAGCTCACTTTATTACTACAGAGTCCTCCCTCCAGTTTCATCTTTAACAATAACTGTGGAACAAAAATAGATGGCCCAGAATAAACAGCCAGGCAGAATTTTGGCAAAAATTAATACCTAACAAAACAACACATACTCCCATATTATTGGAGATATGACCATAGAAGAGTCTAAAACTTTTAGGGGATATGGGTTATTATGCTTTTTTTCCCCCTTTTACTTCAAAGCTTTCTTTAGGGAGTCCTTATTTACAATTAATACTAAAAATTACAATGCATTGTGCCTTCCATCCCTCCTTCCACCTGCTGATCCATCATCTAACTTTGATATAATTAAACTCCCAACCCAAAGGTGATTGAGATGAGTCCTTGCTTTCACAGTTAAAACTTAAAAAGCACCTCAATTATCAGATTAAATATCAAGCAATTTCTCTAAGTACAGTAGGCAGTCAGCCAAAAGCATACCATGCAAGAATTCCAGGCAGTCAGGAAAGGTCAGACCCAAGCTCAACTCTGGAAAAAGCTTAGTGGCTTTCTCCATAGCCTAGTGTGTTGCCAGATAAAAAAGGCCCAAGAAAAGTTCTGCCAGATGGGCCAGCTGAATGCCCAGATGCCATCTGTTTAGAGCTTTAGAGCTGAATGCTTCATCTGGCAGCAGTAATCTATGAGCATAGCACAGGGCAAGAAATTCTGGACATTGGAGAGAAAAGAGGGTTAGAGCTAAGTGGGTTGAAAAATGGCAAATGGAAAAAGGAACAGAGAACAAACAAGCTAAAATCATGTTTTTTAAAAATTTGTAATTTTGATTATGCCATTTAAAAACAAGTGACGGCTATCAGATGTAGGTTCCCAACCATGAAAGAGTAACTGATAATAAACTGTAATAAATGATTAAAGAAATTTAAACATAAATGGGCAAACAGTTATGACAGAATTTTCAGACGCTGGAAAATAGACCCAAATAGTTAGTTCATAGGATCTAGTTGAGCTAAAAAGACAGAGATTGAGTTTAGAGCTACTGACGACTGGAATTTGTGAGGCAAGGTCCAAAGAGAAAGGAGCTGTCAAGAGAAGGCCCTCAAGAAATCTATATAGTGCTTCCCTCAGTCTTTTTTTCTTCTTCAGATTTATCGAGGTATAACTGACAAATAGGAACTGTATGTACTTAAGTTGTAGGACTTGATGTTTTGATACATGTATGTATTGTGAAGTGATCACCACAATCAAGCTAATTAACAAATCTATCACCTTGTATGGATACCATTTTCTTTCTTTTTTTTTCTGTGTGTGTATGTGTGTGTTTGTGCTGAGAACATTTAAGATCTACTCTCTTAGTAAATTAAAAGCATAAAACACGGTAGTGTTAACAACAGTCACCATGCTGTGCGTTAAATCTCCAGAAAGCATTCGTCCTGTAACTGAAAGTCTGTCCTTGTGATCAGTATCTCCCATTTCCCTCTCTGCCCAGCCCCTGCAACCACATTCTATGCTGCTTTTAATTATTTCTAATTTTTTTAAAGATTTTACTTATTTATTTGAGAGAGAAAGAGAGAGAGAGAGAGATAGTGACAGAAATAGCAAGAAAGAGCACAAGCAGGGAGGAGAGGGAGAAGCAAACTCCCCGCTAAGCAGGGAGCCTGACCTGGGGCTCCATCCCAGGACCCTGAGATCATGACCTGAGCCAAGGCAGACACCCAACCAACTGAGCCACCCAGGCACTCTGCTTTTAACTATTTTAGATTCCACATATAAGTGAGATCATGTGGTACTGGTCTTAGGTATCTGGCTTTTTCACTTAGTGTAAAGTCCTCCAGGTTCATCCATATTGTCTCAAGTGGTAGGTTCCTTCTTTTTTTAATGGCTGAATACTATTCCTCTGTTTGTGTGTGTCACTTTCTTTATACATTCATCCACTGACAAACACTTAGGCTTTCTTCTTTGCCTTAGCTATTGTGAATAGTGCTGTAGATAGTTCTTTGAGATCCAGGTTTTCTTTCCTTGGAATATACACCCAAAAGTGAAAGTGCAAGATTATATGATAGTTGTATTTTTAATTTTGGGGGGAAACTGCATCCTGTTTTCCATAATAGTGGTACCAATTTACATTCTCACCAACAGTGTACAAGTGTTCCCTTTTCTCCACACCTTTGCCAACACTTGTTATCTCTTGCCTTTTTGATAACAGACATACTACCATGCGTGAGGTGATATCTCAGGGTGGTTTTGATTTGCATCTCCCTGGTGATGAGTGATGTTGAGCACCTTTACATGTAATTATCAGTCATCTGTATGTCTTCTTTGGAGAAATGTCTGTTCAGGTTCTTTACACATTTAAATGGGTTATTTGTTTTGGAAGTTTCTTTTCTTCTTTCTTTTCTTTGTCTTTGTTTCTTTTCTTTTCTTTTCTCTCTCTTTTTTTTTTTTTTTTTTGCTACTGAGTTGTAGGAGTCCCTTGTATATTTTGGGTATCAACCTGCTATCAGATATATGGCTGGCAAATAATTTTTCCCATTGTATGGGCTATCTTTTCACTTGATTGTTTCCACTGCTGTGCAGAAGCTTTTTAGTTTGATGCAATTCCACCTGTTTTTATTTTTATTGCCTGTGCTTTTGGTGTCATATTCAAAATATCATTGCCAAGATCTATGTCCAGAAGCTTTTTCCCTATGTTTTCTTCTGACTGTTTATAATTCCAGTCTTATATTTAAGTCTTCAATCCATTTTGAGTTGTTTTTTTTATATGCTGTGAGATAAAGTCCAATTTCACTCTTCTGCTTATGGATATCTAATTTTGTAAACACCATTTATTGAATAGACTATCCTTTCCCCATTGTATGTTCTAAGTACTCTTGTCAAAGATCAGTTGACCATAAATGTATTTATTTCTGTGTTCTCTATTCCATTGGCCATATGCTTGTGTTTATGCTAGTATCATACTGTTTTGACTACTGAAGCTTTGTAGTATATTTTGAAATCTGGAAGAGTGATGTCTCCAGCTTTCTTTCTTATGATTCCTTTTGCTATTCAGGGTCTTTTGTGATTCCATATGAATTTAAGGATTACATTTTCTATTTCTGTAAGGAAATACAATTTGGGCTATATCCTGATGCAGATATATCTCCCATGGCGGCATCCACAATAAGCACATTCTTTTGAGTAGGAGAACTAACATGAGTGGGAGAACAAACTTCAAGAGAAGCGGAAGGTGATACCAACATGTCTCTCACTATAATACAGATAGAATATAGTAGATGTTATGTATCTACATTTGTACTGTATTGTGAACATGTGTGCCTATATCTAGAATCCACAGTATCCTACTGAATTTGTTAGATTAACCAAACAGTTTCATGGGGAAAATATTTGTTTATAAATGATACATTAGCTTAGATTTTCAAGAAGTTCACCCATGAAGGGAAACAAGCAACAAAGCACTGACTACTTTTTGAGTCCTTACTTTGTGAGATACAGTTTGATGCTTAGAAACAGGTTAAACCCTAGTACTTTGTTCCTAAACTCATGTGTTCACAAGCTCAAAGTAACCCTTTAACACTACCAATATGTACATAATTGTTGCTGTTTTTTAAGGCTGTAACGAGTGGATTTTAACTTTCTTTTTTCTATCCTAGGTAAGCTTGAAATAAGACATTATTCTGAACACATCTCAGGCTGTTGATTCAGATGAACAAGACTAAAATGACTTCACACAACTTGTAAAGCCATATGAACATGGCCAGCAAAGATGACGTACATTTCTTTGACCTGCACCTTTCTACTTGTCAATAAACTGCATTAACTTAAAGTTTGTAGGTGAGAAGATTCTATATAGAATCTAATCAACTTATCAACTTCAGTAAACTTATAACCTGGTAAGTGGGTGAGAATTATGAACCAAAAATTCAGAGTAAATGCAATATAATCTACACTCAAGAACCGGATATTGTAATAAAAATACTCTAGGAATTGAGAAAAATGAGTGATCACTGTGATTTGGGTTAACCTGACAAACTTCTCCAAGGAAGTTAAGGATGCTGAAGGACGGATAGGGTTTTAAAGGAAAAAGAGAATAAAGAACAATAATCACACGCCTGGGGAGGAGCATAAATAAAAATATGGAGAAAGGCATAATCATTACAGGTAAGGAGAATACACGGACAAAAAGACTAATTGGAGTTGCCGGCTCCTGCTGAGATCCAGTGGAATTTATGGTGGGGAGGTAAGACAGCCAGCTCATGAAGCTGCATGGTGAAAGGAGTCTGGATTTAAGAGACACAGCGAATAATAGAAGAAAACAAATGATTTAGGAAGGTTAGTCTGACATTGATAAGCAACCATTAACACCAGCAGCAATATCCAGAAATGAATTCCAAACACACAAAATGCACCAAACCCAGAATCCTTTTTAATGTTACTAAGGCAGATCATAAACTTAAACAGAAAGTATGATATAAGCTAAATGTGAATGTATTCATTTTCTTTTACAACATGGAGCACTTCCTGGTGTAAGAACACATGATAATTAGGGATATTTCTTCCAGAACTGATTTTTATTAAAATTTGTGTCCACATATGATATATATTAGAATGTCTCGTAAGAGATTCCAGATGGGGAAGGTTAAGTAAGGAATGTTAACAAGTAAGATAAAAGCTTACAGATTTCACTTTATTTTAAAACAAAAGCATTTAAAAAGGTATATATAAATGAGTATCATGTCATATTGGTTTACATTATGATTTTGAAAAGCAATCTGTAAAGAAATATTGAGAAAGACTGGATAAAGGACAGTTTGACATTGGCCCAGAGTCACGCTGGCTGAGTTCGTGTCATGGAACTACCATAACCTTAGTCACATTAGCCTGTCTACCCATTATTTCATCTTCTGAGAATATAAAGAACTAAGGGCATTAAATCAGATAAGACAAAAAACTCAATAAGAATTAGTTGCCATCATCATCATTATCATCATGGAGAATGTATTTCTTTTAATTTGGTCCTTACTGCTGGTAATTTACTGGAAAATATTATGTTTTAAGAGTACCACATAAGAAGAAATGGCAGATCATGGCTTATACTTTCCTTTTTTTTTCTAATTCCTTTGAATTAACATTTATGCTTTCCTTTTTTTTCTGATTCCTTTGAATTAGCATTTTCTGATTCCTTTGAATTAACATTAACACTTTTTTCTGATTCCTTTGAATTAACATTTGAAATCAAATGTCCCAGAGTTGTTCTATATTAAAAGGAAACCATGTAAACCATTTTTATTCTAATTACATTATTTCAGAATATACCTGTATGATACATATTATAGCTATGACCCTCAGTTGGAGCTAATCTTCTATGATAGTTATTATTAAAGAGATGATTGAAATAAATTACTTTCCAGGAGAAAATACTGTAAATGCTGCCCTTATATTGGTTAAAAGAATGGAGAATAATATTTTTAAAAAGAACTTACAATGCTTAAGGAAAGCTTTCCCCTCCTTGCATGCATATATCCTAATGGATTAAGAAATTTTAAGCAAAGCATTGTTTTCAGAAGTGAACACATTTAGTTTAATCACCAGTGGAATTTTCATTTCAACGATTAGTTGAATAACAAATATACAACAAGAGCATAAATAGAACTGTCAGAATTTAATTGCTCATTGTGCAATGTTTTTAGATAGACTTAAGAAAAAAAGGAAGGCACAAAATCAGTTCAGACTCCACACCAAAGCACTGGGAGAGATTTTTTTCAAGTGTTGTAGGAAGAATAAGTCTTCAAAAATGTTTTAGGACAAGAGTCTCAGAGCTCTGCGATTCAAAGGAGAAAAAGGATAATGCAATTGTAGCACAGGAAAGTAGCAACAAAATAATAAATTTTCATCAACTTCTAGCTGTAAACATTTTTTATTTCTTTCATCTTGGATCATCTCAAAAAAATCCTATGTATTAGCGCCAGAAAGATTTTCTCATTTTAGATTGAGAAACTATTTATTTCTTTAAAAGCAAGCCCAGCTGGTAGGAGTTTCTTGCAGAGAAGTGTACCTTGTGCCATTTAATCTACTTACGAATTATCAGAAACCTTCTGATAGTTTTGAAGAAATTAAACGCAATAAACGTACTTCATATAGACCACTGATGTTTAAAGGTTTTATAAAACATTCTTAGAGTGTGGGTTATTTTCTCTCTCTCTCTTTTTTTTAAAGATTTTATTTATTTATTCGACAGAGATAGAGACAGCCAGCGAGAGAGGGAACACAAGCAGGGGGAGTGGGAGAGGAAGAAGCAGGCTCTTCGCAGAGGAGCCTGATGTGGGGCTCGATCCGATCCCATAACGATGGGATCACGCGCTGAGCCGAAGGCAGACGCTTAACCGCTGTGCCACCCAGGCGCCCTGGGTTATTTTCTCTCTTAACATGACCTATTGATTTATTACATTTGGCTTCTCTGAAGAGAGAGAGAGGAAGGAAGAAAGAAGGAAGGAAGGAAGGAAGGTGGGGGTGATGAGGGAGGGCAGGAAACCTCTATTTATTTGGCATAGTACAAATATTAACTACATTGGAAATTCCTGAATCCAGATGCGATAGTAAAAATGGAAGTCTTATCTAACAATCTGTCCAACAATGGAAACAACTTTATAGCTTACAGAGCACGTCTGCATACATGATCCCACTTAATCCTCCCAAAATTTTAGAAGATAAATATTATTTTCACTTCAAAGGAAAGGACTCTGTCCAAGGCCATGTATTTCACAGATGGTAGAGCAAGGTGAAAACTTAAGAATTTGACTCTATTTTCAGATTGCTTCCCACTTCATCATCAGAGCAACTCCACCATCTTTTTTTTTTTTTTTTTTTTAATATAATTTTTGAAGGGGTAAGGAGGTTCTTCCTATCATAGACAACGTCCGGTCACTATCACACTATCAAAGTCCCAAATTTTGTGTGTGTGTGTGTATGTGTGTGTGCACATGCACACTGGTGTTGCTGTATTATGTTAGACATCATATAACCTTAAATTCATGCTTTCTAGGAGCCAGGCACATCTACTTGAAAAGCTAAAGGATAGTGGCACAGAATTTGGGGAGAAATAAAAATGAACTTAAGTGAGTTTTTTCTGCACTGAAAATTATGTGATGATATTCTATGCCCAAATATGTTCACAGTTCACATCTGGTGCTTACATGCATTAAATACCCAGCCATGGTTGCACCAGAAATTGGGGGTTTGGACACAGGAGTGTTATAATTTATCAAATACTTACATGGCAGGCATTTTGCTCTACACTGCACGTACACTGTCTCATGTAACCGTATCAACAATCAGCCCTGCTTGGCATCATCACTTCTGTATTAAATGTAAAAGGAAAGTTAGTAGACTTTCCCTAAGTCACACAGCTAGTTAATGCAGGGCTAGAAATGAAACTGAAGTCAGCCTGACTCCAAAGCTCCAAAGCTAGCCCCTCTTTCAAGTTGTCTTCAACCTTAGTCAGCTACCAAAGCTTCAAATTAAAAGCACATATGAATGTTCCCCTTTCCCAAACAAAATGGTTTTTCCCACATAAATGGAAATTCCTCTAAGAGCTAGATTAAAAAAATTCATCCTCAGAATTCCTCTTGTATAAAAATCAAGACATTAAAGATTTCCTTTTGTATGTATTTTCCTCAGCTGTGTATGTTTTTGATTGATTATATTTGCAGTGGTAGTCACTGCTGCTAGAAATACTGACGAAAAGAATACAAAATTTAGTTGAGTTAAAGGCAGTGTAGAGACAACCTAAGCTAAGGTAATGAGAACTCAGACTGGAGATTTCCCCTCCAGGGTGCATAGCAGGAGAACTGAGTCATGTCTTAGAAGGGCTGACAGCAGGTGCTTTGGTGAGAAGTTATTGTGGCATAACTAAGTCTTAATAATCCTGGGTACTGAGAAGGGAATTTGAGATATGCACACTCAGCTATGCCAACTAGGTTATATAAAGGTTACTCAAAGTGTTTTGCATAGCAAGCATCCAAGATACTCAGTGTATTTGGGATCATAGCGGCACCCTAGAGACAAGAGTTAATATCCCTGAGTCATAAAACCAGAAAGACACTGAATATTTGAATGGAGGAAAAATTACAGTGTCAAAATGCTTCTCAGTATGCAGCAAAGCAAAATGAATTTATGAGAATCTAGCTGGGACTGAAGCAAGGGCAGTGGTGTGGGGAATGAGGGCAGGCAGGGAAGCCAAAATTTCTTGTTAGTGAAGGATGTAGAAGCTAAAGTTAACTGTAGAGTACCAATTATTTCTAACTTAACATGTAGCATAATTTATATTAACATATAGCATATTTATAACTTAAAATACAGCACGGTTAAAGTCTTCATATATAATTGTTACTGCTTTGAATTTGAAGATGAAAAAAATGATTTATGATGGTTTTCTCAATCAGACCCTTCCCCACTATTCCTCACACACTCTTAAGTTAACCGATGGCAAAAATTCACATAGCAGTTAGAACCAACTCCAGTCAGGTTGGGAAGTGCGACTTAATTGTCTAACACTGCACCGAAGGTGGTTCACTGCGCTTTGGGCAGGAGTTCACACCTTTTCTAAAGAGTCAAGGGAACACCATGAAAAAGGAGTAATTACTTTTTAGCCATAGAGTTATCATATTATGTAATTTTAAATCCTGAGAAAGACAGGATAGGGAAGGAAATATTATAACTTATAGTGAGAACACACTATAAAGTATTCAGAGAAGACTAAATGTGATCAACTAATATTTTACAAGGAATACTCAATGGAGAAAAGAGGGTCTCTTTGAAAAATGGTGGTGGGAAAACTGTATATTGACATGCAAAAAGAATGACACTGGACCTCAATCTTACATTATTCACAAAAATTATCTTGAAATGGATTAAAGACTTAAATGTAAGACTTGAAACTATAAACTTCTGCAAAAAAAAACAGGGGAAATCTCCTTCACACTGGTCTTGGCAATGATTTTTTTTAGTATATCACCAAAAGCACAGGCAAAAAAATCAAAAATAAACAATTGGGACTACATCAAACCAAATAGCTTCTGCACAGCCAAAGAAACAATCAACAAAATGAAAATGCAACCTATGAAATGGAAGACAATATTTGCAAACCATCTATCTGATAAGGGGTTAGTATCTAGAATATAAGGAACTCATACAAGTCAGGAGCAAACAAACAAATAATCCTATTAAAAATGGGCAGAGGAACTGAACAGACATTTTTTCAGAGAAGATATACAAATGGCCAACAGGCATATGAAAAGGTGTCCAATATCACTAGTCATCAGGGAAACACATATCAAAACCAAAATAAGGGGGCACCTGGGTGGCTCAGTCAGTTAAGCGTCTCCTTCAGCTCGGGTCATGATCTTAGGGTCCTGGGATCCAGCCCTGCATCTGGCTCCCAGCAGGGAGCCTGATTCACCTTCTCCCTCTGTGCCTCTCCCTGCTCATGCTTACATTCTCTCTTAAATAAATAAATAAAAACTTTTAAAAAAACAAACAAAATATGAGATATCATCGCAAACCTCTTAGGATGTCTATTATAAAAAAGACAAGAGACAACAAGTGCTGGTGAGGATGTGGAGAAAAGGGAAACTTGTGCACTATTAGTGGGAGTGCACATTGGTACAGCCACTATGGAAAATAATACAGAGATTCCTCAAAAGTATTAAAACTACCATATGATCCAGCAATCCCACTTCTGGGTGTGTATCTGAAGGAAATGAAATCACAAAGAGATATGTGCTCACTGCAGCATCATTCACAATAGTCAAGGCATGTAAACAACCTAACTGTACATCAATGAAAACGTGACACACACAAACACACACACACACTCTTTTGTTTTCTCTCTCTAGAATATTATTTAGCCATAAAAAAGGAAATCCAGCCATTTGCACCAACATGGATGGACCTTAAGGGCATTATGCTAAGTGAAATAAGAGAAAGACAAATATCATACGATCTCATTTATATACAGAATCTAAAAAAAAAAAAACAAAAAAACCCAAATTCATAGAAATAGAGAGTAGAGAGAATAGAATGGTGGTTGCCAGGGGGTAGCTAGGGGGAAGGTGTTCAGAAGGTACAAACTTCCAGTTATAATATGAATAAGTTCTGAGGATGTAATGTATAGCACGGGGACTATAGTTAACAATGTTTCCTATACTCAAAAGTTGCTAAGAGAGTAAATTGTAAAAGTTCTCACTACACACACACACATACACACAAGGGTAACTATGTGAGATGATGTATGTGTTACTAAACCTTATTGTGGCAACCATTTCATATCATACACATGAATCAAATCATCACACTATACAAGCTACACTTGCACAATATTGTATGTCAATTATATCTCAATAAAGCTAAAAAAATATTAAAGACTAAAACTAAAATAGTAGTGACAGACTACAAGAGATGAATATGAACAATTCTATTTTTGATACCAAGTAGACAAGAAAGAAACCAAAGAAGTCATAAATTATTGGATCTGTTCTTAGAAGTATTCTACTAAACTGTGAAAATCCTGGAATTTCTTGATTTGCCTGACTGAAATTTTAACCTGTATTAGAAAGAGAATGAGTGAAGAAGACGGCTGGTCTCATCATTTGGATCAACAAACAAGACCCAAATTGTGACATAAATGTTATGAGACTCTTAAGAACAAGTTAACATGTATACAATCTTAAATTTTTGAATTAGAAAAAGAAAGTTAAGTGCCCTACATGTCAGAAAACCTAATATATATTTGAAAAAAAAGAATAGGGCGAATGAGTGATTCCATAATCAGGAAATCGAGGAAGAGCGTATAAACATAAAAATAAATCAGGGTGCACTAAAGTGAAATCACATAAGGGCTAATGACCACATTTTTAAAGAAAGACAAAGCGACACATAATCAAGGAAAAGAAGAGTGACAAAAGTATTTAGTGATAACCCCAATATAAGCCGAGAATGAAGTGAGCTTTCTGAAAATTGCTATGGAGAAATAACAGGGGGCTTTAAAAGCTATTTCTGGTGTTAAGAATATTGCTTAGGGCAAGATGGCATAATATTAACATAGGACAGAGAAAAGTCTGAATTTAAAAAATTCTATTTTTTCTTTGTATTCTCCATGGAACTGAAAAAGTGTAAGAAAGCAAACAAAGCTTTTAAGGATTTTATTTTTCCTAATCAAACTGATGGAAAAACAATAACAAAGTAATTAACCACTGCAAATGAATTTAAGTCACCATGAGTCTGGTCAGACTCATGAATAAAACAAAAACAAACTAATTAATTAAATTAGTAACGTTCAACAAATCATGGTGAATATGAGAGGGGCAGAGATGTATTAAATAGACAAGATACTTTCAAACTGATAATGTTGAAATAGATGCCTACTGGATTTATAAAATAAATAATTAACAGTGTACTTAGTAAGCAAAACCACAAATAACTAAAAACCAATATAGAGTCACTAAAATCAAATAACACAAACCTCCTTACTTAATACTCTTTAGATCGGTAGCGCAGGCTGATAATGTTGATATAAGTATGTTGATTACAACAAAGCATTTGACATATTTTCTTCCTGTGTTTATTAATGAAGAATACCACATTTTAATGAAATTTTAGTAACTGCACACAAACTGAAGCAAACTATATGCAAAAAAAAAAAAAAACCTCATTATACTAATATTTCCATTTCATCCTAATGGATAGCCCTTACCTCATCAGTGGAATGTTATGAAAGATAAGTTAGTTACTGGATTTCAAAATTAGGATTCACATGTATTTTGACAACTTACAATGAATAGGAATCAACAAAAGTAAATAGTACGTGGATAGATGGTTAAGTTGTATATTTGGTTTCAAGAATGGAAGGGCAGTTATAGTATGAACAAAAGCTCGACATTATAACTTACATATAAAACAAAGACATCGAAGGGTTTTTTTCTTTTAACCATAAATTAAATGTAAAAAGGTAATATAACTTTTTGTTAAGTGGCAGCAGCAGTATTATAAAACACTTCTAGAACCAAAAGAGTGCCACTGTGGACTGTTCTTGATTATTGTCACCCTACATACAGAGTATTACATTCAGTGGTGAGGACACTCTAGAAAGGATTTGCTTATGCTCAGAAATGAGAGGCAGAATGGTAAGGGGCAAATACACTACATGCATGAAGAAGTTGCTTTGTTAAGTGAAGAAATAAGAAGTTTAAGTGGGCAGATAGTATTTATGTCCAAGATAGTTTTCTTCTATTGCTCCAGGAGATACAACACGGAAAGACAGAAGTTATAGTATATTTTAACTTAAGATAAAGAATAATATTCTAATAAGAACTATTTCATGATGGACTAAACTTTCTCCAATGTTGTACTTCCTTTCATTAAGACATAATTACTCAAAAAAAGATGTCAAGTAGAAAACAAAGAATTCTAATTCAATAAATTTTATAAAACATTTTATTACAGAGAATTTCAGAATATATATTGTGAATATACTATTTCCCCTTTCAAGGGCAGAAGATTGCAGGTGCTCTCTGCATGAAACTCTTTTTTCAAGGTACCTTTCTTAGGACTATTAATTTGTGAATATAGTTTAGTAAAAACAGCAAGGTTTTTTTTTGTAAGAAATACTTTGAGAGGGAGTTTGTAATAGATCTGGGGTTATTTCCAATTGCAATATTTTTATTATTCTTTTTTTTCCAATGGGTCAAATAATTTTTTATGATATTTTAATTTTTTTACATTTTATTATTTTTATTTAAATTCCAGTTAGTTAATATACACTGTAATATTAGTTTCAGATATACAATATAGTGATTCCACATTTCCAAAAACATCCAGTGCTCATCACAAGTATACTCCTTAATTCCTCCTACCCACCTCTCCTCAGTTTGTTCTCTATCATTAAGACTCTGTTTCTTGGTTTGCCTCTCTCTCTTTTTTCACTTTTCTCATTTGTTTTCTTTCTTAAATTCCACATTATACCTTCTGTCCCTCTCTCTCTTTTTCTTCCTCTCAGACCCCAATAATTCTAATACTGCTTTATGGTATTACTGATTTCTCGATGCCCCTCCCCTCATGGTCCTTTAGTTGTTTCTCTTTCCCTCTTCTTCCTTCTTTTCCATCATCTTGTTTTCTATGTCACTGACTCTCTCTTCTGCCTCATTTACCCTAGTTGTTAGAGCATCTATTTTAGACTACATCTCGGTTAAAGCATTTTTAAGTTCGGCCTGATTAGATTTTATTTCTGCACTAAAAGAGTCTCTACTGTCGTTTATGCTTTTTTCAAGCCCAGCTAGTAACTTTGTAATTGTTGTGCTGAATTCCAGCTCTAATATTTTACTTATATCCATATTGATTAGATCTGTGGCAGAGAGAATTACCTCCAGTTCTTTCTTTTGTTGTGAATTCCTCCTTCCAGTCCTTTGGCCCAGAGAAGAATGGATGAACAAGAGAACAAAATCAAAAATCTCAACCGTGACCCAAGTGAAATACACACCAGACAAATCCGAAGAGGTCAGAAACCAAAAAAGAAAAGAAAAAGGAAAAAAAAAAAAAAAAAGAAAAAGAAAAGGGAAAAAGAGAGAGAATATAATCTCGCAGGTGGACAAAACAAGGTGATACATTTGGTCCTGGGTGTATTTTGGTCATTTTGTTAGAAGACACTAAATCCCAAGATTATAAAGAAAGCAAAACATATATATATATACACAAAAATAAAATTGAATACAGTGAAAGGAAGCCAAAAATGAAGAATATATCTATAAAATGTAAATGTAAAAATGAAAGTTAAAAAATACTTAAAAACAAAGAGTTGATAAAAGAAGAAACTAGTTGCAAAGGAAAAAAAGAAAAAAGAAAAGGAAAATTTTAAACTCAAGGATTAAAGAATCATGAGAAAAAACCCTCAAGTTCTATGTACTATTTTCTCCTAGTGCTGCAGTTTTACAGTTCTGTATGCTCAATAAACTTGGTAATTAGCTGGCGAATTCATAGGTGTTCAGAATGATTTGACAGTTATCTAGCTAAATTCAAGGGACCAGATGAAATGAGGTCCCCACTCTTCCACCATCTTGCCTTTCTCCCAGGTAGTTCTATTTTTAACTTTTTAAGAAACCTCCATACTGTTTTCCAGAGTGGCCGCACCAGTTTGCATTCCAATCAACAACACAACAGGGTTCCTCTTTTTCGCCATATCCTTGCCAGCACCTGTTGTTTCCTGTGTTGTTGATTTTAGCCATTTTGACAGGTGTGAGGTGATCTCTCA
This sequence comes from Ursus arctos, assembly GCF_023065955.2. Taxonomy (NCBI): domain Eukaryota; kingdom Metazoa; phylum Chordata; class Mammalia; order Carnivora; family Ursidae; genus Ursus; species Ursus arctos. The sequence continues at coordinate 21,034,205 of NW_026622852.1, forward strand.
TTGTAATTTTGATTTGCATTTCCCTGGTGATGAGTTATGTTGAGTATCTTTGCATTTGTCTACTGGCCATCTTCATGTCTTCTTTGGAAAATGTCTATTCATGTCTTCTGCCCATTTTTAATTGGATTATTCATTTGGGGGTGTTAAGTTTTATAAGTTCTCTCTATATTCTATTATTAATAGGTAGCCAAGACTGTAAACTAGGAGGCATCAGGATACTCGGATTTGTGTAACAGGATTTACAGCACAAGTAGCATCAGAGTTTAAGAACTCTAAAATTGCCAGGACAGTTAGTGCTCAAAACATGAGACAAAACACAAAACAAAAAAATCAGTCATAGTTTACATTCATTGATTGCTTACTTTGTAACACGTCCTTTAGAATTTACATATATATCACACATACTCTCTCTATACATATTATTTCACTTAATATTCACAGTAACTCCTATTAGCCCCCTTGGACAGATGAAGAAACTGAAGCTTAAACAAATTAGATAACTTGCCCAAGGTCACAGCTAACAAGTGCTGGAGACAGACTGAAAACATAGCTCTAACCACTGCACCACTTATTAGATCTTCAGGCTGTTTCCTCATCAAGGAAGAAAATCAAGATGGAACCTAGTGGAATATCAGTTTAGAAAAGCCATGGTGCCTCAACAACTTTAGTCTGGAGACAAGCAGTGTGATGACCTCAGCCCCTCTTCTTTCACCCACTCTCACAGGTGGCAGTGGTCATGAGAATAATGAATGAAGGAAAGAACCATGGAGCTAATCAGTGGGGTGAAACACCTAAAGAAGATGACTGCAACTGAGACCTCAGAGAAAGAACACAGTAGAAAGTGCTAGAGAACATCCACTGGGAATCAGGTAGCTATGAAGGTAATGAGATGCCTGGAGACAATCCATGTGAAATCTTTGAAGCAGGTGACAGGATCTTGCCAAGAATATGAGATCTTTCTCAATCTTCTGACCATTAATTTCACCCTGTTAAGACACTACTTTTTTTTCCTAAAAGAAAGAGCCAAAAAATTGTCAATTTCCTAAATTTTCATGCCTGTAACAACTTGCATCAAAATAAAATAAGGCCATTTTTTTTCATATGAACATTTATTATTTATACTTAGAAGAGCAAAAAAATAGAAAATATACACAGAATATAAACATTTACAATTATATAGTACAAAAACAATTTTAAATATATAATAATCACATTTAACATTTTCTTTAAAAACAAAAATGGTTTTGGGGTATCTATGGTTAGAAAAAATTGAATACACAATTATTGCTGATTGCTTATTAACTGCTCTTTGTAATATTTTTGAAAAATTTGTAAAGAATGTAGAATACCATGGGAATTGTAAAATAATTTTAAACAAAATATTTTAGTTGTTGACAAAAATAAATAGGCTATTACTTATATAAGCAAATTACTAAGGTGCAAGTTTCATGCTATGCAAAATCAGTCCTATTTACAGTTTTATTTAACAGTCCTTTTTAAATGATATACATTTGAAAGATGGATAATAGTGCTTCTTATAACACTGCAAATATTAAAGGTGCACATATCCTCAGTAGCAGAATAATTGCCTATTTACTACTTGCAACTATACACCTAAAATGTCAGTTGATTTACGCTAACGATTCTGATTTATGTATGATTAAAGAGGGTTGGAAATTATGATTTTGATGAAAATTATTGCTTGCCTAAAATGGTAAGTCAAAAGTTAATTCATAATTGCCTCTCAGAAAAGATCATTTATTATTCTGGTGAGTATTATCAATGACTTCTAAAATCCTATACTCTGAAAGTGATTAAGATAATGGACTCTGGAACGATATTCCTTCAGTTTAAAGCTCTGTATCTCCACTCAATAGCTGAGCTAATGTTACTCTATAGTTGGGTAAACTTGGGAAAGTCATTTCAGTTTCCTGATAGGTACAATGAAGATAGTAATAGATATAACACATTAGGTTAGATGAAGACCATACGAGTTAATAATTATGAAGTGCCAAAAGCACAAGTCTTGACATATCTCTGTGAGACTAAATTTGTCTTCTAAAATCTCGATACATATAATAGAATGGAATTGTACATTAATCCACCGATTTTTTACATATATGTAAACAGAGACTGACAGCAAATGGACATACAGAATCTTTTGGAGATGATGGAGACGTTCAAAAACTAGATTATGATTATGGCTGCATAACTCAGTAAATTTACTAAAAGCACTGGATTGTACTGTTAAGACAGATCAGTTCTATGGTATATAAATTATACCTCGATGAAATTATTTAAAATGTGTGTGTATATATTATGAATTATATACATATTACATATACATATAATTAAGAAAAGGATATGTGTGTATACATACATAAACATATACATATGTTTATATATATGGTGGAATACTGAAAAGTTTTATTTTCTAAGATAAAGTAAAGATTAGAAACAAATCAGTATTAAATTTATAATTAAATACATCAGAGTATGTATTTGTTAGAAACTTAGTAGTTACCAGTTAATGTTGAGTACCTATTATGTGCTAAGAATTTGGGGATATAAAGGTAAACAGGATACCTTCCACTGTCTTTGAGGAGGAGCTCTTAGTGTAAGGCAGGGGAAGGAAAACTAAGGTCACAGGACAAATTCAACCTGCCATTTTTGCCTTATGAACTAAAAAACATTTTATAATTTTAAATGGCTGAGAAAATAAAGAATTATATTTTGTGACACATGCAAATGGCATGAAATTCACATTTAAGTGTCAATAAATGAAGTTTCCTTAGAACACAACCACACTCTCACCATTTGTGTATTGTCTATGGCTGCCTTCAAGTTACAATGGTAGAGGCCAGTAGCTGAAACAGAGACTGTACACCCAACATAACCTAAAATATTTACTATCTCATCCTTTCAAGAAAACAGCTTGCTGCCAGCCCTTGTTCTAAAATGGAGGACAGAGATAGAAAGAATTTGTGGTTAATCTTATTGGCTTTAAATGTTTCTATTGAGAACCTTTCTAAAATCCATTAGTCTGAGTTTCTTCCTGGTACACCAAACACAACCATTTGACAAGCTGAATACTGTTGCCCCAGTAACCTTTGACTATTTGAGGCTTCTGTATTTTAAATTTCAATAGTCTAGTCTCAATATTGAAAGGACCTATAAGTATGAAAACAACAATTCAGAAAACATACAAAGACTATAATGACTATATTTTATATTTTGGATTGTTACAATAATTTTCCTTTAAAAATAAATGCTTTATTTTTTTGTTTAAAAAAAAACTTAGAAGACAGCCATTCAAATTACTATTAAACAACTATTCTATTAAAGATATAGACCATCTTATTTTTTAAAAGATTTATTCATTTTGAGAGAGAGAGAGAATGCAGTGGGGAGGGACGAGGGAGAAGAGAGTCTCAAGCAGACTCCCTGCTGAGCGAAGAGCCCCGGGTGGGGCTCCATCCCACCACCCTGAGATCACGACCCAAAAGAAACCAAGAGCCAGCCCCTTAACTGACTGCACCACCCAGGCGCCCTATATAGAACATTTTAATGTGCAAGTAGCCTTACATTTTACCAAAGATGCAATCATAAACCTGGGAAAAAGCCTGGCAGTCTTAAAAAATAATCCTATTTGACAAATACACACATAAAATCAATATGTAAATTGAATGCAATCAACAATGGGGTAACAGATTAAATATTATCATAATCATATATTGATATTCTTATCTATTGATATAAAGTATAAGCTGGTGCTTAAAATATGTGCACCTTTAAATAAAAATTATATTTTATATAAAATGCAACAAATTCAAACCCAATAACTCATAAAAAGCATCTTAGTGACATTAAATTTCCATACATCCTTCCTTTGGCTCCTTTTTTTAATTCATTTATTCATTTAGTATTAAAATTTCATTTTATTGTAATATAGAATACATCTATCAGCAATATTCTAGCAAACTTCTTGAAAAGCCTGAGAAGGAGTAGAGAAGGCATTGCCATAGATTTACAAGCATGAGAGTAGCATGTATCAGATTTCATCATTTTGTGTGTTTTTCATTAAACATTTATGATTAAACATGTTGATTTTTTATTACTTTCAAATTACATTGTGATACTCATAAAAATTCATGATTTGAAATGTTTCTTAAAATTAGCCCAAGGTACCTGAAATTGTATCTTCATTTTTAGAAAATGTGTTCCTAATTTTAAGCAGTATTCATAATTGTAATTTAAGATAGCTTAATTCTGAAAAGGCAATTGCGTAATTCAGGCTATTCACTCATTATATTCCATTTTAATAGTATTAGTAATAAACAAAGTCTAAGTCATGTAGAAAAATTCTAAACTGGATTACTCAAAATGATTTTGTCAAACTGTAACTGTTCTCCTAAATAGAATAATAAACGATATCTCAGGTTTAACTGCTTCAATATTCAATTTTATAAACACTCCTTTTTCATTCTTTCACGAAGAAAGGTTTGATTTGCTGAAATACATCTAAAGACACCTATGGGAGGAGTGCATTTTGGAATAATGTAACTTAGAAATTTCCCAAGATCCCCTGCTTAAATTCTATTTTATTTTTATTTGGAATTCTTCCTCTTCACAGGCTTAAATTCAGAAAAAGATCCATCCCATTCATAGCTTCATTTCTATTGTTTTATTTCCATTGCAATGAAATACCAGCCATACTGGCATTGTCTCTTAATTAAGAGGAATTAGCAAAGGAGCAAATTAAAACTCCTGGTGTTTTAAGTGGGAGAGGGGGCACAGCAGTGTAGGCAGGGAGAGACAAGGTCCATAAAAGGCAATGAGTGAGAGGGGGGTGCCTGGAAGCAAGAAAGGGAGCAAGAATGGCACTCCAATATCAGTCAAGAAGACAGCCTCTCCTGTGAAAGTCTGATTCAGGCAATGGTAATAGCAATCGTCCTCCATGCCACACAAATGTGAAACGATATTCCTTAAAAGAGCTGCATGCAAGGCAGGCCCTGCACTAAGTACACTTTTGTCACACACACACACACACACACACACATTATTATTACCCTCATTATGCAATTGCTAAAACCGAGGCCCAGAAATACTCAGAAACTTGCCCTGTGGTCACACCATGTAAGGGGCACAGCTAGGATTCTAATGCTAGCAACCTAGCATAATAATTAAGGATATGGACTCTGCATTGGGTTTGAATCTTGAGTCAGCCACTTTTGTGTGACCTTGACCTAGTTTCTTAACCTTTCTGTGACTGTTTCCTTATGAGTAAAATGAGAATAATAATAGGTAACATTTGCAAAGTCTTCAGAATAATGCCTGGCTCTTAGTAAGTGCTATATGAAAGTTGGATTAAAAATTTTTTTAAAAAGAGGAAAGAAAGCAATTATGAGACTCTCTATATAGCCTATGTTCTTAACTACTACTGTAGGCTATGCTGCCACTCTCATCTACTTTGGATACTGAACTATACTGTCAGTGTCTGGTGTTACCACATATTCATGCTGGTTTGCCGAAAAAATTAATATAGTTGATAAACCCCTAGCCAGACTTATCAAAAGAAAGAAAGAAAGAAAGAAAGAAAGAAAGAAAGAAAGAAAGAGGACCCAAATGATAAAATCACAAGTGAAAGAGGAGAGATCACAACCAACACCACAGAAATACAAACAATTATAAGAGAATACCATGAAGTATTATATGCCAACATGGGCAACCAGGAAAAATAGTCAAATTCCTAGAAATTTACAAACTATCAAAACTGAAACAGGAAGAAATAGAAAATTTGAACAGACCCATAATCAGCAAAGAAATTGAATCAGTAATAAAAATCTCCCAAGGAATGCCTGGGTGCCTCAGTCGGTTAAGCATCTGCCTTGGGCTCAAGTCATGATCCCAGGGTCCTGGGATCAAGTCCGACATCAGGCTCATTGCCTGGTGGGGAGCCTGCTTCTCCCGCTGTCTGCTTCTCCCTCTGCCTGCCACTCCCCCTTCTTGTGCTTTCTTTATCTCTCTCTCTCTCTCTGTCTGACAAATAAATAAAATCTTTTAAAAAATCTCCCAACAAACAAAAGTTCTGGACCTGATGCCTTCCCAGGGGAATTCTAGCAGACATTTAAAGAAGAGCTAATAACTATTCTTCCCAAACTGTTCCAAAAAACAGAAATGGAAGGAAAACTTCCAAACTCATTCTACAAAGACAGCATTACCTTGATTCTGAAAGCAGACAAAGACCTGATTAAAAAGGAAAATTACAGGCCAATATCCCTGATGAACAAGGGTGCAAGAATTCTCAAAAAAATACTAGCAAGTTGAATTCAACAGTACAGTAAAAGAATTATTCACTACAATCAAGTGGGATTTATTCCTAAGCTGCAGGGGTAGTTCAATATTCACAAATCAATCAATGTGATATACCACATTAATAAAAGAAAGGATAAGAACAATATGATCCTCTCAGTAGATGCAGAAAAAGCACCTGACAAAATATAGCATCCATTCTTGATAAAACCCTCAACAAAGCAGGGATAGATGGAACATACCACAACATCATAAGGGCCATATAGGAAAGATCCACAGCTAATATCATCCTCAATGGGGAAGAAATGAGAACCTTTCCTGTATAGTCAGAAACAAGATTAAGGATGTCCACTCTCACCATTACTATTTAACATAGTACAGGAGTTTTAGCCTCAGCAATCAGACAACAAAAAGAAATAAAAGGCATCCAAATCAGCAGGGAAGAAGTCAAGCTTTCACTATTTGCAGATGGCATGATACTCTACGTAGAAAATCTGAAACACTCCACCAAAAAATTGCTAGAATTAATACACGAATTCAGCAAAGTTGCAGGATATAAGTTAATATGCAGAAACCTGTTTCATCTCTATACACCAATAGTTAAGCAGCAGAAAAAGAAATCAAGGAATCAATCCCATTTGCAGTTGTACCAAAAACAATAAGATACCTAGGAATAAACCTAACTGAAGAGGTAAAAGATCTGTACTCTGTAAGCTATAGAACACTTACGAAAGAAATTGAGGAGGACACAAAGAAATGGAAAAACATTCCATGCTCACAGACTGAAAGAACAAATACTGTTAAAATGTCTATACTACCCACAGCAATCTACACATTCAATGCAATCCCTATCAAAAACACCACCAGCATTTTTCACAGAGCTAGAACAAACAATCCTAAAATTTGTATGGAACCACAAAAGACCCTGAATAGCCAAAGCAATACTAAAAAAGAAAAACAAGAATGGGGGCATCATGATTCTGGATTTCAAGCTATATTACAAACCTGTAGTCAACAAGACAAAATGGTACTGGCACAAAAACAGACACATAGATCAATGGAACAGAATAGCAAATACAGAAATGGACCCTCAACTCTATGGTCAACTAATCATCAACAAAGCAGGAAGGAATATCGAATGGAAAAAAAAGAGAGTCTCTTTAAAAAATGGTATTGGTAAAACTGGATAGCAACATGCAGGAGAAAAAAACTGCACCACTTCCTTATCTCATACACAAAAATAAATTCAAAATGGATCAAACACCTATATGTGAGACAGGAAACCATCAAAACCCTAAAGGAGAACACAGGCAGAAACCTCTCTGACCTTGGCTATAGCAACTTCTTACTAGACACACTGTCGGAGGCAAGGGAAACAAAAGCAAAAATGAACTATTGGGACTTCATGGAGATAAAAGCTTCTGCACAGCAATGGAAACAACCAACAAAACTAAAAGGCAGCCTACAGAATGGGAGAAGGTATTTGCAAATGACATATCTGATAAAGGTGTAGTATCCAAATCTATAAAGAACTTATCGAAGTCAACACCTAAAAAACAAATAATCTGGTTAAGAAATGGGCAAAAGACATGAATAGACACCTTTTCAAAGAAGACATCCAGATGGCTAACAAGCACATAAAGATGCTCAGCATCACTCACCATAAGGGAAATACAAATCAAAACCACAATGAGATACCATCTCACACCTATCAGAATGGTGAAAACTAACAACACATGATGTTGTTAATCTCTGAGGATGCAGAAAAAGGGGAACCTTCTTTCACTGTTGGTGGGAATGTAAACTGGTGTAGCCACTCTGGAACACGGTACCCAGGTTCCTCAAAAAGGTAAAAATAGAACTATCCTATGATCCAGCAATTACACTACTAGGTATTTACCTAAAGGATACAAAAATACAGATTTGAAGGGGTGCATGCACCCCAATGTTTATAGCAGCATTATCAACAATAAACTGTGGAGAGAGCCCAAATGCCTATCAACCAATGAATGGATAAAGATGTGATATCTATCTATCTATCTATCTATCTAGCCATACACAATGGAATATTACTCAGCCATCAAAATGGTAATCTTGTCATTTGCAAAGACATGGAGCTAGAGTGTATTATGTTAAGTAAAATAAGTCAGTCAGATAAAGACAAATACTATGATTTCATTCGTATGTGGGATTTAAGAAAGGAAACAGATGAACATATGGAAAGGCAGGGAAAGGAGAGAGGGAAACAAACCATAAAAGACTCTTAAGGATACAGAACAAATGAGAGTTGATGGAGAGAGGTGGATGGCGGATGGGCTAGATGGGTGATGGGTATTAAAGAGGGCACTTGTGATGAGCACTGGGTGTTGCATGTAAGTGACAAATCACTGATTTCTACTCCAGAAACCAATATTGCACTGTATGTTAACTAATTAAAATTTAAATTAAAAAAATAAAATTTGGTTTAAAAAAAGTATTTATTGCCATGTGCTACTGAGAAACATGAAAGTATAGCAAACAGACCAAGAAAAGTGTTTCAAATAGTTTTACCTAAATGTTTTTGTAAGTAGTTACCAAATGTGCATATATATATATATATATATATATATATATATATATATATATATGCTGATACTATTTGGGTTAAGTAATTATTATAAAAGGGAAAAAGAGGTGGCATTAGAGTTTCATTGATAATAAACTGACTCTTCATGGCTACATTAATCTATGCTTAAAGAAAAATATAGAAATCATAAAGAAACACAAAAACCCTACTTTAAATCCATGCCCTTAAATTTTTTTGTGTGTTCTGCCTCGCAAGGTACTAGGTGATCAGAATATGCCCTGCATTTCATCTCAATCCAACACAGAAAAATTGAGTCTTGGTACAACCTAAAGTATGCTATAAATGATCAAGGAATTTATTTGTGGAACCAATATTATCTATAGTTAATTCATTAGACATTTAACGAATATTTAATGCTTCTTAAATTTTAAAACGATAAATATATTTTGAATTGAACTTAACTGTAAAACAAATCAAAGTGAAAGACATTACAATTTTAGTTATACCTTAGCAAAAATAAAACCTGAAGTAAAAAAATGGAAATAGTATATAAACTAATAGGAAAGATTGTGAAAAAATTTTCATGGTCCTTCATGAGTAGGGTTTACAAAAGGAAAGGAACACTCAGGTGCTGACATGCCATCAAAAATAAAACACGTGGGGAAACATATCAACCTATCATGGCACACTTTCTAAAAACCAGTGTTAACTTTAGCCTTTTAAAGGCTGGGCAGAAAAGTATGCAACAAGACAAGCAGCTGCTATGGTATCTCAAAGAATGAGAACTAAGAGTTAAGACAAACACCATGCTGGAAAGACATCTAAAATCTGAAAATCCAAGTCATCATTTTTCATAGGATAGAATTCTCTTTCATAGGAGAGGACTAAGCTTGCAAGGAACAGAGGGATCACACGTGAGAAATCCCTTAGAATTCTCTGCCTCCCCCGTAATATGCAGTAAGTGGGGAAGAAAAGAAAAGGTTGGAAAAGGACTAGCAGTTAGGAAGAAAATGGAGGGCAAAAATTTGAAACAGCAAGAATAGAGTAAGTAAACTGTAGGCAGAGTGGCTTTCATTTAGATGGAGCTGAAGGGATTGAGATTCAAGTCAGCATATGAAAATCTGAACTGATTTCTCACTATAATAACCTGTTCAGAAAATGAAGATTAGCATGTAGAGTAGTGTGAGTAACCACAATGGTAATAAAAATCATATATTCCATGTTTATAAATTAGAAAAGGAAATGTCTTAATCAAGTGTGAAAAGGTTCTTAAGAAATGTCTCTGCCCATTGACTTGGATAAACTTTGACCATGTAACTGTCATTGTCACTGATATTAGTCAGCTTTAAAACTGTTCACTGATTGCATTTTCCACAACATCCAAAGCATCAATTCTCAAAATTTGGTTCACTGCTGTACCTTTGGCTATAGGTACACATATGTGCCAATTAAGCTGCTTGTCAAGTCAAAATTGCAATTAACCTTTCATTAAATTTATAGCAATCTTCTGCTTTGAAAGTCATCAAGTCACACAGATCAAAGTAGACATATGGCTTCTGTGATCCAGATTGACAAAGAGCAATTTGTCACACTATCTGGAAGAATGCTCCATTGACCACCTACATCAGAATTCCCCCATGATATCTATAAAGATCTTCAAATTCCTAAGTCCCCAGCTGGGCTTTTCCTAAGTCCCCAGTGCAGTCCTAGGAAGCTTTATAGTCATTATTTCATTGAAGCATTATATCACACCTATGAAATAGTTAGCACTACACTACAATCCTTATTTTACAGATGACCTTATTAAATAACTACAAAGTTATAGAGCCAGGGTTCAACTCAGATTCCATAGTCGGACCCCATAGTCCGACTACTAAACCACTGCAGTATTCCCTCTTTCCTAATTAATTTGGGTATAGACACAGGACCATTTGTTTTGACAACATAAAAATGCTACCATAGATGTATTCTGTGCATAAGTTGGAAGACAATTATCACCGGAGTTCTTTCCTGCCTTTTATCATTCCTTCCTAGTCTCCGAATATTAAAAATGAAGCCAAGGACAAATGGTGAGTAAAGGGGCATCTTTAGCTGTTCTCTCATGAATTAATCACCTAACATGCATAAACAAAAAATAAACAATGAGAACTCATTGATAAAAGGGGGAAAATAAGTGCTAAAAGGAATGTCTTCTCTATATAATAGTTTTTTAGCAATTTCTATTAAATACAGAAAATTGCAGAAATTGCAATAATTGTATCTAAAATATCCTTAATTCCAGATTTACAAGTACCATGAAACTCTGATAGATTCTCTATCTTTCTATACTAGTTTACTTAAAGTTGGCAAAAATTATGTGTTCTAGTCTGAAGGAGAAACCTATGGAAAATGTTTCCAAAATAATGATCATACATTAATTTGGTTAGATTGAAATCCTTGGCTTTATTTACTTCTAAGGAGCATTGCATGTAGGTCTTGTCCAGAATATATAAACACTGGCATATAAGCAAAATATGTGTCCCTTAAGAAAGCAAATGTCTGGATATTTCCAATGGTTTAATTTATCCAAATATAAAGGCATATGGGTCCATCATCAAAGATTCCTGTATCCTAGTAAATATGAAAAGGATAATTCAAAGTAACAGAAGATGAAAAGAACAAGCATGTGCCGAACAAATAACTCAACTATGCTATGTTATGAGTAATAACTATGTAGTATGATTACACATTTCAAAGTAAGAAAAATAAGAACAGCCAGAATTTATGAAGTTATTTCTTTGTACCAAGCATTATAGTAAACACCTTACAAACATTAGCATGTTTTCTTCTCACAATAATTTTTTGAAATATGTATGAACAGTAGCAATTTATAGGAGGATAACTATGAAACTCTGACAGGTTAAGTAACTTGACCCAAGTCATGCAATTTTAAAGTGCCATGCCTGGGATAGACACCCATCTTTATGGACTCAATATTTTGTACCACAAGGTAAAAATGTCTTCAAATTATTCTAACCAGGGATTGTGCTGGATTAGTTTGAAAGGGGTTGTACCAGATTTGACACAGCGCCCAGGTACAAATGATACACTGGCTGAAAGCCACCTATGAACACCATTTCCATCACCTTCCTGGACTGCAATCAGAGGATTAGCAAGATCCTGCCTTTCTCATCCCATGCAGTCATCTGCCTTCAGACACCTGCAGGATACAGGCTCTAGGAGATTTCTTGGTTATGTTAACTCATTGTAAGAAGCCCCAGAGCAAATATTATCATAAGCCCTTTACCTGGTGTCATGGTGCTTCATTTTAACCTCTAGGAACTTGATCAACTTTACTCTGTGGGAATGTGTTCCTTACACTCTGGTAGAATGCAAGTAGGAAAGAAAATTCAGTAATTTGATTTGAACTCAATAGAAAGAACTTGAGAAGAAGTTTAACTATATAGGTTTTATTGTTCTAATTGCTTTGATTTTTTTACTGTTAATTAGCAATTCACTCACCAAATTATTTTTGAACTTATGTCACAAGCGCTCTTTTTCATTCAAAGTATACTGTGATAACATTTCAATTGAATGTGAGAATTGGTTCTCAAATTAACTTATTTTGTCATTATCATACCTGCAGGATTCAAAATTAATATTTGGCAGCTTGGATCACTGACTTTCACAAAAATTCATCTCATATTATAGTCTCTCTGTTGTAGAAAGTCACTATCTTATTAAATAGCTCAGCAGGAAGCAACTAAATGTCCATGACAGGTAAGAAAGGCATAAATTAAGCCACTGGAAATATCCAGATATTTGCTTTCTGGAGGAACACGGAAATAATGATAAAAAATACTGGCAGCTAACATTAACTCATTGCTTACTATGTATCAGAGCCTAAGCTAACACATAACCTTATTTATTCTTCACAATAATCATTTAAAATGGATATCACCCTCCTCTGACATGTTTTAAGAAAGAAATCAAAGACCAAAGAGACACAACATCTAAGTTTGAGGGTCTAAATGAATGAATGAATGTAACAGAACTTCTAATAATTTTGGCCTGAATAAAACAGACAACCTTAAGGAACAGCTAGCTAGAAGATCTGATTTCATTCTTGGAAGCTCTGTGAAGCTAAATTTTATTACTGTGACACTAATAATTATAGCTAACATTAATCTAACACTTATTATTTTCTAAGTATTTTATATACATGATCTTCCACTTAGGCTTATGCGATAAATATGGTATAAGTACTATTACATAAATGCTTATTCTCAATTTATCAACAAAGAAATTAAGACTTAGAGGTTGAGTAATTTGCCCAATTACCATGCATCTGTTAAATGACTGAGCCAAGACTCAGATCAGTTCTAAGTCCTGACTTAGCCTCTACACTACATATTCCTGTAAGAAATTCAAACTTCTGCAGTGACAGTTTGTCTCACCATAGCCAACTACATATATGCTCCTGAATCAATGGTGGAGTTTGTTCTTCCAGAGCTTAGAGAGAGGGAGCACAATGAAAGGGGTAGGAAAGGATGCTAGATCCATTTCATCTCACCTCCTTGATGTCCAATTATACCAAAGGAAGAACAACAACACATTAAAGCTCAAAAACAGGACAAATGAGGACATATCAAGCTCTGAACTTCTGTAATCAGAGAAGGTATCTGTTGATATTCCTCTTATTGAACAGCTGTGAGGAACTCCCATATGGAACACAGGAGTTAACTGAGAATGATGGTTTAATTGAGTAAAATATGTATTTTCTTTACTACCTTATCTTAAAAAAATTCTATGAGATACAGCCCTAAATTGTATAATAGAATTGAACTTTTTAAGAACATATTATTCTTTACCACAGCCTTTTTTTTTTCCTTCAAATTCTTGACTAATGCAGATTGTGTGGTATTGACAAAAAAGCACTACAAATTTGAGTATTCATCCTAGTTCTGGCATTATGAGTTGGACCGTGGTAAGGCTTCATCTCTCCGGTCTTCAACTTCCCCCTCAATAATATGAGGGGATAAAGCAGTTAATATTCTCAGCAAGAATGTTTCTGAAACATCTATGATTATTCAGTGCTCTTCTGGAAAACAGTTTAATAACTGGAAGCACAAAGGGAATAAAGATATTTAATTTTATACACTATTTTTTCCTTGCCGTATTTATTAATACATTTCCAAAACAAAAGTATCAACTCAAAGACACATATAAGGTATATGGATTCATCATGTAAGCTACAAGTTAGATCTAGTGTCAGGAGCTTCACAAACCACTGTTACATTCAGCATTTACTTTAGAGAAGTAGTTAGTTTAAAGATCAAGAGGAGTAAGTAATCTCTATCATATCACATAGATTTGAATCCCAATTCCCCTGCTCCCATGGTGATATGGGTAAGACAACTTCTCCAAAACTCAGTTTCTCACCTGTGAAATGAGAGTGATGATGCTTATCTTGAAAGGCTGTTTAAAGGATCAAATGGGATAAATTATGCATAGTTCTTAAAATCAATCACTGGTACACATTAAGCCCTTAACAAATGTTAGCTAATGATGTTAATTTACCTACATTTTCTTGGGAACCCCAATATATAGTTGGGAAACAGAAACTCAAAGAAACTAAATAATTTTCCCATGAATGCACAATTAGAAAGCAATGAAATTGGAATGTAAATTCAGTTCTACCAGATTTTTAAATCTGTGTGCACTTTCCCTCAGACCACACCACTGCCCCAGTCTGCAGCTCTGGCACTCAAATCCTGTCTTCCAGTTGTCTTATCTCTTCATCTGTTAATATTCTGATCCTGTCTCTAGTTAGACAATAAACTGTTCAAGTGTCTTCTGCTTATAATCCATTTTTCCATAATGCCCAGTACAGGGTAAGATGCTACGGAAAAAAGAATATCAGCCTTTATTCCTCTAAAGGAAAAGAAGGCAATAATATCTGGGTTTATATGCCAGCTCTGGCACTTACTAGTTATGGGATCTTGGCCATGTTTTTTAACTTCTCAATAAAACAATTTCCTCATTTGTAAATGGGTATAACAATTATACCTGCCTCCTAACAATTAAATGTATAGATTAATTATGTGCTTCTACATATTAAGCGCTCAATGAATGAAAGCCCTTTAAAATATATCATTAATACTCCCACTTATTTTTACTCTTGGTGCTTCCTTTTCTCCTTCATAAAGTGAGTGGCCTATCTCAAAGGGTTGCTGTGAGCATTAAATGAGAAAATGTGTCCTTAGAAGAGTGTTATCTCATAATATGATCAAATAATGCATCTCTTTTATTAACTAGATAGTAAGTATAATATAGCTTCCAAGATCACAAAGAATTAACCACACCTAGAAGTTTTTTGGTCCTCCATCTTTCATGTTCCATACATCTAGGCCTGTTTCTCTGAGGTTCTTGTCTACAAGCCAATTCACAACCTTCTGCTCATGGCAAAACCAGGACAGCTCACTTCCTCTAACAGGTAACAGGCAAATGGGAACCACAGCCTTACTCTAAAGAGACAATGCTTAATGTACTGTAAAGGTATGACTATCAGAGGCATTCATGAACCAAAGTACCTTCTTTTACACCCTAGATGCCACCTTATAGTGGCCACTTACTCAAATGATACACAGGTCTTAATTTCTTACTATCGCAAGTCTTCAATGATCATTTTGATCCCACTGCTACTTTATCATATCATCTAACTAAAAAGGTGGTAGGAAATATAACCCACCAGCCAGGTAAAAGTAAGAACAACAATACCTATGAAGATTATTGTTTTTCTTTAGCAAAAAAAAGACCCATGGAATGCTGAAAAAAAAATTTTTATAGAGCTAAAATCCAACTAAATATTTCTATCAAGTCTATTAATGCATATCTTTCAGTTAAATTCAGCAGACTTAAATTCTGAAATGTGTGCTTCTAATATGATGGCAAATAATTTTGCTAAAATGCATTCTGTTCTGTGTATGCTAATTATCACAGTCCAAGAAAATAGGTTCCGGGCTTTGACTATCAATATCTTCATTATTGGAGGTGAACTGATATGCCCCCAAAACTTTCATCCCCTTCATTTTTGAGTAGACTAAAAATACAAAGTTTTCATAAAGCAATTAAAATCAGTGGGGTTTGGACTATAGGCATAAAACAGCATTAAACTCATTATGCTTACACTATAGTCTACTTTATTTATATTTATTATACTAATATATCTTTTAAGACAGAGCACAGTAGTTTTGGTTGAACAATAATACACTCTTTTGTTGAGTAAATGATCACAGGCTTTCAAATATTTCACAGTAATTTCAACAGCTGTAAAATAGTAATAGTATTATTATTTTTAACACTCTTCCAAACTGTTTGCAGATCTGCATATAAATAATAATGAAAACTAAAAGGCAGATGAAGAAAACAATGCTTCCAAAGATCAACTTTAACATTATAGGATATTTTAAAAAGTTATTTCAACCAAATAAACTCCAAAGTCTACATACTCTCATTCTCCCTGTGCTTTATTTATTTTTCTACTTTTCTAGGCCTTAGGCATAATGCCTGGAACATAATTAGAATTCAGTAAATATTTGCTTGATGAGTTTGTGAATGAATGGCAGGAGTTTTTTGGAGTTTTATTTTTATCTGCTTGGCCTTATATTGTGTTGCATATGCAATGCAGTTCCATGAATGCCAAACACTATTTGATGATTTTTATAGTGCATGCAATTGTACATTGAAGCTCTATGAGAAGACAGGATTTTCTGTCTTGTTGACTGCTATATTCCCGTGCCTAGATCAGCTTCTGGCATATACAAGGTGTTCGATATGTACTTGTTGAATAAAAATGGAATGAACCATGAAATTCTAATGTTCTTTTCATACTAAAACAAAGTAACAAAAACCCATTATTGTTCATTTTTGTGCTCCAAGAATATATGAAATTATAACTTAATTACGTATTTAGATTTAAAGTTTGAAAATATGGGGGAATCTGTTGTATATATATAAAATATATAGACTTTAAAATCTGTGTGCATTTCCCCCCCAAATATATACATACATATCTGTGTGTGTGTGTGTGTGTGTGTGTGTGTGTGTGTATAAATATACATATTTGAGGGCCTTTAATATGTCAGGCACTGTGATTAATGCAGAGAGGGATTCTGCTCCCACAGCTGTGTTAATGTACCCCCAGGATAGCACTCATCACAATGCATTGTAATGAGTTTTGTCCGATCCCCATACACATCATGCTCTTTTATCCTCTATGCCTTGTCACATGAAATTCCATCTTTCAGAGCCATTATTTCACTGCCCACTTCCATGTGAATTTGTAGGACACCCTATAGACATCTGCCCAAAACTGGTGAATTGCTTTATGTGGGAAAAACTCCCAAACAAAACATCTTGTGTCAAAAGATGTGAGTCCATGAGAGACTATGGACTCCAGGAAACAAACCAAGGGTTTCAGAGGGGAGGGAGGTGGGAGGATGGGGTAGCCGGGTGATGGGTATTAAGGATGGTACGTGTTGTGATGAATACTGGGTGTTATATGCAACTGATGGATCACTGAATACTACAACAAAAACTAACGATGTACTATATGGTGGCTAACTGAACATAATAAAAAAAAAAAGTATGGAGATTACAAGAGAAACAGGTTTTCCTTTCAAAATAAACACACCAGATTCTGATAACTTACTATGAAAAAGTAACATAAAATAACTCCCACTAATTTCTTATAGTAATTCCAAGTTCAAAGATAGTATTTTAGCTATACTATGTAAAAATACATAATTAAAATACATTTTACCTGTTTTGTTTTACCCTTTTTTGATGTGTCTACAAGACATTTTAAAATTACATGTTTAGCTAATGTTATAATTCTATTTGACGGCTATGTTCTAGACCATTAATTACCTTTTACATTATTTTAGGAATATCTCTTTTTGAGATTCCAACTACATACAGTAATTTATTATGTAAGATTCATATTTTTCATTAGTCAACTAAAAAATTTATCCTTTGTCATTCAAGAATCTGTGTTTACATAATCTAAATACCAGACCTATCAACATATGCCAAATGAGTTTCAGAAATGTTTACAGCTTCATTATCACTCTGTCCTTCATAAAAAGTGCTTCTCTTTGTTTCATACTCATTAATTTCACTATTCTAAGATGTGATTCCCTAAACTCCACAGTCATCCAAAACCCATTCTGCTCTTTGATAAATGCATGCAAAGAAGGGGCTAAAAGGAAAAAGAGGGTGTTGAAATTTCATTGTCTTAGGGGAATAATTGAAGATAATTCCAATAAGAATAGATTTTTGATTAAACTGTGGCAATAGGCAACAGCATTTCTCAAAAGGAAAAAAGAATCATGCTTATATTATAAGTCAAAGTTTAAGCATGTTCTGCCTGAAAGCTGAAAATTGATTTGAAGGTTTCATGAATACTAAAAAAAAAAAAAAAAAAAAGAAAAAAGAAAAGAAAAGAGAGAGAGAGCAAGAGAGAGAAAGAAAAAAAAAAGAAAGAAAGAAAAGAAAAACACCTAAGGTACAATGGATTAGTCTTAACTCATTGCACCTGATGGATAACATGGTATCTAACATGTCCCGACCCCTGAACAAATATTTTACAAGCAAGAACTATTTCATGGGGGCAGACAATAAACATTCCCCCAAAAAACTGTGCAGTTGAGACTTTGGCAATAAATAAATTTATGAGGGCAGTGTACTCTCTAAGAACTGGCAGATAATACTTGTTATACTATAAACATTGGGTTTGAAAAGCCTTTATGCAAATCCAGGGATTCTATTTACTCCTCCACATCAAAAAGTAGTTTCCAGACACAGAGAGTTCTAAGTAATATTGATCCATTAGAACAAGAATACTCAATTATTCCATAGAAGAATGGTCA
This sequence comes from Ursus arctos, assembly GCF_023065955.2. Lineage (NCBI taxonomy): Eukaryota > Metazoa > Chordata > Mammalia > Carnivora > Ursidae > Ursus > Ursus arctos. The sequence continues at coordinate 21,052,994 of NW_026622852.1, forward strand.
CTTTTCAATTTCCTAGCACCGTAACACCACTGAGAGCTTGTATAGAAGAGAAACATACTGAGGTAGTATCATAGAGCAGATGTTTTGCAGTGGCCAGCAGTGATTCATCCTCAAACATGGAATGATTCTGGGTTTCCTGTTTCATTGCTCACAACTAGTCCTGGCAAATCCTATGCCAGTAGCTCTCTTCAAAAGCCAAATAATGTTGACACCATGGTGAGGTTGGATTTTTATTTATGTGATGAGAATTTTAAGATAAGGAAGACCGCAGGAAGATGTTTAAATTAAAAAAAAAAAAAAGGAAAGAGCTGGAAGATAAGAGTTTGCCCTGCCACACAATGACACTGGGCTAACCTCTTCTCTGAACCCGAAGTAAGTCCAAAGGGAGAAGTAGACGGTATTCACATTCTTTTAAATCGACATTTCCTAAATGGAAGCTTGGGAACTTTCAGGAGATTATGACACTGTTCCAGAGTTCTTTCCATGAAAACACTAAATAAAATCTATTTCCATTAAGAGTTTTAATCAAAAGTAACATTTTATTTTTCCCTTTGGACGTAACACTCCAAGTGCATCCCAGCTGATTATGTGTAGAAAATCAATGGAAACTGGATGAGTATATTCATGTCTTCTTTTTTCCTTCCCCTGAATATTCCTAGATGCGATGAGGGTTTTGACGATTATACTAATTTTAATTGTTTCTATTAGACATATATTTTAAATTTGTTCTTAAAGATTTTATTTATTTGTTTGACAGAGAGAGAGAGAGAGGATAAGCAGGGAGAGCAGCAGAGGGAAAGGGAGAAGCAGGCTCCCTGCCGAGCAGGGAGCACAAAACTGGACTGGATCCAAGGACCCTGGATCATGACCTGAGCTGAAGGCAGACACCTAACTGACTGAGCCTCCATATATTTTAAAATTTAACTTCCAAAATTTATCCCAAAAGTACTACTACTCACAGGCAGGAAACATGAGAAAGACTGTCACAGCATTTTGATAAATTAAAAGCATAATACAGTAATTCTACAAATTCCCAAGACAGCACCATTCTAAGACCTCTCTAGAATATCAAACACCAATGTCTAAAAATATATATTTAATAAGAATTATATCTGTTTCTTTTTTCATTTATCATGACAAAATATATACATATTCTACATGTATTATTATTCAGAGAGATTTTATAAACAGCATTATGAAGTCATCTCCCTTATCTCATTGCTTATAAGCATGCCAGGACACATATAAACAGTATGCTATTTCAGTGGAAAATGAAAAAATAATTGAAAGTACTTTTGATTTATTTTTGATGTTATAAAATACACTAAAATTCTACCTATATTTTAATATATCTTAGCTCTTAAACCAAAATCCATATGCTATGTTTGAATTTTTCTTTGACAAATCACATCTTTTCTCATTTAAGTCATTTAGAGTAAATTAAACAATAGTGTAAATAGAAAAATTTCACATTTTCTGTGTAAGTATTAACTAAAATTGTATTAAAATAAATTTTATGATATAATCTTTAATATTATTCCAATCCAAATATTTTTAAATGATTTTTTAAAGTATCTTGAAATGGTTGATAAGAATCACCTTGTAGTACATATTAAAAAACTGCACCAACACATGCCCTTTCCCTGGAGATTATTCAGTGGGATGGGACTCAGGAATTTATATTTTTTAATAAGAATACTAGGATAGCTAATTTGATTGAGAAGGAATACAGCCTGTAAATATAAATCAGGGCAATGCTTTCTTTCACCTGTAGCATGAGAATTATAATCACTAATATACCAGAATGATTATGGCGAATTCACATAAACTTACCCAAATTACAAAGAAGGAACTACTATCTGAATTAAATACAGGGATTTGTTTTATTTGTTTTTGAATTCTAGACCTAATACAATGCTAGAACATAACAGATGAGTTATCATTGTTTGATGAATGGATGGAAAATAAAATCTAGGTTCTATCTATCTACTTAGATGCAAGGTATGAAATCCCATTGTACAAAAGGCCAGTTGGATATTGATGAGTTATTTTTCCAACATAGATTCATTCATTCATCCATCAAACAGTAACCAAGCACCTAACTGTACACTGAGGGTATAGCAAAGATCAAGACAACCATCGTCCCCAAGATTCTCATCAGGGAGATTGATGTTAAAATGTCCTTACACTATTAATTACTTAACAAAATTATGAGAATTGGTAGGAAGTAGAATTACAGGATACTAAAAGGGCATATAACAGGGTAATGATCTGGTCTTGGGAAGGCTGAACTAGTGAAACCCAAGATGAGCTCTAAAGGATGAGGAGGACCTATAAACTCAAGGAGGGTGTGGGGAGGTTGAGCAGTGGACAACCCCTTGCCAGATGCAAGAGCATGTGGGATTCTTGAAGCACACACACATACACAGATACACACACATACACAGATACACACACCCACACAGAGTAAATTTCAAAGGCCACTGTGAACAGAGTATGGAAAAACAAGGAAAAAGTGGCTCTACTAAGCTAGTAAGATAGTCAAAACTAAAGCATGCAGGGACTTATCCATTATACTGCTGAAAAGGTACTTTGTTAGATGCCTTTGATAATTTTTTTAGCAGGATGATGTCATCACCATGATCATATGTGTACTAAAAACAATGGATGAGTTCTCTGTGTTGAAGAGAATACAGGGAGACAAGAACAGTTAAAGAGATCAGTTAAGAAGTAACTGCAGTGGTGTAGGCAGAAGACAATAGTGTGTTGTAATAAGGTCGTGGTGATGGGGATGGAAAGTGAAAGTGACAAGGCTCAAGTTCATAAATAGGATTATTTCCCCTGAGCTTTCACCATTCTTATTAGTAGATGATGGTCATATTATTTCTTTCTTGTAATACTCTCTTTATGGATAAAGGATGTCACAACTCTGGCAAGGTCATTTAATTTCTTAGGGATAAGAAAAACACACATTTAATGGAATGAGAATGTTGACACTTGGAAAGAAGTAATAGAGTCTTTATATCACCTTCAGTGCAATTAATCAAAAGCACCAGTAGGTCTGACAGCAACAAAGCAACAAAGAACCTACAACCTGTATTTCTAAAAATATATGAAGACTAGTTGGAAAACTAAGTGAAAATCCAGCATAGGATAAATTTATTAAAAGGGACTCATAATTAGAACCACAGACATATTAATTTAATTCCCACATTCGGAGAACTATTCAACAAAACTGTCAGGAGATTAGCCTGAATCTGCCTTGTGAGATTGGGAGAAAAGCACAGTAGAGATGACATGGTATAGGTAAAGACCAGTAGCTTCCTACATATATTATGGACAAATCCCTTGCTTTTAAAAGGATTTTTTTTTTTTTTTTTAGTTAATCACCTTCACTAGTGTTTTAGAATAGTCTTTATAAGTGATTTTAAAAAATTAATCTATCACATAGAGTGAAGTATGCTCCTATTTGCTAATAATATCTGCAGCTTCAAAAGAAATAAAATCTGTAAAATTCCAGTCCTCTCTAGTAACAGAACAATGGGGATTGGCATATAAAGGAGAAGATAGTAGTAAATTTTTTTTTAACTTGTCAAAGATTTTTATTCCTTCACAAAGAACATACTCATAAGAACAACGAGTTCTGGGTTTCATTTGAATTCTAAGTTCCTCAAATGTAGGAATTGTGTTGTCTTCTTTTTTTGTCAACCTAAGCTAGTACATATCCTGGTTCAAGTTCAGTTTTTTATCTTAAACTGAAGGGAGGATTATGTGCGTGTACGTGCGTGTGTATATCACATATCATATCACATTATCATATGTGTGTATGTCTGTGTGTATACACTAACTTCATGAGACTATGTCTGAGGCAAATAGTGATTGTGACACTACTTTTTCAGTCTTTGGTATCATGTGCTATTCTTTTTTTTTTTTTTTTTAAGATTTTATTTATTTATTTGACAGAGATAGAGACAGCCAGCGAGAGAGGGAACACAAGCAGGGGGAGTGGGAGAGGAAGAAGCAGGCTCATAGCAGAGGAGCCTGATGTGGGGCTCGATCCCATAACGCTGGGATCACGCCCTGAGCTGAAGACAGACGCTTAACCGCTGTGCCACCCAGGCGCCCCATCATGTGCTATTCTTACATAGTGAAATAAATAACTATTTTTGTTGGTATCACAAAATTGTTTGGTATATTAAAATATACCAGGTAGGAAATATTATATCTAGAGATACACTGACATTTACATGCTACATTAAAATTTTGAAACTAACAAAGGATGTTTAGAAAGCATCTTCTCTACTTCTATAATCTCCAGAGGTAAAAAAAATGCCCACTCAAAAAGAAACACTTCCACATCAACTTTTCATTTGATTTAATAACTTGCCATACAAGTTGAATATGAACATGATAATAAGCTACATTAAATGTAGCTTAAAAGTCACATTAAAATATGACAGAATCTCCAAATATACTGAAGTACATAAAAAAATATTAAAGTGATCAGAAATGAATTTTTAATAGAAAAGGACATTGCTATAACCTTAGTATCAAAATGCCTATGATAGTTCTATCCATAGCACCAACCTCCTTTCCCCCAAAAGGATTCCAAGTATCACCTCAAACAAATGTCGGGATTATTTTTTAAACAATCACAGAAGAGGAAAATGAATCAGAGTTAGCTTGTAACTATCTTCTTACCACTTTCTGAACTTGCATAGAGTTATAAGGTGCCTTTACAGCATCTGGGAAACTTTTACACAAAAATGCACTTGTGTTTCCACAATGACATCAATCACGAACTTTATATTAAGACTGAATTTTTGAAGAAATTATTAAATGATATTTATTATGAGTTTTGCATAGTCAAAATTTCTTCATTTTAATAGTTTTAACTAATGAGTGACAATTTATTTCACCTGCTACAAATCTATAATAAAATAATGCATGTTTCACATTTACCTTTTATAATTTTACATTTTGTTTGATATTTGGTAATAGGTTCATAATCTTTGTTTTAAATGCATTGTCCATTTAGTTTTTTTTATTTTATGTATTCAAAACACTGTTTACTGAGATTACATCATTAATACATGGAATAAATATCAAATGATTAATATTATCTTTCTTCCCACTATTAAAATCATTAGTGGGGAAGTTAATAATTGAGATGTAGGTCCTTGTCCTCAAAGACCTTGAAGTCTGCCATTTCTAGTCAATATCTAGAAGTATAAGAGTATATATCACATGCACATTTCATGTCAATTTTTAAGTCATCAAATGGCCAGAATAGAGACAACACAAATCAACACTAAATTGAAACAGAGTCAGAGGAAGGAACATGATAAAACAAGAATTGGATTCAAATCCCAGCTGTGAGTTTTAAGAGCTGGATTTCACAGATAAGTCATGTAACCTCTATGATCTTCAGTTCTCTAATTTTAAATTTGGACAAGAACATTTATTCTCCCAGTTATCAAGATTAAATTAGCTCGTACAGGTAAGGTGCTTAATATAACGACTGACACACAATTAATGCTCAATGAAAGTGAGTATTGCTTGGGGCACCTGGGTGTTTCAGTCAGTTGACTGAATAGAATAACATGAGGCTCTTGGTTTCAGCTTAGGTCATGATCTCAAACTCCTGAGATCGAACCCCTACCTCCCTGCCTCCACCTGCCATCCCTGGATTGGAGCCCACCCCTCCAGGCCCTGGTGGCCAGCCCAAGGTGGGCTCCTGGCTCAGCAGGGGGAAGTCCACTTGAGATTCTCTCTCCCTCACCTGCTGCCCCTCCCCCCACTGGAGCACACACAGAATATCTCTCTCTCTCTCTCCCCCTCCCCCCTTAAATAAATAAATAAATCTTAAAAGAGAGAGAGAGTACCGCTTTGCAACAGTAAACCAAACAACAGACACAAAGGAATAGCTAGAATTACTTGAAATATGGCATCTGAAACAGTTGGGTGAATGAAAGCAAAGATCTGAAACGGAAACAGTGAATAAAGGTTTCTTTCTTGGGGAGAAGAAACACTAAAGAGTGAGAATCTTGTGACGTCAATATTTTTATCAGACTTTTATATTTATTTATTCTGTAATTATGTTTTTTATTTGAAAATGTATTCGGCCTATTTTTTCTGTTATAATATTGTGGATTAATACTCTACATCTTTAAAATCCTGCCATGTAAATCTATAATCACTTACAGACCTGTTTTTAAATGCTAATAATCTTACGAAGGTCAAATTTCTATTCAAAAATACTGAAAGCATGTTTCCTTAAGAGATAATTTCAAATTTATGTAAGTAATCCTAAGAAGTTTATAAAATATTGGTGTCAGAGGGGATGCCTTATTTTACATTTACATTTTACTTATTTTACAGTAAATTGAAGCCCCAAGAAGTGCCATGAGTTCTTTAGGTACAGAAGTAGCAATGGAGCTGCAAACAGGGATCAGATCTTTTGAATTCTAAATCCAAACACTCTATTAATTTGTATTTTTTTGTAAACTAAAAAATGCAGGCTGAACAGGAACTTAATTCACCCAACCATCTTTTCATTTATTCCACAAATATTTGAGCAGTATGTGGGTATAGTAAGAGGCATCAGAGCAGCTTCGGCATTACAAAATCAAAATAAGACAAATGGCAAATAACATGTTAGAAAAAAATCTTTATCTACCTTAGCAATTGAGACATAATTTAAATTAATGTGATGTCATTTTAGCCTAATCAAGAGTTAACTAAGCAGAGCAAGCTCAATGGCACTACAGAACTTCTCAGAGGTTTCTCTGTGTATTCTCATGTCACAAAGAGATGTGAGTTCTTTCTATATAATCTCAACATTTCCAGTCAAAAATAATGGCTCTTTCAGCATACCCTCTAAAAATTGTCATCAAAAAATAAAGTTGCAAGCCACCGGCAATTCTATAGGGGATAACTCAAGATGGCCCCTGAGTTTGATGGCCCCTGAGTTTCCTATCCCCTGGTTTACAGGCTCTGTCTAATCTCTTCCATCTTGGATATGTATGGGGCATAGGAGGATAGGAGATCACTCCCATGATTAAGTTACTAATCAACTGACTTTGAGCCAATCAAAAGGGAGATTATCCCTTTGTGGGTAGGCCTAACCTAATTGAGTTGACTCTTTAATAGAAGGAATAGTGTTAGAGAAACATTCTCTCACCGTCCTGGAAATAAGCAAACAGCTATGTTGTGAACTATCTATGGAGGGTGCCATGTGGCTGGGACCCCAGGGCAGCCTCTCATACTGACAGCAACTCCTTCTGCCACACTCTCACCCTAAGAGACAGCCCCAAAATGAAGGCCTTAGTCCTGGGGCTGTAAGGAAGGAAATTCTGCCAACAATTGAAAGAGCTTGGAAGGGGATCTTTCCCTAGTCAAACCACCATATGAGGGTGCAAATAAATGGACACCTTGATTTCAGCCTTTATAAGACCCTGAGCAGAGGACTCAGTTAAAACATGCCAGATCCATAGAAAATGTGAGATATTAAATGTGGTTCCTATATGCAGGTAACTGTGATCATTTGTTATGCAGCAATAGAAAACTAACAGAGGCAGAGAATACATCTTTGTATTTGGTATATTCTCCAACATACAGAACACAGGGACAGGTATTTAGGTACCTGATGTATCTTTTTTTTTTTTTTAAGATTTTATTTATTTATTCAACAGAGATAGAGACAGTCAGCGAGGGAGGGAACACAAGCAGGGGGAGTGGGAGAGGAGCAGGCTCATAGCAGAGGAGCCTGACGTGAGGCTCGATCCCATAACGCCGGGATCACGCCCTGAGCCGAAGGCAGATGCTTAACCGCTGTGCCACCCAGGCGCCCCTAGGTACCTGATGTATCTTGATCAGATGTTCTTAATTGGGAATGGTAACAGTAAACTGCCAAAAAATAAGCTCACTATCACTTACGTTGGAGTACAGTTTTGAAGTCGTTAATCTTGTAAGGTGTATGTGGCCCAGGCTACCTATCCCCATTTCAAATAAGGAAACAGAACCCATTAGGGTCATGTTACCAATTCATTGTCTTTCTAGTACGCTATGGTCTACTTTCAACAGTTCCTTTAGTTATTCCCTAAACACTTAGGGACAATGGAAGCACAGTGAAATCTCTTATAAACATAGGGTACCTTATAAAAGAATGAGGGTTGTTACTCCCTGTTTATCTTCTTGCACACTTGATTTCTGCTGGGGACACATTGTCAAACACCTCTTACATACAAAAAAGATTTTTTTTTTTTTAGCTAACTGAATGCAGGCAACTCTGGACACAGCTTATATTTCTTATATTCTAAGCAAAATATTATTCATAATAAAAGTAAATATAGCTGAGCTCCTGTGACATCATATATTCTTTATACATTTTAACTTTAATCCTCACAATACGCAGGCAAGGAAGTTTTAATTCTTTATTAAAAATGAGGAAAATTAGTTTTAGAAAGATTAAGTGATTAAATGACAAATCTGATGAAGGTCACACAGCTATTAAATGATGGATGCAGACACGAATTCAAGTCTGTCTGCTCTAAAGCTGGTATTATTTCCATGATTTCATTTTACTGTGCTAAGGGAAATTTCAGTCCAGAAAAGAGAATACCAATAAACACCAGGGAGCCTCATACCAGACAATTCTTTGTTCTTATGGGTATACTTCAAAATATAACCCCCTGAATCTATCCATTCCACACACATTATTTAACAGTATAAAATGTTCTTATACATAGTACCTTCTTGATCACTTAATTACTTAATGCATTCGTGCAATACCATTGAAGAAATACCCCGTTCTGACCAAGGAAAATTATGTTTATTCTTAAAATTCATGAAATTCTCCAATCTTATTTACAAATTCACATAGATTGTAATATACTTAATAGCACTCTTGTCATAAATTGTTTCTACTATAGTACATAAACAAATGAGAAAAAATATTTGTGTACTCTGAATTCAACATGCTTTCTCCATTCTGTATAATGAATTGTATAAATTTAAGTAAGCCCTAATTAAGCAATTTGCTTCAGGATTTTAGTCAACTCTTGAAATAAGTCATCCTGGGATGCACCTCTTCGAAAAGATATTCTGTTTCCTCTCTAACATAAAAGGTTGTATCAAAGTTTCTAAGGCACTTAATGGCCTAAAATAATTGTCTTTTAAATTTTTGTAATACAGTTCAAGCTTTAAAATATTACACAGCTTGACTATCCAGCTTTTATCTTTAGAAAAATACTCATTTTCAAACTGGGTAAGAATTTTAAGAGGACAGTTATCCAAGGATGACTGCACCTTTCTTTTGTTTCTTTGGCAATCTTCATTTGCCAACAGTCATTCTCAAGCATCCAGCTTTGCACTACATTGTAACATAAATCTAAATCACTGCAATGTTTCTCTTGTTGTTGCATCAAACCCACTGTAACTCTTCAAATAACTCAAATAACCTGAGCTCTCTTTTTCACCCTCTTCCTTATGTTCTGCTCCTCTAGCCACCTGAAAATTAAAAAAAATAAAATAAAATATGGAGGGAGTATTCTATGATTGAAAAGATAAATTCAATCCTCTTAAAAAGGAAAACACTCATAGGCAGCTGCAAGCAAAATCAGTGAAGGGTCTGTGGATAACACACAGCACCTGAGAACTATAAAGACTCAGGGAAGGCACAGCAAAACTAAATGTTTGTCTGTTTCCACATCATTAAACAGGGAATTCTTCTTCCTATTCCAATAGTTATTGCTGCAGCAGCCAGGCATTCATTTATCAACTGCATTATTTCATTGCTTAATTGGGAGAAAACACACCTGCAAGATGATCTTGCTGTAACATAAACAAGAGATGCTTCTCAGATTGGAAGAAAATGTTGAATCAACCAATTAGTAATTGGAAGATTAGGCAACTAGAATATAGAAACTTTCCATTTGTTTGGTTATAAAAGTAAGTATGTTCCAAGAGATTAAAAGAAATCAGGATGGGTTTAAAAAATCTAGACGGGGATTCAAAAAGTATCACTCACTGGGCCTAAAAAAAATATATAGCAACCTGCCTCGAAAGGCTCTACAATTTACAAGGATTCAATAAATTCTCAATAATGTAAGCTAACGGCAAGGAGCAAAGATGCTACCAATTAAAAGCATCTTTCTATTTGGCCACAAATGCACTGCATTATAGATTAGCAGCTATGCTAATTATATATTACTTAGGCAAATATTAAAATTAGACTGCATTCCCTAGGCAGATATCAACTGACAAGAGGAGGGGGCTTTCAGATGTATGCAGAGAGGCAAAGGGATATCATCCTGGAATTAATGAACACATAGATAATGAAGAGTTAATTACATGAGTTTGGCTACAGGAAGATGCTTGAATTCCTGTTAATTTATTGAAGTGGACACCAACACTGTGTTTTGGGGGTTAGCCAGGAAATGAAGCAGGTGACATGAATAAATGCAAATGGGCAAAATGTGATTGCAAAGTCTGTTTATGAGACAGAATTTTTGTGAACCTAATTATTTGCAAAGCTGTACTGTGCACTTAGTCTAACTCCTTCTTTTCTATCCTTGACTTAGATGAAATTTACTTACATAATAGGTAGAAGCATTTTACTAAAATATTTAGCATTTTTCTATTTCAATTTCATTTTGGGTATAAAATTGAATGGAAATCTACATATTTATATATCAACCATTAGTGTAGACTGGGTTTACATATAAGCTTTTCCACTTCTGTTGCTTGTGAGTGATTTTTTAAAGTCTGTTGAATAAAAAGCTATTGCATAAAGTGCTTAACTAAATCAATTTATTTCCCACCTGCATAATTTCCGAAGCTCAATTATATATCTCATCTGTTCAGGTTCCTGCAGTCGTTTTTGCTTCTTTAAAAGGTAGACTGTTTCAATGACTGGCCATTATACTAAAACTTCTTTATATTATACCTAAAGCTTTCTGTGTATTCCAGCTCTCCCAATTTTATATGAGAAGAAAAAACAATTTGAAAGATAAATGCAATGCAGATTTATAAAATCACTGATACTTTCCTAAAACTTCACCCAAACCAAATGACATTTGATTCTTGCAACTTGGGGAAGAAGATGAATTCCATATATATGAGGAGTTACATAAGTACAGAAGATTCCAGGCATCTACAATATTTGAGATGTTTAAGAAACACTGATCATTGGAAAGCCCACAAACATATGAATAATTACCCTGAATTTCATACTGTACAAAGTATTCAAGGTGGCTATGGGTGAGAAGCAACTCACTGAGCTTGGTGAGTGAACCCAGACAACCACACATCTTTATTTCACAACCAATTTGCTTTTCTCTACCTTTTGAAATACACAGAATTAATACAGAAATGTATACATTTGAGTGGCGTTAATAAAGCTGGTCATTTGTAAAGGAGCTTGGACATCCAAGGCACCAATAACAATCTACTGATATAGAAGAAAGCTGCTAATAGACCCTAGGTTCTTGGCACTACACTGCAGCCTCTTCTATATATAGGTCTATATAAAGTCCATTCCCTATTTTAGATGTGAATGTACTTCCTATCGATGAAAAATTTAGAGACATTTAGGACCATTAGACACCCTACCCAGGAAAACAAATGCAGCAGTGACTTCAAGCAAGCAAGCAAGCAAGCAAGAAAGAAAGAAAGAAAGAAAAGAAAGAAAAGAAAGAAAAGAAAGAAAAGAGAAAGAGGAACATTAATTCTCACTGGAAAAATTAGGCATGGTTTAAAGTGCTTGTTATCTGCAAAGTATGTGCATTTCAAATTGTTTGAGGAAAATGGGTACTTTAGAAATACTTAAATGTGTTATTAGCCTCTCATGTAATTAGCCCTTCTAAGAAATCCTTATATATAGGTGACTATAACTGTTCAAAATAATGTCTTGAAAATTCTGGACATGCCAGGTACTATCCCTGTGATAACTAATTCTTTCTCAGATGCCTATATTACTACAGTTTTAACAGTAGACTACAGTTATAATAATAAAAACATGACACAATTTGTGGCCCCTAAAAGTTAATTTTGAAATACCAACTTCATAAGCAATCATATAAACGTCAAGCAAATATTTGCACACTGGTTCTTTTATACAGTATCACAGATGAATAAGGATTCCTATTTAAATGAACTTTACAGATATTTGAAAGTCATCTTAAGAATGATCTTTTCAGGGCGCACCTAAGGTGGGTCAGTCAGTTAAGCTGCAGACTCTTGATTTCAGCTCAGGTCATGATCTCAGGGTCCTGGGATCAAGTCCCTCCCTCATAGGCTCCACACTCAGTAGGAAGTGTCCTTGAGGATTCTCTCTTTCCCTATCCCTCTGCCCCTCCCCTGGATTCTGCATGTGCATGCGTTCTAACTAAATCTTAAAGAATGATCCTTTCAGGAAAAAAGCACTGTTGACGAATTTTTAAAATACAATTACCTTCCAAAATACAATGTGCTTAAGCTAATTTAAACTGGATTGTGTTTTGTCCCCTCAGAATTACCCGCAACATGGATTTCCATCACTGTACCACCTTTCGATTTACTATCCTCCCCCCTGCCCACTCTAAGTTGAGCTGAGCTGCTCCTTCAATGAGACAGGCTGCTGTTGAAACATAGCCGCTAATGCATATGACCGCTCCTTTTCTCTCAGTTCTTAGCGCTTCAGCAGTCTCTCAACAAACCCCTCTCCAATCACCACTTTTAACTTCCTGCTCATCCAAAACCAGGCAGAAGCTAAATTTATATTTAAAAGAGCATATCCATTTAGATGGAATAATTTTAGACTCTTTGCTAAATTAAAAGGTTTTGAAATTTGAACATATTAGAAAGGTTTCCTCTTCTGCAGAGCAATGTGCATGGCATGTGTTATAGCCATTCTCTTTACAGCTAAGATTTTTTTTTTGCATACTTTATATTCTTGAATATTCTACCTATGGCAGGATGACTAGCTGTCCAAGCACCTAATTAATGGAAAAGATGAACTTTAATGGGTTACGGGTGGTAGGAAAATAATACCTAACTTTAATATTCCATGCGTATCCACTATTACCAGTTGTATCTATACATATGCATTTATATAAACATGTTTTCTGATCTTTTAAAATAAAGGGAATTCTTTTTTTTAAGATTTTATTATTTTTAAGCAATCTCTATACCCCATGTAGGGCTCGAACTCACAACCCTGAGATTCAGAGTCACATGCTCTACCAAATGAGCCAGCCAGGTACCCCAAGGCAATTTCTTTACTATAAACTCAATATTGTTTATTTTTTATTTTTTAGATACTTTTAGATCTTTTAGATTCAGATGCATGTGGATGTATGTGCATATATATATAATATGAATTAAATTTTTAAAACTCATATCTAAATTTCTTTTAAAATATCATAGAAAACCAAATTTAAAATCTATCCCTTCTTGCAAAGTGAGATTTAAATCTAATTGCCTCCCTAATTTTAAGAGAAAATATGCTCAATTATTTCTCTTTATTGCTCAGAACAGTTGAAGAAGCTTGAAACATTTCTAGTTTAGGTGTATAGGAGTACAGCATTAGGATCGCTTGTGAACTTGTTAGACATGAAAACTGACAAGCCCCACCTAGGACCTGCTAAATCAAAAACTTTAAAGTTTGGTCCCAGCAATCTACATTTTAGGAGGCTCCCAGGTGATTCCAATGCATGCTAAAGATTGTGTTACACAATCAGTGAAGAATGGAAAAATAACGAAAAATCCATGTGGCCCCTTATTATTGGCTCGAACTCTTACAACTTCTGGCCACATCCTATCAAAAGTAGCAACCCCAATCAATCTACTCTAAAAGCTGTGCCACCTGTTACACAGTAATATAGTGAACAGAGTTATGAAAACTTCTGGTACATTCATAATTTGCAAGAAATCACAAAATATATCCAAGTGCCAACTAGAAAAACATTGGAAAATGCTACTCCTTTCCCAATTAATAACCCCACTGTCACAGCTTCTATCCCCATGGGAATATAATTAAATATTTTCTCTGTTCTTCTCCATGACAAATACCATGTTGTAAATAGGGCTGTATCAAAGGAGTTCTAACATTAGGAGCTGATGAAGAAAACACACACACACATAGCACTTATGCTGTACCAGGACTAGTTTTATGACTTTCCTATTTATTGACCCATTTAATACTCACAGAAACCCTTTGAAATAGATCCTAATATCATCACATTCCCAGTAAGTGACTTGCCCAAGATCTCACATCTAGTTAAGTAGGGAAGCTAGAATTTGAAACCAAGCAATAAGAGCTCTCAAGCATAAACTGCCAGTGATAAAATATAATAATTCACAAAGGAGAAAATACAACTTGAAAATATACCACCTTATAATAATCAGACTTATTTGGTCTTTTAATTAATAAAATTTAAGTCAATACTCAACCTGAGTGACCATGCCAAGAAACTAACCGTGGATTTGAACTCATAACCCATTTGGAAAGCCATTTGTTAATAAATAGCAAATATGAAGAAATAGGAAAATGAGAAACCATAGGCCAACTACAGAAAAAGAACAGCTAACTTCATTCGAGGATTTTTAGTTTTTAGATTAGACAATAAAATACACACAAAAAATAAATAATAGAATTGTTTCCTTGTAACAATCTTTCTACATTGTTTGGAGCAGGTAAAGTGTTCAAAGAATATATATGTTATTTGAAATATATATTATTTTATAAATGTATTTGTAACATATATTTATATCTATAATGTTTATATTTTTAATATAACAAAACAACAAGCTTGACTTTATCATAACAGGTGTGACCTTCAGTCTCCCATAAAAAAAGCTGTAAAATCAATAAAGGTAACAAACTCACTACGAGCCAAAAGTTTGACTTTATGGAATAATTTGTTTAAAGAAATGTAATCTTTTATATAAAAAAGTTAATGTTAACATTTTTAAATAACAATACTAATAAATTATATTATGATAATATTACAGTATTATTATTATTTAAAATCTACAACTGAAATTATTTTCAAGCATATTGGTTTTTATGATACTCAGTTGACAAATACAAATTCCTGGTATGCAAAGGCAAGTAATATAAGCAATAAAACCCATTTTCTTAGCATCATTTGTGGGTTTCTCACTTTCAGAAAACTAGTTTGCTAACTCTTTCCACTCTCAGCCACTCTTTCCATGTAACTATAGGCATAAATAAAACTGAGAGAGGTCCAAAGATTACAGCAGTCCATGAAAAAACTATTTTGGCCAACTGAATTTTAACTATGAATCATTTGTTGTAGGATACTAAAAATGGAAAGTAGATATGCTAAATTCTCTTGTGGCTAAAATTGTCCCTCTCTAACCACTTGGGTTTTGGCCAACTAGGAAGTACTGGAAAAAAAATCAGAAATATTTGAGTAAATATCAGAGGATAAGCTGGGCTATGAGAAGGGACTTTAGACATAATATCTAATTCAATCATTACTAGAAAAGTGATTTAATCAATGTCTTTCCCAATGAGATATAAAATAAACATAAAATAAAACATATTTATAATTTTGTTTCTATAACTAATAAAAATTCTTTTAAAGAAAGATCTTTGGCACATTCATGACCTATCACAAAGTATTCGAGGAAGGCTGACTGGCAAAGGAAATGAATATTGACAAAATGCTAAGATTTATCATCAATACTGTCATAATTATGCAACCTTTTTTTTGTTGTTCAACAGGTTTAAAAGTCTGCATATACCTGTAATTTTTAAATATAAATTCCTCCATAAAGATGATAAAAAATCTACCTCATCTTTGCTTCCTTGCTATTACTGTCTTTGGTTTTAAAAATAAAGCTTCAGTATTAACTGCAAAGAAAGTCCTTATTTCTTTCCACTAACTTTGAAGGCCCAGAAAATACTCGTGATTACTCTAAAATGCTGCTCAAATATTTTGGGTGATATCTAATTTTACTATAATCATTCTCCAGAAGACGTACAATCCCTTTTTCCTACTTCACAATTAGGCAAATCATAGTGTTTGAACTTTCTGGTTAATATTTAAGAGAAAGAAGCAGAAACTTCAATGACAGTCTTGACAAAGGACTTGGATACTACAGAAAACCAAATCATCTTTTTCAGAACAATGTATAATATTTCACTCACAGCACACCTTTAAATGGCTGTCACCTTTGCTTAAATTGATTTACTTTCCTCATTAAGAAGCTCCACCCACTTAAAGTGGCAAGGATAATCAATTCTCCTAAATATTTTACATACAGCCATGTCAAAAGACAGAGGAATGAACTAAGTCATCTTTTAATGTTCTTTTCAATTTTTGGACACAGTATGACATACTAGAAAGAATACATGCTTTGGAGATCTTTAGCAAGCTACGTAAAGCTTACTCTTCCTTTCTAAAAAGTGAGAGTAGTAGCTCCTTCAGAGGAGTATTAAGAGAATTATGTTACACCATCTATGTAAAATACTTAGTATGGCATCTGGCACATAATAGGACCTTTTCTTAGGTCAGCTTCCCTAGAAAGAGTCTGAAAATGTAATTCTTACATCACTGAGTGTTGAGGGTATGCTCTCAGTTAAAATCTATTGGGAGTGAAGGAAGCAGGATGTGGCAGGAACAAAAGCTAGTCAGAGATGTGGGTTTGGTTCAGTTGTTTGCTGGTGGATAGCTCTAGGGGAGATTAAGAAAAAAGGAAAAAGCTGTGATTTTTTAGTGTGTGCCTATTTCTGTGGTATAAATACTCTCCCCCCAGCCAATTTTAAACTATCCATATGATGTCACCGAACGAAGAGTTTAAAGAAGTGTTAACAGTCGGCTTCAGGGCAAGCTGACCCCAGCACACCACTGGGTTAGCCTCTCCTTCAGAGATTTCCGGATTATGCACAGCACATAGAGTTATCTTTCTTGGAGGCAAAGGGGCTGGCCTTTAGTAAACCAGACTTAGTCACTCATTAACTTTGGGATGTGCTGGGGGAAAGGATAAAACCTCCACAGCCTCCCTTCAGCCAAGGGCAGTTCTCACAATGTGTTCTGCTATGAACTGTTATCAGCCCCCAATCTACAGCAGGGGAGTAAGCGCTTCTGCCTGGAAAGGTGATTCTGATCTGGCAGCAATGTCAGCTGATACAGTGCTCAGTACATGATGCTAAGTTAGTAGAATACTCATGCCTCTAGGTGATTGTTGCAGTCCTGATGAATTTTATTAATATTAAAGTTTACTCTATTAAGAGTTTGTTCACCTTAAATAAACCAAATGACATTTGAGCTTGCATCTAAAAAAAAAAAGGCAGTACTAATATTTAGTAGCGTAGTATCTTTTCCAGAAGTAGATAATGTGCTACAATGAACTATTTCCTCCTCTCTCCCTCTATATTTCTAAAGAACCCCAGACTCTTGCATAAAACAAGCAGCAGTTTCTCTATTTCACCTCAGAACTCTACCGTGAAAAGAGATAACCCCCAAGATCTCCATGGAGATGACCATAAAGCAAATGTTAGTAGAACTATCTCCATATGGTAGTACAGATATAGAGGGAAGGTGGAGGAGTTTCTTGATTTCTGCCAGTATTTGGATTTGAAGGCATATACTTTGTAGGCTGTTTTGCATTCATTCATCATTAGTTAATTACACCTTATACCTCTCTCGTCTTTTCATTTGATGTTGCTAAATCCCAAGTAAATGATGGCAACAAACTATGAGAATTTAATGGGCAGTTAAGATTTCAAGATCTGATGGTTATTAAAATGACATCTGTAAGAAACCAGCCAACTAGGTAACAAATACGTATTTTCTGAACCAAGAATATGGCTACAAAGTCAAGGAAAAATATGACAGAATATTAAAAAGATTAGGAATAATATAAAATATAAGGACTTAAATTGAGATAATCCTAAAAGGACAGATACATAGTTTTATGTCTATCTGTCCATGTATCTATCAAACAATCAGCATATCATCTGTCTACATCTAAAGTCTTTAAAAGGCCAGGAATGGTAAGAATGGAAGGAATGTATTTGGCTTCTATAGGCTACAGGAAATAAAAGTTTAAACCAATAAAATGGCATAATTTTAATATTACAATACCTTATCCTTAATTGATAGTCATCAAATGTTCTTAAAGCTCTTTCAAAACTCTCAAACGGACAGCATGAGAACTCTGATGAAGATTTAAGTATTACAATGAGATGTAAATATGAAATTACAATGTTCTAAAGCAATGTTTTGGCACCATCTTTTATTCACATGCCAAACTGTCTGAACTTAACTGTTCTGATTGTTTAGAATTTTACCTGTTTTATTTGCATATTGTTATTTGGCTTCACAAATATTTTGTTGAGAACTCTCTAAAAAAAATTTGTATTGAGTGGAAACTGAAGATAAGTAGATACTGATAACAGACATACTAGAGCATATGTAAAAATAGGCCTGTTAATGTAAGAAATATTATAATTATAGTTTTCTAATTGAAGCATATTGCAAACAGTGATCAGCTTTGAGTTAAGCTGTAACTCTAAAATTCCTTTTCAACCACAAGACGACCACAGTAAATCTTAGTTTAGTTGCATAGAACTATTTATACCTTGTTTTCAATGACAAGAACTACATGTTTATATGTATATTTTTAAGAACTACTCTTTTTAAATAGGTAAACTTGGTTTTTAGAAATGCATGATGTGGGGCAGAGGGCAAGAGGCAGAATGAACATACGTGTAAGTGGGACTGACTGAACCAGGTCAAAGCAGTCTACTTTGTCTAGTGCTGTTATGATTTCTCTTAGGTGGGAAAAGCTGTTATACTCATGAAATTTGAAGGACATCTGAGAAATACCAATATGCACGGCTTTGCCCACAGAACCATCAGGTTTACCAGTCTCTGTGTCCAGAAGCATCGTGAGACCCTGAAGACAGTGGTCATCAACTCTCAAACATAAATGCAAGAATGTAAAATAAAAGTGGCACTGAATATCTAAAGGGTAGTTTAGAAACACAACATACACTCACATACACACAAAACTCTAAGTAATCGTATTAATTTGAACAACAAAAGAACATGTTAATGAACTGTGGATACGTAAAACTTAAAATGAGTCCAATAAAAATTAATTTATGCTATCAAATAATACACATTTAAATTATGCCATCAGTGTTTGTTTATTGCATTGTGTTTTATTGTTTTATTTTAGTAAATGGTAAAAACAAACTGATGTAGGATTACTATTAACAGTGGTTCAACTCTGTGTTTTTTGTTTTGTTTTGTTTTTTGGCATAAATTCTATCTTCTTCCCATAAGATCTTACATTCCTCAAATAAGCAATACTCCAACTAAAGGCATTTCAGGCAATAATCCCTTCACATACTATACTCCACAATCAAATTCTATACTGTGACACTGAAAATACACTGTAAGATGTTGATGCAAACCTGCTCCTCTAGGAATACAAGAGTGCTGAACAGTCTGCCCATGAGTCCCACAAACTGAATTTGAACCAGGCTTCAAAGCTTATTATGTGTACAACACTAAACAAGTTAACCTCTCTATACTTCAGTTTCCTCACTCATAAAATGAAGATAGTTAGTAGTACCTGCATGATAGAGTTGTTGTAAGATCTATAAGATAATGTATTCTAAAGCTGTTACTACCATATCTACACCAAGGTAAATGCTCAGTAAATGCTTTTTATCCTAATTTATGCCTAGATCTGGGCTACAAAATTCATGTCCAAAGCCGTGCAGAGATGTCACAATCTTAACTTGAAACCTGAGACCTGGATATATGTATCAAATGTATTTGGTAATAACTTAAAAAAAAGATAATTTATTTCCCCATTATTTGTTGCCAGAAATCCAGAAGAGGTTTACAATCAAATTTTTGAAAATATAGAGAAGCCTGAAGCAGCTGGGAATTTGCTATCTTAACCTATAGGTAAGCAAGCAGAAGCTCAGACGTTGGAGAGATATATACAGTCGAAGTCCAAAACGTCAAAAGTGTATTTTGCTATGCGGGAGGCCACACAAAGCTTTATGATCAATAAGGTTAAGGTATGTTGACAAAATGACATAATAAATCTTATCAGGAGCACCTGGGTGGTTCAGTCAGTTGAGCATCCAGCTCTTAATTTCTGTTCAGGTCAGGATCTCAGGGTGGTGAGTCTGAGCCCTGAGTCAGGCTCTGTTTTCAGCGCAGAGTCTGCTTGAAATTCTGTCTCCCTCTCCCAGTGCCCCTCCCCTCACTCATGTGCTCGAATAAATAAATAAAATCTTTTAAAAAAATAAAAGAGATCAAATGATTTCCAGAAGAATTATATAAACCCCCCAAAGTGCTTCTTTTTTCAGCAATGAAAATAGAAAACTGAGCTAAACAACAGCAACAACAAAATCCCAAATTCTTCTTATTCACTGCATTACCTAAACAGGAAAATGTATTCTAAGGCAACATTTAAATCGGGGACAAATATGAAAATGGAAAATTTTGTGTCATTTCTTCCATTTTCAAACTGATAACAGATAAAAGCAGAAAACCCAAAAACTCAATGAATAGGAGTTTAAGAAAAGAGAGAAAAAGAAAGTAGTAGTAATAAAGGAATGTTATAATAAAATTTACCAGAAATGAAAGGCATGAATCTCCACACAGAAGAGGTACACACGATCATCAACAAAATTCAAATGATCCAAAATGTCATCACATTTCAGAATAGCACCAGACTTGTGATTTTACTCCATCTCTCCTTGCTAACTATTAAGAAGTGAAATGACATTTGATCCCTGATTTTAGGCTGTGATTACTTTTTGTTTTCTGGAGACATCTGGGATCTTAATCTTCTGATGTTCTGAAATTTGATAGTTACAATTTTGGCTTAATCTAAAAATGTATTTAATTTATTGGGAAGATACTGGTGGGAAAGTTTATGCACACTAACTGGAAATATGGAGTAAATACCAGAAGTAACAGAGTTTAAAGTTGAGACTTAAGTTTGAAGCTTGGTGGCAAGGGGGAGGTCAAAGCTTCTATATTCCTATTTTCTTTAAAAGAATGTAAAATATTTCCCTTATAAGATGAAACTAACAAAATACAAAGCCATGAAAAGAAGAATGAAAGGAAAAGAAAAATCTTCATCAGTTGCAATAAAATTCTTTCCTTCCCATGGCAGGACAAATTAAATGCACATATTCAATAATTTAAACAGCTCAAGAAAAAAATCTGATTGGTTCAATACATTTTGGGACACTTCAAAAAGTCAATACCTCCAATGAAATGGAGTATACAGTATTGTTTTACTCTAGGGGATAAAATGCAAATCACACTGTGTTTGCTTGTGCAGTCCTTAGTCAAGAAAAACAGGCACTGACTTCAGTAGAGGTCTAGGCTCTGATACATAATTAGACCCAGTGGCACTTCATAAAGGAATCCACTGTCTCATAAGGCAGAAGGTGAAATGTGTAAGATGCTATCATATTCCAATAAAATGTATAACATTTCATCAAATATGCCTCTCGAAGCATTTAGGAAGATGTAATCAGGTGAAAAAAAGATTATAATTTTTTAATTTGGTGTGCTTGAAGATCAAACTGTCACAGATCATTTTAAAATATACATTTTTCTTATTCAGCTGGAGAAAATTTCAAAGGTGACTTTGCCTGCCTGGAACAGAGTAATAGGATAGCAATGACAGGAAAACACAAAGAGGACAGTAAGTGCTGTCATTCTTCTCTGTCCCACATCCCACAACCAAACAAAAGCAAGAAGCCCAGGGTCAGTACAGTACGTGTGTTCAGCCTGTTCAATCAACAAATACATAGTTAGTGCTAATTTGTGCCATATCCTGGTAAATAGTACTGATCAATTCAGGCTTTGTTACTGGCCAAGTCTTAGCTCAGTCTGTTTCAAACTTTAAGATGCATACAAATTACCTTGGGCTCTTGTTAAAACTTAGATATTCATTTAACATATCTGGGGGTGGGGGGCTTGAGATTCTGCATTTAAAATAAATCCCAAGTGAGGCCCATGCTTTCTCTCAGTGGACAGCACTTTGATTAACAAGGACCTACAATGTACAAAATGGCCATTTGGTCCCACAGAGATGGCATAGTACCCTAAATTCATCATTTCTCACTAGGGTATATAGTTTTTAACTTACTAGTACAGTTAAAGAAATGGGTACTTCGAAGCATGTTAGGTGAATGCAAGAACACATGTTGAACATTTTCCCAACAACAGAAGCATTATCTGACCCTTCCTTGCGATGCAAATTTCATGCACTTGGATAAGCACTGCATGAACATCCAACAGTACACATGGGAGCATTTCTAGATAAAACTACACTCCACACACTGACACTAGTTCAGGAGTGGTCAGCTGGAAGTTACGAATACTACTTCAAACGTAAATTTCAGCTCAAAATAGTCTAAAAAATTATGTCCTATCCTAAGGCTTTAGTAAATTTCTAAAAAACATTTACTTTTTTTTTTTTCAAAGATTTTATTTATTCATTGGCGAAAGAGAGACAGAGAGAACACAAGCAGGGGGAGAGGCAGAGGGAGAGGGAGAAGCAGACTCCCGGCTGAGGTGAGAGCCTGAGGCAGGGCTCGATCCTAGGACCTGGAGATCGTGACCTGAGTTGAAGGCAGACACTTGACCATCTGAGCCACCAGGTGCCCCTCTAGGAAACATTTTCTATCCCTGATCCTATTTGCTTAACAAGAAAATTTTTCCTAGATAGTGAAGACAGAAATGAGACTCTCATGTTTACAAAATTCATTATCAAGGCTTTTTAAATTACAGATTTTTAAAAATCCCTCTCTCTAAGTTAAGATACCCGAAGAATAAAAAAAAATACATTTTAATATCTTCTGATACATTTTATTTTTATTTTATTAAGATTATATAAGTCATTAATACAAGTTTTTGCAAAATATAACAAACATTAAACTTACACAAAACTTTACTATTTTAATTCATAACAAATATTAACCATGTTGCTTAATACAATAATGTTCTATTATCCTGTGTTCTGTTTCAAATACAAAGCATGAGTTAGATATATGCTGTATTGTTCCTGAAGAAGCAAAAACATCCATGGTTTAAATAAAATATCTTAAAGATTCAGTTTCTATTTAACAAAAAAAGGCTTTATTAGCTGATTAAAATCACGGTTCAATAACTAATTAAAGATTAATACAGTGTAGAATAACTATCTGATAAACTCTGATAAATCCATGAGCTAAGGTGTTAATACAAATATTTATATGTTATGCATGAATATGTTGTTACTATTCAACCTTACTGGTTTTGATAATTATGAGTGAAATGATGCTTAGCTATCGTGAGAACAACCCATAAATATAACACTTATTGACATTTTTAACATTCTGTGAAACTGCTTACATTCACTGGGGGGAAAATCACTAAAGCAATTAAAGTGTGGATGACTATAAGCGAATGCAGATTAATATAAAATTAATGAACTATCTATAGGGCATTTAATGCCTACATCCCCATGAACATATGGTTTGTTTTAGAACTAATAAATTGACTGCCAAAGTTTATTTTGAGATTTTCAACCTTAATTGTGGTAACGGGGTGATTTTTATTCATATTTATTTATGACTAATCAAGTAGAAGTAGAAAAATCAATTTCACCAGACTGGACAAAATAGAAACTATTGATTTATCTGATTCAATTATTTCTGATCTAAATGGTAAAAACAAATGTAACATGACTATTATAAAACTATTTAAATGAAATGATTTGATGTGCACTATTATTTTTGTAGCTATTTTATATTTATTGGGAATGAACTTTCTCTTTTAACCTCTTCCAGCCTGTCAATCATCCCCTAATTACAGTGCTCAGGATTATGTAGGAGCAAGAGGTTTAAAAAAAGATGATGAAGAAAAAATAGTTTATTTCCATAGGTATTTGTATATAGGATCTAAAATTGAGCAACAGGGGCACAATATAGTTAAGAATCGGATCCTCATTTAAATTATGGGTCCATCACTAGCCTGCTATCTGGCTCTGAAAATGTCACTTAACCTTATGAGATCTCATCAATAACACAGGGACAACAACAGTACCTACCACAGTAGTTGACATGACACACTATACATGAAGCCTGTATTATAGTGCATGACACACAGAAATAGTAAGTACAATCTAGTATTATACCACATTAAGTTTTTCAGGCTACTTATGAAATTTATCTCAATAAAGAATCTATAAACCTTTTTCATTTAAAAATATGTACATATAGGGCACCTGGGTGGCTCAGTCGGTTAAGCGTCTGCCTCCATCACCGGTGGTGATCTCAGGGTCCTGGGATCAAGTCCCATATCCAGCTCCCTGCTCGGTGGGGAGCCTGCTTCTCCCTCTCCTCCCTGCTCATGCTCTCTCTCACTATCTCTCTCTCTCTCGAATGAAAAAATAAAATCTTTAAAAAATATACGTACATATAAACCCACTGATATTAAAAACCATATTAAATAAGTTCAAGTACAATCATTTGTGCTACTTCTTTTACAAGTGTTTCTAAATTCTAGGAATCTTCTGTTATGCTTTCAGATGATTTATGCAAGGCTTAATGGTCATCTCATTGCAGCATGAATGATATGAGAAAGGAGAAAAATACAGGACTTGGCATGAATTCCAGGTGTAAGGGCAAAACAGAAGTTAGCAGAAGTGTCCTGTATTCGGAGAGTGCCCACAGAGGGGTAATGTGGTCCAAGCTTTCTGAAAGGCTAGTCACTACAGGCAGAAAACAAGTGGGAGCTTCCCAGTGGACAGCACTATTCCAATACTGAAGAAAGGGACTGGCCTGACCAAAGCCAGACAGCCAGAGAACGGGGCATGCGGCTAAACTCCCACCATACAGGTAGACTGTGTTACTGGGTTTTGTGACTGGACGTAACTAAGAAGGGAGCAAGCAGAATCTATCCCACGATAAAATGAAAATGGAAATGGAAAGACAGGATGGGATATGTCTGTGAGAGCTGAGAATGGAGTCTAACTAGCAGAAACAGAATTAGGGAGAAATACAAGTCTCCTAATAGCTATGACAGTTCTAGGTTCTTA
This sequence comes from Ursus arctos, assembly GCF_023065955.2. NCBI lineage: Eukaryota > Metazoa > Chordata > Mammalia > Carnivora > Ursidae > Ursus > Ursus arctos. The sequence continues at coordinate 21,078,077 of NW_026622852.1, forward strand.
GGGACTTAATTATAAACCACAACCACATTGTGGGACCAGGAAATCTGATGTTTCTATTTTATTTAAAAATGGGTCTTGAAACTTCTTACCATTACTTCTGCACTGCTACTCCTCGAATCCATGCCTCCATGGTTTCTCACCTGGAGGACTGCAACAGCTTCTTCACTGGTCCCCCTACTTCTGTTGTTGCTGCCTTCTAAAATACTTTTCAAACAGAAGCCAGACTATGTAATGCCTCCCCTGGGAGTCCTTAAGTGCCTTGCTATTTGATTTAGAATAAAATATGAATACGTTGCAATGATTTTCAAGACATACACGATATGACTTATGGCTACATTTCTATCATCTGGGCCCCTAATGGTCTGCAGGCTACAGGCACTCTGGTCTGCTTTAAGTTCCTTCAATATATCAAAAATGTTTATACTATAAAACAACTGCATTTGCTCTCATATTTTTTTAGAATATATAACCCTTGGGGATCTTCACACAGGTAGCTCCTGTGTGAAGGAGCATCCTTCAATTCTCAGCTTGTATGTATCCTCCACAGAAAGGTCTTCCCTGTCCAGCCAGTGTGAAATAACACTTTTTTTTAAAGATTTTATTTATTTATTTATTTATTTATTTATTTATTTATTTAGAGAGCAGGAGGTGGGACAGAGGGAGAGGGAGAGAGAGAATCCCAAGCAGACTCCCCACTGAGCACAGGGCCCGACGTGGAGCTCGATCTCATGACCCTGAAATCCTGACCTGTGCTGAAATCATGACCTATGCCGAAATCAAGAGTTGGATGCTTAACGAACTGAGCCACCCAGGCTCCCCTGAAATAATCCCTTTTTTAAAATCACCACTCAGTTTCTCAGTTACTCCCCATCACTTTTCCTAGTTTGTTCATAGCATTATTAACACTTGGAATTATCCTGGTTATTTATTCTGTGATGTCTTCTACTTCTACTAGAATGAAATCTCTTTGAGGGCAGGGACCTTGACTATGTTTCCAAAGTCTAATGTATAGAAGACACTCATATATATACATCCTTAAAGAAAGGAATAAAATGACAGAGAATCTTGGGAGCAGGGGGTTATGGTTACAAGTGGGAAGGAGGTGCTTATTTGTAGTTCCAGCTGCAATGGACTATATTATGGTTTCCCAAAACTCATATGTTGAAACCCCAAACCCCAACGTACTATATTTGGAGTAAGGAAGTAATCAAGGTTAAATGAGGTCACAGCTTGAGTCCTTATTCTGATGGGATTAGTATCCTTATAAGAGACACTAGCGTGCTCTTACTTGCTTCTGCTTGCTCTTGCTCTCTCTCATGCTCTCTTTCTCTCTGTCTGCCTCACCCACCCACCCCTCGCCCCTGCCCCTGTACTGAAGAAAAGCTACAACAGGAGAGGGGACTGCTGTCTGCGAGCCAGGAAGAAAGCCCTTCTCAGATATCATATTAGCCAGAACCTTGATCTTGGACTTCTAGCCTCCAGAATTGTGAGAAATTAAATTTACTTAAGCCACCCAGACTATGGTATTTTGTTATGGCCACCTGAGCAGCCTAAAATAATAGCTATGAGGGTCTGTGGAAAAAGGAGACAGTCGAAATGAGACCCAAGTAGATCCCAAGATTACAAAAGAGTTTATCATTTACAAGGATTACTGTTGCAAGTACATGTGTATCGTGTTTATAAAATGGCTATTATTAGTTAATATATAGGAAGTTTGTAACTAGCCAGGAACAAGAGAAAAAGCAGGGAAAAGTACCAAGTGTTAAAGAGTATCTGAACATGAAGTGGGAAAAGAGCTCCTAAGACATAGCAGCACACCTCTTTCTGGGGGGTTGGTGGGGGAAAGAAGAAATTGACAGCATATAGGACAGGAAATTGTGTTGTCTGTGTTTTTCACAGAGAGTTATAAGTGACATATTTTGAAGTTACACAGGGAGTTAAACACTCATCTCCAGATTCAAGAGATGCTTGATTCAACTGTTAAGTTCAAGAAAGCCTAAGGCCTGTGGGTAAATGCCGACGTCACACATGTAAGCCAGCGAAGAACTAAAAGATCCAAGAAAATCCACCTCCCTGCCTCTGGCCACCTCATGTGAGATGAAAGATATTCATACCCGGCACTCTGCTAACATGGGCAACCTCTGCTTTCATATGTCAGTTACAGGCCAGTGTTCTGGAGCACACTTACTCATTCATTTAAATAACCTTATGGTAAGGAAGCTATCAAAGATGTCCAAGAAGCCAATCTGATTGACTAATTTCAGATTTACCCAGGCAAAAAGGGGGAATGAGGCAAAGTTCATTACCTAGTGAACTTGAAAAAAAGGAGATCACTGACAAAACATGATGGTCAGTCCAGATGGGTGGCTTCTTTAATTCCTTAGAACCCTGGCTGGATGTGATGCCACAGGCAGGGAAAAAAAACAAAAACAAAAGACCCTTAATGCCTCACTCCATCACAACTTTAGTCCCGAGCTCTCTCCTGCACCTCAGCTTCTACTCCACATCTCAGTTACAGCAAAATGGTCGTGCCATCTGACTCATCCCTGGTTAAATTTCCACCTGATACATAACACAGCTTCCTGCTAAAGTTCACATTTCCTTCAGTAACTGCAATTCTGATTCTCCCTTGATTCTGCTGCCTTCATCTACTTCTGACCTGCAAACCTTTCTTCCTACACACAGTCTCTTCCTACCAATCATAAGAAGCAACCCCAAGATTCCACATCAGCCACGTAAGCTGAAGGCAGACATAGTACAGCTAAGTGATTTTCTACTTGAAAGCTCTGAGAAACCAAAATTTTACTGCCCTTTCCTACGTAAGATCTTCTCCAGAAGGGTAAGAACCAGCATTAAGTTTAATGCCCTGCACATCATGGAATTTCAACAAACATATATTGAATGAATTTCTCATGGCAAGTTATCTAGGGACATTCAGACGCTTTTTATTCCACAAACAGACTATGTCAAGAGCCTCTGACCTGGGGTTCCTTGCCTCCAACTCCCGGTCTATCAATCTTGACATAGTCAGATAACCTTCTCAAAAATATTAATAGATACTCAGTAAACATCTTCTACTGATGAAGATATAATCCTAGCCACTTTTTCTATATAAGCATTGTTAGGTAGAAAGAGTACATGTCTCCACATACTAGTTAGAATTAAAACAAACAGACAAACAAAAACCTAGATGGGGAAGTTGAGATACAATGCTACATTCTTCCTGACACTATTATAACTTTCCTAACTTGTCCTATACTTCTCAACTGATTCATTTTCCTAAATGTGATGTAGGTTAATTATTATCACTAATAATAACTTCGATTTTATATATTTTTCTTGATATATTAAAGCATCTTGAAAACTACTATTATTAGTCCTTAAAGTAATTATTAAACTCAGGGCAAAGACAACTTAAGAGTGAACTGCCCGTGTCATATAAGGATTTGGTGTCATGGTCAGGACTGGAGAATATGTTCCTGACTCCTAGTCCAACATTTTCAAAAAGCACAAAATTTAAAGGAAATAATACCTTCCTTACTAGCTCATGTAACTGACACATTTATTTCTTGGCAGCAGTAGTGAAACATTTGTCAGAAATAGCTCTACATTAACTTCTAGTTGCTAAAGAACACTCCAAAAAACTTTCCAATTCATCACTGTCAATCTTGCTTTCATTGCAACATAAGTAGGTTTTTTTTTCCAAACAAAGGACAAAATTTCCCAAGGGTCATGTTTATTAACACCACACAGTCTTACTTGGTCTCCATATACAATGAGGTCCATTTAATGGACCACTTGCTAAATGAATACAGTTTGAAAAGAGCTCCCTCTTTCCCTCACTAAAGGCACAGACATTCAGAAGAGGAAAATCCGTTGCCATTAAAGTTAATAAATGTATTGCATGGAGCACTGGGTGTTACATGCAAACAATGAATCATGGAACAAAGCTAGTGATGTATGGTGACTAACATATCATAATAAAAATAAATAAAGTTAATAAGGTTAACAGCTTTAATCTCTACAGTTTTCCATACATGCCATAAAATATGAATGAGGGGTCCATTGTTTTCTCTGATAGCAATATGGTTTGAGTCGGTCAACTAAAATATAATTGCTAACGACTACAACTTGCTCCTTTCATTAATGTGTCCAGCTTGGGACCAAATAAAGCTATGTAAAATCCTTTTTGTTCCAACTAATATTTTTTTTTGAAACCAAGTTCTCAGCAACCATAGAAGGTTTATTAACAGAAGACAATCAAATATATCTGGAGAAGAATCTTAACTGAAGCTACTGTCAATACTCCCGTCCTACAATATAATTATTTGCTTCTACAACTTTTTAAAATAAAGATTTCTTTTTCTATTTATCAAAGACATACATTCCCATTGTCTAAAATTTGAAAAATACACATAGACTCACAGCTTGGGAAATAATAGCATAATATTTTGCTGTATTACCTTAGTTGCATTTTTTGTGTTTATATGGAACTACATACAATAATAGTCATTAATTAAATTAGCTGGCTGGCTGGCCGCACAGGTGGGTGGATAGATTTTCATTCAACATTGTATCATGAGAACTTCTAATACCATTAACCAACTTTAGAAAGTTGTACGTGATGTCTATATGGTAATCTATTACTTTATTATGATTCACCATTCCTTTATTGTTCAATTTTTAAAATATTGTTTATAACACTTTGAGAAACACTCAAAGTGTTCCAGAATCTATATATATTTCCAATATATATATATATATTTTCACTATTTTAGATATATTCTTGAAAGTGAACTTACAATGTCAAAGATATAAATCTTTAAGAGATCTAGATTCATAACTAACACATCATCTTCCAGTAGTGGAAAATTAGTTGCATCGACTTACTTTCCCAGTCACAGTATATATTAGAGCTAACTGCAGCCTTATCAGCTTGAGATTTTTTTTAATCCTCTTATAGACCTTTCTAATCTTCCAATCCATGATCATTTCTAATTTCCAACTTTGTTTACTGTTTTAATTTGGATTTTGAGTACAGATGGAATAAATAATATAAGCAAGCTGTTTTGTTGGATTTGCTTGTATTTGCTTATGGTACAACATTGTTTATAGGTATGGCAAATAGCTTTATATATCAGTTGTGTCAATTACTAATTTAATCTCTTTATACATATAAGAAGGTGAATCTCATATTCCTTCCCAACATAGGGAAAGGAAAGCTTTCCATTGGGGGGGAAAAAATACTGTCTTCTAAACAGGTTCCAATGGCGGCAGACATGTAGACATTTAACATTTTTTAAATTGTGTTAAGACACAAATAACATAAAATTTACCAACTTAAGCATTTTTAAGTGTATAATTCAATAGTGTTATGTATATTCAAATTGTTGTGCAACCAATCTCCCAAACTTTTCCATCTCTCAAAACTGAAATTCCATACTCATTAAATATCTCCCTATTTTCCCTCTCTCTATCCCTGACAATCACCTTTTTTTTTTTTTTTTTTTGTGAATTTGACTACTTTGGATACTCATATAAATGGAATCATTTGGTATTTGTCTTTTTGTGAATGGCTTATTTCACTTAGCATCATGTCTTCAATGCTCATCCATGCTGTAGCAGTCAGAATTTCCTTCCTCCTTAAGGCTTAGATATCTAATTTTTAAGTTTCTTGGATCACCTGACATGGTACCAGCTCACTAATGAAAGAAATCTCTTCCAATTTCCACAGTTTGATATTCCTTTTCACTTCCTTACCATTCTTTCCCCCACACTCACTGATGACCTCTTACACATGGAAGCATTCCTTGTCCCAATTCCAAGGGACATACCTAAATCTATTATTAATCCAAAATGGAAACTTAAGTATAAGGAAGGCCTGGCTTGGATTTTGCTATCGTATGTATCTTCAACTTCTCAATGGGATTTTTCTTTCAGCATGGAACTTGTTCAAACGTCTTTAATCTCACCACGTTTTCTTCAAAACCCTGTTTCCAGGAATGTCTCACTATAGTTACTCCCCTATCTCTATGTATCCTTTAAGAAGTCTGACTTTCAAAATATAGTTTACAAATAGTCTCTCTACTTCTTAATCTCCCAGGTATTCCTTCCACTTCTACCAACTCCACAGAAATTATTCTCTCCATGGTAACCATATTTTTTTTGTATAAAATTAAGTTGATATTGATACTTTTTATTACTTGCCTTTTAAGGAGCACTCCACATGGTTACTTATGCCTTTCATCTTAAATTATCTCATTATCCTTGACTCATGCAGCACTTCTCCCTGCTGGTTTTCTGCCTTCTTTCTGAATTCCTCTTTTCCAGTTATTTGCATCCTCACTTTTCACTTTCTTCATAAATGTTACTCTTTTTTGTGTGTGTCTTGTGTTAAGACACAAGTAACATAAAATTTACCACCTCAAGCATTTTTAAGTGTATAATTCAATAGTGTTAAGTATTCAATAGTGTTAAGCATCCAGGTGTCAGTTCCCAGGCCACAGACTGCTTGCCTTCTCATTCTGCAAACCATCACACATTCATGAATGATATCATCCATAACCGGGCTTCAAGTGTTGTTCAGTTCCAATGACACATCTCCCTTCCACCTTCAGACTCATAAATATAACTACTTAGCTGATACCCACATCATTCTGGCCGCCCTAAAAACATCTCAAACTCAAATACTGTACTACATATCATTTGTAAGAACTCAATAAAAATTTCTTTTGTGAATAAATGAACAAAAGAATAAATGGATGATATACTTATATATAGATGTATCTGTCCTGACAATTTCAATTATTTCACCCCCCTAAAATCATTATTCTATTTGGTTGTCCAGATCCTTCCCAGTCCAAGCAAACACATAAGCAGCCCAGAAAATCAGCACTGTAGAAAAGTGTTCCTTAAATCCAACTGTCTGAATCCTGTCCAAGGAGTTGTTTTATAACTTTATCCTTCCCTTGAAATTTTTAGAGGGTACTGAAGAAACTACAATTTTATATATCCCCACAGGAAACTACCACTTAACATGACTTTAACTAGTGACTTTTCCCATCTGGAACCTTAATTTCCTCTTTGGTAATTTGAGGACAAGGCTAAATGAGCTTGAATAATCCTTCTAGTTCTCATACTTCATGAAAGTAGGTTGAATATTTAACAGTTCAAGGCATTTTCACACCTATCTTCTGACTGGGTCATAATGCATCACTTATCAAACATACCAGCCTTCAGTTAAATAGATCAAAGGTCAGAAATGAGATGACTGTATGGAGGAGGAGGATGTGTAAGTAAAATCACATTACTACTACTTTAGATAGTGTCAGTTGCAGGGTCCAAAGAGACAGTAATACCTCTTGGAGTAACTTCATAACAAAACCTAGGAAATCTTTATCCTTCACAGTATGTTGCTACAAGTGACTTTTGTGTCTTTTTCATTCATTCTACAATATAGTAAAACAGTCAAGGGCATGGACTCAAAAGTTGCTCAAACCTTTGGCCTGCAAGTTGCCTGAGGATCTTTGACTGAGCTGATCTGGGCAGAGGCCAGACATTCTGCATTTTCATTGATCTTTTCAAGTGATACTGGGATGAGATGTTGCTGGGCTACAGAGGGCACTTTTAGTAGTAAGACTCCAAGCCACACCACCAGGTTCAAATCCTGATTTCTCAACTTATTAGTTCTATGATATAAGGCAAGTTATTGACCCTATCTGAATCTCAAGTTTCAGATCTAAAAAATGGAGACGATAGTAATACAGACCTTAGAGAACTATTATGAAGATAAAATGAGATAATCGTGCCAAGTTCTTCAACTAGTGCCTGGCAAATAATATATGCTTGATAGGGGTAATATTTAGCATTGGATGAGATTTCTCTTTTTTTTCTCTCAATCTAGCTCCAACTCATATTTCCATAGTTGCCTATCAAAGCTAAATACAGATTACGTAATAATGTTTCTCAGACACTGTCTTATTCTACAGCAGTCTCAGTCTAAGAGTACTATATGAAAATAAAACTCTTCCAAAAACGAAAGTTGTACACAACACCTGAAAATGGGTTTATGATTAGCACAATGAATATCATAAATCTGCCTAAATTAGACAGTTCCTCCTTTGCTCATAAATCTTTAAAGCTCCCCCACACGTCCAGAAAGTCCAGACCACTTGGCTAGATATTCAGAGCCAAAATACATTTCTGACCTTGTCTTCCATCACTGCCCCTTACTTACTGTACTATCTAGTTAAACAGACCTATTTGCAGGTTCACACACTCATCCCATGTTTACTTATATAGTGTCTGACTAAACAGTATATTTTTTCCCATTTAAAAAATGTTTTAGTTAACATTTTTTTATTTCACTCTTCCACATTTGACAGATAATTTATTTCTCAAATTCTGAGTGTGAGATAGTCAAATATCCTACTCAACCATGAAACTCAGGTGAGTATGTAGCACATTAGTAATATCCATCAGTCATCTCTATAATACTTTACACACTAAAAGCTTTCTCAAATACATTATACACCCTATGAGGTAGGAATCATTACCTTCATTTTGTAAATGAACAGTCTAAGCCTCAGGGTACATAATCAATTTATCAAATTTCATACAAACTTTTCAAGAACACAGTGGATGTACCATATAATTCTCTTTTAGTTTGATTAGATAATCCAAAATAACTAGGCAACTTCTGTGGTAGACAGCTTCAAAATGGTTACCCCGAGCCCCTGTTACTCACACTATTGTATGATCTTCTCTTCAGTATGGATTTGATCTGGTAACCTGCTTTTAACAAACAGAATATGGGAAAAATAGTGGGATGCCACTTCCAAGAAGAGGTTACTAAATATTGTGATTTCTGCCTTTCTTGCATTTTCCCTTGATCTCTCACTTGGTTGCATTGATGACACCAGCTGCTAGTGTGTGAGCTGCCATATGGAGAAGCTCACAAGACAAGGAACTGAGGGCAGCCTCTAGTCAACAGCCAGAGAGGGACTTAGACCTTAATGCAATAGCCCATGAGGAACTGAATCAAGGGACATTCACATAAGGGTGCTTGGAAACATATCCTAGCCCAGATGGGCCTTGAGAGGACTAAGGCCCCAGCCAACACCTAGATTACAGTGTTGTGAGAAAACTAGAGCTAAAGGACCCAGCTAAACCATGCCCAGATTCCTAACCCACAGAAACTATGGGATAATAAACATTGTCATCTCAAGTCACTGGGTTTTGGGGTAATTTTTTAAGCAGTGATAAATAAATAATTCAAGTTTCAGATATTACTATAACTTTAATGTTTACGGCTAATGCTGTATGAGATTATGTTCCCCACCATGGTGAATTTAGAAATTAATGAAGTCTGATCAGCAAGATGACAGAATAGAAAGTCTGGCTTTGGATATATTTCTAGAAACATAAAACTTACCAAAACCAAATCATGAAAAGATGGAAAATCTCAACAGACCCATAACTAGTAAGGAGTGATCAAAAATCCTTGCAACACAGAAAAGCTCAGGAGCAGATAGCTTCATGGTGAATTTTATCAAACATTTAAGGAAGAATTCATGCCAATCTTTTTCAAACTCTTCCAAAAAAACTGAAAAGGAAGGAACACTTCCAAACCCATTTTATGAGGCCAGCATTACTGTGATATCAAAGCCAGGCAAAGATACTACAAGAGAATAAAACTATAGGCCAATAATCTTGATGAATACAAACACAAAAGTCCTCAACAAAACACTGGCAAATGGAATTCAACAATACACTAAAAGGATCACACATGATGACCAAGTGGGGTTTATTTCTGGTATACAAGGATATTTTAACACAGGAATGTTGATCAATGTCATACACCACTTTAACAGAATGAAAGATAAAAATCACATGCTCATGTCAAGAGATACAGAAAAAGGCATTCAACAAAATTCAACATCCCTTCATGGTAAAACAATCAACAAATTAGGAATAGAAGAACCTCAATGTAATAAAGGCCATATATTACAAATTAGGAATAAAAGGACTCCAACATTCCTTCAATATAATAAGGGCCTTTATGATAAGTCCACAGCTAAGATTATATTCAACAGTGAAAAACTGAAATCTTATCCTCTAAGATCAAAGATAAGGCAAAAATGCCCATGCTCACCATTTCTATTTAATATAGTGTTGATAGTCCTAACCAGAGCAATAAGGCAATCAAAATAAATAAAAGGATTCCAAAATGAAAAGGAAAAAAATAAAAGTATCTCTGTTCATGACATGATCTTAAATGTAGAAAACTTTAAAGAAACAGAAAATAACAAATTTTAGTATGTGAAGAAATTAGAACACTTGTGCACTATTGTTAATATAAATGGTGCACCCACTATGGAAAACAGTATGAAGGTTCCTCAAAAAATTAAAAATAGAAACACCATATGATTTAGAAATCCCACTTCTGGGTATTTATCCAATACCAATATCCAATTTATCCAACAGAATTGACAACTATCTCAAAGAGGTATGTGCACACCCATGTTCATTGCAGCATTATTTACCATAGCCAAGAAGGAGAACTTAAAAGTCCATTGATGATGAATAAGAAAATATGACATCTGTACAATGGAATATTATTTAGCCTTAAATAAAAGGGAAATTCTGTCTTATGCTACAATGTGGATAAATCATATGGACTATGCTAAGTGAAATAAGCTAGTCACTGAAGACCAAACACTATGGGATTCTCCTTTTTACAAGGTATCTGAAGTAGTCAAATTCATAGAAGCAGAAAGAAAAACAAAGGGCTGGGGAGAGGTAGGAATAGGGAGTTGCTGTGCAATGGGCAAGGAGTTTCAGTCATGAAAAATGAGAAAGTTCTAGAGATCTACCATACAACAGTGCATATATAGTTAACAATACTGTAGTGCCCACTTTATTAAAAATTGGACACTGCAGTGTCCAATTTATTAAAAAAATAAATTACAATCTGAAGATGGTATACACAGGCAGATGAATAGACATAAAATTAAATAGTTTCTCAATTATTTTAGAGATTCTTTAGATAATCAGGTGTTCACATACATTGTCCCATGAAAATAACAGAGGAAAATTCAACTTAATGTCATTAAGTAGTAAGTTTAAAAAGTCATCAATTAGTAAAATTGGTTGCAAACAGCAGAAATGGAACCTATCTAAGCTTTAAAGATTTCTTTATTTTTTTTGGAGAAGAGGGTGGGGAGGAGCAGAGGGAGAGAATCTTCAAGCAGACTCCCCATTGAGCACAGAGCCCAACATGGCCAGATGCATGAGATCATGACCTGAGCAGAAACCAAGAGCTGGATGCTCAACCAACTGGATCCACCCAGGTGTCCCAAACCCAAAGTTTTATTTTTTTTTTAAGATTTTATGTATTTATTTATTTGAGAGAGACAGCGAGAGAGAGAGACAGAGAGAGAGAGAGCACGAGCACACAGGGAGAGGGAAAAGCAGACTCCCCACTGAGCAGAGAGTCCCACATGGGGTTCCATCCCAGGCCCCTGAGATCATGACCTGAGCTGAAGGCAGATGCTTAACTGACTGAGCCACTCAGGTGACCCAAAACCTAGCTAAGTTTTAAAAAGGGAAATTTTTGGAAGTATATTAGAGAAACATCCCAGCTCCTGGAATTGGCTGGAGGCTTGAGAGCCAGCTAAGTACCAAGTCAGTGCCAAGGTAGCTCTGAAAATCAGTAAGGAAAAACCAAAGCAGCAATATCAGAGCAGGTGCGGTACACTCAATTCATTGATTTCACCACCACTAAACTGAGTGCTTGCTCTGTTCTTCGTGGTACAAGCTGAAGAGTGAAAGTGATGTACCGATGCAGATGACTGGATGAGTTTATTTCATGTGCTCCTTCATGTAGTGGCAAATGACACTATGGCTAATTGGTTTCTAGTAAGGATTACCCCCTCACCGAAATGTTAATAAAAGGAAAATTAAAAATTGGGCAAGTCAAAAAAAATACCACATTGAAGATTACTGGGTTTTGTCTACATGCATACAAGCTTTTGTTTATTTTTCCTCCTTTTTTTTCTCACAGTGGTTATCATGATTTGGATACAGATATTTCATTATATGCATTACTTTTGTTGTGTTTAGAACAAAAATAGACAATAGATGTCTGATATTTTCTTTGAGATTTTTTTTCCTTTGTCAGAATGCTTCATTTACTTTTATTTTCTCTTAATTTCAAAAGTATTACTAGATAATTCACATGGAGTTGAAGTCCTAGCAGCTGTTGCTCAGAGTAAAATAAATCACCCTAAGAATCCCCCACATGTAATTATAACTTCATATTGTGCAAATGTCATCAGTCATGCATTTTTATTGTTCTAGGCACACATTGTGGTGATCCAGGTGTAGAGATGGACGTCCATCTGGCCAATTTTCTTTGCTGTTACTAGAGATGGTTTGTTTTCTCTTCCATCTAAATTTGAGCAAGAAATATCTTGAGCCAGATCCAAGAGCCTACGATAGCTCTATAATTTTTCAAATAAAGGCAGAAGAAAATATTGTGTTATTTTCTTTCGTGGTCATTTTCTAACACACTGTTTTCATCAATAACATAATTACATGAGACAATAAGATAACAAAATTCACACTATCCTGATTTGTAGTCTGTTTATCAACAGTCCTGTAAAGGCCATAGTCATAACTATTATCTGTCTGTGCAGTAGAAAATTTACCTTAAGCCAATCAATTACTGAATAAAGATGCATTTCCATGGCACAGGAATAATTTCCCCTTCCAAAATTTAAATAACATAAAAAGAGTTCAAAAAATTTTTCCCAGTGCAATTAGTGGTGAGTTAAGTTAATACTGAGTAAGAGTAATCATATGAAAGAATGGCAATGATGCCCATGAATACTGAGGTTATGTTTTATTTGTTTTCCATTTCATATGGAATGGTAATCCCATTGGTGTTAAATCATAAAGTAGAATATATTTTAAATATTGCATATTGCTGAAAAAATCTCTCTATAAATAAATAAACACACACATACAGAGGCAGAGAGGTGTATATACATTATATACATACTTAAATATGTGTGTGCACACACACATTGGTACCAAAAAAATACTATACTGCTATCTCTAAAATATGGCCACTAATTTTTTATTCATATCATTGGTAGAGTTTAAAAAAATAAACATAAAAGCAGCACCACCGTACCACTTGGACACAAACCTAGACCACAGCCAAGACTTGTGATGGCCTTATTAATTACCATCAACATGAACATTTAGTATTTTTGCAAGAACATACCAAGCCAAAAAGATATTGCACAGCTTTTTGAATGTCTACTGCTTTAAAAGACTTAGTAGGAGAGCTAGGGGAAAATATTTATTATCATTTTCACAAATTAGTAAAAACATCCTTATCTCATTAATACATGTTTCAATTGTTTTTTCTAAGGTCGCAGTAAGACAGTAGACCTTATAATGAACTATGAAATTGAAGTAATTTTAAACCAAGACAAAGGTGGCAGAAAACTTGGAACTGTCCAGAAATAAAATAACTCTTCAAATACTGTCCTCTGTCAATAGGAGAAATACACACACACACACACACACACACACACACACACACACCCCAAAAACACTCTAAAGCACTGTATCATTTTTTCAAGAGTATAAGGTTAGAATATAAAGTCCATTTAAAAGATATCAGCCATTTCAAATTTTCATCTACATGCAGACAGTGATTATTTTTTTTGAAGGATCAGAATAATTTTCAGAATCTCTAACAGCTGAACATTTGCTGTTCTTATGATCTCATTCCAGAAAAAGTAACAGAATAAATTAATAATGAATACTATAAACCATGTATATATTTTTAATATATATGGGTATATTTTTCACTGTTTCTCAAATTGAATGTTTTTTTTCAAATTGCATATGCAATATGGAGTATTTCTCTTAAAAATAAGTTATTATTTTATTGAAAAAATAAAACAAATTACATACTCTATGCTTTTCTTTATCCCCAAGCTTAATTAGGACATAAATTTAATAGAAGTAGAAATACAGCTCCTTATTTTGATTCACTTTCACCAAGACTTCTAAATAATCTACATGCAAGATGCATCACAAAAAGCAATGAGCTTTGATAATTTCAGACCTATTTATGTTCACAGACTCCAGAATCAATGTCTATACTTCTTTTTTTAAAAAATCCAACCTTTTGACAGGCAAAGCACAGCCTGATAGAAATCAGTAATTATCTTCCAAATATATCCAAATTATCATAAACACATCTTAGATATTCTGTAACTATTTTGATATATTTGATATTTAGAATCTTAAAACTTCTAGACCACATTTATTTCTATGGGGACAATCCATAAAATTCTTTCAGATATATTGCTTCTTACTTGTTTGTATAATTGAACATTTAGTTCCTTTTATTTAAACCACCACAAATTAAAACCATCTGCAAACTAAATGAACATACATACAGCAGATTCTAGAAAACAAAATAAGGTATTTAATAAAGCTAATTTTTTCTATAATTCCTTAGTGATTCATTGGCCAATCTCCAAAAACCATTTCCAAACATTCCGTGTAGTGATACAGAATTATATTAAAAAATATACTTCTTTAACTTGATGGTATTTCTGGGTCATAGCCAATTTTATAACAATGATTTTTTAAATTACATTTATTTTACAAATCTATGGTGCTCTAAAACAATGATAATAATGCTGACAATGGTCATGGTAAAAATTCTTCATACATTCTACTGCATATTTCTTCTTTTAAACTGCATATTATTTTAATTCTAAATTTGTTTGGGTATGATTTTAATTACTCATACTCATCTCCCTAAAATCTTAGATACACTTAGTTGATCCTTCCTGTAGCACATGAACTATTTCACTGAGAAGGCAGTCAACATGTTTTAAGGCTATACTTTTGCCAAAGACTTTCTTATATGTATTGGTGTCCAATTTCACCTTTCCACAGAAGCAGATGAGGAGAGAAGCTGAGAGGCTAAGTAACTCTTCCAGTTTCACAGAGTTAATAAATGACAGAGCTGGGATTAATCTTTTGGTCCCTATAATTTTGGTGGTCCCACTGTATCTGGCCATTTTATAGTGTCACCTCCTATGATTCCAAACATTGTATTTCTGCTATATTTTCTGTCTTTAGCAATCATTTCACATAAAACATTTTCATTCCCTTTTAATTTGTACTGTTCCCCACACTTCAATACCTAGACAAGGTAATGAAACAAAGAGCATGAGCGCATACATAATCATAGAAAACATAAATGCATATGCGCTCTTGCTATTGGTTTATTCCCATTGGTTAAAGCCTATTGTTGTTGTTTTTAATAGTAATTGTAATGTTCAGGGGAAGGGATACAATTTTCTCTACAAATGTAGATGATCACTACATTTTGTAGGCTTTTGCTCTACAAGAATAATGAAAGAAAATATCCATGTGCCAAAAAATAAACAGATAAATAAAACTGTAGAGCCAGTTGTTTTTCAAATGTTTAAAGCTTTATGATATTGTATCGGAATAGGGGAGAGTGTTTTATCTATGCAGTTATTTTTATCTCATCTACTAAAAAAGAATTTCTGGAAGTTGAGTGTCTTTATTGATTGTCACAGAAGAGGGTCCTTGAGGTGATAGATGTTAATTCCTAAATATTTCTAGATAAAATTCTCAGAGACTTAATGGTGTCATTAAAGCTTCCTAATCCATTAAATAGAGTTAAACTTCAGCAGTATACGCACAATAAGAGTAAGAATATCAGAGTGACATTTTCTAACTATATTTTGGTTTAATAGCTCATTTTCTTTATAATTCCTCGTTTCAAAAGTGGTTGAAAGGAAGGACACAAAAAGATATACACACTCTCTCTCTCTCTCTCTCTCTCTCACACACACACACACACACACCTCACAAGAAATGTAGATCAGCAGGTCAATTTTGGATTTACCCAAACCTATTTTGGTGAAAACAGACATAGCATTATAACAAATGTCATCTTTCAAAAAAATTCCCAGCAGAGGGGCGCCTGGGTGGCTCAGTCCTTAAGCATCTGCGTTTAGCTCAGGTCATGATCCCAGGGGTCCTGGGATCAAGCCCCGCACCGGGATCCCTGCTCAGAGCAAAGCCTGCTTCTCCCTCTCCACTCCCCCTGCTTGTGTTCCCTCTCGTGCTCTCTGTCAAATAAATAAATAAAATCTTTAAAAAAAAATTCCCAGCGTACAATTTTTTATAGGTGATTCTATTTAACAATCCCCATCAAGAGTGAACCTCCAGCAGAGACAGGAATATGTGAAACAGAAGACAAGTAATCTTACAAAAAATGATGCTAGGATGTGAAATTAGCAGAATATACTGTACAGTCTAATCCACATTAAATAGTACACGAGCAGCTTCTACCTATCCAATTCCAATCAGAAATGTCCAATTGTCTTTTCTGCAAACATTATCATCTGCTGCTTCTCCTGAGTAGCAATGGGAAATTTGGGGCCATTCACTGCCATTCTCAAGATTCCAACGCACGGTTGAGCCTATGAAGTACTCAAGAATTTTTCCACCTTTGTCACTCCACTTGTTAACCTCCAGGGCCCTCTGGTGATGGGGAGCAGAACGGGCCCCTTTGTAACCAACTCAAAAAGTAGCAGATTTGCAGATGCCCTGGCAACTACGGCTCCTGCTTCTTTTGATTTAAGTCACTATCATTTTTCCTTTATTTTCCTTCATCTCAACCAGAGTTACATTCTCTCCTTGATGTTCTTCTGCTCATCTGACCTTCCACATAGCACATATTTATTATATTAGTCTCCTTACCCAGAAAAATTCTTAAAAGATTAAAATATTCACTTGTGAATGCATGCTTCATAAAACTATTTGATTAAAAATCTTAATTTTTATGTAGGTTAGACATCTTATTGCATTTTAATACAATTAACTAATCATAATTAGGTCAAATATTTTATAGATATTTTAAAATCTTCATTTTTAAGTAGGTTAGGTATCTTACAAACTAAATATTATTCAAGCTATTAATTAATCATTATTTGTGATTTAAATGTTAATTAATGGGCAGAAGTGATATTCAATCCCCATGTGTATTGTTGAGTGTCTGCCTGTATCATGGACCTAGGCCGTACTAGGAGAACTGCACAAAGGTCTGGGATAAATTCATACACACCTATCATCAATTATCAGCTAACGAGGTCAAAGTTCAAGCTCAGATTCCTATGACCTGACAGCAGTGATCTAACAGGAAGACAGAAAAATCCTTCAGAATGCAATCACTAGAATTTGAAATCCAGGGAAGACCTACTCATTCTTCCCACTTTTTAAAGTTTAATTTTATGTCAGAGTTGGTAAACAGGCACAAAGGACTATGTCTATCTTACAGATGCACAAACCTGGTAAGATATACCGGTTTGTAACAATGCAAAAAAAGTCAAAGCAGCTGTCAATGAACAACAGGAATAGGCCATTAAGCTTGGACTCCACATTTTTGCTAATATTTCAAAATTTAAAACAAAAGAGAGCACAGAGTCTGAAAGACAAAAAAGTGGTGAGAGCATCAGCAATATCTTCATCAATCTCATGTGAAATAAGGTAAGCATCTCTTATTAGCTTACAGTTAGCTATTAAAATGCCACTTGCAGAGTATACTCTCTGAATTTCTATTTAATGATATATGAAATGGGAATTAAAAATATTACCTACTTCACTGGTAAAGATCAAGTGACACAATGCATGTAAAAATACACAGCAAAAAGGACTTTATTTATTTATTTATTTATTTATTTATTTATTTATGGAGAGAGAGAATGTACAGGGAAGGAGCAGAGTGAGAGAATCTCAAGCAGGCCCCACACCCAGTATAGAGCCCAACTCCGGACTCAATTCCAGAACTCTGAGACCATGACCTGAGCCAAAATCAAGAGTCAGATGTTTAAACGACTGAGTCACCCAGGCACCCAAGGACTCAAAATATTTTAACTTGATTTTTCACTTAATTTTTTGACTTACTTAATATTCGTCCCTTAAAAATAATTAAGAAACAAATAAATAACTTATGTTCTATAATACTAAGAAAATCATAAAGAAATATAGTGTTATCCAGGCCTGTACATGTTCTTGCTAATTTTATCTCACTATTACATTTCCTTTCATTTAATTTTATTTTACTTCATATTCTTTATTCCTTAAGTATTTTATATACGTTTTAAGAATAGAAAGTGGCTTGCTCATTTAGGAAGGCCATTTATATTAGTAAGCAGAAGCCATTTTTTGCCAAGCTTTCATTAAAGCTAACATAATTCATTCCAATCAATTTCTTCATTTTTATTTCCAATGTTAATGATCCAATTTGCATTCTTTGCTAAGACTCATAATTTTGGCAGCATCTACTGGGTAGACAACAGGACTGCCACAGAATTTAATATCTATGAAAAAGAGCTTTTTAGTGTTTATTTTTAGCAATATGTGCCCTTGTAAATGACAATAACTTTTAAACAAAAAAAGAGATGCCATTCTGTCTATATATTGTTTCAAATAAAAGTTTAAGCTTAACAACATCATCTAATAATACTGCAAAGTATTTTTTAATCTACCAAATAAATCCAAGGAAATCTTTTTTCTTACAAACCAAACATATTTTTTCACTTCTTAAAGGGGATGAAACAAATAGGTAACAACAAAATCAGCCTTTACTCCATATATTCAGGTTTCTTTATTCATTCAAAAAATCATGAAATAACCCAAGTATACATAGAATATGATCTAGACCAATACCCATGTAACTCCTGGGTCTTTATAGACCTGAACAAATGACAAAGGGATCAAGGCACAGAACATCTGCCTCATCCTTGACCTTTTCCCATGTGACCCAGGTAGATATTTTCTCTACTGAAATGGACAGACACACTTTCATTCAACCACTGATGGGGATGTCCAGATGCATGAAAAACAACAGAGTCATTCTGATTTAAATTAAGCAGCCTCTGAATTTTATAGTACTCTTCAATCTAAATTGTTTTGGCTAATGGTATTTATTGAACAATTAAAAATCACCTTCAGAAAACTGCTCTAAGCTCTCACATGTGGCCTCCAAACACTATTGAACAGGAATCTGTAAAAGCAACATGTTCCTAAAAGAGGGAGAAGCTCTATCCTAAAAATAGGCTGCCATGAAATAAATTCAGATTTAATTCATGAATTAAATTCAGACTGACCAATGGAAAATTCCTATAAAACTTTATTGAATATCTCAACTTATTGAAAAATGTGATCAGCTTTACTACTAATTATTTTACAGGGAAAATAAATGCACATATATTTTGTCCTGTGGAATCCATGTACCACAGCTTTATCTATTCTCAACTTTCAGATTAGTATAGGAAGCTGCAGTTATCATACCATCAATAGAAAAGATTTATAAGGAAAAGGAGGAAGCAGACATGCTGTAGAAGGGCAGAGAGAAGTGTCAAAGTCATTGTCTCCTCTAATACAAAAATTCATCTCTGTAGAGTTAACATCTCAGACTCTGGAGTCTCCTTGGCTGGCCAATGCACACTGTTCCATTTATGATTTTCCAGTGACATCAATCTGATCTAATTCCCAGCAATGGTAATAACGTCATGTACTTCAGGAAGGCTTAGATGAGACAATATAAAGAAAGCACTTGTCATAAGGCCTTATATGCAATGTTTCCCTCTTATGGTTATCATTATTATTGCTTCTCCATGAGGAAAAATAATGAATAATTTGCTAACTTTCTGTTCCTAAAGAAGGAAGAACTATTACCCTTCAGCTTCTCACATTACCCTTCCTGCAACGGCGGCATAAATTACTATGTACATATTCCTTGGTGCTAGGAAGATTTTTTCCTTTTATAAATGTTAAATCTCAGGACATATTTAACAGTAAAAAAACAACTTTTTAAAAAGTTTTTATATTCATCACTTAGATAAAAGATAGATCTTAATTTTCTAAACTGTTAAAAAATTTTTTACTGCCTTCCTCCTAAATAATATTGATGTTAACGATCACGAATATTGTAGTTCACTAACTACAATTCTTCTCTT
Source organism: Ursus arctos (assembly GCF_023065955.2). Classification (NCBI taxonomy): domain Eukaryota; kingdom Metazoa; phylum Chordata; class Mammalia; order Carnivora; family Ursidae; genus Ursus; species Ursus arctos. The sequence continues at coordinate 21,098,173 of NW_026622852.1, forward strand.
TCACAAGTCTCCAAGAGTCAGTTCAGTATAAATAAATACATGACCTAGATGTTTCTTATTATCTTGTAGAATATTGATATATTTTTAAAATAGTAACCTAAAAATGAATAAGAAAAAGAATCACAAAATGAAAATTAATACTCTCCAAAATGTACATAAATTACTATTTTATTTGAATAATCTATTGTAAAACAGAATAACATCCAGAGTAATATTTAGTATATAATTAGCTTTTATAAGATTTTGAACATTTAAAAACTGAAATAATGCAATACATTGTTAGTGTCAAATAAAGCTGTAGCTGTTCTTGAAAAAAAGGCAGTTTATTCCAGCGTAAATAGCTTATACTGCCATCTCAAGGAAGCTAAGAGCATAGAAAAAATCATCTCTGTTAGTCAAAACAAACACACACACAAAACAAAACAAAAACTTCCGCCATAGAGGAGTTACCACAGGACGAAAGAGGCACAAACAACCGTGATTATTATTATTTTTTTAAAGATTTTATTTTTATTTATTTGACAGAGAGAGACACAGCGAGAGAGGGAACACAAGCAGGAGGAGTGGGAGAGGGAGAAGCAGGCTTCCTGCTGAGCATGGAGCCCGGTGCAGGGCTTGATCCCAGGACACTGGGATCATGACCTGAACGGAAGGCAGACGCTTAAGGACTGAGTCACCCAGGCGCCCCAACAACCGTGATATATAACGAAGAATTTAGAAGCTTTCTTACCACAACATTCCAGAAGTACAGTGACAAAAATCACACAGGGAATTCTAAAATAGCCCTCAAAATTAAAGCTTTGCCCTCTTCTAATCTAATGCTACTACAGATTGCTGTTGGTAAACACATACTGGAGGAATAGGGAATAAAAGGAAGCAACTACAACAAAACATCAGTGTGTACTCTTCACTATGACAGATTAATTGTAAAACTACAACATAGCCCTTAAGATGTAACTCAAAGCCCATGGAGAATTTGTAAGAAGAAAAAAAAAAGCCCCATTAGACTTTTCACAATACACTGAGCAATTGAAAATGTATTTGGCTTTTATGTGCATCACTAAGAACTGACAGGTTATAAAGTAGTGTAGTTTCAACAATATTGGGATTTTAGTTACCTCTAAATTCATATTATAGCAGTCAGTCAATTGTTGGCTTTAGGCAAGAAAAGAAGATAAAACAAATGGTTTTCATTTAAAACTGGGTTTCTTACCTATTCCTAGACATGAAACCATAGATAAATGTACTCTGGTATGATTACATCTCATTTATGCATATAGATGGAGTATCAATAAATAAAAATAAAATTCTAGCATAGTTTGCATGTCATTAAATTTCTTCTGATAACTTCCAAGATTGAAGGACATGAAAAAGTTATTTGTGTCTTTGGAAAGTAACATTTCATTACTAATGGAACACTTCATAAAATGCTAGCCTTCTCAGATAAGTCTTTGAATATCAATTTCACATGATACTTCCACTACAACGTAACTAGAGACTCACTCAGCCGTATTTTTATTGTAAGTTATTACCTGGGAATAAACTGAGCATATTCACTCTTTCAGGAAGCCAAGGTATTACTTAATGTACCTCAGATCTAAATATTAGCCCAATATCTAAATTTTTATTGCTTCCTAGAATATATACTTTACCCTGGAACAGAACAAAGACAAAATAAAAATAAAAAGAAAAACAATTTTTACTAGTAAAGCAATATATTTACACTTATCCACTAGTTATTTAGACTCCATTAAATGACAGATAAAGAATTAAACTGTATATACTCTCCAACATCCCTACTTAGATAAAAGCTTTTTTTTAAATAAAGGTATCTCACTCAAGAAATATTCAGTCTTAAAATTCAACAAAATGTCACTGAGCATATGAGATCTGCCATACATGAAACTAAATAAGAAACAGTCCCTTTCCAAGAAAGGTTCACAATTAGAGGACTCTGTTGGAAGGAGAGAGACGCATAAATAAATAATTACAGTATGATGTGATATTTACAATTATGTAAGTATTGTGTTTTATACATACCAGAATGCTGTCCTGACTATTCAACCTCACTTGTTAACACAATGAATCCTGATAGAGAATGCCAAGAACTAAAGGTGAGCATGAATCATTCTGAAAACATATGAGTAATAAGGTTTGTTAACTCCCACTTTAAATTTGTTTTAGTATTTGGAAAGTCAAGGAGTAAACTGAAAATAGAAATACATTGTGGTGTGGGTGTTTTATATATACACATACCAAAATTGCCACTATGTTTAGAAGCAGCAAGATATTAATTAGGGGGAAAATTAATATAAAATAATGTCACACTAAAGAAACCCAATCTTATATTAAAAAACCTAGGTAGACAAGCAATTTCTCATTTAAACCTAATTGTAATTGACACTCCCTCATTTATTTTGTTCTTTTGATATCAAGAAGGATAGTAGAGTGTCTTGGTTGCATGAAAGCAATAATAACTGGTTTGTGCAACAAAATAATTCCACTCATTTTCCACTTAAATTCATACACAAGCTCAAATTTTGGGTATGGGGCAATCCTTCATTTGGTTTTGTTTTCTTGTTTTATATCATTACGCAAAATTCAGGGTCTTTAAAAGAGAATTTTGAGGGGCCCCTGCATGGCACAGTCAGTTAAGTGTCCAACCCTTGGTTTCAGCTCAAGTCATGATCTTGTGGAGTCTGCTTCAGATTCTCTCTCCCTTTCCCTCCCCGTCAGCCTCTCTCCCTGCTCCCTGCTCTCTCTCTTTTTCTCTCAAATAAATAAAATCTTTAAATTAAAAGAATTTTGGCCTCCTCATGCATCATTACTACACACTTGCTCCTATACAACAATATATTTTATCTGCTAAAAGATAAAGGAAGTGTATGGAAAAAATGTACTAAGGTTTATCTATATACCCTATTTGTAACATGACTCAGAAGCAACTTTCTAGATTCATCTGTATGGACAATTTTCTCTTCGATAAAGAAAATTTGTTTGTAGAATTACTCCTAATTCTTTGGAGATACTCTTTATTCATTCTATTAATCAGTGATGTACATTCTTTTAATAAACTACATGAGAACCTGCAATTGAAAGAATTTGGATAGGCTCTTCAGCAGATGGAGGATGCATCTGAGTGGAATATAAAATAATCTTCTCTCAAGCCTACTGTCTCCAAAGCATTGCAGAATCATACTCTTGGGTCTCATCTCTTTTGAGGAAGAGGAAAGAAGTACGTGCCAGTGGGTTATACTACAACCATGAGACCCTACTGAACTATCACTCCACCTCTCCCCACTCAGTCTTTATTTTAGCTACCCAAGTATGTGTGTTTATGTATGAGACAGACAGAGGGAGACAGAGAGAGACAAACAGGGACAGAAGACAGAGACACAGAGACAAAGAGAATATCCTAGATCTTTACCCATCTGAATTCTGAGAGATTCCACTTCATTACGAAAGGAAAGCCTTCACAGATCCCACCCAATCTCTATGCCCAACCCCTGATCCTTCCCACACTAGTTGTGTCTCAGAGCTCAGATCAGATGGGCTTGTCCCACTGGGAGCTATAGTCCTCTTTTGGAAATCTTCCTTAAGTGACCCAAAGTGCGCCTGACCTCTGCTCCAAATCGCAGGGCTACTGTTACACACTGAAGATGGAGTTATTTGAGCCATGCACAAAAGACTGCATGAGATTCAAGGCACTAGGAATAGGAAGAACTAGAAAGTAAGAGTTGGTAGTAACATATTTTAGCAAACTCTTTCTAATCTCCTCTTCCAATAATTCTGCAATTCCTCATGGCTACATGCGTATCTAGCTCACCTTCCAAAGTGGGTACTCTGGGCAGATCTTTCTCATGCACCCTCATCCTGTCTTGTCATGGCCCTCAAGTTTGGCTCTGAATTACACAGCAAGCTAAGATGACACACCAATCAATTGTGATCAAATAAAGCTGTGGATTTAGAAGCTAACAAAGAAGCTTCCTAAGATATAATATCAGCCTCCTGGAGGCATCATTTATGGTGAAAATTTCAGTTGCACTACATACGCTGCTGTGATAAATTAAGATTAAGTAACATTTGAAGAGTACTTTGCAAATCACAAAATTCTTTCTCCTGAGTTACCTCAGAATTTTCACAACCACCTAACATGCAAAGATTCCTATCAGCCTCTTTCTAGGATAAAAAATTTCACTTAAAATATTTAGGGATTTGTCCAAAATTCTGGAGAAGGTAAATAATTGAAGCTGGTCTTAAACCTAGATGTATGGCTTTCAAACTTTACAGTATATCCGAATCATCTAAAGAGATTATTAAAAGAGTGCTGGGTCCCAACCTCCTTTCTGCTTCGTAGCTCTGAGGTAGGGCTAAAGAATGTGCATTTCAAACGAGTTCCCAGATCATGCAGATACTATTCGTCCAGAAACCCCACTTTGAGAACCACTGACCTACATTTTCTAACACCAGCCCCAAGGTTACTTTCCACTGAAGCAATGAAACATTTTGGTTACCAAGGCTGTTTCTGAAGCCTCAACTCTTTAAGTTTGACTAAAGTGGTTCCACACTTACTAGCTGTGGCAAAGTATGTAACATTTCTATTTTCCCTTGCATTGCAATCATAAAGGGGGGGGGAATAATACCTATTTCAGAATGTTGGTGAAAATTAATTGAGATAATGTATTTAAGGCGGCCTAGAATTACTAAGTGCTGATTGAATATCACCTATTTTCCTCATAGTATTATGGGGTTTATTACTTTTGAATGGACTTTAGAAAATTGCTTATCCTGTTAAAGTCCCTCTAAATTAGTCCAACACTCCAAAAATAATAAACATTTGATTATAAATCAGAGAGAATGTTACTAGTGCAAAAGTAATTATCATAAAGCTACATACAGATTTTATTTTTTAAATGCCAATCCCATGCATGGTAAGAAACACATGTATACTTGATATTTTTCCTACAGAACAGAGATAATTTGACAAATAAATAACTGTGCTTTGTGTCTTCAGCTCATAGCACAGACTCACCAACAAGGTAAGCTTATATTAACTTCCACTCATTAATTTTAAATGAGTAAAGCAACTGTATCTGGACCAACTATACCCTGTGAATGTCTCAAAATTTTAATGTAGAGATATAAATGTGTTGAAATTTTTTCTTTAAACACTTATTCTCAAACTTTACTGTGTTATCAGAATCACCTAGAGAGCTTGATAGATTACTAGGCTGCCCCTCAAGAGTTTCTGATTCAGTAGGTCTGAGACTGTGCCTGAGAATGCACATTGCTAACAATTTCCTGGTTGATTCTGCCGGTCCAAGGAAAATACACTGAAACTACTGCTTTACAGTGAAGGAGCCTAATCACAGAAGAAGAGAGTACCCAAAGAAAAGGGTCTTCATGCAACAGGCCACCAGATCTTAACAATGAAAACGACGATGCTTTTATTTTCATGGATCTACGGTCTGTTATTGGTCTTGAACCATAATATAAAATTCATTCACAGTCCATTTGCTAAGGATGGAAATATTCTATTATTATCAGGAAGTGATTTAAATACTGTAAAAAGACCATATAATGTAAGGAATACAAATAGATAAATTCATGTAGAAATCCTTCATGATTATTATAAAAATAAAACTATTATAAAAGTGAGTTATCAAGGAAGCCTTCTTATAAATTAACCTTTAAATAGACTGCTGTTCACATTCAACATTTGAAAATAAAAACTGATAACCTTCTCTAATGAACTGTAAGCTTCAGAGAAGAGAGAGTATCTTATTTAACTATACACAACACTGAGTCAAGCATATGGAAAGAGTTCAATATATGCTTATGAATGAATAATCACGAAAGGCACAATAAATGAATATAAGAATAATTTAATGAATGGATACAAAAGACACTCTTCAACAGAATACCTGAGTACCAAATACTTTTGCAAAAGTGGATGGTGTGAGAAATAAAACAGGCTGGTATATAATATGAATCAAACAAAATACTCTTCATGATTTGAATGAACAAATACTGGAAGAAAATTAATATAAAAATATAGCAAGAAGTATGTTGAAAATTTAATATAAAATGGAATCAAATATAGAATTATTAAGTATCATTAGGGAAAAAATAATCTACTGAAAACCAGCAACAAACAGGCTATTTCAACAACCATTCCCCAAAGATTATTTCATTATATTTTGGCTTCAGCAGCATTGCCTTTAAAAGGCAATGTCTGGCTTCACTAGTCTGACAAGTTTAGGAATCTTATAGATTCCATAAAAGTGAGAAAGAGAAAAGCGTAAGAGATAAGAGTATTGAGTATTACATATTATCTAGATTTTAGTTCCCACTCAGTACAAAAAAGAATAGTTTATGACTGCATTAATCATTTTCTCAGCTTTGCCTTAAAATTTTAAGATATCTTGAAGTCATGAGTATTAAAAACACATCTTAACACTAAGTAAAATACTCATCATACCAAAATATCATCTTCAGCAGAAAAGAGCCAGATCAGATTTAGATTCTGACATTAAATAATTTTCCTCTTCTACATGTACAGGCAGTTATGGATGGAAAGAACGAATGAGTAGGAAACAGGGCTTAGACTATAATATTATACAGAAACATGCTCATGACTTAGTCTCATGATTTTTCCTACTCCTAGAAAAGGTCCTTTCTAAGTATCAGAAAAGCTGTAAGAAAATCTTGGCATGATAAGAGCAAATATTCATTCACGTATCTATCCAACAGACTTTCACTGTGGCTTACAAAATACAAGCAGAGGTGTTAAGTTATAAGGCTATGAAAACTCCAATTCAGAAGAGAATCATGTAAATGCATAGAAAATGATTCAGGATGACAAAGGCAACAACAACTCCATTTCTAAGAGTGTTTTGGAAAAGAAGAGGTTTTCGCATGATCACAAATTAGTTTTCAAAGGTGAACATAACAATACCGCCTGTCCTACCTGCTCTTCTAGAGCATTGTTAATTCCCCATTAAGTAATGGTGTCCATGTCCCCTCCCCTTGAACTTGGGTGGGCCACTGAGACTGCCTTGGCCAATGAAGTACACATTAAGTGATGCTCTGTGACTTCCAAAGTTAGGCATATAAAGACCATGTACTTCATTTAGTTTTCTTACGATGTTTTGGAAGTTAACTACCATGAGGAACCTAATGAACAGCCAGTGAAGAGGTTTACATGGCAAGAAAGCTGACCCACAGCTGCAGCTGAGCTTCCAACTAACAATCTGCCCCAATACACCACCATGTGAATGAGTGATCTTAAAAGTGAACGGATATTCACTTCCCACCTGAAACTGCCCCAGCTAAGGCAAGCCATTCCTACAAGTCCTGCCCAAATTGAAGATTCATGAGCAACACAAATAATTGGTCTTTTAAGTCACTGAGTAGGAATGGTTTCTAATGCAGCAGTAGATAAAGGATCTAAATCACCAATCAATGTTCTGCACTATAGTCATGAAATAAAACAATGAGGACAGAACAATGTAACTGGTGTTTGCTTTCAAATAGGCATTCCATAACTCAAATGACACATTATCAATTAGTTAAAGAATGCTATTTTCAATATATTAGTTATAAAGTAAAGACTACCAGCATTTAAATGACCTACAATTGGGTGGACAGTTTGAAATAATAATCAGAAATATATAATTAAGCAGAGCACATTGCAGACAATACACTTAAGAAGGAGAATTTCTACAAGTAACAAAGGTACATAACCTGCTTCAGCCATGTACATGTGTGTGGTGTATGTATACATGTAAGAGTGTATAAATATACTCTTCAAAGCACTGTTCAAAGCCAGAATAAGGAACGAATGAAAATACGATAATTCCTAATTATTGTAGATACTAACAAGTATAATTACAGTTAATAACTCATTTATTTACTAATTTAATAGCTATAACATAGCTTCAGTAAGGCTACATTTATCAACATTATCTATTTATAAATTGAATTCAATAGTACCATGAGGTAAATGTCTCATTTTGTTTTCATAGTTTTTCCTTGGAAATTAAAAAAAAAAAAAAAAAAGAAAAAATCTCTTTTAACTTTTAAAACGTCCCCCAGAAATCGCTATTACAGCAATGAGAAATAAAATGTTCATCCCACAATTTAAAAACCTATTAAGAAAATATTTTTCAATCTTCCTATTACAGTTCCCCTTGAATAATACTTGCTATATCTATATTTGGCAACCTAAAATATTTTCTCAAAATCAATCCACTAATTCCTTAAACACATATTTATTGAGCACTTGTTATATCCAGAGACTGTTCTCAACCCTGAGTATAACTACTGTAAACACTGGAAAGAAGCAATAAAAACAGCAAAGTCCCTACTCTTGTGCAAATTATGCTCCAGGAGATCCAAGAGCTTATGAACACTTAACTACAGTAAACTGAATAACCCAGATTGATCATTTTCCCAAAGATATGATACTGAACATAACTTGATCTGGCATAATCTTAAACTTGGACATCACCATAACTGTATAATGTCTACTGAGCCTAGGATAAGTTGTAAGTGATTTTCTCTAAACAGTCCTAAGTATTCAATATTCATAACTATGAGTACTAGATAACAGGAGGAGGAATGTGAATTGTAAGGAAAATAAAAACCTTTAAGTGAATTTACTCTTTTTTTCCCATTAGTTTTAAGTATTTACAAAAATAAAATTAAGTGACTAAGAATCTGGTCAAGCAAAGCAAAGGATGATATGATCCACATTATCTAACTTCAAAACCGGTGACATTAGTGTCCAGGAAAAGAAACGTGTGTGTGTGTGTGTGTGTGTGTGTGTGTGTGTATGAGAATTAAGCAAGTAAAAGTTTCGAATGAAGAAATGGTTCTCTAATTGGTAGGAAAAAAATATCAATTTTTTTAAGCTGGGATGTGAGCTTAGTTATTCTTTTAGTTAAGAAGTTGCAACGTGAAGTCCCATTGGCTAAATTCAGCTCTCAAATATATTTCATTTGCACCAGGTTGTCTGGGAGGAAGGGAGGGAGGGAGGGAGGGAACAAACAGACCACCTTAGACAAAACATGTGCTCTCTAGTTCTAGACCCCTTGCTGCTCCCTATATATGCTGGTCCTTCATGGGCATTTGAGTTTATGACCTTGATCTAGTAAGCTCATCAAAAGCTAAAGTATTATTCAAGGCACACAATACGATGTTATCATTATTATATAAGTGGTATTTTAGGAAATGTTAACAATATACAAATGGATATTTTAATCACTATTTGACATTTGCACTATAATATGTCACCTCTAGCCCAAAGTCTACTCAAATAAATTGTCTGATAAATTCCTTGCATAACTTCACTACTTTCTCCAATTTGTTAAACTTTTATTTTAATCCATTCACATGAATCACTTCTAAATTTATCACAGGCACTTCAAAATTCATTTACCTCCACATATGACTGGATTCTCTTTCTTATCAATAAAAGAAAGAAAATACTAAAAATATAATGAACCAGAAAGAATTCCCAAAAGATAGATAGATAGATAATACATGGATAGATCAACCGACTGATCCAGAAACCTAGCACTCTAAAATCTACATTGCAAGCAGAAAATCACGTATCTTCTATCACAAAAACAAATAATAGGAAAGGATTTTTCTCTTTACTTTTCAGATATTCAAGAACAGACCAGAAGATATCAAAGGAATTATAAATTGGCACCGCTGCAAATCATGTCTGTCTACTGAACAAGGACACTTTAAATAAAAACAAACAACTTTCACATAATAAGGATCCATGTAGATCTTTTATTACCCTAGGTGCTTGGAATATTCATAACGCAGCAAATGTTGACTTCAGTGTTCATACTGAAATTTAGTTTATCTGAACCAGGATGTCAGACTGGCTGTCAGCAGAAGAGATCCGCAGACATTAATGTTCTTAGCACTGCATTATCACTTGAAACAAGAGAGAGCTAAAGTCTTAAGAGCTTATATGTGACTTGTCAGGACTGCTTTAAAATGAATTCCTACAGCAGACAATAAAAAACCTGAATGATATTCTGTAAAAGATAGGAGTATTTAGGGGAGAGACTCTAAACAAAACAGCATCTGTTCTGCTTTTTTCTATTTAAAAAACAAAACAAACAAAAATCTGGCAGTATCTTCAACCCAGTGGAGTCCTTCACAACAATTGTCCTTCATACATATTTTTGAAGTGTGAAATATTACACACAATGTATCTTTGCCTTGTATCTCATTCCCACAGATATGAAAGTCACCCATGAAACCACCCAATTCCTCTTTTCAACTTGCCTTGAACACGTTTGTGAAAAAGTTTCTTATACCTAATTTAATAATTGCAAGTTTCCTTTGTAAGAGAAATTACTTCTACATCTTGCTATGCAGCAATATTTTTTTCTACTGAGAGGCCACTCTCTAGTGGTTAGCTACTCCCCAGACAATTCTAATGTACCTAAGAAAAAAAGGAAATTAGAATTTTGTGGATGATGTTTCAGACTGAATTCTTCTTCTTATTTTAAAGACATGTTTGTTTAAATGATAGACAGTGTGACCTAAGAATAAAGCCTTAAATTAGGACTTAGAAAGCCAGAATTAAATTCTCTCCTGTCTCTTACCAGTTTTGCAATATTAGACATATCATGTAATATTTTATTTTTTTTAAGATTTTATTTATTTGAGAGAGAGACAGAAAAAGCACAAGCAAGGGGAGGGGCAGAGGAAGAGGGAAAAGCAGGCTCCTTGCTGAGCAGGGAACCCAATGCGGGGCTCAATCCCAGGACCCTGGGATCACGACCTGAGCTGACGCTTAACTGACTGAGCCACCAGGCACCCCAAAGACACATCATGTAGTAGTTTAGATCTCAGCTTCCTTATCTGTGATACTGGAAGAAAAAACTGTCCTTACACGCATGTGAGATAAATAAACAAACATGAATGTGAAATAAACAAAACAAGCTAATATATGAAAAACTTCTCTCAAGTATTTGTATATTTGCAAAGTAGTTGTACATTTGGTATACTAGACTCTATTGTTTGCCCACTCATCAACCTTTCCCTTTCATTTTTCTTGCTAACAAATATGTGCAAGTGTCAATGCCCCTGGCTCCAGGGGTGAATAATGACTGGTTTAAACTGATTAGAGAGATCGAACCCACCTATGTCTGGGACTGGCCTGGGGAGGTGACTATGAGACTCATTTCTGGCCAAAGAAATATAGGGGAATGTGTGCTTGGAACTATTCTGGGAAAGATTTCGCTCCATGTATGAAGAAGTCCTCTCCACCATTTGCATTCCCTTACTTTCCGCTTTGGACACCAGCAAGTAAAGATATGATGCCTGGCATCTTGTGACTAAGGTGAGATAAGTCTGAAAACAAGGGCAAACATGCTAAGGATGGTGGAGCAGAAAGATGGAAGGAAGTGGGTCCAGACGACACAGATGAACCAGATGCTTCCTTACTGACACCCTCCAACAGGAAGTCTTAATCTCCTCTCCAGTACCAGCCAAAGCATGGTTGCTTGCCTACCTACCTATTGGGAGAATATATTCCCATAGGTTATCACTGTTTTGTTTTTAAATACTAAAGATATAAAATAACTCTATTTTTAGAATTTTCAAAAATGTTAGAAGAAACACTGAGACTATCTTGTTATAAGGCAAGCCTTCCTGAGAAATATGCACTAATCAGAAACTATAAAGAATATTGTGTAATGAAGGACATAGAGAAACCAAAAGATGTAATTCAGACTACAGAACTTATGTGCTACCTAGGTAACAGAGTATTACTACTCAGGATATATACTATTCAGGATACATAATACTTCCTATAAACAATGCAAGAAAGAAATTAATACAAAATAAACAAAAAATCCACAGAAGAAATGGATTTTTTAAAAATCCATAAAAGTCACTTTTAAAAAAATACCAATACACTCAAATATTCTCACACTTTCAAAATAAATCATATATATTTTATGTATATTAAATTATATATATTTAAATTATATAATATATATTTAATATTAATGGCAAAAATCTGAAAACAACCTAAATGTCCATCTGAAAAGAGGAAACTGGCTTAATACATGATGGTTCATTAATATAATATTAAACAGTCATTAAATAATGAGGTAGACCAATATGTCTTACAAGGAAAGTCTCCCACATACATTGATACATAAAAAGCAGAGCTGCATTGCAATATGTACCATAGCATAGCATTCAGATTTTGCAAATAATATATCCTTATATTACATAATTGATAGAAAAGTACTAGAAAGAAATAGGATGAACATTACAGTTTTTAAGTCTGAGGAAGTAAAAATTCAGACTTTCAAAATTTTCTACATTATTCTACACACTTTGAAAATTTTATAATGCTGAGGCACCTGGGTGGCTTCATCAGTTAAGTGACCCACTCATGATTTTGGCTCAGGTGGTAATCACAAGGTCTTGAGATGGAGCCCTACCTTGGGCTCTATGTTCAGCAGGGAGTTTGCTTGAGAGTCTCTCCCTCTCCCTCTGCCCCTCCCCAGTCTGCGCACACGCACACTCTCCCTCTAGAAAATAAATAAATAAATAAATCTTTCTTAAAAAAAGAAAATTCTATAATGTTTATTAATATATAACTTATGTAAAAAAACACAAAAGCATAAGCAAGTTTATCTTCCCCCCAAAGAGAAAAAGCAGTTATAACGAGAAAAAACTATTGGCTTCTTTAAAATTAATAAAGCACTGTGTGTTTTACCAAAAGACAGGTAAGAAAGTCTCTGCCTGTAGATTATGGCTAAACTCCTAAAATTAAAGGGCTTTTAAAGAGTAAATCATATATTTAAATCTTGATTGCTTTTGACAATTATAAAATGGTGACTACAATATTTTTGACAGTTATTTATTTTATCATAAAAGCTGTAATGAAGGATGATAGCCAATTTTAGTAATCTAGCAGTCACAGATAATCTCAATCAATCCACTTATTTTAATATGTATCTACCCAAGCAGTGATTTTTGAGTAATTTTTAACTAATCACAGAAATGACTCTTCTCAGTTTACTTATAAACCAGAAACCAAAGTTGGTCCCAGTGAACTTAAAACTTACTGAATTTATTAAACTTCGAAAAAGAATTATTTAGTCAGAGCAATAACATTAAAAAGAGAACCCCGCATTAAGAAAGCACTGTCTCAACATGAGAAAAATACATCATTAAATAATTTTTGATTTCATGGAAGAAGTTTTGGTTTCTTACAAAACATTTAACAATCACTGATGTTAAATGTAAGTAAAATCAAAGCAGTAGGAAAATGATTCAAAGCTGCAGAAAAAAAAAATCTCTTAGAGCAGCTGATCTTAAATAAATTTAATGACAGAGAATCTACACTTGATATCAGTGTTCCAACTATTACTCCTTGTAATTAACCTCCTCCTTCACAATCACAAAAGCAAGAAAACAACAATAAAAGACACAGACCCCCATACACAGCAGAACAACTGGACACAGGAATCGTCCATGACTAATTAATATGGCAATTAACTCTTACCATCTTTTTCTGACAACACATACAATCTTAGTCTGTAACATCACAGTAGTCTCTTTCCAGAAACCCTTAAATATGCATACAGATGACACTATCAAACAAACTCATAGTTCCTATGTTGATTAAGTGATTATTTTCAGTATAACGTTATTTTATTAAGCATGTCTAAAACCTGAATTAGGGAAATCACAATTTTGGGTCTGAAGATGTTACCTCATAATTATATTTTAAAATTTTATTATATTACATCCCATTTTGTAAACAGATAAGGCTGAGAAAAATTATGCAACTATCTTATTTTCATCCAACATATGGGAATATCTGTGGTCTGGAGGGGAGAGAAGACTTAGTCAAGACTGGAATACGGTCTCTTGATTGCTACCCTAAGATTCAGTTTAACTGACTATTCTGGAAATCAATAATAAAAAAGCATCGCCTCTAATGCAGCAATAATTAAGTTAGGATTTCTTTATCCCTGTATGTTTTATTTCAGCTTTTTAAGATGTCAACACACATTTTACACCCATGGCATCTCAAACACTGGAGTTATTGTAAAAGCCATGATAAAGGATTTCCCAATTTACACCATGGTCCTAATATTAAGTCACTGCTATGCAGGAGCAAGCACTTTCTATTTAGGTGCTTTGGTCTCTGTCAGATTATGGTTTCTTGATGTGGTAAGAGAGGGAAAATCAAAGATGTTTAGGTAAAAAATATTTCCAACCATTTCTCCAAACTACATTTCACCATGTCTCTTCCAATCAGTCTTAAACATCTGCCATTTTAAAACCATGTGTGAGATTAATCCTACTAAGCTTATTATAATAGCCACTTGGATTTCATCTTTTTTGAAGAGATATTAAGTGTCATGAAGAAAAAACAAAGTCTAGTTTAAAAACTCAAAGGAAACCACCGACATATAGGCTAGAAAGAATCTACATATATATGTGAAACAATTATTAAAATTCATTATAAATACATAATGCATGAGAGTATCTGTCTAGGGCAAGAAGGAAATTAACATCTCAGAAAATAAGAATAAACTTTTCATTCTATTTTACCACATCAACACAATGATCAAGACTATTTATAGTGTTTTGTATTCTTTAAAAAATCTTTTTTTCCTTCAATATATATGTAATGGAATCAGAGCTAAAAGCAAATATATAAAAGATTTACCATGTAAGCTTATGAAAAATCATTAGTCAGACATAAGAATAAGTATGAATTTTACATATCTGAAATAATGAACAATTTAGAGAAATGTGTAAAATGAGATTATGCTTTGTCTAAAAATTGAAAATGTTAATGTACAAAAGTATTCACTTTCCTTCTCATTTTGAACAGACCCTGGAAATTAAATAAGATGATCTATTCCACACTGTATTTTTGAAGTTTTGCATTGTTTCAAATAAAATTGTACACCATGTGTTTTCATTTTCTCCCTGGGACTCATCCTTTATCCTCCCTAAGGCATGGATGATAAATAAGAAGTAAGT
This sequence comes from Ursus arctos, assembly GCF_023065955.2. Lineage (NCBI taxonomy): Eukaryota > Metazoa > Chordata > Mammalia > Carnivora > Ursidae > Ursus > Ursus arctos. The sequence continues at coordinate 21,113,227 of NW_026622852.1, forward strand.
TTTACCAGCTGGCATCCTTCATGTGTACCATATTGTGAAAAAGCAAAATCAAATTTTCTTGAACTGAAGAACACAGTAAAATATACTTAGTCTGACTGTTCCCAAACCTTCATGTTGTGTCTTTATAAAAATACATAACTCTAAGAATAGTATTTCATACTATTTCCTAGGTTTAGATTGGCTTCTGGAAAACCATTTAACAGAAGTTTCAATGGAAGTCTTTCAACCAAGCTTTTGAAAATATATAATCTTAAATGCAATTACATGTCGAATCCCCTTCATGCTTCATGTCAACCAAACCTATCAATTATTTATCAAGAATGTAAAAGGCTATTGAAGTGTGTTTGCGGACCCATGACTGGATGGAATCACAACACTTATATGGGAAGGAAGCTCATAAAGGGCTGATTCAGGATCTAGAGAGACTAGGTTATAAATATGTATCAGGGTGTAGTTTAGATGCCTATGATGGCTATGTGTGTATGAAGAAACCCCCACACTCAGGTGGCAGATGCGATTGGCCAAAAACTAAAGAAAATTTTGTTGGCTGACTTTTTAAAATTTCATTCAGAAAAATCTAAAACACTTGAGTGTGGTAGTTATAGAAGAGGCCAGGGCAGGGATGAATTGCAGCCCTGTCACTTACAGCTCTGTGAACTTGGACAAGATCCTTTACTTCTCTGAGGCTTTCACTAAAATAATGACACCTATCTCAGGATTCGTTGTTTACGGAAATCAATGGACTACTATTTTTACATTAGCTTTTATTGGTATAAAAAGGATTATAGAGTCCTGATTCTGCTCTTTGAAGGAACAATGGGGTTTCACTACTTTTAGGAGAGTAGGTACTACTTTATTGAATATTTTGAACATCTGCATTAAAATGCAACATTAAGGAGGAGCATCTCTCAGGGAGCTCAGAGCCTTACTTATAAAGCAACATCTTAACATCATGAGTCTTGAGGGAATAATTTTTTAAAAAGTATATCTGATGCTTTCAAAAAGGAAAGAATCTTTCAAGAATCTTTAAATTCTTCTATCGCAGCATTCCACTTGCCCTTCTCTCCACACGCCTTTTTCCATCCTCTTCTGCACAGAGATACGGCGTTAAGCTGTAAACGCCGTAAACAGTGGCTCCGGCCCGAAGTCTTTACCTAGAACCTTTACTGACCACTTCCCAGGGGCCACACTTGGCACCAAGTCCTTGATATGCATATACTCCATCCAAAACCCTTTGTGTGAGGGACAAATACCACTGAGCACTTAGAAACTTTTGGCATTTTACATATATTATCAGATTGAATCTTCACAACAATCCTATTGGGTAATTATGATTATTCCCATTGTCACATGAGAAAAGGCTCTCAGAAGACCGGCAACTTGCTGAGGGTCATCTTGCCTCAACAATGCCTTTTCTGTTATCTTCTCTCTGTTCTCCCTCAGATTGCTACTAAGACTATCCTGGTGGCCTTGGAGACAGATGTGCCTTATGGGGACTGGAATTGATCTGTCAACACCTGAAGGATAGCTAGTTAGGGAAGGTGGTAAAATGATCAAACACATCCCGATTATTTCCCTCTCCTCGTCTTTCCCTTGGCCAGTCCTCTCTCTCTCTCTCTCTCTCTCTCTCTCTCTCACACACACACACACACACACAGCTGTGCTATGATGAGGACTAAGAATACCGAGTTCTCCTTCAGCATCCAAAATGGGTAAAGGGGTGTACTATGTCAACCATGCATAATCTTATATGTCTGTCCTTATATTTATACTCACCATAAAGAGCTTAACTAATTACATTCTGTGCAGAAAACCCAGCACCTAAGAAAGAAGTGAAAATACAATAATTTGCTTCTAAGAATTGCAGCCCCAGGGAATGCTATTAGGAAGTACAGAAATATGAGACAACCATCAAGTTAAAGAGACAGATGTTATATAAAAACATAACCGAAATTTCTACAAACTTCAATATAACTTTTTACTTTTATTATCAAAAATATTTTTCTTTTTCTTTCTGACAGAATGACAAGAACCAAAAGCAGTAAGGAAAAGGGAGTTATCAAATAATTCCATTCCCTGAAGACAAAAATTATAATTTGACTGACAAGTAGGTGCTGGAGTCAAGAAAAAAACTTTAACTCAGCAATAGTAGATAGTTGAGTATTTTTAGCCCTAGCCAGTCAGCTGGCTGAGGTCCACACCTGGTTCAGCACAGCCAAATAAATGCTTAAGGAACATGATTGTCACAAATAACTGAGAGTTAGTAAAAAGAGCATTAAAGTATTGGTCAGCAAGGTTTAGTTCTTTGGGAGAAATACTAAAAAGGCACGGATTTGTCTTTTTCTTCCACTCTAAAAAAGTGATATTGTAAATGTGGTTATAAAGATAAAATAAATTAAGTAATTAATATTATGATAGCAGCAATGACTAATTCTATATCACTTCCAGGTTACAAAGCAGTTTTTCCTATCTCTGAACTATATTCTTACCAATCGCACCAACATTTCATTGGAAATCATGGCCTGCACCATTTTATGGAATAGAAAACTGAAGCTTAAAGAAGTCAATGTGGTCTCCTATAATTTCAGTCAGTAAGAACTGAGTGAAGGTAATATTTTAGTGCAGTTAATTAAATTTCGGGGGCCCTTACTTTCACTGACTACTCCCAAAGCCCTGTATCTAATTTTACATTAACATTTTAAAAAAAGCCTCCCAAAATATATAATCTTCAGGGACCCATAAAACTTGTATTTGCCCCCAGAAAGGAAACCGTTACTCAGATCTTCTTATCTCAAATACAAAGCTTTTTAAAAACTTAACCCTCTTATAGCGTTATTAACTTTACATCTCTTAGTTTCTTCTTCCACTAATCATGATGTTGATTCTATCTTTATAAATGTAATATTTTAGGTACTGTTAATCTTTTGGAACTTTTAAGTCAAAGATAAGAGGGGTTTACCCCCTAAGACCTTACAAAGAAAAGTGATGAATATTTAGTCAGTGACACTGTGCTGAAAATTGCCATCAAAAATCAAATGCCAAGGATATAGTACTTGACTAAGTTAAAATTACAAAGATAAACACTATTCCTCTCTCCCTTTCTTACCAATGTCCACACCTCCATAGTCACCATTTTTAAAATAGTTACCAAGTACTGAACAACTTCTTCTACCATTACCTCCCACCCTCTCACCCACCTTCAGTATTTCTATTATGTTCCTTCTCTTGTTTTCTCTGATCCTTTTTTTCCCCTTTACTATACCCTTTCCCTCTCCATTGTTGTGGCCTTGAATTTATCTATACAGTCATATACTTCTCCATCCATTTGTTCATTCTATCAATCAACAAGTATGTACCGAGCACCAACTACATGCCATCATTACACTGAGCATGAGGTAGAGGAGGGATGGTGAACCAAGACAAAAATGATCTTCCTTGTCTAACATCCTAGGAAGAAATATAGTAAATAATTGAAACGTAATATATTTTTAACTTAGGTTGTGTTACAAGCTGTAAAAGCTACATACTGGAAGCTATGAGTATACAGAGTAAATCTTAATCTAGTGGGAGTAAAGAAAAAACTTTCAAAGAGGTATCTTCTAGGTTGAGTACCGAAGGATGTGTTGAGATTAACTAGACAGGTAGAGACCTCCCAGAAGAGGAAAGGACTCGGGTGTTCCAGAAATGAAAGGAAGACTTCTGTGGCTAAATTCAGAGTGCTTTAGGTTGAGCTGGTTGAGGCTGCTGGCTGCTGACAGAGGCAAGGACCAAATCACCTAGGACTAGTGGATCTTGTTAAAGATGCTGGTCTTTCCCTCCTAAGGAAAGTGACATGATAAAATGTTCCTTTTGCACTCTAGGAAAGTGACATGATAAAATGTTCCTTTTACACTCTAAATCCAAAATTATTTCAAAGATAAGGCTTCCTTTCATCATTTCTGTGATATTATATATACCACATTCACTCCTTGCTCCATGATTCTATTGTTCATGGTCTTTTAACAAAATAAGATGAACTTCTGGACAAATTGTTGAGATGCCAAGTATGCTTGTTTCCCAAGAAAACACAGTTACATTCTCAATTAACCTACATATCTTTCTAGGATAGATACTAATGGCTATGTAAAATGCTCAGTTCCTGATCATTGTGAGCATTTATTTCTGAGTGCTTATTTGTGCTCTCTACCACCTCCTTAAAACACTCTAAAAATATGCATGGGTGGATGCACATTTTTTGCAGTATATTTCCATCACAAATAAGAACAGATAAAATCTTGAAATACAGAATGAAGTGGACCCCAGGCAAAAGTACACATTATAATTTCAAGTTATCATTACTATAATATTCTATTCATTTTTAACATTCTACAATGATTTAATTTCAAAATCAAAACTTAAAATTCAATCAGATAACAGTTAAAAGGGAGCAACTCAGTTAAATAACCTTATTGAAAAACACATTTATTCCATGAACTTGAATGAATAAAAAATGCAAAAGAATCAATAGGTAGGTAGATAGCAGGAAGGCAACATTAAATTCAGGAAGATACCATATTGGGAGGAAAAAGAGTCTCATAATTAAATTTTCATTCATTTATCACAACACCAGCAAACACATACACAATTACCCCTACCTCTCTCTTCCACACATACAAACACGAAAATGGAGAGTAAACAAGAATATGTAGTATGTTTTCCACTTGTGTTTCCTGCTCCTTTCAATAAACACTTCTTGAACCTATGGATCTGTAGAACTAGATGACCATGAGTAAGAATGTAAAATATGCATCTACTAGATTATAGGGACTTTAGTAGGTGAAAGTTTCCCACATTACATGTGAGAGGTATGCATATTTTCAGGTTTGGAAGAACGCATATCCTTCCAAGTTTTATACTTCAAAGATATTCTCCTGGATTCAGCAAGTTAACATTAACCTCAAAAACCAGTAATTCTAAAATCCAGACTACTGTAATAAGCAAAAGACTATATAAATGCCCATTTCTACTGTATTCTCTCTCGACTTTCCAGCATCACTGAAAATCATAGATAAAAATTTTCTGCTTTTCCAGACTGCTTCCCTTTTGTGTGCTCACATACTTTTGCAAAGCTTCTATATCATCTTTCCTCCCATGCATACTTTCCTTCCACGAGGGAATCATTCCTCAAGTATAAAGGACTTCCAGATACACCTGAGGGTATCTGAAAATATCTGGGCTACTTCTATAGTTTCTATGTACCCTTTATATTTTAACAACTAAAGGGAAAGTAGGTAAAGAGAGAAGAGCCATTGGTGCAAGTGTTTAATGAGATTATAAGTGTAATATTCAAGGCTACAACACAACAGCAAGGGAAGAAATAGAAAGAAGAAAATAAACACAACACGGTGTAGGAATGTTTCTCAGAGACTGAATTTTGCAACACTGACTGGCTCTTAATCCATTTTATCACTTTCTTAACATGACAGTTTTGAGTAGAATTTACTTCCCTAAAAGCACAATCGACACCTAATAAAGAATACTTTGTATTCATAGTGGCAATGTAACTGCTATATATATTAAAAATCAGGACATATGTAACAGCATGTTATAATCAAAAGAATGAGTTTTGGAATTATAAAGGCAGGATTCACATATACTAATTAGTGGTCTGACTTTGAACAATTTACAAAACCTCCAGAAGGCTTAGCTTCCTCATCTATAAAATGCAAACAGAAATGTTGACCTCAAATAGCTACTGTAAAAATCAGTAATGATTTCTTTGTAATACAGAGTGAACATTCAATATAAGCTGGCTTTTATTAAAAATATTATCTTCTATAATGATGCCTAAATTGACCCCATCACTTATGCATCATCATCAAATCAGAAGTTTTTATGTGACTAATTCTGAATAAAAAACTTTTCCAGCAATATCTCCCTTGATGAATTTATTGCTTGGAAAGAGTTATATATATATTTTTTAAAGTATACATCTTAGACACTGTGACATTCTTAGATGCCATGATAATATGATGACCAGAAGAGGAGTTGAGAGGGTCCCTTGAATTTACTGAGAACCCAAAAACAATCCTACAAAGAATAAAAGGAAAGAGCCAGCTGAAGTTGAAATAAACTGATACAGTAAGAAATGAGCGAAGGAATCAGACGCTGGTTTTCTTCCACCACAGGGACATGAGTTTTTAGAGCTAGCAACATGCCACAAAACCCAAGCAACACAACCCCAGCACTAGCCTACATTTTACAAATGAGTAAAAAAAAAAAAAAAAAAAAAAAAAAAAAAAAGCTGAGGTATCTATTACCATAAATACCAAAAAAACAGAAACAAAAAACAAACAGTTAGTTTTTCCAAATTCAGGTTGAAGGAAAGACAAAAGAAATGTTGAAATGCCCTACACCATGTAGTTCTGAGTGTGGCTGTTGACACTATGGTCTCTATGAATGACATCCCCTCCAAGTGCATAGTACACAGCTTTTGTAGCCATAGGAGCTGGCCCAGGATATATCCAGCCTTCAGGAATTTCAGTACGAAACAGAAAGAAAAAGAGAGAGATGAATTTGGGGGATAAGGGTTATAATTTGCCTTAGTAAAAAGGTCTTTCACCTTATAAAATATCTTATTACCAGTAGCCTTTAAAATAGCAAGAACCGCCCCCCCCCCATACATTTTAAATGATTCATTTTAGAAAATGTCACAGGGAATATAACATTTCAGGAACCCATCTCTTATTTTGTTGGAGATATGCATTGACAACCAGTTAGAAGAAAAGTCCCCATGAATAGGAATCTGTCTGGCAGGAATCAGGATGCAGGATCCTAAGTCCTAAGTATGGCAGGTCAAGGTCAACAAGCAGATTTCAAACAGGAAGCACATACAAAATTAATCATAGATCCAGACTCAGAACCCAGCTGGAGTTTACAATAGTAGAAAAGGAAAATTCACAGTTGAAAGAGAGGCCAGGCTAGAAAAGGTAAATATTGCAGATGTGGATACTGGCGCTTCCTAGGATGACTGACAATAAACTCAGTAGTTCTCTAGCTCTCTTAACAGGAAAAAATGCTGCCCAATGACCTCAATACGTGGTAAAGCCAGCATGTGAGCCAAACATGGGTCAACAGATTAATCTCCTTTGGTTTAAGTATACTAACTGTGAGCCAAGCAAAGACATAAATCTCTACATTTCTTCCCTTCTCCCTCCCTCCCTTCCTCCCTCCCTCCCTCACTCCCTTCCTTCTTTTTTTAGGTGATCTAGTCTGTGAATCGATCACCTATAGCTATGGGTAAATGCTGTAAGAAGACAAATCCACAGCATTTCATATTTGCTGGAAAAGAAAATGACAGATTTCACATTTAAAATTATTCCTTCAAGAAGGTAGATTAAAAGAAAAAGAAGAATTCACCTAAATTAGCAGGCCCTCCAAGCATTATGAGATATAAAACTACAGCTAGTCACTTCTCAAGTAGTAAAAAGTGACACCAACTTAGTATATGTAAACTAAGAAATCCATGAAAGGAATATGAGCAACATCTGCATGTGGGCAAAAGAAAACGCTAATTGTATCTAGAATATGACAAATGACAAAGCCAGAATGAGACACATGCCCATATTAGCAAGAAGAACACAAACGGAATAGGAGTGCAAATTTGAAAATGATAAAATAGAAGCCGGAATGCTAAGGGCAATCAATTTTCTATTTTCATGGAAATAAACTAAGAAAAATATCATCAAGAGATGAATTGCCACAACCCAGAAACAAGAAGTCTTGCTTGAATAGCTAAGAAATTATTTACCCCCCAAAAAATATTTTATTGAATGAAAAAGTCAATCAGAAAATCGTCAGCATAGAGTGGATGAGTTATGTCTAAACATCTTTCTGGTCATTCTTCCCATAAAGAACTGAGGCTGTGATTGAGACAACTTGGAGCCTCAGATAAGCATCCTGATGCTGCCAATAATATTCTGCAGCATCACTTACAGCATCTATAATACCTCCATCTTCATTTTGCAGCTAAGTAAGGGCAAAGTCCAGGAGCCAGCAGACCTGGGGCTGAGTTTCCAAATCATTCTCTGAGCAAGAAGGGATGTTTACAACGACTGCAGGCACTCTTGTCTGGTCTGTTCACCTTTATCCTGAGCACTTCAAACATGGTCTTACATACTACACCCTCAGTCAATATTTATTTATATTGAATGAATAAATTATATATCCCCTAAATTTTTTCTATTGAGATTTAAGGCCATTTCCTCATGTTCTGCTCTTGTAAAGTCCCTGATGACAACAGAGCATAGCTGCTTGTGTTCTTAACACAAAATATAAGAGAGCCATTGGGTTGCCCCTCAGCCTTCCATTCAACATTGCCTACCTGTTTCTCTTTGTTCTACTACCTACAACTGTAACACTTAAGAAGCACTTCATATAATATTTAAATGACATTTAACATCCGGAGTGCTTTTCATCCTTAGAGCTTCTTGAAAATAAAGTTAATTTAATAAGAAGATTGCAGTGAAAGAACCTGCTCTTATCTAAAGCACCACAACGTGAATAACAAGGATAGAGAAAGTAATTGGACAAGTATATACATGCATATGTAAATATCTTTGCTTAAGTGTGCTCTGCAGTGAAAAACACTGTTTAAACATCACATTTTCACAGGGCAGGCTCATTGTACCATTTCCCTTTTGTGATGAAACAACGGAAGGATTTTCTCAAACCAAGATCAAGTGGTCAACTGCATTTGCAATTGGTTAATGTTCATAATAAAGAAAGAACACATAAATATGTGTTCTGAAAATTAAATAACTCTTAGGGAGTTTTACTCAATATGTTCTCAAGGTCATGCTAAAAGTTTTAGTTAATGTCTTTACTGAAGTTGCCAAACAGATGTATTTTAAAGCACATTAAATTCACGCTCTACTAGGGGCAAGGAGGGAAAGAGTGGAGGGGAGGGTGACTCGGCTTCCAAGCATCATTATTCAGGTTGATGACTAAAGCATGAGACAATTCTTCTAGGAGAATACATACATCTCTCTGGGAGGGGTTTGGTGATTGGATTAATTACCCATTACATGAAACCACATGCAGTTATGTTTTAAACACTTTTGCATAACATAAATTCCTCTAGTTATTTCTTCTGTTTTGTTTTTTATTTGGGGGGATTGATAAGCTTGAAAAACTTACCCTTACAGTCAAGCCAAAATAAATGTTCCCAAATGTAGGTAATCATTGTCATGAAGTTTATTACATATACAGAAATCCTGATAACAATAGTAACACCTACCTTTGTCTTCTTTTCTTTCTTTTTTTTTTTCCTTGTGTTATCAGTTAATTCTTGTTATGTCACAAACCAGCCCAAAACATTATGGTTTAAAACAAACAACCAATTATTTTAACAAATCTAAATAGACTCTCTAGGGATAGCTGGGAAGTCCCAATGATCTGAGCCCAGCTCAGCTGATCTCAGCTGGACTCATTCATTCATATGGTGAATGGACAAGGTACTGGTTGGTCTATGACTAGGCTCTACTCCATGGGGTATCTCATTTCCCTCTAGGATACTCCATGCCGATTTTGATGATGGCAACTGGAATTCAAGAGAGAGGGAAAAAAAGCATGCTGGGTTGTTAGAGACTTTGGTTAGAAATGGCATCCCTCAGAACTGCACTCTATGGAACAAATAAGACTCAAGAGGTGGGAAATAGATTTCACTTCTTGATGGGAAGAAATTGCAAAGTCACATTGAATAATGAAAAACTGGGGCAATTTATGTATTCAACCTACCACATACGCCTATTATATGCCAGGCACTGTTGTTTGTACATTACATACTTTAAACACATTACTTCAATTATACTCAAAATAACCCATGAGAAAGGAAAGAGGAAATTAATGTTTAAAGAAGTGAAATAATGACCTACCAAGAGCACACAGCTAACCTCCATAAAAATTAAAGAGAAAAATCAATTTATACTTTGCAAAGGGCTTTTATATAATCTCTCCTTTTAATTTGTACAATGGTAGTGGGTAAAGCAAAGAGTATTCCCATTTTACAAATGGTGCTTTGAAAAGCAGGGTGAATTGGTTCAACTTCAGTCTTCTCACTCAGAGACCAAAGCCCTTCCTCATGATCTTGCTGCCTCATGACCCCAAAGTAAATAATGATTTGTAGTGTTTCCAAACACCACAGAATCAAAATAGATGTGGAAAAAAAAAATTCAAAAAGGGATATACATATGCCATATTTCAAAAGTAGCTGGTTTTGCTGAAAGTAATCCAAAAAAGGCCACTGGATGGGGAAGTTGTAATATCAAATGCCACCCAGCATCTGAGGACTTTTTAAAAGACAAACAGGGTGTATGTTCATTTTTATTAATCCAAACCAAACTTTCCAGGCAGATCAATCATTTTTTTTCTTTCTCTGTATACAACCAACTTCTACCAATAAGTTCCCATTTGACTTTGGAAAAGTAACTTCCACATCCCACTTTTCTCATTTATGAAATGAGGAGCTTGAACTACAATTGACTTTTGTACAATGCAAGGATTGGGGTGTCAACCCTTGTGCAGTAGAAAATCCACATATTAACTTTCAACTCCCCAGAAGTTAACACTAGTAGCCCACTATTGACTGGAAGTCTTATTGATAACAGACAACTAGTAGGTTAACACATATTTTATATATGTTATATACTATATTCCTACAATAAAATAAACTAGAGAAAATGAAATGAGAAAAGAAAAAGAAAACGTTATTATGAAAATCATAAGGAAGAGAAAAATATATTTACAGTACTGCACTATATATATAAAAAAAGATCCACATATAGGTAGACCTGCAACGTTCAAATCTGTGTTGTTCAAGGGAAAACTGTATGTAGCTTTTTAGAATACTTATATGGACTATTCTCAGGCTCTGGAAAACCAAAACCTTAAAAATTCAGAAAGTATTTCTTACTATATTTAAAAATTCAACCGAAATTACTATGGAACTATATGAATCAGTGTCTGTTTTTCTCCAATTTTATAATTCATCAAATAATGCTTCAATTTCTGTTTCAAAAAAATAAAAAATAAAAGCATAGAATACAGAATTCCTGGTTTACCATTTTATGTGATCCACAAAGACATCTATATGTTATGGTGAGGTGGTTAGGGTCACATACTTAGAACCAAGGCTATAAATACACCAAAATTTCATAACAACCTTATTCTTGCCAAACTTGAAAATTTATAACTAATATACAAAATGAAATCCCCCCCCCCCGAAAAAAAAAAACAGTAGAGAAATTCAGAGAACTGCTGTTCTTCTGGATAACTAGCCATCAGAATAATACTTATAAAATGACTGAAAGGAACTTCATTGACACTAAAATATTTCTGATTTGTAAGGTCCACTTAATTTCTAGGATGTCTTAGTTAGGATATCTTAGTATAAGCAACAGGATAAAAGTGAAATCACAGCAAAAGCGTACTACCTAAAAGCATGGGGTTTAGTAAGATTAAGTTTGCATCCTGGCTCCACCACTTCTCGGGCAATGCCAGTTTTCTCATTTATCACCTAGGGACGCTAACAATGCCTACTGAATATATCTGCATTGAGAATTACATGAGATAAGGCATGCTTGGCCATGAGAAAAACAATAAAACTTGCATATTATTAGGTATGACAATAATAAAATTGCACTATACAAATGGTTAAGTTAAAGGGTTTTCATATAGACTCCTCTTAGTTTTTATACATTACACACAAATTTCAATTATAGGCAGACAAATCATATCTCCCCTGAAATTTCAGTGAGGTTAAGTTCCTTGCACAAACCCACAAAAGCAAAGAAGCACAGGTGAAATGTAATTCAAGGTCTTCTGTGTACTGGTCCAGTACATTTCCTGCTGTACCACAGCCTCACTGTAAAACGTTCTTTCACAATCAGTCCACTTGCATAGAGCATTACAGATAGTTCAAGTGAATTTTTAATTACATCTTTAAAAATGAATATATAAGCATGCCTCACTCTGCTAGAGAACTGAATAAAGACAATTATAAATCAAATTCCTATGAAGAGAATCCTCTTTCCCCATTGCATCTTATTACAAGAACACAATTTAACTTGACATCTATTGATAGTAAAATCAAAATGTAGAATCTTATATTTTTATAGTGCTTTAACCTCTAAGGGTACTATGTAAATTCAAGTCTCAGCATTAGATTAATTCCCTCTGTTATTAAGCCTTTCAATTCAATTTTCACCCAGTTCACAGAAGTATCTAAAACTCCAATTTAAAAATATGATGTAATTTAGCTCCTATTCTTTAGCATTTGCTAATGCTAACATAAGAAAAAACAGGTTCAATTCATAACTTTGCACCTTATATTAGGTGCTCCATCTGGAAAATACATCGTATCTATTTTCTATAGAAATCAAAAATCTAGTAAGTATGTATAAATCAATCAATCCCATCTCATTGGCCATGTAAGTGTAATATTCTGTCTAATATCTGAAAACAGAAAGTATACATTTCAATTTTTTGAGAGGAACTTTAAACTTCAGTTTTATTTTGAATCTCATAATTTAAAGATACAATAAAATGGAATCTTTAAAAAATTTTTTCTTTGTTAAAGAGCAGTTGGTATTGAATCATAATCTAGTGATTGTTACCACAAGCAACAGATTAAAAAGTCATCAGACAGATGGCCAATCTAACTAGAATAAAATGCACAAAATATATGATTATAATAATTAAACATATTTTAATTGCTAGTAATTACTGTAAATTACTGAAGAAAGCTTATTATAACAAAATTTGAGTAAACTGACTTCTTCGTATGCATTTCTACTTGATAGCTTGGCAATAAAATGGATCCCCAAATATTCTTATGGTTCAAATAAAACTAACATATATTTTTAAAATAGTGTAAGGAAATTTAATGTTATATTATTGACTTATTCCCAATGTTTTTCTGAAAATAACTCCTATTTAGCTCATCTGATTTAAAAAAGTAGGAAATACTGCTAGATAATTTAACATAAAAAATGCCATCACCATGGGGCCCAGTAGTTGGTGTCAGGCCCTTGATTTTGGCTCAGGTTATGATCTCATGGGTAATGCGATCAAGCCTCAAGAGTTGTGTCATCCTCATTGTAGGGCTCCACACTCAGAGAGGAGTCTGCTTGAAGATTCTTCCCCTCTGTCCCTCCCTCCATGCACGCACTCTCCCTCTATAAAATAAATAAAGAAACCTTTTTTTAAAAGTGACACCACTGTAACTAGCCAGTTTATGCTAATCTCATACAATCTAAGCACAACAATAGAACCCAGATCAGTGTAGGGCAAGCAACAAGGAACTATAATCTGGAAAGCTATGTTTTTAAAAAATTACATTTGCCTTTGTTCAAAGTTTCCATATTAATATTTTCATACTAATTATGAAAAATTATACTAATTTTGAAATTATAAACGGCTTTTCAAGCATTCAAAAATGTGTGCTAATTAAGTGATATGATATTATCTCTAATTCTAATATTACTGTAGTTTTCTAAATATGCATAGGAATAAAGTTATTTCCAGTGCTAGTCACAGAGGTTTCTTGGTCTTGGATGGACAAAGACACTAAGTAAAAAGTAGGTCAATATCAAAGAAAAGAAGTTGTTATATGGTCTCTAAAACAAATGGTAGGTAATATTTGAGTAGCAACTTGGAACAATTTGATCATCAAAAAGAATGACTCTAAATGATTGTAAACATCAATTACATTAAAATCCATTCATCCACGGTGAGAAAGAGGGAGATACCACACATCTGCCACCAATAAGAATCAAAATGTCTGATATAATTTAAGTAAGACCCCCAATAAACAAGTAGAAATAAGATATACAATATTACTATAGTTGTTAAAATAAGTCTACTCAGTATGTTAGATATGTTTAAATGCGTTACTGCTATGACTGGTATTTATAAGAAGAATTTGAAAGCATATTGCATGACTTAAGAATTTCTAATGATATTCAGAAGGTTATTCAAATGTGTATTATTCATACATTTCACTTCCAAATAGATTATTAATAAAAAGGAATTTGATCTCTCTTTTCAAAGTTTCTTAATAAATTTCAATCATAATGCACAAATTGAAGTTTTTATTATGACTGGTTTTGTTGTTGTTTTGGTTGCTTGTTTGTGGTAACTATGATTTTAAATAACCATTCCTGCTCACTTTCAACTTAGTTTTGTTGATCCCAGTGCTAATTATCATTATTACTCTCATTGTTTTCCATCTGGCAGGTCATCTTCAGGGTCTCAAAACTGTGTGAACTGCTAAGAACACAAAACATCCTAGGGATGTTTCATTACCTAATTTCTCTATGTTGTTAACACCATCTTCAAGATGGCAGGACCCAAAAATCAGTAAGATAATGCAATTATAATGCAGGTTCCTCTAATGAATACTTTAATACTTTTGAGCACTTTCTAGGGGTCAGACATTGGGCTTAGGATCCAGGTATATAAAGATGAGTAAGATTAAATAGTAGTAGTAAAAAATATTATGTCACAATTATGTTGTAAACAGTCTTTCTTAAGAACCCTACCACATCTGTTTTCTGTAGACTCTTTCAAGCTTTCTTACTATTGAGTTCATCTTTAATTCAGGATTATATTACTATTTTCAGCTAATTCAATTCTCCCACTAAAGTAGAAGCAACATTAGTGTAAAATACACTGTGGTGTCTGCTAGGTAGGGAACTGGTCACTTTTCTTGACTTAATTGCTCATATATTATCTGTGACGACATTACCTGCATTCTCCAACCTCTACCCAACTGCAGGATCCATGTGATATATTGTACCAGTAGCATTTATACATGGGTTCTCAAATGTATATATGAATGCTGCATAAAGGTTTCAGTGTTATGACTTGAATTAGATATCATTATCATATTTGCATCCAGTTAATTTACACCTGGTTTTAGGGCTGCTTCTACAGTTTCTAAAAATGCTATAGATCTACTAATAAATATGAAAGGAAATTTGAAGATGGCTTGTAGGATAAATTTTGTATTTTTCTAGAAGTATTGTGCAAAAAGAAGCATTCTGAAAATTTAAACCTGCATTTGTATTCTTCACATTATCTGTTTTCAATAATCTCCATTATTACAATGGAGATTCATTTCTACAGATGTAATGTTGGTCCCAAAGTACAATAGAAATAATATAGAAAAACAACTGATCTTTTTATACATAGAGAAAACTACTTTTCTAATGAAATATTATTAATATTTTTCTCAAATGCTGGGAGGAAGAACAACTTACTGGTGATAGAACAGCTCATAAATGTCTTCTTTGCTCTGAAATTACATATTGTTCATCTGTCTCAGTTCAGCTAAGCAGAGGTAAAACTGCTTTGATGCTGCTTTGATTTTCCGCGCCTCACAGGCCTCCTCCGGTACAAACCCAGAAAATGTCATGAGCTTTAAGAAATTCCACCTATTTGGCTACAGTCAGGGCACAGGCCTCTGGTTCTGCAGTTTGTTCATGGCACACAGTATGCTGGCTACAGGGATGAGTAAGGACTGAAATCCATTTCATGCTCCGCTCACCAAACTATCTGCCCTGTTGCAGGACTGACAGGCTCTGGTGCATCTTAGAGGAAGGTACACCTCTGTGATTTCTGCTCAGGGATGGTCACTTTTTGCCACTCATCTGTCAAGAGGATACACCTCTTAGTCCTTCTTACAAGGCCCTCTACATGATAACATAGACTAGCCTTTACATATATATAAAACTGGAATCACCTGACTCCTTTCTTGACCTCATTCTTCACATCCCCTCTACCACTGCCTTTGTTTAGAACTTAGCTCCTCTCACCTGGAATGCTCTGCTTTGAATTGATTGGTCTTCCTCCAGGCTCTCTGGGTACTCAGAACCTGGCTCATATCCCTACAGCCTGCTTACCACCCCACCTCAAATCTGGTCATTCCACCCACCTCCATCCTCGACACTCAGTCCCCTCACACTCAGTGTCAACGAGAATGCAACATACCCTCTCAGTTTTCAGGATCTTCTTCCCTTTCCACTGCCTGGCATCCTCCGCTCCTTCACTTCTACTTTGCCTAGCTTGTTGATTTTCAAGTCTCAGCTCAAACATCACCTCTTTATGATAGCCTTCCTGCTTCCCCGTCTTGGAAGAGATGCTACTCTTTTGTGATTTACAACATCTTGTAGGTGCCCCTGTTGTTGCACTGACCACACAGATTTATAATCCTCTACTGTCTCATCAGCTATTGAGTTGCTTGAGGAAAGGGATCCTTATCTCTGTTATAATCCCATTACCTAGAATAGCACTGCCACGTTCTAAGTTTAATGAATAAGTTATTCATTTGGAAAAAATATGGAAGAATTACGGGGCTGAAAAGAAAACATTAACAATCATCTAACTAAACCTTCAATTATAGATGATAAAAATTACTCTTTGCTGTTATTCCCAGATGTAGATTTCTCAAATCCGAGAAGTCTGGCCAATCAGCAAAAAATTCAAACACTTAAAAAGTGCCAGATGTAGGGGCATAGTTATATGCCACCGAAATTAGTGTCCAAAATGCTTTCAACATTATTTTAAAATAACACTCTTCTACTTATAAAAGTAGTATGTTATTATTGCAAAAAATTCAGAAAATATACAAAAGATTAAATAATTCAATACAAAATAGCTGAAATAACATCATCCAGACATAACTATCATTAATATTTTATTATGTAAACTTCTTGTCTTTCTTCAATATCAAGGAAATAATATTAAACAAAATGCGTATCTATATATATATGTGCATCTATACCACTTTATTGAACGGGCTAGATTCAGTCAAGTATAAAGAAGGAAACAGCTTTGTTCTGTCTTCATTTGTCTTTCAAACCTCCTGTCCTTGAAAAATATCTTAAGACAATCCTCATACTTTCCAGATCTTTTGAGGTATTAATAACCAGTCTAATTCTTATGTACAAAACTTCATTTTGTAAGTCAGTTTAAAGCTGCTTTTTTTTCTCTCCCTTAGTTCATGTCTGTCACCATCTTAGAAATGTGCATAGGGGAGAAGAGGAGTTGAGGGGGAACGCTCACATCTTTACTACATTCTCTATCTTACTCTTCCACTCATCCTTTGCCACTCACTGTATTGTCTTTGGCCTTCTCTTAAGTTGAAGAGATGGGTAGGTGAACAAAAAGGAAAATGTTGCAAAGGTCACATTCAATAATAACATAGCAGATGCCCTGAATGTTGGCTCTTTCTTTCAAGGAGAGCTTCTGTGGGCCTCTGAGGTCAGCTCTCCTCCATAACTCACTCAAAGTTTGCTGACGCCCTTCCTCTGCAATGCTCACTAGGATGAGCCATGGCCTTACAGCTGACTGTTTGTGCACCACCCCACCCCACTGCCATGGTCCACGGCATGCAGAGTTATAACGAGGTCCTCTCATCCTGGCATTGACTCATCTTAGGTATCCAGTGCCCTCTGTTGTCCACCAGAACCAGGATCTCCTTCCCATCCTCAGTGGAAGAAGTGCAACCTACTTTCATTGCAGCTTTCTCTCTTTGCTCTGCTATCCCAGACACCTTCAGCCAGACTCTGGTCTTTAACTTTCTCACGGAAAGATAACAGGCAACCGTCTCTACACTCTCCAAGGAATGAAAGTCAAATTTTCCCAACATCCACCTTTCTGACACCAAATCTGCTCTCATCACAGGGTAGCAAGAGGTCCCTGAGTGGTTTTGCAACAGGTCCCTGAGTGGTTTTGCAACACAGAAGATTATAAGCTGTGAGTGATTCCTCTGAAACCTCAAGTCTCTCCTGAGCAATTTTGTACATCCGTTATTCACATTTCCTCCAAAGAACATGCAATAAAACTACAGTACAATAACAGAAAGAGGATATTGACATATAAACCATCCACGGCTAATATTCAAATTTCCCCAGTATTCCTTGCCCTTTTTTTTGAATGTATGTATTTTTAGTTCTATACAATGTCATACCATGACTAAGTTCATGTACCTACCATGACAATCCACATTCAGAAAAGCTCCAATACCACAGAGAATGCTGTGCCGCCTTTTATAACCACACTCACCTCCAAACCTGGCAGCCACTAATCTGTTTTCCATTTCGATAATTTTGTCATTTTAAAAATATTATATAAATGGAGCCATACAGTATATAACCTTTTGAAATTGGCAGTTTTAATTCAGCATAATTCCCTGAAGATTCATATTAATTGTTACATATATCTCTAGATCATTCCTTTCTATTACTGACCTGTGTTCTATGCTATGAATACCACATTTTAAAAATTCACCTACTGAGGAACATCTGATTATTTTCAGTTTGGGATTATCAGGGATAAAATGGCTATGACCGTGTATGGACTAATTTTTGTATGAATATGTTTTCATTTCTCTGTGATAAATGCCCAAGAATGCAATTTCTGGGTACAATAGAGACATGTTTAGTTTTATAAGAAAACGCCAAACTGTTTTCAAGATTGGCTATACTATTTTACATTCCCACCAGCAAAGTATGAGTGATCCAATTTCTCTGCCTCCTTACTAGCATTTCACATGATTTTAGACAGTCTGATGGTTTTGCACCAATATTTCATTGGTACAAATATCCCTAATGGCTATTGATGTTGAACATCTTTTCATGTGTGTTTCTGCCATCTACAGATACTTGGGGATGTGTTCCTTCATATCTTTTGTTCATTTTCTAATTGGATTATTTATATTGTTACTGTTCAGCTTTGAGAATTCTTTATATATTCTAGATATTAGTCCAAGTCAGATATATGGCTTGTTAAATATTTTCTCCTAGTCTGTCACTTCCTTTTTCATCCTTCACATGGGCTTTGGCAGGGCAAAAAACTTTATTTTTGGTAAGGTCCAACATATCAATTTTTCCTTTTTTATGGATTGTACCTTTGGTGTCAAATCTAAGAACTCTTTGTCTAGCTCTAAGTTTGAAGTTTTTTTTCTCATGTTTGTTGTTGTTTTTTTTAAGTTACATTGTTTTGTGTTTTACATTTAAGTCAGCTATTCCGTTTGTGTTAACTTTTGTAAAGGTGTTAGGTTTAGCTCAAAGTTCATGTTTTGGCTATGGATATTCAATTGGTTCAGCACATATAGAACTTTTTAATACATTAATCAGAGTTTTTATTTACTGAATACTCACATTTGGACTTAGTCAAAGAAAAGTGAATTTATCTCTAGGTCAAGGTCCACATTAAGGTGGTTATCACCAATAACTGTGGCAATTACACCAGGCTTAAATAACTCAGAAGATTAAGGGAAACCACAGAAAAAGTGTCTCTATTAAAACAAAACAATCTAGAAAAATAATAGCAAAATTATTTAATTAATTAGTAATTTGTAATCTTTGGGTAATTACCATTTAGGAAAATTTGTTAAGGGCAATGCTGAAATATTTACAAAGTTTCACATGGAAAAAAACATTTTGCTCATATTAAACTTCAATTACTATCGAAACAGCTAAATCTGATCCCCCTACTCTCTATGGTATTAAATATACCAAGATTCAGTCACAGGCAGATACTCAAGAGAACATCCATTTCTTTGCAGCTCTCTGCCATAAAATCATAAATTGAGCATCTCCTGATGCTGCAGATATCCTCACATTAACAATAATTTATACCTAGGTAAGGCTCTAATGCCCCAAGCCATCATTGTGTGTAACAAGTTAACTCCTCTTCTCTGCATCTAGCATGGTGCTAGTTATCCACTATTCTTGGGAGATTTTAGAAAATAAAATCTCACAAATCATTTCTATGTGCTCCAGTTTAGATGAGAAAACTCAGTTAAGAAACACTGGAGAAGACAGCGGATACTTTGTACCTTTGGGATATACTGTGGTTCAATCTTTTCTTCTTTAATGGTCCTAACCACCCCCTGCAACACACACACACACACACACACACACACACACACACACACAATGGCACTGAGTTATCAAACTGCAGTGGCTCTTGGGACTTTGGTGCATCTTGTGACTAACCCCTTCCAATCAGGGAAATGTCGTCTAGCACTCAATTAAATTAGGTAGGTTTCTACCTACTAATTTCTTAGAAACTTGATTTTCCACTGTTTTTCCCTTGTTCTTATAATATAAGCAACTTCCTTCCTTTTATATTTCTTATGTTTAAGGAGGTGTCTACAATATCATGGTATTCTTTTTTGATTCTTCAGAATATCATCATCTTCTTTAGACGTTATATTTAACATATACACAATTTGAGGTTTTTTAAGGTACAAAGAGATACTAAAATTAACAAATAAAAAGTCATAGTTTCCTCCTATCACTTTGGAAAACCATTGCTGTGATGAAAGAGTCTCCTTAATGCCACCATTATATTGATAGAGAATCTTGCCCAGGTGTTAAACCAAGATTGAACCACTCTTAAGTGTGCTAGGACTCGAGCATGCAAAAGAAATCTGTAATGCCTTTGCCCTAAAGAAGCCCATGGTCTAATTTGAGATAAAAGATTAACCCAAATTAACTAATTAAAAAGCAATACAAAGGCTATGAAAGTGCAGACAGGTAATTGAGGTCGAATGCCTAATATGTGGAAAATTTTCTAGATGGCAGAAAACAAATGCCAGATTTTCTGAGCTGGGGCAGAAAAGACTTTGAAGAAGATGCCAAAAGTACTAGAAAATACTTCAGGACCAACAGATGTGGTCATTGGCTGTTATAATGCAAACTTTTACATTCTTGCTCATTTTTATTCCAGGTTGAGTAATTCACTCTTTTACCCTCTATCAGGAGCTGTTAGGCATACTCAGCTGCAACTGGTCATACAAATGCCTTTCTTTCTTCCTTTTTTCCCCCCCTGCCTCTAAGTCCATTTAACCTCACGTGAGCTGTTTAAATAGATGCCCCGGGGCACCTGGGTGGCTGAGTCAGTTAAGCTTCCCACTCTTGATTTCCACTCAGGTCATGATCTCAGGATCGTGATCTCTGGGTCATAGAATCAAGCCCCGAGTCAGGCTCTGTGCTCAGCAAGGAGCGGGCTTGTCCCTCTCCTTCTACCCCTCCCCCTGCTTGAGTTAGTTCTCTCTCTCACTCAAATAAATACATAAAATCTTTAAAATAAATAAATAAATAGATGCCCCAAAAGCTTAGACTGCAGACTGAAGTGATGGAATTTTATAAGTCTACCAGATGATGGCACTGTCCAGTTCTAACATTAAATCATATGTACATAAAATAAGTCACACTCTACAAACATTGCAAAAAAACATCTGGTGCTCAGAAATGTATAGTTTAAATTGCCAGCATTCTCTTGAAAACAGAAACTTAAAACTGTATAATTATCAGCCATACAATAACCCAGCCTTGACTAGAGTATGAAAATGTTCCTTTCTTAATCTACCCCAAATCTCACTACTCAAACTCATCAGCTGTTAATTAGATCATCTCCAAAGAGAAGAGACAACAGTCCAAAAATATTTTGTATTAAAATTTCTACTTCTCTTCCATCAATTTGGGTTAGATCTTTAAAGTGTGATAATATATTTGTCACATAAAAGACTGTCAATCAGAAGATAACGAGAATAATAATAATAGATAAAATAACACTTATAAAGTTATAATGGTACTTATACACTAGAATTGTTGCTTATTTGAGGTCTGCTAACTAAAATAATTAATGTTTCATTTCAGGGTAGCAAAATGCAGCATCTCCTTTCATGGTTTCGTTAAGTTTAAAATTTTATAGTGAGCACTGGATGTTATTAATGTATAATATGCATTATGCATTTGTAGAGTCCCACAGTCTCTCCCTCCTCAAACTCAAGAGTGTTTCATATTACTTATAACATAAGTAATCAGTCTGAAAGATTGATTCACTAACTGTTCTAGCCAGAACAATCTTTTGGAATAAATGGGGAGTGACTGACAGCAGAAGTTTTAGTACAGGCACTCCTAAAATGGCAAGAATAAATACATTTTGCTTAAGTCTCTTCAGTAAACTCCACTTAGCAACACTTTCAGAAACACCAATAGCTTTAATGACCAGTGAGTGAACTTACACTATTTATGCATAGCATCATATCGATTTTAACAACAAAAAAATAACTTGCCAGAGCTTCCCATAAATCATTTTGTGATTCAGGGATGCCATGACTCTGCAGCTGTAGGCAAATGTATTTTTAATTCAGTTTATGAATGGTTTAAAAATACTGAATAACACATATCATATTCTAACAATCCTCTGGAATATACCCTGTGGGTTTCAGTCAAGACCCAAAAGCCAAAATACAAATAATAGCTGACAAGTACCTCCATGTTTTTAATGGAAGTGTTAGGTCATCTATGTTAAACTTGTAAAGGAAACTCTCAAAAGCCAATTTTGTGGGTCAATGTCCTTTGAAGTTTAAGTGGTCAAAAAGCTTGGAAACCAAGTAGAAGATTTTTTTTTTTTTAGTTGTTGATGTGCTATAAATACCACCACCATCTCCTCACCTCACACCTTGAGGAAGCTTTAAGGAAACAACTTCAAAAGCTTGAAATATATACATTGATGCATGAGGGACACAATAGTTAATGTCTGATACGTATCTTAGAATACTGTTCTAAGACCACTGTTGTGAGGTATGTTCCAGAGGATTATTAGAGCATAATTTGTGTCATCTCATATTTTTTAAGCCATTCATAAATTGAATGAAAAATGAAAGGCCATGCTCCCAAACTGGCAAACTACAGAGAGGTGCTAGCTATACTTTCCAAGGAGATACAAGATTATGTAAATGCTTCCAGAAGACCAGAGGTGGGCAACTTTGAAGAAAAAGCTTCTGCAGAGACATTCCAAATCCAGTCCAAGAAGACTGCACAGGTGGATGGAGTCATCCCAACAGACAAAATGGGTTTCCAGATTTCCAGGAACTAGGAGAGAAATATTATGCATCTGGACAGGAGGAAATGCATTTCTTGTGTCATAGAAAATGTAGCCAAATAGTCCCATTCCCTCTGAGAAAGCCACTTATCTTTCTGTCTTCATAATCTATGCTATGGTGACAAACAACCCAGTAATTTTAGTAGTTTAAAATCACAAAAATTAGTTTCTTGCTCACACACAATGGTTGTCGTGTGTCAGTGGTAGGCAGACACTGGTTCTTTTCATTGAAGTCTTAGTAGTTCAGGCTGACAGAACAGCCACCATCTCTAAAGTTCTTGACTGCAGTGTCAGAAGGAAAAACTCTCTGGAGACTCTCACACCGGCTCAGCCTATCAATGACACTTGTCACTTCTGCTCACAACTCCTTGGTCAGACGGTGTCACCCAACCACAGAAAGCCAGGAAGTTCAATCCTACCATGTGCTCAGGAGGTGCAGGAATTTTTGAGGAGTAAATTAATGTCTACCACACCATCCCAAGGTAAAACAAGGATCCACCAACCCCTGAGGAAACTTACTAAAAGTTACATTGACATCAAATAAATCAGACCTCACGTTCACCTCTTCTACTTTTCGGAAATTCAACCCTATAGGACCCAGAGTCAGCCCACTTAAACAGGACAGAAAATGTGGGAGTCAGCTAGGGAAACACTCCCCTTTTCCCCATGACAAATGCCCAGCAGAAAGCTAGCTGCAGCTGAAGTAGGGAAAAACTTTATCTCTAAAAGAATTAAGAACTTCCTTTTTTTTTTTAAACCAACTTTTTTTTCAGCTTTATTGAGGTGTGATTGACAAATATTATATATATTTACATTGTACAACATGCTTATTTTATGGTGTGCATTGTGATGATTTTTGAAGTATAATTAGCATACAATGTTATATTAGTTTCAGGTGTATAACATATTGATTTGGCCAATTTTTACATTACTCAATGCTGACCATAATAAGTGTAGTCACCATCTGTCACCATACAATGTTATTATAATAATATTGATTATATTCCCTATGCTGTACTTTTCTTCTCTGAGACTTATTTCTTTTATAACTGTAAGTCTGTACCTCTTATTCCCCTTTTTCTATTTTGCCCATCCCCCTATTCACATCTCCTCTGACAACCAGTACTTTGTTCTCTGTATTTAAGAGTCTGGGTTTTCAACCCTTCAGAGTGTAGGAATAGAAGGTACATTTCTCAATCTCATAAAAGCCATCTATGAAAAGCCTACTGCAAATATTATTCTCAATGGGGAAAAGCTGGAAGCCTTTCCCTTAAGATCAGGAACACGACAAGGATGCCCACTCTCGCCACTATTATTCAACATAGTACTAGAAGTCCTTGCAACAGCAGACAACAAAAAGGGATCAAAGGTATTCAAATCGGCAAAGAAGAAGTCAAAATGTCTCTCTTCGCAGATGACATGATACTCTATATGGAAAACCCAAAAGAAGCCACTCCCAAACTATTAGAAGTTATAGAGCAATTCAGTAACGTGGCGGGATACAAAATCAATGCTCAGAAATCAGTTGCATTTCTGTACACGAATAACGAGAACGAAGAAAGAGAAATTAGGGAATCCATCCCATTTACAATAGCACCAAAAACCATACGTTACCTTGGAATTAACTTAACCAGAGACGTAAAGGACCTTTATTCTAGAAACTATAAAGCACTCTTAAAAGACATTGAGGAAGACATAAAAAGATGGAAAGATATTCCATGCTCATGGATCGGAAGAATTAACATAGTTAAAATGTCCATGCTACCCAGAGCAATCTACACTTTCAATGCTATCCCGATCAAAATACTGAGGACATTTTTCAAAGAACTGGAACAAATAGTCCTTAAATTTGTATGGGACCAGAAAAGACCCCGAATCTCCAAGGAACTGTTGAAAAGGAAAAACAAAGCTGGGGGCATCACAATGCCGGATTTCGAGCTGTACTACAAAGCTGTGATCACAAAGACAGCATGGTACTGGCACAAAAACAGACACATAGACCAATGGAACAGAATAGAGAGCCCAGAAATGGACCCTCAGCTCTTTGGGCAACTAATATTTGATAAAGCAGGAAAAAACATCCGGTGGGAAAAAGACAGTCTCTTCAATAAATGGTGCTGGGAAAATTGGACAGCTACATGCAAAAGAATGAAACTTGACCACTATCTCACACCATACACAAAAATAAACTCCAAATGGATGAAAGACCTCGATGTGAGACAGGAATCCATCAAAATTCTAGAGGAGAACATAGGCAGCAACCTCTACGACATCGGCCAAAGCAACCTTTTTCATGATACATACCCAAAGGCAAGAGAAACAAAAGATAAAATGAATTTATGGGACTTCATCAAGATTAAAAGTTTCTGCACAGCCAAGGAAACAGTCAGAAAAACTAAGAGGCAGCCCACGGAATGGGAGAATATATTTGCAAATGACACTACAGATAAAGGACTGGTATCCAAGATCTACAAAGAACTTCTCAAACTCAATACGTGAGAAACAAATAAACAAATCAAAAAATGGGCAGAAGATATGAACAGACACTTTTCCAATGAAGACATACAAATGGCTAACAGACACATGAAAAAATGTTCAAAATCACTAGCCATCAAGGAAATTCAAATCAAAACCACACTGAGATACCACCTTACGCCAGTTAGAATGGCAAAAACAGACAAGGCAAGAAACAACAATTGTTGGAGAGGATGTGGAGAAAGGGGATCCCTCCTACATTGTTGGTGGGAATGCAAGTTGGTACAGCCACTCTGGAAAACAGTGTGGAGGTCCCTTAAAAAGTTAAAAATTGAGCTACCCTATGATCCAGCCATTGCACTACTGGGTGTTTACCCCAAAGATACAGACGTAGTGAAGAGAAGGGCCATATGCACCCCAATGTTCATAGCAGCAATGTCCACAATAGCTAAATCGTGGAAGGAGCCGAGATGCCCTTCAACAGATGACTGGATTAAGAAACTGTGGTCCATATATACAATGGAATATTACTCAGCTATCAGAAAGAACGAGTTCTCAACATTTGCTACAACATGGACGGCACTGGAGGAGATAATGCTAAGTGAAATAAGTCAAGCAGAGAAAGACAACTATCATATGATTTCTCTCATCTATGGAACATAAGAACTAGAATGATCAGTAGGGGAAGAAAGGGATAAAGAAAGGGGGGGTAATCAGAAGGGGGAATGAAACATGAGAGACTATGAACTATGAGAAACAAACTGAGGGCTACAGAGGGGAGGGGGGTGGGGGAATGGGATAGGCTGGTGATGGGTAGTAAGGAGGGCACATATTGCATGGTGCACTGGGTGTTATACACAACTAATGAATCATCGAGCCTTACATCGAAAACCGGGGATGTACTGTATAGTGACTAACATAATATAATAAAAAATCATTATAAAAAAAAAAAAAGAGTCTGGGTTTTCAGAAATGGACCCTAGGCTCTTTGGGCAACTAATCTTTGACAAAGCAGGAAAAAACATCCGGTGGAAAAAAAGACAGTCTCTTCAATAAATGGTGCTGGGAAAATTGGACAGCTACATGCAAAAGAATGAAACTTGACCACTCTCTCACACCATACACAAAGATAAACTCCAAATGGATGAAAGACCTCGATGTGAGACAGGAATCCATCAAAATCCTGGAGGAGAACATAGGCAGCAACCTCTATGACATCGGCCAAAGCAACCTTTTTCATGACACATCTCCAAAGGCAGAGAAACAAAAGATAAAATGAACTTGTGGGACTTCATCAAGATAAAAAGCTTCTGCACAGCCAAGGAAACAGTCAAAAAAACTAAGAGGCAGCCCACGGAATGGGAGAATATATTTGCAAATGATGCTACAGATAAAAGACTGGTATCCAAGATCTACAAAGAACTTCTCAAACTCAATACGCGAGAAACAAACAAATCATAAAATGGGCAGAAGATATGAACAGACACTTTTCCAATGATGACATACAAATGGCTAACAGACACATGAGAAAATGTTCAAAATCATTAGCCATCAGGGAAATTCAAATCAAAACCACACTAAGATACCACCTTACGCCAGTTAGAATGGCAAAAATTGACAAGGCAAGAAACAACAATTGCTGGAGAGGATATGGAGAAAGGGGATCCCTCCTACATTGTTGGTGGGAATGCAAGTTGGTACAGCCACTCTGGAAAACAGTGTGGAGGTCCCTTAAAAAGTGAAAAATTGAGCTACCTTATGACCCAGCCATTGTACTACTGGGTATTTACCCCAAAGATACAGACGTAGTGAAGAGAAGGGCCATATGTACCCCAATGTTCATAGCAGCATTGTCCACAATAGCTAAATCGTGGAAGGAACCGAGATGCCCTTCAACAGATGACTGGATTAAGAAATTGTGGTCCATATATACAATGGAATATTACTCAGCTATCAGAAAGAACGAGTTCTCAACATTTGCTACAACATGGACAGCACTGGAGGAGATAATGCTAAGTGAAATAAGTCAAGCAGAGAAAGACAATTATCATATGATTTCTCTCATCTATGGAACATAAGAACTAGGAAAATCAGTAGGGGAAGAAAGGTATAAAGAAAGGGGGGGTAATCAGAAGGGGGAATGAAGCATGAGAGACTATGGACTCTGAGAAACAAACTGAGGGCTTCAGAGGGGAGGGGCGTGGGGGAATGGGATAGACTGGTAATGGGTAGTAAGGAGGGCACGTATTGCATGGTGCACTGGGTGTTATACGCAACTAATGAATCATCGAACTTTACATCAGAAACCAGGGATGTACTGTATGGTAACTAACATAATATAATTAAAAAAATTAAAATTTAAAAAAAAGACAACTCTTGATAAAAAAAAGAGTCTGGGTTTTTTTGCTTGTTTGTTTGTTTGTTCAGGATTTCCTTATTAAATGAATAGGTTATAATAGAAATGACACCATTCACATAATTAGAAGTTATCACAGAACATTTTACTTTCTAATAGTAAATAAATATGAGACCTGAGATTTTATTCATGAGCAAGAAAGGATTAGCCCCATTGAGCAGGTTTAAATGGAGAGTAGTTTAGGCAAAAGGGATAAACACTCATTTGCTTAAATAAGGAACATGCATTAAAAAAACAAACAACGTTTGTGCTAGGTGAATGCATTTTCAGTGAATGGTAAGGTCAAAAAGAATACAAGTGAGAAAAAAAGAAACACTTCAAAGTGAATCCAAATAAAAACAGAACTTATCAAAATACCTTTAGAAAATCAGAGAGAGAGAAAAAAAAACACATATAGCTAAGACAATCTCAGAAGCATTAAGATAAAAAGCTATTACAGAAATAGGAAAAAAGTTTAGAAATCACACTAATCTACCCTAGAGTTGTTCTCAGAAACATGAAACCAAAATTAAAGCTAAAAATGCTATGAGAATCTGAGTTAAGTCAAAAATACCTAGGAAAATGCTCCATCACAGCAAAATGAATGGCAGAAAATCTGATTAGACTCTGTATCATTGGCCAAATAGGAATGCTGGGCACAGACGAAACACATAATTTATTTCCAACAAACTAGATTTAGGCATAGAGCGATAACCCCTTATACTATCAGAACACATTAATAGTGGATCTCCCAGAAGCAAACTGCTATTAAATCAGTAACTATTTGCTCTTTGAATTTTTCTGTCAGTGATCCAGAAAGTATCAAATAAGAAAATAGGAGAAGATAGGATACAAGTGTTTGAAAAAGTCAAATGTTCAAAATTAAAAAGTAAAATACAGATTATTTTATGTAAATTGGTTGTGATTTGAAGAGAAGGTAAACACTCGTGCTTACTCGGTGCCAAAAGAGTTTTTCAAGTCTTCCATCCAAGTGTAAATGACTACATGAAAGTTATCAAGTGATCCATCTATATAACCAGTGTCTAAACTGCAATTGTCTGATCTGTATTGGTACCTCTGCTTCATAATCTATTAGATAAAACTGATATGATATGAAAAATTGATAAAAATTTGAAAATACAAAAAATGAAAATGAAAATATGAAAAACTGCCTATGTTACAAAAGGGCAATAAAAATCCAGTAGAAAGAAATGCATTTCACGTTGATTCACTTTGGTTTTGTTTTTCTGTATAAATCCTCCATTTTGTTTCTAAAAGTGATAAACATTATTGCATTTGAGATTATTTTACCAGTGGCTTTTATATATATATTTAATTCAAGAACAATTTCATTTGTATAGGTACTGAGTATACAAGTTTATTTTCACTCATTATTTATTCTATTACCATAACTTCCACATAAGGTGTATAGGGCAGAAAAGTGTTATTACACCTATTTTACATTAGCAAATTAATACTTGGTGAGATTAAGAGATTTCTTGAGGTCTAACAATTAGCAGGCAATGGCAGAATCAGGATTTGAAACCAAATCTTTAAACTTTTAATCACTATACACTATCTCCTTTACCAATTGGGAATAGTATTATGATGGTTTGGGATATAATTTAAAACTGTCTATAATGTTCTAAAAATCACATTTCAATTCATTCTAAAAATTTTTTAATAAAAAAATGACTGTATTCTAAATTATTTTAAAAAAACAGCAACAGAGGCGCCTGGGTGGCGCAGTCCTTAAGCGTCTGCCTTCGGCTCACGGCGTGATCCCAGCGTTCTAGGATTGAGCCCCACATCAGGCTCCTCCGCTAGGAGCCTGCTTCTTCCTCTCCCACTCCCCCTGCTTGTGTTCCCTCTCTCGCTGGCTGTCTCTGTCAAATAAATAAAATCTTTTAAAAAATTAAAATTAAAAAAAATTTAAAAAACAGCAACAAATAAGATATAATTTTTACCTTCAAGGACCACATGGTTTGGAAAGATACACAGAACAGCGAAAAAAGAAATAATGTATGTTTAAAAACACATAAAATAACAAAAGCTTGTAAAAGTAGAAAGACTGAATTTGGTCTGGGGCTTCTGGAATAGTTTATTGAGAATATGACATTAGGCTAATTTTCCAAGGATGAATAGGAGCCTGCCTGGATATTCCAGAAAAGGCTATCTCAGGTGGGAGGTTCCCAACGTGCAAAGCCATGCATATATGAAAAACTGAACAGTTTTATCAGTAAGTACTAGATTATTTTACATTTAAATACTGTTTCCAACATCTCAAAACTTAGTATGAATTATTAATTAAATTCATTAGCACTTTATTCTTATAAAGCAATTAGTTCACTTGATATCTCTATATTCTTTCTTCTCCCACAAAGACCGCTAAATGGTAAGATGGGTGAATATCCCCCCCAAATGCAAATAACTTCTCCATGTTTTTCTACCTCTACTAGTGATAAAACATCTGATTATCATCCATATTCTAAAGCTATAATTTTAAATCATTAATTTCTATTGAATCAAACTGCACACCCTCCCTTGAACTTTACAGTAACATAATCATTGAACCTTCTTTCCTGAGCTTTGTTCCCCGCATCCCTCTCTCTATAAAATCCACAGGAGGTGCTCCTATAGATGGACAAACAGAAGAAGCACCAGGTCCAACAGTACAGTTGTCCAATGTACCTCTACTCAATTGTCACTCAGACCAAAGTATTTTGCTAAGCTACACATGCACCTATAATAACATGCAGAATTCATTTCATTTCATATTTCACATTAATTTTATCAGCCTCATTCACACATATTTTCAAGTATAATGAATGACAAAATAATTCATTTTTATGTTGATTTTAGTTTCTCTGCCAAAGACATACTACATTTTTGTTGATAGTTTATGTAGTACCCTGCAAGATTCCTGAACAGTGAACCAACCATAAATGCTTTCTTCATAACTTTGCCATCTACAAAATAAGATCATTACTATACGAATATGTTCTAGAATGCTCTTATGTAATCTCAGTCAAAAGTTCTTTAGCAAAAAAAGGACAGAAAGAGTGCCATTAATCTAGGTTAGTTATGTACAATGAGTTTTTATGGAAAACAATAAAAAAAATGTCAATTCAAGCCATCTACAGAAACACAAAACAATATGCTACAGGCTCTACTGTTTAAAGATATATTAGACAATTACTTGGAGGAGATATGTTGGAAAGCAGGTTTCCAAGACACGGGTAAATGGATTTGATCATTAAGTCCCCTCACAGGAAAAATGCAAGGGAGGAGCATCTGTGATGTGTATATTTGCTAGTACCCTTTTAACCCACACAGGCTGGCTCTTGGACGTTCACTGCTGTCCCAACTCTGATGCAAAAATAAGCTTTGTTATTCCCCTGTACTAGGGATCCAACTGCATCAATGTTACTAAGACTTGCGTGACTTTGCTGAAGATTTTGAGATCACAGGAAGCAGTGCCATTGCACGAGGTGTAACACTGTCTTTTTAAAATTCCCATTTGATATCTATCTTTGCAAATCTTTTCTGGTCCCTCACTACTTAATCCTCTTGCCTCTTAACCCACACAGTACTGAGTCTCACTCTTCTCTCATTTCTTGGGCAACATAGTTTCCTACTTTGTGAAAGGGAACCCCAGGAAGCATTTTCATTTTGTAAATTACGTTATTTCTGCAACACTGAATCTTCTTATGATGTGAATATTTTACTTTACTAATCAGAAAAAAAATATTTAAAATTACATATGAAGAAAGAGGCATCAATCAGATTAACTAAAAGAATAGCATATGCTTTAAGGAACTGTGAATCCCTAGCATTTAAGATGACGCATTTATTTACGGTAGGTGCTCAATGAATATTGATGATGATATGAAAATTATTCCAAGTGAGAGATTCATGTAACAACACAGGGGAGGAAGTTCGTGTGACAGGAAAATAGAGTATTTATGCTCTTTCTTAAACAGTGGATCTGCAAGTTACTGGATATAAAATGAAATAAAGTGAGGTAGGAAAGAAGAACGGTTTGAATTAGTTCATTACAAAGTTCTCTACTGAGTATCTGAGGTACCAGATACCCTTAGAAAAATCTTCCCATCCCTCCCCTAACCCTCATAGGTAAATCCATGCCATTCTAGTTTCTTTTATGGATATAACACAATTTCTCATTACATATTCCATTTGTTTCATTTCATATTAGTTCTTTCCCATATTAGCCTGTAAATTTCTCAAAGAGAAGGATTATAATCTGCCCCTTCCCACAGATAATATCCCAGTGCTTAATACATAGGAGGTATATAATAAATACCTGTTGAATCTATCAATCAATCTACTACAGACTAAGTATTGTTCTACAACTACGTTGTTCTTCTTAATCTCTACTGGAGATTTTACGATGATGGTATTTAAAGAACCACAATACTCCATTTACCTTCTTACAAAATCAGCAACATAGAATTCATTGTATGAATATTCCAAAGTTTATTTACTGATATTCCCATGGAATGTCTCCAGTTTTTTTTTTTTTTCAGTTCTTCAGTAAATAAGCGTTTAAGCATGGCTTGCTTCTTCCTTTGCAATCTGTCTGCCTTTTTGAGTCTTTTCTTGCCTTGATTGGTTAGAAATTCCAGTATAACATTGAGTAGAAGTGATGAGAACAGACATTCTTGCCTTGCTTCTCAGATCAGAAGAAAAGCAGTTGGTCTTTCACCATTTTTTTAAAAATATTTATTATAGAAGGGGGAGATCAGAGGGAGAGGGGAGAGAGAATCCTAAGCAGACCTCAAACTGAGCACAGAGCCCCAGGCAGGGCTCTATCCCCTCACCCTGAGATCAGGACCTGAGCCAAAACCAAGAGTCAGACACTTAACCAACTGTGCCACCAGGTGCCCAGGTCTTTCACCATTAAATATCGTATCGCTGTAGTTCATTGCAGATGTTCTAGATCAAGCTGAGGAAGCTCTCTTATATACCTAGAATATTTGCTAACAATTTTTATCAAGAATAAATGTTGAATTTTCTCAAATACTTTCATTGCATCTAATGAGATGATCATATAATTTTTCTTTTTTACTCTGTTAATATGGTGAACTATACAGATTGATTTTCTAATGTTTAACCACCATTGCATTTTTGGGATGAACCCAACTTGGTCATGACATATTACCTTTTTATGTATTGTGGATTTATATTTGCTAAACTTTTATTAATACTGTTTACATTATGTTCATGAAGAATATTGGTCTGTATTTTCATTTTTTTATAATGCCTTTTCATGGTATTGGTATCAGGGCAATGCTGGTGTCATAGGATAAGATGGGAAGTGTTCCCTACTCTACAATTTCCTGGAAGAGATTGTGTAGATTTAGTATTATTTCTTCCTTCCTTCAGAGATTTTATTAGTGAGGTCATCTCACTAATAAATCCCAGTGTACCTGGGGTTTACTTTGTGGGAAGACTTTGGGGTAATGTTTTGAATTGTGGGTATTTGTACAGCTATATTGAGATATAATTTATTTATCATAAAATGTACTCATTTTATATAAACAATGACGTTTAGTAAATATACAAATTTGTGCAACCATAACCACAATTCAATTATGGAACAGTTGGCTCACCCCAAAAGATTTCTTGTGCCTATTTGCAGTCACTTATCATCCCCACTCTCAGTGCCTGACAAACACTAATCTATTTTTAATTGTATAAATTTGCTTTTCTGGACATTTTGTATCAATGGAAGCACACAATATGTCGTCTTTTGTGTATGGCTTCTTTCATTTAGCATAATGTTTTTGAGTTTTTACTCATGTTACAGCATACATAAGTATTTTATCCCATTTTACTGAATATTATTCTGTGGTATGGATATACCTTATTTTTGTTTATCCACTCATCAGCTGATTTGGTATAGGACAGTCTTAACTACAAATACAATTCTTTAAAAGATATAGCTATTTAGGTTATATATTTTTCTTGTGTATACATAATAGATCTTTATAGATTTGTGAGAGCGTTCTCCTGAAGATAAATTCCTAGAAGAGGACCCATGAAGTCAATTATTATGAACATCTGCAATATAATAGGTATTAAATAATAATTACTTAATTTCACTCCAAAGGGGTTGAACCAGTTTACAATATCTCCAATGATACACATGAGTGTCTATTCTCTCAGTCCATTTCCAACATAGGAAATCTATCATAATTTACATCTTTGTCCCAACTCATCACCAAGACTATCTCACTATTGCGTAAATTTGCACTGCGTCGATTATTACTTGTTATATATTTATTGCTCATTTAAATTCTACTGACACTCAGATCAAGTTCCTCCCCTCTTTATGAGTTCTCCCCAGGCCACTCTCACTGTACCCTATCCTGAATTGCTTTGGTATACAACTCTTGTTTGTTATTCTGTGTATTCTTGTGAACAACAGACACTTAACAAGAATTTTCTGAATCAGTTGATAGACTATTCTTTGTTAGCTCATCAGCCACTTTTTGCCTTCTCTCTTTAACAAGATCACAAGATTCTTAAGAACAAAGGACAATTTACATACATCATTAAACCCTGAATATCATACAGAAAATCACTTTAATATCAATGAATATTTGAGTGTTAATGAATGTGAATTTAACTAACTGAGGCCAAAGGTAGGGTTTTTCATTACCTGCAGTGAAATTAAAGGCAAACCATAAAGAAAAACCATTTGCAATCCATAATCACAGGCTTAACCAATGACTGACAGTCAAGGACATACCTACACAAGAACCAAGAACTGCTTTTAGCAAGAGATCTATCTATAATACATATATATAATACATATCAGAATAGATATAATATAGACTATATAATCTAATATATCTAAAATACTGGCCGCTTGGGTGACTCAATAGGTTAAGCGTCTGCCTTTGGCTCAGGTCATGATTCCAGCGTCCTGACCACACATGCCAAGAGCTTTCACAATGTTCTTGAACAGTCAGGCGAGGCAGGGGAGCAAAGCTGGAGGCAAAAATGTGTCAGGTGGCCCCACCACCAGCAGAACCTGCTCTCCCTGCCTTCTGAACCCAGAGAAGAACAAAGGAACTGTTCTCCTTGGGGATTTAAGTTAGAGGTCTGGAGAGCACTTTCCATGAAGAGCACTGAACACTGGGACTGGGGCCTTACTGGTTCTTCTGCTTTGGACATTTGGAGGGGTAAAGAGTGCTCAGGTACATGGACAGGATGACAGGAGGAGCCTTGGCCTTAGCATATTGACTTGAAGTACATGGCAGTACCACTGGGGAAAGTGCCAGCAAGATGAGGTGGTTGGGGGCACCTGGGTGGCTAAGTGGGTTGGGCATCTGCCTTGGGCTCTGGTCATGTTCCTGGGGTCCTGGGATTGAGCCCTGCGTTGAGCTCCCTGCTCAGAGAGGAGCCTGCTTCTCCTTCTCTCTCTGCCTGCTGTTCTCCCCGCTTGTGCTCTCTCTCTCTCTCTAATAAATAAATAAAGTCTTAAAAAAATAAAATAAAACACTAATACAGAATATATTAAAATATATAGCCGAGATGCCCTTCAACAGATGACTGGATTAAGAAGTTGTGGTCCATATATACAATGGAATATTACTCAGCTATCAGAAAGAACGAGTTCTCAACATTTGCTGCAACATGGACGGCACTGGAGGAGATAATGCTAAGTGAAATAAGTCAAGCAGAGAAAGACAATTATCATATGATTTCTCTCATCTATGGAACATAAGAACTAGGATGATCAGTAGGGGAAGAAAGGGATAAAGAAACGGGGGGTAATCAGAAGGGGGAATGAAACATGAGAGACTATGGACTATGAGAAACAAACTGAGGGCCTCAGAGGGGAGGGGGGTGGGGGAATGGGATAGAACGGTGATGGGTAGTAAGGAGGGCACGTATTGCATGGTGCACTGGGTGTTATACGCAACTAATGAATCATCGAACTTTACATCGGAAACCGGGGATGTACTGTATGGTGACTAACATAATAAAAAAACAGTAAAAAATAATAATAAATTAAAATAAATAAATAAATAAATAAAATATATATACTCTGCATATGCTATATTACATATAATAAACTATATAAAAGCAGAGTATATGTGTAGTATATAAAGTATATTTATAGAGAGAGACAGAAAGAGAGAGGGGAAAAAGAGAAAATATGGAAAGCCCAATAAAAAATAGTTGCGAAGATAAAGGCTCCTTACCTTTGACAAATGAAGCCCACCGTTTCAAAATCAACATTTATCACAAGGCACTGTTGTTGGCTCCCCTGGTACACCAGGAGCAATACAGTTTTTATGCTAATTATTTCCCTTCATGCTGGCTACTAGATAGATATCTTGCAGCTAACCATAGTTACATTATAATAGAATGAGATTGTATGAAGACACAAAATCCTCTTATGCAGTCCAATTTAGAATCCATTTCAAAAACTCTCTAGTGCTATACCTAGAAACTGAAATGTGCTGGGAATCTTAGATTCTTGCATGTATTTCTGTTACACTGAAATTTGGTTAAGAGCTTGTAAAAACAATAATTCTTTTTTATTGATATTTTGATATTATGTTCTATTATATCTGCAACAAAAATATATTTTTTTAGGCTAGCTTCCCAGGTTTTCATTTAGTTTTACTAATATTATTTGAGAAAATATACTTGTATTTTTCATTAACAATGAAACTAAAATTCTAGAGAAGGAAATGGTATCTGTCTTATCCTTGAAACCAGTAAAGATAGGCTGTTCTTAATATTAACCAGTGAATACATTCAAAAAAGCAACAAAATTTACTCAAGTCTCAAATCCTAGCAGGCCTCATATTTTATCAAAAGAGCACATAATTATTTCAATGGGGCTTTTAAAATTTTATTTGAATCAATGAGTCATTTAATATCTATCATTTTCTTTCTTACTAATTCACCTGTTGAAAATAACCTATAAATAATATAATTAGCTTTTAATAAAATAGGACAAATGGACTACAGCATTCCTGAGAAAATTCCATTGTGAAAACTAAGATATTGTATTGGTTTTGTGTCCAACTTCACAAATTAAGCCACTGAATCAACATTTCAAAGCCAAATATTATTAAAGTGTTCATACAAAATGGGTAACTGACCTGACAATAATGAAATCAATGACAATTGCTACTTGTATTCCATTTAGTATACACAAAAAGAAAAATGTAGAATGCTTTTAAAGGGGGGATAAGGGGGGAAGTCCCTTTAAGCTTTATTATTCAAAAATAGTTTATTCTTCTTTTTTCTTTTTTTTTTTTTTTAAGATTTTATTTATTTATTCGACAGAGAGCGATAGCCAGTGAGAGAGGGAACACAAGCAGGGGGAGTGGGAGAGGAAGAAGCAAGCTCATAGCAGAGGAGCCTGATGTGGGGCTCGATCCCAGAATGCCGGGATCACGCCCTGAGCTGAAGGCAGACGATTAACCGCTGTGCCACCCAGGCGCCCCTCTTTTTTCTTTTTTCATTGTCATAGTGCTTTAAAAGCAGCTCAAATGCTCAGATCGACTTTAATGTCTCTAACAGTAAGCACCACATAATTTCTGCCATATTAATAACTTTGAGAAAATCATCTCATATACATATTAATTTAAATTTCTCATTCATTACACTTGTTATAGCCACCCCCCCCAACCTGGGGAAAAACAACAACTCTCATCAAAGGCATTTCAAAATCCATGCTTCATTATGGAAGTTTTACAGATATTCTTTAAATGTATTTCATGTACTTTTCTATCAAGTGTTTCAATGCCTGATATTTACTTGGCACCTGAAAGGTTTTTTTGTTCTTTTTTATTTTTTCAAAGCTTAAAGCTAGGTGTGGTCAAGTTTTAAATACAAGAAGAAAGTGTGTAGATATTAATTTTCCCCATTTTACAGAATTCCACACTGAGCCTTAGAAAAGGAAGAGAGCTTTTCAAAAGTGACACCATTAGTGGTAAGAGAGAAGTAGAATTCAGTCTTCTAAAACCAAATCCAGTGACTTTTCTACTTCTTCATGCTGCCTCCTGGTGGTACTGAATTAGTTTCTCCTGGGAGATTTTTGGACAATTTTCTCTTTGAGGACATTTAAAAATCAGTTAGCAACTTTAAAAAATAGTTACTTTTACTAAAGACTTAGATGGAGTTAAGGGTTTCCTAAAATGGATTACTAATTTCTTAACATGTATACTTTGACAAGTGTAACTCAACTATTTGCTTCATATGAACATTTCAGATTTGATTACATTGGCCATTATGCACATAAAGTATTAACTATGTGGAAATAAGTCACTCAAAGCACAATGCACCGTCTTGCAAGGCAGTTCATCTCCCTCCAGTGACTACTATCCATGCTTGTGGAGAAACAAGGAGCTGCAACCAGACACAAGAAGCCCCCACAAGTAAGAGATAACCATCAGCTGATGACTTGTATTCCCTAAAGAATCAACCCCCACATTCTAGCAGGCTTCTTCTCTATAAAAATTGAACAGTCAATATTTAAAATTACCTCCCATTTAAAAATAAATTATGGACTGATAACTGTAATATTACTATAAATTGGCATGGATGTCTTTCTGAAGGAAATATTTAACCAAAAGAGAGAGAAAATGACAAATGAAAGAAAGAAGGGAGGGAGGGAGGGAGGGAGGGAGGGAGGAAAATACATAATAGAAAAAGATTTTTTTTTTTAATTTTTAAAAGGTTGCTGAAAGAAAAAAGAGATAAATGTAGTTAGATTGAGTAAACCTTTTGCCTCCTATTTAATCTGTCTCTCCTATCTTCCTTTCATTTCCTCATAAAACTTCTTTTAAGCTCAATTGATTTTCTTTCAGGAAATATGATCTTTTATGATTAGAAACTTCTTAAAGTTTTTTACACTGAAGTAGCCCCTTAACCATAAAGGGAAAGGGATTGGTGACACAGTTCCTCATCAAAATTATAAATGGTGTACCCATAGGTTGAGGGTTATGACAAAGACAGAAACAGTCATGTAAATTCAGAAAACTCTTTTTTAAGCTTGCATCCTGCCTTTTAGATAAAATACAACCAAATTGGAGAAACAGTAACTAGCAAGCCTTTTTTTTTTTTTTTTTTTTTTGCCTATAGTGACCTCCTCTCTTTGTACTACAGGAAAACATTTCCACCTAGAGTCCTTTCACAGAATATCTAGAAACCAAATGAAATCAACCATAATGACTACCAGTGCCAGATAGTAATGTTTTTAATTGAAGCATCAAGCCAATTAATTTGTGACAACATCCTATCACTTCCTATTCTTGACATGAAGTTTCAGAGGACTCAAAACGGTTGTCAGGTCCATGGCATCCAGGAAACATTTCAATGTTTGGTCTCTTTAAATCACATTTATCAAGAGAGAGAGAGAAAAAAAATCTTTAGGGTCCTAAACCTGAATTTGAGGTTACGAACCAGCCTCACTAGTTTGATTCAATTGTCAAGAGATACAACATTTTTTACGCATCTTACACGCAGATTCCTAATACAAGTTGATCTTCCTGTGGCTTCAGAGGTGTCTTTCAGAATGAAAACTGAGCCCTTACTATGTATTTGTCTTGGTTAATTCAATTCAACAAATAAATAATTTGTGTCTCTGCATACAGATAACTATATTTAGATTAGTAACTATTATGTTGTCACAAAATAAAATTTCTACAACAGTTTATTTTAAGACCATAAGCCATCCTTTTTGAGATTTCAACAAGATATTAATCTTGTCTCCTACACAGAGCTCTAGCCAACGTAATACATTTAATGACAAACTTTATATAAATCTTCCTTGAGATCGTGCTATGTGTTATTCTGGAATGAAAACATCAGTAAATTGGCTTGCTTCCATTTCCACTAAATTACACTTATTATATAAGATTAACTCACATATTTACTTTTATCAAAAATAATAGATGTCCTACACATAGATGATAGTCAAACCACTTCAGTCGTCATCAATAGGCAACCCATTCCATTTAAATTCTGAGGGTGAAATACCTGACAGTATCTCACAAAACATTTTAGTTTTCAGCAGGAAGTGCTTCATTTTTTTCCTGCCTCACACTCCAACTGTATTGGAAGTAATGCAAGCTACAGGATGATGATGGTAGTAACTAAAGAACATCCCCTTCTTTTAAAATGCTAACCACTGCTTCACCTCTGAAAAAAAATATTTTGCACTTTCAGTGTGTGGCCCAGTATTTCACAAATGCTGGATCTCAGCTTTTATTCAGTATTCCTAGGATATACCATGCTCCATCATATTTTCTGCCTTTCTTCACTATTATTCTGCAGGAGGTTTAATATCACAAGTCATGTTTGTTAAGAGCCACCTTTAGAAGACTGAAATTGCATTACCGAGTGTAAAATGACCACATATGGTATGCACAAACACAGCACAGCACAATGAAAATTACATACATTTCCTGCTGCCTGACAGACACGGTGTAATCACGCCAAGTACACACAATACCCACTTTTTTTTCTTGTGGCCTAGACACAATCTTCAAACATTTTCTGTGCCCACCGTGCCCAAGGCAGTATCTAGCAGAAATGATTTTTGTTGGTGGCCTGAGCAAGGATTATGTCAAAGACAGTGTGAAATGTGAAATGAATCAGACTTCATCAAAAAATCTTGAACTCCAAGGCTATTTCCCAGCAACCCCCCCCCCCCACACAGAAGCTTAACTTCACCCTCCTTTCTCCCCTGATGTTCTGGCCACGACTTCCCTCTCATTCTTCTCTCTCTCCCTCCAAGTCTTTCAGCAGGTTTGCTCTGTTCTCAGAGCCAATCCCCTGGGGAAAGAAATCAGTAAAATGCTAGATGGTGAGACCTCATCATCAGGTGAAAAGGACAGGGGAGTAAAAGAAGAGGGTGTGGTACTCTCTTCTTCACCACACTCCACCCCTAGAGTCGCGCACTCTAGTCCACTGCGGCTCAGGGGAGCACAGCGGGTCCCCTCGCTCACCTCGGAGCAGCCCGGCCCCAAAACCAGCCACCCGGCACTCTCTGCAGAAAACTTCCCTTAAAGCAGGCAAATATTCAGGGGAGGAGGCTGAAATTAGAGATTAGTTCGAATACACATTACACGGAGCTCCACGAAACAAGACTGAAAGGCACCTTTACATATGGACCCTACAGACCCGCACCCTCCATTCCCTCCCACCTTGGGTGTTTGGCTGAGGAGGTACGGAGAACCACGGGCCGAGAGTGGAGAAAGAGGACATTACCTCCCGGGACTGCCCTCAGGGTGCGGGCCAGGATCGCATTCCCGAAGTGGCTCCGACTCTGGGCACAGCTTTACCGAGCTCAGTCCGGATTCGGACCCGCGTCCCCTGCAGCTCTGCGCTCAGCCAGGAGGCGCACCGGACTCCGGCTCACATCCCCCGCCCTAGCCGAGCTCGCCTCCCACTGCCGCGCCCGCTCCACCACCCCGCGGGCACGCTCGCTCCCCGCGCTCGCCCCTCCGCCTCCCGGCGCCCCCACACCCACCCGCTTCGCGGCGCCCGCTGGGAGCCTCTAGCGGAGGCGAAGGGAACCGCAGCAGACCCGCGGCGCCCGGGGTTCCGACGCCCGCTGCACGAAGCCAGCCGGGCGGCGGCGTGGGCTTCGCGTGCCCGGCAATCCGCCGGCCGGATGCCGCCGCCCCCATGCCTACCTGCGCCAGGCTCACCTGCCACGCGTCCTAGCGGCGTTCGCAGATGCCCACAGCGCTCTATGGCAACGAGGGGAAGGGTCTGCGGTGCTAGCGAGGTTAAAAAAAAAAAAAATCTCCCCAGAAACACACACACGAATCTACGCTATAAATCAGCCCGGACAGACGACCCAGCTCGATACCTATTTCCAATAGGTTCCAAAAAGTGTTAGGTCAGGATATCAGAACACTCCCTTTGGTTGCTGCCTCCCACCTGGGCACCGTGGCACCGGCTACTCCCTGACTTGTCCTCTCCAAGCCATTCGCGCGGACTGAGCAATCTCGTGGTGACGCCCGGAGAGATCATCCTAACTTAGCTTAACCCCATACCCCAGCCCCAACATCTTTTTTAAGTTATTCTTCTTCCTGGCAGCGGTTTTACTGCCTCTTACCTTGAGACGCTGTTAATTCTCGTCCATGTCCTTAAAATCCAAAGCCAAGGATGCGTTACACACAAGTCCAAGCTTTTCCTTGACACCCCCTGCCTCAGCTCCGCCGGCTTTTCCTTCCAAGGGGATCAGGAGGTGATGGCGGTTTAAAAGCCCTCGCACTGGAGGTGCCTCTAAATGTTCATGCCCGTGCAAACGGAGACGGGGACAACCTTCCAGGCATCCGGAAGCTTCCCTGCCCCTCCTCGGTCAACTTGGCTTTCTATTTAATTTTCTTCTTTAAGCCTACAGGCCCATCAGTCA
Source organism: Ursus arctos (assembly GCF_023065955.2). Classification (NCBI taxonomy): domain Eukaryota; kingdom Metazoa; phylum Chordata; class Mammalia; order Carnivora; family Ursidae; genus Ursus; species Ursus arctos. The sequence continues at coordinate 21,155,460 of NW_026622852.1, forward strand.
GTCAGCGCCCGGCATGAGGCAGGGAAAAAGGTCCTATTCTCAGTTGTGGCCGCTCCTCTCTTCCTCTTGATAAAAACCCCTCCCCCTCCCCTCCCCAGAATTTGGAAAATCTTCTACCTTCTGCTCGTATTTAGGTAGTGACAAGCCTGAGAGGTCCTGGAAGAAGAGCCACTTCAAGGCACAGCTTCAGAAATCCATCTCCCTGGGCAGCCCTTGGCGAAGGTGTCTGCTCTGAGGAAACTTTGAGGGGAGGCAGTGGCGGCCGAGCAGGGCTGGACGGGCGGCAAGCGGCCGGCGGCGAGCGCCAGGTGAGGAGGCTGCGAGGAGGCGGCTGCAAGGAGGAGGGACGCCAGGCAGGCGGCGGGCGGCTGGGTCCCGGCGGCCGGGCTCGGCGCGCGGGCTGCGCACACACACCCCCGCGCGCGCGCACAGCAACACGCGCACGCCCAGCCCCGCGCCGGCAGCCCCAGGCCACTGGCGAGCGAGAAGTCCAGAGGTGCGAAGAGGGGCCCGGGCTCCCAGGATGCAGAAGACGGGAAGATTCAATCACTCCTCACTAGTTAGCAGATTGCTGCTGGCAGGCAGTTCCTCACTGCTAGCCCTCAAGTCCTTTCGGCCGCCTCTCGGGTCCCTGCCCTTCCTGGCATCTCGGCCCCCTGCCTCTTTCCTGGAGGCCACTTACTCTCCAGGGACGCTGCGTGAGGTCGCCCGACTAAAGATTAACCCAGTCCCCATCTCCACCCTCCAGAGTCACCTCCGCCCCTACTACGGTAGAGCTTTGAAGTGGCTGCAGCAGCAAGCTAGGGAGCTGAGGGGCTCCCCGAGGTCCTTCGAATAGAGGAGCCTATACATCTTTTCCTGGAATACACAATCCCTTCTCATCCCCCTTTTCCTGCCCACTCGCTCACGTAACATTTCGCCCTGAAACTCAAGTAGGTTTTTTAAAAAGGAACTGCCTAGGGATTTGTGACGCCAAGTTTTTGGAACTGGACCAATTTACTATTTACGCTTATATTGTAAACTGGACGGTAGCAGGTGAACTGCCTGAGAAAGGGGAGGGATTAGGAGTCTGGAGACTCTGCCCCTTTAGCAGCCATTTCCAAGGTTTTGTACCTTGAGTAGCTGTTCAGGTCTGTGTCTAGCTCCTGTCCCAACTTCTTCCTCTCCCATGAGAACCAGGAGGGATCCCTGGGTGCTGCCCAGCTGGGTAGCCCCAAGCCGGAGAGAATCCTCTCTCCGAAGCGCCTCAGGCTCATTCGCTCCTCCAGGCGAAGGAGACTCCTAGCGGGAGTTTGTCTTACCCGGACTGGGCTTCTGGAATTGCTCACCGAAAGTAAACTTTTACCCTCTGGTTTTTTAAACCACGGTTCGCCTTTGTGCTCTAGAAGGTCGCTACACCAGCAGAGCGTAACTCTGCCTTCCCAAGGGCTGGCGAGGCTGAGAACTGCTGTGGGTTTTTTCATTCCGGGCTTCGAGAATCTCTGCAGCTTGGGACCAGCCGGAAGAAAACGCAAAGTTGCGCAGCGTGAAGACCGTTTGAGGTTCTTTTGCTCCCGCACCGGGCCGGTGGCTCAGCCAAGGACTCCATTCAGATAGCTCTGTGGAACCAGGGCTCTTGACTGGCTCTGGGAGTCCAACTCAAGTTGAAAGGCGGCGGACTTTGCTGGGAAGACAGTGCGTGAACGCCGAACGTGCAGTTGCGGAGCCGCAAAAGTGGAACAAGTGGATGATGCTGTACAAAAAAAAAAGAAAGAAAAGAAAAGAAATTTGTGTTGATAGGAGCCCTAGCAGCGCTACTCAAAGCTCGGAAATCGATCCAGAGCATTCAAAGGTGAGCCTTGCCGCGCCCACGATCTGTGGACCAATAGCTACCAATTTCAGGAATGAACCTGCTTTGGATTCGGTGTGAGCCGACTGTGGAGGAAGCAGGCACCAAGAGGGATTGTCAGTTTTGGAGGGTGATGGATCGAGGCTGTCCCTTGGAACCAGGGAACCGCCGGCAACACCCTCCCGCTAACTTGAGACTGTGCAAATACTCACAGATCCACGCTTGGGAAATCTGAGCGCGCGGGTCCGATGCGCCGGCTTTTCTTCTGATGCAGTTAAGAGAAGAGCTTGAAGCTAAACCCGGGAGCCTGCATGAAGGAGAAGTGAATAATGAATTTGGTGGTGAGATACCAAAGGATAAAGAGGCATTTCATTTCTGCGTGAATTAGTTTGCCAGGAACGACTTTTTAGGTTTAATATTTCAAGACATATCATGGACACCGACTTTTTGCAGAATTTCAAGCAGAGGTTGTTCCCAGTGTTTTTGAATCTGGTATAAATCTATAAATTGTTTGCTTGCCACAAGGTTTGATGCTTCTTTGAATTTTGATTCTTATTCCTAATTAAGTAATAAATGACTGTTCCTGGTAACGAAGTGAAGTGGCAATAATAGTTACAATAAACTATTAACAACAAAAGGCTATCTAACTTATGGTTTCTGTTTACATAAGCCTATGGATTAATAATAAAATATTGTGGCCGACTATTCGATAAGAATTACAGAACTGTAATGCAGAGACTCACTTGGTGAAGGAGAATTCAGAATTCAGAGTTGACTTCTCTTCAAAAAGATACTGTCTCGTAATTTCTTTTTCCTGGTTGGTGTTGATGTGCAGACCACTATCAGCTACTCATGGCTCTCTTAATAAGTAAACGTAGACCATTCACACATTTAATACTGAAAAGGTGTCTTATAGTTCTGGAAAATGTTGTGGAAAGTCATGTGCCAGCCACAGAGAAGTCTTTTTCACTCACCTTGAGCCTTTGCCTTACAAGATGTGTAGGCAGCAGTGTAGTCATGGGGATTATATTCTTGACATTTAAGCACCTTCATTGAAGTAAAAAAGCCTGGGAATTTATGGACCCTCTTCAAGAAGCATTTACTTCTCCTCAAAAAAATGCAGTTTCTTCAATGACTTGATTGTTGAAAACCAAAGTCACATTTGTTATTTGTTATTCAAAAATAAGGGAGTGCTGGGATATGATTCATTCTTCCTCTCCCACTTTTCACACTTTGCTTTTATGAGGAAAAATAGTTGACCATCAACAGAAGAAGCAAATTTTCGGGTCAGAGGATTCACTCAATTCCCTATATCCATTTTATTTTATTTTATTTATTTATTTGACCGAAAGAGACAGCCAGTGAGAGAGGGGAAAAAAAAAAAAAAAAAAAACCTCCTCTCTGTACAACTTTTTTTTGCTTATTTTCCTAAATTGTCTCGCAGTCTGTCAGTCAGTGGATTCATAAAGCCATCACAAAATTTCAAAATGGCATTCTCCATTGCACATCAGAAAAAGGAAATGACGAATAGAAAGCTTTGATTTCTACCCTAATTCAAATTTGTCTTTTCCCTAAATCCTATACATAAAGCAGGGCTTAGAATGGGAGTTGACAGACAAGCCAGAGTTGCTATCTAGGGGCCGGCTATTGGTGGGGCTCTTGGACGAGGAGTTTGAAATTCACCTCGACAGTAATGGCCATCTCATAAACAATTTGTCTCTCAGTTCATGCATTTCTATGTAATGGTTAAATCTACACAGTCTGGAGGTAGACCCCTTGGATTTGAATTCTGGCTCTGAGACTTGCTAGTTGTTCGAATTCTTCCAAGGATAATCAAAGGTGCCACGGGGGCACATAGAAGGACCCTGCAAATCACTTTAGGGGACACAAGAACAGGAGAAAGGGGCAGGAAGGGAAATTCTGGGACTGCTACAGAGAGAAATATCTCCTAAGCAGAATCACAAAGGACAAGTTGGCAGTAGCCTAAATATAAACTGAGAGGCACAAACCTATGCAAAGTTTTCAAAAATTGGTTGGGGGCTGGAAGACGGTGGGAACAGAGAGAGGAAGGAGAGAGGGAGAAATAGTTTGTTACCTTTGGGGTTACTGCAGACAGACATTTAAACTTAAGTTTAAGCAAGAACTCCCCCCCCCCCCCCCCGTACCTCAGAATGTTACTATATTTGAAGATAAGAGTAATTAAGTTAACATGAAGCTGTTAGGGCAGAACCAAATCCAATCTGACTGATACCCATATGAGAAGAAGAGACTATGAAGCAGAGAGAGACATCAGGGGCTCATACGTATGAAATCACAAATTTGCAACCATCTGCAAGCCAAGGAACAAGGTCTCAGAAAAAAATTTGGTCTTGGATTTTTAGCCTGAAGAAGAAGGAGAAAATATATTTCTACAGTTTAAGATACCCAGTCTGTGGTATTTTGTTATGGAAGCCCTAGCAAGCTAACACAGAAGAGATCAGCAAAGAGATAGGACTGGAAAAGTCAGCCTGAAGCCGGCTATTGATAAAGACTTGCCAGCTACAAAATTTGGTTACAAAAGCAAAAATTTTGGATAAATTATTTTCAAAATCTTGGGATAACATTAATAACTCATTCTCATAAAATCACTTCAGAGAAAGAAGAAGGGAAGGGGACAGACTGGACCAGTTAGCAATTAAAGATGCTAAAGCCTAACTAAGGCAATGAAAATAGATACGGAAAAGAGTGTAGAGATTCCAGAGGGATGAAGGGGAAAATGATAGGATTTACAGATTGATGTCATGTGTGGCAGTGGGGAGGGAGAAATACAGAATCAAATGATAGTTTGTCAACATAATAAACAAGGAAGCAATGTGTTTGTTCCTTTGTTTGTTTTTGCTACTAGATAAGTTACAAATGATGATTCAAGCATAGATAGGGTGACAAATACAAATGAATACACAAAAAGGTCAAAAACAAACATTAAATAGTCATTTAACAAAACAATGTGAGATGTGCTTTAAGATAGTGTGCAATTAAGTACAAATGTTTATTTAAAAAAAATAGGTGCTATGAATATGGAGAAGTGAGATTCCAGAAATGGATTCCTAAAGATTGGAACTGGTTTCTCAAGGACGTAGAATTCGAGAGTATAAAGGTGAATGGAGAGCTAGAGAAAATGAGCAAAAATTAGATGAACCAAGGTATGTATGGTAAGACTGTGAAAGGGATACTCATACACAGGAAGTAAAATGGAGGTTGGACAAAACAATTAGTGAAAGAATATAATTGGAAGTGGTTTTGGAACTAACTTTGAATGATATTGTAAGGAGTTTTGAATACTGAGGTGAATATGGGGATTACATTATCCTGATTATATTGGGGATGCATAAGTTACTGTCTTTAGTAATGACTGAAGTTCAGTTATGAATAACATTGTCACTTAAACAATATAATATTTTATTTCTCTTGTAGGAAAGAAGTCTGTGTGCAGTCATGGTTGGCGTGGTGGTTCCATCATGTGCCCTATGGTGGTTGTTCTGCTACATGTAGCTTCCACCCTCGAGGTCATTTTGTGATCCAAGAGGTCAGCCGAAACCCCAGTTATCAAATAGAGTAGGATGGAGGAAGGCAAAAAGGCAACTTCAAGGATGTCCCCACACAGTTCTTTGGCTAATGAATCTTCACGGGGACTTAGCCACTTGGTCACCAAAACGATAAGGCAGAGTAGGGGAAATGTTCTCTTGCAACCATGTGGCAATATGTCATGCTGATAATTGAAGATCACTTACCGAAAAACTAAAGAGAAAAGGAATTTTCAAGTTAGAGGCTGTCCATTCTGGGCCACTGGTTATTTTGGGCTTAAGTTCATTTTCACAGAATGATTAAAGAGGTGTCTTCCTGTGATTGTCTTTAAATTTCTCTAGATTTTATTTTTTTTTACTTTTTATGTTGTTCTGTCTCAAATTATAAACATTTTTTTGTCCTTCCTAAATTTTACCTCATCTAACTGGTATCAAATATTAATATATTAGAATATTTTGGTTTTGCATACATGTAACTGCAAAAAATAGATTTTGAAATGTTTTCATTAATAAAGTATGATTGTATGAATAATATAATCCGAAGTCTAAAATAATGAAATCTTCATGTGACAATGCCACATAGAGCAGTTGATATTACAAAGTGGCGCAAAAGTGAGTTTTTGTTACCTTGAAAATGGGCAGCTTCTAAAATATTCTAATTTCTTTTTTCATATTCCTGTGTCCACAGAATTATGTCTCTTAACAGAATATAATTCTGAAGAAATTGTTGCTAAAATTTTATCCTAAAGTTGTTGCTGACATTTTATCCTCAAGCTAGTAACTTAGTATAAAGTATCAATAAAAAATTTCACCATTAAATTGAATGTTGTGTAACATACCTCAACCCTCTGCCAGTGGACGTTGGGTTTTCTAAAGCTTTGCAAACATCAAGAAGACAAAGTATAGCGTCTATTCCAAGAAATGTACTGACAGTAAGATGAATGTGAGTCTTTCTGAAGGAGTGCCAACTTGCAGGTGTTCTTAGTGGGGAGATAAAGCAACATAGTAATAGACTCAGTTGCTGACTGTGTTGACAAATATCAAGAAAGCAATGACCCACTTGCCCAATACAGCGATTTGTTGGAAGAAAAAAGAACATATGGTAAAATTTTAGTAAATGTTTTTTATTTGTTTTTCTGGAATACAAGTTCCTTTTTTTTTTTTCTTTAAAGCGTTTCAAATGAATGCTGAGTAGGTTTCTATTGTATAAACAATAGATATAGAGAGGGTAGGTCTTGTTTTAGCTTCATGGTCAAGTTGATCAACAGTATCTTAGAGACCATTTATTTTCCTTTGTTTCTCACTATACTTTAAACTGTTGAATGACAACATAATCCACAAAGTTTTAAGTGGTAGGTGACCTTATTACTAAAGACATTAAGATTTGCTCTTTTGACCTTATTACCAAAGACATTATGATTTGCTCCATCGAAATAATAATAATAAGACAACCTGATCTCTCTAACAGTACTCAGATAATTTTCATCAAGAATTGATTATGAGAGGGATGCCTGGGTGGCTCAGTTCCTAAAGCAACAGACTTGATTTCAGCTCAGGCCATGATCTCAGGGTCATGAAATCAAGCCCGATTTTCTCTCTGCCTCCGCCCCCCACTGGCTCATGCTCTTTCTCTCTAAAAAAAGAAAAAAACAAACAAACCTGGTTATGAGATGTGAGAGAGAGGTTAACGGTTGGCTATGTGAAACACAGAACAATCTAAGTTATCCAGAAATGAGTTAACTGTAATTCTTAACCAAAAGTATACTGTACTCTCCCTATCCAAAGGGATTATCAAAAGAGAAAAATCAGGCAGACAGCAGAAATTTAGCAGATAAATTTATTTGCTTGGTCTAGGATATTCAGCACAGTTTCACATATTTTCATTATTGTATATTTGTACCTACACAAGACCACAGTTTCATATAATTTTTAAAATATTATTAATATTTTTAATTTTATTAATATTAATCCTTGGCTCATGACATACCCTTATCATTGTTCTAAAAAAGGCCTACTTTTAAAACAATGTAATTACATAGTTTTTCCCTTAAGAATATAATGGACAACTGTAAATTCATTACCTGAAAAATGTTGGGATCTTAAAAATAATTTACCTCTAACCTGTAACTAACCTATCCTCCTACCTTCCATCCTGTAACTAACCTATCCTCCTACCTTCCCCAAATATCATATTAAATCTTATATTCATCATTCACTTTCCTTCTTGTTTTCCTATATCCATATTTATTCTAAACATAATTTAATCTATGTGTCTAATTTTACAGAAAGCATACAATGCTGTGTTTAAACTTTGGGGACTTATATTTTTCGTGTATTGTTATATTGTATATAATTGCAGTCTGGCTGTATGTAGTTCATTTCTTTTGATTGCTGTTTTAGACGAATGTGCCACAATTTATGTACTTTCCCATGATAGGCATTTAGGTGATTTCTACATTTTTGCTATTGTGAATAATTCCACTATGAACGCTCTTGTATGTATCCCCTGCTGTACTTATACAAGTGGGTTGCTGAATCATAGAGGATAGGCTTGTTCAACAATAGAAGGGGATACTGAATTCCTTTCTAAAATGTTTACACAAATTTACGCTTGTAACAGCAATATACAAGATATCATGTGGATATACAGCATCTCTAACATGAGGTATTGTCAGACTTACGTTTTTGTCAATCAAAATGATATATAATGATACTTTTGTATGGAATTTATTTCATTTCTTTGATCAGTTATGATTCTCATCATCTCTGTATGTTTGTTAGCATTAGTATTGCCTTTTCCGTGAGATGCCTGCTTGTCTGTTGCTCATTTTTTAGTGGGTTATTTGTACTTTTCTTACTGGTTTGTAGTTCTTTATATATTCTTAGATCTGTTTTGTTGTTGTTGTTGTTTTGTCAGCTCCCCAAAAATCTCCTCCTTTGTAGGTTTCACCCGTGACTTTACTCTTCTTCACCTTCAATCTTTTGTTACCCTGAAATGTCCTTGATAAAAGCATGAAAGCTTTGTTTAAAGGGAACTAAACCACTAAATTCATTGTACCTCTTATGTAAGGAACAGCAACACTTCCTAATCTGTTTTATCGGTCTTTAAAAAAAAAAAGCCACATCAAATATTGTGAACTGCATGTTTTATTTATCTGAGAGATGATCAAAGGAAGATCAGTGCTATAATAAACAGAAACCAATCCTTGCCAGCTGCCAACTCAAGCAGGAAACATGTATAAATGCTAAAAATTTCTACGATCGGACCCATAGTTTAAGAATGTTACTACTGTTACATTAACCTGTACAAAGATAATTTTGCCCCAAATAAAACATCTTTGGAGAGGATACATGTTTATCACTTCTATGATAGAACATTGCTTCCATTACTGCTTTTTATGGATAATTATGTCCCCTGAGAGATAGCAGCTGCATACAGTAATATTTGAAAACAGCATTGATGATTTTGTGCCATTTGCCTTAGCCATAGCATTAGAAAGGAAATCTTTCGGATTTACATTTGGACTTGGAAATGTAACTTCTATTTAAAATATTTCTCCCTGGGCCATTAAATCTTTAGGTTTTTTGAGAACTAATTTGAAAAATAGCATACCAGAATTCTACTCAAAAAATTTTCAGTCCTTTGTACATTTCAGGACAATTTCCTTCCTGTCACCCACATCTCCACTTTCTTCCAAGCCTAAGATTTCTTTCCCCATCTTCACATCTTCACTGCTGGTTTCCTACTTACCTAGATAATCAGAAAGCCCAACTTCTCATAAAATTTCTAGCTTCCTCATCCAGACAGTATTATGATTTGTATTCATTTTCTTTATTTGATATCTTAAATTTTCATGAAAAGAATTTATAATAGATATCAATAAGAGCAAATATTTTAAAAAACATTAAGTAGGAAAGAGAAATCTGTAACAATTTCAATGTTTTTACATGAAAATTCATGATTAGCAAACATTAATTTATCTGGCTTTATGACTTGTGGTTCATTTATCTTAAGGATCACTTCCTAATTTGTTAAGGAATTAATTTTTGCCCATTCTCCTTTTATTTTAACTATAATCAATAGTTATATTGTAATATCATTTTTCTATTTTAAAAACCACCCAGCAAAAAGGAAGTTCTTGCTTCATTTTGTTTGAAAGAATATACATTCCTATAGAAATGCAAATACAGCATATTCTTTCTTACAATATTCCTGCCTTTCTTGATAGAGTTCATCATGTTCCATCAATGCTGCCTCTATATCTTTTACATGCATCTCTTGCTATCCTTACTATTTACGATTATAATGTACTTGCTTAGGTTTCTGAATCCTAGACAAGATTGCCTGTTGAATTCTGTGAGGGTGGAGATAAAACTACATTTGTATTTGTCCGTTTCCCAGAAAAATCCTTGGGACTTAGTAGGTTCTTGGTGAATATTTAAATAACTCCCTGACTTACCAAATGGATGTTTACCTGGTATTTTTTATTAGATTTGTCTTCAGCATTCTAGCATTCTAATATATAAATTGCTGACATCTTTTTATTTATTCATATTAATGGAAATACTTTCTCATGATCAAAACTCTCTCTATTGTATCTAATCATATCACTAACCATACCACTAATAGGAAGGATCAAAGTCCCACATGATTAGAAGAGCCTTATATGCCATGATTTGGGTCACTAACGTTCATTTATATACAGTGATATATGAATTGGTAAATCTTCTAATGGTTTCTAATACCATTCAGACTGGGAAGACCTTTTGAATGCCATACTTTATAACTTCTTACTCTTTCATTATTTATTGTGCATGTATTAGATCAAGAAAATGGCAGGGCCTAAAAAGAATATAGTTAATGCGCTGCTCGTGATCTTACAGCTTAGGTGAGACAGAAAAATATTTTGTATGCAGAGTTTTCTCAAACCTTAGTGGGGTTTGTATGAGATATGCCTATTTTGCTCATAATTGATGCTGTGAAAATCTGAACAGTGAATCAGTTTCTTCTTTCTTTTAAAGTGTCCGTCTTTTGTTCTCATCTTGCAATCATTTAATTATGACTCACTTCTAATTGCCTTTTCACTTCTGCTTAGCTACACATATTCCTTCCATCACCAGTACAGCAACATGCAGAATACCAGCTTCAGTTGTAAAGGGATTTCAATTGTAAGTTCATAGAATTACATTATCAAAGCACTTTTTAATGTGACTTCAGGGCTATCCTTGGAAAACTCTGAGAAATCATAGAGGACCTGAGACAGATTAAAAAGGAAAATTGGCCAGTGTTTTGCTTTGCTAAAAGGCAGCAAGGGTAAATCCTAAAAAGTACTAGTTGGTTAAGAGAGGTCACAGTCATAAAAAAAAAAAAAAAGGAACATTTTTTTAACCTAACGATTTATAAGAAAATTTAGAAAAGTATAGGAAACATTAAAATCCACGTATGTTGTCTCTTGAGCATTTTAAATAAGAGAGAGGCTGATAAATCAGGTTACAACATAATAAAGTTATATTTTATTTTGAAAAAAGCAATCCCAATTACCTCATTTGGGATAAAATAGCTAAATTCTGTCTGGATTCAAACCTGGTAGTGTAACCATGCTCCGTGTTTTTGTTAATAATCTAGTATCAGGCTCGGGAGAGGGCTGTCGTGAACTGACTTACATTTCTGTGTTTAGGTTTTTTTTTGTTTGTTTGTTTGTTTTAGCTCAAATTCCTTTCATTTCCTGGGATCAAAATATATACAGCACGTAGATGACATAAAACGTGTAAAGGAGATAGATGGCACAAAGACATTGCCAATAAAAGCTAGAATCAAGAATGAGAGAGATTTGGTCACATCTGCATTTCTGTTGAAATCCAACAAGAATTCTAGGTCCAGCCCGTATGCTAAAAACATTGGCTACATAGGGAAGAAATGCTTTGGCAACTTTTCGCTGGAGGAGACATCTGTGTTTATCCTGACTGATGATGCGATGTGGTTACAACACATTTAACAAAGTCTTCAGTTGCTTCAAAAGGAACACGGTTTCAGGTTTCAGGTTTACAGGAAGTAAAAGCCACAGAGAGAAAGTTACTAGGGGCTCCAGGGTGGCGCAGTCAGTTAAGCCTAGGACTCTTGATTTGGCTCAGGTCATGACAGGGATCCAGCCCTGCAACACGTGGGGAAATCCCTACTCAGCAGGGAGTCCACTTTTCCCTCTGTCCCTTTCCCTCCCCCGCGTGTGCTCTCTCTCTCTCAAATAAATAAATAAAAATATTTTTGAAAAAAAAGCTGCTACGGAGACTACATCAGAATTGTTTTGTTAAATAGTCTGCCATATTCTTAGATGTGTATTGTCAATTACAAAGAATATGACACATACACTAATTTCCTGAAATATGAATGAGTCTCATGTTAAAAAAAAAAAAAAAGAAAAAGAAGAAGAACCTAAGTGTTCCATGGTAGAAAACGTTTTAGGAGGCAGTGTTAATCAAAACAGAAAAGGTTTCTTTATCGAAGGACATCTCAAATTTTTGCTAAGGTGACTGGTGACTTTTTTAGGAGAAGTTTATAAAATGCAGCATCTTCCCAAATTTTATGACCATAGTATTCCACAGAATACCTTTTTAAAAACCCCGGCCAAAAGATGTAACACTGTAAGAAGAAATAATGGTTTTAAAGAAGTGGTGAATTTGTTCCATTCCCTATTTCCAAGGGAGAACCAGGTAGCCAATTTTAGGCTTAATGTAAGAAAAATAAAAGATATCCTTACAATTGTATTCAAAAAGACTGAATAACTACCTGCGGGTAGGATGCTGAGAAAACGGGCTATATGACATTTGAAGTCAATGTCAACAATCAAATTGATATTTGCTCCTGGAAGCACTACCCACTGCCATTTGTAAAGGAGACCAAAGATCCCATGCTCCTAGATTTAAGGACAGTCTCAAGACCTATGAACTCTTCTTCCAAAATATACCTTGAAAAAGGCCGATGAGTATAACTTTTGTTATGACCTTGGATTATGTTGCCAACATTTTTCTTTAGATTCCCGAGGTTTCTTCCAAAATGCTCTCAAGTGTTCACACTTGCCTTTCCTTCCTTCACTGCTCCCACCCCGCTTCACCCTTTCTGCACACAATTAGAGCAAATTTTGGAAACTACAACAGTTTATGGCATATCTAGTCAGCTTATACGAGCCTCTAGTTACCCTGCCTTCATTCTGTTCCTGATCTTGTAAGGTTTTTATTCTCTTTCTGGGGTAATTTCCCCCAGGATGTTCTCATGACTTGTTCACCTCGCTCAAACCTAGCTCAAATATTACCTCTACAGAGAGGCCTTTCCAATCCACTCTCTAAATAAACCTCCTGTTTTCCCCTTGTAAATCTTCTTGTAAACTTTCCTGTATACCCCACTTCCAAACCCAGGCCATTCTCTGTAATTTTATCTTGCTTTATTTTTTTAATATGTATTTGGCATATTTTTGATTTATATCCCCCAATGGAATCTAAGCTCAAGAAGACAAGGATTTGTTACCACTTTGTTCATTTTTCTTGGGCAGTGCCTTTGCAGAGCAGAATGCTAAGCATTATTTTTTCAACAAATGAATATATAATAGTTTACTTTTAAAAAGTAATTGAGTTAGGAACATTATTTTTAGATAAGGTAACTATAGAATTACCATAATTACAGAATGTTACAGCTAAATTAATATTGCTGTAATGAAGCTAAAATACCCAAACATGGGCTCTTCAAGTCATTTTAAAGCAGCCTATATGGCATGATCATTTTTTAAAAATTTATTCAGAATATGAAAGAGGCAGTTATTTACAACCCACATTGCAACAAGTTGCTAAGGTAACTACAGTACGGCTAAAGTATTTCATCACTTTAATAATTGTATAGATTTTCAGTAAGCAGCGCATAAGACATATTAAGTAAGATGTATCATTGTGTAAATTACTTTAGTCTAGAAACCAAGCTTCCTAGCACATATTTACAGGAGGTACTTTTCAAGGACATTACCTCGTAAGGAGAAAAAACTAAACATGCCTAAATATTAATAAATATGCCATTCATAGTACAAAGTAATTTTCTAAACCTTGTCTTCACAATTTCATAAATTGAAAAATGTACAAATTAACAATTTGATCTGAAATTTTGCCTAGTATGCTATGTCAAATCTAAAGGCTTCAAAATGACATTGTAGAGCATTGTTTAGATGTTCTTACTTTATAATAAGAGCTTTGCATGCATTATTACCTAATGTGATAGGAACTATTCTTAACCATACTTTACACATGAGGAAACCAACACAAGGCGAGGTTAAATCACCACTTTTCTCAGAGACCCCCTTCCGCACCAGCTACCTCAAAGTAGAGTAGCAAAGTTTAAGGGGTCTTTTTTTTTTTTTTTTTAAGATTCTATTTATTTATTTGAGAGTGAGAGAGAGAGTGTGGGTGCATGCTCTCACACATGAGCTGGGGGGAGGCGCAGAGAGAGGGGGCGGGGCATAGGAAGAGGGAGAAGTAGGCTCCCCAAGGGGCTAAATCCCAGGACCCAGGGATCATGACCTGAGCCTGAGTGGAAGGCAGGTGCTTAACCAACTAAGTCACCCAGGCAACCCAGGTTAAGGGGTCTTAACTCCCAGGTCTGTGCTCTTAATCCTTGTGCTATCCTGTCTTTTCTTTAAATATTGTCTTTTTCTAGATACTAAGGATACAAACTGCATTCTCCTTAGAAAATTAGTTGCTACAGAAACCAGAACTTTGCCGGATATATATGCAATGTAACAATACAGTGAAATAAATCAGCATGTGAACAAAAGAGGAATGGGAGAGGTCACCTTGAATAATTGACAAAGGGTGTGTTATGATCTTAGCATCCATTGGAAGACACGGTATTTGCATGGCCTGAGAGCTGGCCCTCCTTGCCTTTTGCCTTTTGCCTTGCCACACGAGAGTTAGCTGGTTGGGCTCTTCAGGATCCGTGCACCAGCGATGTCAGAACTCAGTCAGATGGAAATATTGAAAGCATATGTCCCTGACAGGTCTCACATCATCAAACAGGAACGGAAAGAAAACAGTGCTGCATGTGTCTCTGACCAAGAAATCCTAGGCCCCAGTGTGAGTTATTCAAATTCTAAATAGAATAGGAACAATCACCGGGGAAGCTCCAATTGGGGACCTAGATTATCCATATCTTCCTTTACAAGTTTCTCTCAAAAAATTGATTAAAACAGCAGCAGCAGGGGCAGCATTTATTGTATAAATGTTAACTAAATGCAGGATTTAGATCAACGTGATATTTGGGTATCTATATACTAGAGACAAAAGTTCTAAAATAAATTACTGGTTAGTCTCCTGCTCATCAGCTCATCTGGACTGATATTTGATTTCCCAATAATAATTCATTGCTTGTCTAAAAATCAAAAAGGAGAGTAAAGTACATGCTTCCCACTCCTAATGAAAAGCTTCTAGAGCCCACTTCTAGCAAGCATTTTTGTAGGGTTAATGTTTATTCAATCTCTAACATTTTAAAGTAATCATATCAGCAATAATACTTTGTCTAGGTAACACTTAACAGTTTTCCAACATAATATCCATTTTCTTATTGGATTTTCACAATCCTCAAAGCTAGTATTGTTCAAAGGACGCAGAGCCTAGCTTATGAGTAGGAAGCCTAAGACCAAATTCAGATTTTCTGATTAGCAGGCCTATGTGTCTCTAAAATTTCATTATAGTTCAAAAAAATATATTCACTTGAGCAGTCTCCTCTTAACTAGAGAAATTATCTGACTTAAATGACAACTGAGTAATCAATTTATCTGTATTTCTTATATCAGATACATGAATATGACAGACCTGTCACATTTGGTAATGAAGAAGGAGCACTGAATTAAGGAAGAATGGAGCCCCACTTAAGTAACTAAGCTTTGTGACTTTCAGCCACCCCTGACCTCAGTATTCTTACCTGTAAATGTGGATGAAGGACTAAGTGATTTCTAAAGTCGTTAATGGTCTAGTTTTAAATTAGGGTGTAAATCATCATAATAGATCATTGGGAATATTATACATATTAAAATATCCTAATGTCTTTTACTGTCAGATATGTTGAAAATTTTCTGAATGCTGGAGGTTTTTATTTTCCCAAGGATTCTTTTTCATGTTCTAAGAATTTCCAGGGTCATAATACTGGTTTAAATTGTTTTGCATAACTGTACAGTGGCAAGAATTATTCTCTATTATAGAGACTATAGATTCACAGCTGTTTTTATTGTGAGAAATTTTATATTTTTCTTAAATTTAATAACATTATTTGATTCACCTTTCTCTCTTTTCTTTCTTTCTTTCTTTCTTTCTTTCTTTCTTTCTTTCTTCTTTCTTTCTTTCTTTCTTCTCTCTCTCTTTTTTTTTTTTTTGTGAATTCCCAAGGAATGCAAACCTTCGATCACATAAGTTAGTCTGTGAAAAAACATATAAGAGTCAGTTACAAGAAGGAGTATAAGAGGCATATATCTTTCATATTATGCCTTATGACAGAACACAGAGGGTCAGTTGAGTTTTGAAATTTGTCTCAAAACGGATTAAAAATCTGAAATATTTTACCAGTTGAGAAATGAAGAAAAAACTGAGTCCTATTTCTAACATGTCCAAGTAACGCCTATATGCCAGTCCCTACACACACACACACACACACACACACACACACACACACGTTTCAGCTATGCTCTGACAATGCCAATACTTTATGAAAATTAAGGAACAGCAAATTTTACTCTGCTGCAGACTCTTGGGGAAGGTCTGCTTATTTTATGTATTTTGTTTTACTCTGGCACAATATTATTGATTGGGAAAGATAATGCCAGTGACTAGTAAGCATTTGACTCACCTTTTTGTATATCCAGAATAACATAGTTTACATCATGTATGTAATCAGTGCTTGGGTTGTATTGGAAAAACACTGGACATGGAGATAGAAATTCTGAATTTGCTGGGGCACCTGGGTGACTCAGTCAGTTGAGCTTCTGGCTCTTGATTTTGGCTTGGGTCATGATCTCAGAGTCCTGGGATCAAGCCCCACATCAGTCTCCATGCTCATTGGGGAGCCTGCTTGAGGACCCTTTCTCTCTCCCTCTCTCTCTGCCCCTATCCCTCAATCTCAAACAAATAATTACATCTTTAAAAAAATGAATTATGAATTTGATGTTGTATATCATTCTATGATTCTCTGTATATTCATATATGAAATGGGAACAGTACTATCTGGCTCACAAGGCTGCTCTGAGTATTAAACAGGGAAAGTTTATCTTATATATTGTAGAGAACAAAGCTGCTTAAAAATATTGGGTATTATTCTTATTATGGATATAACAGGTATAAATAGGACTTATGAACCTCCTTAAAAATCTCTTCTTTAAATAAAAGAAAAGCAAAATTCAAACTCTCTTTTATCCTCCTCAGTCATCCTTTTATTCCCAGCATGGATGACTACAGAAGGTGGAGTAAGAATCTTGGTACTGTTTGCTAAGTCTCAGAGCAAAGTCACCACAACTCTGGTTTCTATCATAGCATTATAAATAGATGAAACATTTCATTTTTACGTATTTAACACACAGGTTGTGTTAAGTGACAGAATTCTGAGCCCATTATCAAGTTGAGACAGAATATGTGCAGTATTGTACCAGGTACTATGGATTGGGGGCAGTGGTGTGCTGGTAAACCAGCTCTCCAAAAATTTAAAATAATAATAATAATAATAATAATAATAATAATAATAATAATAATACAATCCTGATTTGTAGCAACTACAGATGTCCATCGTCTAAGTACTCCCACTACAGCCAATCTCAAGCTGCCACTGTGCCATCAGCAAAAGCACAGTTGGGAAGAGAGGTGTTGGGAGGAGATGATAAACAATCAACTCTTCAAAGCCAGTGAGAGTCACTGGTTCCTGCAAACTCCTGATGGGCCACTGATATTTGTTCTGACATCTGGTAAGCTTAAGCAATTTAAAATATATAAATAATAGAAGTGCTTACGCCCTGCTTTAATTTCCATAAGCTTGTATAATATTTGATTTAAATCATGAATTTCACCTATTTTTTTTCATTTATATTTGGCAGGAAAAATGAAAAATTGGATGTTGCCCGGTTAAAATGGTTTTGAGTTCAAAATGTAAATGTCTCTACCTCTTTCCTTTGTCTCCAAAGGGAAAAGAGATGAGTTGACTATAATTCTAGCTTCAGAATTGCTCAAGAAAGAAGGCCATAAATGACAGAAGACTGCCTCAGTGGATTCTTTATTGGGAACACTAATTCCCAATGGGTTGTGTCAACAACTGTAGGAACTACATAAAGCATAGCTTGATTTTATTCCCATGATAGGTGAAAACATGAAGCAGCATATTTTGTTAGTTCCCAATGCCTATAAATATGACCCATATTAATGTCAGTGTTACCAGTAGAGAAAACCCAATATCTCCCTTTATAAGAGAGATGTAGAATCCTCTGATAATGACGTTAAAAGAAATAATGAAATCAACATCATAATGATTATATTTGGTTTTTAAAACATTCAAGCCGCAGATGAAATGATGTTGAAAGAGTATTTAAAACAAATATTTTAGGTAGTCTTTGAAATGCTTGATTAGCAGGAAATAGCAATTTCATATCAAAATACCCATATTTCACCTAGAGCTTCATGACATGTGCTGGCCAGAATGCTGGACTAGGAGAAAAGGAATTCTGGTTCTAGGGCTGGTTCTAATGCTGCCATCGACTATGTGATTAGACCATGACCTAATGTCTCTGTGCTTCCCTTCCTCCTCTGGTAAAATGGTAGACAATACTAATTTAAATGAACACATCCAATCGTCCTTTCCAATTCAAAATGCCTGAAATTTATGAATCATGGCATTTACTCACAAATTCTTTCTTTGCAGCGACCTTAAAAATTTTTCGAATTTGTAAGGAAGCATTTTAAGATCTCATTCTTTGCAATGTCCCAATTGTACAAGATGATAAGTTGTATAATTTTTCACTTAACATAATTGAACTCATGCAAGTGAATAAACTGTGTGGACAAAATATTAAGTTACATAACTCAAATTTGATTCCAGGATGAAGTTTCCATCCAATCGCACTCTCTTTCCCTAAATATTAACTACTAAAAAAAAACTTTAAGTTTAAAAAGGTAATTCAGCCAACCCTTCTGCTTTGGACTGAATTGTGTCTCCACAAAATTTATATGTTGAAGCCCTAAATTCTAATGTCACTGTTTTTGGGAAAAGGGCCTGTGAGGAGGTGATAAAAGTTAGATGAGGTCATAAAGTGGGTCTCTAACCTGATGGGGCTGGTGCTCTTACAAGAAGAGACACCAGAGCTCCCTCTCTCTCTGCCAAGTGAGAACACACTGAGACAGCAGCCAGCCATCAGCCAGGAGTGCTCTCAGCAGAAACCAAATTGGCCAGAACTTTGATCTTGGACTTTTCAGCCTCCAGAACTGTGAGTAAATAAGTTTCTGTTGTTAGGAAACTTGGCGGTGGTATTCTGTTACAGCAGCCTGTGCAGACTAATATGCCTTCTTTTAAATATTTTTTTTGAAGCTTTATGAGTCAGAGTTCCATCCTTTCTCATTATTATATCAATAATTAAAATTTCATCCCATTGTTTATAGTCCTAATTTTCTACTTATACCTTTAAAATAAATGTAGGCAGAAAATAAATATGTATTTCCTATATTCTTCTTTTTTCTTTACCTGTAATTCTGAAGAGTCATCATGTTTAGTTTATTCCACCTACAAAATCTCCTTTTACCTTCCTTAATTTTTCATCATTACTCCCTTACTTCAGACCCTTGTGCTATCACAACAGATTCCAAATTGGTCTCTCTGCCTGAAATCTTAACATCCCCCAATTTTTGCTTCAAAATGGTCCCAGGATAAGCTTCTTAACATGCCAGAAAATTGTTCAGTGATTCCTGGACACCTATACCCTTAGGATAAAATCCTTAAACTACTCCATGAATTAAAGATCCTTCATGGATTAAGAAGCCTCTTAACTCCTTACCTTTGTTGGTACTGTTGACTTTGTTTGGGGTATTCTCCCCATGTTTATCCCCACAACAAGCTAGTCCTCATCCTTCGAATATTATTATTAAGTACTTAAATAACACTATGTGTCAATCACGGTCCTAAGTATTTTATGTGTTTAGATGCATTTAATCCTACAAAACCCATGAGAAAGGTGCTATTACTATCATCTGAGTTCCCGAGTGACAGAAAGATTGTTACTTGTTACTTGGCTACTTACAGCTTGTAAGTAACAAAGCTGGGAATCTAACCTAGGTGGCCAAGAGCCATAATCCAGGCTTATAACCATAAAGTATACTACCTTTCTAAACAGAAATGCTATTCATTTCCTTTCTGAAGCATTCTCTTAATTTACCAGAAAATCTCTAATGGTTCTTGCTTCTCTATGTCATTGTTTATAATTTTCTTTCATTCATTAACTTGTTTCATTTTAAGTCTATCTTATTCTTTTTTACTAAACTGAAAACTCCTTGAAAGTAGAGACCATGAATTTTATCCCTGTATCAGTCCTTGGTACATCATCAATATTTAATACATGGCTGTTAAGTATGATTTTTTAAAGATTTTGCAAAGATATGGAAATATTTTACATGTTTCTCAGAAAGAAATAGAATCACAATCCTTCAAACAATTGTATGATTTATTTATCATCTTTAACTATTTGGTTTTAATAATTTCCAAGGAAATAAATAACACAATGATAGGGAATAATATATGTCAATGATACCTGCTTCTATCAATCATAACTTGCCCTTAGAATTAAATAAAATATATACATCTATTTATAAAATTATAGTCTTTTCAGAAGGATGATACATTTGTTATCTCAAAAATATTTAAATAGTTCCTAAAATAACAAAGTTATGAGCTACATTATAGAGTCATCAGATTCACAATTAGTTATTTTGGGCATTACATATGGCTTGAAAATTAACATTCTAAATAGTAGTTTAGAATTTTAGACAAATTTAAAAAAAGAAGTACTTTCTTTCTTTGAACAAGCTCATAATGTTCCATTTTATTAACTGTGAGTCTGAAAGATAGACATTATTGAATAGTATTGATAGATATTATGTCATATTCAATATGATACTATTGAAGTTCCTCTAAATAAACTGGACCCATTACGTAAAGGAGCATCATCGCAGCTGGGCTTATTGAAAGAATAACAATGTGACCAACTAGTAGCAGGTCAACGTCTGGTTTGACTCCATCAGACTCCCATTTTCCTTGATATAAACAATTGTTCAATAATCTGTATAGGATCCTATCTAAAAAGTTATTGTGTTTTCAAGTTTGTGGTGAGAATTCTGCTTATTATACTTGCAAATTCCAGGAGAAGTAAACTACTTGAGGGGTCTTTCATGCACTTGGGAGATTTCCTAAATCTACTTCTATAAGCACCCATTGGAGACAAGAGGTAATAAAAAGTCTTTGTCACATTACCTTATATAACAACACATCAAAAATGAAATTAAGCAAAATTAAACTAGTTTCCAAATTTGGAGAGTAGATTTTTCCACCCTTGGTGAAATTCAGAGTAGACTGATTGCATGCCATGAGGTAATAATGTCTCACTACCTCCTGCCCAGCCCAGAGATCTTATTCCTTGAACCCATTCTAAAAAAGGGACAATTCATGTTTTTCTGCATTGTGCTTATGAACAGTCATGATGAACATAAAAATATATTTTCACTGAACCAATAAGCTGAAGCATCAAAATATTTCCCAAAGCAACTAGAACTAAGTTGACATTTTAAATTACTTCCTCATACTTCTCATAGTTTAATCCTGTTTCTTCTTGAGTAAAGCCTATAGAGTAGCACATCATAATCTGTCAGAAATTTATACAGGAACTAAATTTAGAATTTAATTCAATTAAATAAACCCTGGCTCCTTCAAACCAGCCTCTGAAAGACAAAATAAAGTAGCAAAATAAGGTAACAACTCCAGCATTGTTTAGACTTGTACTTAATACCTAAAGAGTTGGATACAGTAAAGATTAAAAGTCACACCCTTGTGTTTATGCACTTTGTTGGGAGACACTGAGGTTTTCACAAACTTTCTGAAATGTGAAAAAAGACTTATTTTTGTCAATTAATATTTTATCAAATATTTACTTTTGTTTTGTAAACTACTCCATGACACCCTATCATCACTCCTGCAAATCCTAAGTTACGGATCTTTATAATGTGGATGTGGGCATATTCAACTATTACAGGATATCATATTCACTATACAAATGGAGTATGTAATCACAAATTACTTTTAAGCAAGAGCAAGAATCCTGCTGATGGTTAAGACATAAAAACTTGCTAAATGTCACAAGTAGTGAAATTGTTCTCATTTATATAGCAGGTTGTTCAGAGGGTTTGTCTCTTTGCTACCTGATTAGAGCCTTCAAATGTCATAGAATGTCTGGGTCTTCCAATCCTGGCAAAGGCTTAGGAATGATGGAAACAAAATTATATGTAGTCAAGCTCTGAATTGTACCAATACATTGGTACCAAGGCCCTTTTGTCTGGTAGCAAGCATATCTTAGTGATTTCGGTGGATTTCTTAGAGTGGAATGAGAACCTGTGCTTTCCCGCAGGGGAAGTGGTTTTCAGCTTTGAAAGTTCTGCGACCAAATATATATGAATTAAAATGGAGATTAACTGGTGCTATGCTCTTTTCTAAATGTTTGTCCCGAGGAAAGTTTATAGTAAGTTGCGAAAAGTTAAAACTACCAAACAACCAAACAGAAACACATGAATGTTGCAGGGTTTTACCCTTTTGTTTTATAGGTTTCGATAATTTCCCCATGCTCCATATGAGCCCAGGTCATATTTCTGCTGCTTGGTGCCTCTCCTTAACATAAGGCAGTAATTTCTAAGAGTTCTTGCCATGTGAGGAGTGGGAGATTTGCTATCGTAGCCACCACATTCTGGGAGTGGACACGGAGCCTCAGGTAGTCATGTAAGAAGGAAAAAGGAATAGTGAGCTGCCTTTTGAGGTTTCTAAACTCATGTTGCACTTACTATACGTGATACTGACAACCAAGAAAATAATGGAAAATGGTTCTGGTCTTCTGGATACATACACAACGTGCGTGCATGCACACACACACACGTTTTGCCCTCTATTTTATATCTAGATTTTTTTTAAATGAAGAGAATCGACATAAGGCAACACTTTACAAGAAGAAGCTATGAGGTCCAGTTTCTGGTATAAACCAACTTTATATAGTGGTTCCCAGTCTGAATCTCAGAGAGACTTGGAGAAATCATAAGAGTCAGTCCTTCCGAAATACGTTTACACAAGCAATGAGGGACTCCTGTGAAAACACAACCTGGATGAAAAAGAGAGAGTCCAAAAAGCACAACCCAGGAAGGAAGCCTGAGTTGTTAGAGGAAAGAAGAATTTTGAGAACAGTACCGTGACTTTTCTATGTTCTCGCGTTGATTGAGCTCCGAGTTTGAGGAAAAGGGAGCTGACATTCATTTCTGCAAGAACAGTTTCAATAAACTCTGCGAAATGTGGAGTCACCTAGAACAGCACTTTGTGATCCTTCTAACAGGGTTAACACAAATGGGAGAGAGGCTTTCACTCCTATCTCTCCTTCCCATACTTTTCTTTAAGCTTCACATCCCTTAGCAACTACGGATGCTTCAGTGCACTGGTGCTGATGCCCGCTGAGCAAGAGTCACAGAAGCAATTCCAGGAAGAATTGTGAAGCTAAAGAAACGTTGGCTATTACTGTTAATGTGACTTCATGTGTACAAAGAGCCCACGTACGCTCCATGAATTGAAGTGGCACATTTTTTTCCAGGTCCCAATCCTGCTTTCCATTATGTGTACGTACGTACATATGCAAAAGGACGTTGTTTTAAAGTCTCATAGGTCTAATGCAGCCTAGATTATTTTTTAGGTCCAGTTCCTTAGAGGTAGAGCCTGAGATAGGGCTTCTTATGCAAATGAATCATTGAGAAAGTGCTCTCAGGAGAAAACAAGAGAGTAAGTGAAGCAGGTTAGAGACAACGGAAGGAAGTAGATAAAGATATGGGTCCAGCTCAGCGGTTTTCAAAATGTGGTTCCCAGATCGACAGCATCAGCGTTTGTGTGAGAACCTGCTAAAATGCAGATTCTCAGGCCCAGAGCTACTGAATCGGAAACTCTGGGTGTGGGATCCAGTACTCAGTGCTTTCACAAGCCCTGCAGGGGCTTCTGTTACACACGACAACGTGACCATCACTGGTCCAACTGAAGTCTAGCTTGTGCCTGATCTTACAGAGAACCCTGGAGCCTGAAAGGCACTGCAGACTCATCCCTCTTTCAGGTGGTGGGGGCAGTGTTTGCGCTCTCTGTGAGCTAGTATTGATTGCAGACCTCCCTGTGGGAGAAACACAAAGCTTCCCAGGCCCTTCTCCAGGAGGTGACTATGCACCGACCATTCTCAAGGGAAGTATGTGGTTGCAGAAATTTGGCAGCCAACATTTTTAGCAACTGGAGATGGACACATCAGTGTGGTGAAGAGCATTTAACTGGACACCAACAGCATCTACTACAATCATATGTTTTACCAAATGGGGTTTTGTGTGGATAGAAGAGGTTTTGTCACAATTCGAGGTCCAGAGTTCTAAGAGGTCCTCCAGGCATCAAAAACTCTAACTTTGGTGCCCATTACTTCTTCATTTCATCCTTCTTTCCAACCAGCATTCTTATCCCTAATTCAAAGTAACATTTTTTTTTAAAGATTTTATTTATTTGACAGAGATAGAGACAGCCAGCGAGAGAGGGAACACAAGCAGGGGGAGTGGGAGAAGAAGAAGCAGGCTCATAGCGGAGAAGCCTGATGTGGGGCTCGGTCCCAGAATGCCAGGATCACGCCCTGAGCCAGAGGCAGGTGCTTAACGACTGCACCACCCAGGCACCGCTCAAAGTAACATTTTTAAGCCTAGACCATGGTGGACCCCCAAGGGAAGATCATAGAGTAAAAACTTCATTAGAATAATAGAGACTCATCACTCCTTTAAAACACCTTATTCAGTAAATATTTATTAGGCCCCATTTGAGTGCCGGGGGTGGGTGGGGGAATTCTTTATTTAGAGTTTTTGAGGAGAAGACAGAGAAGAGGGATTGAAAATAGACAATAACAATTCCTGGCAATCCGAAGGAGGCCTTCTGAGGAAGTATACGGTTAGAAGAACTTCCAGGGATTGGTCCCATGCCTGAAGGGAAAAGACTGGTGATCTAAGAGGACACGAATCCAGCACAGCACTCAAAGTTGGGGGTGGTCGTGAAAAAAGAAAGCCATAGCAGTGAAAGTGACTATGCCCTGACCTCATGTTCTGTCCTGTTGCTGGGGCGTTCTCATGATTGCTTCCTCATCTGCTTTGCTCATGCTTGATACCAGTGGCATAGCAACTCCAAAAGGGAATTAACATGTGGATCTCAGTCATCCTTTATCTGACCTTGCAGCTGCTAGGTCAGGATATATTTCAAGGTCTGTGTCCTAATGGAAACCTCCCCTGAGAAAAGCATGTTTCTTCTCAGAACCATATATTTTGGTCTTTTATTGTTTTTAACTCTGCACTTTGATGTTTATTAACCTTGAATGTCTACCAAGTTCGTAGGCTTTTTGGGATCCAGGAAGATTCTTACACGTACACTGTGATTATATTCCCTTTAGAATCTATCACAGTGTTGGAAAAATGGTATATAACCTAAAAAACTTGCTAAATTGATTTCTTTGATTCTATCAGGAGTTTTTCCACTTCTCTGCTTATGGTTATTTCTATAACCACACTGAAGTAACACATAAATATAAATCAACTTCAACCAGTACATATAATAAAAATCTGAAGGATACTACCTGCTATCCTCCAAGAACACACAAAAATGTCTTAACACTTCCCTGAGTTTTGGGGCCTCTTATCTCTGACACCATCCTTACATTTTAACACAATGCGTTTTTCTTTCTCAGTTTCCCACTGCTGCTGTATTGTACAATGCTTAGGAAATTCATTGGTCACACATAAATTGTTACACTAGAAGTTTGTATTCAACACTCATTTGGTTCAGTTACCAGAAACATAAACGCACCAGAAATTATTATCTGTCCAAAGAATGAGAGTGTGCATCTAACGCTAAACTGTGCTGAAAATTTGCTGAGTAGAAGTGCTGAGCTTGGTCCGAGCACCAAGAGGTCTACAAGCCAGCTGAAGCTTTGCATCATCTCAGGCCTCATCAGGCAGAGCTGATAAATGGCTTTTCATGTTTAAGAGGAGGATGCTGGAGGATAGTGTTGGTTTCAGACAATTGAAATGCAATGACTGTCACAAATCACCAAAGGCCAGTGGTGTCACTTTGTTAACGCTGAGATCGAAGAGGCCAAGTCTTGATATGCTGCTCTGAGATAGAGCTATTTATACAGGAAACCATTTTTTTTTTTTTAATATTGAAGTCCTTCCATCTTTTTAAGGAAAAAGAAAATATTTTTTTAAAATACAGGGTCAAGTATATGGTGTTTTCACAAAG
The DNA here is from genome assembly GCF_023065955.2 of Ursus arctos. Classification (NCBI taxonomy): domain Eukaryota; kingdom Metazoa; phylum Chordata; class Mammalia; order Carnivora; family Ursidae; genus Ursus; species Ursus arctos. The sequence goes on from NW_026622852.1 coordinate 21,181,444, forward strand.
TTGGTTCCTCGCTTTTTTATTTCTAAGAGCAAACGAAACTAAGACTCTGTTCTGACATAGCATAAAACAGATGTCTTCTCTTCAGTGAAAATTACATCAGCTCGAAAGCAGAAAAGGGAATCATCCAGCTAGCAGACAAAGTGGGATCTTCAAGAAAGGAGTGCATTGTAAAGTGTATTTTATTGCTGCATTCAACTTATTACTTCCTATGTGGATTGGAGACAGTTTGAAGGCAGGAACTATGTCCAGGACTTTTGTAAATTCTCACACAATACCATGTATTAATAATTTCAGTGCTAAGTTAATAATTGAGTTGTTTGATTTATTAATTAATTCTGTGGGTTTGAACTTACTGGCTAATTTCTTGGGTTATTTTTTTCTCCTTTAGTAGGTAGATGCTTCAAAAATGACCTTAATCATAGTAATTTATTATATGTTATATCACATCTACAATTCCATTCAATGATAAGTCTAGCATTCAGCTGGTGCCCAGACCCCTTATGATGAATTTTTTGTGTAGAAGTTTTAACATCTTTACTTTCGGAACCGTTATAGACCACCAGATTACTTAAAATCCTGTGAAGATAAGCTTTACTAGTTTATTTATACATCTAGAAGCCCCTTTTTCTTTCAAGCTAATACCTGTGCTCTATAACTAGTGAAAAAGATAAAATTATTATTTTTTACGTTGGAAGAAACAGGCAGCATTTTCCCACAAGCATGTTCTAGTTTATATTCCTTTGGCATTCAGCATGTAAATACTAGAATCTCAAAACATGATCCAAACCAATGCAAGGTTCTGTTTTCTTAGCAAATGTTAGAAAAGGCAGATAGGCTATTTGATTTTGGATTTGAAACAAAGACAGAAAACTTCAGTGAAAATAAGATGGTTTAAGAGCTTAGACTCTTTGCTATTTATGCCATCATCCTCTGAGAGCAATTCTCTAGAGAAAAACAACAGGAATAGAAGGGAAGAACGGAGGGAGAGCACAATTCAGTTCCTGCCTGGATTCCTTCCTGCAGCTTCCCTGAACCCTGGACCCAGCTTGAATGTAGTTCTGTGGCAAAAGCTTCTTTTGCAGATCACCTGTGTTTTGGGGTTGGAGCTGGTGAGAGACAGACACAAGTGTCAGTTTGTCATCATGGGTTCTACTCTGTCTTTACTCTCCTTCCTACTTCCTGTCTAGGTTTGCTTCTGAGAACTGGTCCTCTAGACATTTAGTGATTTTAGGGCCACAACTGGGCACAGAAAGAAAAGCATTCTGTAGAATTCTTCATCAGTTTGCACAACTACGTAAAATCTAATCTCTATAATAAATGGTTTATTCCATACTATTCTAATGATTGTGCTTCCCCGATCAAAGTTTAGCCAGTACAGAAATTGGTAAGCAAAGTGGTTCCAGGAGAACAAAAATTTTGGGGTGGGTTATGTGAATTAATTCTGGGTTATCTGGAATGGATTTTTAAAAATCTGATTAGATTTAAAGGCATTAGTGGCCCTGTTGTCACTGAAAAAGGGGACACTAAGAATTTATGATATACAGTGACAAAAATTACTTAAATTGTAACCTGTAGATACCTTTAATCAAGTGCCTATATAAAGAAAGTCTTTGGGCGACCAAATATTTGTTGCCACAGTAAAAAACAGAACAATAATGGTATTGGTTGGTTACTTCTAAATGTGCTGGAGCACTTGGGGAAAGAAAATGGTCAGCTCAGTGCTTTTGATTCCCAGAACAAGGTCCAGGTAAAGGAGTAGAAACCTCCTACCACTGCCCTTAAGAAAAGCAAAACAAAACAAAACCAAACCAGAAATCAACCTCTTATCTCTTGTAGCTGCAGGGCCAAAATTTGAAATAAAATGAAAACCAAACTCAAAGTCTGGGAGTAAATGGATTTGAGTCAAGCAAATTGAATTCACAGCTTCCCGGTTGCTCTTGTGTTAGAATTAAGCACTGATTGAAAGGCGTTTCACCAAGAAAAGGGGTGTGTGTGACTTTGCTAGAAGAGAAACAAACAACCCCAGAATCTGCTATAATGACACAAGGAATTTAATTTCTTACTATGGAGAATCATATCTTTAATTGTACAAGAACGGTTGGGTCAAGCTGGGCAGAAGCAAGATTTTTGTTAATGTCACTCCTTGGAATTAAATATAGATAAAAGGTGTTTGCGTGGACGTCGATTTAATAAGATTGGGCTCCAGTTGTTTTACAGTGTATCAACCTGGCTAAGCCAAAACTGTTTCGCCAATCCCCTTCTCTGGATGGTCTCAGGTTAGGGTTGGCCAAAAGAAAAATTTACATGAGTTTGGAAGGTAGAAGTGATGACATACTGAACGTTTGATGTAGGACACCAGACAGCTCTGCAACACATGTGAATTGTCACGGAGGTACGGACTACCCTTTTTCAGGTGGGGCTCTGCTTCCCCCAGATCTCCTTTAGCATCTTTCTCCTCAGGGCCAGGTCCCAGTGTAGCTCCGGGGTGAGGCTTCCAACTTTTCTGCAGGTTACCGTGTCCTTGAGATTGAAGGTAGTTTCGGTTTGCCCCTGTGGCTGCCACTTTGCTATTACTTTCTGCTGCCTCGCGCTCATTGTCTCTTCCTAATTGCTTTTGCTCAGAATCTACAGGCACCTCACGTGTATCACCACATGCAGAGGCAAGCAACTTCCATGAATTGTGTAAGATCTGATTCCTGTAATAACTCCTTTATTTCATACCACTCGTGGTGGTTCTGCTTCTTTGATATCGAACTACTCCTAACTGAAAAGTCCACAAAAGATAATTTCTGTTAAGAATATGAAAGGAATTTCCCAAGTGTCATTGCTAATGTCCTCCATGTAGTCATATCATGCTGGGAGTTGACCAATTGCTGAACTTTCTCAATTTCTAATATTTAGAAGTATATATTTAACATGCCATATCAGCTGACAGAGCTGTTGCAGACTATAGAAGAGGTATGGGGTCAGGATTTTGTGCCTTCACCGAGACAACATTTGCTGACTTGGTAAGTCCGGAAATCCAGGATGTGTCTGGCAGAGAGCATATCCCTTCACATTTGCTGTTTTCTGCTTCAGAGAACCCCCTAGTCCCATGCTGTTTAGTTGGTTAAAAATATCTTACCTTGGAAAAATATGGTGACGAGGTGACTATTTTGTACTCTTTGACTGCTGTACCCCAAATAAATTGATTTCTATTTTAAGAGCCTAGGAATTGAGAGTGTACTTTGAATAGTTTATTGGTTGGTTTAGAGAATTATTCCCATAGGAGAAGCAGTGGGGCCCTTCTGGTGAGTGAAATAAAAACCTTGGGAGAAGTTATGTTTAGACAGGAAAACTCTGATCAAAATCAGATCACAAGGAAGATTCAATTTTCCTCAGGTGACAAATATTAATGCATAAAACTTGGTATCTCATCTATGACTCCATATTCTGTGTTGATGGTAGGGAAGAAAATATCATGAATATCTTCTGTGATTTTAGTATACTATTTTTGAATCTACTTTATAGCACCTCAAATTGGTTTGAAACTTATGGTCATTATGTTTAGGAATGCCGATCCATATCTTCAGTGACATAACTGAATTTTCATTCTAGAATACTTAAGTTGCAGTAAACACATATTTACTTCCATAATAAAAAAAAATGTCTTTTATCAAAGATACCTTCCAAATGTAGCGAGAGAGAGAGAAAGAGAGAGAGTAAAGGAAGGGAGGATGAAAGGAAGGAAAGACAAAAAAGAAAAAAGCTAAGAAGGGAGGAAGGAAAGAAAAATGAAGGAAGGGAGGAAAGAAGGAAAAGAAGAGGGGGCCTGGGTGGCTTAGCCCTTTCACTCTCCAACTCTTGAATTCAACTCAGGTCTTGATCTCAGGGTTGTGAGTTCAAGCCCCTGTTCAAAAAAAAAAAAAAAAAAAAGAAAGAAAGAGTCCACAATGCTTTGTTATACCTAGAAATAATCGAAGAAATTGCTGGTATTAATGTCCTCAATTTATTTACTTGTGTTTATTTTTTATTGTTTTAGAGAGAGAACGAGATAGAGCATGGGCAGGGGGAAGGGACAGAGGGAGAGGGAAGGAATCTTTTGGGTTTTTTTAGGATTTATTTATTTATTTGAGAGAGAGAGGGAGCGCGTGCGGGAGGAGGGTGGGGGCAGAAGTAAAGGGAGTGAGAGTCTCAAGCAGACTTGGTGCTAAACTCTTGGAGCCAGACTCATGGCCTCTATCTCAGACCCTGAGATCATGACCTGAGCCGAGATCATGACCTGAGCTGAAATCAAGAGTAGGCTGCTCAACAGACTGTGCCACCCAGGAGCCCCATTAATGGCCTCAATTTAGTAACTGTATTTCTTTTCTTTTTTTTTTTTTTTAAAGATTTTATTTATTTATGTGACAGAGACACAGCCAGCGAGAGAGGGAACACAGCAGGGGGAGTGGGAGAGGAAGAAGCAGGCTCCCAGCGGAGGAGCCTGATGTGGGACTCGATCCCAGATCGCCAGGATCATGCCCTGAGCCGAAGGCAGACGCTTTAACGACTGCGCCACCCAGGCGCCCCTAGTAACTGTATTTCATCCTGTGTCTTTGAACTTTGTGAATTGAACGCAGGAAGGGAGAAGGGACAGCTATCCTTTCCCCTTGCTTGTTTAACCACCCAAATTTATATTTCTAGAGTTAGTTGCCTATAGTACAAACTTCACTGCAGGTAGCATGACATCTCATCTGGACTCCACTGTATTGCCCTAGGAGGAGGGAACTGATGCATTAGGAACCGGAGGGTTTACCATTAGTAAATAATTACCTGCTGTGCTCCAGAAACTTTATGTTTGCATTCAAAATAATATTTAAAAATACAGATATTTATAATTTAACAAATACAATGAGGACTATTTTCCTACATTATTATAGAAATAAGGAAATATTTTTAAAATATCAAAACTAATAGAAATTCATTAACATTCCTTAGTCTTGAGTTTCTCTGAACCAGTCATTTTCCCAAAAGGCCTTGAAGGCTATATAACCCATTGCCCATGGAATTAACGAAACTAATCATAGTCCCTCCCTGGAAAATAATTCCAAGGCCCATGTAAGTCATAGAGATTTGTGCTATTTTCCTTACACTCCCCTTCTTTCCAGAGTCAAGAATCAGAGATATTGGTATTTGTAGAATTTGGTCAAGCTCATGAAGACAAACCTACTTAAACAGAGTACAAATTGAGTATATATATATTTATATATATATATATATATATATATACACACACATATATATATACACACAAAAATAACATGTAGTAAATGATGTCTTAAGTGTTAAACCTACAAAAATTATTTTTTCTCTCCCACATAATCTCAATTTTGTGGTTATTTGGTACATTAACAGAAATAAGCTGACTTAATGGAAATTCCCTTATATAGGATGATTTTCATATATTTCAAAGATTATTATCATTATTATGAGATATCGATGCAAGTACCATTCAAAAAACCTCTAACAGTTATGTTCAACTGAATGTATTTCCGTGGTACCCCTACACACACTCCCACATTAAAAGCCGTTTAGAATGAGAGGCATTTGTAACTAAGGTAACTCAATTCTCAATTGAAAATCTAAGTAAATAGAGCTTACATTGTAGAATGGTGAAAGATATATATAATAATTGTACTTAATTTCTAATGAAACTAGGTTTCTCTCTCTCTCTCTCTCTCTGGTTTACAAAGTAAAGCAAAGGCATCAATAATGCCAAATATTTAAAGCTGAGTTCTGAAATATATACTAATTTATGACCCATGGAAGAAAAGTTAGAATGTCTGGTCTTATCTGAGTTCAGTTTTAAGTTTCTCTATCAGCTGACTGTGTCCCCTTATGAAAGTTTATGAAATTTACAGTTTTTCACCATCTGTAATACAGAATAAAGTATTTGATACTTAAAGTTCAATGACCTGCGAAGCAAAACCAGGTCGTATTTGTGGCATGTCATCAAATCTTATGAGAAGAAAGCACTCTAAATTATAAGGTTTTATTGTATCTTTTCTTTCAAGATGAAGCAGCAAGATGAAGCAACATTCTCTAGGCTAAAACAATTAAGGTGTATCAAGCACAAAATGAAGCAACATTCTCTAGGCTAAAACAATTAAGGTGTATCTATAAAAGCTTGCCCTGTTGCCAAGATATACTTCTAGGCATTCATCCTCATGTCCCCGCAAGGACTGGTAGCATGTGGATTATATCCATCGACAGATATATTTTTCCAGGATAACACATGCAAATTGATTACCTTAGATAAAGTCTAAGATCATGATTTATCACTGGAGCCACTTCAGTAAAACCCTTTGCACTTCAGTCAGGAATATGGAAAAGAAAATTCACATTCTTTCCCCATTGGTAGGGACATAGTTCTTGGTACCTAGAAAGGCAAGAGAAAAATATGGCCATCTCATATCTAAGAATACAAAGAAAAAAAATAATTTTTTCTATGCTCTCTTAGTTAAAAAGAAGTAATATTAAAAAAATTATTTTGTTTTCACATGAAATGCTTTACAAAATATTGTGTAGGAGAACTCAGTAGAAGGAAATTGCTTTCAGATTCCATGAAAAGGCTTCTGCATTTTTGAAGTGTGGCTGGTAGTTGGAACTTCTTTTTTAAAAAAGATTTACTTATTTGTTTATTTGAGAGAGAGAGCACATGCATGAGAGCTGGGGAAGGGGCAGAGGGAGAGAGTCTTAAGCAGACTCACTGCTGAGCATGGAGCCTGACATGGGGCTCAATCCCAGGACCCTGACATCATGACCTGAGCTGAAACCAAGAGTCGGAAGCTTAACTGAAAGAGCCACCAAGGTGCCCCAGCCCATAGTTGGAATCTATAAATAAAAAGTACCTTCCTGTATTTCTATCTCTGATGACCACGTTGCCTTTAGTGTCATAGCATCGACACAGAGTCAGTATGACCAACATTCAGCTTGAAAAATGACATCTGCAATCCCGGCACATTTAATTTTATGCCCTCTTTTCACTTAAGCTATTTTGAAAATTTCACAAGTGATAAGCATCTGATCTATGCTGTTTTCTATCATGGAAGTACTGTTATAAAATCTTACTGTTCAATATTTGCATCACCACCTCTTTTGATAGTAAGCTCAAAAATTCAATGCTTCAGCTTGCTATCTCATATTGATGCTATGCCCATATAAACTCATTGCTGAGCTGTCTGTTGTTGCCAGGTAATTTAAGATAGTTCCATGTCTATGAAGGAGACCATGTTACTTATTGCCTCAAAAACAGATTCCTCAGTGGCACCTGGGTGGTTCAGTTAGTTAGGCAGCTGCCTTCAGCTTGGGTCGTTATTCCGGGGTCCTGGGATCGAGCCCCGAGTCTGGCTCCCTGCTCAACAGGGAGCCTGCTTCTCCCCCACCTGCTCCCCATACTTGTACTCTCTCTCTTTCTCTCTCTTTCTTTGGGACAACTAAATAAATAAAATCTTAAAAAAAAAAATAGATTGCTCAAAATCAGAGCAATGGTGTGACCACTGTGGCTGTCTCTGTGGATACATGGATTAAAGAGTAGCTGAGAGAAACACATGTTCATTGAACACCTCTCTTATGCAGAATACAGCTCTAGTCGATATAAATAATAATGAAAATGACACTGTCTTTTCCTTTATGGAAAACTGCTTTTTATAGAGGGACTTACATAATGAATTTCTTATCTGATTTTGTCCTCACAGTGACTCATTGGACTGTGTATCTATTCTTATGACCAAATTTTAGATAAACCAACTCATGTTTAGAGGTTATATAAACTCAGCAAGTTTACACATCCTAATGTGGCAGTGCTTAACCCTTAATCCAGTTCTGTTTGGCACTAGGGTCCACACCTCAGCTGATGTGTCAATACAAGCTAGGTACATCTATCTCCCTACTAAGATTACAGGTGGGCCCCAATTTACAAATAAGTAAATTTTCCAAAAGCTCCCCTTTGTTTATTGGTGAGATCTCAGATTGTTGGAAAAGTGGGACATGAAAGCTATTACACCAATTCCGTGGTCAAATTATTGTATTGATCAGATTAACTACAGTAGCCAAACATCATTTCAATATCATGTGCCAGACAGGATATGGCACGTAACTGGCCTTCTCTTCCCACATCAGACCCTCCCATTCACCCCTCAGTGGCTTAATCCTGGTAGTGGGACAACATATTCCAAGCAAAAGCCAAAACCTTGCCAAGCTACAATATGAATTCCTTTGGAAGAAACCATTCTATTTTTTGGAAAAATCAACCCTTCAAGAGAGAAATAATAAAAGATAATTTTAAAACAAATTTTAAAAATAAATATGAAAATATTATAAATTTTATTTAATAAATTTCCACTATTAAATAAAATAAATAAGTAAAATTTATTAATTTAAAAATAAGTTTTATTATCTAAGTAAGTAAAATTTATTAATTTAAAAATAAAGTAAATTTTATTATCTCCATACTTTTTGAGAATGTCATATAGTTGGAATCAAGTAGTACATAGCCTTTTCAGATTGGCTTCTTGCAGTTAGTGATATGTATTTAAGGTTCTTTACATAGCTTGATGGCTCATTACTTTTTAGTGCAAAATGATATTCCATTATCTGAAGGTACCACAGTTTACTTACCCATTTATCTACCGAAGGGCAACTTGGTTGCTTCCGAGTTTTGGCAATAATGCATAAAGCTGCTACGAACATCCTTGTGCAGGTTTTGTGTGGGCATAAGTTTTCAACTCCAATACCAAGAAGCATGATTGCTGGATTGTATGGTAAGAGTATGTTCCGTTTTGTAAGAAATTGCCAGGCCGTCTCTCAAAGTGGCTGCACCATTTTGCATTCCCCCCAGCAATGAATGAGAGTTTGTGTTTCTCCACATCCTCACTGGCATTTGGTGTTGTCAGTGTTCCAGATTGTGGCCCTTCTAGAAGCTGTGTAGTGGTATCTTGTTGCTTTAATTCGCATTTCCCTGATGACATATGTTGGGGAACATCTTTTCTATGAATATTCACTATGGATATATCTTCTTTGGTGAAGTGTCTGTTAAAGCCTTTGTCTCATTTTTTAACTAGGTCTTCTGTTTCCTTATTGTTGAGTTTTAAGATTTATTTGTATATTTTGGGTAACAGCTCTTCTTCAGATATGAGTTTTACAAATAATTTCTCCTAGTCTATGACTTGTCTTCAAATTCTCTCAATATTATCCTTTATAGAGCAGGAGTTTTTAATTTGAATGAAGGCCCAATCAATTATTTCTCTCATGGAACATGTCTTTGGTAGTATATCTAAAATTGCATCAACATACAAAAATTATCTAGTTTTTTTCCTGTGTTACTGTAGAGGAGGAAAACTTTTCCCTTTTTCTCATTCGTGTGCTTTGGCTGGTCTAATTATTAAGTTGATATAAGATAAATTAGCAAGAGAAAAATTTAATTTTATATGTACAGAAGCCCCCAAAATATGAGGCTCAAACAAGTGACCAAAGCAGGAAGCTTTTTTACTTTTTAGACAAAGAAACAATAAATTTATGAAGAATTGGCAAAACAAAGGAGTTTGGGTTTGGGGTGGCAAATCAATGAAGAAGTAACAAGGTTTGTTCATACAGCCTTCCTGACCTTGAATTCCCCATTTCCAGTGATAAGAATGCCCTTTACCCTCTTGGTACAGGCTGTATCTTTCACTTGACAGATTTACTTACTGCTTTCAGGGGAACCAAGAAAGGTCAGAGTGTCCTTCTTGCACCAGCTGTTTGTCAGGTAACTTTAAATTAAAATAATCAATATGCCAAAATGGCAGATTTTGTGACCGCATATTCTGCTCTCCATTATTATCTTCTAGGAGTCTTATAGTTTTTCATTTTATATATATTTTTAAAGATTTATTTATTTATTTGAGAGAGAGAGAGAGAGAGAGAGTACGAGTGGGGGAGGGGCAAAGAGAGAGGGAGAAGGAGAAGCAGACTCGCAGCTGAGCTTGGAGCCGGAGGTGGGGCTCTCCATCCCAGGATCCTCAGATCATGATCTGAATAGAAATCAGGAGTTGGGTGCTGAACCAACTGAGCTACCCGGAGCCCCTGCACTTTACGTTTAGATCCATGACCCATTTCAAGTTAATTTTGGGAAGAGTATAAGGTCTGTGCCTAGATTTTTTTTTTTTTTTTTTGCATATCAGTATCCAGTTTTTCTATCATCATTTGTTGAAGAAATGGGACCTTTCTCAGCTCAGACTCCATGCAGTAAGTGGCAGCATCTCTGATGATGGTGACTCATTCCAATGTTTCCTTCCTAACCATGTTGGTAAGATGAGATTGTATTAATTTTCATAGACTAAAGAACATACCCTCAATAACATGTGCAGTGAACAAAGTATCTGTTTTGACTTTCGCGGGACAATCTCCTAGTGTAAGGCTGACTAGCCCACAAGTAAAGTAGCACTGTGAATAACTTTCCAAAGGAGAAAGGGGAATCAAAAAACTTTGTATGATTTATATTACTATGATCACAAAACTACCAGCATCCCTTTCCATTTCCCCCCTCCCCTTTTTTTTTTTTTTTTTTGAAAATGTGAAACCATCACAGAGAAATACTTATAACCCCTTAAGGTACACAATAAATAGACGATCCCTGGAATTTATCTTAAGAGACTTATGACTTTTGGTTTTCTCTGTCACAGTGAGCTGCTTGAGTTATAAAACTCTCATAACAGAGATAAACTCAATTAACCCATTGTTTCAAAAGTAAGATCGCCTCTTCAGGGTCATAGAGGTGAGCCCTACAACTATCAATTCATTAAGTAGGCAAATAAAGCACTCTATCACTTCTTTAATATTCATTTTTGGGGGATCAATTTATTTTGTCTTCTAATTTATCATATTTATGAGCACAAAATTTCTGGATTCTACTTCCAGCACCATTTCTATTTGAAACAAATAAGTAGAACATTTTGTCATGTCCTTTGCTGGCTTTTTATAAGCTCCTCATCATACATTCAAAAAGGATGAGAAGAGCTGCTACCTAGGGGTTTTTCCTTTGGAAATGGCAGTTTCTTTAATTCAGTTTCAAAATGTAATAGGCTATTCTCTAATTTTATGGAAAGAATTGCATTATATTCTTCATTTTTTTCCTCAACAGTTTCTCCCTTAGCAGGGCACTTAATTTCAACAATTCATAGTTTATTATGAATTTCTACGTCAGGCAATTTCTTGGATTTACTGTTCTTAAAGTTCAGTCTAATGTCTTCCTAAGGATAACTATATGCCTATGGTTTCATATACTCCATCATAAAAAATATTATGGAAGAATTCAGATGATTAAAAGGACAGTAGAGTAACAGTTTTCTTTTGTCTCATCCATTTGGGCAACTTAGTTGTCCTTCGTTCGGCCCTGTCTCTTTTTTCTGAAAATGATGCCTTTTGGGGGGGATGGGGGGTGGGTAACCTCAAATGAAAAGGAAGAAAAGAATTAGAACAAGTGACATAGCAGACACAAACAAGATAATAATCCAAAAAACACTCATAACTCGACGGCATCAGAAAAGCAATGAAATTGTTTTCAGTCCACAAATTAATGGTCAGGCTTTTGTAGACCTGGCCCACGCATACTTTGCTCAAGAAAATAAGCTCAGTGGTATTGTGTAAAACTCCTCTTACTCTTCAGATAACGTTAGCTCCAAGAGGGATGATAGCATGCCTTCAGGTTCCAACCTTTTTAAACTAAGGAAAACTAATGATAAGAGAATATTTTTCCCATTCTAAAATATCCTAAATCACCTCACCTAAAATGACAACAAAACACCATCTTTAAACAAAAGAAGACATGTGTGTTGCACAGTACCTAAAAGCTTGTGGGACTTCACTGAATATTCCTTGAATTGATGAATAGATGACCCATGGCAGTTTTCTATAATAACTCTGTTCAACAAAAATATAGTGTGAGTCACGTATTTATTTTTTAATTTTCTAGTTGTCACTTTAAACATCAAAAAGATTCCGGTAAACTTAATTTTAATAATCCATTTTGTTTAATTCGATATATCCAAAATATTATCATTTGAGTAATCAATATAAAAATTTTGGTAAGATATTTGACATTTTTTGGTGCTAAGCCTTCATGTTTAACATCTTACACTTAGGGTGCATCTTCATTTGAATTAGCCACATCTGGAGAAAGTAAAAGCCATGTGTGGCTAGTGACTGACATAGGCGGTGAAGGCCTGTCACAGGTAACTGCTTATTGGAAATCTTATTAAATGAATGCATCAATGAAGAATAAATGTATTAGAATGATGAGGTAATAGTATTCAAAACTCATAAACTTGAGAAAGATAACTAAAATGATAAAGGAATTACCATAACGTCCATACCAGAAAGAGTATTAAACCAGGAAATAGGAGTTATAAGTTTCAGTGACACTTCTATCCCCAACTCATTGTATGACTGGTTAAATAAGCAAACTCTCTGGGTGTCTCCCCTCCAACTAGGCCAGGGTCAATGAGATCTTTGGCTTTTTCTGAAGTTAATACATTGATTCTATGGTCAGTCTCTGGAGTATAAATATTCTAACAAGAAAAGCAAGGAAGCCTCACAATTGGTCAATATCACAGCAAAGATCTGTACCATGAACAGGTCATCAGAATCTCTCTTCCAGGAGGCCTCAAAGGGAGCAATCCTGGTAAATTCTGATAAATCATTATCTAGAATCTATTCCTTAGCTTTTCACATCCAGCTATAATATTTTGTCAAAGTACAGCTAGGATGGATCTTTTAAAAGCACACATTTTGGGACACCTGGGTGGCTCAGTGGTTAAACGTCTGCCCTCGACTCAGGTCATGATTCCAGGGTCCTGGGATGGAGTCCCACATTGGGCTCCTTGCTCAGCAGGGAGCCTGCTTCTCCCTCTGCCTGTTGCTCTCCCTGCTTTTTTTTCTCTCTCTCTGACAAATAAATAAATAAAATATTTAAAAGCACACATTTTAACAAGCTCATATGACATATATAAAATCAGTTTAATTAATTAATGTTAATAATATAAGAAAAATCAGATTACTGAAGAATACATGGCTAACTCATTCTCTTCTTTTATATTAACTTAAGAATGCCAATATGTTGGGGCGCCTGGGTGACTTAGTCAGTTAAGCTTCTGTCTTTGGCTTGGGTCATGATCCCAGGATCCTGTGATCAGGCCCCGTGTCGGGCTCCCTGCTGGTGGGCAGCCTGCTTCTCCCACTCCTCTCATCCCAGTGTGTGTTCTCTCTCTCTAATAAATAAATAAAATCTTCAGAAAAAAAAGAATGCTAATATGTTTATTTAAATTGTAAATCAAACATCACATATATACTTAAAGTCCACATGTTTTGGCATGGTGGCCGTAAAATGTATCTTTGAGATCTCCTATTTAGGGGACTGTAATTGACTGATGACCCTAGCTGTAACAGTGATTGCCATCACCTTGTTTACACCAATCCACTCTGAGGAGTCATTGAATCAGTTTGATGGGTACCAGAGCAGGTCCCATGAGACGAAGAACTCCTCTGGCAGATTCTTCATTTGCCTGGACAAAAATTTCTTAGAACTATACGACCATTAAAATATTTTCCTATTAATTTGCCCTCTCTCTTGCATGGTCTAATCTTCATGTGATCATCACATTGTCTGCAAATATACTTAATCACGTTTCAGTTTACTACTACAGATATGTGTTAAGTGAATTTGCATATTTTTGTTCTAATCAAATATGAATTGTAGACCATAACATTTCCAAGTTCGTAAGAAGCACTTTACTAGATTCTCCATGTAGCAACAAAAAAAAAAGACACCAAAAGTTGTGATGTGAAATGACTAGAAGTTTTATTATTCTTTAAAATTAAAAATTCCCAAGAATCTTTGACTAAAATATTATATTATAAGTCTATTAAACAAATTTATTTAAATTATGAAAACTATTTCGCTTTCAGATTTAAATATGTATCCACATAAGTATATAACCTGCAATGCCACAACATTAAAATAAAATTGAAAATACACTGTCTTGATTCTGAGAGAAACGGTCTCTTTAATTATTAGAAATAATAATTAACAACCAGAAAAATTCTCCATATTACCTTTAATTCTGCTTAGAGTTTAAGAAGAATCCTGTGAAAATAGAATTTGTCCAAAGACAGCACATAAGATAGTGAAGTAATTGTGTATGTTTAGCCTTAAAAATAGATCAAGGACAAATGTGATAAATATTTTCAAAAAGTTGAAGAGTTGTCATGTAGAAAACTGCCAAGGTTTTTTCAATGTACCTTCAGAGGACAGAACAGGAAATAGTGGCTGACAGTTGTTAGTAGATAAGATTTTACTTAATATGAAGAAAAATACTCTCATAATAAATGTCAGTCTCTTTAGAGATTTAATTATCTGAATTTAATATGATATTTTAAGTGCAAGGGAATTCTAATTTGGGGAAAATAGAATATATATTTTTATTCCCTGTACTCTTTTAAACTGGAATATGAATATGCATTTTATTAGGTTGCTTGCAAAAATGAATGACACATTAGCGCAGAAATGTCCAGTGAAGGAAATCTTCACCCAGATGTTTCTTCAGATCTAATAATTTCTGCTGAAGTCTGTAGCTTGTTCTCCATGAATTTTCCAGAATTCTCCACTACTACATCAGCTAACGCCTTCACAGAGACTTAATGACTTCTGCCCCCACTCCTTTGTCAAGATCCCACCTTTCCTTCAGGGCCTAGGTCAACTATTTCTGTGTCTCACTAACCCCGTCTGCCTTTGAAATTTTGCAGCATACTTGTTCTGTGTGCCTGTCACCATCTCAGAAATGAAGAGTGAGGAAAGAATGTGAAATTACATCAATGCAGGAGAAAGATAAGGATATTTATTAGTAACTGGATGGCTGTACATATACTGGACATATAATAACTTTATGGAATACACACTGCTTCCTCAAATGATCTATATCCCATAGAGAACAAAGGAAACCCCTCATTAATTTATGCATCTGTAAAATACCTCTGTATGCTAGGGACAAGAGATACAAAGTTGATGGTGTTTACTTTCAAGGGACTCCCATTTTAGATGGAGTACACCGGTTAAGAAATACGATACTATGCCGTCCTGTACGTTTGCACAATGTACTCCTGCACATAGGTGGCCAATAAGTATTGGCTGATGAAAGCGTGGAGAATTTCTTCTTCATGGCTCTGCACACTTTCGACTGGATCTTTCCTGACTCTGAATATGGCTACCATTCTCTGCTTATTTTCAAAGGTGAAGTTGTGAAGAGATAAAAACAATACAAAAAACAAGAAACTAGATTCAGTACTGCTATTTCTAATGATAGTAATTAGCTGAACACACTATATAGTAATTCAAAAATTACTTACACATGAGGACACACACACACACACACACACGCACACACGTCCCTCCAGGTGTGATGCAACCAGAAGAACTTATTGGAGACCATGGGTTTAGATCAAGAGCCCTTCAAAGAATTGCTGATGGAGGGGAATCTTGATTTAGCTACAAAGTCTTCTTTATTAATGGTAACACAGCATGCTCTGATCATCGTAGAGATGCCACAGGCCACCTCAGAGTGTGTTTGAAGCATACAGACTCATAGAGAACATTTTTGTCTTACCACAATAGCTGGATGTGTAAGAATTATCTCCAAGGCCCCCGTGGACATCATGATGATTTTGGAGAGGTTTATTTTGAAGATCTCATTTGCTCCTTTACAAAGCTAATTGCAGTCATAGAACTACTGAAGTGATTCCAGTAGGGTTTTGTTTTTTGTTTTTTGTTTTAGTTTAGTTTAGTTTTTTTTTTATTTTTTTAAAGATTTTATTTATTTATTCAACAGAGATAGAGACAGCCAGCAAGAGAAGGAACACAAGCAGGGGGAGTGGGAGAGGAAGAAGCAGGCTCCCAGCGAGGAGCCTGATGTGGGGCTCGATCCCACAATGCTGGGATCACGCCCTGAGCCGAAGGCAGACGCTTAACCGCTGTGCCACCCAGGCGCCCCGTTGTTGTTGTTTTTAAACTCAGGCTTTTAGATTCATGTTGGACTCCATGATTGCTATGGTTCTGCAGTCTACCTACTCTTCAAGGAGCATTGCCAAATCATAACAGTAGAATCTATTTCCTGTATTTTTAGTGGGGATAAATTGAGACTATTTTCTCCTCAGTAAATTTTGGATTACTTCTGTATTAATGCATTACCTTGAACTAACTCTACTGTAATGTCTCTGGCTACCCATACAGTCTCTTGAGAGCTTTCACCAGGCAGTCTGACATTTCATTACTCAAAGAAGATACAGCCATTTACTAACTGAAGATTTCAACATCCACACTCTTCGTTCAGGTCCACTATAAAGAGGCTAGGTTAAATGTATTCTAGGGCAATGTTAAGTCACATTCTTCCATTTGGAGAAGTAAATTTTATACATACCCCTTTTTTCCCTCTTTTATCATGCCTTTTCCTTTCTAGAAAATGCTCTTGAATTAGAATGAAGAGCCGAAGTTCATAAATGGGATGCAGAATTGTGTTAGAAAGCCAGGGTCAAGTAGGGCTGGTGTAACTGACCACCTTGAAATCCCTATTCTGTTATCATCTTCAAGGAACAATCAGCAGGTTCCAATCATGCACAATTTGTCAAGACACTAGCTCAGAAGCTGGGCCAGTCATACCTTAACTCTTACAAATATAAATAGATATAAAGCAAAACAATAGCACACTTTAGGATCTTACCAGAGACTTCTTAAAATGATAAATATCCTAAATTTGTTCTCCTTATCTATCTCTATCTATCATCTATTATCTATCTATCTATCTATCTATCTATCAGCATCTCTTTTTTTTTGTAAGGGGAAGAACAACAAAAGTTCACTTATTTAAGTTGGTTGCTTATGAAAGCTGTACTTTTTAACCATTAATTTATGTAGTATGTTTATTTCATGGTTCAATATATCTTTTATAATGGAATATATCAGTTTTTATACTGGAAATAAACTGGTTTTTTATTATTATGATTTTTTTTCTAGAAGAATTAGAAACCTCCTATAAGCAAGGATGCTGCCCACTTCATGTAACTGAAAACCTCAATGCAAACAGTCTTAATAAGTTTCATCTCACATAAGAGGAAGTCTAGAGGCAAGATGGAATCAAGGTATGACGTATGGAGGCTGTGGCAGCTTCTTTTGGCTCTACCCATCATGTCTTGAATTTATACTCATACTAGTTAGTAGAAAGACAACTCCAGAACTTCCAGGCATTGCATATGCAGTTGGAAGTATCCACTGGAAGGAAGTGTCCATCTTCTCTTGTGAGTTCTAAGAAGCAAGGACCTATTTCACAGAAGTTTCACAGAAAACTTCTCTCATATCTCATCATCCTGCATTTGGTTGCATGTCCTTTTCTAAATGTAGAGTGGCAAGGGGGATGTGATTGGTTTAGACTAACCGTTTAGTCAACCCAAGACTATTTTGGTAGAAAAATGTATATAAAGAGCTACATTTTTTAAATGAAAACTTCTACCTGTAAGTTCTTCCAAAGCTACAGGAAAGATCAATTTCACTTAAGCAAAAAAATAATATACATGAATTATCTTATCTCCATAATTTTTAAAGAGTGTATGCAAAGTAATAATCTTCCACTGAAAAATTATTGTTACTTATATTCTCAAACAAGATGTGATTTTAAAAGCTTTGATTAAATTAGATTTGATGGAATATCTCACACATCTTTTATTTTATTTTATTTTTAAAGATTTTATTTATTTATTTGATAGAGATAGAGACAGCCAGCGAGAGAGGGAACACAAGCAGGGGGAGTGGGAGAGGAAGAAGCAGGCTCATAGCTGAAGAGCCTGATGTGGGGCTCGATCCCGTAATGCCAGGATCACGCCCTGAGCCGAAGGCAGACGCTTAACCGCTGTGCCACCCAGGCGCCCCTACACATCTTTTAAAAGAAATTATCTAATAATATTAATGACAATAGATGAGATTAAAAATTACTAAAAACTAAACATTTAAGTATCCTTCAAGCATCCTTTATGCTCATTGATTCTCTCTGTTCAGTTTCTAAAAGGTAAGAATCACAGCTGCCATAAAGTAGCCTTATAACTCTTGTTACAAATGGTGTTTTTAATTTTAAGTTTGATGATTTATGGTACTTATGAAGCCTTATTTCTGCTCCTGGAAAAATATATGAAAAAGGTCACCACATGACTACTTATTTTCCAGAGATTTTATTACTGGCAATGGGTAGGAGATTAATGTCTTTAAGATTCATAAGATGGAATTTTTTTTTTTTTTTTTTTTTTTGTGACAAGTTCCTTTGTAGGTTAAACAGTCTGGTCATGCAGTAAGAAAACATATAATTTAGTATTAGCCATTGATCATGGATTTTTACTATGATAGAATAAAAGTTAACATCTTGATAAGATGTTGTTTCCTAGGAATATATTTGGGAAATGCTGCTTTAAGAAACGGAAGAATGAAAATATTAGTAATCAGAAATGGGGGAATTGGGTTGGGAATTTTGAAGATTGAATCTTGGTAAGCAGAAGCTGAGACTGTTTAGGGTGCTAGATATGTATTAGGTTATCATTGCCTGTGAAAGAAGGGGGAGGAAGAAAGAATTGACAAAGGTGAGCAGTTGAATTGTGAACCAGGCCTGACAAAGCCCTGGTCAAACAGATGGAGAAATTTGAGCAGTGTGTTAGAATTGTACTACATTGAGTCAGAACTGCTGGGTCTTAATATAGTCACCTAGATTACTCACCAAAGGGCTACTCATGAAAATGGTGTGATCTCAAATGGGCTCTCTGTAGCAGAGACAGACCTTGAAGGAGATAACAGCTGGAGTCTGTCTACTGACTCCCTCCCTACTGCTGGGCAACAAGCCCTTCCTTGAAAGGGAATTTGGGGGTGGGGGGGAAGAAAGAAAAGAAAAGGAATTTGGGTCCTTCATCCCTGTATCTGTCATGCTCCTCTCTGGTGCTAAGTTCCACTTCTCCGTATACATCCGGAGAGCAGCTCCTCCAGGGTTTCTGTGAGCTTCTCTTCCTGAGGAGAAAGTGATGGTCCTTGGAAACAGAGTTCCGCGTGTATGCTTATTTTCAGACTGGGACAGAAACGAATGTATTGACAGAATTAAAGCACCTCGTTTATAATCAGTGGGGCTCTTGCTGTATTTGTTGGTGAAAGTGTACTCCCCTTTGTAGTACAGGATCTTTAACCCTTCAGAGTGCAAATTACAGTTAAAGGAACATGAAGTCCACCAGGGGGTTATCAGGAGTGAAGGTAAGTGAGACCACTCCTACTTCTAGCTCTTGATTTCTGAACTTACATATTCATTCTGTTTGGTGACACCATGCCATACACAGTTCTTTCTTTCAGTGCATTGTGGAGGAAGGTACTCTATCCTTACAAAATAATGCCTCCGAGCTGGTGCTTTATCTGTACCTTCATAGCCATTCTAATGCTCTGTCAGGCCAGCAGCTTCTGGGTGGTGGAGTAAGTGATGCATCCAGTGGATCACGTGGTTGTGAGCTACTCTCATACCTTGTTTGCTGTAATGTTTCCATGGTTTGATGAGATACTGTGGGATTCCATGCCAATAGGCAAACACTTTGTAAGACCTCATGCAGGTGTGCTAAGTTCTGGGACAAATGAGTGAAATCCAGAATACGTGTCAATTCCCTTGGGATCAAATATCTGGACCTTCTAGTATAGGAGTCCAAATGGTGTCCTTGAAAAATAGTGCCATAATGGGAGCTAAGAGTTGTTTTCTATTGCCAGTAGGTTGACCATTAGGCTGTTGCAATAGCTAGATAAGCCTTGATAAATGGAAGCCCATATTGTTGGGTCTATGCATACCTTTTGAATGTTTATGTCCCCTCAAAATCCGTATGTTAAAAATCTAACACCCAATGTGATAGTATTAGGAGGTGGGGGTCTTTGGAAGATGGTCAGATAATGAGGGTGGAGATCTCATGAATGGGATTAGTGCCCTTATCAAAGGGCTCCAGAGAGTTAGCTTGCCCTGTGAAAACACAGTAAGTCTGTGACCTGAAAGAGAGCTCTTAACTGTCAATGTTGGCACCCTGATCTCAGACTTCCAGTCTCTGGGACAGTGAGAAGTAAATTTCTGTTGTTTGTAAGTCACCCAATCTATGGTATTTTGTTATATCAGCCAGAATGGAGCCTCTATATGTGCCACTATGGCCGCTTCATTTATATGACCATCATATCTACTTTGAGGTGGCTGTTGAGAGAATCACTGACAATGTCAGGTGTTTAGTTTTTCCGTGGTGAATATTTTCTGGTGGCATCAATATGTAATATAAAGATTGTCATGCTTCATGCCCACTCCCCTATATTCAATCACATCCTTCTACACAAAATGTGTCCATCCCTAATGTTGCATTTTTCCCCTTTCTGGATGCTAATCAGCTGTCCAGGCCATTTACTATTACCCCACAGTCCTTATATATTCTAATTCAGGTCATTTATTTTCGACACAAACTAGATGACCAGCGGCACCGTCCAAAACTCTGCCCATTGGAAGGCTTTTTCCTCATTGCAGTCTTGCAAGGCCATCCCTAAGTGAGGCTATAATGCAGCTAATATACAATTTGGGCTTGGACCCATATATTGAGCCAACATACTCATAATCCAAGTTTGAGCTTTGTTCTCCTTCTTCAGCAGGTCATATGGGAAACCTGGTATGACCATAATTGTAAGTTTAGGGGTAGACACTAGTCCAACAGTGATGCATGCCACCGTGGTCTAGGTTTCCTATCTATGCAGCTTTCTTGTGCCCTGTGGTCCTTCTCATGATCAGTAGGAGGTATGTCAAATTGCTTCTGGGCCTACCTAAGCTTGTGATCTGTTGGCTGACAAATCGAGATCTGAATGGGCAATTCCGGATACATGGTCACTTAATGACTGTGGCTGGATGTTCTGTCTCTACTAAACCATAAGAATTCCCATGCTATTTTTTTTAAGGTATAGAATTATCTGCTTTATTTAACATGATCTTGCTCTAGAACCCTTGGGGTTTTTCTGAAATCATATGATTTTTTTCTGGTGAATGGCATGGCCCTGCTCCAGAATCCCAGGGTCCTGAATTGTGATTTCCCCACTGGGGTTTGCCACAAACTGTGCAATGCATTTTTTCTATCCATGATATCTCCAACACTGTAGGGTCTGCAAAATCATGTGGCTTAAGTATCAAGCTTCTTGTACCATAACTTGGATCAGCTGCAGAGCCCTTTCCTGTTCTGGGATCTTCAAAGCTGGAAGCATTTCTTTAATCAGTAGATGAGCCTGAGAAGTATTAGGTGTGGAATATGATGCTGCCAGAATCTGAAAAAATGAACTGTACTTTTTTTTAATGGTAGGATATGAAAAATGCAATTATTCATCTCCTGCTTGTGAAGGAGATAATCCAGCATGAACCTGACCACTGGGTCTTTAAAAGTTGCATAGGTATTGTTGGGCTTTCACTCTTTAGAGGATTATCTTCCACTCTTTAGAATATCAATGTGGGACTTGTACCAGTGGCCTTCTGGTGCTTAAGCGGCACCATTTGGCCTCTACTTTTTCAGGGTTCTAGCACTTTCATTGATATTAGTGAGACAAATTCTCTAACAGCCTTTTCCACCATCAACACTGGCCCAGAGAGGAAGCCACCACTAAAGCTTTTAGTAATGCTGATACCCCCCTCACCATTGTGTTCCTTATGGCTGAGTAGGTGGTGTGTTCTATGGGGGCTTTCCTGTGGAATATAATCATCTGAAGGATGGTTAGGGCACACATTGTTTACCCATTCCCAAATGCCCACTTCCCTAAACCTTTATCCCTTCCTTCACCATTTACCATGACAATTCTCTCCTTTCTTTCTACAATGCAAGTACCACTGTTTATAAGTTTCTGAGTACCGTCCCAGTAGCAAGTTTGCAGCCCTACTCTTTGCCAGAGTGTTAAGTCTGGTGTCATGTGAGTGCACTCCCAAATTCTTTCCTATCCAGTTATATATTCTAATAACTTTTATCAAGCACCTTCAGAATATGGCCATGTCTTTACTCTCTTGGCTCTTGCCATTATGTGCTAGCTAGGTCTTACAGCTACTTTGAGATACAATCTCCTTTCTTCATATCAGACCTAGCAATGTCCCAGGAAAATTACGTTATAACTTCATCCCAGTTATTGGCGTAGTGGCCAAGACAAGAGGTGAGGTCAAATTCTGAGGTGACCTATCATCTGTAAGATAGAAGCCTCAGCATTTTCTTCCACCATGGGAGTAGGAAATATTGTTTTGTGTGTCAATGTCTGTGGAGGGTCATGTATGATGATACAGGGCACTTCCTCAGGCTCAGAAGTTTGAGCGCAGGATGGCAAATCAATCAATATATAGGAATATCCGCCCAGATACAGGGCCATCTACCTAGATGTCAAAGTCTCAAATTTTCCCAGCTAAGGCCTTGACTCTGGCATAACAGACTTGCTTTGGCCTGGCATTTAATTTTCTTTGCAGGTATGTCACTCAGACAATTAAATCACGGGCCTGCTCCTCAACTTCCTCCACCCTTCTGCTCTAGAAGATGAGAGCTTTTTGATCGACCAAGTAAATCGTCTGGCTTTCACACTTGTTTTTCAATTGCCTGTACTCATCTTCAGCTGTTCTTTATCCTTCCATACTGCATCAGTGACCTTTAAAAATAATCATCCAATACTCAAACTCATTAGTGTGTCCCTTCTACCAGTATACCAGCCTACTTCATGTATTAACAACTGGACTTCCACCTTGTGTCGAGGGCAATTTGTGTCCTCTTGCCATCCCCACCACACCCACCCCCAACAGTGATGGAGTCCTCAGCTAACAGGATAGTAAGTAACCCACAACTCTATTTTATTGCCCACATCTTAGACCAGCCTTGATCTGTACTGCCTAAGTTTGGATTCCTCTGAAGTGGGTTCTAAGACAATGCAAGGTGTAAGTTTATTGCTGATTAATACCTGTGAAAGGAAGGAGGAAAGAAGTGTGTTGGACAGAGGGAAGAATTGTGATGGGGGTGCCCATAAAGTCTTGGCTAACCCAGTGAGGAGTTTGGGAGTGAGTAGAGCCCACGTTACCCCACATCAAGCTGAAGTGGCTCACTGCGGTTGAAGTAGACCTGCAGGAGTGGACAGCTGGAAGCCATCTGCTGACTGTAATTTGTGTCTGGACAATGTTACCTTGAAAGGAGATCTGGGTGGTGCAGTTTCATTTCTACCACAGGGATAGAAAAAATCTTTAAGGAAATATTACCTTTATTCTTTAATCTTTATGTAAAGCCAGACAGATGAGAAACTATCATAACTCTAAAGGACCTTAATAAAGGAAATTCTAAAGCCTCCCTTTTATTTCAAAACTGTGCTGGTTAAAATGATGCTAGGTGAAAGAAAGCAACTTTTTGAAAAGCTATTCCAGAAACACTTATTTTTCCTCTCTGGTGATGCAGAGAATTATATGGCTGAATACACCACGAACGTAATTCACAAGACTCTTATTATTAGGTTAACCATCTTGGCAAGCCAAGCACTAGGAATGCTTACATATAATCTTTCTTTTAAAAACACCATGAAGTTCTTGACTTAAAGATAGGTAACAGTCCTACCAAATGGAACACAGATTTTGCAGAGAAAATGTCATGGAACCAAAAATAAATTGATTTAAAATGGTGGACTCTATGAATTTCCATGTGGTTTCCTATCTTTCTATTTTAGACTTCAGTCTCAGATACTGTGTATTATTGTTTCACACCTGATATTTACTTCCAAGTATCTCAAAAGTCCTAACCCATCCTGCCCTTACGGAGGATACAGGCATTAAGAATTTTTAACATTGAGTTTTATAAATATAATTTCATTGATTGGATAGCATTTTGTAAAATAAAAATATTTGTGATTTTTAACTCTCCACAATTCAATAGCGAGTGAGACAGCCTCTGTTTTGTTCAGTTCAGCCCATATTTTAATGTCATTTCTGTGTGGCAGGCATTATATTAGGGGCTGAAGATACACAGATAAATAAGACATGTGGACAACACATTATTAGCTGCTCATGGGGATGTGATGTTTGAAATTAAACTGGGCTTTTAGCATCAAGTGAATGTAAATGAGAATGAGACTCTCTCTTTAGGACACTTATGTGGAAGCAACAACACCTCATTATCTGACTTCTTTATGTCCTATACTGATCTGGGTATGTTTTCTTTGTGTACGTAATCAAACACGAATTCCCGTTGTCATTAAGAGTGAAGACTGGTTCATGTAAGCCTCGAGCTATGATATATTAAAGAGTCTGACCAGAAGAGGACAGGGGAGTGTTTGTAGTCAAATCGCCTCCACTCCCCAATCTCCTTAGTCCTTCATAGAAAGAGCAGGTGTACGCAGTGTGCTCTGAACCAGAACCTCTCTCAAAACCAAACATAAATGTTAATAGTACCACACAAATTCAATTATGCCTTTTACTTTTTTTATGTATTATGACTTAAGCACATCGATTTGTAGGAGGTTTTGAGTCATTGATGATACTGTTTTCTATTTGGACATACCCACAGATATGAAGAAATGGAAAGGAAGTCATTCATGCACTTTTTTTCTGGGATCAATAATCTCAGAGTCTGACTGATTAGCGTCTTCAAATGCTGTCACAGTTGATTACAGGACCCTGAGAATAGAGGTGTAGGTGGTGCAGGAAAGATTATTGCTCTCACTCTGAACTCTGATTTTTTCTTTCTGGTTACAGAAGGAAGAGCCTAAAGGAAAATGTAGGTCAAGTGCTTTTATCCCCTGCAACTTTCAGAAGAGCAATCACAAAATTACAGTGACTGGTCCTGATTTCTAATGATGGCAAGAGAAGGGTAATAGGTGAAAAAGAACAGGGCAAGTGTTTTTAACTCATATTTTAAAATACAAAACAGTATAAATCAGGTTTTTAAAAAAAATCATGGATATATTTGGTTGATTTAGCCTGATTTGATTTCTGTTATCAGAGTCAGATTTTTTATGTGACTACTTCCAGTGATTATCATATTAACGTGACAAAGTGAGAAAAGGAGATTAAACATAAATTAAAATATATGTTTATAAGGCACCATGTTTAATGTGCTCTCTAATTCTCTCATTAATGCACAGCCCTTCACAAAACAATTATTTCCTAAACATGTGGATGTTTAAGAGGGTAGAGATGCTTTGTTCATTAGTGTAATTATTGTAAAATCAGATCCACTTAATTTCTTGTTTATAGATATCATATTAATTAAAAAAACAATTTATAAGCATTTGGAGTACTTTCTATTATCTCAAAATCAGACAGATTTGTTTTCTAAATGAACTTTCTCATATTTCGTGAATAATATTATTTTAATTGGGGCAGTATCAATTTAATTAATATAATTAAATATATAATGACACTTCCTATTTTATTGGAATTGGCTATGCTGAATCCGTGGTGCTAATGTATCCTGTTAGAAAAGTGAGTACAATTAGAAAACAAATGCAAAAATCTCTGCTTCAGTAAATATTTTTGCACTGCCTTAAATTTTGAGCCAGGCCTGGATACTTAATGTGAATTTTTAGGGTACAGGGTGTTGACAAAAGTATTCTAGTTCGAGGAAATGGTAATACAAGACCGAATTAATCCTAGGGTGAAGATTTGAAGGCAATCTGATGGGAAATGTCGTCAGAGGTTGAGGGCATAGGTCACTGGTAGAGAGGGACAAGTAGAGAGGGTAGAGAGGGAGCTTATGGAGTGGGAAGACTAGTCGTATTTACATTTTCTTTTATCTGTCTTGTTATTTTCTCTAACTGGCCCAGAGACATATCTGGACACACACACCTCTTAGGAAACTGGAATTCAGTAGAGGTGAGGATAGACAATAATCAATGAAGCAATCTTGGGAAAATCACTCCCTTTGAGGCTCCTAATTAACTCATTAGAAAATGAAGGTGTTGGATTTTAGTGATTTTCAGCAAGTTTTCTGCGTAGAGCATATCATAAGCTATTATGATATGTATCGCAAGAAATGTACTTCCTCGGTAGTGGAGTAACCTTTTGAAATATTGTAAGAGTTTTCCTGTATCAATACTTTTTTTCTGCCACGATGATGGGTCTTTGAACCTACGACTTATTGCCTCAGCAATGAGAAGACCAAATACTACCAAAATAACCTACGGAATTAGACTTAAGGGCAATTCGTACTGGATAAAAATGGGAAATAGAACTCTCTTTTTGTGCTGGGAGAAGAAATTGGAGGAGAGAGAATGAGAGAGAGACCCAAATGGTTAGATCCAGTGTCTTAGCCAATTGATCTTTCATCCTTCCTTGGGGTTAGATTTTGGGGAAAAAGGAAAGAAATAACCTGGTAAGTTTGGGGGTAATACCTTGCTTCTCAAGTATAGTCTGGTAACACTGCAGTGAGGCGCAGGATTCACCTGTGCCTGTTCCTACATCTTAAACGTTTGAATTTATTACAGGAGAAAAAAAGATGAGAAAAAGGGAGGTAGAAATCCAGAGTTAATTTACATTAAAATAAATTGCTGTAGATCAGGGTTTTTATATCAGTGGCTTTTCAGTTGCTGGTCATAATGTATTAGTGTATCTTGCAATCAGTTTGTGGATAAAATAGCATAAAATAGAAAAAATGCAAGTGTATCCCGAATCATGTTAAGTATTATTTGGTGATATCAAGTTTCAATTTTATTATCAATAGCTAAATCTCTCTATCTCTGAATACATCTCTATCCATCTGTATCTATATTATATCTGTATCTATCTATATATGCACCCACCCACGGACATATTCACGCTTCAGTTGTACTATATCACAATAAGAAAAAAAAAGGATTTCTTACTGTGGGTGGATTAAAGCGAAAACATGTTTAAATACAAGTGTGATGTGTTTTAAACTGGAAGAAGTTAAGTTAGCTCAAATGGAAATTTAAGTTCTGTTTTTCACGACCAAATGAGAAGGTGAGCTCCAGAATGCAGATGAAACCAGGTAGTGAAAATAAAAAATTTTTCTCACGTCTGAATTTCTGTGTGTAAATTATTACCCGATCACACTAAAAATAATTAAAGTGCTTGAGTTTGCGTGTGATTTACTCTTTAGGAATACAGTGGAGTCAAGATTATCTCTTAAATATCTTTATTTTTTCTTGTATTCTGATAAGCCTTGATTGAGAGGAAATAGGAGTGCTGCAGATAAGTTATTGGGGATTGTTCCTACTCCAGAAAGTCCCCATAATTTTGTGTATTGCACTCTACATCATTTGCCTTTAGAGACATAGTGAAAAATGTTTATTCCTCCTGCATTAAGAATCTCTTAAATGCCCGTCTGCTGTAGCCTATTTGTCTTTCAAACCTTGGGGAGGGAAGGAAGCATGGACAAGATAAAATAAGGAAAGGGTCCTTAGAATTCTGCTGGTGCTTCTCCCATTAGCTGTGTTGAGACAATCAATGCCTACTCCCTCACCTGGTGACACATTTGCTGGTTTAGAGGCCTTCAGGAGTAAACAAAGAGCTGAGAAAAATAGGTAGAGATTAATTAGCATCAGAAAGTCCCTTTCCTATTTTCCCCCAACTAAATCTCCCTGGCTGGTGAATTACAACCTAAGAAGTAATTCCTCCTAAGGCTGTTTCTCCAGGGTGGTGAGGGTAAAGCCTTGAACTGAATTTTTTGTTGTTGTTTGTTTGTTTTGTGGGAACTCTGGTGTTTCGGGCTCTTCAGCCTGGGGTACATCCATCTCTGTGATCCTTGAACTTATAAAGTTTTACACACACTAGGATCTGGCCCTATTAGCCAGATCATTTTTTCCTAACAAAGTAGTACGTCTCCCTGGGGGAATATGAGCGCTCAGGCTATGCAGGGCACATTACTTTTCCAAATTAAATGTTGGAATAAAAATTGTCAAGTTCTCTGAAAACAGATTTTTATTGAAGTTGCTTTGACTCTTACAAATCAATTTGTCTTCCTATAGTGAATATGGTGTAACTCCTTTTTGTAGGCTCTTTTTTGATATTTCTTAAGAAAGTTGTATATTTTTCACAGTAAAAAGGCTGCCTGGTTTTTCAAAAATTATCTCTAAGTTATTAGATATTTTTAATACTATTGTAAAAAGCCTTAATTATACCTCCCACCTATCCGTTGAAGGTGTATGGAAATGCAGTTGTCTTGTACATACTAACCATCATCCGGTTATCCTGACAAGACTTTCCTGCCTTCTAGTAATTGTAGATTATTTTGAGTTTTCTGTGTAACAGTAACATCATCTGTAAAGAAACAGAGTGTTATCCTCCTCTCTTATCCCACATCTCTAATTATTCATCTTATTGCACGGACTATGATGTAGAGTAAAAGTGAATAAAGGACGACAGCAGGCCATCCTTTTTTTTAAGAGTCCAGTCATAAAACTTTTATTCCACTTACATCATCTTAATATACATGATCCTAACAATTATGCCTGGACTGGTATTGAAAGTTTCATGAAAAATTAAACAAACCTATCCATCCTTTTAAGTTATTTCTCTGTTAACTAGTTTTACAGTCATGCATGTAGAGCACAAAAATGAAAAAACCTAAAATAACACATCGTTTGTCTGTTTTACTAGTGATTGACGTATATGAAATGATGGCTATTAGGAAATTTGATTTTACAGCATCTTTTCTTATACATTTGCTCTTGGGTTGACTTAAACATTTAGATAAAAATAAGTGTAACAAAAATAATGAAAATACACAGCAGGGAACTTTACAAGGTATGAAATATGAACCATTTCTGCCCTTATCCAGAGCGAAGTGGGTCACAACTTTCCGTAGAGGAATACTTGTGTAGCTGTAGTCAGAAGTGTGCACATTAGAAAAAGGTACAGCATGGTGAATATAGTCAATGATATCGTGATAGAGTTGTATGGTGACAGATGGTAGCGATGTTTGTGATTAACACAGCATAATGTCTAGAGCCGTCCGATCACTATGTTGCATACCTGACACAGATGTAATATTGCGTGTCAACTATACTCAAAAAAAGTGTGCACATTGAGATTGTGTATCTGACAATTACACTTCATTTAACATCGAGATATCCATTGAGATATAGCCACAATATACCAAAAGTACTGTGCCAAACGTTTATAAGCTGTATAAAAATTCCATATTCTTATATTGGGCACCTCGAAAACAGACACCTCTCAAGGAGTGTTCTTGTCATGATGAGAACAGGGTGATGTATGGAAATTTTGAATCAGTGTATGGTACACCTGAAGCTAATATAACACTCTAATACGTGAACTATACTGGAATTAAAATAAAAATTTAATTAACAATGAATAAATAAATGAATGCCAAAAAAGAAAGACAACTCCCTACTGTTAAGCAGCTCTACTCCTCTAATATTAAGCATAAAAACCACTTAAGAAAGATAAAAATTCAAATAGAAGTAACATAAACCTATCACAAATCATAAACAAAAGCCTATCTGTGGGATATCTTAGATAACAAATGGTCTACTGTGTAAATCTTAGAATGAGGCAGACAAAATTTGGAAGGCTAATTAATTTTCCCTTCTTTTTCCTGCTTCAGCTTTGTTTCATTGGGTATCCAACGTCTGCAAGGTCAAGTTGCCTCTCAGTCCTTTCATTTTTGCCGGCTATATAGGACTCCTCACTCAGTGTATCAAGTTCAGCAATGGTCTCATCAAAAGTTGTCTATGCAAGAGAGCAGGTTTGCTCAGAGGAGTTCAACCCTCATAATAGAACACAGAAAAGTTAAGGAGGAGACCCAGTCTGATAGGATGTGTCCGCTGGCACTTCTTTTCTGCTGACCTCAAAGTTTGTTGGTATGCTTGTGGTGACTGATCCACAACCCCTTTCCTTCAGCACCAGAAGCAACCCCACACACGTAACAGAGTCTCCTCTCACTTTCAAATAGAAGATTTCACTCTCTGCTCGTGAAGCATTGTGATCAAGGACTTCTCCAAAAGAGATAGTATATCACTGCAGATGTACTCAAAGCGTCGTCACAATTTTCTCTCTGTACTCATGAATAATCTTTTTCCTCAGCATCTTCTGTCTTTAGCTCAGTACTTGAGAA
Source organism: Ursus arctos (assembly GCF_023065955.2). NCBI lineage: Eukaryota > Metazoa > Chordata > Mammalia > Carnivora > Ursidae > Ursus > Ursus arctos. Next base: position 21,211,603 of record NW_026622852.1, read on the forward strand.
GACTCTCCAAAGTGACCAATGGATTTTTACAATTTTTTTTTTACAAGTAACTGAGAAAAAGATACTTTCCTCATTGGAGTTAATTCACCTTGCTTGGTGATGCAGGCTGCCGTGTCATCATATGGCTTAGCCGACTTGGTCAGTTTTACTTCTATTCCAGCTTAACTTTTCCTTTTGTGTCTGAAGTGGTTGGTAGAAGATGGATGGGACTCAGTAATCTCTGCCTTTTTGTTTTCAAAGATATTTTTATCAGATTAATGGTGTTCTCATCTATTTCTGAATTACTAAGAGGTTTTTTTTTTTTTAATTATGAATTTAGGTTGAATTTTATCAAATGCTTTCCCTGAACCTATTTGAAATAGTCCTATTGCTCTTCTCTTTTGATACCTTAATGTGGTGAATTATGTTTACAGATTTTCTAATATAAGCCTGAAGAAGAGCAGTCTTACACATTTTCTTTTTGTATAATTTCTTTTCTTTTGTTTACCCATAAAAAGGCATATTTTTCAGTTGTTTTTAACTTTATTAAAAAGTATATGATGCTATATGTAATGATTTAGGGCTTTTTTCCTACAAATACTATATTGTTAATGTTCATATTTATTATTGTATTTAGCTCAAATTCATTTTGACTATTGTTTCATATTTCATTCTGAAAGTAAACAATTTATTATATGCTTATTCATATTAATTATGGGAATTTTTTATAAGCTGTAATAATAAAGACAGTATGTAACTGTCACAGGGATAGAAAGTTGGCCAATGGGATCGAACAGAGAACTAAGAACCAGACTCAGGCATCCACTGAAATTGAGATATGTCAGAGGAGGCCTGTCTCAACAGTAAGGAAAGGTGAGAGAATTCAGTAAATGAAACCGGATAACTGATTCCCCACAAAAATAAAATCATCACCAGATAAAGGATTTTAATATTTCAAAAACCTGTGAATGTCTTAGTAGAACATATTGGTGAACATATTTTAGGCACAAAAATTATTAGCAGTATTTGACAATATAAAAATTAAAAAATTTGGTTCATCAAAAAATAATCCTAAGTGAAAACATGAGTTATAAATGGGAAAACATCACTAGCAACAAACTCAGCCAAAAAGGAAATTTTATCAAGACGAGTTAACAAACCCCTATGAATTAGTATGTAAAGCACCAACAACTAAGAGAAAACAAGGGGCAAAGCACATGAAAAAGCATTTCACAACAGAACAAATACATATGGCTAGTAAATAGATGTTTGACTTCATTCATTGTCAGGGCAATGTGAAGCAAAACTGACAAAACTTTTAAAAAGTTTGATTGCACCCAGTGTGGGAAGTGATATATACCTTATATCTCTTAAACATTGTGTGTGTGGGGGGTAGGGATGTGAAACCTGGAAACACTGATACCTGCAACAGTCTGATTGGATCTCGAAAAAATTGGGGTGAAAGAAATAAGTAAGAAAAAACACCTTCTGTATGATTCCATTTACACGAAAGTCCTACAGAGTCTAAACTACAGCAAGAGAAGCAGAGAAGTGGGAGTCCAGGGTGGAGGTGAGGGAAACATATTAACTTGCGAAGGAGCTCTAAGGAACTTTTTGGGATTATGTTTGTGTTCTATTTCTAGATTGTACAGGTAGTTACCCAAGACCACGTATTTGTCAAAATTCATTGAACTGTATTTTTAGAATAGATATGCTTTTTTTTTTTTTAAATTATACCTCAATACAATTGACAAAAATTAAAAAAAAAGAATAAGGTTTTCATTTTGGCTGGTATATTCACAAATATATTACATTAAACATATGATCCAGTCACATAAATTTAGACAATACACAAAAGAAGGCCACCAGTGGAACAGTTGGATGATGAACAATTCAAGTCTGAGCCTTTGATATCATGTAAAATTTCAAAAGTAACATGCCTGCCCATGCTATTTCTCTATGCCTCCTAGAAAATCTAAATGAAAATTTATTGGCATGTCCTAATACTGGTATGTGTTTATAATATTTTCAATAGGGACACACATTATTGCCTTGATATTTGAAAGTTTATCAGACATATGTAGAGATTCGCATGACTCTTCATCTGCTATTTTTGTTAATATGTACTGAGAAAATAACAGATAATCTGGAATTTTCAGAGTGTCCATGGGATGCTTGCAGACAGGAATAATGTCTGATTCTAGTTCCCTGGGGTTCTAAGGCAGACTCAAGGATGGAGGAAGAGAGACGTGCAGGGTAGGAACAGACACTCTTGTAGGGGTCAAGGGCAGGCTACCCAAAATGAGACACTTTGGCTTGAAGATTATTTTGAGTTAAAAAGCAATAAAACTCCAGGACAATGAGAAAAAGCTCTTTACCTCCTCCACAACTGCCAAAAAAAGAGTTCAAATGAAGGATCTGCTCCAGAAAGAGAACGATCACCATAGATAACTACATTGTGGTATGAACTAGGCATAGTAGACAGAGAGGGACCTAGCAAGGCCTGTTTAATCAAAGTCCTCTGTCCCATTGTTTCTGAGCAGCCCAGCAAACATTTGTTTACCAAACAGTTACTCTTTTTCGTCTTCCTGAGAATTGCATTACCTCCCTTTGAAGTTCTAGACCTCTACCCCCTTCTTCTTAGTTCAGGATGCCATATATACCTCATTTTGCCTGTCTGTCTTTGGAATTTCCATGTCTGTGTGGATTCTCTTGTTACTCTGTCTCATGTCAATCTGATGCTTAGTCCAGATTAGAAGGACTTGGAAAGGATATTCTTGCTCCTGACCCCCACTTTGCTGGAATCCAGGGTACAAGCAAAAGCATGATATACCGAAGGACTAAAGCAGAAGAAAGTCAGAATGCCAACTAATGTAACCATCTTTCATTGCTTTAGATTCCATGATTTATCTAAAAATTTAGATAGATAATCCTTGATTCCAGCTTTGGCTACAACGTTTTATAATAGATAAATTTGTGTACATAAAACACCGAACATAGTTTTTACTCGAAATTACTCACTTCTCTGGGGCACCTGGCTGGCTCAGTTGGTAGAGTATGCGACTCTTGATTTCAGGGTTGTAGGTTCAAGCCCCACGTTGAGCGTAGAGATTACTTAAAAATAAAACCTTAAAAAAAATAGAAATCCCCTGCTTCTCTGAAAATGACTGAACTTTATATAACTATAGAGACATCATTTCCTAAAAATTCCACATAGCAATTGCTATAATTTTTTTGATAGAACTGATTAATAAAGATACCTGTACTACTGCTCCAACACATTAATTAGCTGTCAGATATCATCCAGACAATTTTCTTGTACTGAAATCCACTGCTTGAGAAGTAGTAGAAAGCGAACATTGAGGGTGTAAATTTAGGAATCAGGTAAGCCTGGGTTCACATTCTAACTCCGTAACTTAGTGGCTATTTGGTGTTGAATGAGCAACCTAAATTTTCCATATCCTGGCTTCCTCTTCTGTAATATCAAGATAATAACAATAACAGTACATATTTGATAGGCTTTAAAATGTTTGTAGTATTAAATGAAATAATATACACAAGGCACTTAGCACAGAGTAAGAACTCAACATAGGGCAATTTTAAAGAGTCTATTTAGAAATAATTTTGTCCCAATTAAGTGTTTCTATAATGACGTTTTTGTCCTGAGCTTTGGAAGATGAATTTTCTACCTAAGAGAGGCTGGATTCCAGATCCTTCTCACCCTAGAAAATAACCTGTAGAAACAGATTCTCAGGGGACTTGTATGTGTTTGGAAACCTATATATCACACAGAAAATGATTAACTGAGGAAAGAAGGAACAAGTTGATTTTTATTTCTTGAAGAGGTATCAACAACCCTGAGTGTAACTGTGTGATCCTTTTCACTAATACTCTGTCTATTCCTGTCAAAGCACAAGAAAATCTGCTAGGCTGCGTCTGTGGCGGTTGATTCCCTGGGGCGTTTCACACCTCCATTGACAGGCTCTTCTTACTATCTCTCTGTATTTTTTCCCCTAAGCTATTTTGGAATAACATCTATATATTTTCTTTCTCCTCAGTTGAAAACAACCAAAAGTAAACTAAGCTTACTAAAGAGAACAATACAAACACTCCTTTCTGAAACAATCCCTCCTTGGAATATATATACTTTGTATCATGATAGAACCAGAAGTTTTCCTCCATACCAGTATCTGTAATGCTAAAGAAAAATAGCATTGACCAAAAGTTAGGAAACATTATAAAATGTTATGAAGATGTTGGAACTTTCCAGGAAATGTTAATTTGTTCCCATCACTAAACTGGATTAATTTATTATCCAGATCTGAAGTGTCCTACCCTTCTAAACTGCCCACTTAGTAAATTATACTCTTTTTCAGCATTTTTTTTTTGCATGAGAACTAATTTATGAAAAATAAAGATATTTAGTGATGTTTAAATTTTTGACCTTTAGGAAAAAGTTTTAAAAATATATGTCTTTAAAAAGATAAGTGATCATTCTAAAACACCAAACAGTAAAATAACATAAAATATGACTAACATCCAAAAAAGAGTGTTGTTTAACAGGTAACAAAGCACATTTATTCTATTTTACTTTACTGAACCTCAAGGGGAGAGGGTATATTTATACTAATTAGACCACCTATTTATTGTACCAAATAATTCCAATGAGAAGATAATTTTGCTTTATTTTCCGTATTAGAGAAATAGTAAGATGAAGGCAACTTTCTAAAAAGCTCTTATCCTGGGGTGCTTGGGTGGCTTAGTTGGTTAAGGGTCCGACTCTTGATTTTGGCTTGGGTCATGGTCTCAGGGTGGTGAGATCAAGCCCCGCCTAGGGCTCTGTATTGAGCCTGCTTAAGGTTCTCTCTCTTCTTCTCCCTCTGCCCATCCCCCTCCTCTGCTTGCACTTCACTTCCGCCATAAAAAGTAGTAAACAGCTCTCATCCTGAAATTAAATTGGAGGCTACATTCTGAATCTGTATGATCTCTATTTGATCACGAGTTGTCACTGCAGCTACGTAGGTGTAGATTACAGCAATGCCCTTCTGAATCCTTGTTCTTACTTTTACCTGTTTGTTTAATTAGTTGAATCTCACTGCCAGTCAGGAGTAGAAGCCTCAAGGTTTATCCTGCTTTTTAGATCCTTTTAGATGTTATCTTCTTAGATCTTTACGTGTTCTTACCACACACACACACAAGGGTAACTAAGCAGGGGGATGAATATATTAATTAGCTTGATTGTGGTAGTCATTTCACAATGTACACATATTAAAATGTCACATTATACACCTTAAATAAATATGATTTTTATTTGTAATCATACCTCAATAAAGTTGGAAAAAATACGGGCCGCAAACCGTAGCTCACAATTATGGAAGGATCCAGCTATAGCCTTTACTCCAGAAGTTTCTGTTTAAAGGAGACTGCGTGAAGCCTTTAAATATTTAAGACGTCTCCAAAAGGAGGAAGTGGAGAGACACAAATCATAACTATAACACCCTCCAACTGATTAGGTCAGAGCTGAGGAAGCATTTTATTTTCTTTCTGAAGTCCTAATCTTTTTCTCTTAATTTTATTTTCTTACAGTGATGTCCCTTGGAAGCCGAATCACCTAAATTCTGGTTCACTGATCTTGTATGCCATGTTTCAATCTCTGTTTCTTCTCTCACACCTCGTCTGTGATATCCTGGCTGCCTACGCTGTCCTCCAGTCTTAGAATTGTGATAGAAACCCAGTATTCTACTACAGAAGGAGAGGCATACAGGTTAAACCAACCAAACATAGATATGATGTAGTTTGTACCGCTCTAAATATAGTGATTAACAAATATAATGTGTTATATGTTTAAAACAAAAAATTATGAACAAGGCTGCAGGTTTATTATGATCTGCCATCTACTGAATTCATAACTGAACAATTCTTTGACGTTTCTGAACTGGAGTTGCTATGTCAGTAAAATGAGAAAAAATAGAAATGTATCTACTCAGAAGGTTATGTATAGTCATTTTGCATGTAATATATGCAAAAACATCTCTACATGGTAGGTCTTCAAAAAGCCTCCACTTCCAGTATTTTCTATGATGAAACTAATTTATATTTTCATAAATTGCTATTTTAGCTTTTGACTAAAAATGATGGAATTCTAATTTCAGGGAAAGTATCTTGAATCCAATTCCGGCACCTTGATTACCAAAGCGAAAAGCGAGTGCTAAAACTGTCAAGCAACAGCAAGTGATTCAACTTTCTTTTTACTAGATTGTTTTCTGGTCAAGTTAACACACATTTCAAAACTCACCCAGAATTGTTGCCTTTGGCTTTGACTCTGAACTTAAAGTGATGATATTTCAAGGAAAACTGAAATGCAAAGGGATGTTATGTTGCATTTACTTTAAGGTTCATTCGCTATGACTTTTACATGACTTGTTAGACATTAGCCTCCCTGTTTTGAAAAGGCCAGGTCCATCAGGGTCTGCGCAGAGTGTGAACACCATTAGTTTGCACTTTATCGCTGCCATCCAGCTGCAGAATGGCCGCGTTTTACATTCCACAGGTAATGGAGGATGTCAGAGCTGTTTCAACTCTTACACAAGTCCAAACTTCACAAAGACTCAGGGTTTCTGATTTGAGGCAAGAAACACTTTCTCTGCCCAAGGTCTCCAAGTAGCCCCCACCTGCTCTGCAAGGAGACTAGTAATTATTGTCTGCGAGTGTGTTTTGTAACCTATTAATGAACTCGGGTAGAATTGGTTCAGAACTTATTATTTAAATATCTAAGTCATTAGAAGGCAGAGCCAAACTTTGCTTCAACTCATTTCTTCGAACTGGATTTTAACCAAGATTGAGTATCATAACAACACTGTGTCGCCATTCATTCTTCACATCAACTCATAGACGTGTGGGATTTCAGAGACTCAAATGACAGCATGTTCAGTCAACACAGTGCTGATCTCACATGTGCCCACCTGAGCACAGCCCAGCGGGCTGCAGCACCCCAACAGTGACAGTCTTCTTTGGGCATTGAGCAGAGATTCTATTTCACTTCATTACATCTTATCACACTTTTCATTTTTTATTCCATTATGGCAGGCTCATCTTCCCCTCACACTGCCAGAGGCTACCGACTGGTAATAAATCTCAGCTTCAAACCTACTCAAAAGGGGAGAAATCAAATGAGCAAAGAAGGAAGTAGACCATAGCTGCTGCTTCTTTTCATACTCACCGATTTGCTGCAACTTTAGGGGATTTGTTAAAATCCTCAGTGTAATATTCTGGGATGAACATAAATTGTATGTTAGGAGATTGGATTCTAATTCTAACTCTGGAATTCATTAACTGAAAATATGAGCATTTCTGGCATCAGTGTTTTCATATTTACAAATGGAGGATTGGACTAGATACTTTCTAGGTCACTTTCAGCTTGGAAAATATATACTTCAGACAATGAGAAGAAACATTTAATTTTTGTGTAAATAATTGTTTACATGCTCTTGACTCTCAATGAGAAGACTGGCATTAGACGTTTTAGTTTTCCGTCTTTTTGGTAGTAGTATCACTGTTAAAATGAATATGTGCTTTTTAGGATGGTTAATTTTATGTGTCATTTTGAATTATGAGGTGCTCAGATGTTTGGATAAACATTTCTAGATGTGTCTGCGATGGTATTTCTGGAAGTGATTAGCACTTGAATTTGTGAACAGAGTGAATTAGATTGTCCTCACCAATGTAGATGGGCATCATTTAATCTGTTGAGGAATGAATAGAACAAAGAGGTGGAGGAAGGGAGAATTCTCTCTGCCTGACTATTGAGGTGACATATTGATCTTTTCTTGCCCTGGAGTGGGGACTTACACCGTTGGTTCTCTTGGTTCTCAGGCCTTCAGACTTGGACTAGAATTACCGCACTGGCTTTCATGGGTATCCAGCTTGAAGAAGACAGATTGTGGGAATCCTCAGCCTCCCTAACCATGTGAGCCAATCACTTCTTTTATGTATTTATCTCATGGGTTCTGTTCTTCTGGAGAACCCTGAGTAATATACTTTTCTTTGCAAAAACTGGAGTTTTCAAAATTACTGACAAATTAATAATTCTTATTTTAATTGTACATGTTCACATGGCCTTCAAAACACTTTTGTACATATTACCTTCCCCCCCCCTTTTCCTTTTGTTAGAAAATGTGAATTGCTTCGTATAGCTAGACAGGTATTACCATCTCCATTTTAAGGACAATGGATTCAAGATGAGGAAAAATTAGGTGGTTTAGCAAAGAATTTGTGGTTAGTTAGCAGCAGGAGATATAGTACAATTTAAGTTAGCTAAATGCTAATCATATATATGCTTATTTGATTTTTAAAATCAACATCTTATTATGAAATATACAGAAGCGCGCACAATACTCAGTTTAACAATAGCTGTAATGAGAACACCTGTGTAATTATCACAGCCGTGAAGTATTAGAACATTACTGGCATCACAGAAGGCTCTCTATCTCCTCTGTGCCTGTTAACAGTTGATTGCCTCTCGCCTTGAAACCCACCTTTTTTTTTTAACCTGCTCCGCAATAAGAGAGCTTTAAGCGCTTTTTTTCTTTGCTGCCTATGCGATATTAAGCGTTATCGGTAGAGGGAGCTAGAGGGACTTTGCAAGCGGAAGGGGTTTCTCTTATTCCGGTGTGTGTTGCCTTTGGCGCGTATGGTCTCTTAAGCATGTGCTGCATTGCTGATACAGCATTCGCAACGAGGAGGTGTCCCAACTCCCTCTGTGTCTGTCAGCCGACCTTGGCCCGTCTGTACCCCAGAGGGATGTTTCCTGCTTGCCCAGTGATTGCGAACCACCTTCGGCCTGGATAACTCCGTGAACTTGGCCGTGCTGGGAGCTTCAACTACCACCCTTTCTTTACAAGGTATGAACCCCAATATTGAGGAAGGACACCCCTTCCAAGATTGTCCTTCCGTGTGTACCTCCCTCAGCCATAAGGTATTTTTCAGAATTGTAGTTACATGTTCGTAATTTCTCCTCTGTTAGTTGTTTGGGACCCTGACTGATACACCTTACAAATCACCGATCCCTCATTTCTCCCCAGAGGCAGCTACTCTCCTAACTCATTTTAAAAGATTTCCTTGAGTTCTTTTATAAGTTTGTTGCTCATGTATACATTTTTTTTTAATGATGAACAAGTTTAAAAAATTCCCTGCCAGTGCAAGTGGGTGCGAGGGGTGTGTATGTGCAATGCTGGCAATGAATGTGCGTATTACCCATGAGTAGATGCCCGCAGAACCAGAGGGCAGCTGAGCACGCCTGTTCTTGTACATTTAGGGGTGCACATGCACTGTGACCGTGGAGGTAAGAGTAGTACGTGTTTCCTTGTTGTACCTGTGCGTGCGCGCTCGCGTGTGTGTGTGCGCGCAGGTGTGTGACTGAGTGGAAACAAGGAGGGGCTCTCTGCCCAGGGAGCTCCAGCTCCTAACCTGTAAAGACCCCCACTTTTGACTCCAACTGAGATCTGATGAGGTGAGGAGTTTCCTTTCTCTTGGTGGGGAGGGCTGGGTGTTGGGTTTCATCACATTTTTAAACAGTTTCATTTTGTCTTTTTTAGAACTTCAGGTAAACACAGTGTCTATAATCTTTTGTTACTTGCTCTCTTTTGTTCAAAAAACTGTCTTTTGGAGACACTAATGTTGCTGTACCTGTGGTCTGCTTTATTTATGTATCCATAATGTGTTTCCCATTCTAAAGTGGTGTGGCATTTGGATTGCTTCCAATATTTGACAATTATGAACAACTGTGCTCTCAACATTCGTGTATCAATTGCAAATAAGTATGTTTATCTCTATGGACTATACACAGGGGTGAAATTTTTGAATGAAAGGGACTACCTCTTTAACATTTCTAGATTATGGTATATTGTTTACCAAAGAGGTAAACAAAGAGCTTTATCAAAGAGGTACCAATTTACAGTCCTTCCAGCCATGTAGGAGAATTCTGGTAGTTTATATACTTGTTAACATACGTTAACATGTATACATGTATAACATGAAGTAAAATATTATTTAGCATTTTCTTGACTTCTGAAGTTTAGTGCCTTTAGCGTATGTTTATTAGTAATTTGGTTTCCTCTTTGTGAAATGTTCTTTTAAGTCTCTCACCGGTTTTACTCTCTGGTTATCTGACTTTTTAGTTTTCTTCCTTATCATAAATAATCTGGATAAAATCCCTTTGTCAGCTATCTGTGTTGCAAATACCTTTTTCCATTCTGTGATGCTTCACTTTTTAAAAATGATATCTTTTGAAGAAGGCAAAATTATGATCGTAATTTTAACATAGTTGAATTTATTAATCTTTTTCTTCATGGCTACTGCTTTTTGGATTTTGTTTAAGATACCAAAGATATTAATATATTCTTCCATAGTATCTTCTAAAGGCTTTATGGCTTTGCCTTTCACATTTAGGTTTTTAATCTACCTGGAATTGATTTTTTTATATGGCATGAATGCTCTTGCTATTATGCCATAATTTCTAAAAACCAAATGTGCATGAGGTCACCGTGACTATTTAGTTAATGTATGTATAACTTTGGGAGAGGTAGCCTTGTAGAGAAGGCTGCTGAATTGGATGGGTGGGGGTGAGAGCGGAGAATTTTCTTTTTAAGAAACCTGTAATTAAGCTCTTACTGATGGGAAATACTTTACTTCCATAACTTCAAAAAAGTTAATTTTATAGATAAACCAGTTAAGGGTTAGAGATTTGAAAGAGGTTGGCCAAGATCACACAGTAGTATCAATTTGAGCAAGGATTCAAATGTTTACCATTGAACTCAAAAGCTTCCGCTATTCTGTCTCTCTAGGAAAGGGGTGTGTGTGTGTGTGTGTGTGTGTGTGTGTGTGTGTGTTTCTGTTCCCTTCTTATTTGCTTTGCTTTTCCATGCTTTTAATTTGACATTTGGATTTTCCAGGGTTAATAGACTATCTCTGATTCCCATTCTGAGTTTTGCCTATGTTCAAAGTTACCCCACTTTCCTAGTAAGTGTTTTCTTATGTTTTTAAAATAGTCCCGTATGCAGTTACGCTTCTCTTTCTCTGTTCATGTTACAATGTCTTTCAATACAAAAATTTTCATTCAATATTTATAGAAATTTGACTATTTCCTAAAGTTGAAATTCTTAATATATATGCAAGGCCCCCAGAACCTGCTCTGGTTTGCTAGCTACGTTCTGTGGAGCCCTTGGGGGCTCAGACAAACTCCCACATAATACACATTGGTGGTTGCTGGGCTAAGCCGGCCCGGTTTTGCTTCCCTCATCTCACACAAACTTCAGTTTGAGAAACTTCAGCCAGAGAAACTCTGATTTATCTGTTTATTTGTTTGGGCTACCAGTTAAAATTTCATTTGAATAAAGGGTTTTGCCACTGAAAATGTCTGAAAACAACTGGACAATCAGAGTGAGTAATTTTAGGATGCAACAGTGTGCTTTCAGTTATCCAGTTGTAAGATTATTAAAAAATAGATACTGGAGAAAATTAAATTTTCAAGGTTTTTAATTCTATAACTAATAAGTGAATTTAGTAAGGTCAATACAAAAAGTCAATTTTATTGATATGTTAATAACAAACAATTGAAAGATGAAAAAAATATTTATAAGAGCATCATAAAACCCAAAATACTTAGGAAGATATTTTTAAAAAGACGTGAAAGACTTCTGTATTGAAAACCACAAATAACTGCTGATAGAGATTTTAAAAAACATAAATAATTTAGAGCTGTATCACGTTCATAGGGTGAAAAACTCGGTATTATTAAGGTATATGTTCTCACCAAATTTGCTTCAACAGTATCATAATAAAAACCTTACCCTCTTTGGTTTTCCTTCTGCCACTGGATCTTACTCTAATAATTCCTTATTCCTTTGTTATTTCTTCAATGCCGTCAAGCTATGTCTATGTATAAGTATATGCATACTTACATCCTTTGGCTGAACTAAAACAAAGTACCTATTTATGGTTCCTCCACTTTGGTACCATTGACCCCGGAGGCTGGATAATTTTTGTTCTTGGAGGCTGTTCTGTGTGTTGAATATGTAGCAGCCTCCTTGTCCTCTACCCATACGGTAGCATCCTCCCTTTGTGACAAAGAGAATATCTAGTCATTGCTAGATGTCCCTTGGGAGGTAAAATTGCCCCGAGTTTAGAACCACTGACTTGACATATCATTTGCTGAGGCAAAAATCCCAACTTTTCAAATATTTTTTTTTCTTCCTGTCATTCCGTATATCGCTTTCCAACGTTGTTTCTTATCCCAGTTCTTGCCAACTGTTTTATTACATATTGAAGCATTTGCAATGAATACATCCCTTTAAATCATTCATTTATTTCCCATTAATTATAGAATTAATTCCAAGTTTCTTAGCATGGTATGAAAGCCCCATCTACTTCTCCAGTTTCTTGTCTCACCATACCTGGTTTTAGAGGACTATTCTTGCTGCATTACTTTTTTTTTTTTTAAATCATTCTTGGCTCACACCACTGTATTGTTTTTCATTATGTCTTTGCTACCTTTCTTCCCTTGATCTGTGAATCAGATATTTTTAATGTGTCTCTTCAAACCCTCTGGAGCCCACTGCTGACTTGAGACACTATGTGTCAATAGTTTTGTGGTGGCTTCAAGGAGTTTGTTGCAAGTGTGGACCTGTATGTGTACATTTCATATCCTGCCAAGGATTTCTCTGATGTTGCCACGTGAGATGATAAATGGAAATCTGCCTAATAGTCATGAATGGGTGCAGGAGAAATCAATGCCTGTGGGGCCATTCCTTTTTTTTTTCTTTCTTTCACTTTTTAAGTTTTTATTTTAATTCCAGTTAGTTAACATACAGTTAGCTTCAGGGGTAACATAGGGTGATTCATCAATTCCATATATCACTCGGTTCTCATCAAGACAAGTGCACTCATTAATCCCCATCATCTGTTTAATACATATTCTCACATCCTCCCCTCTGGTAACCATCAGTTCTCTATAATTAAGAGTCCGTTTCTTGGTTTTGTCTTTCTGTTTCTCTCTCTCACTCTTTTTTTTCTCGTTTGTCTTGCATCTTAAATTCCACATATGACTGAAATCATATGGTATTTGTTTTTCTCTGACTGACTTACTTCGCTTAGCATTATGCTCTCTAGCTCCATCCATATCATTGCAAATGGCAAGATTTCATTCTTCTTTATGGCTGAATAATATTCCATTATATATATATATATATATATATATATATATATATATATATATATAAACACATACACACTATATATATATATATATATGTATATACACTATTTACACACACACACACACACACACACACGCTACATCTTCTTTATCCACTCATCAATTGTTGGATGCTTGGGTGGCTTGCATATCTTGGCTCTTGTAAATAATGCTGCTATAAACATAGGGGTGCATGTATCCCTTTAAATAAGCATTTTTGTATTCTTTGGATAAATACCTTTCTTGACCAATAGAAGATATAAATAAATGTTTCCTCCTTCACCCTCTGGGTGGATAGTTTTGAGAATATTATAAAAAGTTCTTGAGAAAGTTCCACATAATCAAGCACCAGTCACTCATCTTGGTATCCAACCCCATAACGTATGGTTACACTGGTTTGCCCACCTTCTCTGTTTTGCTCCTGCTGTCCCTCACTTGTGCTGCTTAGGATCAGTTCCCAAACAAACTACCCGCATATAAGCCTTAGTCTCAGGCTCTGCTTTTCGTGAGTCTAAAACTAAGGCAACCTGGCTAACGTTTGCTCATCCTTTAAGGTAACTTCTTCATCTTCATCCTGTTAATTCTCTATTTGTTTTCTCAATCATCTTTTTTGTTCAGTCTAAGGCTGAGAACTAATTCACGCGAGGATATATGTTTAAAGAAAACACATTTCCTCTGGGGCTAGAGAAAGCCCTGAAAAATACATGGAATCACGTGTCAGAATTTGTACAAATTAAATTTCAATATCATATTAAATAGCCTTATTCTCTGTGAGTCAGTAAGCAAGATAGGACTTGAGAAGACTAAGGCTTGAAGAGAAAGGAGAAGCTGAGTAGATCTTCCATGAGGAATGATACAGAATTCATTAGAATTGAATGAAATAATCATAAGATAGTGGAAGGCATCCACAGAGGAACAGATGTATATATATATATATACATATACATATATGTATATATATATACATATACATATATGTATATATATGTATATATATGTATGTACATATATATATATAAATTAGTAAACATGAGGTCCCCTCAATGCCCATCTTGGGTTCTAAGTTTAAAAAGTTTTGTTTCCTGGATCAGCCATCTACAGTCACTTTTTCTTTTTTTTTTTTAAAGATTTATTTATTTATTTATTCGACAGCGATAGAGACAGCCAGCGAGAGAGGGAACACAAGCAGGGGGAGTGGGAGAGGAAGAAGCAGGCTCATAGCAGAGGAGCCTGATGTGGGGCTCGATCCCATAACGCCGGGATCACGCCCTGAGCCAAAGGCAGACGCTTAACCGCTGTGCCACCCAGGCGCCCCTACAGTCACTTTTGTTACATAGAATCAAGGTTATTTGTGGAGAGAAAACTAAATGGACAACAAAGGAGAATGTGTTGATATTTGTCACAAACAGCTGGTAAGAAAGGAAAGGAGAACCTGGGATGATATTGTCTCCAATTTGAGGGAGCAGCTGCCATTCATGAAAATCTTGCAGAGATCACTGGGAAGAAATTTTTTTTCATTAAAAGAAAATACCCCAACAGCTATGCAGCTGAAACTCAGAGCAGATAGAGAGAAAATGGAAGAGGAAATTCTACCGGCCTGGGAACTGGTACTGCAGACAAGAGAAAGAGGTACAATGATGTGGGAGTCTAAGAGAGAATCCTTGAGAATGCCAAGTATGCCATAGAGTTGGCAAAAACACTGCTCTGGTTAGCAGTTTAGATGGGCGCTGCTAAGGCGTTGTTAAGGTTAGGTCCATGAGTAAGGCAACTTTTAAGTAAACAATACCATATCATTAGCCTCAGGCATTCTGCTGTGTAAAATTCTCCAGATTATTGTAACAGTGTACCCTCTGATCATTATCTCCCTTACCTCCCCACCTCGCCCAAGCCTTGAGAGCCACGTTTTACTGTTTCTTTTGGTTTGACTATTTCAGATTCACAAAGAAGTGAGATCGTATAGTATGTGTCTTTCTATGTCCGGCTTATTTCATTTAGCATAATGTCTTTCGGGTCCATCCATGTTGCCACAAATGGCAGGATTTCCTGAGCTTTTAGTGTCATAGCCCCCAAATTAGATATATGCATTATACTTTTTAAACTGAATTTCAATGAGAAGAGTTAAATTGAGTATTAAAATGTGGCAAGATTTGTGCTAAATGCTTTATCAACATTGTCTAAACAAATATTTAGAATAACCACTTAGAGACTGTTATTACGGATAGAGAATGTAAATCGAGACAGGGTAAGTAACTTATCTATGGGCACAATACATATGACAACTCTAGGAATAGATACTCCCAGTATGCCTGACACAAAGTCCATGGTTGTAACTAGTATAAAATATACAAAAGTCACCAAATGGCCAACTATGATCTAAAATAAGAAAGTCTAGGGAAAGTGAAGGAATACTGTCAAGATAGGTGCTTTTATATAATTTGACATTATTAATGACAGCATTTAGAAAGCAAACAGATCATCTGCATTAAAGGGCAGTGGGAGAGTATCAGGTGACAGGTCTCTAAATAGTGATATGTGCCTACTGGTTGAAATGGACAGCTGAGTCCCTGGTTATACTTCTATTTTTGTTTATAAGATATCATCTCAGAAAGGCTTGTTGAATGGCAGTTGTTGTCATGATCAATGCTAATAACAAATGAAATAAGTTAATATCATTTCTGGTTGAAAAATACCATTCATTTGGATTGAAATAAACATTTAAAACCATGAAAAGTGTAGAAAGAAACTGAGCATCATTGCAACATTTATCAGTAAGATCTGAATCTGTGTCTAGGGGCTGTCATTATACCCTTGAAAAGAGTATGAAGGGCAAAAGTTAATTACTTCTGTAATTCATTCAAAAAACTTTCATGGAAGATATTCTGAATAAAAAATACTTTATTACTTTAATTAATCTTCACAGACATGCTCTATGGTAGATATTAGTATCCTCTTCTTATAAATAAAGAAACAAAGGTTTGAAGACTTTAGCCAACACACCTGTGGTCATACAGCTGGTGAGTGGCAGATTTGGCTTTATCGCTGGGCTTGTCTGGTCCCAAAGTCTGTGCCGTATTTCCTAATAAGGCAGATTTCACATAGTCTTGCAAAAATAGGCAAAACAATCCCTGGGTGCAATCAGCACATTATCCTTCCTCCTCCTCCTAACAAGAACCTATGGGGGAAACCTCACGGATCATAGGCTTGGGCAGAATGTCACACTGTCTGGCAGAACATTGGCTTAAAAGGTCAACAAGCTTCACAGTAAAGCATTCTAATCATCCACGGAAAATAAGCTGCTCATATTTCTGCTTACTAAACAAAGTGAAGGCTAACTCATTATGTTCATATTTTGGGTAAATTTTCTCGGGGCCAAAAAGTTACTAGTGTGTAAATCATAGTCCGACCAGCTATTACGTTTCCTAAAAAGTTATTTTTAATTATCTTCACCACGAATGAAAACTTTAAGCACGATGGAAAACCACATACACTTGAACCCAACTGGAAGACATACAGAGAAGTCACACTAAGGTGATGAGGGCACGAATGAGTTCGACTACAGAGGAAATATCTGAGAATACAGGTTGCTGCCATAAACACCTACAGGATGAGTCAGGCTGCAGAAGTTAGAAACAATCAATAATTACTAAGATGCAAGGAAGACTGAGCAGGAGGAAATTGAAGGAGAACCTTTAGAATGGATTCTCAGGAAAGAGTCCTCTGACTATAAACACTGTGAGTTTTTCGAATAATCTATCTACCACAGGAAGTGGTGAAAGTGCCATCATTTAGGACACCCAGGGATTAGACAGACTCCCAGAACCACTAAAAGCAAGTGTTAGCAGATACATTAGTGGGAAATGAAGACAGTAGCTTTTCCATTGTTTACTCCCGTCAGTACAACTTAGAGGAAGTCTTCTTTGTCCTTGAGTAACATTTCGGATGTCTATTAAAAGATGCAGATTTTCACCCCATTGACTGAGTTATGGCTTTTTTGACCTTCATGTTTCTGTCGGATTTGTTCAGTTCTTATGTATCACGAAGAGTCACATGTGTGGAGCTTGTGATTGTGACAAAGAGATCGTTTGTTTTAACATACTCACCATGGAAAAATTAGAACATACAGACATGCAATTAAATATCACCGATATCCTAATACTCAGGATGAACATGTTAACATTTCTATGAAGAAACCTCACAATATCTCAGGTGTGTGTATGTGTGTGTATGTATGTGTTTAGGTAGATTTGTGTTCATAGAGATTATAATTATACTATATAGACTTTTCTGCAGTTTCCTTACTAATTAAACATAATATAATCATCCTCCATGAAATTAAATAATCTTCTAAGTATTATAACATAGATTGCATCCACAGTATTGATTTATAACTATTAAATATTCTCAATTGCTGGACCCTGGGTTGTTTCTCATTTCTTACTATTATATAAAATGTGACACTGTCTATTCTCATACATCAATTTTTATCAAAGCTTTAATCATTTCTTTAAGAGAAATTCTTGCATCTCTGAGGTAAAGGGTTTGTACATTTAACTAATTATTTAGGTACCCTTCAGTTAGAATGGAGTTTTCGCGAGAGTAGAATGCGGGTGCGGGCTCTGGAGTCAATCTGCTTGTGTGACCACAGACTGATTCCATGTGGATGAGTTTCCTTATCTGTACAAGGGGGTTCATAGAACTACTCCACAAGATGACTGTGGAGATGGAATAGATAAAATAAGTAAAATAATCATTAGAGAACCTGCCAGAGAGGAAACTCTTAGAAGTGTTTAGTATTATTGTCATGATTATTTCCAGTTAACATTTCCACCAAAAGCTGTTTTTCCTTACCCTAGATGACAATATTATCACAAATATATTTGCAAATTTAGTCAATAGTGTTATTGTTTTAGTTCTCCTTTCTTTGATTAATAATAGGTAGGGTGTTCACCATATGCCTATTGGTTATTTGTGTTCTTTCTTTTATGCCTTGCTTGGTCAGAGGACTTTTTTGGCCTATTTTGCTGCTGCAGTTTTTAATTTACTTACTGATTTGTGTAAGAGCTGCTTCTTTCCTGTCTAATAGGACAACAACCTCTTGCATGCTTTTAGGCAAAATGTGTATAACATTAAACAATTTCCCAAACAAAAACAGCCATACATTTCCTCCCACATTTTCCGGAGTGCTATTCTCAGGATGTGAGTCTAGCACGACATTTTTTACACCTTTATGCACCATTCCCCAAAGATGTGGTTTTCACCCTTTTAAATTCTCATTTCAATTCTAATGTCTTACATTTCTTTGACTTAATGAGTTCTTTTTAATAACTTATCTGTTTTGACTTCAATCTAACTCCAAAATATTGATATTTTTTTGCCTTCTATAAAAAAAAGCAATTTTCCAATTTCCATATATAAGAAAGCTTCATGCTATTAACATGCCTTTACTTCTCTGGTTTAAATAATGCCAGATGTTTTGCTTTTTCCTCATTAAACTCATTTTCCAAATCTATTGTAGTTTATAAAATTTCCAAATTTACGTATGATACATAATATAGCATATCATTTACAGACATAATCTTTAAAATCAGACATGTACTCAAATTCTTAGTTCGGTAAATTTGGACAAGTCAGTAGGTCTGAGCCTCACTTTTCTTACATGTAAAATGTAAAAAAATGACATCCATCTCAAAGAAGCAGTATGAAGGTTAAATAAGATAAAGCATGTGGCAGTTTAGGTGCTTAATAAATGGCAGTTATGTTTTAACACTTAATTATTATCATTGTTTTCCAATAAACCTTCATCCAGTTATATGGTCATATAAATTATTCCTTATCTTAGTGAATATCACGGCAGTCATTCACCTAGTTTTAAAATTAGAAATCTTGGAGCCACCTTCAGGTCCTTCTGCTCTTGCACTCCTTACACCTAATCTCTTGTCAAGTCCTACCAAGAAAGCGCCTAAATTGGCTTCACCTCCATCTACTTTGTTCCATCTCCAATGCCAGTGCCTCCATCCAGAACCCTCATCATGTCTTGTCTGGACCTCTATGAGGATAGGCACCCTCAAAGGCTAACTTTAAACTCTTGTCCACGGACTGTTTCTAAATCATAAATAAAAGTTTGGCACTGGTCAACTACAATACTTTCCCATTTCTTAGAAGGAAAAGTTGAAATTATTGAGTAAGTAATTTGAAGTCTTTAATAGCATGGTCTCACTCTATTCATGTTGTTTTGTCCTCAGCCTATTTCCCTACATCAATGACCCTTTTAAGTTATTTTGCACTGTAATCACAAACGTTTTTGCTATTTCCAGTATATTCTGTGCACACTAATAGATTAAGGCCTTTGCTCAAAAAAAAAAAAAAAAAAAAATCCTACCTAAAATAGCAAATATTCTTTAATTCATTCAAGATTAATGGAAGGGAAATTAACATTTACAGAGCATTAAACAAATGCCAAGCACATTTAAAAGTTAAAATAATCCTGTGAAGCAACTATTATTACTACCGTGTTACAAGGGATACAATTAAGTATTTTGCCCAATTTCACACATGTAAACAGCAGAGCTGGGATTCCATATTCTTTTCACTTTTCCAAAATACTAATTAGGTACCTACTCTGCGTCCTGTAATGGAATATTGTGGACATAAGGATGAATTAAAAGCAGATTCTTACTCAAGGAGATCACGGTCTAGTGGAACAACAGCTCAGAAATCTCTTATTTATGAGGACATCCATGTTTCCACCAGCTGTGTTGGGGGCATAGCCACATTCTGCAGTTTGGTAATCCATGGCTGCTGCATTTGCTGCCATGACTTTTCTCTCTAGTTCCTTATCTGGTTGTGAACTTTCAAAAAAGGTAAAAACCTTAATTTACATAATAAATTAGCATCTTTACTGCTTTGAGCAGCTTAAGAAAGGCTTGAAAAAAAAGTAGAGGATTGAAATGAATGGCCAAATAGGACTTGGGGCTTGCTCTAATTTTCTTTTATATATGTATGTATCATCATGGAGAATTCCTTGAGTGGCTGCTATTTTCTGTTCTACACATGGGAAATTTGATGTAGATAAAAGGCAGACTATCTAAGTAGGAGGAAGAACAGAGATAGGAATTCAAATTGCTTGGATGCTTGGTCTGTTCTTTTCTTTCAAACTACAGTGTGTCACCTGTCATAAATTATAAAGCCAATGTCAGTGGTAGGTATATAGATGAATAGATAGGTAGGTCTTTCTTATGATTGAAAAAAGCCAAAGTGTTAAAACAAATTCCTATATGCACAACTGCAAAGATTGATCCTACTAAGGCTTATAAAATGTAAAATTTAGAGTCCTGAGACTTCCAAGGGGTCCCGAGCCCACTGGTCGGAGACTCCTAGCATAGCAGAAGGAAAGCAGAAGACCTAATTTTAACTAGCTATCGGATGTGCCTGTATCATTTGGGTATTATCATTGGTTTTCTCATCTTAAAAGATCATAGTAACAACTTGCTCATCTCACAAAGCCATTAGAATAAAATAGATAGAGCATATAAAATTTTTAAAATCAATGAAGCACTGTCAGAGTTTCTGGTATCATTATTACAGTACTACTTTTATAACCAGAGTTCTATAGATTATGGAATTAAAGATCAGAATGAGAATTTAGAACTGAAAAGAACTCCACTACTACTTTCTCATTCTATAAATTAGGACACTGAAGTTCAGAATAGCTAAATGACTTGCCTAATGTCATAGGTATTGCTTAAAATGCCACATAAGCACACGTTCTATTTAGTTGTGAACACTGCCGGTTATTTAACCCAGCCATTCTTATTAATGTCTGCACCTTAATCAAGAAAAGTAGACAATGTTGAGGGCGGACATGGATATAATCATACATGGGTACTGGTATGCATTTTATAAGGTTCCTCGAATCAACTGTATGTACGTTATCTACATATCAGAATCTCTGCCTTTAAATAAAATGCATTGATCAAAGATATATTACAGCAGTAAATGGGTTTGTAGAGCTAGAGACATAAATTTAGGTATCTAGATTAAGATATATAACTAGACCCATTAAGCCTTTTTCATATACCAAGAAAGAGAAGTACAGACAGCTTAAGTAATTTTCCTAGAATAAATCACACAGATAATAGATGACAGAGTCAGGAGTTGACACTGAATTTTACTAACTCCAAAGACCTTCTTTTTGTCCCCGTAATACATAGTACTGTATGTTAAGGTAATATTACATATTAGTTTCTGTATAATATCAAATAATTTAGTTAATTAACAGGCAGTTTGGAGAACATTGTACTGGAACTTAAGTAGGAGAAATTACTTATAACTTGAAGAAAGATGCTGCAATTTCAGTTACCCTAAGGATGAGTAGGACACTGTGAGATGGCCGGAGGACACAAGGACAATACGTGAAAATTTCAGGGGCAAAGGCATGATGTCCGAAAGATCAAGACATTCTTAGAGGTAGAACAGTCCATGTGGGTACAGTGGAAGTGGGTAAGTTTAGAAGATCCATGGGGGAAAGCACTGTGTGTATTATTTCTGACCTCATAATCTTAGTGCCTAATAGATTTACAGATATAACTAAACTGATGAATGAATAAGTGAATGGATGCAACTGAGAGAAGGAAAAGGAGAGCTTCATTATGAAAAGTCTTGAATTCCATGCGAAAGATTTCAGAAATCATTATATTTTGATGACCAACTGAAATATTTTAAGCAGATGTGTGACAAGGTTAGATTTGTATTCTAGAAAAATCCCTCAGGTTGCAGAGAATAATGTTGTCTGGGAGGATTAGAGATACAGACAACATGTAAAAATTTTTTGGTAATGAACTAGAAAAAGAGGTAAGGAAAACCTGCTGGATGCTTGATAATGTCTTTAAACAATACTCAGAAAGAAGGGCTGCTGAGAAGGACAAATAATGTGGCAAGTTGGGGTTCTATTGAGTTACAAGTGCCTATAATATATTCAGGTAGTATATTCTAAAAAATGTGTTCCTATAACTTAAAATTGCCAGCATTTATTATTTAAGGCCTAAAGCAGAAAAACAGAGAAAATATAATTCAATAGGGATATCGGGAAGAAGATGATAATAGAGGAAACTGAGAAAGAACATTCAAAGAAGAAAAAGGAATAGAAGAGAGTAACATCCTGGAAGCTAAAAGAGTTTACAGAAAGAAGGGGTGATCAAAAGTTCCAGAGCCTTCAGAGAGGCTAAGAAAGGAAATCAATAAGAAGTCACTAGATTTAGCCACTAAAATATTGTTCTCAATTTTGAGAAGGCAGTTACTTTGAAAACATTTATTACTTTTTTAAAATTCCAGTTAGTTAACATACAATGTTATATTAGTTCAGGTGTACACTTGAGTGATTCAGCATTTCCATACATCTCCTGATGCTCAACACAAGTGCACTCCTTAATCCCCATCACCTATTTAACCCTCCCCTCCCCATCTCCTCTGGTAACCATCAGCTTGTTCTCTATAGTTTAGAGTCTGTTTCTTGGTTTGCCTCTCTCTTTTTCCTTTGCTTGTTTGTTTTGTTTCTTAAATTCCACATGAGTGAAATCATACGGTATTTGTCTTTCTCTGATGACTTATTTCACTTAGCATAATACTCTCTAGCTCCACCCATGTCATTGCAAATGGCAAGATTTCATTCTTTTTTATGGCTGAGTAATATTCTATTGTATATATATACCACATCTGTTTTTAAAGATTAATTTGTTTATTTTAGAGAGAGAGGGAAGGGGAGCACAACCAAGGGGCAGGGCACATGGAAAGGGAGAGAGAGAATCTCCAGCAGACTCCCTGCTGAGCTCAGAGCCCAGTGTGGGGCTCGATCCCAGGACCCTGAGATCATGACCTGAGCTGAAATCAGTAGTCAGCTGCTTAACCAATTGAGCCACACAGGTGCCTCTACACCACATCTTCTTTATCCATTTATCTACCGATGGACACTTTGGCTGCTTTCCAAAATTTGGCTATTTTAAATAATGCTGCTACAAAGCAATCTTGAAAGAAGAATGAAACAAACGAACAAACAAAGGACAATTCCAGAGTTCAAGTTATACTACAAAGCTGCAGTAATCAAAACAGTATGGTACTGATAAAAAAATAGACACATAGATCAGTGGAACAGAATAGAAAATTCAGAGAAGGCAGATACATTTGAGAGATGAAATTTGTGTTTTAAAACATGGACAAAACTTAGTAAGCTCTTAGATTCTCAGAACTGTGGGAGGGTGTGGTTTGTGATCATGTGTCTGGTGTTAAGTGCCGTAAATATTTCTGTATGGGGATTGAATTCCAAGATTATGTTATAAATTATACAGCCTACAATGTCCACCTTCATTAATAATTACTGGTGATATACTATACTTACAGGCATCAAAGTTGGCTGGTTCAAATGCCTACATCATCAAGAATGGATATTTAACCTATTTATGGCTAAAATTTCCTTGACTTTGGAAAAGACTTACTTTAGCACCAAGCAATCTTCTAGTCCTCAAGGAGCGTTGCTCCCTCAATTGTACTTCAAGATACCGTAGTCGGAAGAGACAAAGATCAGTAGGACTAAATGGAAGGACAATTTTAGTATTGTTTGGAACTAGATAGAGAACATACCTAAAATTTTGGGAAAAATATAATGATCCAAGGGCAAGATCAATTTTATATTAAGACCATAGAAGAACATTTAAAAACTCAGCATTTAAATACCTATTCTCCTGGGTAGAAGGTACTTCTCCTCCTTCCTTTCCATAACCTCATTAGGGGCAGTCCTAGCCTCACATGATGTGAGCCTTTGCTACTGTGGATCTGAATTTTTAAAAAAATCTAACAATTCTGCTGGGAATGGCCAGCAATCCCTGTACTGACGGATGAAAGATTACTCCAGACTTTGCTGTGAAAGAGAGGAGAAGGCAAGGGGATCAACGCTCAGAGGCGAAAATCTTTTGCTCTTCTTTGCTCTCACCTTTATTCATGCTTCAGGATAATCATAAATCTTTATTACTCTGTTTCTCAAGCAAGTGATGTGTGGCAAGGGGTCTTACAGAAGATAGAAGACTCTGATTATGGGAAAGATACAATGTGCTGATCAGCGTTTTCTGCTAAACATAGCTTTAGGGGACAATGCTTACATCTCTTAGCTCACAGGGCAGCTGTTTGGGCTATGAAAGCTTCGGGGAAGGCAACCCCCTATGGCATTCCAAGGGCAGAGTGGTCACACAGGCCTCCGCATTCCAAAGGCCTATGCCCTCCTCCGAGACCTTCCCTGCCCCCAGCGGCCAACCTGTTACCTTTTAACAAGCCAGGTATTATGGCTGATTTCATGCTCTACGTTAACCCCAAGACAATTCAAATGCTCAAGAATTTGAGATTTGCTTATAAGATAATTTTTCATAGATATACTTATTCATATCCACATCCTTACCCATACGTTTATAATATGTTTAAATATTCCATTTAAAAGGGAAATTTAGGTAAAAGAGGACTATTGAGTTCAGTACTATTCAGAACTATTGAGTTCGTAGACTAACAGTTCATCTCCCTGGAAAATGGAACATACAACAGTGAGTATAGTCCATGAACTGGGTAATTATAAATTCAGTTGAATTAATGAAGTTATGAATAAGCTTTATTCATTTTCCACTAAAAACTGCTGCTTATACTTTATTGTGTTTACTTCTCCACTAGAAAAAGTAGGGCATTCAAGAGCTTTTTCATAACAGAATTTAAGATTTCCAGCTGTACGCTTTGAAGAATAGACTATAGCAATCAAAACACATATTATTGCTTCTACAATGCTCAATATTTTAAAGGAATTTTTATTTAGTATGTTTACAGTATTTTATTACTACAAGCTAATGAATAAACAATGGCTTTTGAGTCCATAATTATGTAGAAGGTAAAATATTTTTTTTGTAGCTTTTTAAAAAAATGAAATTTGAAGTGGAATACACTAGGAAGGCTCACAGCTTACTCTGGGTCTTTAGCTGTTTGTCCAGATATGGCTTATCATATCTTATCACTGTACCTAATAATAATACCTACCTTTATCCTTTAAAAAATGTCTTTGCACCACAAATTTGTGCTCTTTTTAAAGATTTGAGTGTTTATATTTTAGTCATGGCACATTTTGTGGAAAATCTTTGATGGGAACTGTGAAAACTTGGTGAAAGTCACAGTTTAATATTAACATAAGCACCTACAAAAATACAATTCATAGTGGTTCCTGTATTTGTTCCTATAAAATAAAAGTGATATTAAGACATACTATACTCTTTTTTTGACAAGTGAGGTTTACTTTTAATTATCTCTGATATCATTTAGATAAGTACATGTCACAAATAACTTGGTAAAAGTAATGAGGTCTTGGTTGCATGAGACCTCATTCTAGCTATGTGTAAATGAAATCTTCCTACTGGATTATTATATTGCTACATTACCGTAACTTATCTGAAAAATTTCACATCAAATACGAATGCTAATATTAATATCTAAGTTTATTCTAAGAAGTATCATATTTATGGCTTTATAGAAACAAAACCCAGTCAAACCTTATAATTCATTTTTTTTCCTTTTTCTTTTTTTTTTCTTGACAACTCGACAACTATCAGTTACTAGAAAAAACAAGTTTCATGCAAGTTAGGGGTTTTATTCTCATGGATAATGCCAGAGAAGTTCTGGCATTAAAGTAAAAATATATAAAGTATATATATAAAGTATAAATATATAAAGTATATATATAAAATATAAATATATAAATATAAATATATTTATACTTTACAGAGTCATTGCCATGTAGCATGTGCCTATATGACAGTAAACATGCAAAAAGTGAAATCTGGCTTTTGTTCAATTCCTAAGATTTCTCACTCCTAGAATAATCAATTTTTGGAAACCTGAAAAATGTAAGTAAATATTTCCATTTTTTTTCTGGAATATTTTATATTGTTACTCTGTGCTTTTCTAAAAGCTTCAAGTAATTATCAGCACACTTGAGGAAGGATATGTAAGAATATACCCAGCATAATAGCTGCTAGAAAGCTGATCAGAAAGAGCGATGTAATCTGTGGGTTGTCCAAACCCTTGGGACACACAGAAAACTTTATGTGGCTATCTTTTAATGATAGGTAACCATTTTATGCAAGGACAGTTTATTTCTATTCTTAAACCATGGCAAAAACGCAATGGCTCATTCCACATGGACTTCAATCTTTTTTCCAAGTATATAAACCCAGAATTTTATTTATTTACTTTTTTCAAAAATATTTTATTTATTTTTTTGTTTGAGAGAGAGAGAGAGCACAAGGCACAAGCAGGTTAGGGTTAGAGGGGGAAGCAGACTCCCTGCTGAGCATGGAGCCCGATGTGGGACTTGATCCCAGGACTCTGGGATCATGACCTGAGCAGAAGGCAGACGCTTAACTACTGAGCCACCCAGGGGCCCTTAAACGCAGGACTTTAGAGAGTAAAAGGGATCATAGATTTTACGTAGACTAGTGGTTCTCAGACATTTGGGTTATAAAGACTAAAATTACAAAACAAAATAGCAAAAACGTTGAGGTGGAAGAGAACAAAGACTGGTCTGTTTTTCATGGAATCCAGCACTTTAAACAGAGAAGAATGAATAAAGAAAATGTGGTGTATACATGCAACGGAAGACTATTTAGCCTTTAAGAAGACAAAAATATTCTGCAATATGTCCCAAGATGGATTAACCTTGAGGATGCTATGCCAAGTGAAATAAGTCAGCAACAGGAAGGCAAATACTGTATGATTCCACTTATACGAGTATTGAAAGTGGTCAAATTCGTAGAATCAAAGAGTGGAATAGTGGTGGCCAGGGGCTGAAGGAAGTGGGAAATAGGGAGTTACTAATCAATGTGCATCGAGTTTCAGTTAAGGAAGATGAATAGGGTCTAGAGAGCTGCTGTACAACTTTACACGTGCAGTCGGCAATAATGTGCTGTACGCGTAAACATTTGTTAACATGTTAACAGGTGGACCTCATGTTATGCGTGCTTACCCCACTAAAATAAAATTAAAAAGAAGGTACCATTATTATAACTGACCCCAAAAATTTAACCCCAAATGCTAATATTAATACTAATAATACAAACAGGATAAAGGACAACCGGGTAGATACATTTTAATTTTCTAAAAATTTCATGAAACGCAGTAGTAGATTGTCACTCCTGTTGTTCGTGAGGTCATCCTTGCCGTGCCCCACCAGGGCACACGCTGCCCTGCCGCCCTGCCTTCTTAACCAGCAACGTCTCTCAGTCCTTTGCCTTTGCCCTCCAACTTCCCAGACTTTCTTTGGGTTCCTCCAGAGCAGTGGTCTACAAAGTGAGATAAAGAAAGACACTGGAGATCACAAGATAATATTACATTGAGGTGATGGTGAAAATATTAGGATTTATTTTGACATTTATCTGCAAAACTGTTAAAGTAGACTTCACTGACATTTTCGGTGAGGATTAACGCCTTCATACCTCGGTTGGGGGGCATCCCATCACTGAGTGGAGAAGCTCCCTGGGGACAAGGGGTTGCTTGCAAACCTGCTAGATGACTTCACTCTTACTCTTCTGTCCATTTCCAGAATATTTTAAATCACTGAAGCTCATGCAACACAAGCTTTCTTTAAAAAAAATAGGTTTACCCTTTTAGTAAGGTTTTACTGAGGTTGGTTTTTGAAAACATTGCTTTTTAGAGTAGAGTGTTTATAGATCTTTGGAAATAAGACAGGCAGTGACTATCAAAATCTTCTGTGATGTCCAAAGTTTGCTAGTTAACTTGGCAAAATTCTTAGAAGAATTAATTCTACATAAAGATGAATCCCTAAGCTCTCTGTTTCAAAAAAATGTGCTCATTTCTGTCAAATGGTTCTCTTCAATTTCAAACCTACTAATCATTTTTTAAAGCTAAAATTGCGTAGCCTATTTGAAGTAACTTTGATGTTTTAATGAGTGAAACGGCTAATAATACTCTCTTTTAAGGAAACTCTTGTTATGGATAGAGCTCTTTTGAAGACAGGTGTTTGGAAGTGTTTCCATCATTATTATATAGATGCTGGAAGTTCCACGATTGCACCACCTATAAATGTTCTCATCTCTGCACACTTTATGTCTCTGGAGGCAAAGTGTTCTAATCTCTTAGAATTTTTTAAATACAGAATTTCTGTGGATTTTAGATTTGTTTGTTAACAATAGAATATTCAACACGCTCTGATTAGTTTTCTGGACAACTGTCTGATGCCGGGAAATCACAAATTGCTAGGCAATTTTTAATAAAATCTTTTGCTTACTGGGCAAATGAATTGTAAAATCAAAGTCATAATTTTGTAAGTTTAGCTAATCATGTAATTTTCCTATTTAGATGTGCTCCTTTGTGGACTATTATGTTTTAAAGCTATAATGGCCATTACAATTAGTCATCAAAATAAACTGGCCATAGAAAGACTTTTAATCACTGTATCACAAAGTGCTAAACCAAGATCTTAAAAAATAAAAATGTATAATTTGTTCACAACAGTGCTCTTTTTTTTTTTTTGTTAGAATGGAAAGGTTTCTGTACCCTTCATGTAATATTGAAACACTTATATTTTTGTTATTTTTGTATTATATGCACCATATACATACAATAGTTTGTGTATCCTACTTACGGATAAAGAAACAAGCAAACTAATAGTGTGGTCAGTTTTTTTAACCACCTGTTGTACATAAGCGAAATAAAATTGGGAGACCGCTGCTTTCCTAAGCTGTGCTCCCTGTCACCTCAGACGTTACTCGTGCTTTGCCACTTGCCTGAAAGGCTCTCAGCCTTTACCTCCTGTTCATCCATATCTCAGCTTAAATGACACTTTCTTAGAGAAGCTTTATCTGATCTCCTTCAGAAAAGTTAATTATTGTACTCTCCTGTGGCTGTTTCTACTCTATCTTCCTTGTACTTACACACAGTAGGTAATTTTGTATGCATTTCTGTGGTTATTTGTTTAATGTTTCTGCCCCCACCCCGCTCCCCAAAACACTAGGCTCTCAGCAGCAGGAAAACAGAGTCCCTGCATCCCTAGGCCCGAGCAGCCTCAGACATATAGTAGATATTCAGTGAACATTCCAGTTGTGTGTGAATGAGTGAATTGTCCTTAAAAACCCTGTTAGAAGATCAGTTCATGGACCAGTGTTGGGCAGTCATAAGTTGGATTAACCTTTTCATTTGTACAGATAAGACAACTGAAGCCCAAAGAGATGAAGTTATGCCTATTATATTAAATTATTATGCCTACACTTCTGAGACAAGAAATCAGGTCTCTTCATTCCCAACCCAGAGATATTAATACTCTCATGTTGTATCAGTTTTTATACCACATTGATTTCTTGGGATCTGTTCTTTCCCTCTAAGTCACTTATCAACTTCTCCATTTCAGAAATTATGTTTCATCCAGGGTTTTGTGGGTCATGAAGTTTATACAATTCTGAGGATCCTCGTTAAGTAAAATAAAATAAAAACAAAATTGGACACAAAACTGAGTTGGTACAATAGGCGGTTGAATATACTGGCTGTAATTGGATTTTTAAAAATTATTACACCATGGTGGCTAGAAATAAATTAACTAATTACAAAGAAGTTACTGAGAACAATGGGCACTATGCTTCTAAAATAAAACATCTGCAGCTAAACCTCCCTCTAGTTAGGTCCCAATAATGAGGCTACTCCAAAGCTGATTGACTTGACAGGAAGGAACCCTGTGACAGTGAAAGTTGGAGAGGAAAGAGACAGTGATATTAACTAACTTTGGTTACAATGACTTAATTTTGCATATTTTTTGAGACATAAAATTAGAGCCCATCCCAGAGCCCTGGAAGGGGACAGTAGAAATGAAGCACCTTTAAATCTAAGCTCCATTAGCTTTAGGGGCGTCTGGGTGGCTTAGTCTGTTAAGCATCTGCTTTCGGCTCAGGTCGTGCAGGGTCCTGGGATTGAGTCCCACATATGGGGGGGGGGTTTACTCAGCAGGGAGCCTGCTTCTCCCTCTTCCTCTGCCTGCCTCTCCCCCTGCTTGTGCTCTGTCTCTGTCAAATAAATAAAATCTTTAAAAAATAAATAAAATAAAGCTCCATTAACTTTATAATAATCACTCCTCTGCTGATATCTTTTGTGTAAGAGCTGTTGAAGTTTGCTCTCCTTGACCTGCTCCATTTCTTCCTAGTCTGTATTGTGTATGCTCAACAAATTGAATTTATCAAATTGCCAAGTTCCTAACACCATCCTACTAGCTGGTCCACTATTTTTCCCACCCTTCTATTGATTTATTTATTTTTGTTTCTCTCCTTTGGGATTTTATTCACTTCTGGAGATAGAAAAACCATGTCCTGAATTTGAACATTTAAAAGCTTCTCTGGAGAGCCTTTTCACCTCTGAGTCAAGTTCAAAACATTTATTGCTCTAACAGCATAAAATGGCACACTAGGGTATAATTCCTAGTCCTCAAATGCTACATATATGTATACTCAAGGTGTAACATTTAATCTTCTAAATTGTGTACATTCTCTGTCATGGGGAAGGAAGTTGTAAGTTAGCAACAGGCAAAAGATCAACCAGATTGCCCTGCAGTCAGCAGGTGTCCCTTCATTCTCTAATGTTCTTCGGGTTCCTCCCTTGGTTTCTTCACTCAGCCTATTTCTCTCCCACCTCTGTGTCCTGCATCTCTGCCTAGTGCATTTGGATCATTTTCCGTGAATCTTTGACTTCCCTATGTTCACCTCAATAAAGTAGACAGAGAACATCAGATTTGGAAGTAAATATACGTTTAGTATTTGTTAATTCCTCTTTTTAAAAAATATATATTTGTATATTCAGCTCTCTGACTCTGACTGTAGACTCCATACACACAAAAGCTATTTCCTTTCCTCTTTCTGTTCTTCATATAGTCTAGCACAATGGCTCGGATGTATGCAGCATTAAATAGATTTATGTAAATTCAAGCTAATTTGGACTGTCATGTTGATTACTTACCAGAATTTGAAAGGATAATGTTTTAATACTAAAAGAAGTTATTAAAGCTCCTTATTAAAGAACTGTTCTTTGCCTGGTAAATCCTCCCTTGGTGTCCATGTCCACCATTCAACTTAATGATCAAATATCTGTATTTTATCTTTTGGAGATTTAACTGCTAAAGTATATCCTTATATATATGCATTCTGTTTCTGAAAAAAAATCCCACAGGTTATCTTTGGCAGGATGGGTAAATTTCATACAATTTAGGAATCTACCACAGAGGGTCTTCTCTGTGAAGTATTGTCATTTTGCTTGCCAACTCCGAAAGACTTCTCTTTCAAGGGCTGAGAATAATTGAAATTACAACTATACTCCTCAATGAAGAAACCAGACAGATATATGTCACCTAAATTAGAATATACTGGGTGTCATATGCAAATGATGTATCACTAAATTCTACTCCTGAGATCAATATTACATACTATGTCAACTAACAAGAATTTATTTAAAATATTTTATTTATTTATTTAAGGGAGAGACAGAGAGAGGGAAAGAGAGAGACCACACGAGCACAGAGAGGAGCAGAGGGAGAGGGACCAGCAGACTCCATGTTGAGCAGGGAGCACAATGAATGTGGGGCTCAACCCCATGACCCTGAGATCATGACTTGAGCCAAAATCAAGTGTCAGAGGCCCAACCAACTGAGCCGCCCAGGTGCCCCCAACTAACTAGAATTTAATAAAAATTTGAAAAAAATAAAAAAATAGAAAAAAGAATATAAATTGAGATTTTAGGTCACCGTGATAGAGTAATATCACCCAATTATCTCCCTCCTTCATCCCAAATTTCCACAAAAATTAAAGAAAATAAAGGCAAAAAGCAATAAATCTACAAAAGTGGTAAGTACTAGCAAAGAATGCCAAGGGTGGATTAGAAATTCTAAGGAAATTATATAAACCATAATAGAAATTAAACTGTTTTAATGAAGAAAAATCATTCAAAGATCTAATAATACAAGCATATGAAAATTCAAGCACCAGTTTCTCAAGTTCAGACACTAAATTTCTTTCCCTCCTTAGACATTCATGTAGAGAGCATTTACTATTTACAATGTTTTGAGCTAAGTGTCAGAAGAAACGAGAGCAGTTGACCCTGTGAGTGTTATCAGATTAATTGAAAGACTTTATTTTATCTTTACAGCATCCTTATGGATTTGATGTTGCGTTCCCATTTTAGAACTGAAAAAAAAAAAAAGGTTTAGAGTTTACCCAACATTATACTTTAAGTTAATGGTAAAGCTTTCATTTGAATTCAGGTTTACTTGACTTCAAAGTACTTAGAGTACTTGAAGGAACTGATGGGACTGATTCTTCGGCAGACAGAGCAGGCTGTGTCTTATACTCTGAGACTGTTCCAGTGCTCATTCAGGATAGCTTCATTATGCATTCTGAATTCATGTTGAGAGTTTTAAAAATCTTAACGAAAGAATGAGACTCCAAAACAAACAGAAAACCACTTCTTTTCTTTAACTCAAGAATGATGATTGTTAACTTCTGCAATGTGAAAGTTAACTACTAACCCCGCCCCCCCCCCAAATATTATAACCTTTGTCAAGTAGGGTTTTTTTCCCTTCTCCATTCAGAAAATGTCAATGGATTATATGTGAAGTAATCAGAACATTAATCCAACAATTTCATAAGGAGCTGATGGACTAGTAATGGGCAAAAAATGGGTTCTAAGGTAAAGGAAGAACAAAAGTATAGAATTTGATGTGCCATTTGGAGCTGGCCAAATGGGATCATTGAAAATGTCCTGAACTAGAAAATGAGAGGTTTATCCACTATCTCAATCCCCAGATGTTTCACTAGGTTTTAGTTTAGATCCTGGATGGAGACTTTTCTGAGGAATACGCAATGGGACTTCCGTCACATATTTAGGGGTGAAAATAAAGGCTGTGCAAAGTCTCAAGCCAATGGATTTAGGAGAGAATGGATATGCATAATTCATGTGAAATGAATTAACAATAGTTGATGGCATCCTGTCCCTCTTCACACACACACACACACACACACACGCAGGCATGCACACATGCACACACCACACATTGGTCCCAGAGTCCCAGCAAGAGCAACCTCGAGCTGCTTTTGTAGGGACAGAAAGAGAAAGAAGAAATTATGCTTCCAATCATAGGTAATCTTATAATGTGAGTGTTCTTAATGTATCTGTCACACACAGATTCTAGGAAAATATATTATCCTATTTTGTTATTCAGTATTCATTGACTATTCACTATTTCAGTTTCCAATTGCTTTGTGCAGTTTAAGAAGAGTCCACTTTGGGTAGAAAATGGAGAATTTGTGTTATTTCTCACCCCAGTTGTTCCTTAGTGGGCCTGACAGATTTACATTCACCACTGTTGCGGCCGCCCCTCAAATCACCCTCTTTTCAATTCCTTCTTTCTTCCCAGACTGCCCTAGCCATCTTGGTCTGGAATCTACCTCCTACCCTCTAAGGCTTTTGAGACTGTCAGGCATTTATGTTATGTTAGGTGCTTGTTTTGTTTCATTTCTTATTTTTGAATGTTTCTCAGTAGAGTTTAGAACCTCCATTAATGGAGGAGGATGATAAAAGACCAGTGTGGTTATAAGGTTAAATATCCCCAAACAATGAGATTTTCATACTGTTTGATGACATTTGTTGGCATGGCTTATGCATTCTTATGCTAAAAAAAAGTATCACTTTACCCTGCCTACTTTTAATTTATTACAAAAACTCACATCTATTATTACAACATGGGTGAACCTGGATTATGGAAAAAAAAGCTGTCTTCATTTTCAAGCTTCATAGACAGTACTCCTATCCCCATGCAAATCCCCTGCAAATGCAGAAAAAAGAGAAAGCAAGTGAGGGAGTCTTTTTTCTTCCATATATATGATCATTTGATTTTTGACTTTCTGTCTTAATGAGGACATTTTCAGGAATAGTTACTGTTCAAGAAGACTACTATATAATGTTAAGGAGAAATTGATTCCACACGTGTTGGAGGGCTCATATTGTTACATGTGGAGGGCTGCTTTATTATTTAACATTAACCAAGAGGGATGCTTTTTCTTCTGATGTTATGATGTATGATCACTACAGTACAACTTCATAGTTTGTGTAGAGTTTTATGCTAACACAAGTCTTGTAGAGTAATCCTTTATTATACAATTGAGTATAAGTCCAAGTCATGTATAATGATATCTTTTTGCCAGCTCCATTTTCCAGTTATTATTGATTGCCCACATCTTGTACATATTGCTCATAACAAAGAATGCTTGGTCAGATAATTATTGTGCTGGATGCTGGTAAATGTGGCAACACAATTAGCTTCAAAGAAAGTTAGTGTAATATCCCACCTCAATTCATCACGAGCCCTATTGGGTTCCCTATGGAAACATAAAGGGTCAGACTCAGCAGGTGTAAGAATAATTCTAACACTGTAATTGCTTTTCTGTTAGTTGTCATCACTATAGAAAGGTGGTTAAGAATTAAGACTGTTCTTTGTCAAAGTGATTAGGCTATTAACTGTACAATCTCCTTTTGGAGCTTGTTTTTATGATTATCTGATAATTCAACTCTTTTTTTCTATTTCTGGGGACACTTAATTCCACACACTGAGCAAGTGAAGTAATTTCAAACTTCAGTGTAATTAATTAAAAATAAAAAGCTTTGTTGATTTTTTTTTCTTTGCTTCTCAGATGCATTGGGGAATAATGAATTTCTCCATAAAAAGAAAGCATGTTTTTCAGCAATCATTATATTTTTAATTTTCTTAAACATTGTAGTATTAATCATATTGTTTTTCTTGTCATAAGTCAATGATCTTAAAAAATAATTGAATATTAAAATCTCTGACTGCACTATTCCCAGGAGACACACACTATTTTAAAAGCAGCTAATATCTAAAAAGCATATCTAGTTTGAAAAATTGAAGATGACTTAATTTCTATTTTAATTGTCAGTTTCTTATTAATGATTTGTTAAATTTCATTTAGTTTCTCTATTCAGACAAAATACAACATATATATATGTGTATATATATATATATACACATATATATATATTTACATTATTTCAACATTGGAATGAGCTCCACTTAAGAGAAAGTCTATTTTATCTGTATAAATGGAAAACAATTTTGCATTGGTTTTATCTGTGCATATAATCAAAATGGAATTACATATAATCTGTGAGTTTCAGTGCTGCTAGTATTGAGTGGATAAGCTCAAATTCAGTTGCTGTATTTGATAAGAGTGCACATTTGCTTTCAATGTCTTCTATCTGATGTGGATTTAAAACAAAGCTTATTAAATCGTGGTTTCCACCTGTTCAATAGCTCTCATTAAAGATAAAATCCATGGGTATCTGTCTAACGTACTACATCTGTAGGAGTGCTTTTTCTCCTTTCCTTTCTTTTGTGTGCGTGCATGTGTGCGTGTGTGTGTGTGTGTGTGCGTGTGTGTGTAGGATTATTTCTGCTTTGCGCAGTATTAAATACAGGCTCTTGATTTATTTCCTGTGATGAAAAAGTTTTTGAGTTTTTAGAATCTCGCTAAGCACAGGCTTAAATATTAAAATAAGAATATAATTCTATATTCTTCAGAAAGACCTATTTTTAGATAAAAGGGACTCGCACGTGCTCTACAGTGCCATCACAGAGTGTGGTTAACCTTTCATAAACCAGGAGTCTTGGATCTCAGGAGGTAGGATAATAGAAGCAGTTATATATTTAGTACCCCATTCCTTTTAGTCCTTCTCTCTCCTCTGTCCACAGTTTTTTCTCTGCCAATAGAAAAATGGGCATAATAGGAAAAAGAGTGTTAAGCGCTCTGGCTTGGCTGCTGCGGTGCTAAGTGAGCAACAGAATGAATCAGAAAAAAGGGATTGCTAATTTCACTGTTACGTCGTAATGTCCTGTCGTTTCAGAGCTTAGCCTGAAACTCTTAGGCTGAGAGTGTAGCATGAATGCCTACTTTTCTAAAAAAAGATTTTATTTATTTATTTAAGAGAGAGAGAGACTGAGAGAGTGGAGGAGGAGCAGAAGGAGAGGGATAGGCAGACGCCTTGCTAAGCGCAGAGCCCGATGCTGGGCTCGATCTCATGACCCTGAGATCATCACTTGAGCCAAAATCAAGACTCAGTGCCCCAAATGTCTGCATTCTCAACTTCTACAACCAGTTTAGGCATTATCACTACTTAATTCCAAACAAAATTTGGGGTAGACTGGAGAGTCACTGAGAAAAATTTCTACGGAAGAAACTCATAAGTTTAAGAAGTTGTGGGATTTTTCCCTTCCTTCAAGGTAGGGAAGGGGAAATCTCCTCTCTCTCTTCCCCCATCTAAAGCTGAGTGAAGGGAACCCAAGAGAATCACTTCACAAACTTGGGCTGTCTTCAAGAAGAGGGCAAGCATCCTATTTCTGGACTGGAGGCTATTGATCAGCAAATCCTAGTCCTTACCATGGTGCTACTGGAGAGTAACGCAAGAGTTCTTAATCCCTAGCAACTTGAGTTTTAAGCTATCTAAGAAGTTGGTGGCTATCTCTTGCATGCAAAATTTTGAAGGCAGAAGATTGGCTGGAATTGTCTGATTTGGCCAGCATAAGGCAGGAAAAGTTAGCAAGGACTAAGTATTATCCGGAGCCCCAGAAATCTTAAAAGTAACTCACCCAAGATGACTGGCCAATGAGGTGAGAGCTTTAGCAGAAAGATGCTGGAAGTATTCTACTAAGGACAAGATATGGAAGAAGGGATGCATCAAAAGAGGACAGTGTGAATGTCCTTGCAGGGGAGCAGAGAAAGAGGACATTCCAAAGAACACACAAGTGGGCTTTGAAATAGAAAGTCAACTTTTGGATGGTGTCCATGTTGGAGGGTACCAGGAGCCACCTTAAAAACAAACAGACAAAAAAACAAACAAACAGTCTCTATAATGTTTTCTAGAGTGACTGCACCAGTTTGCATTCCCATCAGTGGTGAACAAGGGCTCCTTTTTCTCCACATCCTTCCAACATTTGTTGTGTCTTGTGTTTTTAAGTTTAGCCATTCTGGACAGGTGTGAGGTGATATTGCATTGTTGTTTTGATTTGCATTTCTTGGAATTTAAGAAACAAAACAAATGAACAAAGACAAAAGGAGACCAACCCCCCCCCCCCCCCCGACTCTTAAATATAGAGAACAATGTGGTGGTTACCAGAAGGGTGGGGGGTGGGGGATGGGTGAAATAGGTGATGGGGATTAAGAGTACACTAATCATGATGAGAAATGAGTAATATATAGAATTGTTAAATCACTACACTGTACACCTGAAACTAATATAACACAATATATTAATTATACTGGAATTAAAAACAAACTAAAAAAAAACCCCACAAACAAACAAATAAAACCACTTGACACATAAAGAACTTTGCCCTTATTCCTCCAAGTCCTTCTTCCCATGCTCCCAGCACTGAACGTGTCAGAAGCAGAAGAGGGGTGAAGGAAGGAGTAGAAAAGTTCATTGAGTAAAAAAGAAAATCAAGTTAATGCCTCTCTCCCATGCAAGTCTGTAAACTCTCAGGGAGGCCTGAACAGATTGAGAGGGGAAGAATACAAAATCAGATTGAGGTGGAATTTTAGACTATGAGTGTCCTGGATTCGGTGACAAAGTAGCAGGAGATCCGATGGAGATGCTCCCCAGAGGTCAGTAAACTAGGTAGTACAGGGGGTGTTTGCAGGCAATGGTGGTAGAAAAATAAAACTTTTGATTATACCCGACATGATTACGCTCAGTCATAAACCAGTTCCCCAGATAATCTGAGAACACCATCAGCTCAACTTTATAGAGCTAGCTTATTAAGTTGTCAGGAATTGCTTGGGGTTTTTTTGTTTTGTTTTGTTTTATAGATTTATTTATTCGAGAGAGAAAGAGAGAGAGAGGATGCAAGTGGGGGGAGGGATAGATGGGGGGAGAGAGAGAGAAAGATTCTCAAGCATACTCCCCGCAGAGTGTGGAGCCCAGAGTGGGGCTTGATCTCATGACCCTGAGTCTGTGACCTGAGCCTGATCAAGCGTCTGAGCTTAACCGATCAAGCCAAACAGGCGCCCCAAGAATTGCTTGCTTTTTAAGGATGAAAATGGTGAAGATGCAAACATTGTACATGTTTTTTTACAGTCAAGGTGGTAAGATCTAGAAGAGACACAAGAAAATAACCACAGCTCAGAGTGTGACTAAATAAAAGGAGAGCTTCAGGAAGACCCTGCAACCAGCCAGAATGTTCAGTACTTTTTGGATTATTTGTTGGATTTCATTTAGAATGTTACTCGATTTGCTACTTTATTGTCTGGTGGCAAAAGCAAAATAATTCCAGCTCTTCAAAATGAAGAGGTTTTAATCCAGATTGCAAGATAGATGAAATTATGGAAGTGATTTTGAAACTGCTATTACATTACCTCTCCTGAAATAGAACTTGAGCCAAATGTAAGATCACCAGAGCACCTAATACAAAAGGTTTATGTATTACCCATCTGTGTCACAGGGGGTCTGAACTTTTCAGGAATGCATGAAACTCTATGCTAACAACA
Source organism: Ursus arctos (assembly GCF_023065955.2). Classification (NCBI taxonomy): domain Eukaryota; kingdom Metazoa; phylum Chordata; class Mammalia; order Carnivora; family Ursidae; genus Ursus; species Ursus arctos. The sequence continues at coordinate 21,250,447 of NW_026622852.1, forward strand.
GATAGTTTACCCTTCCTTTCAAGTTCATGTCATGACACTTACGAGCGATTGTGGAAATGCTGTTTCTCTGAGGAAAATTCAATCTATAGCTACAGGTATTTAACCACACCCTGGCCTCCAGTGGTGATATCTGGAAAAGCACTCTGGCTGATTTGGGTTATAGATGGCCTGTATAACATCTTGTACACTATTTCAAGGAGAACGAAAGCTATATCTCCTTGAATGTTATGGGACAGTTATATTCACCTATATAAGACTTCCCGGTGTATAACACAGCTGCCTGGAAGCGTGACAGCAGTAACCCTGGGGCTCGTGATAGGGGTGGGCCAGGAAAACAGCCAAAACGCATAAAAAAGTATTCTGCAGTGGATGCAGATATCTAGGACACTGGAAACACCAAATGTGGTTTTTGTATTACAAGTTTGGAAGGAGTGGTGTTCATTCTTGGCACCAAATATTTTATATCTCATCTTAATACTTAATTACTCTGGGTAAGCATAGACTGTAAAATCGATCTGTGCTTCATCCTTAAAAACTGTAGTGATACTTACTTTACTCTTACATTTTTGCACTTAATTTAACTTAGTTTTCAACAGTAGTGGTTTTAAGGTTTTTGTCCAATTAATGGTAAACTCCAGAGGCAAAGAAATCTTTGAATTTCTACAGGAAACTGCAGCTTATTTTATGCTTTTCGTTTAGGTCTGTTAGAAATACTTCCTCAATAATGCTGATTAGCTACTTCGCGACCTTTTTGTTACTTAAAGATCTTCCATATTTTATTTAGTAATGACAGCTGTTACCAGCCAGTCTCTGTTTACCAGTGAATGACTACAAATACTGCAGAAAACAATTGCCTCATGAGGGTACAACCACTCACTTTTCAGCATCAACTGGCATTGTCTTAGCTCTTCTGTTTATATAATATTTTAAAATTTTCTTGCAAAAGATTGTGACATCCAGTTCTCTGTAGAAAGGAATTTTCTCTGAATGTACTTGTGATTCATGTCAGAGGAAAATTTTATATTTGTTGTAAAACATAAGAAGCAGCTGCTAAAATTGAGGGCAAAGTAATAGTTCCCAATATAGCTGATTTCAGAATTACCGGGGGAATTTTGAGAAACAGCTTTCCTGTATTCTGCCCCAGACTGTATTGAACCAGAATCTCTAGGGCTGGAGATTAGGGATCTCAAGCAAAAACACAAACCAAACCAAACCAAACCAAACCAAACCAAACCAAAAACAAAAACAAAAACAAAGTGGTTTAGGGAACCACTGTTTTAAAGTGAACAGTGATAGCAAATTAGCTAAAGTAACAGAGAGAGCTGTAGGTTTTCATTTTCATGTGTTAAAAGGTCAAACTTTGAAACTCTGGGAGAAACTAAGTATTAGGCCCTATGCAATTAGATGATAAAGCAGAAAGTTAGAAATGAAACAAAATGACTGCAGAATTGTCAGTTAATTAATGGTTTTGAACCATAAAGCGACACATCCTCTAAAATAAGACATATTTTGTGTACTATCCAAGTATTTTCATTAGAAAAAAGTAAAAATTGTTCCTCACAAAAAATAATTGTTTTCATTAGATATACTTTATACATGGTATATGTATCCATATGTATGTGCATATACAAAATATCTGTATATACTTTGTTACATGGTATTCCTTTTGGTGTTCAAAACAGTGAGAGAGAAAGGGAAGGTTCACGTGTCCTCATTCCGAAACTCTGACTTCTTCCCATGGTTGCAGAGAATGGGAGCCAAGGCCCAGAATTCTGTGCTGATCCAGTCCAACAGGTGGCAAGTTTGAGAGGCAGGACTAAGTTAGGAGATTGTGTTAGCAGTCATTGCTCATATATTTTTTTTTAATTTTATTTATTTATTTGACAGAGATAGTGACAGCCAGCGAGAGAGGGAACACAAGCAGGGGGAGTGGGAGAGGAAGAAGCAGGCTTGAGGAGCCTGATGTGAGGCTCGATCCCAGAACGCCGGGATCACGCCCTGAGCCGAAGGCAGACGCTCAACGACTGAGCCACCCAGGCGCCCCTGCTCATATTTTTTTTTAGGGTGATAGGGAAACAATGCATTTATTGTAAATACTCAAAGTAAAGCTTTGCAGCTTAAAGGGGAGCTTTACATATCTAGAAGACACTTTGAGGTTAACCCCTCATTCCTTAAATGATTACTAAAGATAACAACACTATATAAATTTGTAGGTTGGGAGAGATGTTTGAGTACATTTAGTTTACTTCTCTCATTTTATAGATGAAGACCCTACGTCTCAGGGAGTTGTATGACTTGCCTAGTGATTCAAAGCTACTCTGACCAATGTGAGGGAAAAGGACATCTTTCCCAACCCATTTTTCTGTAATTATGAATTTGTTAAAAAGAGTAAAGTACATTGATGAGTGATTTATGTTAGTTCAATTTGCTAATATTTTTAACTTTAATTTTACTTTTTGTGTAACAATGAAATATTTTGTAATACTTTTTTCTTTTTTTAAAGATTTTATTTATTTATTTGAGAGAGAGAGAGCACATGAGCATGAATAGGAGGAGGGGCAGAGGGAAAAGGAGAAGCAGACTCCATGCTGAATAGGGAGCCTGATGTGGGACTCGATCCCAGGACTCCGGGATCATGACCTGAGCTGAAGGCAGACACTTAACCAACTGAGCTACCCAGGTGTCCCTATAATACTTTCAATCAAAGTAATGTTTTTCTTTCTTCAATTATTTATTGTAAATTGAGATAAAGTTGATTTTTGCTTAAAAAGGATTCCACCCTTGCCCCCCAGATTAAAATTTTGCCCTTTTTAACTGATCACTAATAATGGTATTTTCAAGGGAACAGTGGGAGTGAAACATTTTCCTTTAGTTTCTTTATAAAGTTGAACTATTTTTACTTTGCCATTATGGTAATGGGCAGAAAATTACCTAAAACAATATTTTGAGGGAGTTTTTCCTGGTTGATTTTAAATCATTGCGCTGCCTGAAAAGTTTTAATCTTTAAATTCTCCAGAAATTATTACATTCATCAGTATCTGATTACTGCATTGTGGATATAAAAATGTATTGAAGGATAAGAAATGGATTCTATGTGCTCTTTATAACCCAGGAAGTTAATGAATGTGGCAACATTTTAAAGGTGATAACAAAAATGTTCTGTCCTATAGTCAAAATATGGTCTTCATACTTAAAGGTCATCATTTTCTGGCACTGTGAAATTCTTACATGAAGATGTTAAAATGGAAATATACCACAATAGTTTATAAAATATTTTCAGTATGACAATAATCTGAAAATATGAAAAAAAAAAAACCACCATGTCATCCTGACTCAATTAATTTTAAGAAGTCTGGGTAAAAGTTTTGTTATGGTCAGGAAATATGTTTCTTCTGTCTGTCTCATCAGGAATTTTTCTGAGTCTCTCTCCTTCCACTGATGAAAAAGAAGTGTATATAGCCCTTGAAATTGTCCCCGATAGGAGTGGCAGTTTTGGGATGAAGTTAACACTGCTGAAAGTAAAGTAGAAGAATGGAGAAAAGTTGTCTTGTTGACATTGTGTTGCCCTGAATCAAATTAAGTCTAAAGCTTGGTCTCTTTTTGTTTCTACTTATTACAGCCAATTAGTGCCCTTTATTTTTTAAGCCACTTTGAGGTGAGTTTTCTGTTGCTTATAAATGAACCTCTTAATTTATAGATTATTTCAAAATATCAAATTGTTCTATATGTTGCTGTCATTGGTGCCACATTTTTCTATGGATTTTTGTCCAATTATGTAATGTTATGAAGGCTGAGCTATGTAAGCGTATCCATTTAGGAGTCAAACAAATAAATAAACTCTAGGTATCAAAACAACAATTATTACAAAATTTCCCTAGGAGTGTCATGGGGAATAAATATTAATGCCTTTTAATTGTTTTATGGTTTATACCAATGACATGCAGCCTCATGACCAGTTTTAAAGATGAGAGCAGATAAATATGACTCAAGAGAATAAATTCACATCCATATCTACTCCAAAGTGATTTTCTAAAAATTATGTTTGCATGTAAATTTTAGTTGCTTTCTCCAGGAATGGATCTTTTATTTGGAGACGTAGTAGTACGGAAAGATTTGTCTAACTTTACTTCTTTGTGGAAAGCTTGCCTACCCATATATGACCTTCATGAGATAGTTGGAAAAGTTAGTGGAGATGGACAGTCTAGGTCACTGGCACAAAGCCATCTTTTGAGGGGTCATTTACATTTGTCTTTTAGAGAGTGACAGGTTTGGTTAACAGTTGGTGTAGGGAATTTATGGGTCAAGATGCAGCTTAGAACACATAGTCTTCCTGAGATTTCAATGTGATCTCACCACTTGGGTGATAACCACTCTTTTCCCTGAAATGCTAGTGATTTGTGTGTTATGAACATCGGGTCTATTCTCAGGACAGAATAGTGAGTAGTACCAGCCATCCATGGAAAACAGATCCTTATTATTTTCTCACTTCTCTTGATGTTATAGGCTCTGATATGACTCCTAAAAGTTTCTAACAAGCACTTGTGAGTTCTTCCGGGCTTCTTCCTCCTCTCTCCACTTTTTTCAGTCCCTGGCCCCCTTCAGCTACTCTGTGGCACTGACTTATCCTGTTTTGATCCATTATTGAGACTAATCTGAGCCTACGCTAGAGTTTCGGTACATTTTACTACACCTGGAGAACTGGTGATAGTTGTGGGGTCTTCGAAGTGGTTATTTACATGAGTTATTGGGCAGAGCTCTGGGAAGTGTGGAGATAGGGGAACACTTCCTAAGGGAAGAAAGGATTGAAGCATAAATTTGATTTAAGATCAGTGGATGATATCCCACCAATGGGACAGCTATAAGCATAGAATGATGTCCTGTTCTCAAAAGTCCTCTGATCCTGAAGCATGCATTTGTGTTTGAACTCTAAGATGAAGGACTAGAAGGGAGAACAAGAACATCAAATGTCTTATATTTGTATTTTCTTGGGAGAAAACAAATGTAATATAATAAAAGCATTAATGCTTATGGCTTCTGTGAAAGGGAGCTATGCTAGACCTTTGTCCAATGAGTAGGAGAATGTTTAGGCTTCATAAAAAAAGGTCATTAGCACCCTTACTCTTGGCATAAGCAGACACCAGGCATTGGCAATCTTGGTGCACACGTTAACAGTCATGTGTGGTATTTCTTTAGACACCACCAAAGGCATTAGGGAAGTAATGAAATCCTAAACAGTAATTTAAGCTAGGTATACAAAAGGAATGGAGGAAAGGGTAGAGTTCATTTTGCATTTGTGAGAATCGTGTTTTTTGCAAACATGTGAAACAACATGTAGGGGTTCTATAGAGGGTAAACTGAAATAATACTTATAGATAATACATATGGAATACCTAACGTGTACGGGGCACTGGGTTAAATTCTTAACATTTCATCTTGCAATAATCCTGTGAAGCAGGTGCTAAAATTATTTTTCCATTTTACAAATGAGAATGACAGATACATGTTTAGTACCTTGTACAAGATCATTTAATATGTGACAGAGCTGGGATTAGAAACAACACAGTTCGACTGTATTTTTTAGACTTGTGCTTTTTATGACTACTAGAATTCCTGTACTTTGTGAGAGTATTACTGGGATGCTAGTTTTTCCCCTTAGGCAAAGATGGATTTTGAAGTTTAGGCTTATTTAATGGGTATACAATACAAGCTTGGGGAAATAAAAGAATTAATATACCTTTGGCCTGTGAGTGAGATTTAACTTGTTCCATCTGGCGGTACTACTGTAGCCCTATCATAGAGACCTGAGTGCAACTTCCTTCCTTCCCAGCAGGTCGAAGGGCACATTTATTCATTTATCAGTTCAAAACAGTTGTTTTAAATGTCTGCTTGCATTGCAGTGGGCACAAGGATGCAGTGACAAACAAAAGAAGGTTGGGATCTCTTCTGGAAAAATTACTGTTTAGCAGGAAACTAGCAGCTAAAGCTCGTGGGTCAACTGGTGGTCATATTCTCTTGATAACTTCCTTCGGCAGTTATAACATTAAGTTGTGTTTAAGTTTCTAAAGTACTTTCAGTTTTTCAAAGTAGTTGGACATTTTATGTACTCACTCACAATGTATGAGAGTTCCAGTTGCTTCACATCTCCACATTTTGTGTTCTCAGTCATTTGAAGTTTAGCGTTTTTTGTGGATGTGGAGTCATAGCTCATTGTGATATGATCATTTTCCTGTTGACTAATGCTGAGCTTTTTTTTTTTTTTTTTGCTGAGCCTTTTCATGTGCCTGTTGGACATGTGTATATTGTCCTTTACAAAGTGTCTACGTCTTTTATTTATTTTTCCTATTGGGTTGTTTGATTTTTATTATTTATTTATTGATTTGTTTATTAAGATTTTATTTGAGAGAGAGAGAGAATAAGAGAGAGCACGACGGGGGGAGGGAGGAGAAGAGGGAGAGGGAGAGGGAGAAGCAGGCTCCCCGCAAAACAGGAAGCCCAATGCAATGTGGGGCTCAATCCCAGGACGCCAGGATCATGACCTGAGCCGAAGACAGACGCTCAATTGACTGAGCCACCCAGGCGCCCCAGAGTTTTAATATTTCTTTTTATCAGATTTTTATATGATCTGAACACAAGTCCTTGTCATGTATATGTATTGTTAATATTTCATCCCCTTCTGTGGTTGCCTCATCATTTTTCTAATTATATCTTTTAAACCACAGAAGTTCAATATTTTGAAGTAGTTCAAGTTGCCAGTTTTTTTCTTTTAGTGACTTTTATGACCTCTCTCTGCCGAATAAAATCTTTGCCTGCTCAAATCTGTGAATCCGTTCTTCCATGTTTTCTTGTACGTACTTTTAGATTTCACATTTCATTGTACATCCCAGTTTGAATTGTATTTATTTATTTTATTCTGAAAACAAAGCGTCAGGATTCATTCCTGCCCGTATATTTATCTAGCAATGCCAGGAACATTTGTGATAGACTGTCCTTTCCATCTTGGCACCTTTGAGTTTTTAAAACTGAATGGTACATATTTGGCTCAGCTCTTGGGCTTCTGTTTTGTTCCATGGCTATATACATCTATCTACAAGAACAAATGTGTTAGCTATGATTTAAGACAGCTTTACTTCTACATTCCAAACTTTGGGCATATTATTCTTTTTCTTGCTTTATTCAAAGTTTGGGCCCTCCAGTCTGGCATTGACTAGAATTGCTGAAAGCAAACATCCTTGCCTTTTTTGCAATCTTTGGGGAAAATGTCCATTTTTTACCATAAGGAGCGAATGCTGTTAGCTGTAGGCTTTATATAAATGCCCAGTAACATTGTTTTCTTCTATTCTGAATTTTCTGGAAATTATTATCATGAATGGGCATTGTCATGAATTTTTTTCCTGTTTTTTCTCCTTTACTTTCTCATTTAATATGTTAAGAGTGCAGATTGCTTTGGGTGATTTTCAAATGTTAAATCATCCTTTTACTCCTGGGGTAGCCCCACTTTATTATGACACATTACTTGATTTATAAATTATGAGATTCTATTGCTAATATTTATTAAAAATATCTGTGTTTCTGGTCTTGGGGTTATCTACTTGTAAATTTTTATATGATTTCTTTTTATGTTTTGTTTTCAGTGCTCTGTTGGCCCCATAAAATGAGTTGTGTGATCCTTCCTTTTATATTTTCTGAAAGAATTTATATACGGTTGGGATTATTTCTTCCGTGAAACAGTTTTGTACTGTGATTTTCTTTATGAGAAATTTGTTGATTATGTATTTAATTTCTTTAAATATTTTCTATTTCTCTGGGTATCCATTTTGGTAAATTGTTACTTCCAAGGAATTTGTCCATTTTATCTAATTTGTTGGATTGGTTGGCCATAAATTATTTAAATTATACCTCATTATTCTTCTTAAATTCCACAGGATCTGCAATATCTCTTTTATTCCTGATACTTATTTGTATCTTCCTCAGACTTGCTAAGGATTTATCAATTTTCACTCTTTTTATAGAATCAATTTTTTTCCTTTTTGATTTTTTCTGTTGTTTTCCTCTTTGCTGCTTGATTTCTTTTTTATTTTATTTTCTTCCTTATACTTTGAGTTTATTTTGCTCTTCTTTTTTTATCTTCTTGAGGTGGAAATGCGGATAATTAACACTTTCATTTTACCTAAGCATTTAATGCTAAAAATCTCTTTTTAACCAGTGTTTAAGCTGCATCCTACAAATTTTGACGTGCTGTATTTTCATTATCATTCATTTTCAACTATGCTATATAATCTCTTGTGATTTGACCTACGCATAGGATTTTATGGATTTCTCATTTAATTCTGCTATGTTCAGAAAATGTACACTGTGGAATTTAAGAATTTCAAAGGTTTTTGAGAATGATTGCCCCTCACTATGGTCCGTGTTGTTAGAATCCTATGTGCCCTTGAAGAGAATGTGTTGCCACTGTCGAGTATAGTGTTCTATAAAGAGCAATTAGGTCAATGTAATTGGTAGTTTAAATTATCTAAATACTCCCCGATTTTTTAAAATCCTATCTTAAGTAATAGGTAAACCAAATTTTGCTTACAATTTCAAGAGTCTGGAGTGCACCTGGGTGGTTTAGTCAGTTGGGGGTCTGCCTTCGGCTCAGATCATGATCCCGGGGTCCTGGGATCGAGTCCTGCATCGGGCTTCCTGCTCAGCAGGGAGTCTGCTTTTCCCTCTGATCCTTCCCCCTCTTGTACTCTCTCTTCTCTCTCTCCCTCTCTCTCTCAAATGAATAAATAAAATCTTTAAAATAATTAATAATAATAATAATAAAAATTTCAAGAGTCTGGTCTCGTGAAAACACACACCTGAGTGGTGATTAGGAGATGACGTGCCAACTAATCCACTGCTGTACAGGTGAGTTGCTGGCTGCTAGCTGTTGTATGCACCTAGCTGCGACGAGAGAAGTCCTGACTCTGTCAAGGTTGCTTTCCCTGAGAAGGCAGGTGGTTCATCTGTGGTGCTCGGTAGCGCTGTGACTACCCGTTCATCATTGAATGGACTCCGGAGAGATGATTTTCATAATAGCCTCAGAAGGTAGTTTCAGGAGGATCCCCTGCTGAGAAAACAAGTCACTGGGAGCAGAACAAGTTTTAATTTGCTCTCAGTGAGTGGCAAGGTAGAACAGTGAAGCAGTTTCGCGAAGGTGAGGAGCCAGTCAGCAAACCTGTATGACTGCTGTGTTGCCTGTATCATCACTTGTGCTGGAAACAGATTTGTTTACTCTTTAACCCTTGAATAATGAGGGAAAATGTACCATATTTTGCCTCGTGGTCTGTCATTTTATTAATTTGATTTAGAAGTTTTCTTTACTTCTGTGAGTACATATGGGGAGGACAGCTGGGGGTAGAGAAAGGCAGACGAATGTTCAGTCTTCCATTGAAAACCAGATGCTGCCTGACTGGAAGTAAAAAATATATAAACTGTTTGGCTAGTCCTTGCCAACAACCTAATGTCCACTAGTGAGAAGCAAATTGTTACTTTGTGTCAGTACTGACACTTTTGTTTCCAGCTTTACATTTTGTATATCCATCTCAGGGATTTTTCAATATGTTTTTCAACAGGAAAAAATGTCCTGGCAAACCCGAGCAGCTTCACAAAATTCCCTGCAAGAAAGTGTGGTAATTCGTTACCGGTCAAGCCTGTGTGCTTGAGGGTCTCTGAGAGATCTCTAGATGTTGAAGACGTTGATGGAATAGGATTCTTCCCGTAACTTAGCCACTTTCAAGAGAAGTCATTCAGATATACTGTGCAACTCCCTGTGACCTTAATCAAAATATATTGAATATAATGAAATAGAATAAGGGAGGGAAGAACGTAATTAATAGCTACTGACAAATTAATACACTTTTTAACATCAAGGCAGAGAGCAGAGTCTGTGCCGAGCAGTGTGTCCCAAGCTCAAGTTAGCCCAGTTTAGAGAAAATGAAAGTGAATTTCGTATAAAGTCAATACCCCCTTGACGAATCTCAGCTCATAAATGCAAAATCAAAGATTCCAATCAAACTTTACAGTTCCAAAGACTGTAAGAACTCTTCCTCTGTAACATTTTACGTCCTGACTTTGCCTTCATAGATCCAGGGACATTATTGGGCATTGTACTGTGTTAGGCAGTGTTAACATTTAATTTATTTAATTGTAATGCAACAAAAATCTAGAGTGAAACTTTTGAAACTCAAATAACTTCTCTGAAAGAAATATTCTTCCTAAGAGTGTCTATAATGTTAAAATATAATAAAAACTATTAACGTAACAGTGACATACTTTGTTTTAAATTGAAATAAAGCTGACACACAAGGTTACGTTAGTGTCAGGTCTACAACATAGTGATTTGGCAAACTCTATATGTTATGCTATGCTCACCGCAAGTGTAGCTACCACCTGCTAATGACATATTTTTAAACTGCATGATGGAATTTTAATCAGGGACAATGATAAATTATCTCTTTCCTGTGAAAGATGGTGGCCTTAACCTTTTAAACCCCTTATTGCCTACTTATTACTTCCAAATTTTGTTTTTCATATTTTCACATTATGTCAGTTAATAATCTGGGATCACAGATCTCATAGTTATTTAATGTGTTCTACTTTTAATGGATTCGGTACTCATCACTGGTCATTTATATAATTCCTAAACATTTATTTTAATTGGCTGAATTCCATTTTTAATTGAATTTTAAATTTTGAGATAGTTGTGGGTTCACATGCAGTTTTAAGATAGAATTCAGAGTGATCCCATGTACCCTTTACCCAGTTTCCCTCAATGGTAACATCTTAGAGGACTATGCATTGATATCATAACCAGGGTATTGATGTTAATGTAGTCAAGATACAGAAAATTTCCGTCACCACAAGAATGCCTTATGCTGCCTTTCTAGAGCCACGACCACTTCCCTCCTGCCCCCTCCTCTCTCTAACCTCTGGTGACAGAATCTACTCTCCATTTCTATCATAATGTCATTTCAAGAATATAAGAAACATCAAGTACTCCCCCTCCCAACTTCCTTATAGGTTCTTTAGACTGCAAGATAATAACAGAAGAGAGCACAGCTAACCTGAGAATGGATTGCAAAAACCATTTTTAGTTACAATTTCTATTGAGATGTTTGTAACCTCACATACAGTTGTAAAGACAATACAGAGAAATATCTTGTATGCTTTTCCTAGTTCCTCAGCGGGGACATTTTACAGAACTATAGTATAATATAATAACCAGGATATTCACACTAACACAATCCACCAATATTCTGCCGATTCCCCAAATTTACATTGTACTCACTTGTGTGCATGTGTGCATGCGTGTGTGTGTGTCTGTGTGAATGTGTCAAGTTCTGTACAATTTTACCCCAGTGTTTGGGGCTTGTTCAGCTTTTTGAATAAGTAGGTGTATGTTTTTTGCAAATTTGGGAAGTTTTCAGCAATTATTTCTTTGAATACTTTCTAAGCTCTATTCTCTTTCTCTTCCCTCTGAGCCTCTGATAACATGAATTTTCAGTCTTTTGTTATTGTCACAGAGGTCCCTGAGGCTCTGTTATTTCTTGTTAATCAGTCCATTTTGCCTGTTATTCAAATTGGGTATTTTTTATTGTTCTTTGTTCTAGTTAATTGATTTGTTTTTGTTCCCTCCATTCTGGTGTTTAGTCCACCAATTGAGGGCTTCCCCCCCCCCCCCCCGCCCCCCAGCTTCTGTATTTAAAGGCCTACAATTTCCATTTGTTTCTTCTTTATGCCCATATTTCCTTCCTGAAACTTCGTATTTCTTTATTGAGACTGTCTAGTTTTTCATTTGTTCCAAGCATGTTCATAACTGTTTATTTAAGCATTTTATGTTTCCTGCTTTAAAGTGTTTGTCAGATAATTTTAACATTTCTGCCATCTTGGTGATGGTGTCTGTTGATTCCTTATTCATTCCATTTACGATTTTTCCAGGTCTTGGTATGGTAACTAATTTTTTATCAAAGCATGAGCATTTGCATATTATATTATGAAGCTCTGGGTCTTACTTCAAATCTTGTATTTTAGCTGGCTTCCTCCAAAGTTGCTCTTGCAAGGGAAGGGCAGGCTTTTACCGCTGGAGGGAGGTAGAAGTTCAGATTTCCCGCTTGGCCGCCATTGTTGCAGAAGGAGGGTGACCCTTGTTGCCGATCCTTGTGGGAGGACTTCCGGCTTCCATTAGGCCTCCACTAATACTTCTGTTGCTGGGAGTGCTAGGGGTCCCTCATTACTGTTCCCCCATGTTCTCTTCTTACCTGGGGGCCAGTGAGAGGTGATAAGAATCGTGAATCTCCCCCCGGCCTCCTCTGACACTATCACCATGTCCCGGGCCATGACTGCCCTGTTACTGCCCTCTAATTGTTTTCAAGTGTAAAGTTTTAAGGCCCCAAAGAACTTTTTTTCATCTAAAAGTTTAATAGAACAAATCTCTGGGTGACTCATTCTAAGAGATTTTCCCCAGGCACATAAATTGAAATGTCAATATGTAGTTTTTAGGAGTATTTTGGGCAGGAGTGGAATGCCATGGTTTTTATTATTATTTTTTTGTTCCGTTGCTCATTTCCACCCCCCACTAGTCCTTTGTGCTACTCTTATCTGTCTGCCTTCTGTGTCTACCACTTTGTTTAATAGCCTTTGGATCAGTTTCTTCATTTCTTTCTTTCTTTTTTTGAAAGACATTTTTTTTTAAAGATTTTATTTATTTATTCGACAGAGATAGAGACAGCCATCGAGAGAGGGAACACAAGCAGGGGGAGTGGGAGAGGAAGAAGCAGGCTCCTAGTGGAGGAGCCTGATGTGGGGCTCGATCCCAGACTGCCGGGATCACGCCCTGAGCCGAAGGCAGACGCTTAACCGCTGTGCCACCCAGGCGCCCCTGAAAGACATTTTTTATTTTTAAGAGCACTTTTAGCTTCATAGCACAACTGAGAGGAAGATACGGAGATTTCCCCCATCCATATATAGCCTCCCCCTGATCAATGTCCCCCACCAAGTAGTACATTTGTGATGACTGATGAAACTACAATGACACATTATAATCACCCAAACTCTATAGTAGGGTTACTCTGGTGTTGTGCATTCTTCTTCTTCTTCTTCTTCTTTTTTTTTTTTAAAGATTTATATATTTATTCCGGGGGGGGGCTGGGATAGGGGTGCGGAGGTGGGCAGAGGGAGAGGGAGAGGGGAAGCAGATTCCTTGCTGAGTGCAGAGCTGCCATGGGGCTCAATCCCAGGACCCTGAGAGTGTGACCTGAGCAGAAACCTAGAGTTGGTATCTCAACCAACTGAGCCACCCAGGAGCCTCAGGTGTTGTGCATTCCACATGTTTGGACACATGTATAATGACTGGAACCTATTGTACAGTATCACACAGAGTGGTTTCACTGCCCTAAAAATCACTGTGCCTTGCCTGTTCATCCCTCCCCAGATACCCCAGCAACTACTTAACTTTTTACTGTCTCCATAGTTCTGCATTGTTCAGAATGCCATGTAGTGGGAATCATACCGTATATATAGCATATTCAGATTAGCTTCCTTTGTTTACTAATATGCATTTAAGGCTTCTCCATGTCTTTTCATGCTTTGATATCTCATTTCTTCTTCAGCATTGAATAATAGTCCATTGTTTGAAAGCACCACATTGTATTTGTACATTCATGTACCTAAGGACATCTTGGGTCCCCCACATTTTGGCAGTTATGAATAGAGCTGCCATAAACATCCATGTGCAGGTTTTTGTGTGGACATAAGTTTCCAACTCGTTTGGGCACATACCAAGGGGGACTATTGCTGAATCATATGGTAGGAGTGGATTTCGTTTTGTAAGAAATCTCCATTTCCAATTTTGTATTCCCATTGTCCATGAATGAAAGTTCTTGTTGTTCCATAACCTCACCAGTATTTGGTGTTGCCAATGTTCTGGATTTTGGCCATTTTAATAGGTGTGTAATGGTATTTTGTTGTTGTCTTCATTGCTTTTTGGCTTTTAACATTTTCTTCCCTATATCTCCTATTTCCTTTATGGTCTATTCATTTTAGTTCTTGTGTTCTGTGTTGTTTAATCCTCATGATGAAACGATTTTTATGTTTTTAAATAAACTTAGTATTCTAGAATAGTTTTAGACTTATAGAAAAATTGAGAAGGGAGTAACGAGAGTTACGCATGTTCCAAATTAGTTTTCCCTATTATTAGTGTCTTGCCTTAGTGTGGTGCATTTGTTACACTTAATGGACCAATATTGATACATTATTATTGTTATTAACTAAAGTCTGTGCTTTGTTCTAATGTCCTTTTTTCTGTTTCGGGATCTCTTCTGGGACAACATTTAATCATCGTGTTTCTCAGACTTGCCTTTTTTTGGAGGTGACCTTGATGGTTTACATGGGTACTGGTCAGGTCTTTTGTAGAATATCTCTTCTTTAGGGTTTGTCTTATATTTTTCTTCTTATTAGACAGGATTATAAATTTTAGGAGAGGGGAAGACTGCAAAGGTTTAGTGCCATTTTCTTCATAACAAATCAAGAGTACATACACTAAGCATGACATTATTATAGATGTCAACCTGGATCACCTAGCTGAGATAGTGTTTTCCCATTTTCTCAAATAATGTTAGTTACTCTTTCCCTGCCTCTCTGCCCTCTCCTTACTATACTCTTTGGAAGGAAATTACTATGCACAGCTCACACTTAAAGAGTGGGGAGTTATGCTTAACCCCTATTAGAGCTGATTATCTACTTAAATCATTTGACATTCTGCTTAGGAGATTTGTTTACTTGCCTTATTTATTTATTAAATCATTCATTTATATCAGTATGAACTCATGGATATTTAGTTAATACTTTGGGTTCTAAAAGTATTATACTTTCGGGGCGCCTGGGTGGCTCAGTCGTTAAGCGTCTGCCTTCGGCTCAGGGCGTGATCCTGGAGTTCTGGGATCGAGCCCCACGTCGGGCTCTTCCATTGGGAGCCTGCTTCTTCCTCTCCCACTCCCCCTGCTTGTGTTGCCCCTCTCACTGGCTGTCTCTCTCTGTCAAATAAATAAACACAATCTTAAAAAAAAAAAAATAAAAGTATTATACTTTCAAATATTATTCTTCACCAATTATTGTATTTTTTTAAAAGATTTTATTTATTTATTGGACAGAGAGAGACAGCCAGCAAGAGAGGGAACACAAGCAGAGGGAGTAAGAGAGGAAGAAGCAGGCTCCCAGTGGAGCAGGGAGCCCGATGTGGGGCTCGATCCCAGGACCCTAGGATCACACCCTGAGCCAAAGGCAGACGCTTAACGACTGAGCCACCCAGGCGCCCCAATTATTGTATTTTTAAAAATTATTTTTCTCTTTCTGATTTGTCATTATTTTAAATTTCTATCACTTAAATTTTTTCTTTTACTTTGCTGGTGTATTTTATTAGTATTATTTTATTTTTTTAAACTTCTATTTTTTATGTTTCAACTTATTTTGAAATACTGTTACAATTTTTATCTGCTCTGTGGTTAAGTGTTAATGACATGCTTTCATTATATATAGGGATGTTCTTTTCCCTATTTTCTTTTTTATCATAACGACATTGCACTAGAGTGTGCCGCAGACCTTTTCTGTTACACATTTATAGGTAAAATAACCATATTGTACTTTAGGAATGAGGGATGAGCAAGGGTATTTATTACAGATTCACCACCGTAGATCCCCCTCCTCCATCGTTTCACCGACAAATTACAAGTATGGTCTCCACTTTCTGAGAACTTCCTCCACAATTCCCCACCCAGCTCAGTTCCCTCTAGCCCTTATCCAAATCTTCACTTTCCCTTGCACCAGTTCACCCTGACCTGCTTAAGTTGGATTCCATCCAAACAATATCTCCTCAGTGCTGAACACTGACCTGAAAAGGCACTTTATTTGTTGGTTTCTAGATTTCATAGAGCCCAGACTCCCAGAGAACTTTACCACTTGCAGACATTCCCAAAGTTCCTTCAACTCTCACCCAAATTGGTGGTTACCATGTGCCCTTCCAGCTTTTGCTGCTGTTTCGGAGAATGGACTGAGAAGCTTTGCAGTGAATACATTATAATGATTTGGAATTTTCTGTGTCTAAGCTCATTTACAAGACCCTTTGCTTTTCCTCTGCTTTCTCTAGTATGGTTTCTGATGAGCAGGTAGTTTAGTTGCTACTAGTTTGTCTTTACCTATTTTTATTTTCCTTTTTTTAAAAATTGAAATATAATTGACATATAATACTGTGTAAGTTTAAGGCATATAACCTGTTGATTTGATATATTTATAATTTGCAGTATTATTACTTCACTATAGCATTAACTAAAACCTCTATGACATTACATAATTGTCATTTCTTTTTTATGGTGGGAACAAGTAGATCTAGTCTCTTAGCAACTTTGAAGTTTATAACACAATATCGTTGATGACAATCTCTATGCTGTCTATTAGCTCCCCAGGACACATTTATCTACTAATTCCAAGTTCGTACCTTTAAAAAATATATTTTGGGTTTTTTTTTTAAAGGTTTTATTTATTTCACAGAGAAAGAGACAGCGAGAGAGGGAACACAAGCAAGGGGAGTGTGAGAGCGAGAAGTGGGCTTCCCACCGAGCAGGGAGCTGGATGTGGGGCTTGATCCCAGGACCCTGGGATCATGACCTGAGCCAAAGGCAGACGCTTAACGGCTGAGCCACCCAGGCACCCCTACTTTGGGGGTTTTTGAAGATGTCTTCTCACTTCAGTTATGTTTCTGAAAGAATTTCAAAAGGTTCAAGTACCATTGTGTCAGCAACCCTGCTTGTTCAGATTTGACTCCAGTCTTTCTCACTCTCTTCTGCTTATCTCTAGGTAGCCCTACGGTGAGCAGAGTTTTATATGGTATTTTAGCTATAATTATAACCCTTGTCATCTTTCTGTCTATCTCATTATTGTCATTTTTAATAAAACAGAATACCAGGATCTAGCCCAATATGATTTAAAAAAAAAATACCTGGGGGCGCCTGGGTGGCTCAGTCAGTTAAGGGTCTAACTCTTGATTTCAAATCAGGTCATGATCTCAGGGTTGTAAGAACAAGCCCCACGTCGGGCTCCACACTGGGTATGGAGCCTGCTTAAGATACTGTCTCCCCCACCCTGTTCCCTACCCTCCAGTCGCATGTGCTCTCTCTAAGAAAATAAAATAAAAATAAATGAATAAATAAATAATATTTAAACTATCAAACTTTAGACTAAAGTGCAGAAAAATCTTTGTGACCTAGGGCTAGGTGAAAAGTTCTTGGAATTGAAACTAGAAGCACAGTCCCTAAAAGTAAAAGTTGACAAATTGAACCCCATCAAAATTGAAAACTTTGGGGGTGCCTGGGTGGCTCAGTTGGTTAAGCATCCAACTCTTGATATCAACTCAGGTCTTGATCTCAGGGTTGTGAGTTCAAGCCCTGCATTGGGTTCCATGCTGGCTGTGGAGACTACTTAAAAAAAAAAAAAAAAAGAGAAGAAAAGAAGAAAAAAGAAAAAAAAAACCATTTATAGAAACTGTTGCTTCCTTCAAGTATGCATGCGTGTGCGAGGATAATTAATAAGATGTGTGATAAGCACCTTTAGCAATTTGAGGAAGTAAGCAAAGTAAATACAGAGGCAACAGCATACTTATGTATTTGTTTATTTATACTCATAGCTCCCTCCAAAATGAATGTGAGGAGGCAGGATTATAATTGTTCTAATTAGATTGCACCTTTCTCCTTTTGAAGTTTGCTAAATCTCATGAATTTGGGTTACATAAAAAAAGGATGAATTATATAGTCCCCTTATGCTTAACATGCTAGCTATTTTGGTTTCTTCTACTTTTTCTTTTTTTCTCCTTTCCCCTTACTTGCCTTTGCTCTTTCTATGTTCTTCTCTTTTTCCTCCGTTTTTATATCTCCTTTTGTTATTAGGAATTTGACTGATATATGATTAGAGATGCTTCCAATATAGTGTAACATAAAGTTTGGGAGAATAAAAAACGCACTGGATGACAAAATAGGGCTCCAAATCTATCCTGGCGGATTGTATCTGCTAAAAATGAAATTCAACAGTATTGAATGTGAGAAAGCAAACTAGAGCATGCAGCCAACTGCATAAAATTAAAGAAGAGGGTAAAAGGTTCTCTGCAGCAGTGTTTTAGTAAGCAGTGACTATAATTTTGGTCAATAATCTGAAATGACCACTAAAGTAATAAACACCCTGAGCCTGCAATGATTAAGGAAAAATTAAGGTCAGAATGTCACACTTTCATCAAGAGTGAGACTGTGATTTTTTTTTTAGCTGATGCGATGTTCAAGTATTGTGTTTATATTTAAGACTCTACTTAAACGGGGTTATTCCTGCTAGATGTGCTCGACTTGGTGACAGTAGAATGAGGTTGGTACTCAGACACTTTTGATATAAGTTAATGCCCTGCTTGAGGAAGACAAGCGTGTTTCCCTCAAATATTTTTTTTAAAGATTTTATTTATTTATTCGACAGAGATAGAGACAGCCAGAGAGAGAGGGAACACAAGCAGGGGGAGTGGGAAAGGAAGAAGCAGGCTCCCAGCGGAGGAGCCTGATGTGGGGCTCGATCCCATAACGCCAGGATCACGCCCTGAGCCGAAGGCAGATGCTTAACCGCTGTGCCACCCAGGCGCCCCTCCCTCAGATACTGATAGTGTTATCATATAAAGCCCCTAGTGGAGGAATTACAAAGCTTGGGTTGGTATGAGAAAGAGTTCAGATGAATATATAAGACTTACACAAAAATCAGACAAAAAACAGTATGGTCTGCCCCAGGTGGTGATGAGGTATCTAAACCACATTCAGATGGCCATTTGGTAAAAATTCTAGAATATTCTATATTCTCAAAGATGACTGGATTGTATGCCTTTTAGAATCTCCTCAGATTATGAATGCTGATAATTTTATGAAAGATCCATCTCACCCCGGGTCTCGATCCCAGGAGCTTGAGATCATGACCTGAGCCAAAATCAAGATTCGGAAGCTTAATGGGCTGAGCCACCCAGGAGCCCCCAAAATGGCCAGAATAACTTAAAAAACAGTAGCGATCATTAAAAATACTCCAAAACAACAAGAAGTGTGGCAACACATGGTAAATAGCATAATCCAATGTAATAAACTATAAAAACTGTTGCTCTTGCATTAAAGCAAAAATTAAGAAAAATCTGAAACAGGGGGAAGGTGCTGAAGGGATTGATTCCTGCTCCTCCTTCCCCATAGTAGCTGTAATGAAAAGTCAATAAAACCCTGCAAGTTGTCACTGAGAGAGAAAAACTGAGTAGATCTCTTTTATTGTTTTCTTTCCTGGAGGAGTAGTAAAGACGATGGCTGCTGGGAGAAAAGTGTGAAAGGGGGAAATGAACCTGGAGCCGAGGTTCCGCGGTGGAAATAAAGCTTCCAAAAACAGACAGTAAATTAGGAACCAGGAGCGTACCTCATTTTGAGAATGGGGTTTCTCCCGTTAACGTAATGAGCGCTGGTAAGGACATTTAGCAAAATAGCAGGACCCCTGATTTTCAAACTGTCAGCTTGGTTTACTGCTATATCTTCCCTCACAATTCCCTGTGTTATAGAATTGTGGATAGAGCAGAAATCATCTAGCTTTCTCAAACTGTGTCTGTGAACAAAACCCCCCAAAATCCAGGTAAAAAGAGAGCAGGCAAATAGTATGTGGACAGAAGGCTATGCTTTCAAAAAAATAAAGCAACAGTATCATCCAGAGGGAAAAAAGGACAACACTATGCAATGACCAATATTGTCATACGGAAAAAAAATCACTCAATTTAGAGAGGAAACTTCCCCAGTCACTTAATGATATGCAAATGAGTAAAAATGTGAAATCTGTTAAAGAAGAGCTCAAAAATAAAGAGATAAAACAGTTACATGCTGTGCAAGACAGAATAATGGCCCCTGAATGCTGTCCATGTCCTAATGGCTGGATTTTGTGAATATGTTACCTTGCATGCCCAGAGAGATTTTGTAGGTGTGCTGGAAGTTAAGGAGTTTGAGGAAGGGAAGTTATCCTGGATTATTTGAGTGGGTCCTATGTCATCACAAATGCCATTACAAGGGAAGGAGGGAGGAAGGGGAATCAGAGTTGAAGGAATAGAAGGATTTAGAGACGTTATGCCTCCAGCTTTGAGGATGGAGGAAGGTACCACAAGCAAAGGGATGTGGGTGGTCTCTAGAAGTGGAAAAATGTAAGCAAACATTGCCCGCTATTGCCTCCAGAAGGAAGACAACCCTGCTGACCATTTAAACAAACGGACTGAACTGTAAGACATTTGCATTTTTTGAAGCCACTAAGCTTGTCGGAATTTGTTAGAGCAGAAAGGGAAAACTAATGCAAAGAACATGAGGGAAAAATTGTGCACCTTAAAACAAAATTGAGGACCAAGTAAACATTGTTAAAATTTTTTAAAATGTCAGGGAAATGAACAGATACTACTGAAAGTTGATTTACTAAAAAGAAGGTGAGGTAAGTGATAATTATCAATACATATGAGCACAGACCAAAAGATTGAACAGATTAAGAAAGAAACAAGGCAAAGAGAAACCAGCATAGGGATAACAGGGTTCCTGGAAGAAAACATCCTATAAATACATACAAAATTTTGAAATTATGACATAATTTTCTTTCAAAGTCCATGGGCGTTGGTAAGCATTCTCAAACACAGAACATAAACTCATTTGAAAAATAATGAAGTTTAAGTGAATTTTATGGTTCAGTTTTCAGGAAGATGGAAATATACTTCTCCATATTCTTTCTGTTAAGTACAACTAAAACCCCTGGATATTATATAGAAAGAACTAAGAAGATTTTGAAAGGTAGAGAAAAAAAGGCAGACTGGCTGGGACCTTAGGATCAAAAGAATAACATGGTGGTGGGTTCTCAGAGTTTTCTTCTTGCTGCAAATATCCTTGACTTGGAGCTAAAGAAACCAGTAACCTAGAAATGACAACAGATGTGTAGATGTGTACAAGAAAGCCCCAACAAATGCCTTCTCTCCTTAGTGAACAGATTAGGAAAAGGACAGCCTAGCAAGATCAAAAACTTTGAATATCTACTCTATCCAGTAATATGCTGTAGAAAATTATATGCCCCCACCTCCCCATACTAATACCAGCCAAGAAAATTATATGACCCCACCTCTCCATACTAATACCAGCCACGATCAAGTGTGATTTCGCCTCATCATGTGGGAACTAGCCATCCAAGCTCCAAAACTTACGAGTTGGTATCATGGACAGTTAAGTAGGGAGCAGGATTTCATCTCTGTCAGCACTGAAGGGTATCCCTCTCAACCCCCCAAAACAGTGGAAACCCTGTGATTAACCTCTAACTCCAGGAAAAAAAAAAGTGAGTCCTATCTAAGATATTCAAGGAAAGAGAATGCACTGAAAGATTTCATATCCAGCACATTTAATTTTCAGATATAAGGGCCACAGACAAACTATCATGAACACACAAGACCTCAGGGTATACTTTTCCCATTAGCATTTTCTGATTGTATTAAATAGAGAATGCTCTTGAGATGACAATAAAAATTAGCAAAAATATATATATATATATATGTATATATTGCCATAAAGTCATAGAACCTCTAGAAGTGGCCATTAAATGTGTTTTCACCCATAAAACTAAAATTTAATGGTAATGATAAAAGAGACAATATAGGACATGATGCCAGTAGTAAGGTGGTAAATGTTGATAGCTGGTTTCTGGGAAGAAAAGCTGATTTGTGTTTGCTGATTTCTCTGGTGTAAATGCTCTCATTATAACCAATTTCAGGCTACCAACTTCAAGAATCTCCTGCTGGTAAGAGATGGGACAATTTGAGCATCTATAGAAATAATAACAGCAATAAAACCAAAGCACATCAAATGTGTTAATTCCATGAATTCATTATGATACTAAAAAATGAAACTCCTCTCCCCCCAACTTAATTGACCACGATTAGAAGATTATTATAAAGAATGAACTCATTTTGAAAACTTGTTTAAAAGAAGAAACAAGCATTTATTCTGCCTTTCTTATAAAGTCAGTACCTTGGGGAAAACAAAATAGCAGATGAGGAGAGGTGGATCTTTATAAAAAACATCCCATCTTATACATGAAAAAGGAATAATTTAAAATGTTAACCTTTTGTGATCCCTGAAAAATAGGGATCTAATACTGACCACTAATCACCGCCGACGTTACAAGGGGAGGCAACATTGATATCAGGTATCTCCTAAAGGAAGTACAGCATACCTCCTGTGAAATAGTCCTGCAAATGCTAGATCTAACTCCGAACTTAGAATAAATTTAGGAGAGAGGGGAATATGTTGACTGATGCCGTGGGAGTGCAAACAGCATGTCCAGACTACAGGGAACATATGGGACACAAAAAGACAAAAGAACAAAATAAAACAAATTTATGTCTTCAGAATAAATTGTAAGAAGGAAAAAAAAAACAGAGTGATAACTGTAAATCACAGGAAAACTTAAGAGACAAATTAACCAATCAAGATGTATACCTCTTGTTTGGATTTCAATTTGATCAAATTTACTATAAAAATAAAAAGAAGCATTGTAGGACAATCAATTAAATGTGTATATATTGTCTACATATTTGGCGATATTAGAAAATATTTTTTTAAATTTTGGGGGAGGGTGTGAAGATATTTCAGTTGTAAAGGTAGTGTTTTACACATATAAACTAAGATGGTATAGGTGAAGTAATGTTGTCTGAGATTTCTTTCAAAATAATTGGATGGTGTGTGAATTGTGTGAGATGAAGGAGAAAGTAAGAACTGGTCATGCTTTGATAATTGTTACACTTGGGTGATGTGTAGATGTGGATTCAAAATGCTATTTCCTTCACTATTGTGCGAGTTTGAAATTTTCTATAATAAAAAATTTTAAAAGATGACCTTCTGGCTATAAACTATAAAATTCTAGAACATCAAATTAGATAAGGTATTGTCTATATCTAATAATTCAGAAGAAACTGAAGCTAAGTGTTTTGGTGGCATTAGGCTATATGCTTGTTTGACCTCTCAAACTTTTTTCCAGTCTTGGCTGTACTTCATTTCTTTAGAAAGCAACATTATTTTTGTCTACAGTTCTACAATGCTTTTAAGATTGTAGTGCCAAGGAGCATTTTATTATGGTAACTCTAAGTGTGTCTTTGTTTTCAATATATCACTGCACTAGAGATAACTACACTTAAGACTACCCATTTTAGGTCACTTAATATACTACTTTCCCTCATTTAATGGCTAGAGATCAATATTATTATAGTAGACAAAAATCATAGATAACTCTGGCTTCTAGGTATTATTAAGGAGAATTACTGAACTCAAAATATTTTTTGGTAGTTGCTTTTGCTTTTTTTGTGGGAAACAAACTTGTTATCATATTGAAAAGAAATAATTCTTTTTTTTTATTATGATATGTTAGTCACCATACAGTACATCATTAGTTTTTGAAAACAAATAATTCTTGACCTCAAGGCTGTATGCTGCCATATCATTGATTTCAAAGCACTTAAAATTATTCTAAAATGTATGTTTTTAAAGGTAAGACAAATTTATTCCTTATATTTAATGAAGGAAGAAATACTGCCATTACCTTGGCTATATTTTTTAATGTTTTAATAAATACTGAAATAAAAATAACATTCATAACATACAAGTAAGGTAACAGAAAACAAAGGAACATTGGCATACCAGTTTTAAGAAACAGACTCTTACTACTTCCATTGAAGCCCGTTGAGATAATCTTTGCCCATCACAGTCCCCATCTTTGTAGAAGTGACCACTATCCTGAATTTTGCATTTATTCACTTTCTAAAAATTGTTTATTATGATATACCTTCATCAATATACTGTTTAGTTTTTTTAGGTTTTTAAGCATATATTAATGGAACCACATTTATATATTCTTCTAGACATTCTTTTTTATAAAAATTGTATTTCTGAAATTTACCCATGTTGATTAATTTTGCTGAAGTTGATTCATTGACATATCATAAAGTATTTCAATTTATAAATACACTACATTTTATTGATCTACTATTCAATAAATTTTGAATTTATTCAAAATAGGTGTGAATTTGATGTTTTTAAATTCTCCTAATATAAGTGTTTGTGTGAGCATTCTTTTTTTTTAAAGTTTTTATTTAAATTCCAGTTAGTTAACATACAGCATAATATTAGTTTCAGGTATATAATATAATGATTTAACACTTCCATACAAAACCAGGTATTCATCATGACAAGTGCACTCCTTAATCCCCATCACCTATTTCACCCAACCCTCCACCTCCCCTCTGGTAACCATCAGTTTGTTCTCTAATAGTTAAGAGTCTGTTTCTTGGTTTGCTTCTCTCTCTCTCTCTTTTTTCCCCTTTGTTAATTTTTTTTTTGTTTTGTAAATTCCACATATGAGTGAAATCCTATGGTGTTTGTCTTATTTCGCCTAGCATAATACTCTCTAGCTCCATCAATTTCTTTACAAATGGCAAGATTTCATTCATTTTTATGGCTGAATAATATTCCATTGTGTATATATGTATATATCTCTTCTTTCTCCATTAATCAGTTAATGGACATTTGGGCCATAATTTGGCTATTTTGATAATGCTGCTATAAACATCAAGGTATATGTAGCCCTTTGAATTAGTATTTTTGTATTCCTTGGGTAAATTTGTGCGATTACTGGATCTTAGGGTAGTTCTATTTTTTTTTTTTTTTAACTTTTTGAGGAATCTCCATACTGTTTTCCACAGTGGCTGCACCACTTTGCATTCCCACTAACACTGCAAGAGCATTCCCCTTTCTCCACATCCTCACTAGCACCTGTTGTTTCTTGTACTGTTGATTTTAGCCATTCTGACAGGTGTGAGATGATCTCTCACTGTCATTTTGATTTGTACTTTCCTGATTATCAGTGATGTTGAGCATCTTTTCATGTGTTTGTTGGCCACCTGTATGTCTTCTTTGGAAAAATGTCCATTCATGTCTTCCACCATTTTTGGTTTGGATTATTCACTTTTTGCGTGTTGAATTGTGTAAATTCTTTATAGATTTTCGATACTAATCCTTTATCAGCTATGTCATTTGCAAATATCTTCTTCCATTCTATAGGTTGCCTTTTAGTTTTGTTGATTGTTTCTTTTGCTGTGCAAGAGCTTTTTATTTTGATGAAGTACCAATAGTTTATGTTTGCTTGTGTTTTTCTTGCCTCAGGAGACCTATCTAGAAAGAAGTTGCTACAGCTGATGTCAAAGGAGTAACTGTGTTCTCCTGTAGGGTTTTCATTGTTTCATGTCTCACATTTGGGTCTTTAATACATTTTTGAATTTATTTTTGTGTATGATATAAGAAAGTCGTCTAGTTTCATTCTTTTGCATGTTGCCATCCAGTGTTCCCATCGCCATTTGTTGAAGAGACTTTTTCCCATTGGACGTTCTTTCCTGCTTTGTCAAAGATTAATTGACCGTGTAGTTGTGCATTCATTTCTGGGTTTCTATTCTGTTCCATTGATCTGTGTGTCTATTTTTGTGCCAGTACCATACTGTTTTGGTTCAAAGTTCGCCTTACTTTTCTTTTTCAAGATTGCTTTAGCTCTTTGGAGTCTTTTGTGGTTCCATACAAATTTTAGGATTTTTGTTCTAGTTATGTGAAAAATGCTGGTGGTAATTTGATAAAGATTGCACTAAGTGTGTAGATTGCTTTGGGTAGTATAAACATTTTAACAATATTTTTCTTCCAATCCATGAGCATGAAGTACAATTATAAGAGAATATTATGAAAAACTATATGCCAATGAATTGGACAACCTAGAAGAAATGTATAAATTCCTAGAAACATATGAAGTACGAAAACTGGAACAAGAAGAAATGGAAAACTTGAACAGACCAATAACCAGCAAAGAAACTGAATCAGTAATCAAAAACAACCAACAAACAAAAGTCCAGGGCCAGATGGCTCCACAGGTGAATTCTACCAAAAACTTAAGGAAGAATTAATACCTATTTTTCTCAAACTATTCCAAAAAATAGAAGAAGAAGGAAAACTTCCACATTTATTTTATGAGGCTAGCATTACCCTGATACCAAAACCAGATAAAGATTCCACTGAAAAAGCAAACTATGAACCGATATCCTTGATGAACATGGAAGCAAATTTTCTCAATAAAATACTAGTAAACAGAATGCAACAGTACATTTAAAAAATCATTCACCATGATCAGTGGATTTATCTTGGATTGCAGGGTGGTTCAATATTTGTAAATTAATCAACATGATACACCACGTTAATAAAAGAAAGGATAGGAACCATGTGATCATTTCAGTAGATGCAGAAAAATCATTTGACAATGTACAACATTCAACATCCATAGAAACCCTCAACAAAGTAGGTTTGGAGGGAACATACCTCAACATAATAAGGCCATCTGTGAAAAACCTAGAGCTAAGAACTTTTCCTGTATGATCAGGAACAGGATAAGGACGTCCAGTCTCACCACTGGTATTTACCATAGTCCTGGAAGTCCTGGCTACAGCAATCATACAACAACAACAACAACAAAAATAAAAGGCATCCAAATTGGCAAGGAAGAAGTGAAACTTACAGTATTTGCAGACGACATGATTGTCTATATAGAAAACCTGAAAAATGCCACCAAAAAGCTGCTAGAACTGATAAATGAATTCAGTAAAGTCACATGACACAAAATCAATGTACAGAAATCTGTTGCATTTCTATACACCAATAATGAAGCGGCAGAAAGAGAAATTAAAGAATCAATCCCATTTACAGTTGCACCCAAAACAATAAGATACCTAGCAATAAACCTAACCAAAGAGGTGAAAGACCTGTATTCTGAAAATTATAAAGATGAAAGAAATTGAAGAAGCACAAGAAATGGAAAGACATTACATGCTCATGAGCATTCTTGGTGCACCTGTAAAAGAATATATTTATCCAGAAATATGTCTGATTTATATGTACAATAGTTTATCTAGGATATAGGTCCAGATGTAGAATGACTGGAACACAAGGTAAGCACATTTTCAGCTTTATTAGAAAGTACAAAACTTTTTAACCAAGTGGTGGTAACTGATTTACACTTCCATCACAATACAAAGTTATTCCAAATCTGTACACCGACTTTAGCAACTGATATAGTCCAATCCATGCCAATTTAGTAGGTGTAAAATAGTTGCCATTGTGATTTTCATTTGTATTTCCCCAATTATTAGTGTCACTGAGTATCCCTTAATGTTATTTGTGTAGTTGTGTTCATATGGACTTGTTTATATTTTCCCCAGTTTTCTAACCTGGTTGTTTATCTTTTTCTTATTTATTTCTTAATTTTTAAAAATATTCTGTGTACTATTTTAATCTCAGTTAATGAGTTGTGAGTATTTTATTTTAGTCCATGACCTGTATGTAGGGGAGTTCACTATCCCAATTTAAACAATGGATCAATCATTCAGACAGATAATCAATGAGAAACACTGGACTCGAATACACATTAGATCAGATGAACCTAACAGACATATACAGAACTTTCCAACCAACAGCAGTAGAAAACACATGGAACATTCTCCAGACTAGATAATATCTTATGCTGTAAACCAAGTGATAAGAAATTTAAGATTGGGGCGCCTGGGTAGCGCAGTCGTTAGGCGGCTGCCTTCGGCTCAGGGCGTGATCCTGGCGTTCCGGATCGAGTCTCACATCGGGCTCCTCCACTGGGAGCCTGCTTCTTCCTCTCCCACTCCCCCTGCTGTGTTCCCTCTCTCGCTGGCTGTCTCTCTGTCACATAAATAAATAAAATCTTTAAAAAAGAAAAAAAAAAAAGAAATTTAAGATTGAAGTCGTATGAAGCATGTTTCCCAACAACAATGGTACAGAGCCAGAAATCAATTACAAGAGGAAAATTAGAAAATCCACAAATATATGGAGGCTAATTAACACACTGTAAAACAACTAATGGGTTAAAGAAGAAATAAAAAAGGAAACAAACAAAAAAAAATCTCGAAGAAAATGAAAACGAAAACACAAAGAGCAAAACTTTTGAGATGCCACAAAAACAGTTATTAGAGGGAAATTTATACTGAAAAATAGCTACATTATGAAAAAAAAAAGGTATCAAGTAAACAACCAAATTTTTTACATCAAGAAAATACAAAAAGAAAAAAGAAAGATCAAAATTAGTAGAAGAAAGAAAACAATAAAGATCAGAGCAGAAACAAATGGAATAGAAACTAGAAAGACAATAAAAAAGATCAAAGAAACTAAAAGCTATTTTCTGAAAAGATAAAACTGACAAACCTTGAGCTAGATTAACCAAGAAAAAAGAAGACTCAAATAAGTAAAATCAGAAATAAGGAGGACTTTTACAATCGAAAACCCAGAAATACAATCATAAAAAATAGTACTATGAACTATTATATACCAACAAATTAGATAAACTAGAAGAAATGGATAAATTTCTAGCAACATACAACCTAGCAAAAGCAAATCATGAAGAAATAGAGAATCTGAACAGATCAATAATGAGTAGAGAATCAATAATCAAAAGTTTCCTAACAAAGAGAAGTCCACAACTAGATGGCTTCACTGGTAAATTCTACCATATTTTCAAAGAATTAATACCAATCCTTTCCCAAACTCTCCCAAAATATTGAGGAAGAGGGAACATTTCCAAGCTCATTTTATGAGGCAAGCATTACCCTGATACCGATGTTAGACGAAGACACTATAAGAAAAAGAAATTACAAGTCAGTATCCCTGATGAACATAGATGCTTAGCAAAATATTCACAAACCAAGTTTAACAGCATATTAAAATGATCGTACGTCATGATCAAATAGGATTTACTCTGAAATGCAAGGATGGTTAAATATGTGCAAATGACAAATGTGAAATACCACATTAATTGAATAGAGGATAAAAATTATATGATCATCTTAATAAATGCTAAGAAGGTATTTGACAAAATTCAACATCCTTCCATGCTAAAACTCTCAACATATTGGCTATAGAAGGAATGTGCCTCAACATAATAAAGGCCACATGCAACAAGCCCACAGCTAACATGATACTCAACAGTGAAAAGCTAAAGATTTTCCTTTAAGATCAGAAACAAGACAAGGATGATCACTCTTACCACTTTTATTCAACACAATACTGGAAGTCCTAGCCAGAGAAATTAGGAAAGAAAGAGAAATAAAAAGCATCCAAATTGGAAAGGAAGATGTGAAATTGCAGATGACATAATTTTTCATGGAGAGAAAAAACTAAAAATTCAACCAAAAAATGCTAGAATTAGTAAATAAATTCAGTAAGTTGCAGGATACAAAATCATCATACTTTCTATACACTAAGAACAAACTATCAGAAAAAATATGAAAATAATCTCATTTACAACAGCTTCAAAAAAATAAGATATTTAGGAATAAATTTTACTGAGGAGTGAAGGACCATACACTTAAACCTATAAATATTGATGAAAGGAATTGTGGAAGTCACAACTAAACGAATAGATATTCCATTGACATGGATTAGAAAAATTAATATTGGTAACATGCCCATGCCACCCAAAACAATCTACAGATTTAATGTAATCCATACCAAAATTCCAATGGAATTTTTTACAGAAATAGAACAAACAATCCTAAAATTTGTGTTGAGCTGCAAAAGACCTCAAAAAGCCAAAGAAATCTTGAGAAAAAATAAAGTTGGGAGCATCACACTCCTGATTTCAAACTATATTACAAAACTATAGTAATCAAAACAGTGTGGTATTAGCATAAAAACAGACACACAGATCAGTGGAACACAACAGAAAACACAGAGATAAATCCACACATATATGGTCAATTAATTTTTGACAAGGCACAAAAAGTATTTAATGGAGAAAGGATGTTCTTTTCAAAAATGGTGTTGGGAAAATTGTACAGCTGCATGCAAAGTGGAATTAAACTGGACCTTTACCTAACAACATATACAAAAATCAAGCCACAACAAATTAATATGTAAATGAATTCAATAGTACACTGAATATATGACCTGAAGTTATAAAACTCCTAGAAGAAGATGAAAGTTCCTGGACATTGGTCTTGGCAATGATTTTTTGTATTTGGCACCAAAGCAAAGGCAATATATGGGACTAAATCAAACAAAAAAGCTGCACAGCAAAGGAAACCATCCACAAATGAAAAGCAACCTATGGAACGAGAGAAAATATGTACAAACCACATATCTAATAAGGGGATGATATCCAAAACATAAAAGAAACTACTACAACTCACAGGAAACAAACAGTCTGATTAAAAAAATTCACAAAAAGACTTGCATAGGCATTTTTCCAAAGGAAGATAAATGGCCAACAGGTACATGAAAACGTGCTAAACATTACTAATCATCGGGGAAATGCGAATCAAAACCATATTGAGATGTCCCCTCACATGTGTTAGGATGTCTATTATTCAATAGACAAGAGCTAATAAATGCTGGCAAGGATGTGGAAAAAAGAAATTCCTTATGTACCGTTGGCAGGAAAGTGAGAGGGTACAGCCATTATGAAATACAGTATGGAGGTTCCTCAAAAAATTAAGAATAGGACTACCGTATGATCCAGTAATGGCACTTCTGGGTATATATCCAGTGAAAATAGAGTCATAATCTCGAAGAGATATGTGTACTTCTCATTGTTTATTGCAGCATTATTCGCAGCCCAGGTATGAAAACAACCTTTGTGTCTCTCATTGGCTGGTTGATAAAGAAAATATGGCGATGGAATATTGATCAGCTTTAAAAAAGAAGACAATCCTGTCATTTGTGGCATAGATAAACGTGGAAGGCATTAGGCAAAGTGAAAAAAGCCAGACAGTGAAATACAAATACTGTATGGAATCACATATGTGGAATCCCCTCCACCCTGAAAAAAAAGTCAAGCTCATAGAAACAGAGTTGAATGGTAGTTGTCAGATTCTAGGGACTGGGGGAAATGGGAGGTTAATAAAGGATAGAAATTTTAGTTATAAATGATTAAGGTCTGAGGAGCTAATGTGTAACATGATGATTATAGTTGATATTACTGTAATGTATAATTGAGATTTGTTAAGAGGACATAACTCAAGTGTTCTAACTGAAAAAAAGAAAGTAAATATGTAGGTGTTAGGTGTTTTAATGAAATATTTGTGGAATCCTTTCACAATGTATGTGTGTGTGTATATATATTACCTATCATATATCTATCAAATTATCATGTTGTACACTTTAAATATATTATAATTTTTTTGTCAATTATACTTCATCAAGCTGAAAAAATTTCCTTATCTGAAGGTCATACAGATATTCTCCTATTTTGTCTTCTAAAAAATTTGTAAACATTTCTTATCATATTTTGCTTTTCAAATTTTTGGAATTAACTTTCGTTAAGGTGTCAAGTTTCCATACATAGTTTTGCTGTTTTATTTTTCTATCTCCACTTTTCCTATGTCCCATTGTATTACTTACAATAGCTTTAAAATAAGACTTTTTAACCTCATCGGAAGTAGTGTTTTTCTTAATTTATTTTTTATTCTTCAGACATGTTCTGGCTCTTCCTTTGTCTTAGTCTTTCACATGAAAACTAAAACAAAGCAAAACACCAAGTCTAAAACAAACATAACTGTGCTGGCATTTTGATCAGAATTTTATTGTACTTATTGAATAATATGCAGAGTATTGGTATCTAAACAATATTAACATTTTTATGAGCATGGTATATTTTCCATATATTTAAGTGTTTTTAAAGTGTCTTTCAATATAGTTTTATTTTTTCCACAAATTTTATGCATTTCTTCAGTTATATTTATTCCTGTGTACTTAAAATTTTGTTGTGATTTTAGATGGCTTCTTGCATTTTAATAACATGTAGTATATATATTCATTGCTGGTGCATCGAAATGGAATAATTCAAAATATTTTTTGAAAATAAAAACTTGGTAAATTATCTTATAAGTCCTAATCCTTATCTATAGATCCTTTTCAATTTTCTACGTAGACCATAGTTTTCTCTGCAAATACTGTTTTTTTTCCCTCTTATTTCTAGTCCTTCTACGTTTCATTTTCTTTCCTTATTTTTATTCCCTAACCAGAACTTTCAGCACAGTGTTTAAAAGTATCAGTGAAAGTATCTTTGTCTTACTTCTTTTCTTAAAGGGAATATAAACTTTTCACGTTGAGTAAGATGACTGCTGTGGGTTTTATATCCATTCCCTTTTTCAGATTAAAATATTCCCTTCCATTGCTAGTTTGTTGAGAATGATGCCTAAATGCCATATTTTAGCTAAATATTATCTGGCATCTTTTGGGATAATTTTATGATATATGTTGTTTTCTAATATCTTGTTTAGAGTTTTTTTCATCCTCAGTCATAGGGTACATTTTGCAGATACACTGGGCTATTTTTTCCTTATCTTTCTCCATCTGCTTCTGCCTTTTTAAGGTTAGGATGGCAGCATCATAAAATACGTTGGAGTGTTTTTCCGCCTTTTAAATATTCTGGAAAATTGTGTGTAAGTCTGAATATTTTTGTTCTTAGATCACATAAATAAAATTAACTGATTTTAGCATTTTGTTTGTAGGAAGATTTTAATTACTTTTTCAATTATTTTAGTGATTAAAACATTCAGCTTACCTATTGCTTCTTAATACATAGCGTACTTGTTTTAAATGTGGTCTGGAGACCAGAGACAATGTTTGACTCATATACAGTACCAGTGTTCGCATAGTTTTCTTGCTAATGAAGTTCCCGCATTTCATATTCCTTCACATTTAACTTGCTAACGAAGTGCTCTAATTGCAACGTATGCCTCTTTCTATATATTTCTTTTTGTCTCTCCCACGAGACATCATGTAATCAAAATTCACGCTAGATTCCGTGAAACACTTCATAGAAGAGTATAATGAAAAATAAAAACATATTTTCTATAAAACCTATGTATGTCAGTGAGCAGGATGCTGACTGTGCTGCTGCTGAATTTATGATTCAGGATATTAAGTCACACTACTATTTAAGATGAAGTTTAGAGGGTTTAGGGTATGTAACTCTGGGTAAGGAAATCTAGAAATTGAGACAGCTGAAGGGAAAACCTGCCGGGAGATAACTTGGAAGCTATAGCACGCTAGAGCAGGTTTTACTGGTGCCCTTTCTGTATGAGTGCACAGAAGCCTGATTTCCAACTGCTAGCACCTGCTTTTTTTTTTTTTTTCTCTTCCCCTCTTTTTCCTAAAGAGTTTGTCTGGCTGTTGGAGCCTTCTTAGCCCACCTGGCCTTTGGCTGTATCAGCAGATTCATGCCACTTCTCCTTCCTGGGGTCCTCAGCTAATGGGAATTGGTATATAAAAATATCTGAATTTTCTCTCCTTCTCGATGACATAATTCTGAAGTGAATGCTGTATAGTGGTTCCCAGAATTCCCCAGTTGTTGGAGGAGGTGATGGAGAGGACATGTTGACTCACAAGTGGGCAATAGGAGCCTCCTCACTTTCTTTCCTATCCTTGGAATGTGCATTCTCCTCACCCCTCCCACAGTGGGAGCCATTTTCAAGGATGTAGCCTTGAGAGAACAATGTGTTTCTGAGATCATACGGATGGTATATGTGAGTGAACCCGGTTAAGACCTCTGTATAAACTTTTTAAGACTTGGGTGACCTGGCGCAGAGATCTGCTCGTCTTGTGGCTGCCCACGACATGCCTTGTAAGTAAGTTCCCTATCCTATTACCATGTCCACCTACTAATCTGGAGTGGTCCACCTCTCTTCCATCTGTCCTTGCCCTCAGTGTTTTGGGGCCCAGTTAGTAAATCAACACCAGTGAGATTAAGCTACTGTTTCCCTAAGTGGTAACTTGATTTATACACTTTTTTTTTTCTTTTTGGCTGTCTTCTCCTTCATCTCATTTCCCTCATTCCCATCCATTTCCTATCTATGTTCCCTGGAATTATATTCCAAATAAACTAATTGTACTTGAATACCTTTCTCAGGACCAGCTTATCTGGAAACCCCACAAAGGCAGAAGTTTTCCTAGAAAACGGGTCCTCAGGATGGTTTTGTGTAATTGGACAACTTGCTAGACAAATGATCACAGAACTTCCATTTTTGATCCTGGGTGATGATAATCTCTGGCATGTTTTGTTTTTGTTTTTGTTTTTTTAAAAGCTTTATTTTTTAAAGACGGGGGTGGGGAGGGACAAATGAAGAGAAAGAGAATCTCAAGCAGACTCCCCCCTGAGAGTGAACCCTGACAAGGGGCTTCATCCCAGGACCCTGAGATCACAACCTGAGCTGAAACCGAGAGTCTGATGCTTAACTGACTGAGCCACCCAGATGCTCCTCTGGTCCTTTTTTACATCGCAGTTACTAAGAATTTTCTCTGGAGTGAATCGAAGTGGGATGCGGGTTTAAGAGGGTAGACTATGCCATATTTCTAGCATCTGAGTGTTATCGAAACAATGTTTATTAGAAGGCCCATGGAATTGGTTTGTTTTGGTCAAGTGTCATCAATAACCAAGAAAGCAAATATGCAACTCATGTCACCCAGTTCCCAACTCAGGATGTGGTGAGAGAGCTAGAAGTCCTCTGGGACTATTGACAGAGGTCCTCATCTACTGCAGGCAAGAAAAAATAAAAAATAGAGGTGGATGGCAGACGTTAATTCCCAGGATCTTTAGGTCTATTATCACTCTCTTTGATGTTCTTATATGTTTTTCACTTCTGTTAAAGAAACGAAATTATTTTTAAGACATGGAAAGTCAGGTACTTTGTAGTCCCACATAGAAAGCCATTTACTTTGATTATGTAGTTCTTGTGATGGCTAAATATATTTCTTCAGAAGCCTTCATATCAGATGTAATCAGGACTAATAGATGACTGGTTAATCAAAACGTCTGTTGAAATTTCCCCTAGGAAATTGGTGAAGTAAGAGACAATTATTTCTTTCAGTTTAACTTAAACCATGTGAATATTCCTGCCCATATCGGTATATTTGGAGGGCCAGGGCCGATGTTCAGAGGATGAGGCCATCCATATTTTATCAGTTTACGTAGCTTTTAACTTGATAAAGATGCCACTACCTGAAAGTGGCTTATTTGCCTCATGCACATTCAGCGTATTAAGGGTCAGTACTGTCAATTTTGCTGGTCAATTGCTTACGTAGAGGTCAATGAAAAGATCTTTTATTGTTTCACAGATGAATTTCATGGGCTTCTGAAAAGGAGTGTCTAGTACAGTTATGGTATAATAATCTAGCAAATGTGTTAGAGTGACAGGGTTTCTAAATACACCAAGATGTGAAAATGCTATAAATAATTGTTATTGCCAAATGAACATAATGATATAGAAGAATGATAAAAAATTAAGATTCCTATGGGTTGTCCTCTTTTCTTTCCTCTTTCCACAGTTTTTATTTAAGTTTTTGCCATTTCTTACTGGGATATTTGGGGTGGGGAATGCATTTTTTGCATTTGATACGGGTCTTGGTTGTATCCTAGTTTTGGGAACATGTGGGCAAATTACCAATCTGACCCTAAAATAGATATTATGATAGTTCCTAAATATTAGAAATGTTATAAGGACTATTAAGTGAGAGTCTATGTGTAAGTGGTAAGAATGGGGATAGGATTATTGAAAACACTCTGTAAAAATTAATTTTTATAATAATATTAATGGCGATATTACTTGCAAAGGTTACTCGTCTTAATAGTGCTATGATCCTGGATTATTTTTCTGAAGTTTTTATTTTTTTCCAATGAGACAATGAGGAGGCTACATTTTTTAGTATATGTTTTCTTCTATTTTGGTAGATTTTTAGAAAAGTAGATAAATTTTGTTTTTTTGTCTACCATTTAATATAAATATTTCTAAAATAAAGAGCAAGTTTAGAAAGGGAAAAAAAAAAACCAACTCCATGACACATTGTTAATACTGTTAGGTGTCGAGTAGGAAAAAAAAGAGTGTATATTAATAGATAGTATAATCTGATCTTTGTAAAAGCAAACAACACATCAGCCCACCCACCCAATCTCTATCCAGAATAAACACACAGATTTATATGTGCATGGATTTATACCAAGTTTTTATAACTGTTTTCCTCCAGAATTTAGACATGGAAGGGGTTGGAAGAGAAATTATTAATAATTAATTATTAATATGATAATATTATTAATATATATTTTTGAATTTGTCCACTGGTCAGAAGGACTCTTACTTTGATAATTTTAAATATATTTAGATTTTTCAGGTTATGAAAAGATAAAGTCATTTTGGAACATTCACAGGTAAAAGAGTGAGCAAATCATGCTATTTTAAAAACATTTATATTAAGAGAGTTAAGAAAACTTTTTAAAAAATTAAGAGGATAGGCCCTATTCCCCGATATTCTTTCCCATGACCCTTTTTTTTCTGTCTCAGCAGTTAAAATAGATGCCGTTTAGATATTTAAACAGTTTCACATCGTGAATGTTACTTTAAATACTTTCCTGTAATCATTTCAGAAAATTAAATTGACTGCTAGCAAATATCAGTTTTCTTCTGGATATAAGCATTTGACAGAATAAAAAATATTAGCTTTGCTCAGCATTTGCTTCAGAACTTCTTGGACTGGTGGTATCTACTCAAAGTAAGTGAAATCGGCAAAGGGCAAGTCTCTTATCTGTCAGTTGCTAACTTCTATGATTGGTATAAAGTAATGAGCCACATCCTTTGGGGAGCACATTTCTTCCAAGAAATGAGTCACTGTACATTCCATTAATATTTTCAGGTCCCTACAAAGATGGGGGTCTATCACCAAATATAATTTTATGAAGAAAGTTGATAAAATTGATTAAAATGGCATTTCAAAATAAAAAGACAATGGAAGTATTTTTTTTCATATTGTTTTAATATGCTAACTTAAAGACTAATACAAAAATTCAAAGGACTTTAGTAGTGTATTTTGTGACATCCTCAGTCTCCAAATATAAAATATAATCTATTTTGATAGTTCAGTTTGATTTCTAAAAAAGTTTTCAGAGAAAAGTCATACCGCATCTCTGACTGAATTAATTCGTTGCTGTGGTTCATCAGTCTGAAGTAGTCAAACTGGGGTGTACACATGGGTACGATCAGATTGCTCCAGAATTTGCTGGTGAGGGACCAGCCTCACAGAAATAATTTGCTTTATTTCCTTTTCCAGTTTTTTTCCAACGGTTACACTTTGGTTTACTTAATCTCCAAATAACAGTCTCTGCTCCAATCCCAGGCCTGGGAGTGAAGCCTGTCTCTACTGCCAAGGGCTGGAGGTCCGGTTGGGGGAGTGGTTTCAACACCTTACTTTGTCTCATGTGCTGTAGATACCTTGTCAGTTGTCCGGCAAAGATCTTGTGCTCCTGTGTTGGAATTGGCCTTGGCCTAGCTTGTGGCATCGTGGTCTGGCATTCTGGTTCAGAAATTCAGTCCTACTATGCTATACTCTGTTTTACCTTGAGAGTCTGCCCCACACTTGTGTTTCTCAAGGAACTAGGGCATTTTTATGTGTTTACCATCACTCCAAAAATGTCAAAGTCATCTCCCTTCCATTGTCTGTCTATGTGCAGTGGTGCCTTTCGGACAGGTTCTTTCTGCTTCCATGTCTTCCATATTGCTTGGCTCTTGATATTCTTTAATGGAACTCACTTACTGCTAAGAACTTCTTTTCACACCCTCTTGCTGGGTTCCCTTCTCAGTGACTTGTTGGACACCATTCCTTCTCAACAACTTCAGAGACCCTCTCACTATTTCCATAGCTTTTGTCACTTTAGAAAATTTTATTTTCTACATTTTATTTTATGGTTTCTGGTAACTATTCAGAATCAATCAAGGGTTATCAGCACTAATACCAAGAAATACTAAGAATGACAGTAAGAGCTTGTCCTCCTTTATGACTAAAATGTAAACAGTGTTCAGACAATGGGATTATGGGTGTTTATACTTTTAAAACAGTCTTTAATATCATTTTATTATTAGATGTGCTTCATACTTCTTTACTCACTCATCTCCATGGCACTAACGAGACCATATTGTTTGGATAGACCCTTATCTATTTTGTGCTTCTGTTTTAAAGTTCAAAGTTTATCTTACTTCATTGAACAATGACTGAATCTGAATTCCTGTTATAAAGATACTTGAGTTTCTTAGTGACTTTCAAAATAGAGAAGACTGATAATGAAACTAACTGAAAAAAATCCGTCCTTCTTTTATTTATATATTCCCTCGTGATATGTAATAAGTAATCAGCTAAGCCCTGAGGATATATATTTGAAGAATATCTTTAGTCTTGATATTCTCACAGTATAAAAGGGAAAGGCCAATTTGTAAACAGATAATTAGGATACAGTGTGCTTGGTAGTAAGGGAGAAAGTTATGATATTGCTAATGGAAAGACATTGCCCCAATCAGAAGCACTCTATCAATTACAGAGGTTGGAAATGGAATATCATTTGTTTTTTCAGATATTGATTCTTTCCAAACTTCAGGGTTTCTAGGATGTTTCCTTCATTGTATATCTCTTTTGTTCTATAGCAGGTTCTCTTCCAGAATCCTGACTCAACCACTGGTCAATAAGCACATGTTTACACAAAAAGCTGAGAGAAACTTGGTTCATTCAAAGTATATTTAACATCATGTCTTGTGAATTGCTTCCAGGACATATATATCTCTTCTTTTCTTTCCTTCATGTTTATTCTTCTCCATCAGATGCTTCTGCACCTGGTCTGCATTTCATGGGTGCTGAATACACAAGTGTAGTGGTTTTTAGAATCCTGACCATTTGCTAGTTGTATAACTTCGGGTGAATTACTAATTATTCTCAGCATCTTTTCATTCATGTGTAAAATGAGTTAATGTCAAATTTTCAGCATTCATATGCAATTAAATAAGGATGCGGAGTACTGTTTTATCTTGAAAACAGTAGAAACTAAGGAAGTTATCTTGATCTCCTTTCTCTCCTATTCAAATGACTTACCAAAATAACTTTGAAATGTATATTGGGACAAGTAGATGCAATATTCAGTGCACACATTGGCTTAAAATTCAGTTCAACTACTTTAAGAATAATGATAACTGTAATCTATAGTAAAAATCAAACTGCCTTCAAAAGGTCAGAAAACAATTCTAATAGCTTTTCCACATAGACGTTTTCAACATAGAAATGCATAGAAGTTAAAACAACAAAAATGCAATAATAATCAAAGTCTGATTGAGCTTTGGAAATCAACAATATGTATGTTTCTCCTTCTTTCTGGAAAGTTCAAGTACATAATACAGTTTGAACATTCACTGTAGACTAGCGACATGCTACATGCTATTCCTAAATGAGTTAGGTTAAGTCATCCTCTTATACAAGTTAAATTTGGTATTTATGCAGGCACATAGAGTAGAGGCTCTGGAGAAATCTGAACAGATAGCAGTATAAACATTTGCCTTTGGAGAAATCCAGGGATGATTCAAAGAATTGCTGTAGGAACTGAACCTTTGGAAGTCATTTGAAAATGGAGGAGGTAAGAGAAGCAGGAGAAGAATTAAAACACAAATGGGGTTCCTGGGTGGCTTAGTTGGTTAAGTGCCTGATTCTTGATTTTGGCTTAGGTCATGATCTCAAGGTAGTGAGATTGAGTCCTATGTAGGGCTCTGTGCTTAGCAGGGAGTCTGCTTGAAATTCTCTCTCTCCCTCTGCACCGTCCCCAATACTCTCTTTCTCTCAAATTAAAACACACACACACACACACACACACACACACACACACACACACACAGCCAAAAACCAAAAAACATAGCCAGGAATAAAAAAACAAAAACAAAAAACAAAAAAGTGAGGAAGAGGGAAGGAAGAGATGAAGAGGTGAGAAAAAAAAAAGACATATTAATGGGTCAAATGGTGAATCAATTCTGTTTGCTTGAGCTAACAAGTGGAAAAAATTTGCCTTGAATTTTTGAAACAGTCTCGGCACACACAACCTTCTAATCCTGATAGAGTTTTACTATGGTAAAGAAAAGGTAAATATGAGATGTCAGAATTCTCTTTTTCTATAGAAACTGTAAAAAACAGTTGGAATTTGGACAAATCAAAGGATCCCAGTCAGCTCAAGAGGTTGACAAATATTTTGTCCCTATCCATATTGTCATTATCCTCATCAACGTCATCATCATCATCATCATTTCAGGTGATAGACTGTAACATGACTAAGAACTACTGATCCTGTTTTCAAGGGGATCAGCATTCTTGTGAGGCAGATACTCAGGTAAGACACACTTAAAATCACATTGTATGTTCTTACTAGAAATAGGAACAGTAAGACATAGGAAACAGAGAAGAAGATTTATTCCAATTTGAGGACTTTGGGAAATTTTCCTGGAGATACAAAAAAAGGGAAATTTCATTTTGATAGAATTTATGGAGTTAACCAAGTATAGAAGGTTGGTAAGTTTCTAGGGAGTGGTGGCAGCAGGAGAAAAGTAACAACTGAATGAACCAGCATGGTGTGTATAAAGAAGTTAAAGAAGTTGGTTATTGTGAGAGCCAGGATTCAGAGACAGGAATTAAAGTTGGTAGATGTTAGGATATAGAAGACTTCATATGCGAAGATAAGGAGATTTGACAGGAAGGAGATTCTGTAGATTGAAGTCAAAAAACCAAGTTCTACAGACAGTCTCTTTTTGGAGGTCCACATTAAATAAATATTTAAAATTTGAGATTTTGTTTTAGAGTCAGATGCCAGTGCTTTGATGGCAGCACCTGTTCTTCATTTCCTCATGGCAGTAATCTCCGGGGGTGAGAAGGCTTCTCCTCAAGGCCTGTGTTCTCTGTTGTGCCACTGTGGCCATTCCTCACACAGAGTTTACACGTGCACTTCATAGCTTTATTCTTATCCTGCCCCAACTACACATTTGTCTTTGTTAGTTCTACTCTTAATGTTGGTTATCTACGTGAGCAAAAACTATTAATGTATCTTAATTTCTGGCATGATATGTTTAATTGGGGAGTTTGTGGAAAGGCCAGAAGGAGAGCAAAAAAGGACAGAACATTTAGAAGTTTGTAATCATTAATGTGATGCTTAACTAGAAATTGCTTAAATTTAGCACATTGCAGGCATTTGCTGAGTGTGAGGGAAAGAGAGGAAGCTATGATGACAATTAGTTTTATGGATTGGATGACTAGATTGATGATAAGACTCATAACTAAGATAGAAAACACAAGAGTAGATTTGAAGGAGAGAGAGAGATGTATTCAATTTTGGATAAGCTGGGTTTGAAGTTCCTGGGGCTCAGGTGAGCAGTGAGTTGTACTTATAAGACAGAAGCTCAGTGGAAGGGCCAATACTAAGATTATAATTCTAGGAGTTACTTTAAATGAGTGGTATTTGAAACCATGAAAATAGGTCAAGTCTTGAAAGTGACAATAGAGGAAGAGAAAATCCTGTAAAGTGGGAAATGGGAAACAGAAAGAGAGACATAGATTAATACATGAAAAAAATGAAGGCGTCAGAGAATTATAGATAAAATCAGAAAAAAGTATCCTTCATCATCTGAGACTATGTGGTTCCTGAGTTCAGCTAGCAGGAGTTTGGATGGTAAGGAGTATCTTTAGCTCAGAGCATTCAAGGGCGTATGGAATTTTAGGCAGTTAGTGGTTAGTAGTTCCAAAGTCGTAAGAGCTGAAATGCAATCATATAGAAATTATGGTGATCTTTACTTGAGTAATTTCAATGTAGTGATGGAGACAGAAGCCAGAAGCCAGAATCCAGGAGGGTGAGAAGTAAATGGAAGATGCCTAGAGTGAGTGAGAATAAACTACTTTCAAGAAACTTGACTGACAAGAGAAAGTAAAAATAAATAAAAAACCAGAGCAATATTAAGATTTGGATGAAAGATTTAGGATAAGGGGCTTACATTATGTGAAAGAGACTGGGACATGCTAATTATATACTTACAGAAATCTTTTGCATGGATTCAAAACCTAGAAACCCAGAGTAATTCTAAATATGATAAAGGGTAACCCTTTATTATTGAGGTTTTTGCTATTTATCATTTTTAAAATTATTATTTATTTATTTATTTATTTATTTATTTATTGCCATCTACCATTTTTTAAATTCTGTTCTACCATTTTAAAAAATCTGAGAGGGTGCCTGGGTGGCTCAGTCAGTTAAGTGTCCAACTCTTGATTTCAGCTTAGGTCATGATCTCAGGTTGTGAGATGGAGCCTGGCATTGGGCATGGTGCCTGCTTAAGATTCTCCCTCTCCCTTTCCTTCTGATCCTCCCCACCCCCCTGGCATGTGCGACCTCTCTCTCTCTCTCACTCTCTGTCTCTTTCTGTCAAATAAATAATCCAAGAAATTTTGTTTGATTATTCGTACCTGCATGAACATACCACATACATTGTTTCTGCTGCTAATAGCTTTAGTGATGGACAGAGAGGCCCTGGTCTTTAAGGGCAACACATTCTATTCTTATGCAGCTCTAACTTTCCTCTTATTCTTCTTATGTTAATTCCAAGTCTGCTTCTTCTGTTTCCACTTCTGGCTCTAGTTCTGTTTTTAGAAGCCAGATAGAGTAAGACTAATCTATCTTTTATAAAAAGTCCTTTAGATATTTGAAAAATAACTCGCATGCTTCCTCTTTTATTCAGCTCCTTTCTAAGCTACATGGAAATTTCTACACTTAGCTCCTATTTGAGATATTTTCAGGTCTCTCACTAGCTTTAGCTCTTATTTCTTCTTCTTCCTCTTAATTTGCTCTGGCTTATCAATATGTTTAAATAACGTTGAATTGTACATAATACTCCAAGTTTGGTTTGTGTAGCACAAAGTTGGTCTACCTGTTTCATTGTAGGGAGATTATTCCTTTATTTAAACTTTTAAGATTTGCTAGCTATTGTAAGCAACCATCTCACACCTTAGCTCATTAGGAGATTTGCAGCCACAGATAATTTTCACATTAACTCATGCCAAGTACTTTTTCTTCCTCCATAGACTTATGTTACGTT
Organism: Ursus arctos; assembly: GCF_023065955.2. Classification (NCBI taxonomy): domain Eukaryota; kingdom Metazoa; phylum Chordata; class Mammalia; order Carnivora; family Ursidae; genus Ursus; species Ursus arctos. The sequence continues at coordinate 21,293,552 of NW_026622852.1, forward strand.
AGTTATTTTTGAGCTTAAAAGTATAAATGTACATTTTCTTATCTTCACATTAGCCCGGGACTTCAGTTTCTCGTTGTCGTATTGGATCTTGATTTTGTCACTATATTATTTGCTCTCTACCTACTTTGTTGTCTCCTGAAAATATGATAAATTTCCTTTTGTGTTCTCATCTAATGCATGGAACAAAAATGATAGATGGGCGAGGACAAGGCCACAACTTTGTGGTGTTTCCCTGGAGATTTATCCTAAGGTTGACGTGGATGTCTTACTTAACCCTATTATGTTTACTAAGGCATTTGTGAATTCACCTAACAATATTTCCCAACTCACATTTCAAAAACAACCTATTAACATATGTGAACACTTTATTCAAGTGTCCAACTGTTTTGTCAAACTAGTGAAAAATTATCAAACAGGAAATTATGATTGTGTAAGATTCATTTTGGGTAAATATTCATGGGTTTCTTAGGATTCATGGTTCTTTTCAAGTAATAGTAGTTTATATTTATATGGTGCTTGGCTTTTCTAAAGTGATTTGACATGCAATTTTCCAGAATGGACACATTGTACTAAGTTCACAGGCTTTCGAGTCTAGCAAATGAATTAAAATATCTGGCTTTGGTATATATTAGCTCCATGTCCAAGAAATATCTAAACTTACACTATATAAGAGGGAACAATAAATGGTTCACAAGATTATTATTAAGATTTAATGAGAATTTATATAAAGTATCTAGTCCAGGACCTAGCCCACAGTGTGTATGGCACTTTAAATTTCTTAATTTTTTTTATGTCAGTATAATTGACACACAATTTACATTAGGTTTAGGTGTACAACATAGTGATTCACCTTCTCTATATGTTATGCTATGGTGTAGTTACCATCTGTCACACAATGCTATTATAATATCTCTGACCATATTTCCTATGCTATGCCTTTTATTCCCATTACTTACTCATTCCATAGCTGGACGCCTGTATCTTCCACTCCCCTTCACCCATTTTGCTCATCCACCCACCCCTTTCCTTCTGGCAACCATCAGTTTGTTCTCTGTTTTTAAAGATCTGATTCTACTTTTTGTTTATTTGTTTATTCACTTGTTAATTTAAGATTCCACATATGAGTGAAATCATATGGTATCTGTCTTTCTCAGTCTGACTTAATTCACTTAGTACAATAACCTCTAGGTCCATCCATGTTGTCACAAATGGCACAATCTCACCCTTTTCCTAACTGCATAATATTCCATTATATATTTAATACACATGCACACAAACAGCACATCTTCCTTATCCTTTTATCTACCAGTGAACATTTCAGTTGCTTCTAGATCTTGATTATTGTAAATAATGCTTCAATAGACATAGGAGTGCACATATCTTTTCAAATTAATGTTTTCATCTTCTCTGGATAATTACCTAGCCATGCAATTATTGGATCATATGGCATATTAGAACTGATGGTTATAATAGATTTATACAGAACATTCCACCCCCAAACAGCAGAATACACATCCTTTCCAAGTGCACATGGAACATTCTCCATAATAGACTACATGTTAAGCCACAAAACAAGCCTCAATAAATTTAAGAAGACTGAAGCCACACCGCGCATCTTTTCTAACTACAGTGGTATGAAACTAGAAATCAGTCAGAAGAAAAAAATTGGAAAAAAAACACAAGTATGTGGAGGCTAAACAATGTGATACTAAACAAGCAATAGGTCAATGAAGCAATCAAAGAAGAAGTTAAAAAAAATACATGGAGAAAAATGAAAGTGAAAACACAATGGTCCCAAATCTTTGGGGTGCAGTGAAAGCAGTTCTAAGAGGGAAGTATATGGTGGTATAGGAAATATATGGTGATACAGGCCTACACCAAGAAACAAGAAAAAGCTCAATTGAACAATCTAACCTTAACCTAAAGGAACTAGAAAAAGAATAAACAGGCCCCAAGGTGAGTAGAAAGGACACATTAAATTTTTTACTTTCAACACCAAGATACTCAGAGTAACTGCACTGAGTATTCAGACTGAGTTTGTGTACATTTTGAAGGTGAATAAAAAAGTTTAGATTGTTTTATTATTCTTTCAACATTTGTTGAATGCTTTCTAGGTGTTTGGTACCCTTATGCATTGGATATAATGAATTATGAGATGCAGGCTTAGGTACCCTGGGAAAATAGAGAATGTATAGCCTTAACTAGATTTTGAACACCAATTGGCTAAGAGTTGACATAGTGTTTTGACAGTTCAGTGATTGTCTCTATTATAGACATTTTGTAAATATTCACAATGAATGTCCTAAGTCCTTTTTTATGTAGGTATACTCTATAATAAAAACTTCTTGTGTTGAGCTCCAAAGAGTAATATGTTGGGGCAACAACGTGTGGCACATTAAATGCCTAAAGACCAGCTTTAATGAGTCATTAAAGATTATTTATAATCAGCATATGAAGTCTATGTAATTAGATACTTTTAATGTATTTATGGGGCTCAAATAATTTTTTTAACCGAGTAAAATATTTTCCTCCTGATTAAAAATACTCTTTGTTGATTACCCATTTTTATAGCTACATAGCCTTAGCTTGGTCATAAACACAGAACTAGTGCAATTACAATTCATGATGTTTGAATGTAATTCAAAATTGTCAAATTATGACCTTTTTCAAAAGAATAAATTTATCCCATTCAAATCCTATTGTCTGAGAAAATGAATAATATTGTACAACTATGGAAAACTGTCAGGATAGATAATAATTTAGTAGTTATATTTAATAGCACTGACTAGAAAGATAACTGAAAATATGGTTTAACATGACAAATCTGTTTTGTTTTTTGCTAACTTAATCAAAACATACAGTATTTTTCCCTTGGAAAAATTTTAACTCCCTTGAAGTGAGATATGAAAAAAAATGCTAACACAGAACTTCCCGCTTTGAGAGGAAATGCACTCAGTGCTTTATATGAAGATACTATGTGGAACTTTCAGGTGCACTTTTAAAATAATAAACCCTGAGGTAAGACTTCCATCTATGCAGAGCGAATAGGTTGGTGAACCTCTATATACACACACACAGACACACACACACACAGACATACACACACACACACACACACACACACGCACACAAATGTTACATCAGACAGAATTCTGAAAAAAAAATGTGAACTCTGGGAGAATGATCAAAGGCAGAAGAGAAATTGAGAATAATTAGTTCTTGAAAACTGCTACAGCTTCAGGTAAGAAAAATGGGAGTCTTTAGCCTTTTTGCCTGGTGTTGCTCTATCCTCTATCTACTCCCACCTTTAGTTGGTGAGACTGGTTAATTTCTCAGCTTGGGGCTGGTTGCACAGACTTGCAGCTGTGCTGCCAGAGAGAGTGGACCCAATTTTGTGTAGAATGTGAGAACACAAGACTTTGCAGATAGAAGTGGTGAATATAGTGAGAAACCAATGAAAGAAAGCAGCATTTCTGACAGCATGAGGTGGTGATCCCAGTTGGAGTGAATGGTGGACCAGCTGGAATTTTATCAAGAGATTCTGAAAACAGGAGAGACACAGAATAGTCTCTAGATAAACTCTCTATGAATCCCTGACTTTCTAGGAAACTATACACATGACAGAGTCAAGTGGGAAGTGAATATAAGAGTTTTGAGAACTGCCTGATCTTTAAATGTGCTCACCAAACCACACAGATTGATTATCAGAGAGAAGTTCAAGATTTTTGAGCCAAAAATCATTGGTTAACTGTTAAGCCATGGAGATATAGCAGTGACCCCTAAATAACAAGACTTAAAATAATAAATAAAAAACCCTGTAGAATCCTATAGAGAAGAAGAAACAGGAGATATTGACATCCTATCTCTTGAGATTTACTATCTACGTGACTTGTGCTCGGTAAGAGGAAGATAATCGTGCCAACTACCTTGAGGGGTGTAGACTAAATTTATGAGTTAATACAGTTAAAACAATTAGAGTAATATCTGACACATAGTAGTTTTTCTATCATTTCTGTAGAAAGCAATGTGCTTTTGTGAAAACAAACAAAAACAAAACTCGAGAGCAGTTGCTTTCATTCAGATTAAGAGACAACAACAACAACAACAAAAACAGGAGAAGCAAATTTACACAATACAAAGTTTCTAGATTTAACTTGCTAGTTTTAGATCTTGTGAGTTTTACTACTCGTGAATGTAGGGTACTATCATTCATTCATTCAACAACAATGTGCTACTGTGTGTCAGAGACCATACAAGATGCTGGAAGTGTAGAATGATGACTCATGTGGGACTTATCAAAATAATGACACTGTGAAGTCAGATATTTCAAACATACTATAACTGTTTGATGTGAAGCAGGGTCTCACTTTTAGTCATCTGGCAAGATAGCTTAAAGGTAAAAGTAATCTTTCCTGTTAATATGTACTATCACTCTGGTAGTTGGTGACTAAATCCAATAGTTAAATATTGACCTGAGAATTAGGCTTATATTAAATTTAGTATTGCATGTGCCTTCAAATTATTTTTAAGTCAATGAACTAATAAATAGAAATGTTTACCAGAGTTGTTCTAATTTCTTTGAATTTCTATGACTTATTTTCTTCCATGGATTCAAGTGTTACTTCAGAGAGCATTGAATTATTAGGATTTGACTTTTAACTTGAGCACTTATTGAGAACATAATACCAGAGGGGAATCCATTGTGGTTTTCTCGGGGAGTGGTACTCATAATTCCTTCTGACTTTTCTTCAATCACCGGATGAATAATTAATACATTTCCAGTTTGACTTTTGAAGTCTTATCTATAAGGAATGGTCAGAACAGAGGTTGCAGTTTCTGTTGATAATAATAACCCATAATATCTTTGTTTCTGTCCAGTTTTCCCTTGACCTTTAGACTCACATAGTTACTGGACTACTTGACATTTCCAAATGGATGCTTCATAGAAATATCAAACAATATTTTCCAAAAGGAACTCCTGATCTCATCCAACAAACCTGATCCTCTTCTGGGATTTCCTCATTTCAGTAATTGTTAAAGCCACCCACCAAGATGCTCAAACTGGAAACTTTAGTGACTTCCTTAATCTCCCAAGTGAATCAAGCTACAGCTCCTATTGTTTCTGTCTTCTAAATATATCTCTTGCACAATCATTTTTCTCTATTTACTCTATGACTGTTTGAATTCAAACTACTTAAATTATATATTAGAACTTTCCCCCTAACTGGTCTATCTTTAAATGTCACCCTCATCTAAATCCTTTTTAAAACATAGCAATCAGAGTCATCATTTTAGATTATGAATTAGACAGTGTTATTCTCCTTTTTAAAAAAACAAACAAAAAACTTCAACACCTTCCAATTCCATGTGGTCACCCAATTGCAAATACAAATTCCTTACCATGGCTTATTAGATTGCACGCAATCTGGCCCCTGTATCCTTTTTTTTTTTTTAAGATTTATTTATTTATTTGAGGGAGAGAGAGATAGAATGCAGAGGGGAAGGGTAGAGGGAGAGGGAGTGGGAGAGAGAGAATCTCAAGAAGACCTCCCCGCTGAGTGTGGAGCCTGACACAGGCTCGATCTCACAACCCCAAGGTCACAAACTGAGCCAAAATCAAGAGTAGGACACCCAACTGAGGCACCTAGGCACCAACCCCTGCCCCCGTACACCTTTAAAATATTCTTTCTCCTCTTTCTTCCATGTGTATTCTGGTCACCTTGGCCTTCTTTCAGTGTCTCATTTTTTCAGTTCCTTTCTCACCTCAATGCTTGTCTTATAGTTTTGTTTTTTTCTGAAAAAACCTTTTTTCTGTGAGTCTCAGTTTAAAATTTATTTTACAAAAATCTTTCCCAAACCATGGTAAGTGGCCTAATCCCTCTTTATTATCTTATATTACTCTCCCCTCAGTTATCTTTTTAGTAATTCAGGTTTTAATATGCATTGTATATACTCATCTATATTGATATATTACTAAGTTGCAACATAATTGCTCTTAGGAGAAGGGCCAAAACAGCATATTTAGCATCTATTTCTTCATAATTTCTAGGGATTATGCCTCTCTAATAAACAAAGCAACCCCACAAAACAAAAATGTACTCACTAAGCAATATATATTCATAATGCATAATGAACACAAATAATTTGATTAAACACTGTTTAAGTCATGCCCCGTAGATAGTAGCTGTAAGCTAGGCACTCAGAAAAGTGGCAGTTGTACGTTCCCAAGCCTGTGTCTGGGTATCGCCTAAAATCCAGGGCCCTGCACTGATCAACACAATACATGGGTTAGTCAGCCTCTCCAAATACAAGGCTCACTTCAGAATGGAACCTCCGGTGCAGGATATTTCAGAAAAAAGATCAACACATGAATAATTGACACATTTCAGATTTGACTTTTGAAGTCTTATCTACAAGGAATGGTCAGGAAAGAGGTTGCAGTTTCTGTTGGTCGTAATATCTCATAATATTTTTGTTTTTGTACAGTTCTCCTTTGACCTTTGTTTGAAAATATTTGAAAATTCTGAATTTGTGGAGAGATTACATTTTTAAATAATGGCATAGAAATGGAAAAAAGTAATATATCTTAATTTAATTTACTTTATATATCTAGTCATTTTATTAGATTCAAAGTATAAAAATTATATCTAGTGTATTTGATTTACTCATGAAATTAAAATGGTTAGCATATTAAATTTATTTATTTATTTTAAAGATTTTATTTATTTATTTGACACAGAGAGAGACAGCCAGCAAGAGAGGGAACACGAGCAGGGGGAGTGGGAGAGGAAGAAGCAGGCTCCCAGCAGAGCAGGGAGCCTGACACAGGGCTCGATCCCAGAACTCCGGGATCACACCCTGAGCCAAAGGCAGACGCTTAAGGACTGAGCCACCCAGGCACCCCGGCATATTAAATTTAAAAGGATAGTTTGTTTAGACTCTAATTCCAAATTTGCTAGTGGAATTTATTTCTAGATGTGTTTAATTGTTACAAATGGCACTGCAAGCTGCTGATCTTAGGAAATTGAACATCTTTTAGTTTTTACCTATTTATCTGAAGTAAACAACCAAGATTAAGAAACCATCAGTATTGTAACTAACCAAATAAAGTCATTATGTTTTGTGGACATAGTATTTCCCATGTTGTTAAACAGATGTAGAGATATACAATTTCATTAAGAGAGCTAAGATATAAAAGAATATGTAAATATATATTTATCCATCGGTCTGGCCAGAAGAATCTAGAATGAAACATGGAGTTGTAACATGGGCATGAAGTAGGAGGAAAGTATCCTCAGATGGTGAGAGGAATTCTGGAGGCAGGAAGGGCAGAGCCCAGCTGGGAGATCAGAACAGACAGTTCATTGTAGAGGTAAAAGATGATGGGGAAGGTGATGCGATTTTACTGATTACATACCATAAGCCCAGAACTGAGCTAGATAGTTTAAGGGTAAGTTACTTTACTTTACTGTTTGCAACAATTCTTTTATGTTAATATTATTTTCCTTAACCTGTAAGAGACCTGAAGCTCGGTAAGTTAAACTTGTTTGCTCAAGTTCACACACACACACACACACACACACACACACACACACACACACACACACGGGTGGGCCCCAAACCAAGCCCTTTCCATCAGCTAAGCCAACACCTTGGCTATTTCCAGAAAAGGGAGCCAAGAAATAAGACTACGTCAAACCAAGATGTAGAGAGGTAGCCACTACCGCTATGTATGAGGCACACCTGGCAAATAAGAGAAGCAAAGTCTTATCCCCACAGATTGTACAATCTAGTACGAGATATAAAAAATGAAAAGCAAAGATAGCAATTAATATATTACATAGATAGTATGTAGTTATAGGGGCTTTGAAGAAAACTATAACTGTCGAAGAAGATAGAGTGTGACAGGTGGTACAAAATGGCCATTTAAAATAAAGCAGCTAGGAATGGCTCTCTGAAAAGCAAATATTTGACCAGAGAAGTCAGGAAGTAAGGAAGGGAAGGGAAGAGCTGGGACAGTGGTGTTCTGGGCAGTCAAGCTGCTAGTGCCATGAGAGACATTTGAAGGAATGTGTTTGAGGTATATCTGAGGGACGTTAGGAATAGTGTGGTTAGAAGTGAATGAGGGAGGCAGACAGGCCTGAAGATAAGTTTAGAGAAAAAGGAAGCAGCTGGTTTATCGAAGTCTCCACAGGCTGTGGTGAGGAGTTTGTGTTTTATTTTATGTGGTACGAAGCTTTCGGATTTTGAGCAGGAGGTGTCAGGAGCCGACTTAAATCAAGCACCACTTTTGCTGCTTTGTGAAGAACGGAAGAAGGGTCAGAGCAGGAAGAGCAGTTAGGTCCAAGAGAGACGGTAGTGGCTTGGAATGGGGTGGTAGGTGTGCATATAGCGGCAAGTAGTCATATCTGAGATGCATTTTGATGTTATAGACATCCTATGGCTGTAATAGCAGCAAAGAGAGAGACTATAACAGGCTTTCTCAGAATTCCATTGTCTATATTGTTGCCGCTCTAGTTGACTGTGATTTCACCTCTATCACCCTCAAAGGTTCAAAAGATACTGTAAAGGAATCATGCAATCTTGGATATCCCCATTTTCCAAGCTCCAGTGTTCTCATTGAAAATACCCTTTGCCGTGATGCTAATTACCTTCAGTATATGAATGGTCACTCTTAGGGGCTTCTGCTTTGCAGTTCTCTCGTTTTGATCTCAGTAGAAGTTTCACAAAACTAAAGGATTTTGCACAGTTCTTCTCTTGTCTTTAAAATTATTTAGTTTATTTCTTGGAGAGGTGGAATTTCCACACAGCTGAATGAGTTTTGTCATTGCTTTTACACTTTTTTTGCTTTCATTTTCTCGGGAGGAATCCAATGCTCTCTCTCGTGCGGTTCTTGGGGGTGTTGTGGGAAAAAGATATTAACTAGTATTCTTGGGACTTTCCCAAATGCTAAGTTTGGGACAAAGCATCTTTTTTTTTTTTTTTTTTTAAGATTTTATTTATTTATTTGACAGAGATAGAGACAGCCAGTGAGAGAGGAAACACAAGCAGGGGAGTGGGAGAGGAAGAAGCAGGCTCATAGTGGAGGAGCCTGACGTGGGGCTCAATCCCGTAACGCCGGGATCACGCCCTGAGCCGAAGGCAGACGCTTAACCGCTGTGCCACCCAGGCGCCCCTGGGACAAAGCATCTTGTTCACATTACTTCACATTAACTTGAATAACCCTCATAAGTTTGTACTGTTTTCATTCATAGAGGAGAACATTGAGGCTGAGATTTTAAATATCCTGATCAGCTTCACACCAGAAAGCGGTGGAGTCAGGATTTGAAATTTTCCCTATAATACCCCTCCAACTGCAAAGCACAAATTCTTTTTGTTGCAGTTGCTTGGCAGATCCCAGACTAAATTCCTGGAGCAACCCCTAAAGGAATGCCTTTTTTCCTCCAGCACTTTAAAGTTCCTTTCTGACATCCAGGCTAACTGTGCTGCTGATTTCGTAATCCAGTCAAATGCAGCAGCAGTTTTATACTTCTGCCTTTGAATCACAGATCCAAGAAACTGGCAGCAGCATGAATTCCTCAGTGTAAAAGAATTGTAATGATCTGACTTTGTCGATGGGTTGACACCAAATTCTTTTAGTCACAGAAGACTTTTTTATTTTTTTGTTAGAAATAAAAATAGCGGCAGAGGAGTGAATCGAGGAGTAATATAAGAAAAAATTTAACTGAGAAAATTATTACTTTTTGAGAAAATTATTTTTATAAAAGATTTATAATAAAAATGTAACTTTCCATTCCTAGATCCAACTACCAAAAACAAAACAAAACAAAAAAAACCTCCTTCAATATTTACTATTCCTATCACTTCCCTTTTCTCTCCTCAAGTCTGCTCTAAAATAGCATTCATAACCTGCTCCAAATTGTGTTGTTTTGAACCTCCTCTTCTAAGAAAGGAAGAAGCAAGAATTTTCTCAGTTAGTGACAACTTGACCATACTCAAGGATAAACCAATTAAGGAGAAATGGTTTTATTAACCTATTTTTATCCTACGTCTTAGTTTTTCTAATTCATATAAACCCATGAATATTTTACTACGACTATAAAAAGAAATATCAAATTTTACATAATGGTTACAACCTAAGAAAACCACTCAGTTCAGTTCAATAGTGAGCACTTAATAGGGGCTTTGGCTGAGGAACAACTCTTGAGGAATTTATGGTCTATTGAAGAACAAACATATAAAGAGAAAAAAAAATTATGTCTTGTGGTACAAATGCTATGAGACTCCCAAGTTGCTAATTTTCTCAGCTTGAAAATTCAAAACAAGACTTATTGGTGGGAATAACTAAAGATCAGATTTCTGACCTAGCAAACTGCTTGAAATAAGCAATCTAGGGCATGAGGTATTGTTAGTATTCTGCTTCCTGCATTCTCCTCCCAACCTCTAAGTGAGTGGGGCCCACTGAGCATATCTTCTTGCTACCAATGATGTAAGACAATGTGGTAAAGTGAGGTTAGTTGACACTCTGCTTTTCTCTCTTAACCATGGTGTATGTGTATGTGTATGAGAATGGGGAACCATCCAGAAACTGAGTTTCCAGTCCCCTTGTGCAGCAACAAAGCAGTATGAGTCAGTCCTCTGCCTACTTCCTCCTTGGTGGCCAAAGGACCCAGAGTTGGAGTTGAGTTTACATGCAATGAGACAATTGGAGTCAATGACCTAGAGGACAGAATTAGTGGACTGATGGACCAATAGAACTTATCCATTCTGAAAAAAAGAGAGAGAGAGAATAGATTGAAGAAAAAAAAAAGAAAGAGAGAGAGTGAGTGAGCATCAGAGACCTGTGGAACAATAATCAAAGACCCAGAATTAATTTCACCGGAGCCTCAGGAGGAGAGGAGAAATTGGGAGTGAAAATGTATTAAAAAAAATAATGGCTCCCCAAATGTGATAAAAAACAACATAACACAGATTCAAGAAGGTAGGTGAATCTTAGGATCAATCCAAAGAAATCCACACCAAGAAACAACACAATTAAACATCAGAAAACTAAAAGCAAAGAAAAAAATCATAAAAGCAACCAGAGAGAAACAACATTGTAATGAAGAGTCTGACTTAAGTTTTGTTTTTTGTTTCTTGTTTTTTGGGGGGTGGGAGGGGCAGAGAGAGAATATTAAGCAGGCTCCATGCCAGTGAGGAGCCCAACATAGGGCACAATCTCATGACCCTGAGGTCATAACCTCAGCTGAAATCCAGCGTTGGATGCTTAACCAACTGAGCCACCCATGTGTCCCTAGTCTGACTCAAGTTTTGATGTTTCACTGCTGACAACTTTCAACCTCACCACTCCTCTTGCCCTTCTGCCCCATATACATACGAGCCATGTGTTAAGAAAGCCTGATGTTCCCTGCTTTGGTACAAGTGGGAAGTTGAAATCAGCCAATATCTGGCCCGTGTGCAAGAACCAGCACCTCGGTTGACGCCCCTAGCTCCAATAAAATCCATTTCCTGCTACCCCAAGAGATATTTGGACTTGCTTGGGAATCTGCTATGATCTTCCCAGGAAATATCATCATGAGAGAAGTAAAACTTCTCTTACTTTCTTAGTGCATGTTTGGCACCATCAGTCTTCAAATCTAAACTAAATTTTGGGTGGGGTTTCCATCTTATTTCTGTCATGGCTACAATAGATGTACTACATATAGGGGGGGCAACCTTTGGATTGACTGACTCAGATTTCTCATAAAGTGGTCAGAAGAAATTGGCACATTTTTCACGTACTAAAAGACACGTCAACCATGAATTCTATTATGGTGAACTTAGATGTAAAAACCCTCAACAAAATATTAGCAAATCTAATTTAGCAATGAATAAAAATAATCATGGACCCTACTCAAATGAAATTTATTCTGCATATACAAGTCTGGTTCAACATTGAAATATCAGTTAATGCAATCCACTATACCAACAGATTAAGTAAGAAAAGTTATAACATGATCCTATCAACTAATTCAGAAATAATATTTGACAATATACAACACTCATTCGCAAGAAAAACAGCCAACTAGAAATGGGGTGGAGGGAGGGACTTCCCCTGCTTGATACAAAGCATCTACCAAAAACTTATAGCTAATAAAACCCTTAATTGAGAAAGGCCGAATACTTTTCACCTAAGGTTAGGAACAGGACAAATATGCCACTCTCAGCACTCTTATCCAACAACTGCTGGAAGCTGTTGTCAGTACAATAAGGCAAGGCAAGGAAATAACAGGTATACTGATTAGAAATAAATAGAATTTTACCTATTTGTAGAAAAAAATTATTATCTAATAGAAAACCTCAAAAAGACCTACAAAAATCCTGTAACTAATAAGCAAGTTGAGTATGATTGCTAGATACAAGGTCGCCATGGAGAAATCAATAGCATATTGACAGGTAGAAGTGAAAATGGAAAAAAAAAAAGTACAATTGCTCAAAATAAAATGAAATACTTAGGTATAAATGGAACAACACATGTACAGAATCTGCATGCTTAAAACTACAAAATACTGATGAAATAAGTCAAAGATAACATAAATGGAGAGAGATACCATGCTCATGGATTGAAAAGCTCGACATAGTAAAGATGTCAGTTCTCCCAAACTGATATGTAGGTTTAATAAAATTTCTACCAAAGTCCTGTCAAGATTTGTTGTTAATATAGGCAAGATTACTGCACAGTTTTTATGAAAAAGGAAAGGAAATATAGTAGATAAATGTATTTTTAAAAAGAAGGATAAATTTGTAATCAATTTTAAGGCTTTTTATATAACTACTTTCACCAAGACTGTGTGATACTAGTGGAGAAATTGCACATCAGTGACACAGAACAGAAACCCACAAATAAATTCCATAATTTTTGAAAAAGGTGGAAGAGCAATTCATTGGAGAAAAGATAGACTTTTATCATGTTGTGCTGAAGCAAGAGGACATCTGTAACAACAAGAAAAAAATGAATCTTGATCTGTGTGTTATATGTTATACAAAAATTAATTGAAATGATTCATGGACTTAGTATAGACACTAACAATATTTGTTCTTCCAATCTGTGAGTGTGAAATGTCTTCCTATTTCCTTGTGTCCTCTTCAGTTTCTTTCATCAGTGTTTTATATTTTTCAGAGTACAGGTCTTTCACCACTTTGGTTTATTTCAAGTATTTTATTCTTTCTGGTGCAATTATAAATGGGGTTGATTCCTTAATTTCCCTTTTTGCTGCTTCATTATCGGTGTATAGAAATGCAACATATTTCTGTACATTGATTTTGTTTCCTGCGACTTTACTGGATTTGTGTATCAGTTTTAGCACATTTGGGTGGAGTTTTTCACGGTTTCTATGTAGACCATAATGTTATCTGCAATTAGTAAAAGTTTTACTTCTTCCTTCCTGATTTGGTTGCCTTTTATTTCTTTTTGTTTTCTGATTGCTCTGGCTAGGACTTCTAGTACTATGTTAAATAACAGTGGTGAGAATCCACATTCCTGTCTTGTTCCTGAATATAGAGGAAAAGCTCTCAGTTTTTCCCCATTGAAGATCATATTAGCTGTGTTTTTTTTTTTTTTTATAGATGGCCTTTAGTATGTTGAGGTATGTTCCCTCTAAATCTACTTTGTTGAGGGTTTTTATTATGAGTGTGTGTTGTCCTTTGTCAAATGCTTTTTCTGCTTCTTTTGAAATGATCACATTATCCTTTCTTTAATTAATATGGTGTATCATGTTGATTGATTTGTGAATATTGAACCACACTTGCAACCTAGGAACAAATCCCACTTAATCTTGTTGAATGATTTTTTTTCATGTATTGTTGGATTTGGTTTGCTAGGATTTTATTGAGAATTTTCGTACCCATGTTCATTGGGAATATTTTTTGGCCTATAGTTCCCTTCAATAGTGGAGTCTTCATCTGATTTTGGTATCAGGGTAATGCTAGCCTTATAGAATGAATTTGGAAGTTTTCCTTCCTCTTCTATTTTTTGGAATATTTTGAGAAGAATCACTCTTCTTTAAATGTTTAGTAGTTAGTCTGTGATGACATCTGGCCCTGGACTTTGTTGGAAATTTTTTGATTACTGATTCAGTTTCTTTGCTGGTTATCAATCTGTTCAGGTTTTCTATTTCTTCCTGTTCCAGTTTTGGTAGTTTATATGTTCCTAGGAATTTATCCATTTCTTCTAGGTTGTCCAATTTGTTATCATATAGTTTTTCATAATTTTCTCTTACAATTGTTGTACTTCTGTGGTGTTAGTTGTTATTTCTTCTCTATCATGTGGGACTTTATTTATCTGGGTCCTTTCTCTTTTCTATTTTTCTTTTTCTCTTTTCTTTTTGCTAAGTCTGGCTAGAGGTTTATCAATTTTATTAATTTTTCAAAGAACCAGCTCCTGGTTTCATTGATATGTTCTATTTTTTTGTTTTGTTTTTTATCCTTTATTTCTGCTCTAATCTTCAGTATTTCCTTCCTTCTGCTAGCTTAAGATTCCATTTGTTTTTCTTTTTCTAGCTCCTTTAGGTATAAGTTCAGGCTGTTGATTTGAGATTTTTCTTGATTCTTGAGGCCTGTATTGCTATATACTTCCCTCTTAGGACTGCTTTTGCTGCATCCCAAAGGCTTTGGATCATTGTGTTTTTATCTTCATTTGTTTCCATGTATTTTTTAATTTCTTCTTTGATTTCCTAGTTGACCCATTCCTTGTTTAGTAGCACGTTCTTTAACTTCCATGTATTATTGTTCTTTCTAAATTTTTCCTTGTGGTTGATTTCTAGTTTCATAGCTTTGTGGTCAGAAAAGGTGTATGGTGTGATTTCGATCTTTTTGTACTTGTTAAGGCCTGTTTTGTGACCTGATAGTGATCGATTCTGGTGAATGTTCCATGTGCACTTGAAAAGAATGTGTATTCTGCCGTTTTAGTATGGGATGTCTGAATATATGGTGTATCCATCTGATCCAATGTGTCATTCAAAACCATTATTTCCTTGTTGCTTTTCTGTTTACATGATCTGTCCATTGATGTAAGTGGGTTGTTAAAGTCCCCTATTATCATTTTGTTATCAATTATTTACTTTATGTTTGTTATTAATTGTTTTATATATTTGGGTGCTACCATGTTCAATGCATAAATATTTACAATTATTAGATCTTCTTGTTGGATTGCCCACTTTATTATTATATAGTACCCTTCTTCATCTCTTTGTTTTAAAGTCTAGTTTGTCTGATAGAAGTATTGCTATGCAAGCTTTCTTTTGATGTCAATTTACATGATAAATATTTGGGCATCCCCTCACTTTCAATCTACAGGACTGTTCAGGTCTAAAATGAGTCTCTTGTAGGCAGCATATAGATATGTCTTATTTTTTAATCCATTCTGACACCCTATGTCTTTTGAATGGAGCACTTAGTCCACTTACATTCAGAGTCATTATTGATAGATATGTATTTAGTGTCATTTTATTGCTTGTTTTGTCACTGTTTCTGGAGATTTTCTCTGATCCTTACTTGTCTTTGTCACTTTTGGTCTTTTCTTTCCACTCAAAGTGTCCCCTTTAATATTTCTTGCAGGGCCGGTTAAGTTGTCATAAACTGTTAGTTTTCGTTTGTCTGGGAAACTCTTTATCTCGCCTTCTGTTCTGAATGATAGTCTTACTTGAGAGAGTATTCTTAGCTACAAAGTTTTCCCATTTAGCACTTTGAATATATCATGCCACTTTCTTCTGGCTTGCCCAGTTTCTGTTGAGAAATCTCCATTGAGCCTTATGGGACTTGCTTTGTAAGTTAAGGACTTCTTTTGTTTTGCTGCTTTTAAGATTTTTTCTTTATCACTATCTTTTGCAAATTTAATTATACTATTTCTTGGTGTTGTCCTGCTTTTGTTGATTTTTACGGGTATTCTCTGTGCCCCCCGGATCTGGATGTCTGTTTCCTTCCCCAGATTATAAAATTTTTCTAGCTATTATTTCCTCAAATAAATTTTCAGCCCCCTTTTTTCTCTCTTTTTCTGGGACTTCTATGATACAAATGCTGATACATTTGATGGAGTCACTGAGTTCCCTAAGTCTATTCTCATGTTCCATAATTCTTTCTTTCTTTTGTTCAGCTTCATTATTTTCCATTATTTTGTCTTCCATACCACGAATTTGTTCCTTTTCTTCTTCCCACCTCCTGTTCATTGATTCAAACCTTTTCCCAATCTCATTAATTGCATTCTCATTTCTGATGGAATCTTTTTTAACTCTTTTATCTCTATGGTAAGGGTCTCACTGATGTCTTCTCTGCTTTTCTCAAGCCCATTGAGTATCCTTATGATTGTTGCATTAAATTCTCCATCAGGCTATATGGTGCTTTGGAGAGTGTTTCTGGTGTGTGCTGTGTGCACTCTGTTATGTTTTGGCTGCTGTGTCATTAAGGTCAGTCATCTGCAGAGGCTCTCCTTGCCTACTTTGGGCAGTGTTTGGTCCCTTGCCTGAATCTGGTGAATTTTAACTAAGTGTGTTTGCGAAATGAGACCTGACACCACTTCTACTAGAACTGAGGCTCTGCAGAACTTTGGTTGGGAGAAGGGGTGTGGGCAGGGGTTTGTATAGTCTTCTGGGGCAGGGGCCTGCCATGCTGGGACTGAGGCAAGCTTGACTGAGAAGGGCAGTTCCGCCAGATGATAGGGAGGTGGGGCTTGTGTAAGCAAGTTAGCCAGCCAGTGTCAGTGCTGAACTGCTTCC
The DNA here is from genome assembly GCF_023065955.2 of Ursus arctos. NCBI lineage: Eukaryota > Metazoa > Chordata > Mammalia > Carnivora > Ursidae > Ursus > Ursus arctos. The sequence goes on from NW_026622852.1 coordinate 21,310,300, forward strand.
TGCAGATGGCTCTGTGTTTATGCTGAAAGACAGGTGAGGGAAATGGCACCTGTCAGCTTCTTTGTACTCTGTCTCTCAGGGATGCTCCTGAGAGGAGTGAATAATCTCCTCACTGTTGTTCTCCAGGTATTCTTCAGATTGCTGCTTCCACACTGTCTACCCCCAGGTTGTTTGCCTGCCTTCTCTCCAGAAGCACTGTAGTACCCTCCAGGTTCTATCCCAGCCAAACCCACTGAGCTTTAAAATTCCAGGCTTTAAGCCCCTTGGTTGCAAGAACTCATGAAATTCAGCCCCTCTTTTTTTTTTCCCCAAGCCAATGGCATTGGGGAAATGTTCTTTTTGTGCATTCCCTGTGTGTTCCTCTATCTCTCACTTTTCTCCATGACCATATCTCCCTCCCCTCCAGAGCACCTGGGATCTATTTCCCTAAACCTTTATTTATTTATTTATTTTTAAATTTTTTTTATTAAAGATTTTATTTATTTATTCATTCAACAGAGATAGAGACAGCCAGCGAGAGAGGGAACACAAGCAGGGGGAGTGGGAGAGGAAGAAGCAGGCTCACAGTGGAAGAGCCTGATATGGGGCTCAATCCCACAACGCCGGAATCACGCCCTGAGCCGAAGGCAGACGCTTAACCGCTGTGCCACCCAGGCGCCCCTTCCCTAAACCTTTAAACGTACCTTTTTTGATGTGGCCTCATTGCTCCCTTTAGTTGTAGAATTTGTTCTGTCGGTTATCAGGTTGACTTCTGGGATATTTAGGATGGTTTGATAGTTATTTATTTGTATTTGTGGGATGAGATGAGCCTAGGGTCCTCCTACTCCACTGCCATCTTCCCCAACTAACAGGTTGGCTTTTTTTTTCTAGATGTACCAAAGTTTAATTATCCATTCACCTATTGAAGGACATTGTAGTTCCTCAAGTTTTGACAATTATGAATAAAGCTTCTGTAAACATCCTTGTGCAGGTTTGTGAGTGTGTGTGTGGATATAATTTCTTAACTTTAGGTGAATACCAAGGAGTATTGCTGCTGGATTGTATGGTAAGAGTATAATTTTGTAAGAAACCACCAAACTGTCTTCCAAAGTCACTCTACCATTTTTTTTAGTCCCACCAATAATGTCTGAGATTTACTGTTGCCACACATACTTGTTAGCATTTAGTGTTGTCAGTATTCCAGATATTGGCCATTCTGTTGTATAATCTCATTGCCACTTTAATTTGTATTTACCTAATGACATATTATTGTAGAGAATATTTTCCTATGCTTATTTGCCATCTGTAAATCTTCTTTGGTGAGGTGTCTGAAAGTCTTAGGCCCACTTTTTAATCAGGTTGTTTGTTTTCTTACTACTGAGTTTTAAGCTTATTGTATATTTTGGGTAAAAGTCCTTTATCAGATGTGTCTTTTGCAAATATGTTCTCCCAGTCTGTGGCTTATCTTTTCATTCTCTTGACATTGTCTTTCACAGAGCAGGAGTTTTTAATTTTAATTAAGTCCAGCCCAGCAATTCTTTCTTTTATGGATTGTGCCTTTGGTGTTATATCTAAAAAGTCATCACCAAACCCAAGGTCATTTATATTTTCTTATGTTACTTAGGAGTTGTATAGTTTTGAATTTTGCATTTAAGTCTGTGATTGACTTTAAGTAAATGTTAGTCATGTGTGTAAAGTCACTGACTACATTCTTTTGTTTTTGTTTTTGTTTTTTTGCATGTGGATGGCCAGTTGTTCTAATAGCATTTGTTAAAGAGGCCATTTTTGTTTCATCATATTACCTTTAGTTCCTTCGTCGAAGATCAGTTGGCTATATTTAGGTGGATGTTTCATTGTTATACTACACCATCTTGGTTACTATTATTTTATTGGTAGTCTTGAAATCAAGTAGTGTCAGTTCTCCAACTTTATTCTTCTTCAATATTGTATTGGCAATTCTGGATCTTTTGCTGCTCCATATAAACTTTAGAATCAGTTTGTCAATATCCATGAAATAACTTGCTGGGATCTTCATTGGGATTGCATTGAATTCATAGATCAAGTTGGGAAGAAGTGACTACTTACCAATACAAATCTTGTCCCTAAACATAGAATATCTCTCTATTTAGTTCTTTGGATTTGTTCCTCTGAGTTTTGTAGTTTTCTTCATAAAGATATTATACAGATTTTGTTGGATTTATACCTAAGTATTTCATTTTCTTGGGTGCTGTGCAAATTGTATTTCGTTTTTAATTTCAAATTTCATTCATTGCTGATATATAAGAGTGGAGTTGACTTTTGTATATTTACCTGTATCCTACAAATTTATAATCAGTTTTTAGTTTCAAGAGGCTTATGGTGATTATTTCAGGTATTCTACCCAAAGACAGTTCTATTTCTTTCTTCCCAATCTGTATACCTTTTTATTTTCTTATTTTATTGCATTTTTAAAGCTTCCTGTACAATGTGGACAAGTGGTGGTGAGAAAGGACATTCTGGCTTTGTTCCTAATCTTAGTGGGAAAGCTTGAGTTTCTAATCATTAAATATGAATTAAAATGTAATTTTTTCATGCATAGTCTTTATTAAGTTGAAAAAGTTCCCTTTTATTTCTAGGTTCCTGAGAGATTTTATCATGAAAAATGTTGAATTTTATCAAGTACTTTCTCTGCTTCTACTGATATGATCATCTGTTTATTCCTCTTTAGTTTGTTGCTATGATGGGTATGTTTTGATTTTTCGAATTTTGAATCAACCTTACACATATGGAATAAATCCCACTTGGTTGTGATATAGAATTCTTTTTATACATGTTGGATTCTTTTGCCTAATATTTTGTTGAATTTTCATTTATGTTCATGAAAGATATTGATCTGTAGTTTTCTTCCCTGTAATATCTTCATCTGGTTGTATTAAGGGTAATGCTGACCTTATAGAATGAGTTAGGAAGTATTCCTTCTGCTTCAGTCTTCTGAAAGAGATTATAAGAATTAATATAATTTCTTTCATAAATATTTCATAAAATTCACCAGTGAACTCATCTGTGCCTAGTGATGTTTTAGAATGCTATTAATTATTGATTCAATATCTTTAATAGACATAGGTCTCTTCAGGTTGGCTCTTCTTGAAGATTGCATCTTTCAAGGATTTAGTCCAATTCATCTAGGTTATACAGTTTTTCATAGTATTTCCTTATTATGCTTTAAATATCCATAGGCTCTATAATGATGTACTTGCTTTTATTTCTAATGTTAATAATTGGTGTCCTCTCTTTTTTTTCTTAGTCTGGCTCAATGATTTTTGATTTTATTCATCTTTTTACATAATCAAATAATTTTGGTTTTGGTGAATTTCCATATTGATTTCCTGTTCTCACTTTCATTGATTTTTGGCTCTAATTCCTATTATTTATTTTCTTCTGTTTACTTGAATTTAACTTGCTGTTCTTTATCTGGTTTCCTTAGGTGAAAACTTAGATGACTGAATTTAGATCTTTCTTCCTTTCTAACTTATGCATTCAATGCTCTAGATATTCCTCTAAGCTCTGCTTATACTGAATTCCACGTATTTTGATAAGTTGTGTTTTCATTTTATTTAACTCAAAATATTTTTAAATTTCTCTTGAGATTTCTTCTTTGACCCCTGTACCAGTAGAGGTAGGATATTTGATTTACAAGTGTTTTGAGATTTTCCAGCTACCTCTTTGTTATTTTGTTCTGGTTTAATTCCATTGTGGTATGAGAATAGACAGTATATGATTTCTATTCCTTAAATTTCTTAAAGTGTGCTTGATAGTCCAGAATGTGACCCATCTTGATAAATGTTCCATGTGATCTTGAGAAGAATGTATATTCTGCTGTTGTTGGGTGAAGCAGTATTAGATATCCGGTATACCCAATTGATTGATAGTGTTATTGATTTTCTGCCTACTGGTACTGTCCATTTCTGATAGAGAGATATTGAAGTCTCCAACTGTAATAGTGGATTCATCTATTTTCCTTGCAGTTCTAGAAGTTTTGGTGTTATGTAGTTAGTGCTACCTTGCTAGGTGCATACTTTAACTATTTTTATGTCTTCTTGAAAAATTAATTTTTTTATCCTTATGTAATGATCCTCTTTATCTCTGATAACTTTCCTCAATCTGAAGTCTGCTCTGTATGAAATTAATATAGCTACTACTACTTCCTTTTGACTAACATTAGTATATCTTTTGCCATCCTTGTTGCTTTAAATCCATATGTGTCTCCATAGCTAAAGTGTATTTCTGGGGTGCCCAGGTGACTCAGTCAGTTAAGTCCCTGACTCTTAATTTCAGTTCAGGTCATGGTCTCAGGGTGTGAGATCAAGCCCTGCATTGGGCTCTGCACAGTGGGTGTAGAACATGGTTAAGTTTCTCTCTCTCCTTCTGCCCTTCTTACTCTCTCTCTCTTTCTCTCTAAAGAACAAAGAAAACTTTAAAAAATGTGCTTCTTGTAGACAACATAAAATTGTCTCTTATTTTCTTTATCTTTTCTCACAATCTCTGTCTTTTAATTGGTAGATTTAGACCATTAATCAAAGTGATTATTGATATAATTGGATTAATATCTATCATATTTGTTATGCTTTTCTATTAGTTGCCATTGTTCTTTGTTTTTATTTTTGTCTCTAACATGTGTTCTACTTATTTTGGTTTTACTTGAGCATTTAATAATTGCATTTTCTTTTTTCTTAGCATATCATTTATACTTCTTTTTTTTAACTGTGTGTGTGTGTGTGTGTGCGCGTGTGTGTGTGTGTGTGTGTGTATTTTCCCTAGAGTTTGCAATACTTTAGGGGATAAAAAGAAAAATAAATGTTTTGTTTTACCTTACTTATTCCTTTTTTTGTGCTTTTACTTTTTTTATGTAGAACTGGAATTCTGACCTATATCATTTTTTTCTTATCTCTGAAGGACTTCTTATCTCTGAAGGATTTCTTGGGAGGTAAGTCTAGTGGTAACAAATTCCTTAAATTTTTGTTTGTCTAAGAAACTATTGCTTCACTTTTGAAGGATATTTTCGCAGGGTACAGAATTCTAGGTTGATTTTTTTTTTCTTTCAATATTTCTCTAGTTTTCCTGGTTTTGTGATTTGGTGTCTGACATTAATTTGGGAGAAATTCTTAGTTCTAATTGTTTCAGATATTGCTTCTGTTCCCTTTTCTCTTTCTTCTGGTATTTCCCTTATGCATACATTATATCTTTGTAGTTGTCCCACAATTCTTTGATATTCTGGGTTTTTTTAGTCATTTTTTTTCTGTTTACTTTTAACTTTTGGAGGTTTTTATTGAGATTTTGTCAAGCTCAGCAATTCTGTCTTCAGCTGTGTCCCATCTGATAACCCCAAATAAGGCATTCCTTATTTCTGTGATAGTATTTCTGACCTCTTGCATTTCCTATTGGTATTTTCTCAGAATTTTGACCTCTGCGCTCACATTGCCCATCTATTCTTGCATGCTGTCTACTTTATCCATTAGAGCCCTAGCATATTATTCATAGTTATTTTGAATTCCCAGTCTTAAAATCTAACATTCTTGTCATATCTGAATCTGGTTCTGATGTTTGCTCTGTGTCTTCAAACTGTGTTTTTTGCCTTTTAGTATGTTTTTTAACTTTTTCTTGATAGTTGAGCATGCCATGCTGAGTAAAAGAAACTGTTGTAAATAGGCCTTTAGTAATGCGGTGGTAAGATGTCAGGGGAGGTGAGCATTCAGTAGCCCTATGACTAGGTCTCAGTCTTTCAGTAAACCTGTCCCTTGGGCTGTAAACTTCACCAGTGCTTTTCAGTCCCCCACCAGTACCTTGGGGGGGGGCAGGCTGGCTATATTGGACTGGAGTAGGTATTTTCCTTCTCCCCTGTGTAAGGCTAAACGGCACGGCTCTGGAGTGGAGTATTTCCCTTTTTCCACGTGGAAGGCGAGAGCCAGCTGAAGTTGCTTATTTCCCTTGCCCTGGGTCAGTTAAGCTCTGATAAGACACCTGCAGGTTAGTTTCTGATTTAAATAGTTTCTCCTGGGGGCAGACCTTCTTAAGAACAGAATGGTCTGAGGTATTTCAAAATGGTTTCCTCCCTTGCCTTGTAGTATGCCGGAGGGTGTTTTTTCTACAGCGTTTACCGTGAGAACCTAGTTCGAGTCTAGAAGGTAAACCCCGCAAAAGTGTGGGTTCCCTCCACTGTGAGTGATTCCCCTGGTTTTTCACTCTCAGAGTTGTACATGCTGAGCCTCCTGCAATTCATCAAATACAATTCTGGTTTTGCTACCCTGACGCTGGTTCCTGCCCAGGTTTCAGTGCTCGAGTTTCTGCTCTGGTAAGTTACGATTCTCTGTTTTCACTTGTTGGTCTTTCTAATTTTGGGGGCAATAGTTTGTCCTGTGATCTCACTTCTATTATGGATTTGAGAGGAATTCTTAATTTTCCAGTTTGTTCAGAATTTTACTTGTTGTTAGGATGAAGTGGTGGCTTCCAAAATTCAGTAATGCTGAGATCTCTGACAAGCATTTCTAAACAGCACCGTTTTTACAAAATATCATTTTTCTCTTACCTATTGGCACTAGAGCAATAGGTTAAAGGAGTGCTATAACTTGAAGCAATTAGGGTGTTTTGGTTGCAAAGAACAGAAAACTCAAAATTCAAAAGGGGCTTTAATAATAAGGACATTTATTACCTCATTCCAGAAGCAACCTAGAAGTAAGATGGTAGTTCCAGGGTAGTTTAGTTCAGAAGCTTACGAGCTTACAACTGCCCAAGTTCTATCTTTCTGCTCTACTATCTTCAAAAAGGAGTTTTTGTCCTCAGACTGTATTAATGTCAATATCTTATTTTTATATTATAGTAATTATGCAAGATGTTACATTTTGAGGAAATTGATTATAAGGAATTATAAGGAACCACTTTGTATTATTTATAACCCTACATGAACCCACAATTCAAAATATAAAGTTTAATTTAAAAAACTGAGAAGTTCAAGTAGCTTAATATTAGAGAGTAAATAAATGCTTATTTGAGGGTATTTGGAGATGTGAATAAAGAAATTGGTAGGATAGGGGCCTAGAAGGACTTAAAGTTTGTATTTTATCTTGCCAGTGATGTCATACCATTATATTAAGTTTTAAATGGCTAGTGTAACAAATGATCATAAACTTAATGGCTTAAAATAACATAAATTTCTTATAATTGTGGAAGTCAGAAGTCTGAAATGGGTTTCACTGATTTTTTTTTTTTCCCCATGATTAAGATATCTGCAGGGCTATATGTATGTGATTTTTGTGGTAACTCTAAGGAAAAATCTGTCCCCTTGTTTTTTCCAACTTCTAGAGATGGCTTGCATTCCTTGGCAAGTAATTTTTCCATCCATTTTGAAAGATAGTGGCATTTTCAGATGTCTCAGTGACTTCGACCCCTCATCCCTCTTTTACTTAAAAAGACCAGGATAATCTCATCATCTCAGGATTGTTAACTTAATCACACCTGCAAAACCCCTTTTGTCATAGAAGGTAATCTAACTGCGGGTTCCAGGAATTAGGGCTTGGACAGCTCTTGTAGAAGCATTATTCATAGACATTTATTGCAGGTGACTTCTAAGACAGATAAAAGAATTGAAGGTTGAAATTGAATACATGTAACATTAGGTGTTTAAGTAAAACCTGTCTCACAGTTGTACATAGTAGCATAATTTGCCTATTCCCCAAAGTCTTCCTATCCTGGGCCCAAGGCTGGACTCAACATAGAAAATCTTGATAATAGAATTATTTTTGCTCTAGATTGATGTGCAAAATCATGGATGTTATTTTAGTAATACTCCTGTGGACTTTGATGCTTTGCTAGGTACCAATTTTTGTTGCTGCTTCAGAATTAGAATTACTTCGAAGATTCCAAACATGCAGATGTGCACGACCATGTGTTAAATGGTGTGTAATTTTTACTGCCTCTTTTCAAACAAGCAAAATCCAGTGGTGGTCTGTCTTGTATGAGACTGTTGTATTGAAAAGCCTGGGGTTCCTTAATTCTCACTGGCTTGTTTACTCTGAAGATTCATTTAGAAAAGTAGGTGCTGATTGCATGGGATTCATCTGGTCTGCTTTGCCTGGAGTAGATATTAATATCAAAATTTAAAACATTCTTGTGCAGCACAAAATTTACTATAATTGTTCAAAGTGAAAAACAATTCAGTATGACTTTTACATTTCTTTTGTCTTTAGCCAGAGAAAAATAATTTTGCTAAAATTTTCCATATACAGGTTGTCATCTATTCTTTTTCATCTCTGAAGGTGAAATATCCATAGACATGACTCTCAACCTTGTTCTGTAGACATTTGTACAAAGGCCTTCTGTAACAAGATTTATAGTTAAAGAAATACTTTAACTGCAGTGTAAAGGATGTGTGATTTGTGGAATAGGAATGCTTTGTATTAATCTTTGTCAGCTTTTCATAGTATTTTCCCATTTCAGTGAGATGAGAGCTCATATGAAATTGTCCTTGGATATTGCTGAACAGGACAGATATTATTAGTTAAAGCAACATAAGCATGTATTGTATTTACTTATTGAGTCTGGTTAGCACAAAGAATTTCCACAGATATTTCACGTGATCAGAAAAAGTGAAACTCCACCAAACTAATTTGCTCCATGGCTTAACCAACTATAGTGTCATTTCATGAAATTTTAACAAAGTTAACAATAAATTGTAAATGAGTGCAGTGTTATTACTTGCCATGGAGTAGCAAAAAGAGGTAGAAATGTGAAACGCAGAGCCAGTGAAATTAACATTTAAAGCAGCAATCAATGAAAGTATCATTCAGAATCTCAATATATGCTAGGCTCCTAGACATGGAATTCATAAAGCAGAGCTTCTAAAACTTTGGCTACAATTTCTGTAGTACTTGAAAGGAGCACTGATACCTACTTGCTCACACCGTTTTTAAATTCTCTTTTCAAAAGCTGAATAGTAATCATTACCTTACTACCATTACTTTGTAACTGTTTGACATGATTTATCCCTGAATGTCAAAAAGATTTACTGTAATACCTTATCATAAATTTAGTAATTCCTTAGCATCCTTGGGATAATGTGGAGTTTTCCTACAGTCAAATGTAATGTGAATGGCAGAGACAAAATGAGAATTCACTTCTTTTTGTTTTTAGGCTCCAAATATCTGCACTAAGATGCGTATTCTCTTTGGACAGTGCAAGACTTAGCTGCCCACTAGCCTGTGAAATGTTTTTGTACCTGCAGGGGGCTGTATTTTGTAACGGTCACTAAAGAGAGCTTGTTTAGAGGAAAATAGAAACCATAGTGAAGGAAGACCGGAAAGTACCCATCTAGAGTTGCTGAAAGAATCGGAGGAGAAAACAGATGTGGAAAACTGATAGCTGCTTTTTGGCATTTGAATGGTTATTACGTCCAGCTCCTGAAGTTTTAACATAGGGAATTAACGTGAAACATGCTTCAGTCTAACATCAAGGCAAATTAGAAGTATCCATTCATGGACTCCATTGCCTTGTTAGGTGTGAGCTCCCCATCACTCAAGTGTTATCTGAAAGCTGGATTGCCATTTTCCCGATGTGTTGTTGAAAGAATCGCCTATGTTGTGCAAAAGAATAGATTACAGGAATATGATCCTATTTCTCTTTATATTTCTATGATTACTCAGCCTAACAAAGGGAGAGGCTAGGGTATCCAGCTGCTCAGGGAGCGGTAGAATAGTCTGGTGGCCCATGAAAGGAGACTATCGAGATTCACACCAAGCAAATCCAGTTGAAGTCCATGAAAAGTGCCCCTAATTATTCATGGCACTTTATTCTCTGTTTGTTTGCAAATATCAGAAATAAACGTTCTAGGCCATAAATACAACTCATTAGGTTGATCTTTCTTCTGTAATGTATACTCCTAAACAATTTAGTGTTTGATATCTTTCTCTTCGACAAACAACATAGCAGTTCTTTAAGAATCTTACTCTTCTGAGCTTTAGATGTACTTTAGTAACTTGTAGCTAAATCAGAATAAAGATGGAAATAGTTTAGCGCTATTATTTTTGTTCTGGGAGAATATCCTGGATTTGCTCCATAGGCACCATCCATAGGAAACTCTCTCTGATTATTTTGACTGGTCCTTGAATTCTAGTGAAATGTATACATTGGTGGTACTCTCTCCAACATGGCGCATCTACCATGTTCATAAATTTCCTAATTCCTCTGAGGTTTCAAGGAGGGATATAGACAGTGGAAAGACTTCTTAATAGTGCTACGTAGTCGTGATATTAGTAACATAGGCCTAAGGACGGGAAAACAAAGTGCAAATTCTTGAGATACTAACTGGTGTTTCTTCAATGAGATATATCACTTTTATTTATTCTATTCTACAGTTTCCTACTGAATTTCTTCCTTTTCCCACTGATTGATTTCCCCTTAGTATCTGGCCAAAATGAGCAATTATCTCATATGACCCAGTCCAGATTAAGATTAAATCTTAAACTGGACGAGGTCAAAGAAACATCTGAATTTAGAGTACATATCCTCTGGATTTATATTATGGACTTTATTTGAAAGATTGAGAAGCATTCTTCAGTTTAATGAATTGAATATGATTGGGCTCTGGATTAAATCACTATGTGTCATTCAACCAGAAGTTCAACTTATTACTGCACCTGATTCCATTTAAATTTTTTATGAGACACACAACTGGGGAAATTTGAAGCTACTACAATGAGAGCAGAAGCCAAACACCTCCAGAGATGATTTTATGCAGCACCGTTCCACCCTGTACAACGAAAAGTACGATCAGGAACTATAAAAATATTTTAATATAGATAATAATTTAAAATAGAAAAAAAATCAAAGTGGACATTGACATATTCCCTTTAGCTGTGTGAATATACTTGAACATATATAAATCTAAAGACAAAAGCGGGTTGAATAGTTTTAGCTATACTTCCACATGAATACCTGTTAGTATCTTGAGGTCCTCAAGCAATGAATTTTGATATTTAAAAATTTTAGAAGTTTTGTTGTTGCAGGTTTAAAAAAAACCCTGAAAACATAGTATAAATCGTATAATAGGACCCTCAATTACCAATATCAAACATCAACAATTAGAAATCAAATCACCATTTGCCAGAGGGGCCTGCATCCCTGTACCAACTGATGAAAGATTACTCCAAACTCTGCCGTGAAGGAGAGGAGAACGCAAGGGGGTCAATGCTTAGAGGCGAAGACTCTTTGCTCCTCTTTGCTCCTGCTTTTATTGGTCCTTCAAGATAATCACAAATCCTTATCACCGTTCAGCAAGCCTGTGATGTGTGACAAGGGGTCTTACTGAAACTGGGAGGATCCGTTTATGGGAAAGATACAATATGCTAATTTGGGCGTGTTAAACATAGCCTAAGGGACAATGCCTAAGACCCTTAGATCACAGGGTGACTGTTTGGGCTAGGAAAGTTTCAGGAAGGCAACTCCCTGCGGCATTCCAACGGCAGAGTGGTCACGTAGGCCTCGCTTTCCAAAGGCCTACGCCCTTCTCCGAAACCTCCCCTGCCCTCAGCGGCCTGTGTTACATTGTAGCAAGCCAGGAATTATGGCTGATTTCATGCTCTTACGTTAACCCCAACAACCATTCTTTTCTGTATTTCTCCTTTGTTTGATTCTCTTGACAACTTATTTCTGGTTCAGTTGATCTTGACATGACCAAAGGAATCGCTAGAAGTACATGCTTGATGGATGGCCTCATGGTGCAAAATTAGTTTAACTTTCTTTCTAAATCCTCACATGCAGAGCATTTTTCTTTCCGACCTTCGTGAGTACCATGCAATACAATAAAGTGGCCCTGTTATAGGAATGATAATGTTTGAAGTATATATTGGCATAAAGTTTGTTTCAAAGTGCTGTGGATTTTGTTATTTGTAAATCTAAGTTTTGCAACTTTAACTGTTCTCTCCTGCCCAAAATAAAGTGTGACTTTGCTGAGAAAAAGAGTGAAACCCTTATCCCAAGAGTTAATGCACGAGAGTTTCACTTCTAGCCAAGGTACATCTATCTACAAAACTGGGCCCTCTGTTTTTCTTCAGTCATTGCTAAGTTCTGGATTGGTAAGGTGATTAAGAACCCTCTTTGTATGAAAAATGGCCTTTAACATAAGTCAAATGTTCCTACTGATGACAGGTTGATGACAGTTTGGCATTCCTGACTTCGCGGATTTGTGAAATCCAAGGGAGTTCCTCCACTCTTAGGGAAAGGTGTCTGTCTTCTGAGGGCCAACTTACCTGTTAAACACAGCACAACTAGTGCCTCAGTCTGACCACAATTTTAGGGGCTCACTAAAATGTTTTAAACGTAATTTTATTAAGAAAAATAACCTTTAGTGAAAGAAAATGTCTTATGTATTAACATATTTGTTTTATGCCAACGTGCTTTAAAAACCTAATTTTAATATTTTTATGGAGGAAGGAGCCTACAAATGCAGAAGTGCCAGGGACCCGTGAAAGTCCTAATGGTTCCCTGCTCACTTTGATCTAGAAACCTACTGGAAAAAATGTTTCGTGTAATGGTATAATGTTACATTTTTTTAGATTCTGGACATTCCAAAATTATATTTCAGCCAATTTATCAATCATTCACTGAATGGGTACTAATTACTTTCAAGATGAAGTGAGAGCTATAATGTGAATATATTCCAGCGTGTTTCAATTGGAGGTCAAAACGTTGTTTGCTGCATTCAAGGGAAAATTGCCATTGCACAGGACCTTGCTTCGTCACCCTGTCAGTCACTCATTCAAAGACAGCACTAGCTCTCTACCTCATTGCCTTCCAGGTTGGATGATCTGTGATGATATTCTGCTGCAGTGTATTGCCCAAATCTTTCATCTGAATGCAGCACCTGGTCCCTCTTCAATATTTTATGGAACAGAATACTCATGAATAAAGCCAGAACAACTACCATTAGCAGATGCCAAATTCTTCCTAAGGTGGTTATGTATACATACGTGTGGATTTCTCCATGGTGTTTCCTGGCACTGCCTTCTTGAGGGCAGAACTTTGAATTGCGTATAAAAAAACCTGATTCTTGCCTCCTGTCTCTGCTGTCCCTTAAGTTTCTGGACCTTGAACTGGAGGCACATTCCATCTTAGATTTCATGTGTTTAATTAAAAAAAAAAGTAACTTATTTCTGGAATCTTTTCTACCTCTAAATGTCAGTAATGACATAAAACTATTATATTGTTTTCTATCATGTCTTTAAGATATGATAAGTGCTTTACAAATCAGCAATTGCTAGGATCTCCTACTGACAATGAGCCCTTGAAATTATCCACAGAATATATATGTTAGAAATTCAGGCTGTAGCATTACTGCCCACATTTTTGGAGGCTCCTTTATAATTGCTGTATGTCAAAGTTGCATAGCTCGTGTCCATGGGAAGGTAGATATTACCCTTATGTAAGAATTTCACTCTGAGTTAACTTGCCTTTAATCTGTGAAACCTCATGGAGGTGAAGCTGCCTTTTTTGATTGGCTTTTTGACCATTTGATTTACTAGGGAGGCTAGAAGAAATCAGGAGGGTGGTTTAAGCTTCTAATAATGAGGCAGGTTGTTAACTATTTAGAGTCTTTCCTTGGTGCTGGCTAGTATGTGGCCTCAATTTCTTAAAAAACTAATGATGTGTATCCAGATCTAGGCATCTGGCAATGTGACATAAGGTCTTACATATCGTAAATGTGGATTGTATTTTTATACTGCTTTAATGTACACTAATTATATTAAGTGTGGTTTTGTTTAATTTTAAAAGTTGCACAGCGTAAGCTGATATATTTGTATATGAGTGCATCTACAATAAACTAAATAGTGATATTATCTTCCTTTTATTAAAAAAAGAAGTGGCTGAATCCTAAAGAAAAAAAATACACCCTAATGTACTAGCTAGGTCTTCCAGTACGATGATGAATAGAGAAAATGGTAATGGATCATCCCTAACTTGTTCCCAACCTCAGGAAAAAACAGACTCATTAAGTAGATTGTTACAATCAATACGCTATAGATCTGTTTGTTAAAAATGAGGTAGTTAAGCCAGTTCCCTTATATTTCTAGTTAATCATGAAAGATCATTCAATTTTATAAAATTATATTCTGCATTAATAAGATAATTATGAGATTTTTTCATTGTTTTGTCATGTTTTAAATTGCACTGATGACTTTTTATGCCCTGTTTCACACCTAGCATCATATGTAAACTGCTATCATCTAAAGCCAGTCTTTGAAACACTCCTTTCTCACCTACTCAAGACCTCTCTGTGGCAAAATCCCTTCCAGGTGTCTGTATTCATGGTCTCTAATTTTTGCCTTCCTATTTTTCAACATTTTCTTAAGAAAGTCCTTAGCACAAAGAGAATTTGAAAGAATTGCACAGTGAGATCAAGTGCACCCACAATCTAGATTCTACAATTAGTCTTTTATTGTTATTTTCATTAGCTATCTCTTTTAATCTCTCAATTCATGTTTAATTTGAGGTGTTTGGAATTAAGTTGGAATCTTCAGTACACTTCACCAATAAATACTTTGGCATGCATATCATCAAAGGTTTCCTTTTTTATCTGGAGGAGAAGATCTAAAATTGGTGTTCTTTGTTTCTTGAGTGGCTCGGAAAATTGTCTGAAGTCATCCAGGTTTTGAGCTTTCTTTGTGGAAAGGTTTTCACTTACTGACTCAGTATTTTCAAATAGACATAGGATTCTATTCCCATTTTCTATTTCTATATATTTTAAAAAATTATTTCATTTTGAAGTAAGTGTAGATTAACAAGGGGTTGGAAGGAATAATACAGAAAGATCCCCTTTACCCTTCACCCAATTTCCCCCAATGATAATTTATAACTGTATTCCAGTATTATAGCCAAGAAATTAACATTGATAAAATCTATCAATCTTATTTAGATTTCATTAGTTTTCACATTCATTCGTGTGTGTGTGTGTGTGTGTGTGTGTATGTAGCTCTACACAGTTTTATCACATGTGTATATTCATGTCACAGCCACAGTGAAGCACAGAACTATTCCATCATCCCTTATGCTATCTTTTATGGAAACACCGGTCTGCTTTCCTTCATCCCTAACCCCTGAAAAACACTAATCTACCTTCCCTTTCTATTATTTTGTCATGACAGAATGTTATATAAATTGAATCATATAATACATTATTTTTTGGGATTGGCTTTTTTTCCAGTGACCAAAATTCCCTCGATACAAGTTGTTGCATATATCTGTTACCTTTCTTGCTAAGTAATATTCCAAGGTACAGGTATAACACAGTTTGTTTAACCATTCACTCATTGAAGACCTTTAGGTTGCTTCCAGTTTGAGGTTATTATGAATAAAGCTGCTGTAAATATTTGTGTGTAGATTTATGTATGGCATAAGTTTTTCTCTCTGACTTGCATCATAATTTACCCCCTTAATGGGTCACTACCAACAATAAATAATTCTATATTATCTCTCCTCTTAAAATCCTCTTTAAAATGCCCACATCCCTTTGGCTGTTGCCTTATTTCTCTGTTATTCTATCATAAGGAAAATAACCTTGAGGCAATGGTAGCTTCCAAGTACACTACTAGGCAAGCTATCTTACACGTCCTAGAACAGAAATGCTCAAAGACCAAATTAAAATGCTTTAAATATTTGGTTTATTAAGTCAATACAAAATACACAGAGAATGGGAAGAAAGACTTAGGGTAAGCTTACAAATTTAGGATAAGGTGCAAACAGAGCATGTGGAAGACCCACCCACTCTGCTCTTGGGTAGCACAATAGCCATATCTCCTCTTTCTCTTAACGGTCTCATTAAAATACAACAATCTTGAAGCTACCCTTTATCTCACTGTTTCACCACCCATACACAAGTCTTGTAGTATCTACATACAAAATGAGTCCTAACTATAAATATTCCTTATCATCTCGATCTCTACCATTTCCGTCATCACCTCAGTCAACTTTTTCTTTCAAGACTAGCACAATATAAGCTTAAAACATTGCACTGGACTCAGTTTCTCCATAAAACTGCCAGAGTTATCTTTGAACAGTGAAAGTTCTTTTTCAAAATCTTTTACTTTCCAAGCATACTTTAGGTCTTCACAATCTGGCCTCTACTTCTCAGACTTTTTTATTTTTATTTTTTTCCCCCTGAGTCGATCTTTTATCTGCCCATTCCTCAACCACTGCCAGTGAATCCTAGGGATAGTTTCTTTGCTGTTGTAATCCTCTGACTGGGAAGCTCTCAGAGCAGTTAGTCACAGGGAATTTCACCTCATTTAGGTGTGTGCTTACATATCTCTTCCTCAGAGCCATTTTCTTAGCTGTGTTATTGAAAAGAGTCAGACTCATCCTTACCACCTGTCATTCTCTATACTTTTTCTATTTTTTCTTCAGAAAACTCAAAACTTCCTAAACTTTCAGAAGAACACAGACATGTCTATATATATAACATGTGTGTTTTATATGTGCATATTATACATGTTTTCTTTATCTACATGTGTGTCTCTTGCTTTTCTCTCTGCAACTCTGACTTCATCCTCTAACAATTAAATTCTAGGAACACCTAGGTTAGTGACTGAAATGTATCGGATGTTGACTAAAAATGGGTAAAATACATGAATAAACATGAAGAGCAAACCTAAGATAATCTTGGTTTTCATAATTCGGTCTTGTCTTGCAGATTTATCCCATGTTTTTGTCTCCTTTAAGTATACCTGTAACAGAGTGCGTATTAAGATCTTTATATGTCTGACGTTTTTCAAACATTGTGAAACACAGGTGAAAGGTGGCAAAGCAATGGAAACATTTATGCTCTGGAATCAGACACGCATTATGTAGTTTCTGAATCTCTCCTCTATTACTGTTAGCTATATTAAATTGCATTGCAGTTTATAAGGTGTTTTTTTGGTTCATTATCTTAATTTAATCTCCAAAATAATCCTGTGAGTTACAGAAGTAAGTTTTTTTTATATCCTTTTCAATAAACAAACAGATTTAGGGAGATTAAGTGCACTATTCAGTAATACCTAATTAGTGGCAGAACTAGGTTTTGAATTCCAAATCATATACTCTTTCTAATTTACTACATTGTCTTTTCAAGTTATGCTAGCATTATAAAGGAAATATAAATTTATTTATTGGTGAATTTTAGTTCATTGATGCTATACTTTTTTTTTCTAATAATTGTGCTTAGCCGGGCTATTTTGAATTCCTGTTTCTCACTGAATAAACAGATGTTTAATAATTTATCCATTTGGTCCCATGATTTTGCATTAATTAATTAGTTCTTAATGATTACCAATCCTGTTCTTGTGAAACTTCAACGGTATATTTTGATTTAAAGCTCTTCTCTTGCCATCTTGCCAGAATTGCTTGACTTAATTGTAGCTTCATGAAAGAAATCTTCCCGGAGTTGTGACAGCCAAGATTGCAGGGAGGAAATGCTATCTCTGTATCTGAAAGGGAAATGTTGTGTTCGCCTGTTACATTAACTATTAAAGCCCCTTTGCTCATTCCTACTCAGTGTACAGGAAACGTTGCCTCTTTCATTGAGCACATCGGTGTGTGCCGCTGAGAACCCTCTTTTTTGGTGCATTTTCCAAGAATGGGAGCTGTAGCCTGGTTATGTTACCTTCTTGATTTATCTCCACCTCTGTCATAGAGGTTCCATTCTGCCAGACCTGGGCTTTGAAGGCCCTGTAGCCTCTTGGTGGACACTTGCCCCATCACTTTCTTGTAAACTGGGACAAATCATAGAGATGTAGGATGAATCACCTTATTCTAGGTCCATCTTACTCTACACCCCAGCAGAGTCAGGTGCTCTGATGGTCAAGAGATGCAAAATATTTTCAACCTAGTAAAAACAGGGTGGTTCACATATCTCAATAAAGCTATTTTTGAACATTTATGTATCTTTGACATACAAACATTGTATGTAAGGTGTACAACTTGATATTATGATACGTGTATACATTGTGAAAGGATCACCACAATCAAGCCAATTAACATTTCTATCATCTCTACATAGTTACCATTTTGTGTGTATGTTAAAATTTAAGATCTTCACAAATTTCAGATATACAATACAGTAATTTTAAACTATCACCATCATGTACATTAGATCTCTAGAAGTTACTCATCTTGCGTAACTGAAAATTTGTATTCCTTGACCAATATCACCCCATTTCCACCCCCCTCCCTAAACTCTGGCAACCACCATTCTACTCTGGTTCTATCAGTTTGACTGTTAGAGATTCCACATATAAGAGATCATGCACTATTTGCCTTTCTGCATCTTGCTTATTTCGCTTCGCATAATGTTCTCCAGTTCTATCCATATTGTTGCAAATGGCAGAATTTTCTTCTCTTTGGATGTGTCTGTAAGTGTATCTGTTGCAAGATTTTTTCCTAATGATCCTTCAGAGTGCCCCTGGCTTGCCTATGGGGATGAAAACCAGCCATACCTCTTCCAGTGAAGTATGCTCATGTATAAGGTATTCTGGACTCCCCTATGGGAAAATGGCTTGTTCGCACAACTGGAAGCCCTTAGAATGCAGAGGTTTCTTTTGACCCATTATTCACAGGCATGATTCTGGGCTGCAATGCCCTGGTTAGGGAAAAATACCATGAACAATAAATATGCTGTTACAGAAACAATGACAGTTTTAAATACTGTGTTTTGACTTGAAACGCAGATGATAAACTTCCTTTCCAAATCACATGGAATTCAGCTTGCTGAGATTTATGCTAAGAATTGAAAGATAAAGATATAAAGTCAGACTAATTGTATTTGATGATAAAGAAGATGTACCTTGCTTTAGCGGCAACTGATACAGTGTAAAATGTCAGAGATGAAAGAGCTGGCTGCATTGTGTTTATCTGTTTAACAAAGATGACATTGAATACAAAGTCATACACTGAATCAGCTACTTTGGGAAAGAAAGATAACTTTAGGGAGTTTTGATACCTCAGAATCATAGTAAAAATGTATTTTTTTAAGTAAAAGTTGTGAAATTACAATCCTGTTTCTTACAGTCATAAATGGAGTTCATTTTATTTAGTGCTTTGTTGCCATAATTATTTTAAGGGTTCAGCGGTTCACTCACACATCCGTAATATAAATAAAACAAAATCATACATGTACATTAAATGAAAAAAAAATTGGCACCTTTTATTTATAATTTAAAAATATTTGATAAATTGGTACACAAACAGTGGTTTTTAGGACAATCTAGAAAACATGTTGCTCATATATGTGACAGTTTATTTCTGAGCTATTGATTCTCTTCCATTTGCCGGTCTTCTTTTTTTTTTTTAATTAAAGATTTTATTTTATTTATTTATTTGACAGAGAGAGAGACAGCCAGCGAGAGAGGGAACACAAGCAGGGGGAGTGGGAGAGGAAGAAGCAGGCTCCCGGTGGAGGAGCCTGATGTGGGGCTCGATCCCAGAACTCCAGGATCACGCCCTGAGCCGAAGGCAGATGCTTAACCGCTGTGCCACCCAGGCGCCCCACCGGTCTTCTTTTTATGCCAGTACCATATTATTTTGTACGGTACTGGCATAACTCTGTAGTATAGCTTGAAATTAGGGAGTGTGATACCTCCACCATTGTTTCTCCTTATGATTGCTTTGGCTAACCAGGGTCTTTGCAGTTACATACCAGTTTTAGGGTTTTTTTGTTTTTTTGTTTTTTCTAATTCTGTGAAAAATGCCACTGGAATGCCACTACATTGAATCTGTGGGTCACTTTGGGTACTAAAGCCCATTTGAAAAAGATTAATTCTTCTTATCCATGAACATGGAAATCTTGGAATTTATTTATGTCATCTTCAATTTCTTTCATCAAAGTTATGTAGTTTTCATTGTACAGATGTTTCATCTCCTTGGTTAAGTTTATTTCTAACTATTATTTTTGATGCCATTGTAAATGGGGATGTTTTCTTTATTTCTTTTTCAGATGTGTGTCACTGTATAGAAACACAAGTAATTTTGTCTATTTTGTATCCTGCAAGTTTACTGAATTAGTTTATTAATTCTTACATTTTTAGTGAAATCTTTAATAATTTCTATGTATAAGTTTATATATTCTTTAAAAAGACAATTTTACTTCTTCCAATGTAGATGCCTTTTATTTCTTTTTCTTGCTTGATGGTGATATCTATAACTCCCAGTATTATGTTGGATAAGAATGGTAAGAGTGGGCACACCTGTCATTTTCCTAATTTTAAAGGAAAAGCTTTCAACTTTTTACCATTGAATATGATGTTAGCTATGGGCTAGTCATTTATGGCCTTTATTATGTTGATATCGATTCCTTCTATACCTAATTTGTTGAGAATTCTTATGAAAGATGTTGAATTTTGTTAAATGCTTTTTCTGCATTTATTGAGTTTATCACATGATTTTTGCCTTTGGTTATATAATGCCATGTCATATTCAATTGGCATGTGTTGAACCATCCTTGCATCCTAGGAAAAAATTCCAAAAATATAATCTTATCAGTAGGTTATTGAATTCAGTTTGCTATTATTTTGTTGAGAGTTTTTACCATTTATAGTCATAAGGGATATTGAACCATAGTTTTCTTTTATTGTGGTGTCTAGTGGTGCAGGGTGCCAAGTGCATGGACATGTGGTGGCAACAGGTCCAGGGAAGCATTATTTGCTTCAGGTTCCTGGAGTTCATAGCATCGGCCACTGTGTGTTCCTCAGAGAGCGCTGTGGGTGTCCACATTGGATGCAAGAGATGCTGGGTTCCTCGGCAGGGGCACTGGCTAGGGACAAGGGCAGGAAACATTAGTTGCCAGAGTCATTCATGTGCGCATGCTCAGCTGTGGAAGCCAGGGGCCAATTACAGACACACACATTGTGGTGGGGTCAGGCAGATGACAAGGGCTAGAGCCAACTACAAGTACGCTGGCAGCCACAGAAGCATGCAGGTGCACAGCTAGAGGAGCTAGCTGCGTGTGAGTGCAGTGGTACAGGCCAGTGACAGGAGACAGGGCCTGATTTGATCCCACAAGCAGCTGTGGGGGCCCTGACTGTCAGCATGCGCTCTGATGGCTGCACAGTCTCCTCCAGGCATATACACACCATCGGAGGCCAGTGAGAGGCATCAGACTGGTGATGGGCAGTTACACACCTGGAGGGGCTAGCCTCAAGCAGATGCACTGAGTTGGGGTTGACCTAAGGGGATCAGTTGTGTCATCTTGCACTGTGCAGCTGTGAAGACCTAGGCTGGCTACAAGTGCATTTCAGGGGCTCTGGTAGTTCGTGGGGGTAAGGAGCTGGGAGGACTCAGTGGTTGGCATCAGTGAACCTGAATACCTGTGGGGTGAGAGCTGATGAAATCTGCAGAATTCGTACAAGTTGTGCTGACCTTTGGTTTATTCAGTAGTGTGCTGCGGCACCGTCCGCAGCGCCGCAGCACAGCACTGTTGATTCGTGGACTGGGGAGAAGGATGAGGCACGGACAGGTTAGCTTGCGAAGAAGAGCGTGGGTGCAGGGGATGATCGCCATGAGTGATCGCCCCAAACAGCTGCAACCTCGCGTATTTATTGGCAACAATCAAAAGCAATCACAATCACAATCAATCAAGGGAGTGATCCTATTACATTCTAGTGAATAGTAGTGCATCACCATCACGGGGAAGGTCAGGGGATCAGGTGATGTAATGTTTAGCAAGTGGGGCCTATTCTCAAACATGTTTGTAGGGACCCTGCGGGCTATTGTCAAGAGCAATCAGGTTTCAGCAGTGTTCTGCCCCAAAACAGTTGGGCGTTCCCAACTGGTGGGCAGGCCGGGCAATCCCGGCCGCTTGACTCTTGACATTTACACTGAAGCCCGCAAGGTCACAAACATGTTTTCCTATTATATCCTTAAGTTTTCGGCCAGTGGCTGCTGCAGTAGCGAAAGTTTCTGTATTTGTCTGCAGAGCAGGTTACTGTGAATTGCGGTGGCTCCTGCTGCATGGATGCCATGGGTAGCCCGTGCTTTTCCCTGGCATCTGTATGTCTTGGTTTTGCTGGTCAAGGTAAAACTGAAGTGGGACTCTTGCGTGATCCCCCAAAAGGCTGGGGAAGCTGGTTGCTCACTCTGCTCTTTCCCAGCAAAGGGACGTCTTTCTAGTTGGGGAGTTCCCTTTGGCACAGTGCAATGCTGGCTTGGGGGATGGAATGATAGGTAAAATGAAGCTGTTTCCCTTTTTTACAGTTATTCTCAGATTTTTTGTTCCATTTGTTGACATTTCTTCTGTACTTCGGAACTCTCCCAGAGCTGTTTTTGTTTGTGGATAGCTATCTAATTGTTGATCTCTGGGGGAGACAGACTGGGGTCTTCTATACCTCTGTTCTGGTGATGTCACTATCCTGTCATGATCTTTCCTTTTTCATTCCAGCTCCTATACTGTGTCTAGGGAGAGTCATCATAACTTTAAAAAATGTTTATTAAAATTGAGGCCTCTTTATCTGTAATTCTTCCTAATTTCTTTCTCTCTCTCCTCCCTCCCTCCTCCCCCTTTCCTTCCTTCCTTCCTTCCTGTTCAATGAGAGCAGGAATCTTGTCTGCATTCTTCACTGCTGTATTCCACACAAATAGCACATAGTGAGGTACTTAATAATGGTCAACATAATAGGTAAATATGTATCATTTATGGATATATGGAACTATATCCCATAAGTATATACCTTTCAGATCTCTCCTGATGCTCATAATAAATTCTTAACTCACTGAGGATGATTTAACCTCAGTATTCTAAATATATTGCCTTATGTCTTCTGGAAATGTTAGAGTCCAGATTTAATGTTTAGGTCTGTGATCTATCCCAACTTAACATTTGTGTATAGTGACTGGTTGACGTTCTTTTTCTTCCCCACGTAAATATCTGTTTTTTGTACTGCCAAAATGGTTTCTTTTACCCACAGAATTAACTTGTCACATTACTTAAAAATCAGTTACACATGTGTATGTGACTATCTGACCACTCATGAGTTGAATTTATCTGTTTTTAGACTAATAACACACTGTTTCGATTACTGTAGTTTTATAGTAGGTCTTGAAATCAGGTGGTTGAAGTTTTCTATCATAGCTCTTGTTTATCAAGTTACTTTGGCTACTTGGGATTTTTGTATTCCTATATAAAATTGAATATCAGCTTGTCAATTTCTGTAAAATATTCTGATGTGATTTTGACTGGAACTACATTGAATCTAGTGTAACCAAATTTGGGGAGGATGGATATTTTGATAATCTCTGATCTTCCAACACATGAAATGTTTGATCTTTTTCTAAAGTTTTTAAAATTTCTCTCATTAAGATTTTGTATTTATTCCTAGCTATTTGATGTTATTTGATAATTTTATAGATGATATTGCTTCTATTTCATTTCTACTAGTTTCAGCTAATATATAGAAAGAAAAACCACTGATTTTTTTTTTTGCATGTCGACCTAATTATTTCTAGTAAATTTTTATAGATTGAATAGCATTTCTTTTACATAACAATGTCTTCTGCAAATAGACACAGTTTACTTTTTCCTTTCTAATCTCTATGCCTTTAATTACCTTCTAGTACAAAGTTAAGTAGAATTAAGTAACTGATACCTTGACTTGTTTTTGACCTTTGGGAAATAGTCAGTGTTTCAGCACTAAGTGCATATTACTTGGTGGTGTTTCGTTGCTGACACTTACCCGATTGAGGAGGTTGTCTTATATCTTAGTGTGCTGAGAATATTTCTTTAAAACCATGAATGAGCATTGCATTTATCAAGTGCTTTTTATGTATCTGTTGAAGTGAGTATGTATTTTATTTTTTTTTACTCAGCTAATGCCATCAATTATTCCGTTTGCTTTTCATATGTTAAACTAACTTTGTATTCCTGAGATGAGATACAACTGGTCATGATGTAATATATTTTATATATTATTTGGTTAAATTCGTTAATGTCTTATTAATTATTTTTATGATTATACTCAAAAGGGATATTAGTCTCTAATTTTTTCTTCTAATGTCTTTATAATATTTTGGTTAGAGTCTTATACTGGCCTGATAGAACAGGTTGAAAAGCGTCCTCTATTTCCTGAAAACATTTAAAACTGGTATTTTTAAGTTTAATGTTTGAATTTACTACAAACTTTCTATGTAATAGCATCTAACCTATCCTTTTATCATCTCCTACCTCAAATAGAATTCTTTGTCTGGGACCCTGTGGAAATGTTTTTGACGTATGCACTTCTCTTCTTCACTTTATTTGGGAAATAGCACTATAGGATGTATCTTTACTACAAACTAATCTCAATTTTGGGTTTCATAAACCCTAATAACCTTGGTATCCCCTTCCATTGTCGGGTACAAGGGGATATCCTGTGCATTTCCTTTCCTCCCTCTTTCATTTAGCACCTGGTGCGTGATCCAAATATGGTAAATGAGATGCATATATCCTGTTCTTTGATTCTGGAGGAGGAGGAACAAAGGGCCAGGATCAGATTGTGATTTTAACTGTGGCTGTTGCTGAGTAGAGAATCCACGTGTGCAATTAAGAGTACTGGGAATCTGTAGTATCTGGTGTTGTCAGGAGCTGACCGGTGGGATGGTGACCGCAGTGGCGGCACCGTGGGAGTGCTCCTTGCCAGCAGACTGATTGTGACTAACTCTGTTGGGATCCTGACACAACCTGATTGTCTAGATTTTCTCTGAATTCTTTATTCTACGAGGGTCTTTTCAATACATTTCCACTGGCAGAATCAATTTCTGTTCTTTGTAACCAAAATCATCTGCTAGTATTCTTACCCATAGCATGTAGAATGCTGCCCTTAATATAGCAGACATCATGTATTTACTATGCTTCCAGAGAAGACCAAGTAACCAGGCTGTTCCAGTTACACATACGTATTACACATTTGTTTGTGGCCTAATGTTACTCTTCAATTCTAATATATTTCTTTTTGCCTGAAATAAGAATTATATATATGAAATATATCAGCTAAGGGAGAACTGCCATGTAGCTCTTTATGTTAAGAAATCTATAGATGTGTATGGTTTTACCCAAAAGAAAAAAGAAAGAAAAAGGAGCTATCATGAAATTCTTATAGATTTCAAGGGTATTTGGAGTGAGGTATTTTTCCTCTGAAAGAAAATGATAAACGGAGTTGCATACAACTCTTATGAAAGTGAAAGACTTCAATGAGATTTTACATTGATAGAGTGCCTCAGGGTGTCAGCTTCCAAAGGTAAAGTCTGGGGTCAGGAATTGATCCTTGGGGAGGCCAATCTTTAAAGTTTTATAAAGGTCAAAGCTTTTCACCTCAAAGTTGTTTCTTAATGGCTATTCTGGATCGTTGTATAGTTGATTTGATTGATTGTGCCATTTGAGGCACCTAAAAGAAAAAAAAAAAAAAACTGCCAAAAATTGGTCAATATGTTGGCTATTGTAGAAATAACCTAGGAAAAAAATGTCCTTTTTTATGTTGAACTTCATGTAAAATTTTGTCTTATCATGGAAAATAGTCTTTAGCAATCACCTAAAAATATTTTAAATGGCAACACAGTTAACACATAGATGTGCAGACACACACTCACACACAAGTTTTCTGTCTTTCTAATGCCTATTTTTGCACGTCTATCTTCTTGTCCTCCAAAATTGGTATTTTGTAATGTTGGACAGGTTAAGGATATTATTGTATAAGAGCCCATGAAATACTAGGTTTAAGGTAATGATAACAGTAACATCAGTAGATATTTCTCCCTTTGGTTCCCTAGTTTTGGAATAACATAAAATCAACTAGTATCCCCCTAATTGCTTTAAGGTTAACTACAACTAAGTTACAATAGCATAAACTAATGCTATCTGAAAGCCAGTCAATGATTGCTTTCTTACTTCAACATTTCTTATTAACTATTTGAGAAAATTAATTATATGCTTGTTAAGAGCTGACTACTTAGTTAAATAAACTTGAACTAGTTGTTTAATATCTCTGAACCTCAGATTCTTCAGTTTCTAGCTGGTAACTTTATCTGTAAGATTGGGTAATACTAGCACCTCCTAGGATGGCTGTGAAATTTAAATGGGATAATGTAAGTAAAGCACTTAGCATCGTGGCTATCATAGAGTGATGCGCAAAGAATTTAGCAGTAATGATCCTACTACTTGCAGTGGCCCTCTTGACCTTACGATATCTGACTCACATCAGTTAGGGTTCTTACCTAAGTAGAAGAGGAGAGTGCCACTTTCAGTAAATCTAGGACAGACAGGTTTTTGTCCAGTGTTGGAGAAGATTCCTGTTTTATTTCAGAAGCACCAAAAGAAGCAGTTGACTTGGATTTAAGAACCATGAAGTATGAAAAATACACGCAAGACATTAAAATCACACTCAGAGGAGCTAAGTACCCACAGTGAAATTGAAGTAAGGACACTGAGACCCAGTGGAAAGAAAAATGGATTCATAGCTCCCATCTCACACTGATTCCAAGTCCTAGCTCCTGAAAGGAAATGGCTGGCAGATTTCTTCAGTTTTGTTTTTTTTTAAGTATTTCACTCCCAC
Source organism: Ursus arctos (assembly GCF_023065955.2). Taxonomy (NCBI): domain Eukaryota; kingdom Metazoa; phylum Chordata; class Mammalia; order Carnivora; family Ursidae; genus Ursus; species Ursus arctos. Next base: position 21,336,849 of record NW_026622852.1, read on the forward strand.
CTCCCATATTTCTTTCTGTCTTTACTTTTTCTCTTGAGAAAGTCCCTCTCCCTCCCCATGCTTGCTCGCTCTCTTTCTTTCTCTCTGTCTCTCACACATACATACATAAAAATAAATAAACATAAATAAATCAGCTCTACCTTCAGATTTCAGCTCTGATATTTACATTTTTAAAAGCCGTACACAAATTTGTTCTGTGTTTGGCTCATTTCACTTAGCATCATGTTCTCCAGGTCCATCCGTGTTGTCACATATGGCAGGATTTCCTTCTTTTTAAAGGCTGAATAATAGTTACTTATATATGTATACCAAATTTCTTTATCCATTCATTGGACACTTGGATAGTCTCCACATCTTGACTATTATAATTCTGCAATAAACATGGAAGTACGCATATGTCTTCAAGATTCTGATTTCAGTTCCTTTGGCTTTATACCCAGAAATGGAGTTGTTGGTTCATACAGCATTTCTATTTTTAGTTTTTTAAGGAACTGCCATACTGTTTTCCCTAGTAGCTGCACCAATGATACCACTTATATGAGCAATCTAAAATAGTCACACTTACAGAAGCAGGGAGTATAATGGTGGTTGCCCGGAGCAGGGGGAAGAGGAAAATGAGGAGTTACTAGTCGGGAGGTACAAAGTTTCAGTTCTACAAGATGAAGAAGTCTTAAAGATCTACTGTACAGCATCATGCCTATAGTTAACAATATTGTATATTTAAAAATTTGGTTAGAGTAGACTTTAATGTTTTCGCAGAACAAATAGAGCAATAAATAGAGAAGGTGGGAGGATACTTTGGGAGATGATCAATATGTTTATGGCCTACGCTGTCATGGTTTCATGAATGTATACTTCCTCCAAACTCAAATTGTATATATTAAATATGCATAGCTTTTTGTATGTCAGTCATACTTTAATAAAGTAGTTTTAAAAAACCCAAAAACTATTTAACCTTTCCTGGGCTCAGTGATATATTTATAATCACTTTAGTCAGAAACAGGTTGTTAATTTTGTTGAGTCTACTACATAAATACTTTTCTAATCTTTTGCGCATCTCTGTCACTTAGCAACTCATAATCTAGTCTCTTACTTCCTTTCCAGCTGTATATTCAAGCATTTGTCTAAAGCAATACTCACGGGCTGGCTTTATCTGTGGTTACTCAAATTTGTCTTTTTATATTTTACATGCCCTTTGTTTTGAATGCCTTTCTTCCTCAATTACCTACCTAACATTGTCTTTCAGGATTTAACCAAAGTGATTATTTTCTCTAAGAATATCTTCTACAACCATCTCTCTGACCTATGACAGAATGAGATGTTTTATCCTTTGATTGCTTACAGCATCGTGTATTATCCTATTTTTTTAAGACCTTGTTCACTAGAAACCTGTTTGTTGTGCTAGGACTATCCTCTTTTCCTTCCTGGATCTGTTTTCTAAAACCAATTGTTTGCACTCGATCAAATGGTACCATCAATTTTTTTAGCTTACTTGTGTTGTGGGAGGGATATATTTAACAGGAAAGACAGTGAAGGTAAAGAATCCCAATGTTTACAAATATCTGTGGTCTTTGACCTCAGATGTGAAGAAATATAAATAAATCCGTTCCTAAACCCTAGGATTCCATAGAAAACATATGGGTAGCATAAAAGAGTTTCACTACAAGGGATAGCAGATATGAATTTTCATGCCTATATCAAGATTAACAGCCGATTTTGTACACTGATAGGGCACTGGAAAGCGACCCACTCTGCTGCTGGTGAGAGAATCTGTGTCCTTGACATCCATGTCCCCTGTAGAGCATACCTGGTGTTCATGCAGAACTTGCTAAAAAAACAAAGAGCAAATTTATAACAAAGGCCTATTTTCTGTTGAAAATATTTTTAAAAGGGCAGTGGTTCCTCCCAGAATGTTTAGACTTTACTTTTGAAGGAAATAAATAAAAAATGTACAGAAGTGGGAGAAAAACCTATGATAGGTAAATCATAAATTAGTGAATAAGGGACGCCTGGGTGGCACAGCGGTTAAGCATCTGCCTTCAGCTTAGGGCGTGATCCCGGTGTTATGGGATCGAGTCCCACATCAGGCTCCTCCGCTGTGAGCCTGCTTCTTCCTCTCCCACTCCCTGCTGTGTTCCCTCTCTCGCTGGCTGTCTCTCTCTGTCAAATAAATAAATAAAATCTTAAAAAAAAAAATAAATAAATTAGTGAATAAGCCCAGTGATTGCAAATGGAAGTGAGGAAAGGTTTTAGCCTTTTTGGCCAAATTTATAGGCTTTGAAGATTTAACAAAGCCAAGAATATCAAGATAGCATAGGTGCAATCAGAGAAAGAAATTGGTAACTTCTCTAGCTTAACTGATGATGGAAAAACAAAAGAAAATAAAATATTGGGTGATGGTGCATATAAAATTCTACATTCTAGTGTTTAGGGGTGCAGTATAACAAAAGGATGTAGTTAGAGAGCCTGTGTCTCTCTGGCCAGAAGTTTTGTTAGGGCCCTGGATTTTCTGGGGATGGACAGAAAGCATATCATCAAAATGAGCCAGGAACTAGGGCAGGACCTCCAGGTCAGTACCAGAGGTGCAGAATTGCGCCATTTCCCAGGGCAGCCTCAAATATATGGGAACACAGTCCTCGGATCAAGAGTAGAAGGACGTAAAGCATGGGGAAGGCAGGCAGGAAGTAGAGATGGACAGAGACAAATGGCTCAGAAGATAGGTCCTTACTGAGGCAGGGAAAGCATAAGGCAAATTTGTATAAAAATTCAACGAGCATGGGCACTGGGGAGATAAAATGGACTTCTTCAAATCTTTGAAGAAAATGAAAGGAGTAATTTAAAGAATATTAGAGACTGTACATTTAGATACAGATAATAAAGTTAGAAGTTTATGGGGAGAAAGGAAGATGTCATAGGGGACGTTTTCAGGCTGCGAAGCAAGAATAGCTTTGGGGGATTTGGCAGAGGAGGATTGGCCGTAAGGCACCTGACCTAAACCCCATTTTCATAGCTGTATCCGTTGGGCTGAAGCAGAAAGACAAGGACTTGCAAGAATAAGTTACCTTTGGACAGCGTCGTTGTTACGTGGAAATGATGATTAGGATACACAGAACTGAGGCCTTTGGTTCACTCTGTGACTTATTTGACCATTCTTTATTTCAGGTTCAGAATCTTCTGTTTCTCTCTCTCCTCCTCCTTTCCCCCACCTCCCAGCCCCTTACCACTTTTCATTTTCTTTCTTTTATATGTTCACCTTTATTTTCACAAAGTATGAAGATATTATGAAATCACAAATGTTGGTCACTAGTGGTCACTGGTGGGATGGGTCCTACTGTTGAGGAAGTGGAGGTGGGGCCGGAAGAGCTGGAGACAGTTCCTCAGCCCCCCCGTGGGAGGCACTTTACACATTTGATTCTCCAGTACTAGCATGTTCTTCACAATGGGCCATTTGTCCAGTCTATGATCCTGCCATAGACTGGGTATCTTTCTCTCAAATTGAATTCTAAGATCTGATGGAAGAAGAATGAATTTGCAAGTCTTGGTGAATTTGAGAAGATCACAGATTTGAGGAATAATTGATACAGGTTGGAAGGATAATATTTTTAAATGAACTCTGAATTTAGGAAGGAATACTTTTGAGAAATTCCCGTTCAGAAGCTGTCTGAGGATAGTATGCAGTTGAAGGTGGTTTAGAGTCCAGGGAACATATGTAAGAACTCTGTGGGAAATAATGAATCCAACCCACAAAAAAGCTTTTATGGTCCAGTCTGAGTCAAGGGTTAGCTTGTGTGGATGATGATACTGAGATAGGACGAGAGTTCTGGGATGACTGAAGAAGTGCCTGTGGAGGAAAATAAAGCGATTGGAAAATAGATCATAGAAGAAAAGTGGGAGATGCCATGTGGATTGTTTGAAGGGAATCGATTTCCAGATTCTCCACTTTCATTATACTGTTCTATAAAACCCCCTTAGAACTTGCCTGAATTCACACTACTTCTTTTTGTACTTTAAACCATAAGGGCTCACCCCTCGCTCTACCTCACGGAACCCAAATCTTATAATATTGCTTTGCCTGAGTTGTTAAATCCTCCTGGTGACAAGAGGATAAGGGGCAAACAGCAGCACTGACTTGGAGGAAGCTTCCCTTAATGATTTTTCAAGCCATTCTAAATCATCGAGCTTACTGATTATGCTTCTTTATACATTTTTCTTTCAGGCTAAAACTTGTCCCTTATTGTGATGTACCGAATTCTGAACAAGGTAAGTTGTAGAGGCTATTGGCCCTCGTGCATCTAAACCAGCAGTTCTTAATGGGAGGTGATCTTGCTCCCCAGGTAAGATTCGGCAATATCTGGAGACATGTTTTGTTGTCATAAATGCATGTGTGTGTTGGTGCTGCTGGCACCTAATAGCAGGGATGCTGCTGAACGTAGTACAAAGACACAGAATTTCTCTCGCCCACAATGTCAGTAGTTCAGCGGTTGTTGAGAAACATTATTTTAAATGTAAGTGGAATACTTTTTGGCATACAGTATTTTTCAAAGTGCAGAAGATAAAACCTCCAGGTAATTAAGTTTATTGTTCCAGTGATAGTCATGTCTCTTTTTATTATGTATTATAGAATATTTAATATATTCTATTTAGTGTTTTGTTTTTATTAAAGATTTTACTTATTAGAGACAGAATTAGAAAGAGAGCATAAGTGGGGGAGGGAGGGCCCCAGGGAGAGGGAGAGGCAGACTCCCCACTGAGCAGGGAGCCCAGTGTGGGGCTCGAACCCAGGACTCTGAGATCATGACCTGAGCTGAAGGCAGATGCTTAACCAACTGAGCCACCCAGGTGCCTCTATTTAGTATTTTAAAAACAAACTTCTTTAAACTTAAGATTAAAAAGTATAGATAGTAATTTAAAGGTCTGAGGAGAATGAAGTTGTCTTTCTCTCTGCCCAGAATAATTATTTTTCCTTAGATAGCCCATGGCTCATTCTGTCATCTTCAGCAGCATTTTGTTAAAATCTTTCCTTTTTTAATGAGACCTCATTTTCCCCAACCATCCTATTTAAAATTATAATCTATCCCCACATCCATACCCTCCTATTGCCCTTCTTTGCTTTAGTTTCCCACGTCACTTACCACCATATAATGTATGTTTTACTTTATTATTTTGAAGTGATAAAATAACACTCCCTCCTCCTAACTGAACATCAGTTCTGTTAGGGTAGGGATATCCTGTTTCTTTCAAGGCTATATTCCCCACACTAAAGAATATATGGCAAAAAGTAGGTACTTAGTAAACATTTGTAAAATGAATGAAAAATCCCACTGTGATGGGGAGAAAGCTTTGAAAAGATTCGAGAGATCAGTTGGAATGTAGTTTAAGAAATGGTCATGGGAAGCATACAAAGGAAATCCATGACCTTTTTCCCACAGGATACCCAGGGAATGTGATTGAGCTTAGTAGCTAAGAGATGCCCGTCAGAATTCTAGACTATCCAGAGAAACTGGAACTGCCCAGATCTGAATAGTGAGCAACTAATAACGTAGCAAAGGGAACAGAAAGAAGGGCTGACTCTGACATGAAGAACAATATTGAAAATAATACCAGGGAGAGCTCTGATGAGAAGTATTGAGCTTTTTACTTTAGCTCGTAGGTCAGTTGGCTTGGATTGACACTTAAAATATATCCATATTTTAGCATTTATCATGTAGTATTTGGCATGGTAAACAAAAAGACAGTCTCTGGCTTGACAAGTTTGTGACCAGTAGCTGGGAACATATAGTAAGAGGCTTTGGGTAACCGGGCTACCAGAGGGAAAGCGCTTGACAAGAGAAGAAGGTGCAGGACATGCCAAGTGTTGAGGACAGGCCATCAGTAATGGAGTAAGGGCTTTTCAAAATTAGAAATACTTACCAGTGTGCAGTGGCCCAGTAGGAATATTTTTGTGCAATCTGTTTTGCAGGGGGGAAAAAAACTTCTGTTTGCATACAGCTTCCTGCTGTGAAAGTTTCATACAACCACGCTGGTTAAGAGACATTCGTTGTTGTGGAGCCACTGAAGTGACTGGAGAGGCTGGTAAGGTCACTTTTCTGGGAGACACCCATTGTTTGAATGATTGTTAAATGGAACCATTCATTCGGTCAACAGGCATTAATTGGTAACCTGCTCAGTGCCTATCAGTAAGTAGCGTGTCATGCTTAAGACCCCTGATGCTGAAGTCACACAAATCACAGCTCTTACATGTTACAAAGCTGAGGTTTTTGGGGGTTAATTCTTGCATCTCACTTTCAACATCTGTAAAAGGAATATATCATCACTCCCACATATCATGCTGGACGCTATTGCATGTCAATTGAGAAAGGCTTCCAGCAAAAAGTGAGTTCAGTAAAAGTATCCATACCTTTTTGCCACTTCACTAAGGGAATAGAGATGCTGGGGAGAATTTGGAGGATCCCTCTGTGTGTGACCTGTAGATGGGGCTCAAAAATATTTCCAAGAACTTAAATGTCCCCACTAGAAGTTAAGCTTAAATCTTGAAGTTGAATGTGACCTAGAAAAAACTATGCAAGGTGGTATATAGATCACCTGTTCAATTTGTCATGTAGAACTATGCCAACATGCAGAAGAAAAAGTAGGCATTGTTGAAGCCTGTGCAACAGGGAAAGCTTCACGGGGTAAGCTATGTGGCTTCACTGGATAATGTGAAGTGACACCCTTCTCTTTAGGGTTACCTGCAGGAAAGGGTGAAAGCCTTGTTAGCTCCTCATCGCTGTGAGATTCGGAATCATAAAGCAACAGCAATGCTGCTCCCATTCCGGGCTCTGTATTCTCAAGGGCTGTCTGCCTGCCTCTAGCTCACGCATTCTCTCTCTCTCTCCCTGTCTCTCTTTTTCATTGTTACTAATTTGATGGCCTATTCTGCAAACAGATGAATTTTGAAACATTAAGTGAGTCAAGGGTAAATATGTAGAAAAAAAGGTTACTGATAGATGGAATTAGAGGTATTAAAGATTAGATTGACCCCTAGACACCAAAACCCAAAGGGTCAAAACTCTAAAGTCTCAGAGTTCTGTCATCTTGCCAGTGGATATCTCTAAGGAGATTAACTGAAGGAGTTGAAGCCTTTGATTGGCCCTCAGACTCTAACACAGCTATACTGAGTTCCCTTCAGGGAAGTGTTGGAGGAGAGGCTGCCCATCATACCTTGATTAGAATATGGTTCGCTTTCCAGTGTTAAATTATGGAAACTCCCTAACAATTGGACTGTCAGGGAATAATTTACGTATTGCTATGGGCTATTTTTGCTGCGTATTTTAGAAACAAGCTTAAGGAAAAGCCCAAAGAACAAGGAAGAGGTCAATAGTAATTAAATAAAACCTATTCCCACAATGGAAATGTGTACCAAGCCGTGTGGTTTCTAGGGTGACCCAGAATAGACAAATCACAGGTTTATAAACCTCATGTTTGTGAATATCCTAATGCATCCCAAGAGTAAAAGATTTTGGATAACAAATTACTGTCGTACAAAGTTAAAAATAACAGCAGTAGTATTGACTTTATGGCTATGAAATTGTCTTTTGTCTCACTGTAACTTGGTTTATTTATCTTTAATTATTTCTTGTTTACCTAAATTTTGGAAGTTGCTATTTATGTGTCTGGAATGTATTTTTACTCTAATGGTCTGCAGCTACTTTCTGGAATTTTTCAATTGGTGTCAAGAGAACTTGGCCAGGAATTGATAGTCATATTTCTAGATTATCCATACTTGAGTATATGAATATGGATAGGGCCACTATTAGAAATTGACTGTGCCAAGTACTGACATACCTATAGTTACCTTTTTTGTTTTCACTGGTTCTTCTCTTTCTCCTCTGGATCTTATGTTCTTGTAAGTTTGCTGCTCATGTTTGGTATGTAATGAGGGATTGCTCTAGAAGTTCCTAAAATAGAAATGAGTCAAATATGAGACAGCTAGGTGGTTGAGAGTGTTATTCTCAATTTGTCCGTGTGCTTCATAATCCTGAAATAATAGGTCTTCTTCAGCATAAGACTCTGAGAAACACCAGTGATCAGGGCATCTTCAAAACAAAACATTGACAAGTATGCTTTTAACAACCCAGCTGACATATGAGAAGGACTGTTGGTATCACAGAGAAGTGAGTAGCGTGAGCAGAGGCATCACTGCCCACATGTGCCAGTCACGCTGAACATTCTGGGTTGCATGACATGCCACAGAACAAAGGCAAGAGGCATGAGAAGTGAGTTAAAAGCACTCTTGAGACTTAGGAATAGTCAACATCCCAGCTGGAATTATCTAAAAATTTTTCTCTGCTAATAAAAAAAACCCAAGGAGTGTTCTTATATTTTTGAATGAAGTGCTCAAAGCAGAAAAACTGCAGGTCAGGAGGAAAAGCCTGTGGTCTGTAAATGCCCATAGAGTATCTGTGAGGCATTTCATAAAATCCTAATTTCATAAAATTAGGATTATCAAGATTTAACTTGAGACTATATTGCTGTTGTTTTCCTTTCTATCACATTCTTCTTCTTGTTTCCCCCCCACACTTTTCTTTTTCCCCGACAGTCATGTATAGTTCAGACACATTTTCTACTCCACTGTTAGCATATATATGGTGAATCTGAGCATGGATATCACAAGTGAGACTTGATCAGTAAGAACATTCATAGAATATGATTGAGGGCAGAAAGGTGGGGTCTGTGGGTGGTTAGAAAGATTTTCCTTGTGGCCTTAGTATCTGGAGTCCTGTCTTCAGTGAATAGGGACCGCCTGAATACCTTTACCAGACAAAGATACAGCAGGATTTTCTGTACCATCAGTGTTTTTAGACTAACACCTTTTCCTGTGTGTGGAATACTCTGACCATAGATTGGGAGGCTAGTCCCTGGAAAACTGCATTCCAGAAAGAATATCCAGGAAAACAAAACAAAACTATCAAGATTTGATTGCCCATTAAATTCTAGCTAAAATTTCTTAGTACATGTGAATTGAAGTTGAGGGCATTATTAACTCAAAGAAACCCAGGGAATTTTAGAAATGGCTGAGAATGGTTAAAGTATATGAAATAACATAAAAATAGGTTTTAAAATAATGATAAAATATGAGAAATTCTTTTTTTTTTCCAAAGATTTTATTTATTCATTTGACAGACAGCAGAAGAGCACAGGCAGGGGGAGCAGCAGGGGAAGAGAGAGAAGCAGGCTCCCTGCTGAGCAGGTAGCCTGATATGGGACTCGATCCCAGGACTCTGAGATCATGACCTGAGCCGAAGGCAGTCGCCCAACCAACTGAGCCACCCAGGCGCCCCAAAATATGAGAAATTCTTATTCAGAGCTTGAAACATTGTCATTAAATCTGTTTATTGGGATTATATATTAGTTCCATGGCATGTATTTTTAGATATCAGAAAACTTTGGTAGTAAAACTGATGAGGAAGCTAAAATTACAGAAAAACTATAGAAGAGTGAGAAATGCTTCAAATAAATTTTCAAAGGCTGTGGACAGACAGCTTTTGCTTTAGTTTAGGTTAAAGGCTCACAGTATTCTGATTCCCTTGGTAAAAACAAAAACTGGAACAAAATGAAACATTTTTCTATGTGTCTAACAAAGAACAGTGACTCAAGGAAGCTTTGATGAACTGAATTCCAGAGAAAGCAAAACCCTTCGTAGGATGGCAGAGAGTTGCAGTGCTGTTTCTGGAAATGAGCAGAGCAAGGAATGGGTTGCCACAGAAGCAGAGAATAGAAAGGGAAAAGATGATATAGTTGAGTATTGAGTGACTTAAGTTAGATGAAGAGTATATAACCCTGAAGAACTCCAAATGCAAAAGTAAATCACTAGGACTAAAAATTCTCATACGTGTTCATTTCTGACTTGTGCAAGACAGCAGGAGTGGAGAAGGGGGTTGGAGAATGGAGAGAAATGTGTTCTTAAACTTCCTTATGGTACTTGGATTCTGGGACTGTACCTGAGTTAAATCAAAGCATGTTATCAAAACATGTCAAGTTAAGATTACCTAAAATTACAGCCTCAATTGCTCCCAGTTCAAATAATGGCAAGACCAACACAAGGCACAAGAAGTTTTGGGTTGAGCTAATTACAGATGAACTCAGCCTAATTAATGCTGGTTCGAACCTCACTCAATTTGATGAAAGGAAGAAACTGAATGATCAGCCTCTCACCCTGTCTCACAAAGGAGGGGACATGGCATGTCCTGTAATAAACAAAATAACACTATTATTATACTTCTGTCTCTACCATTTTCAACAATGTGTAATCTTAAAAAAAAATAAACAGGAAACTATGACCCAAAGTCAAGAGAAAACCCAATCATTAGAAGAGTATGTAGATGATCAGTCATTGGAGCTAGCATACAAGTACCTTTAGAAGAAATATTTTAACTTTGTTTAAAAAATTAGGGAAAGATTTAAGTAAAAAATCAGGCCTATCATGTAGAGAAATGAAAACTAAGATAGAATGAAGTACAGATTCTATAACTAAGACAATATTTGATAACAAAAATGCATTGGATGGGTTTAAGAACAATTCGGCGACTAAAGAAGGAAAGATAATTGAACTTGAAGGCCAGTCAATAGAAATTATCAAAACTTCAGAGGAGAGAAAAAAGTATGTGGGGGGAAAAAGAAATAAAAGAAAAAGGAAAAAAGAAAAGAAAAAGAAAAAAGGGAATAAAGAAAAAGAAAAAGAAGAATATGAAAAAAAAATTCAATGATGTGTCAGTGGTTTAGGGGATAATTGCAAGCAGCCTAACACAAATGCAAATGGAGGCTCAGAATTAGAGGTGTGAGAGAGAATAAAGCATAATTATTTGTTTATTTTAAAAGATTTTATTTGTTTGAAACAGAGAGAGGGAGAGAGAGAAAAGGGGTACAGGGTGAGGGAGAGGGACAAGCAGACTTCCTGTTGAGCACAGAGCCTGATGCAGGGCTCGATCCCAGGACCCTGAGATCATGACCTGAGCTGAAATCAAGAGTCAGATGCTTAATCAACTGAGCCACCCGGGTGCCCCAGCACAATTTTTTAAAAAGATTTTCTTCTTGAATTTTGAGGAAAATCATCAGCCCGCTAATTCAAGAACTTGGCACAGACCAAACAGGTTAAACAACTACTATAATCAAACTGTTGAAAACCAAGAGGCAAGATAAAATACTAAAAACAAACAAAAATGCCAATGCTAGCAAGAGACATACAGGTGAATAATAGTAAGGAATAGAAGTTACTTCTCATCAGAAACAAGGCAAGGCAGGAAACAAGAAAAGGACATCTTAAAATGCTGAAAGGAAAAAAAAAAAAGTCAACTTAAAAAGTCTTTATCCAGTAAAAATACATTTCACAAATGAAAGCAAGATATTTTAGGTAAATGAAGCCTAAGAGAATTTGTATCTAGCAGACTTACACTACATGAAATGCTTAAAGAAATTATCAAGACTAAAGCAAAAAAGTAACAGAAACTAGGATCTTAAAAGCAAGAATATGGAGAATGGGAAATTATAAAAGTTGTACAATTATAAAGAATTATTTTTCCCTTTGAATAATTCTTTTAAAAATGACTTAAAAGTAAAAATAATACCTTGTAAAGTTTATAAAAACTGTAGAAGACTATGACCACAGCACAAACGATAGCCCAGAGATCAACTGAAATACATTTATGGTTTTATTACATTTATGTAAAGTGGTATAATGTTATTTCAGAATAGACTGTCATAAGTTCAAAAGGAATGTTTTAATTCCTGTGGTGACCACTAAATATTTACAAACAGGTAGAACTCATTCAGTGCAAAAGAAAGCAGGCAAGGAGGGAGAAAGAAACAAAGAAGAGAGTGGACAAATAGAAATCAATTAGGAAGATGGCTGACTTAAGTCTGATAGTGTTAATAATTTAATTATAAGAAAATCATCTAATCAATCATGTTAAAAAGCAGATTGTCAGACAGGATACAAAAACGAGATTGGATACACAGCCACTGGGGAATTCCTTTTAAATGTAAAAGGACATACAGGCTGGAAGTAGAAAGATAAAGTATAAACCATGAAAATAATACTCATAATAATATAACTATGTTAATATTAGGCAGAGGACTTCCAGTAATGGAATGTCAGGAAAAAAGACATTCCATAATAATAAAAGGGATTTTTTGTTAAGAAAACACAGGAATCATAAATGTGTATATGCCTTGTAATAACAGAAATTTAAGTACATGAAGCAAAATTTAACAGGTATAAGAAAAGAAATAGACACAATTACAAGTATATTTGGAGACTTTAACATTCCTTCCCAATAATTGGAAGATTATACCAAAAAAAGTAAGAATATGAGAAGTTCAGCTACTAATGTCCACCTACGTGTTCCAGTAGATATTTTGGGACTCTAAGCCCAGCAAAATCAGAATACATATTTTTTTCAAATGCAAACAGAATATTCTTTAAGATGGATAATATGCTGGGTCATAGGATGTCTCAGAATGGCAAAGGACTGAAATCATAGGGTATGCTTTCTGACCATAATGAATTAATTTAAAAATCTGTGCCATTACGATATCCAGAAAAGTCCCCAAATGTTTGGAAGGGAGACCACATATTTTTAAAAAAACCACTGTGCCGAAGAAATAACAAGGAAATACAGAAAGTATTTCAAATTAAGTGATACATTTCTGAAAAAACGACACTTGTGGGATGCTGGTAAGTGATTCTTCAGAGAGAAATGCATGGCCTAAAATGTATATGTTAGAAGAGAAGGCAGATTTCAAAATCAGTGATCCAAGTGTCCATCTCAAGAATCTGGAAAATAGCAAGTCACAGAATGTGCGGAGAGGTTTTGATACTAGCAAGTAGCTGAGGGAAGAGACTTCGTAATTAATTTTGCACATGCTGAGCAGAGAAGGCTTGAGTTGACACCCATCCAACATAATCTATGTGTGTATGTCTCACTGCTCTCCCCACTGCCACACCACACATAGGCACTCAGGTCCACACACACACACACACTTTCTCTCCAGAGAACCCAAATGGGTAAGGCAGATAGGAAGTCTTCAAGCCCCATGTCAGTCTGAGTGTGTCTTAATAACATGGCACACAGAAAATCTGGTTCATTCATTCATTTTAGCTGCCGTGACTAAAGTCAGCTGTGGTGACTTTGTTGTGTAAGTTCCAGAAATATTAGATATAACGGCCTGGCATGAACTTCCAGTACTTTCAAAATGATGCAAAATCTTCATGAAATAGCTATAAATGGATTATGTTCCAGTAGGAATACTCTGTGGAATCTACTTTTCAAAGCAAGAGATCCCAAGGAGGGACTATGGTAGCAATACTATTCTGTTATCTCCCCGTATATTATTTTCTAATCATGTTCACTTCGAAATAGTTATGTTTTATTTTAGTTTTTTTAATTTAAGATTTTATTTATTTGACAGACAGCACAAGCAGGGAGAGCAAGAGGGAGAGGGAGAAGCAGGCTCCCCACTGAGCAGAGAGCCCCAGGCAGGGCTTGATCCCAGGACACTGGGATCATGACCTGAGCCTAAGGCAGATACTTCATTGACTGAGCCACCCAGGAACCCCTGAAATAGTCTGTTTTAATATCCTGTCTTCCTGCTCAAATTTTGCATTGTCTAATAGTCACCAGTAATTAAAAACATAATAATTGTGGATTTGGAGGCAGGAAGGAGGCTGGTATCTGGAGGAGTTAGCGAAGTGGTATTTCCTAGAGACGCATGAGCAGGAACTTCCCTGTGACGTACAGAATGTAGCCTCTCCTTTGCCTCCCTGAGATGTTTCCTTCCAGTCCGTTGTTTTCTGTGTAAGACTGTTGGACCCACTTTTTGGCCTTAAGATCTACATTCTGAACAGTATGTTTTAGCATTAAGAGGTATTTTATTAAGTATTTATTCCAGATAAAAATTCCAAATAAATTCGTCCCACTTTTGTTGGAGAAAAAAGTATGTTTCTGAGCATTCAACCTTCAAACTCTTCAGGCAAATATTAATAGCAGTTATGAACCCTATGCATTTGAGAAACATTGCTGAAAGAGGAAAAACACCTGTAAGTATGGGAACCAGGAAAACCCACCCACAGTGAGATGCAGATCCATTTAACAAGGCAGAGGAAGGTGGGTCTGCTTCCTGCTAGAACTGTGTGTCCCAGACTTGAGAGATAATGTTAACTTTGCAATGCAGGCCAGAAAGGAAAGCCTATGTGTGACTACATTTTTCAGCCCACTCCAGAGTGTCGCATTATATTGAATGATAAATGTACACTTTTCCATTGTGTTATAAAATATTAACTCACTTATAGTAATGGACTTCCCTAATAGACATCCTCTAAGAGAACATATACCTAATAAGAAATAGCAAGATGAAGGAGAATCTTAGCTGTGTAGAAACCTTAGCGGGGGTGGGGAAAAGTCAATAGGAATACATTTTCTGATAGTAAATAGAAGGTTGCTTATTTCTGGTGCAACCACACTGTAATCTGCCCCCACCCCCTCCAAATAACAGAGGAAGTATTTCAGAAATAAGATTTAAGAATTAAGACTTCAGGGGCGCCTGGGTGGCACAGCGGTTAAGCGTCTGCCTTCGGCTCAGGGCGTGATCCCGGCGTTCTGGGATCGAGCCCCACATCAGGCTCCTCCGCTATGAGCCTGCTTCTTCCTCTCCCACTCCCCCTGCTTGTGTTCCCTCTCTCGCTGGCTGTCTCTATCTCTGTCAAATAAATAAATAAAATCTTTAAAAAAAAAAAAGACTTCAGAACTAATATATTTCTGGGTTTTTTCCTTTTAACAAAGCTGTTCTCTATCAGTATCTTTTGTGTATCTATGCCTCTCTCTTGCCCTTATATTTTCCCAGATTCATGATGACTTTCCTTGTTCAGTTAATGATAGTTAATATGGTAACAGACTGGCTGTATAATCATGGTAAAAATGTGTGTATGTTGTTATCAAGTGGGATTAACCAGGAATTTCAGGGTTTGAAGTGCCATGAGAAGAGAAAGAAAGGGCAGGGCAGATAGCCAGATTCCAGTTCCTCTGTGGTCTAGGTGACCAGAGACTTCCCTGTACAGGAAAGGAAGACTCCTCTTTGTCCTCTTCTCTATTTGTCCCCTCGACAGGTGGCCCTGTTCATTGTCTATACTAGTGCCTGGTGCTGTGTGCTATGGCTATTAGGGGTTTTGAGGTCTGAAGATGAGGACATTGATTTAGGGAACAAGGTTTCAAGTGAAATCACCAAGATACGGACATGATAGGGTATATATGCTTTTCACTAGACTTTATAGAACTTCTTAGCTAACATACAAACAAAAGTAGACTAACAGATGTAGACTAGAGAATTTTGAGAAATATGTTTAAGGTTACCTGAACTTTTCAAAGTCTTCTAAAGAAAAGAAAGAAATTCAGGGAATAAGGAGTATTCAGGGAATTCAGGAGTAAGTTTATGTACTAAAAAGAAAAGAAAAGAAAAAAACCCAGGGATAATTAGGGAGAAAAAACATGGGAAAAATTTCCAAACTCTAAAAAAATTACAGTTTTATAACAATTTTTTTTATAACCTTTGGGCCTTAGACTTGCAGTGTGTAAAATAGAGTATTACCTCCTTCATAAAGTCACTTTGCAGAGTAAATGAGATGATGCTTGTCACCTGCTAACAATGACTGGCAGTCAGCATGGACTCAGTAGATGTAGCTACAGTCATTTTTCATTATCCTTTGTAAAGAGAACAGAGACCCTGGGGAGAGTAAAGAGGAGTCCCTCATGAGTGATTGAAATGTGAAACTCATAAACGATTTCCAAGAGTAAGATGCTCTCCATTGAAAATTAAGTTCTCTTGTCAGAAACAAAATATTAAGAAGATTGTACTGCACCCTATTGAGTACACATGATTCCTAAAATGTGTTAGAGAAGATACAATAAATGCTATGTTTGAAGTTGAGCTAATCAGGCAAATAGAAATTGTAGTCGGTATATTTGAAGTCTGTGGAAAATGGCAAACTTCCTCATAGTAAACTAGTGGCATATATCTTATTCTGGGAATATTGAGCTGATACTCTCCCCCCCACACACACACCCAGCACACAGAAGTATGGTGGTTGACAGGAAGAGAGAGTGATGAAACTCAAAAGTTAATTGCAGAGGTACAGTCACCAACAGGAGACTCGTGGACTAGAAGCACTATGATGTATTACCCACTGACTCTGGAGCATGGAAGGGGAGGGTGTTTTTCTGCTCATATGGGGAGTGGGCATTTCTGCTCATATGGGGAGTGGCTGCAGGGCTCTTCATCAGTGTGACTGTTAGCGTTTCTGTGTCCTTTATCTTTCACTTAGCTCTCTCTCTCCTCCCCCGTCTTCCTTTGCTAAATCTTTTGTGTTTGTTTTTAAAGATAATTTTATGTTTTTAAGTTCATCCCTCTCTGGCATTTTTTTAAATGATGAAAATTGAGTTTTGGGAGTATATAAATGACAGAGAATTGAATAAAGTCTCCACAATGCTGTTGGAGAGAAATGGACATGCCGGTGGCTAAGGAATACTACAGCTCTAAAGTTGACTCCTAGTCCTTTACCTGGAATGTGGCTGGAAGGAACATGTCAGGTCTGGGATGAGCTGTGTCACAGGGGCAAAGAGGTGGGGCAGCCGACGGGGCCTCACAACACCTGTCAGAGAATGAGTAAAAAGAACACAACCTGTGGTAAAAATCTTTGCTCAGCTGGAAATTTCTATTAGTAAGCTGTGTCTCAGTGGAAATTTTAGAATCTACCATGAATAAGATTCCAAATACTACCTGTCAAGATTGAATGAGAAAGAAAACGATCAGTTGAGGAGTAAATCTGGTAACTGAAAATTATCCTAAGATTTCTATTGAGAAAAAGTTTTGGAGTAAGGGACAAACCTTTCTATTTTAAAATGTTCATAAAACAAGAAGCATCACTATTGAATCTGCAGCTGTAAAATCTCTTCTTTCGAGCTGTGGATATTGCTGTCTTTCTACTTGCGAACATTTCACTCCATTAGCTTCATATCTAAGTTGAGCTTATGTGGGAGTGCTTACTTAAAGGTTCAGTTGGGAGAAAATGCCATGAAGTGTGACGGATGACAGAAATACAGTGACTGGTAAGTAGCAAGAGTGGTACTCCCTAACAGTAGTGCACAGGCTGTCTCCTCGTTTCTTCTTGAAGACTTGCAACTTTCCTGTAATATTTTATATACAGGTTAGGAATCCATGTCTGACAAAGTAAAAGTGAATTTGTAAGTTTTTGGATTCTGGTATTTTGAAATACTCCTACAAAAGGGAAATGATTACTGATTTGAGGATGACCAGAAATATGGGGAATATATTGGAGACCAGATGGAGTGTAAAGGAAATCAGTAATCCTTGGGAACCTAGATGGTGGATCTTGACAAGCAGTAAGGTGCAGCGAAGCCTGATGCCTCATCTGTTGTGTGAGAGTTGGGCCCTTGCAGCAAACATTCCAGATACAGCAGACACAGTGATCTTTTGGGACATGCTGATAATAGAGAAATAAAGCTTAAGAAAGTAGGAGTGATGCCCACTTTACCCTTAAAATTATGTTTCTCAATAGACTTCCTTTTCACAAAATAATTCCGAATTAGTAGCCGGGGCACGCAGCATAACTCAGAACAGAAAAACCATTAGTTATACTACTGGAACTGATGCTTTTAACTATCTTACAGGTGTCATAAGGCTAAGATATCTGAATTTGGAAATCATTCTGTCAAATTTAATAAAATGCAAGACAAATAAGATGGATTGAAGATGAGGTATAATAATCATTCAAATCTCTTTCAAAAAAACCAATGAAAGGAGTGTGTTTATGCAAGCAAGTGTCTGTTTTCTCCATCCATTTCTTGGGTTAAACCAGAAGAGTGGCAGATCCCAAAAAACACAGCATCAAAGAGGACGCAGGTGAACTGCATCTAGGCATAATTAAAAGCCAGAGATAGTGTTAAGTGTTAGCAGTATGAAAAGAGAATATCAAAGAGGGCTGAATCTGGGGGCAAATTAATATCATAGAATATTTCCTGAAACTTAGATGATTTATGGGACTTTAAACTGATGACAAAGAGGTTTCAAATACTCACCATATTCTAAAGAAAGCCCCAAATAATTGAGGTCTGACATCTTCCCAGGACTTAGTCATGGTCAGATAAGCTCTGCTACTCAAACTGTCCATCCTCTTTCCTCTATTCTGTGTATATAAAACCACCATGGGGAGGTTAAATATTTCATAGCACTCCTTTGAAATCCTATAGAAGAGCCTAGAAATGAGTGATGTGGCTTGTGCTACCCTTTCCTGTTGAAGAGAGGGTATGTGCCTGCCACCCACAAGCAAAGTGAATGTGGTTTTGAGAGAATAATTTGTAGAGATGAGGGGAGTCTGAGAGAAGAGAATACTGGCATTTCATTTCTCTTTTTGGAAGTTTTCTTATGAAGTGATTAGCTGATCGGAAATCTGTGCCTCTTTGAATAGAGCAATAAGGTAATTGGATAAAAAAAGGACAAGGTGAATAAAGGGGCTGGGGGGGCAAGGGAGGGCAGCCAGGTAACAGTCAGCCTCCCATCCCGTTTAACGGACGCTTGAAGAAGGTGACCTTGAGCTGTCCTGGAAGCACCCCACCGAAGAAGGTTGTTTTCTGTGTGAATGATTCTCCCAGCAGAGATTGGAGCTGCATTAGAGAGTAGAATGGAATGAAGCTAGAATCAGATCTCCCTTATTAGAAGGTTGCGCAGCAGGGTGGAAGATGTCTCTGGCGAAGTCCCTCAAGAAACTCGCATGTAACTAATGCACATTTCCAACAAGCCGAGAGTTGAGCTGCATACAGTCACTACTTAATGAAAGAGCAGCAGCCAAAGGGGCTCTGAGAGCAGGCTTAGAATAAAGAGCTATAACCCTTCACTCCCCAGGCTTCTTGGCAGAAGTCTAGGGGAAGAAGAGAGATAACATTAAGTGCCATACGAGACTGAACATTAAAACAAGTCTAAAGAACTTGAAAGTGATTGGAAGTTAGGGAATCTGCCTCATATGTAAGCATGCTATTAGCAGACCTCCAAGAAGCTGGGGCCCAGGGAGTCATACAAGGAGGGGTTTTTATTACGGGAAGCATCTGTGAGAGAAGGTGGGGAGAAAGCCTAGAAGATCTGGGAGAGCTAATCATCAGGTGACCGTGCAGGATGACTCCAGGTGAAGAAAAGAGGGCAGGAAGTTTGGGGGAAATGTCATGATCAGCTCAGCAGTCTAGGGAAGCTTCAGCTAGGTGTTGGGGAAGTTGTCAGGCAAGGTTGCTTATCAGAGGAATTCTGTGTCTCCCCAAGATGGACTTGCTTTAGTGTCCTTGCTGCACTCACTTATTTGTTGGTAGCGGCCTGTGCAGAGTGTGGTCTCAGAATAAAGATAATGGATTTCAGAGCACAGTACTTAGTCTATTACATTCCCTGTAGCTAACGGTCTATAAGAAATACTCTCATGGCCACCTCGATAGTGGAAAGAAAGTAAAGGGGAGTTTAGAGAGCATGGGTAAAGGAAGTGTTGGGAAAAAATTGAAGCTTTGAGCCCCGCGAGTTCAGACTGATCGATAAAGTGATTACATCAGACAGATTGATGAACAGCTTGTAAGAACAGGAGAGAAGTATTATTCGGGGTCTAGGACATGACTGTGGCAGGATTGCACTGATCAAATAGCCCAGTAGCAGCCAGGGCCTGGACAGGGAGAAGAGTGAAAACTGGAACCTTTAAAACAACATGGAATGCTAGGATCACCAATTAAAACATTTTTCAAATAATTTAGTGGGTAATGCTGTTGGGTTTTTTTTTTTTGGGTATTTTTTGTTTATTTGTTTTTTTATAATAATTTTTTATTATGTTTAGTTACCATACAGTACATCCTTAGTTTTTAATGTAATGTTCCATGATTCATTATTTGCGGTAATGCTGTTGTTTATGTATTTACTTAGCATCTTATTGTATCTTCTTTCCCCCCCAGGGTTACTAATTCTGTAAAAGAGACATTATTTAACAAAATGTATTTGAGATAAAAACTTTCAAAACTGCTGCTTAAAAAAAAAAAAAAAAAAAAAAAAACAAACTTTTGCTATGGACATGATTTTCCAAAGCAGATAAAATAGTATAATGAACCCAATGTAACAATCCCTGTCTTCAACAATTTTCAACAACTTGTTTGATCAGATTCCTTCCTTTTTGTCATCTCCATGGACTGTCTGGAAGCACATCCAAGACATGATATAGTTTTACTATGGTTAAGCCTTTTAGTTCTCTTATAGAAGGGTAGGTGGGCTTCTTTCGGTCTCTAGCTGTATGAAGGTTGTGGACGTAGAATTTCTGTTTCGTGGTCACTCAGCTTAAAAAGGTAATACAGATTGTTACCGCTGCTGACACTTGATTTAATTTTGATGAGTTAGCTGATTCCAAAGACATTTGTTAATTGGATACTTCATGGGAGGGAAGTTTAAATACTGATTAAGAGCTTAAATTTAAGAGTTAGATCCGTTTACATTCCAAATTTCATCTCTAAAATTTTCTTCTTAAACATACAAAGCTGTTATCAGCTGGCCCTTTATACGTTCATCCGTATAATAAAACTAACATTATTTACTTGTTAAGTTGGTTGTAAGCATTAAATATATTATAAACACTGTCTTTTGAACAATGAGTGGTATGCATATGTTTGCTAATGCTATTATTTGTACTTCAGTGTAGTGAAGTAACACTGAGAGATGCTAGGGAAGAGAGAAGGGGAACTCCTCATGAGAAATTGATTAGGTTGAAATGAGATTTTCCTAGAATAATGAAGTGTGCCAGCGGTAGATCCCCTCGCAGTCTAGGTGGTGATAAACTTTGTGGTGCTCAGAGGTCTTGGCATTTCCCTTCCTAGACATTCTTTCCAAAATTAATATTTTCTACCTACTGTGGCTGACCCCAATTCGTTATACACTCTAACATATTTATGATATTAGCAGGTTATCTTAGTTTCACAGAGAACGTGTAAAATGGTATTTAGCAGTACATACCTAATCCAACCTAGCTCTTTTGCCTAAATTGACAAGATGGCCCAAAAATTCATGTGAAAATGCAAGGAGTGCACAATAGCCAAAACAATATTAGGAGGGGAAAAAAAAAAACACACAACAAAGTTGGAGGATTCACAACTCATACTGTGGATCAATGGAATAGAACCGAATGTCCAGAAATAAACTTTCACATTTCTTGCCAATTACTTTGAACAAGGATGCCAAGATAATTCAGTTGGAAAGGAATAGTCTTAACAAATGGCACTAACACAAATTAATATCCACAATTAACTAGAATGAAGTTGGAACTTTATTTAATTCCTACTATACACAAAAATGACTCCCAAATAGATCAAAGCCCTAAATACAAGAGTTAAAACTATTTTTTTTTAATAATGATTTTTTATTATATTATGTTAGTCACCATACAGTACATCCCCGGTTTTCGATGTAAGGCTTGATGATTCATTAGTTGTGTATAACACCCAGTGCACCATGCAATACGTGCCCTCCTTACTACCCATCACCGGTCTATCCCATTCCCCCACCCCCCTCCCCTCTGAGGCCCTCAGTTTGTTTCTCATAGTCCATAGTCTCTCATGTTTCATTCCCCCTTCTGATTACCCCCCCTTTCTTTATCCCTTTCTTCCCCTACTGATCATTCTAGTTCTTATGTTCCATAGATGAGAGAAATCATATGATAGTTGTCTTTCTCTGCTTGACTTATTTCACTAAGCATTATCTCCTCCAGTGCCGTCCATGTTGTAGCAAATATTGAGAACTCATTCTTTCTGATTGCTGAGTAATATTCCATTGTATATATGGACCACAACTTCTTAATCCAGTCATCTGTTGCAGGGCATCTCGGCTCCTTCCACGATTTAGCTATTGTGGACATTGCTGCTATGAACATTGGGGTGCATATGGCCCTTCTCTTCACTACGTCTGTATCTTTGGGGTAAACACCCAGTAGTGCAATGGCTGGATCATAGGGTAGCTCAATTTTTAACTTTTTAAGGGACCTCCACACTGTTTTCCAGAGTGGCTGTACCAACTTGCATTCCCACCAACAATGTAGGAGGGATCCCCTTTCTCCACATCCTCTCCAACAATTGTTGTTTCTTGCCTTGTCTATTTTTGCCATTCTAACTGGCGTAAGGTGGTATCTCAGTGTGGTTTTGATTTGAATTTCCTTGATGGCTAATGATTTTGAACATTTTTTCATGTGTCTGTTAGCCATTTGTATGTCTTCATTGGAAAAGTGTCTGTTCATATCTTCTGCCCATTTTTTGATTTGTTTATTTGTTTCTCGTGTATTGAGTTTGAGAAGTTCTTTGTAGATCTTGGATACCAGTCCTTTATCTGTAGTGTCATTTGCAAACATATTCTCCCATTCCGTGGGCTGCCTCTTAGTTTTTCTGACTGTTTCCTTGGCTGTGCAGAAACTTTTAATCTTGATGAAGTCCCGTAAATTCATTTTATCTTTTGTTTCTCTTGCCTTTGGGTATGTATCATGAAAAAGGTTGCTTTGGCCGATGTCGTAGAGGTTGCTGCCTATGTTCTCCTCTAGAATTTTGATGGATTCCTGTCTCACATCGAGGTCTTTCATCCATTTGGAGTTTATTTTTGTGTATGGTGTGAGAGAGTGGTCAAGTTTCATTCTTTTGCATGTAGCTGTCCAATTTTCCCAGCACCATTTATTGAAGAGACTGTCTTTTTCCCACCGGATGTTTTTTCCTGCTTTATCAAAGATTAGTTGCCCAAAGAGCCGAGGGTCCATTTCTGGGTTCTCTATTCTGTTCCATTGGTCTATGTGTCTGTTTTTGTGCCAGTACCATGCTGTCTTTGTGATCACAGCTTTGTAGTACAGCTCGAAATCCGGCATTGTGATGCCCCCAGCTTTGTTTTTCCTTTTCAACAGTTCCTTGGAGATTCGGGGTCTTTTCTGGTTCCATACAAATTTAAGGACTATTTGTTCCAGTTCTTTGAAAAACGTTCTTGGTATTTTGATCAGGATAGCATTGAAAGTGTAGATTGCTCTGGGTAGCATGGACATTTTAACTATGTTAATTCTTCCGATCCATGAGCATGGAATATCTTTCCATCTTTTTATGTCTTCCTCAATGTCTTTTAAGAGTGATTTATAGTTTCTAGAATAAAGGTCCTTTACGTCTCTGGTTAAGTTAATTCCAAGGTAACGTATGGTTTTTGGTGCTATTGTAAATGGGATGGATTCCCTAATTTCTCTTTCTTTGTTCTCGTTATTCGTGTACAGAAATACAACTGATTTCTGAGCATTGATTTTGTATCCCGCCACGTTACTGAATTGCTCTATAACTTCTAATAGTTTGGGAGTGGCTTCTTTTGGGTTTTCCATATAGAGTATCATGTCATCTGCGAAGAGAGACATTTTGACTTCTTCTTTGCCGATTTGAGTACCTTTGATCCCTTTTTGTTGTCTGATTGCTGTTGCAAGGACTTCTAGTACTATGTTGAATAATAGTGGCGAGAGTGGGCATCCTTGTCGTGTTCCTGATCTTAAGGGAAAGGCTTCCAGCTTTTCCCCATTGAGAATAATATTTGCAGTAGGCTTTTCATAGATGGCTTTTATGAGATTGAGAAATGTACCCTCTATTCCTACACTCTGAAGGGTTTTAATCAGGAAAGGATGCTGTATTTTGTCAAATGCTTTTTCGGCATCGATTGAGAGGATCATATGGTTCTTGAGTCTTTTCTTGTTGATATGATGTATCACGCTGATTGATTTGCGAATATTGAACCACGCTTGCATCCCAGGTATGAATCCCACTTGATCGTGGTGGATAATCCTTTTAATGAACTGTTGGATTCTATTAGCAAGTATCTTGTTGAGGATTTTGGCGTCCATATTCATTAGGGAAATCGGTCTGTAATTCTCCTTTTTGAGGGGGTCTTTGCCTGGTTTGGGGATCAAGGTAATATTGGCCTCATAGAATGAGTTTGGTAGCTTTCCTTCTGTTTCTATTTTTTGAAATAGCTTTAGGAGAATAGGTATTATTTCTTCTTTGAATGTTTGGTAGAATTCCCCAGGAAAACCATCCGGGCCTGGAGTTTTGTTATTTGGAAGGTTGTTTATCACTGACTCAATTTCTTCATAATTAATTGGCCTGTTTAAGAAATCAGTTTCTTCCTGTTTCAATCTTGGTAGTTTATAGGTTTCCAGGAAGGATTCCATCTCTTCCAGATTGCTTAGTTTATTGGCATATAGCTGTTGATAAAAATTTCTAATAATCCTTCCAATTTCAATGGTGTTCGTCGTGACCTCTCCTTTTTCATTCATAATTTTAATAATCTGGGTCCTTTCTCTTTTCTTTTGGATAAGTCTTGCCAGTGGTCTGTCAATTTTATTGATTCTCTCCAAGAACCAGCTTCTAGTCCTGTTGATCTGCTCTACTGTACTTCTGGTTTCTGCTTGATTGATTTCAGCTTTAATTTTGGTCAACTGCTTCCTCGTGCGTGGATTAGGCCTGTCCCTCTGTTGCTGTTCCAGCTTCTTGAGGTGAGAATATAAAAACTGCATTTTAGATTTTTCTATTCTTTTGAGTGAGGCTTGGATGGCTATGTATTTCCCCCTTAGGACTGCCTTTGCAGTATCCCATAGGTTTTGGACCATTGTGTTTTCATTCTCGTTGGTCTCCATAAATTGTTTAATTTGATTTTTGATTTCCTGGTTTATCGAGTCATTCCTGAGCAGGATGGTTCTTAGTCTCCAAGTGTTTGAGTTTCTTCCAAATTTTTCCTTGTGGTTGAGTTCCAATTTCAGAGTGTTGTGGTCTGAGAATATGCAGGGGATAATTTCAATCTTTTGGTATCGGCTGAGACCTGTTTTGTGTCCCAGAACATGGTCTATTCTTGAGAATGTTCCATGGGCATTAGAATAGAATGAGTATTCTTTGGTTCTGGGGTGTAGTGTTCTATATATATCTAAGAGGTCCAACTCGTCGAGTATGGCATTCAAAGCCTTTGATTCTTTGCTTAGTTTTTGCCAGGGTGTTCTGTCTATTTCTGAGAGTGGAGTGTTGAGGTCCCCTACTATTAATGTATTTTTATCTATATGTCTCTTTATTCTGGTTAAGAGTTGGCTTGTGTATCTTGCTGCTCCCCTGTTGGGGGCATATATATTTATAATTGTCATATCCACTTGTTGAATACTTCCTTTAAGAATAATATAGTGCCCTTCTGCATCTCTAACTATAGTCTGTAGTTTAAAATCCAGTTTATCTGATATGAGAATTGCTACCCCAGCTTTCTTTTGAGGTCCATTTGCGTGAAAGATGGTACTCCATCCCCTTACTCTCAGTCTGAATGCATCTTTGGGTTCGAAATGAGTCTCTTGTAGACAGCAAATGGATGGGTCATTTCTTTTTATCCAATCTGCAACCCTGTGGCATTTAAAGCAAGAATTTAAGCCATTAATGTTAAGACTGAGTACTGAGAGATATGCTTTTAATTCTGCCATGTTGTCAGTAAAGTCTTTGTTTGTATTGGCTGTGACTTTCTGTTTTGTATCACTCTTGGGGCCTTTTTACTTTTATAGAACCCCCCGTAATACCTCCTGTAGGGCTGGTTTCGTGGTTACGAAATTGGCTAGTGACTGTCGATTCTGAAATGTCTTTATTTCTCCATCAATTCTGAATGACAGCCTTGCTGGATAAAGGATCCTTCGCTGCATGTTTTTCTCTGAAAGAGCTTTAAAAATGCTCCCCCAACCCTTTCTCTCATTCCAGGTCTGTGTAGACAGGTCTGACGTAATTCTGATGCCTTTGCCTTGGTACGTGAGAAATTTCTTTGCCCTGGCCGCTTTCAATACTGTATCCTTGGGATCTCATATTTGCGAATTGCACTATGACGTGACGTGGTGTAGGTCTGTCATGGTTGAGCTTGGGAGGGGTCCTCTCTGCCTCTTGGACACGAATTTTTGTTTCCCTTGCTAGATTAGGGAAGTTTTCAGCTACAATTTGTTCAAATATCTCTTCTAGACCTCTGTTTTTCTCCACCCCCTCGGGGATGCCGATGATTCTAACATTGGATCGTTTCGTTGAGTCAGTAATCTCCCGTAGCCAACATTCCTGGGCATGGATTTTTTTAAGACCATCTTCTATTTTTATTTTTTCCTCTATTAACCCATCCTCCAATTCACTAACCCTTTCCTCCGCTTTGGTGACCCTGGCCGTCAGAGCCTCTAGTTTTGCCTGCATTTGGCTCATAGAATTTTTAATTTCTGTCAAATTCGCTCTCATTTCTGCCCTTAGGGATTCTATATTCTCAGTAACATTTTCCTGAATACTTTTTTCAAGTCTGCTCATTATCTTGACCATTGTTACTCTGAATTCCATTTCTGATAATTTGGTTACATCCATATCCGTTACTTCTGTGTCAGAGGCCACTGACTCACTGTCTTTTCCTTGCTGGGGGGGGCTTCTCCTTCTTGTCATTCTAATGAGGGGAGGTTGCGGGGTTGTCCAGAGCCCAAAATTATTGACTGGGTCCCAGGCCGTGCCCCTTGTTTTATAGGGATCTTAGAGATGTGGGCTTCTTCTTTAAAGATTTTATTTATTTACTTATCTGAGAGAGGGAGACAGACAGTCAGCAAGAACGAAACAGAAGCAGGGGAGTGGGAGAGGAAGAAGCAGGCTCCCAGCGGAGGAGCCCGATGAGGGACTCCTTTCCGGAACGCTGGGATCACGCCCTAAGCCGAAGACAGGCGCTCAATGACTGCGCCACCCAGGCGCCTCGGGTTGTGGGCTTCTTGATTTTTCAGCCTGCCTTCTGTGTTCTGGGGGAGGGGCCTGCCGCGCCGATACTCAGGCAGCCCTGTTTGAGTAGAGTCTCTGTGTCCCCTGGAGGGAGGATGGGGATGGGCACGCTCTGAGCCGGTATTTCCAGGCTTTTGTTCTCTGGCGGCTTTCCCTGGCGGCCGGCTATGCCTCTTCTGAGAGTCAGAGCAGCAGAGGCTGCATTGTCGCAGAACAGAGGGATTGCGGCCCATTCTCCACTGATGTTCTGGCCACTTTAACTCTATTACTGTTGGTGCTGCTCAACCCTGCAGCTTCTCGGGATGTGCGCACCAACTCGGCGTCCCTGCCCTCACTTCCAGGGCCTGCGCGTCTCTGTCCTTTGTGTTTCTAATGCCGCCAGCCACCAGCAGCCCCGCGCGCTCCCGGGTCTCCCGGTCTCAGTCTATGCCCGGTGAGCACACCTCGATTCCAGAGTTTCCTGAGAAGCCTGGTGGTGCGCGCACCCGGTTCAGGGTCTCAGTCTGCTGTTTCGAGGGTGCCGACCGCGAGTCCGCCCGCTCCCCCGTGCAGGTGGCCCGCCAGCCGCCAGCCGCCCCGTGCGCGCTCCGGGAGTTCCCGGTCTCAGTCTGGATCCCGTGAGCGCACCGGGATTCCGGTGTTCCGCGAGATGCCTGGTGGCGCGCGTTTACGGCTCACCGGTCTCAGTCCGCTCTCTCGCGGGTGCCCTCTGTGAGTCTGCCCGCTCCCCCGTGCAGGTGGCTGCTGCTTCCCGGCGCCCAAACGCGGCGGCTCCCTCCCCCTTCCATTTATCTTCCGATATCTGTGCACGGTTTACAGCTCCCCTCTTTGTACCTCAATACTCAGCGCTGGAGATGTTCATTTGTAGAGATCCAGATGCATCATCCTGCGTCTCAGGCTGATTCCGTGGTTATTTAGGCTGGTCTAGTACCTATCCAGCTCCACTCAGGGGACCAGCTGAAAAAGGGGTCCCCTACTCCTCCGCCATCTTAACTCCCTCCAAGAGTTAAAACTATTAAACTCCTAGAAGAAACCTAGAAGTCAATCTTCACACCTTGGGTTAGGCAGTGATTCCTTAGATATGATACTAAAGTAAGAGCAACCAAAGAAAAAGAGATCAATTGACTTTATCAAAATTGAAAACTTTTGTATTTGACACCATCAAGAAAGGGGAAAAACAACTCACTGAATGAGAGAAAATATTTGCAAATTATATGTCTGATAATGGACTTATATACTTAACATAAAAAGAACTCCTATAACTGTATAATAAAAGGAAGTCACCCTATTAAAAAAAGAAGACATGATTTAATAGTTATTGACAATTTTTGTTTCTTTAGAGAAGTAAGTACAGGAAAAATGGGCAACACTATTTGTCATTAAGAACATACAAATCAAAACCACAATGAGATGCCACTTTACACTCACTAAAATGACTATAGTGGAAAAGACAGTAAGTGTTGGTGAGGATGTGAAGAAGTTGGAACCTTTCTGCACTGTGTGATGGGGATAGAAAAGGGTGCAGTGACTTTGGAACACAGTTTGACAGTTCCTCAAAATGTTAGATACAGGGTTACTACATGACCTAGCAATTCTCCTTCTGGTTATTTACTCAAGAAAAATAAAAATATATGTTCACATAAAAGTTTGTGCATGAATATTCATAGCCTCCATTATTCATAAGAAGAAACAACTCATATGTCCGCCATCAGATGAATGGATTTAAAAATGTGGTATATCCTTACAATGGAACATTACTCAGTCAAACATAAAAAGGAATCAAGTACAGTTACATGCAACAACATGGATGAACTTTGAAAAATACTATGCTAAGTGAACAAAGCTAGTCACAAAGACTCTTAATTGTGTGATTGCATTTATATGGAAGGTCCACAATAGGCAATCTATAGAGCAGAAAATAGATTAGTGTTTGTCTAAGGCTTAGGGTGCCCTGAGGTATTTGGGAGCAACGGCTAATGGGTGCAGGATTTGATTTTGTAATGATGAAAATGTAAAATTAGTTTGTGATGATAGTTGCACAAATCTGGGAATATGTTGAACACCATAAAATTGTCAGTTTTAAGTGGGTGAATTTTTTGGTATGTGAATTATACCTCAACAAACCTATTTTGAAAAGCGTACTATTCAAAGTATGCCAGAGAAATCTGAATGAAGACCTCAACTCTTAATATTTCTAAGCAGACACTTGGGGAATATGAGGAAACCAGAGATTTAAGAGCTTTGAGGAAAATGTTGTAGATGGATTGAGGTAATTATTTGAGATTCCTTTAATAACACTGTTCTATTAGAACATGAGAAGTCCCTGTTCACAGTGACTGGTTGGATTCCAGAGGTCAAAAAAATACAAGTTGGCTGGAGTTTTAGAGGAATCTCATGAACGGAGGAAGTTTTGTTAGCTTGGGCAGTGAGAAGTACTACACTGTCAGGGAGTCAATGTGATGAGGAAAAAGATTTAAAACTCTTCAGAAAGCCTCCAGAGCAGGGATCAATCAACATTTTCTTTCAAGGGCCAAATAGTAAGTATTCTAGGTTTACAGACCATTTGGTCTTTGTCATGACTATTCAGCTCTGTTCTTGTATTGAGAAAGCCATCAACAATGTGTATGTGAATGAGTATGGCTGTGTTCCCATCAAATTTTATTTGTAAAACAGCATGATGGCTGGATTTGGCCTGTAGACCTAGTTTGCCATCCCTGCTTTAGAGGAAAGGCAGTGCTACAGAGGAGATCTGGAAGGGACTATTGTCTCGATCCAGTTCCTGGATCTTCTACTTTGGGGTGAAGAAAAAAAGGTGAAAAGTTCATAAGATTGCTAACGTAACATATTTGACTCCTTATGAAGATACCGGTTCATCTGGAGACTGGGAGTTCTTGGGCCAGTCCCGTGCATGAGAAGAGGGCTGAAGGAGCAACTTAACCTTTCGCTTTATGTATACTCTGAGGAGAGGTGAGACCTTGAAAAAAAGGCAGTTATGGCTTTTACCATTTTAATTATTATGCTTCAGTAAGAAGAAAGAAAAGAGGCCTTGGTAAAAGTTTATAGAATTTCATCAAGATCGACTTCTCCCCTGACAACAGATGTTCCAGTATAGTGAATGCCACTAAGGAAAGTGGAGACCAAAGTTTCATGTGGGCTATGAAATATTAAAATCCTTACCCTGTGGGATTTTTGCATGTCCTCTGGGAGAGAATCCAAGTAATCAAGTAATAGTAAGACACTATGGAGACATCGAGACTACTTAGAAATTGTCAGCCAGCTAAAAATCTTAATGGGAATTTAAAGCAAAAATAATGGCAACAGAGCTTAGATGTCCTCTTAAAAGTGCTTCTCCTAAGGCCCAGTGGCAGAAGACAGAACATTTAGGAACCAGGGTCTCTGAGTCCTACTAGTGGGGATTCATCCTCTTGACTCTAGAGAATTAATTCTGATTTGCCACCTCTCCATCCCACCCCTTAGATTTTTTTCCTGTTGATTGTGAATGAACTCCCCACACTAACATCAGTATAAACAAAGTACTCTATTCAAGGAAACCTATGGTGTGCGAGATCTTTGTTAGTCTTCAGTCAGGAAGACCAATCCATGAGGTGAGTGAGAGCAGGGTGAGGTGTCTGGGGCCATGTTTGATATTTTTGATGGCCTTGGTGACAGAAATCTGTGTGAATTGGTGGGGGGCCCCCTGTGTTTCCCATCCCATATCTGCTTTTAATTTTTCCATTCAGATAATTTGGCCCTGTTACTTACTGAATCTAACATTTTAATTGTGTGAGACACAAAAGCTGTAAAGCTGAGGTGATGCATTTAAGTTGGATGACTGGCTTTAGAATCAAGTTATTGAGAGTGGAAAAATGTGAATCTGTCCTTGATTCCAAGACTTACTAAGTAAAGATATAAATAACAACGAGGGACTTTATGAAAGATAAAGGGTTGAAGAGAAGCTGCAGTTGATACCCAGAATACCCCATATCCACAATCTAAGTCCCAATGGGAAATACCTATGGCTTTGGTAATAGATAGATAGATAGATAGATAGATAGATAGATAGATAGATAAATAAATAAAATGTCACTAGTCTTTGTGGGTGACATCCTTTCTTTGTTCAGTTAGTGCTTCTGTTAATATGTTTAGTGACGGGTCCATGTTCAAGGTGAACCAGGTAACTGGAGACCATGGCATTTGCTGGGGAGAATGGTTGAGAAAACTAATACCTGGAATCCTCACGACAAGAGTAGGAGAAATGATGAGGTGAACATCCTCAAACTCTGAGAAAAGAGGAATATTAGAAGAAACCTTGTAGTCTTGAGGAAGGCTAGGGCTTTTAGGATTTTAACTGAAATTGGGTGGAATTTCTAAATTTTCTTAGAGTTGGAAAGAGCAAAATAAAAAATATATTCATAAATTGGTCTAAGCACTTTAAATCTGTTAGGAAGCTCTCACCAGCTGGCTCCATCACTTTTATCTTTCCTGCCTATAAACCTGAGTGTCCTCACTAAGAAAATTGGGCTAATACTGTATTCCTTATATAGCTGTAGAACAGGTAAAGGAGTAGCCGGTAGAGACTTATGAAATAGTTGCTATTTGTATTAACTTTTAATTTTATTATGATTAAAGAATATACTATCAGAGCCCATAGGGAAAACACAGAATAAAAAATAAACTTTCTTTTGCTCTTATTTACCTGTTATTTATTCTTCTTCTGCCCAGGGATATGTCTTTTTTTTCTCTGTTAGTTTTGGTGTAAATTTGAAATTACCACTACACTGATTGCGCATTTAGAATAAATTTGCATGTGGCTTCCAGGAAAGCAGATCAGTTAAGCCAGTTCATGAACTCAAGGTGAGGGTGGCTTGTGCTAAAGTTGGGGAATGCCATCGCTTTTCTTCAAATCCCTTAGTGTCTTACTATTGCTGTTAAAATACCATTGAATGAACCATGAGAGACTGTGGACTCTGGGAAACAAACTGAGGGCTTCAGAGGGGAGGGGGGGGTGGGGGATTGGGATAGGCCAGTGATGGATATTAAGGAGGGCACGTATTGCATGGTGCACTGGGTGTTATATGCAATTAATGAATCATGGAACGTTACATCAAAAACTAAGGATATACTGTATGGTGACTAACATAACATAATAAAAATTATTAGAAAAAATACATGAATAAATTCAGTATGAAATATATATGTGTATATTTAACAAAACACAATGCTATTGGTTCATCTAATATACTAAGTTAAACTTATTTTTTTCCTTTAAAAAAAAAAAACCATTGCATTTGGAATCCAATGTGGTTTTTTTGGTTTGTTTTGTTTGTTTTGTTTTGTTTTAGTAAAACATTTAGAAACCTTCAAAAGGCCTTAGAAGGTTGAGGATGACCTGGCTTCTGCCTTCTCCCCTAAAGGCCTGTTATACTGCTGTTGTTTATTATGTGCTAAAATCATGAGCCTTCTTTGGGTTCCTCAAATGCTTTAGGATCTCTTACATACTATTCCCTTTAGAATGTTCTTTCTCCAAGCTCTGCATCTGCTTAATTTTCAACTTAAATTATAATTTCTCAAGGATACAATTTCTTACTCTCCCCCCCCCCCCATGAAATTAGTTTCTTCCTGTTATTCGCTTATGGCACTCTGTTCTTTTTCTCAAATTTAAGATTCTGGGGGGTGTGTGTGTGTATGTGTGTGTGTGTGTGTGTGTGTGTGTGTGTGTGTTAGATGTTTTCTCTCCCTAGGCAGACTGTAAACTTCATAGAATAGGATCCACATCTTTTTATTCTCCACTGCCTACCTAGTAAAAGGTTTAGCACGTGTTATGCATTCAATAAATATTACTAGAGTATGCAGACGACAGAAGTGTGACTAGAATGGCATTCCTAAAATGACAGGGGATCTATGCTTAGTTTACTAAGCAGCATTACTGGTAGGAAGAATGTATCAGAGAGGCAGAGTGGGATCATAAAAAGTTTTTTAAACTGCCTCTGATATTGGAAAGTTATGGGTGTGGGCTATTGCAGCCCAGAAGAATTGACCTTACAGTGAAAGAGACAATGAGTGATACACAGTAGTCTTCTTTATCCATAAGAGGATACGTTCCAAGACCTCCAGGTGATGCCTGAAACCACCAATAGTACTGAATCCTCTATACACTTTTTCCTATACATGCATACCTGTGATAATTTATAAACTAGGCATAGTAAGAGACTAACAATAACCAATAATGAAATACAACAATTACAACAATTTATTATAATACAAGTTAAATGAATATGGTCTCTCAAAATATGTTCTTGTACCGTACTCCCCTTTCTTGTAATGATGTGAGATATAAAATGCCCGTGTTGAGAAGTGAGGAGAATAACAGAGGTATTGAGATATAGCACTAGGCTGCTGTTTGACCTTCAGACGAAAGATTATCTGCTTGTGGATCACAGTTGACCACGGGTGGCTGAAGCCATGGAAAGCAAAACTGCAGATAGGGGGATTACCACATGCCAGAAGAAATTCGGTTAAGAGCATAAGCCTTTGTTAGTTTAGGGATGAACCTAAAAGCTGTTTTCTACAGCGGTCAATGACCAATTAAAATGAAATCTTAATTTGCAGCGCCCCCTTGTATTAGAGTTCTCCAGAGAAACAAAACCAACAGGACACACACACTCGCACATGGGCGCACATACACACACACACATATACATACATACATACTTACATATATACACATACATATGTAACACATGCATATGCACACACACACGTATATACTAAAAATATGCATGCACATATGTATATACATGCATACATGTATATGTGTATGTGTATATATGTATATATGTATGTTTATATGTGACTTTTATTTTAGGAATTGGCTCATACAGTGATGGCAACCAAGAAGTCCCAAGATCTGCCATCTGCAAGCCGAAGAACCAGGAAATTTAGTGGTGTAATACTCAATTGCATACTCAAGTGTGAGGGCCTAAGAATCAGGGGGCTTTGGATATTGGGGAGATTTGGTGGTACAAATCCTGATTTGAATTCAAAAGCCCCAAACCCAGGAGTGATGATGTCTGAGGGCAAGAGAAATGGATGTCTCAGGTTAAGCAGAGAGAGAGACAGAGCAAATTCATACTTCTTCCTCCTTTTGGTTCTATTCAGGCCTTTAGTGTATTAGATTATCGCCCATCCACATTGGGGAAGACGATCTCTTTTACTCAATTCACCAATTCAAATGCTAATCTCTTCCAGAAACACGCACACAGACACACCCATAAATAATGTATTACCAACTATCTGGGCATCTCTTCAACTTGACACATAAAATTAACCATCACACCTTTGCATAAAACATTCAGACTTCCCAGTTTGGTTGGAATAAAATCCAGACTTCTCAGTACAAGATCTTGGACATCTCCACTTTTCCTGCCCCCTTTTCCCACTGTGTCTAGTACCATCATCCCCTCCCCCATCACAGTTTACTAAACTCTAACCCCAGAGCCTTATTTCTCTGTTCAGCTGATGACTAACGCTCTTTACTGTCTCAGTGTCTTTGGACTAACCCACTTTTCCCCTGTCCCTTTACGTGGCAGAATCCTCTAGCTCTCACTCTCACCTCAAGTATCACTTCCTCAGAACAGCTTCTCATGACTCCTTCACCTATTTCATCCATACCCCCAAACCCCTCCCCTCTGGCAACCTCTGTATTTATGAGTCTGTTTCTGTTTTTGTTTGTTTGTTTGTTAGTTTTTTTTTTAGACTTCACATTTGAATGAAATCATATGGTATTTGTCTTTCTCTGTCTGACCAACTTCACTTACCCTCTGAGTCCATCCATGTTGTCACAACTGGTAATATCTCATTCTTTTTTACAGCTGAATAATAATCCGTTATGTATACATACCACGTGTTTATCCACACATCTAAGCTCCACTACTGGACATTTACCCAGAGCAAATGAAAACACCTAATTTGAAAAGGTATATGCACCCCTATGCTTACTGAAGCATTATTTACAATAGCCAAGATGTGGAAGAAACCCAATTATCTATCCGTAGGTGAATGATAGAAAATAAATATTTTTAAATGCACTAAAATACTGAGTGGATAGCACTGATTGACAGAACATTATTTTAATGTTCACCTTCTCTCTTTCCCAAATATTTCAAAGTTCTAAAATACCTACTTTTCTCAGTATTTAAGTAAAAGCTACTATTTATAATTGTCTGATTTCATGGTAGGACTGAGAAAAAGTCATGTTCTGAAGGCCCCTTAAGAAGAAAACTAGGTCTAATGGAAGAAAGCCTTTTACAAACTCAATTGCCTTAGTATTGCAGAGTTTTTCTTAAAAACTAGAGCTGGAATGGCTAAAATTCTCCACAACGGGAAGGCTTTAGTAATGGATGAATTGTCGTTGGGTGGTCTGTGATTATATTTTATATACATGATGCAGGCCTTCAGCTGAGAATTAGATTAACACAACTTCTAGCCTTGAGATACCTTGATTTTTAATTAGCAGGCATGTTTAGTTTTTCTGTGTTTGTAATCCAAATTAAAAGCTTAAACCTTTAAAGTAAAAGTTGAGTTTTTAAATTATTTTTCATTGATATTTGAAAATGGGATTTATATATGGATATTTTTGATGTCGCAGAAGAAAACTGATGAATCCAAATATACCATTGCTGTTGAAGCATTTCCAAGTTAGGTGAGATTGGGGAATACTGAAAATGTCAAAGAGATACATTACTTGATTGTATGGCTAATTTCCTAGTGCAGCCAAATAACCTGAAAACATACTATGGGCCAGACACTTACTTTAAATGATACTGCAAAAGCTGGAAGAGACCATAGAAAAGAAGTATCCGTTTCTTGACTATTTATTGGCATTTAAAAAAGTATTTTTTTCTACCAGAAAAAACTATCATGGTAACTTGAATTACAAGGTATTGCAACGTGAGAAGTGTGACAGTGCATTCACTTTGGAATAGTGATTTTATTTCTCTTAATTCTTCAAAGAGATTCTTTTTTCTAAAGCCTAGTGGATGCTAGCACTCATTCTAAATGTCAATCTAATATCCCTAAAAAAATTAAAAGGCTCTGTTCACATTTACTTAGAATATGATTGTTCATATGGAAAATCCTAAGCGATCTACAAAAATAAAACTTTAGAACAAATAAATGGATTAATCTAAGCTGTAGGAGTCCTGGTCAATATCAACAACAATACACCAGTTACATATCCCTTTTTACCTACAGAACCTGTCTTATCACTTCTTTTAATGCAGATTAATGACATACACTTTTTTTTTTTTACTTTTTGCCTGTCCATAAATGTACTTACTTTCGTAACTTAATATTTTCTTTTGTCAGCATTTACAATATGGCATTACTTATATATAGTAAAATTCACCCTATTTATTACACAGTTCTGTGAATTTTGACAAACGCTTACAGTTCTCTAACCACCACTACATTCAAGATCCAGAACAATTCCATCAGCCCCTAAATTACCCTGTGCCCATTTGCAGTCACCTGTTCTGCCACCCATTATTCTTGGCAATCACTGATTTCTTTCTATTCTATAGCTTTGCCTTTTTGAGAATGTCCTATGAATTGGGTCATGCATATGTGGCTTCTTAAGTTGGGTTTTTTCCACTTAGCATAAAGCATTTTGGATGTATTCGTGTTGTTGCTGTATCAATACCTTGTTTCTTTTTATTGCTGAGAAGTAGGTCACTGAATTCCTGTACCACAGTTTATCCATTACCAAGTTGAGGGACAGAATGTAGTTTCCAGGGTTTGTGGGTCTTCATTTGTACCCTAGGGAAACTTTTTTTTTTTTTTTTAACTCTTCCCCCAGGAGCTTCAGCCTTTTATTCTCTGGAGAGATAGGACAGCCGGATTCAGGGGAAGTTTGGTGTTTTTTCAGCAGTAGTTACTCTTCCCCTCTTCTACCCTGTAGTACAGGAGGGTTTTCCTAGATCTGTCGTCCTGCCCTTGATCTTTCCTTGGGTCATGTTTGTGAAGAAGATCCTGCAAGTGCTTGAGAATGCCCACTGTGTCTGTGTCTCTGTAAGGGGTATGTATTTTCTCCCTAGGTCACAGTCAAATCTTCGGGAATTTGTTAAAACATTTACCTGAATTTTTATTAGCAGTTTTTATAGAATCTGGAATCTTGCCCCAGGGAAGGAAGCACTTGGGTGTTGCCTTTTCTTAGCTGTTCTTTTTATTTGTTCTCTTTGGGATTCTCTGGGCTTCTGAGATGTGTGGATTTTTCTTGGTGTGTGTGTGTATGTGTGTGTAATATTTGTAAACTATATATATAGATATACAGATATAAATTCTGGCCTTTGTTAATTAAATACATTTGTTATCCACTCTTTTCTTCATCAGAAATTCAATTTCCATGGATATTATGTTGTTTCATGTTGTCCCACAGATTTCAGATGTTTTACCAAAATTTTTCGCTATTTTTGCTTTTTGTATTTCAGTTTGGTGAATTTCTACAGGACTTCATTCTATTTAGCTGGTCCTTTCCTGTGTTGAGTCGGTTAAGCTAAGTCTTTTAATGGAATTAACTCCTATATCATGTTGTTTATTTCTTTCATTTCTTTTGGGCTCTTTTTTATAGTTTCATCTATCCGTTGAAATTCTCCATGTGTATGTTGCCCATACTTAGTTTAACATAGTAGCCATGTAATGTCTGTATTTGATAATTTTAAAGTTCCCATCTGATAATTCTGGTATCCGTGCCACATCTGAATTTTTCCCTGATAACTATTTTATTTATTGGGAATGTATGATACTGCTTGATGTTTTCTGAGCTTTATAATTTTTATTGAATGCCAATTTTTTTTGTAACAAAGCTCTAGAAACTAAAGAAAATATTATTTATGCCGAGAGATGTGAAAGCCCCTTCTTTCGGGGTGTTGTTAGAGAGGGTTGAGTCTATCTGATTTGTGTGAGAATTTGTTGTTGCTTTATTTAGCTTTGTTGCATCACAATTTTCAGTTCTGTTTTTCTAAGTGATGTTCTGCAGCTGCCTTGTGTTTAGTGTGAGGACCATAATGCTAAAGAGTTTTTCTCAATATTCCAACTCCTCCATTGGATTTTGGTATGTCCTGCATTTCTGCACCACAGAAAGGTTTCCTTATGTGTCCCTGTCCCCTATCCCGTTGGTCGACTGCTATTATTAATTATCACTCTGTATTCACAAAGCTCATGTGGGGGGATTCCTTACTTCTCCTGCGTCATTATTAGGCAGGCTTTCTATACCTGGTCCTTAGGAGTAGGGCTCCCTCAGCATCCCCGTTCTTCCTCTGTCAAACATTCTGCACGCGACGTAATATAGGAGCACAAGTAGGTTTCGTGTTTCTTCCCTCGTGGCAGTAGCAGGAGAGCTCCACCTACACTGGGTCCCCAGCATGAGTGAGTTTCCAGTAGAACCTTGCTACATACCTGTGCAGGATCCAGGATGGGTGGATTTCCTGTCCCTCCCCCAGCAGTAGATAATTTCTGCTTCGTGTCAGTGCACAGTTTGGGGCAGATTGGTTTTCTGTTCCATGCCCATCAATAGGCCTCTTCTTCCTTGTGCCTGACAAGTGTCCAGGACACAGCCAGCGTTTGTGCCCGTCTTCCAGCAGGAGCCAACCTATACCTGTATTCTGAATAGTCTATAGAGTGGAGATGCTGCACCACCTTTAAATTAGGTAAGCCTTCATGTCTGGACCACAGAGAGGCTCTCCCAGGTGTGTTTCAATCCTTAGTCTGTCATATCACTAATTAGTGGGGGCTCAGGGAAAAA
The DNA here is from genome assembly GCF_023065955.2 of Ursus arctos. Taxonomy (NCBI): domain Eukaryota; kingdom Metazoa; phylum Chordata; class Mammalia; order Carnivora; family Ursidae; genus Ursus; species Ursus arctos. The sequence goes on from NW_026622852.1 coordinate 21,375,513, forward strand.
GTTTGATGTGTGGCATGGACCCACATTGTATCTAGGGTTCTCTGGGATTCTTAACTGTTAGGGTAGCACATATTTGCCTTTTAAGAATTCATTTAGGTTTCAGCTGTTTTCTTCTTTCTTGCTTTTCTTCTTTCCTCTTTCTTATACTATTGTACAAAAAGTGAAAACTTGTACTTTTTTCTTTCTTAGAGGTTCTGAACTCTTTGGATTTCACTTAGACTACATGGTTTGTCCGCATTTTTATGGTAGAATTGATGTGTTTTTGAAATTCTCTATTTTAAGCAGAAGTGGAAGTATAATTAATTGTGTTCCTAAATAGTAGCTAACCACTGAAAAGTAAAAATCAAAAACACCACTATTAATAGTTCCAAAACATGATTTATGGAGACATAGATTTAACAAAATGTTAAAGAGCTTTACACTCAAAACAACAGAACATTGTGGAGGGAAATTAAAGAATACGTAAGTAAATGGAGAGATGTACCAACTGTATTTTTGGAAAGCTCAGTATTTGTAAAATTTCACTCCCAAAGCAATCTGAATGCAATCTCAATCCAAATTCCAAAAGTCATTATTCATGGTAAGAATGGAAAATCTTAGCTTATGTAGAAATGTAAAATCCAAAAATCATTTAGACATTCTGAAAGAACAAAGTTGGGGACTTTTTATTACTTGATATCAAGATTTACTTCAAAGCTCAGTAACTGAGTGAGTGTGATATTGGTGAAAAGATGATCAAACAGAATGTGTCAGAATAAAGGATCCATAAATAGACTAGGTTTTATTTTATTTATCAAATCTCCAACTAATGTCACTTTCTCACAAAAATCTGTGTCTTCTGAAACTATAGCAGGTTCCTTTACTAAACTCTCACTGTCCTGTCTTTTTATTTTCATAGTATTTATGGTGATGATATTAAATAATTATTTCTATAATAGTTTATTGTTATTGTTCCCCATGAGACTATACAGTTAGAGTGTAAAGTATGACTCTTTTGTTCATGGATATTTTAAGACCAAATGCAATGATTGGTACATATAAGGTGTATAATAAATACCAAATGAATGAAGGCATTTCAGAGTTATGTGAAGGGTAATAAACAATTTGAGATTATACTGGCTTTTATAACTGATAGCTATTTATGGACATTGTCTAAACTGCAAAAAGAGGACATGTACAGGAGACCATAATTTGCTGTTTTGTTATTGCTGGTAGTTTTTCTTCATTGCTTTTCTCTTTCTAGTCTCATCTGGTCTTTAACTGTTCTCTCTAGATTGCTGTATCAGTTGGTGTACTTAATTTCAAGCAATCAGAAACAAATGCTCTTCTTTGTTAGTGATAATGTCAGCAAATTATCTTTCTCTTAAGAGTGAACTTTTTAGAATGAACATTGGATTCCTCAACTTTTCACAAGAAAAGATTGCAATCCAACTGACTTTTCTTTTCCTTTGGATTTTGAAATGATTGCAAAAAATTGCAAATGTAGGACAATAAATTTCCCTGAACTTTTACCCAATTCCCCAAATGTTAACATTTTTCACATAAAATCTTCTATTCTCCCTCCCTCTTTTTTTCTCTCAAATGCATATAGACACACACACACACACACACACACACACACACACACACACACGTATATACATTATGAGACCACATGAGTACATATTATGTATACATAGTTTTTTCTTTCAAAGTTTGCAGATATGCCTCTAAATACTTAAGGAGTGTATTACCTAAAAACATGATCTTTTCTTACATAATCAGAAGAAGATTATCAAAAATCAGGGAATTCATGCTGATTGTTATCAAAACTAAAGACTATGTAGAAATTTCTGCAATTGTCCCATTAATCATCTTTTTTAGGAAAAAAACCCATATTTTTTCAGAATCCGATCCAGGGTCACATGATAAATTTAATTCTGTAATCTCTTGGTTTTTCTCATGACTTAAATATATTTTGGAAAAGTTCTGGCTGTTTATTTTCTAGACTATTACTTAATTTATGTTTGATTTTCATCTTGATTAGAATTTAGTGTGCATTTTTTGTAGAAATTATCATAGGAGGCACTTGATGTCAGCTTTTCCTATTAATTGTGATATTAATTTGATTACTTGATTGAAGTATTATTGGCCAGGCTTCTCTACTATATTTTCCATGGTGGTTAATAAGTATCTTACAGACAGAGCTTATAAATATTTGTTCTCATTTTTTAGCCCACTACTTTTAGGTTATGGTGATTCTTGCCTGAAAAAACTAATAACTTGAGTGCCAAATGGTAATTTTCTAGTTCCATCATTTCTTCTATATTTATTAGTTTGGAATCTACTGTAAGGAAGAAGTGTTTGTTCTCCACCATTTATTTCTATCCATTTGGATTCATAGATTCTTATTTTGTTCTATGACAATAATATATTCTTATTTCTTTTGTTGCTCAAATGTCTCATGGATACTTGAAGGCTTTATCTCCCTATATTCAGCTTACAAATGTCTTGCAAAGGCCTGTAATAGTATTTAGCTTTTAGGTTCTTTTATCATTAAGTTGTCAATATAGAAGACCAGTGTAATGTTCTCTGGATGATAAGACAGTTAAGGCTCCTGCAGTCTACAATATGGCACAAAGATATAGAGCGTGACATACCCTAGGAGCAAGATGGTAAATATCTTGTAATTCCTGCCAAGATAAACAAGACAGCTTCTGGTGTTTTCTGTTTTTTAGGATGGAGGGAAAAACATTCTCCAGGTCAATAGTTACACAACCGTATGTTTTGGGTATCAGCTAAGTTGGTGAGCAAAATGGGAAATCACAGATAACATTACTTTCCTCTGTACATTCAGGTCTTTGATAGTGGCATTAATTTCTAAAGTTCTCTCCTAGTCACATTTTAGCTTTTGATGTACCAGGGAAGAATTAGGAAAGAGAAGTACGGGGGAGGGGGAGAGTTAAGATGGCAGAGGAGTAGGGGACCCCCTTTTCAGCCGGTCCCCTGAGTCAAGTTGGATAGGTACCAGACCAGCGTGAATATCCACGGAATCAGCCTGAGATGCAGGAAGATATATCTGGATCTCTACAAACGAACATCTCCAGCTCTGAGTATTGAGGTCCGAAGCAGGGAGCCATGAAACAGTGCACAGATATCGGAAGATAAACGGAAGGGGGAGGGAGCTGCCGCATTCGGGCGCCGGGAAGTGGTAGCCACCTGCACGGGGGAGCGGGCGAAATCGGGGACCGGCACCCGCGAGAGAGCAGACTGAGACCGTGAGCCGGGAAACACGCGACCAGACTGAAACAGAGCTCTGGTGCGCTCACTGGAACCAGACTGAGACCGGGAGTTCCGGAGTGCGCGCGGGGCGGCTGGCGGTGTTAGAAACCCAAAGGACAGAGACATGCCGGCCCTGGAAGTGAGGGCTGGGACGCCGGGTGTGGGGCGCACATCCCGGGACGCTGCAGGGTTGAGCAGCACCAACAGAAACAGAGTTAAAGTGGCCAGAACATCAGTGGAGAACGGTCCTCGATCCCTCTGTTCTGTGACAGAGGCTGAAATTTGGCTGCTGCTGCTCTGACTCTCAGAAGAGGCACAGCAAACCACCAGGGAAAGCTGCTAGAGAACAAAAGCCTGGAAAGACCGGCTCACAGTGTGCCCATCCCCATCCCCCCTCGCAGGGGACACGGAGACTCTACCCAAACAGGGTTGCCTGAGTATCGGCACGGCAGGCCCCTCGCCAGACGGCAGGCCCCTCGCCAGAAGGCAGGCTGAAAAAATCAAGAAGCCCACATCCCTAAGATCCCTATAAAACAAGGGCGCACAGCCTGGGTCCTGGTCAATAATTTGGGCTCTGGACAACCCTGCAACCTCTCCTCATCAGAATGACGAGAAGGAGAAATCCCCCCCAGCAAAGAAAAGACAATGAGTCTGTGGCCTCTGCCACAGAACTAACGGATATGGATATAACCAAATTATCAGAAATGGAATTCAGAGTAACAATGGTCAAGATGATGTGTACAATTGAAAAAAGTATTAATGAAAATGTTAATGAGAATATAGAATCTCTAAGGGTAGAAATGAGAGCGAATCTGGCAGAAATTAAAAATTCTATGAGCCAAATGCAGTCAAAACTAGAGGCTCTGACGGCCAGGGTGAATGAGGCAGAAGAACGTATCAGCAAATTGGAGGATGGGTTAGTAGAAGAGAAAGCTAAAATAGAATCTGGACTCAAAAAAATCCACACTCAAGAATGTAGGTTACGGGAGATTACTGACTCAATGAAACGTTCCAATGTCAGAATCATCGGCATCCCCGAGGGGGTGGAGAAAAACAGAGGTCTAGAAGAGATATTTGAACAAATTGTAGCTGAAAACTTCCCTAATCTAGCAAGGGAAACAAACATTTGTGTCCAAGAGGCAGAGAGGACCCCTCCCAGGCTCAACCACGACAAACCTACACCACGTCACGTCATAGTGCAATTCACAAATATTAGATCCAAGGATACAGTATTGAAAGCGGCCAGGGCAAAGAAATTTCTCACGTACTAAGGCAAAGGTATCAGAATTACGTCAGACCTGTCTACACAGACCTGGAATGAGTGAAAGGGTTGGGGGAGCATATTTAAATCTCTTTCAGAGAAAAACATGCAGCCAAGGATCCTCTATCCAGCAAGGCTATTATTCGGAATTGATGAAGAAATAAAGACCTTCCAGAATCGCCAGCCATTGACCAATTTTGTAACCACGAAACCAGTCCTACAGGAGATATTAAGGGGGGTTCTATAAAAGTAAAAAGGCCCTAAGAGTGATACAGAACAGAAAGCCACAATCTATAGAAACAAAGACTTTACTGGCAACATGGCATCATTAAAATCCTATCTCTCAATAATCAGTCTCAATGTAAATGGCCTAAATGCTCCCATAATGCCACAGGGTTGCAGATTGGATAAAAAGACATGACCCATCCATTTGCTGTCTACAAGAGACTCATTTTGAACGTAAAGATACATTCAGACTGAAAGTAAAGGGATGGAATACCATCTTTCACGCAAATGGACCTCAAAAGAAAGCTGGGGTACCAATTATCATATCAGACAGATTGGATTTTAAACTAAAGACTATAGTTAGAGACGCAGAAGGGCACTATATTATTCTTAAAGGATGTACCCAACAAGTGGATATGACAATTATAAATATATATGCCCCCAACAGGGGAGCAGCAAGATACACAAGCCAACTCTTAACCACAATAAAGAGACATATAGATAAAAATACACTAATAGTAGGAGACCTCAACACTCCACTATCATCAATAGACAGATCACCGAAGCAAGAAATCAGCAAAGAAACAAGAGCTTTGAATGCCATACTCCACGTGTTGGACCTCATAGATATATATAGAACACTACACCCCAGAACCAAAGAATACTCATTCTATTCTAAAGCCCATGGAACATTCTCAAGAATAGACCATGTTCTGGGTCACAAAACAGGTCTCAACCGATACCAAAAGACTGAAATTATTCCCTGCATATTCTCAGACCACAGCACTTTGAAATTGGAACTCAACCACAAGGAAAAATTTGGAAGAAACTCAAACATTTGGAGACTAAGAACCATCCTGCTCAGGAATGATTCGATAAACGAGGAAATCAAAAATCAAATTAAACAATTTATGGAGACCAACGAGAATGAAAACACAATGGTCCAAAACCTATGGGATACTGCAAAGGCAGTCCTAAGGGGAAAATACATAGCCATCCAAGCGTCACTCAAAAGAATAGAAAAATCTAAAATGCAGTTTTTATATTCTCACATCAAGAAGCTGGAACAGCACAGAGTGTCAGGCCTAATCCACTCACGAGGAAGCAGTTGACCAAGATTAGAGCAGAAATCAATTAATTAGAAACCAGGAGTACAGTAGAGCAGATCAACAGAACTAGAAGCTGGTTCTTTGAGAGAATCAATAAAATTGACAGACCACTGGCAAGACTTATCGAAAAGAATAGAGAAAGGACCCAAATTAATAAAATTATGAATGAAAAAGGAGAGGTCACAACCAACACCAATGAAATTGGAAGGATTATTAGAAACTTTTATCAACAGCTTTATGCCAATAAATTAAGCAATCTGGAAGAGATGGAGGACTTCCTGGAAACCTATAAACTACCAAGACTGAAACAGAAAGAAATTGATTTTTTAAACAGGCCAATTAATTATGAAGAGATTGAAACAGTGATAAACAACCTTCCAAAAAACAAAACTCCAGGCCTGGATGGTTTTCCTGGGGAATTCCACCAAACATTCAAAGAAGAAATAATACCTATTCTCCTAAAGCTATTTCAAAAAATAGAAACAGAAGGAAAGCTACCAAACTCATCCTATGAGGCCAATATTACCTTGATCCCTAAACCAGGCAAAGACCCAATCAAAAAGGAGAATTACAGACCGATTTCCCTAATGAATATGGACACCAAAATCCTCAACAAGATCCTGGCTAATAGAGTCCAACAGTACATTAAAAGGATTATCCATCCAGACCAAGTGGGATTCATCCCTGGGATGCAAGGGTGGTTCAACATTCGCAAATCGATCAGTGTCTTAGATTTTATCCAGAAGGAAAAATCAAAAATCATATGATTCTCTCAATAGATGCAGAAAAAGCATTTGACAAAATACAGCATCCTTTCCTGATGAAAACACTTCAGAGTGTAGGGATAGAGGGTACATTCCTCAATCTCATAAAAACCATATGTGAAAAGCCTACAGCAAATATCATTCTCAATGGGGAAAAGCTGGAAGCCTTTCCCTTAAGATCAGGAACACGACAAGGATGCCCACTCTTGCCACTATTATTCAACATAGTACTAGAAGTCCTTGCAACAGCAATCAGACGACAAAAAGGGATCAAAGGTATTCAAATAGGCAAAGAAGAAGTCAAAATGTCTGTCTTCGCAGATGACATGATACTCTATATGGAAAACCCAAAAGAATCCACTCCCAAACTATTAGAAGTTATAGAGCAATTCAGTAATGTGGTGGGATACAAAATCAATGCTCAGAAATCAGCTGCATTTCTATACACAAATAATGAGACTGAAGAAAGAGAAATTAGGGAATCCATCCCATTTACAATAGCTCCAAAAACCACACGTTACCTTGGAATTAACTTAACCAGAGACGTAAAGGACCTATATTCTAGAAACTATAAATCACTCTTGAAAGACATTGAAGAAGACACAAAAAGATGGAAAGATATTCCATGCTCATGGATCGGAAGAATTAGCATAGTTAAAATGTCCATGCTACCCAGAGCAATCTACACTTTCAGTGCTATCCTGATCAAAATACTGATGACATTTTTCAAAGAACTGGAACAAATAGTCCTTAAATTTGTATGGAAACAGAAAAGGCCCCGAATCGCCAAGAACTGTTGAAAAGGAAAAACAAAGCTGGGGGCCTCACAATGCCGGATTTCGAGCTGTACTACAAAGCTGTGATCACAAAGACAGCATGGTATTGGCACAAAAACAGACACATAGACCAATGGAACAGAATAGAGAACCCAGAAATGGACCCTCGGCTCTTTGGGCAACTAATCTTTGATAAAGCAGGAAAAAACATCTGGTGGGAAAAAGACAGTCTCTTCAATAAATGGTGCTGGGAAAATTGGACAGCTACATGCAAAAGAATGAAACTTGACCACTCTCTCACACCATACACAAAGATAAACTCCAAATAGATGAAAGACCTCAATGTGAGACAGGAATCCATCAAAATCCTAGAGGAGAACATAGGCAGCAACCTCTACGACATCGGCCAAAGCAACCTTTTTCATGACACATCCCCAAAGGCAAGAGAAACAAAAGATAAAATGAACTTGTGGGACTTCATCAAGATAAAAAGCTTCTGCACAGCCAAGGAAACAGTCAAAAAAACTAAGAGGCAGCCCACGGAATGGGAGAAGATATTTGCAAATGATGCTACAGATAAAAGACTGGTGTCCAAGATCTACAAAGAAGTTCTCAAACTCAATACCCGAGAAACAAATAAACAAATCAAAAAATGGGCAGAAGATATGAACAGACACTTTTCCAATGATGACATATAAATGGCTAACAGACACATGAAAAAATGTTCAAAATCATTAGCCATCAGGGAAATTAAAATCAAAACCACACTAAGACACCACCTTACGCCAGTTAGAATGGCAAAAATAGACAAGGCAAGAAACAACAATTGCTGCAGAGGATGTGGAGAAAGGGGATCCCTCCTACATTATTGGTGGGAATGCAAGTTGGTACAGCCACTCTGGAAAACAGTGTGGAGGTCCCTTAAAAAGTTAAAAATAGAGCTACCCTATGACCCAGCCATTGCACTACTGGTATTTACCCCAAAGATAGAGATGTAGTGAAGAGGAGGGCCATATGCACCCCAATATTCATAGCAGCATTGTCCACAATAGCTAAATCGTGTAAGGAACCGAGATGCCCTTCAACAGATGAGTGGATTAAGAAGTTGTGGTCCATATATACAATGGAATATTACTCAGCTGTCAGAAAGAACGAGTTCTCAACATTTGCTGCAACGTGGACGGCACTGGAGGAGATAATGCTAAGTGAAATAAATCAAGCAGAGAAAGACAATTATATGATTTATCTCATCTATGGAACATAAGAACTAGGAAGATCAGTAGGGGAAGAAAGGGATAAAAAAAGGGGGGGTAATCAGAAGGGCGAATGAAGCATGAGAGACTATGAACTCTGAGAAACAAACTGAGGGCTTCAGAGGGGAGGGGGGTGGGGGAATGGGATAGACTGGTGATGGGTAGTAAGGAGGGCACGTATTGCATGGTGCACTGGGTGTTATACACAACTAATGAATCATGGAACTTTACATCAGAAACCAGGGATGTACTGTATGGTGACTAACATAATATAATAAAAAAGCATTAAAAAAAAAAAAAGGAAAGAGAAGTTCCAAAGATTGCTATATGGCCCTTTGTTATAGAGAACCCATGCAATGATGGATGTGTCCAGGTGCTAACTATTGCTACTATAGTAGATACTGAAAAACTCAATAAAGGATAATTTGGATGTTCCACTGAGTTACGGTGAGATGGATTCATGTTAGGGCTCTAACATTAATTGATTACCCCTAGTCTACATAAACTCCCATACACACTGGCAAACAATAGAGAAACAATATAGGTCTCCAGACTAGAGTGTTGATTTTGGCAAGCATCCAATAATCTAAATCCATAAGTAGTTTTAGAAATGGTTCCACATGCTTTTGGTAAAGACTAGGATAAAAATTCACAGAACATATGGATGCTGCAGTGGTTTTCCTCTAGCATACCCAACTTCTGTTTTGTTCAAGGGCCTATAGAACTAAGAATTGATTCAGTTCTGGGAAATGGGGGATAGAACATCAATGGGATGCATCTGTATACAGTTCTAGGTATCCCATGATCAAGTAATATCTAATAAAGAAGTTATTTCTCATGGATCAAAAAATTTTGATTGTTGTACTGCCCTGCACCCTGTTGTGTTAACTAAGCCTATCTTGTTCTTATTTCTGTGACTTAAAATACATTACTTGGCAGGCGGGGGGGGGTCACCTAACACACACTTATCCTGATTTCTTCTGTAGTATCTCTCAGGAAGATGATTACCCTAACGTGAACAGTCTCAGAAGCACTTTTCAGAGATGCTAGTGCTCCTGTCCTGTATGTGCACCTTAAAGACATGGGGAAAGGAAAATATTCTTGGATATCTTGTTGTCCTTAGTCACAGCCATGTCTGAATTTCCATCTTTCGAAATAAAGTATTTATAGGAGATTTTGACATTTTCATTTCAAAGAGAAAACCCACCAGCAAATCTAGTGGTTTTCTTAAAAAACAAATATAAAAGTAAAGCATTAGAACTGACCCGAGCTGTTCAAAGTGGCACATTGTATCTAGAATATGTGGATCTGTATTAACGTACTGACTGTTGGCATATTCAGCTTGACTTAATGTTTCCCTTCTTCAGAAAATCACTTTTATTACCCGTTTTCTTACATGTTCTACATATTTATGCTTATTATGTTGATATGATTTTCAAAGCTGTGCCTTTTTTTAAAGCCTTTCTTTCCAGGCTTTACTTTCTGTTTTATCTGTGGTACAAGGAAGAATATTCCTCTAATTACAATTCCATTACTAAGGAGTTGAGTGTGTAAGAATTGGCTTTATCTTGAAAAGCAAGTGCCTCATTTGAGCATGCTATAAAGCATTAAAAAGAGAAAAAAATTTTATCAAACAGTCAAGAAGAGTCTGCTTGAGCTGACAGAGGAGGTTCAGGGAGGGCTGAGGCTTTGGGGGAACCATGAGTTTTTAATTTCCTGTGTGCCTATATTTCTATGCATAGAGCCCAAGTTTCTAAAATCCATGCACTGATTTTTCACAAAAGAGATCTGGAGAGTCAGTGAATTCAATTGTCATTGCAACTTGGCAACCTATAAAATAATACCTTGAGTTAATTATTAGCCACTGTATTGCTGGTGCTGGTAGAGAGAAGAGATATTTAAATTTAGGCAGTATCCCATTTTAGCCTATGTAAAAACAAATTTTAGGGATTTGAACTTGTGATTCTTTTCCTTTAAATTAATTAATTCCCTTACAAACAGTCACCATATGCAGTGTTTCTTGAGTTATTTTTGCTCATCATGCAATTCTATCATGAGAACAGCAAGGACCCCCCAAACTTTCAATCAGCTTTTTAATCATGATCATCATAGAGAGTAGTTTAATTTGTTCTTACTAACAGAAAGTCATGGACAACCAGCTGTCTATCCATAAATGATAATGGGATTTTCATTGTGTTTAGCAGTGAAAGCAGATAATAGGCTCACAGTTCTTCCTTTTTAATCCAGATCTCTCAGCTACAATGTATTCTTGGTTCCAAAGTCTCACAGGTTCTCATTTGAAATCAATAGAAATCTTCACAGTTGCAAACGACAGAGAAATTGTGGAGGGTACCCAGACAATAAAGCTTGGAAAATGGGCAGAAACCAGTAGTAAATCAAAGGTGGAAAGTAAATGCCCAGAATACCACCAACAGCATTGTTTTGTCTGAACACACACTAAAATTAGGAAGGATGAGAGATTTGAACAACACATGTAACAGGTATGATATGAGTAGCACATCTAGAACATGGAACCTAATAGAAAATACCTGTTCATCACAAAGAGACAGACAACATTTTCAGAGCTGCAACCTGACTTTCCTGAGGACACAGATTAGGAATAATACTCAAAGTCAATTCCAGGCCTTCCTTTCATACTGAATACCAAGCTGAGAATGAAGGTTGTTAAAAAGTTCCTTGTACTCCATGTGGATACACTATATCAGGCTGAGAGTTATGTAAGTATCAGTAGTAGATAGGTAGATATAATTGTGCTTTATATCTAACTAGTGTATATTGTGGTAGTTACCATGTTTCTGAGGAAAAATGAGGGCATGGACACTGTCTCAATGGTTAGTGAATTTCAATGACCAATATCTGGGATAAATAAGTTATTATATAGAAGCAAGTTACTTTTTTTGGAGCTAAGGTTCAGTTGAAATACAAATTTACTAGCGTAGTATTTTATACAATCTTTATAGATCAATAATAACTGGTAATTTTACTCTTTCCCCAAATAACTAATAAAAAATTAAAGTGATAAGAGTATTAAAAATTTTCCATTTTTGAACAAGTCCTTTATTTTTCACCCAGTTTCCATATAAAATATTTTGATTGTTATTATGTCACAATCATAATTATTCTCTATGACATTTTATGGCAGCCAGGGTACCAATTTAAATATAATGAGGAAGGCCCTTATTCTTTCTTTTTAAAATCACCTCCTTTAGTTTCAAGCATGGCCAAAGTTCTACTTTGCAGTCTCCTTGTGCAGAAAGTAATTACATTCCACTTAACTTTTTGAACATCAACTAATATTTAATGAGCACCCAGTGGCCACATGGCAGTGTAATAAGCATTCTTCTTTTTAAATGCCTATTTGTTCCCAGATTGCAGTGTCTTAAGATGCTGAGAATCTTAGCAGTTTGACAATATGAAAAAACATAATAGTCCCATTATGAAGAATTAACACTCTTTAAAATATCCCAGAAAGCAAAGAAAAAGAAACATCATCTTTGAATATTAATAATTCCCATAGTTGTAAGGTTTTAGAGAACTATTTTTTCAGATGTTTAACAGCATTCAGAATAATTCCGGCATTTCAAGAAGAAAAGTAATAAAAAGACAAAGGTTACACCTAATATTGACAAAATTTGTTAAGTACTTAAAGGAGGGAAAGGAGAGTTGATCACAATGATATAAACAAGTCCATAAGAAAATGAAGTAGAAATTGGAGTCTTACCCTAAAACATGCATCTTAAATCTGCAAATGTTCCTAATGATAAAGGGCAGACAAAGGGTTTACAGTAAGGGCTACAAGTTCATTCCTTATTGGTAGACAGATGGGGCAGGTATTGAGACCAGGGCCTATCAGCAAATCGAGGAGCTCTTGATACAAACTGAAGGGCTTGCCATAGCCTCAATGAAAGATGAATATAGGAGTTGGTTAAGAATATAAATTGTTCTAAGTTACCATGATCTCCCTGTTAGCAGGAAGGGGTACAGAATATCATCCACTTCACAGCTGGGTAGGACTGAGCCTAGGGGTGACCATTAGGAACAGCTGGAGTATAGCTGGATCAGGCAAAGAATTTAAAATTTTCGATGGTATTCTAGATCTGACACTTTCTGTTGACATATTTAGCTGGTGGACAGATCTATATGATGTCGATTCATTTGCCAGGCATCCTGTCTGGCTTATTTTTGGTAGAAAAGATATAAAAAGCTTTTAGTATTGGGTAGAAACAAATAGAAAACCACATGTATTCCAACAGATAGTATGCTATCTGGAGGGCAAGAAGAGAAATTTGCTGAGACAAAAAATGGCCATCAGATGAAAGCTATCATTATTTGGCATTGTTGCTTTCCACTGAGAAAGGGTGGAAAGTACCTCTTTAATATGAGTGGAATGGTAGCCCTGGTCTCCGGGAGAATGAAGACTTTTGTATTAGATACAGGTTGTAAAGAGTTTATGCTACTTTCAAATACTGAGCAAAGAGTGCATCACTTAATCTGCATGCTAGAAATAATTTGAGACAAGTGCAGAAAGAATAGACATCAGATAACAAAAAGCAAAGATGCTTTTTGTGCCTTTCATTTTTTGAAAAAAAATTGAAGATCCTAAGTGAGTTTAGATAAATGACCTGAGCCAAATCTCAGTATTCTTCTATATATGGAACACATGTAGTTCCATCATCATAAATCTAGGTGTGGGTCTAAAAAAGACTGAATTTATGAATTTGTCATAGCTGTAACTGTAATAAAAATATCTGTGATCATTGAATGCTGTTTGTCAGCCATTTTTCTCAGAACTTTACATAATTTACCTCATTTAGTCTTTTCAATAACCTTACAAACAAGGGACAGTCATTATCTCTGTTCTTGCAGATGAATTTGAAGTTAAGGATGGTCATCTTACCTAAATAATCAGTGGAAAAGCTAGGACTGGAACCTGGGTCCGTGGACTCTAGATCCTTGTTGTTACTTAGTGTTTTCTGCTACCAAGGCGATTTGTACTGTACTCTCTTGACAAGGAAAGAGGGACAGGCTCTTTTAAAGGAAAGTACACTTATTAATTCACTTATTTATGTATTGGTAAACATTATTTTTCCCTTGTGATGAGAACTTTTAGGATTTACTCTCTTGGCACATTTCAAATATAACTATGTTAGTGTTAACTATGGCCGTCACGTTGTACCTTATACCTGAGTACTTACTCATCTTAATACTGGGGTTTGTAACTTTTGATCTCACCTTTATTCAGTTCCCTCACATCCTATCCCTACCTCTGGTAACCACAAATCTAATCTTTGCATTCTTTTAATGATTTCGTTGTTTTTAGATTCTACATATAAGTGAGATCATATGATGTTTGTCTTTCACTGTCTGATTTATTTCACTTAACATAATGCCTTTAATGTCCATCCATGTTATTGCAAATGGCAAGATTTCCTTACTTTTTATGAATGAACAGTATTGGATTTTGTGCGTGCGTGCGTGTGTGTTTACACACACGCACAACACACTATTCATCCATCTGTCAGTGGCCACTTAGGTTGTTTCTTTGTCTAGGCTATTATAAATAATGCTGCAATGAGCATGGGGATGCAGTTATCTCTTTGATACAGTACTTTGATTTCCTTCAAATATATATCCAGAAGTGGAATTGCTGGATCATATAGTAGTTATGCTTTTCATTGAAACTAAAATCTAAACACAGATCTTTCTGATTATAAATCCTATGTGCTCTAAGATTATGAAACATACTTCCACCTTTTGAAGATTCATAGTGCATTTTGGCCCACTGAGAAGTTCAGCAATCTGGCCCCCTCAGTAGTACGTCTTGACCATGGGGAACAGGCATGATATCATTTTAGAGAGTACTGGATTCAGTGTGAGCTAGAAGTTGATAGTAGGTACCAGCTACAAAAGATTTCCTGTGGGAACACAATCCCAAAGATATTGTGGAAATAAGTTGAAAAGACAATTTAGTTCATAGACATTTGTTCAATATATACCTAACCTGGAGTATCTCAAGTGAAGATAGAACAAGTGAATTACTCAGCAAAATAAAGCCTGAGTATACTGAGTGTGCTACTTACTGCATTCTGAGCAGACAGTTAAGTAGACAATTGAAAATCAGAAAGACACACCTGCTAAGAGAGTTTTTCAAATGTAAAATAGCTGCACTGTGGGTATGTAATTTTATCAAGACCCAAATACATTAAACTTGGGAAAAGGTGAGTCATTTCTAAAGACATTTTAAAATTAAAGTTTGCAAGTATTTTTGTGCTAGAAATTGGCAGAATTTCAGAGTAGCCAGCATAACAAATCCATGGAGAACTCCGTGTGGATTGTCGGCCCTAGCAAATTACTCATAACTACTGCCATTATCACTTGGTGTGGATGTATGGAATTTGGAGAACAGAAGAATGGGCAGGTAATTTTCAGTGAAATATGACAGAGCTTGATGCCTTCAGCTGATTCTCCACATCTTCCCTTATTGTACATTTCACAGCCTGTTTGAATCTACTTGAATAGTATTTAACAATTTTATATTGCAGTATAATTCACATACTGTACATTCACATCCACCCATTGCTACTGGACAATTCAGTAGTTTACAATATATTCACAGTTATTCAGCTATCACTACTCTAGTTCCAAAACCTTTTCATCACCCCTAAAAGTAACCCCATACTTAATAGTGGGCAGCATTTGTTGTTTCCACACAACCAACTCAAAAGTGCCCCAGGCTTAAGCAACACAAATCTACTTTCTGACCCTATAGTTTCACCTCTTCTGGATATTTCATACAAAAGAAATCAAATGATAGCCAGTTTTTTTCTGCCTGACTTTTTCCATTCAGCATAATACTTCCAAACTTTATCTACGCTGTATGAGTGCCTCTTAACGTTTTTATGTGTGGCTGACCAAATAACATTGCATTGTACGGACATACTACATTTTGTTCATCCGTTCATCATTTAATGAATAATTGAGTTGTTTCCACTTTGGGCTATTAAGAATAAAGCTGCTATGAAAATTTGTGTTCATGTTTCTATACAGACATATATTTTCATTTATATTGGGTATATATTTAGAAGTGGAAATGTCGGGTCTTATGGTAACTTATGTTAACATTTTAAGGAACTACCAGATTATTTTCCAAAGCAGCTGTATCATTTTATGCTCCCACCAGCAGGGACTAAGTGTTCCAACTTCTCCACATCTTCCCCAAAACTTGATACTATCCCATCTTTTTTGACTCTAACCATCCAAGTAGACTTGAAGTGCTTTCTCCGTTGGGTTTGCTTTACATTTCCCTGATGGATAATGACAAAGGATATCTTTTCATGTGCCTTTTCTGGCACATGATGTGTATGTGCTCTTCAGGGCACTATCTTATCTTTGCCCGATTTCTTTTTTTTTTTTTTTCCTTGGCTCTGAAATAAAATTTACAAAATTTTTTAAATAAAAAAATTTTTAATTCCAGTATAATTAACAGTGTCATAATACAGTGTAATATAGTGATTCAACAATACTACACATTACTTGGTGCTCATCCTGACAGATGTGCTCTTTAATTCCCATCTCCTGTTTCTCCATCCCCCAACCACCTCCCCTCTGGTAACCGTCAGTTTGTTCTCTGTAGTTAAGAGTCTGTTTCTTGCTTTGTATCTGTCTCTCTTTTTTATCCCTCTTATTTTGTTTGTTTTGTTTCTTAAATTCCACATGAATGATATTGTATGGTATTTGTCTTTCTCTGACTGACTTATTTCACTTAGCATGATACTCTCTAGCTCCATCCACGTCGTGGCAAATGCAAGATTTCATCCTTTTTTATGGATGAATAATATTCCTGTGTGTGTGTGTGTGTGTGTGTGTACATATATATACACACACACCTCTTCTTTATCCATTCATCTATTAACAGACACTTGGGTTGCTTTCATAATAGTTTGTCCCAATTTGTTGACGTATAATTTTTCATAGTATTCTCTTATGATTGTTTGACAATTGTTTATATTTCTGTGGTGTTATTCTCCTCTTTCATTTGTGATTTTGTTTGAGTCCTCTCTCTCCTGTCTTTGTGATGTGTCTGGCTAGAGATTTATCAATTTTGTTGATCTTTTCAAAGAACTAGCTCTTGGTTTCATTGATCTGTTCTATTGTGTTTTTAGTTTCTATATTTATTTCTGCTCCTATCTTTATTATTTCCTTCTTTCTTCCAGTTTTGGGTTCTGTTTGTTCTTTTTCTAGCTCCTTTAGGCTTAGGGTTAGGTTATTTGAGAGTTTCCTTATTTCCTGAGGTAGGCCTGTATTACTGAAAACTTCCCTCTCAGAACTGCTTTTGGTGCATTCCCACAGATTTTGGGCCATTATGCTTTCATTTTCAACTGTATCTATGTAATTTTTTTATTTCTTGACTGATTGGTTGGTTGGCCCACTCATTGTTTAGTAGCATGTTATTTAACCTCCATGAATTTGTTCTCTTTCTAGATTTTTTCTTGTGGTTAATTTCTGGTCTCATAGCATTGTGGTCAGAAAAAACACATGGTAGGACTAAATATTTTTGAATTTGTTGGGACTTGTCTCATGGCCTGATGTGTGATCTATTCTGGAGCATGTCCATGTGCACTTGAAAAAAAAAATGTGTATTCTGCTCTTTTAATGTGGAATGTTCTGAATATATCCATTAAATCTATCATGTCCAGTGTGTCATTCAAAAATCACTATTTCCTTGTTGATTTTCTGTTTGCACAATCTGTCCACTGATGTAAGTGGGGTGTTAAAGTCCCCTACTATTACTGTATTACCATCGATTAGTTCCTTTATGTTTGTTATTAACTGTTTTATGTATTTGGGTGCTCCCATATTGGGTGCATACATTTTTGCAATTGTTATATCCTTCTTGTTGGAGTGTCCCTTTATTATTATATAGTGCCCTTCTTTGTCTCTTGTTACAGTCTTTGTTTTAAGACTGTTTAATTTTGTCTAATAAGTTTTGCTACCCCAGCTTTCTTTTGACCACCATTTGCATGATAAATGCTTCTCCATCCCCTCACTTTCAATCAGCAGGTGTCTTTAGGTGTGAAATGAGTCTCTTGTAGGGAGCCTTATCAGTGGGTCTTTTTTTTTTTTTTGTCTTTTGATTGGAGCATTTAGTCCATTTACTGTCAAAGTAATTATTGATAGGTATGTACTTACTGCCATTTTGTTGCTTGTTTTGTAGTTTTTCTCTGATCATTTCTTCTCCTGCTCTCTTTGTTGCCTTTTTTTAGTGATACACTTGAATTCCTTTTTCTTTATTCTTCGTATCTCTATTACTGGTTTGATTTGTGATTACCATTAGGGTTGTATAGAACATCTTATGCATATAGCAGTCTATAAAAAGTTGATGGTTACTTAAGTTTGAACCTATTGTTTATTCCTCCCTATGCCCTGCACATTTTAGTTACATGGTGTCATATTTACATCATTTTATTTTGTGAATCCCTTGACTGATTTTTACAGATACACTGATTTTTACTGCTTCTATGTTTCCTATTTCTCATATTCTCACTTATGGTCTTTCCTTTCCACTCGAAGAGTCTCCTTTAAAATTTCTTGGAGGGCTGGTTTAGTGGTCATGAATTCGTTTAGTTTTTGTTTGCTTGAGAAACTCTTTATCTCTTTTTTTATTCTGAATAATAAAGTATTATAATACTTTAATAAAAGAGTATTCTTGGCTGAAGATTTTTCCCCTCAGTACTTTGCATATATTATGCCCCTCCCTTCTGGCCTGTAAAGCTTTTGCTGAAAAATCAGCTGATATCCTCATGGGTTTCTCTTGTATATAACTGCCTTCTTTACTCAAAATTTAAATCATTAAATTTTTTTTCTTTATCACTACTTTCTGCCATTTTAATTACTATGTATCTTGGTATGGACCTCCTTGGGTTGATTTTGTTGCAGGATTTCTGTACCTCCTAGATCTGGATAAATGTTTCCTTCCTCAGATTAGGGAAGTTTTCAGCTATTATTTCTTCAAATAAATATTCTGCCCCCTTTTCTCTATCTTCTTTTGAGATGCCTATAATGTGAATGTTATTTTTCTTGATGGAGTAATTGAGTTCTCTGAGTCTATTCTCATTTTGCTTATTTTTTAAATCATTTGTTCAGCTTGATTACTTCCCATTACTCTGTCTTCCAGGTCATTAATTCATCCACCGCTTCCTCTAACCTATCTATTCCATCAAGTCTACTTTAAATTTCATTTATTGTGTTCTTCATCTCTAACTGGTTCTTTTATTATCTCTCTGTTAAGGTTCTCATGGATGTCTTTCACTCTTAAGTTCAGGGAGTATCTTTATAATCATTACTTTAAATGCTCTATTTATATCCATTTTGCTTAGGTCTCTTGCTGTGGTTTTATCCGATTTCATTTGGGACATACTCCTCTGTCTCCTCCTATTGTCTACCTCTCTGTATCTGTTTCTCTGTGTTAGGAAAGTTAGCTGTATCTCCTGCCCTTGAAGGTAACGGCCTTATACAGAAGAGGTCTTGGAGTGCCCTGCAGTGCATTGTCTCCTGTTCCCCACGACCTGGCACCTCAGGGAATGTCTCCTGTGTGTGTTGTGTGTGCCTTCCTATTGTGTCCTGGCCACTTTTTCCTTCAGTACAGTCATTTGCATAGACTCACTTTACCTGTTTTGGGTGGTGTTTCATTCTCAGCCAGATGGGGTGCATTTTAACAAGGTGTGCACTGGTTTGCTTGCAAAATGAGACCTGTTGGCACCACCACTAGGACAGAGGCCCGTGGTTGGGAGACGAGGTGTGTCAGGGTTTGGGCTGGTCTTCTGGTTGAGGGAAACTGTAGCCCCAGGACTGAGGCAAACCTGTCAAGAAAGGGAGGATCCACTGAAGGACAGAGGTTAGGGGGCTTGGTGTAAGGAAGTTAGGTAGCAAGTGTGGCAGACAAGCTAGTTCTCACAGGTGGCTTTGTGTTTATGCTGGAGGGGGGGAGGGGAGGCAGGGAGGAAGATGGCACCTGTAGCTCTTCTGTTCTTGGAGTCTTTCTGTGATCCCTGCCTCTCTGGGCCACCTCTGAGATGAGTAAATAACTCTCCCTCCTGTGTGCCCTAGGCATTTTTCAAACGACTGCTTCTAACCTGTATCTCTATTGGCTATTTTTTGTGTTGTTTCTGAGTGTGGACTCAGCTTCCTAATGCCCTCTGGGATCTCCTAGAGCCCAGCCCAGTGATTTTTAAAATTCTAGGCTCTAAGTCTGACTGGTTGTAAGAACTCACAAATTCATACCCCTCTTGCTTTCAAAGAAAAATGTTCAGGGAATTCATCTTCCGCATGCAGACTCCCTGATGCGATAGTCTGCATTCCCAGCTCACTCTCCACCATGGATGGCCATTGTCCCCTTCACTCCCAAACCACATCTCTGCCTTCCTATCTTCTTCTATGAGACCTATTCTCTACCTTGAGTTGTGGAGTTTGTTCTGCCAGTCTTCAGGTCATTTTCTGGGTTACTTATGCTGATGTGAGTGTTATCTAGTTGTGTCTGTGGCACTAGGCAGGCTTAGGGTCCTCCTACTCTGCTATCTTCCCAGCCTCCCCTCTCTGCCCTTTTTCTAATTGAGTTGTTTTTGTTTTTCTGCAGTGGAGTTTTGAAAGCCTTTTATATATCTAGATACAAAGATATCTACTATATTTATTTTGTGTTCTGCAACCTTGCTGAAGTGTGTATTCTAATTTTTTTTTTTTAAAGATTTTATTTATTTATTTGACAGAGATAGAGACAGCCAGCGAGAGAGGGAATACAAGCAGGGGGAGTGGGAGAGGAAGAAGCAGGCTCATAGCGGAGGAGCCTGATGTGGGGCTCGATCCCATAACGCCAGGATCACGCCCTGAGCCGAAGGCAGACGCTTAACCGCTGTGCCACCCAGGCGCCCCAAGAAGTGTGTATTCTAATTTTTATATGTGCATTCCTCAGGATTTTCTATACAAGATCGTGTAATTTACTAATAGGAATAGTTTACTTCTTTTTCCCCTAATCTAGATGCTTTTAATTTTCTTGCCAACTGCTTTGACTGGAAGCTCCAATAAAATGCTGTGTAGAGGCACCAGTAGCAGACGTCTTTGTCTTGCTCTTAATTTTAAGGAAAAAAGAATCCGTGTTTTGGCACTAAGTAGTGTGTTGGATGTGGGTTTTCGTAAATGTCCTTTATAAGGTTGAGGAAGTTCTCTTCTGCTTTGTTGGCATTTGGTTTCCTTTTTGGAGTCATAAAGAGGTTTTGAACTATCCCAAATGCCTTATTTTCACCTATTGAGATAATTACAGGTTTTTTTTTCTTTTTTATTCTATTGCTATAGTGTATTACATTTATTGAAATTCGGCTATTAAAGCAGGATTTCAGGAATACAAAGTTAGTTTATCAGGACTTATTTAATTCTTTTTGTATTTTTCTATATTTGAATTGCTATTATTTGTTACTGGAACTGCTCTCACCAAAATATTAGTGACATTCTAAGGGTCCAGTTGTCAAATCCAATAGCATCTGTTTATTGACATAACATTTGTTTTGGTTTGGGCTTTTTAGGTTTATTTTTTTATTTCATGGAGAGAGAGAGAGAGGGAGAGAGTGTGTGCAAGCTGATGGAGGGGCAGAGGGAGGGAAAAAGAGAAAATCCTCAAACAGACTCCCTGCTGAGCATGGAGCCCAACACAGGGCTCAGTCCCATGACCCCAAGGTCATGACCCCAGCCGAAATCAAGAGTAAGACACTCAACTGACTGAGCCACCCAGGTACCCCATTTTGACATAGCATTTGTTATCATTTTACACACTTTTCTAATTTTTTTCCCCTTTTTTCCTTTATCAAATGAAAAACCATCAATCTGCGAGGCTCTTCCTTTGGCTTTGTCATACCCTGGTGTCTGCCTCCACATCTAGTATAGACAGCACTTTTCTTTATCCCTTGGGTTTCATTCTTAAAGTTAGAGATTTATTTTTTCTTTATTTTTGATAGTCCTTGGTAGTTAGAGAACTTTAACATTCTTTCTGCTCTTTCTCCTCCTCTTCCTTTTCCTCTCTTCTCTTCCTTCTTCTTTTTGTCTTGTCTGCTCCTCCTCCTTTATCTTTCCTTTTTTTGACTAGATGAATGTATGGAGAAAACTTAAAGTAGATGGAAGTGAAGAAGACAATTTTCTGTGGAAACCCTAACTATAAACTATTAAATCAGTGTGTGCTGGGGAAGTAATAGAAAAGATAAGAGAAAAGGAAAGAGTTGCAGTAAATTTTGGGGGAAGTTTTTAC
Organism: Ursus arctos; assembly: GCF_023065955.2. Lineage (NCBI taxonomy): Eukaryota > Metazoa > Chordata > Mammalia > Carnivora > Ursidae > Ursus > Ursus arctos. The sequence goes on from NW_026622852.1 coordinate 21,397,471, forward strand.
CCATTGAAATGTCAAGCAGTAGAATTAGAGAGGACACAAGAAGAATCAGAGCAAGTTTCTTATAATGATTAAGCCCTGGTAGCTTGTTAGGTTAATGTTTCCCAGAGTGAGCTTTATGTGTTTTGGATTAATCAAGTGGTATGGTCATTTATGTTAATGAATTTATGGGTAAAACAGACCTAAATGATTCCTTAGAGGTTCTGATAGGATGGGCTATATTGTCAATATGAAACAGTCTTAAATAGCTAGCATTTCTCAATAATATTTAAAAAGAAGCCATTTGGAAAATAGTGCAGCAAGCACCTGAGGACTGATGCATGCTTTCGATGGTGGAAAACCTAGTATTGCCTCTCCATTCAGAGATGACATGGTGTTGGATAACTCCATATTCTGGACTTTTAAATGTTCTATATCTTTCAAGCCAATCCATTCATTTTTTAACTGTTTTAAAGTTAGGCCATTAGTATTTTTGATACATAAAAATGTGTAATATTTATCAGTGATCTTTTATCTGAAACTGGTTCTTTAGCATTTAAACTTGTTTCTTAGCCTCTATTTTATTATTGCAAAAAGAAGGAGTATGACATATTCTAAAGCATCAGCATAACAATATAAATTCAAAAAAAGAAAATGTAAGATTAGACTGAAACCTTACAAAGAAATTATATATTTATCCATGTCGTGGTCAAGTAGCAAATTCAGCTGACTAGTAGGGAAATAGCTAGTGATATAAAACATGTATGTAGATACTTAAAATCCTACAATGAAATCAATATTTAAATTTTTCTATTTATGTTTTGATACTACAAAAGGCACATTTATTTCAGTGTTAAATATGATTTATCTTAAAACTGAACTTTTGTCAGAAGAATAAAGACTAAAATATTTACTAAAAATTGCCTTTGTATTTTCAGGGAAACAATACATTAACTATAAATCTAAGATTTAATACATAGTTTATAAAAAGCAATATAAATTTGATAATGAAAGCATAAGTGAATAACATAAAATATGAAATATTTAAATATAAATAGTAACCTTTCATTTGTCTACACTAGTTAAGGAATGTGATTTTGATAAGGTAGTTTGGTCAACTGAAAGTTATAGCTGAAAAATTTTCCCAATATCTCTTCCTCTAACCAATGAGTTGAATCTGTTGATTTTAAGTCTTTACTATATCTTGAATCCTCCTTTGACTTCACTTCTGCTGATCGCTTCATTTTGGGCCTTATAACTTGACAAGACAACAATTAGGATGACTTCTTAATTTGTCTGCCTTCCTTCAGTTTCCTCTGATGATTATTTTTAATGTGTTTTAAGACTCTTGATCATGTCTCTAAAATTCATTAATAGATCCCTATTATTCACAGTATAAAGTACAATCACAGAATTATAGCAAGCATGGACTCTGCTGATTTGTCCTTTGTCCCTGATCTCTTTCAAATTCAGAAGTTAGTTTATATCCAAAGTTGTATCCTAAAGAACCTAAAGATTTTTAACCTGATGTTTTCTGGAAATGGTCTCTACTTTTACTTATATTTGGCTATTTGTAAATCTCTCTCTTTTTTAACTTTAAGTCAGTTTTAATGATTGCCTCATTCAGAGTGAAACAGTGACTACTTGGACTTAGTGATCATTTCCTCTGTTATATGACAAAATTTATACACCAATGACTACTTCTCTTATTGCATGAGAATTGTCTGTATGTCGTTCTCTTCCAACCGACTTTAGCATAGAACAATTTTATCACATCTTGGCGTCTTTGTTAGCAAATGCCTAAAATGTATTTTTAGGCATTTAATAATTTAGCAGAATCTGCTAGATTTTCCCTAAACCATTTTCTACTTTTTCCTGGGCTAAATTAATTTTTCCCAGTTTTTCAGACTTCCTTGCAGTTAGGTAGGGTCACATAACTTTATTCTACTCAAAGGAAGTTGAACTGAAGTGCTCTGATTCCAGGCATTCTGTGTTTAGTCACTTTGCTCTTTATTCATCCCAATAGCCTTAGAGGGTAGCAAAGCCTTAAGATGTAAGGATGCTATTTCCTTAGAAGAAAGTTACCTGCTGGTAGTGAGCACATAGAATTTATCTGAGCAAGAAATAAACTATTTCATTAAGCCTGCAGGTTTGGGAATTTATTTGTTCTATTAGCTAATGTATATTAGGTAGCATGTTTTGAATATATCTGCATGTATTTTAGCATATTTTTAATAGGTTTTCACTGTATTTGGTTTATCCATTAAAATTAGTATAAAATACGATGCAATATTAAATAAAGGAAAAATAATAGAATGTTCTGTGCCAAATATTTAACATGAATTGTCTCTAAATGTTAATCTGGTTTCATAAATGGAAAAATGAGATTTATGAGTATAAAGAGTTATTCCAGGATATATAGACAGTTGTGGAACCTCAACTCAAACACTGAATTAAAGGTTCATATTCATTCTATACCACAGCATCTTAAAATAATTCTCAGTTGCCATAATGATTCAGTAGAATCTTTGAGATCAAGTGTATTGATGTGAACATGGGTCATAACTTCAGATGTCAGTATCTTCAGATTAGGGTGGAAACTTTCCAAGAAATTATCTTTAGTAATATAGCCTTAACGTGTCTTATGGATCTACTATTAGATGCACTGTATATGCCAATACTTTAAATGGTTTGAATTTTCTGACTGCATGGATTTTGAATAATAGAGCCTTCACTCAAATTATTATGTATTACAAATTCACATATGGAAGGAAAGATAATAAATGCTACATCCAATTCAAATTTGTAGCAAACAGAATTTGGCTGGGTTTTGACAGAAGACAGAAATCGTTTATCTATCACTTAAACATTCAGTTGCTACTTTGTTGACCTTTGTAAGGTCAACTACTGTTTCATTGTGTCATTCAAAGTTTGAATTAGCTAAAAACTACCACCAACTTTGGTTGCCATAGATAAATAGGGTTCCATACTGGAATAATCCAGAACACAAATATAGATGGACAATTTATTTTGTATGGGTGAAATAATAAATTGTTAAAACTTCATAATTACCAACAATATTATAATATTATAGATATTTTTATAAATTAAATATCTCAATTTATTCAAAGAAATGAGTCATATTTGGTATTTTTCATAATTTATTATTTCAATTTTTTGAATCTAAGCCTGAAATTATAAGATAAATTGTTATGCTTTAGCATTTGAAATGTCCTCTCATATGTAGTAATTATTACCAAGTCATTTTCCACCTCTTATCTGAAGGCAAACCATTGCTTTTGCATGATTTTCTTAGCATTCATAACATTCATTCTGAGAACCTTTCCCATTTCTACCCTTCTCAAAACTTTTCTCCATTTACCCACTTACCTAAATACATTATGGCATTCCCAGATACATTTGATCTGGGAGGGAAAAGGGCATCACTCTTTCCCCTAGGCTCTCACAGCACCCCCTTCACACCTCCATTATAGCATTTACATGGTATTTCAGTGATTTACTTATTTTCTAAATAATTGCCTATCTTGTGTCACAGAATAATTGAGGTGAATTTTAACAGATTCGAAGAAGAGACAAAAAAATTGAAAATCACTAATATAGAGGGGGAAAAAACACTGATAAGGAGAAAAGTCCAGCATAATGGTAATTTTGACAGTTAAGTCTCTGAGGTCTGAGTCTCCTCTTACATTAAAAAAAAATAATAATAAAAAAGGAATGCAACCACTAAGAAAATGTTTTTTTTGTAGTACTTGATAATAAAATAAACTTTTGTGGTGTTGTTTACAGTGATTAGAGCATTTCAGTAATAGTTGGGAAACAAATATTTTGAAAGAAAGTACAATGATTATTTTAGTATGTCTTTCTCATAGATTCCATTCTTAATGCAAAACACAACCTCAGTGTATAATTTAACAAAAGAATTACACATCGATAAGCATGTAGATTCAGGACCATTTGTTTTTTTGTTTAAAAATAAAGAATATAATGTACACACAGATTGTTACAGTTTTCAATTAAAATGTTTCTTTTGTGTTACTGAAAGACTGTATTTTAAACGTCTTTGTGTCTGGTTACAGAAACAAGGGTAGTATCAGATCCATACTAAGTGCTAAACAAATTTTAGCATTTTCTGGTAGAAGAAATGAATGAGACATTTTATTCACCATTGCTCAGTACACATGGTAATGTTCTTATTTTATACTTTGTGAACATGAAATAAAAATTATAAGCTAGGTAGGAAAACAAGTCAATTTTAATTTGCACATACTACAATATGATTTTATACACATGGTTACACACACATGCACATTTTTTACTCTTTTCAACAATTGGTGCAGTTGATTAAATTTGTGATATTTTCCTTTTCTCCACTTGTGAATTCAGTTCTTTTTGGGGGCAGGACTGTTATTTGTATGCATTCAGTAAAGTGTTTCCCAGAGTTGCAGTCTGTCCACATATACTGCTATTCTTCCTTAAGCTATTCATTTCTTGTTAGTTTTTTGTTCAATCAACTTCACGATGCAGATTTTCTCATTAGGATTATCAGACTTGGGACACTGAAATTTTAACATCTCAATTTTGAGTAAGTTTTCCTTTGTTGAATGCCAGTAGAACTGAGCTTTGGTGAGGCGAGGTTAAATATGGGTTGGCTATAGCTTTGTCTGCTTTTGTACACTTTTCACAGATAAAAGGCACATTAGGTTGTACTTTTATACCACAGAATTAATGACAGACTATGTGGTGTGCAGTGCTGTGAAAGTCCCACAGCATAATTGGGGTCCTAAATACCACTTCTAGCCAAAAAGTTGGATGGAATTCAAAATTTCACTCTACCTATTCAAATTTTAGGAGATGGGAAAGAATAATGGAATAAAATAAGGACTTAAATATTCCTAACTACTTCATTAAGTTAATTAGGAAATGAATTATTGAGTTGATGTGCACTTTACTTGCATGCAGAACAATTTTCATTTAATATTTCCCAATGATTCAAAATGTTTGAAAAGGGCAGATTTTAATGTTAGCATTTTTACTAATGTATCCTATTTTTCAAGCATAGACTTTATCTAATTATAGTGAGGCTTTTCAATTTAAAATATTTCCTAGATCAAAAACTCAGGTGAAAACTCCTATAATTAGGTATTAAGGTTTGATTCCTCTGCCCTATTGGTCCCCGCTGCACTCACAAACTTCATCATGGTAATATATTCATTTGTTTTCATTTTCTTTTCTCATTAGGTCTTTAAATTCACTAACAAAATACTGGAGTATTGAGAGCTTATACACATGTTTATGTGCTAAAACTGTGTGACCTTTTCAGTATTCTCCAGTTCATTTTTCTGGCAGTTGTTTGTCATACAACTAAAATATAGTGGTTTTGAAAGAATCCAGTAGTTTCAGGGTTTGAGTTATATAAGTACAATTTTATTAAGGCAAGAAAGAAACTCAAAGTAAAAGTCCAGTTGCTAATGAGAGAGATAATAATTATTCAAGATAAGAAGGACAGAGGAAGATTAGACTATAAAAATAGACTAACCTTGTAAGTAGAATTATTGATCTTCATTTTAGACATTGAATCTTTGTTACTTTATTCATTCACTCAACCATAAAAAGATTTTTGAGACAAACTCAAAACAAGGATTTCTGGGAATTAACATGAATTCCTCCTACTCCAGACCTTCAGGAAGCTATAATCTAACAGGTGAGTAAAATGTACACATAAATGTCGGCAGTATTACACTGAGATGGGAATTAAGCACCATAGATTTTAGAAAATGAAAGAGTCCTTCCAATTAGGGAAACAAAAGCCTTTTAGAGAAGATAACATACAAGGCAAGCCTAAAAGACTAGGAGAATTTAGGTGAGTATGAGTAGAAGGCATTCTAGGCAGAAGGAATAGCTAGAGGTTAAATAGAATTGGAGAGTCACAGTATTATGTTTTGTTTTGCTTTTTTTTCTCATAAAATATATTTTTTTAAAACGTGAAACATTATGATTACTTAAATTAAGCTTCTTGCCAGAGAACACGGCACCTAATTCTTTGGGTGCATTTTCACACTTTGAAGTGTACCTAGAACATTTCCACAAGTGAACCATATTCTGGGATATAAAGCAGGTCTGAAGAAGTTTCAGAGGATAGAATGATAATAACACGTTCTCTGTGCCCAGTACAATAAAGCTGGAAACTAAATTTTAAGAAAGTAAGTAGAAAATCTCTATATGTTTAAAAAGTCAGAAAGTATAATTTTAAATAACTAATAGGTCAATAAGATCACATTATAACATTTAAAAAAATTTTGGACTGAATTTATAACTAAAATGTCACATATCAAAACTTTTGGAAGAAAGCTAAATTTATGCTTGGAGGAAAAGATACATATATATGTGAGTGAAAAGTAACCTGAAAATTACTAATACACCGAGCCCAAAAAGTAATTTTTAAAAGGCAACTAATAAGACTCAAAAAAAAAAAAAAAATTAGAAGAAATGTACTCTTATAAAGACCTACATGTAGAAATACATGAAATAGAGAAAATATAAAACAGAAAATTATGTATGCTTTGAAAAGACTAATAAGATATTGCTATGCAAATTTTTAAAAAGAAAAAATGCTATCACTGTACAACCTGGAGTCACTAAAAATAGTAAGTAATATTGTAAAAAGTACCAATACCTTAAACATTTGGAAGGAATAGACAAAATTGTGTTTTTATAGACCAGCAACAAATAGTTACAACCCCTTTTAAAAAAAATACAATTTAAAATAGCTTCAAAAATGTTTAAAACACAGGAATAAACCTAAAAAAACAATATGGTATATAAATAAAACACCACTGTAGTAACTTAAAGGTGTTTTAATTAAATTAAAAGATAAACCATGTTCATGGATTAGAAGATACAATAGTGTGATGAAGTCAATTTACCTCAAATTTATTGAGAGATCTGAAGTAATTTAAATAAAAACACAGTTTTGTTTTTGGAATTTGAAAAACTAATCCTTCACTTTATGGGAATCTGGAGGGACAAGAGTATCCAAGACAGAATTAAAAAGCAAGATGGAAAGATTTACAATATCAAAATTATTGTATCTGAAAATACACAATGATGTAAGAAAATATGATAATGGTGTAATGATAGACAAAGAGAACAAAGAAGAAGCAGACTGCCCAGAAAATGTGTCACAAATATACAGCTGCTTATTTTATGACTAAGGTGATACTTCAAACAAATGGAACAGTATTTTCAGTTGGATACTAGGCCTTTTATACATCCATATATTAACATTAGAAATTTGACTCCCACATTACACTATATACAAATCTATAAAAATCTAACTCCTGCTTGTACACAAAACAGAAGTATGTCTACATGTGCATCAAGAGACATAGAATGCTAGGACAGCTTTCTTTTCCTTTTCTTTCTTTCTTTCTTTCTTTCTTTCTTTCTTTCTTTCTTTCTTTCTTTCTTTCTTTCTCTCTCTCTCTCTCTCTCTCTCTCTCTTTCTTTCTTTCTTTCTTTCTTTCTCTTTCTCTTTCTTTTTCTTAAGCGGGGGGACAGAGGGAGAGGGAGAATCTTAAGCAGGCTCCATGCCCAGTGCCAAGCCCGATGTGAGATCAACCTTGAGATCAAAAACAGTATTATTCTTAATAGCCCAAACTTGAAACAACACTGAAGGCCTTCAGCTACAGATAGGATAAATTATAAATTTTTATAAAATATAAATTTGTGGCATAATCTTATCCATGTTATAATTATTTTAGCACCATACTTACATTTTGTACATTTTTCTGTAATGTGTTTCACCTCACAACTTAAAAAGTGAAAAAAAAAAAAAACTAATAATAATGTTACTTGTAAAATACCAGTGTATTTAGAACTTGTATTCTGTATTGAAAATCTGCAGATAGAGACAAATAGGAATTAGAAATAAATACATAATGTTAAATAGATTACATTAAAAAATCAAGGAAAAAAAGGAAATAAATTACTAAAACAGTAATGAGAGAGGGCCCATCACTACTGGTTCTATGAACATTAGACAATAATGAATATTATTAAAATTCTGTGCCCATATATTGATAACATGTAAAAAAAGACCAATTCCTTGAAAGTCACAATCCGCCTAATCTCACACACGGCCTACATCTATTATGTGAATTTAATCAATAATTAATAACCTGCCAAAGCAGAGAGCACCAGACCAAGATGGTTTCACTAATGTATTCTCCAGTAATTTAAGGATGATATACCAGTTCTCTATTATCTTTTCTGGAAAATAGATGCAGAGAAAATACTTGCCAATTCATTCTCTAAGGCCAGCATTCTGCTAATACCACAACCATACGAAGACATTACAAGAAAGGAAACTACCGGCCAGTATTGATCATAATAGACACAAAAATCCTCAACAAAATATTAAATCTAACAATGTCTAAAACATTTAAATACCACCACCAAGGCTGGTTCAGTGTTAAAAAATCAATTTATGTCATTCATGACATCAGTAGGCTGGAAAAGACAAATGATACCAATAAATGCATAAAGACCATTTGATAGAATTCAACACTGATTTATATTAAAAACTATCAAACTAAGAATAGAGGAAAACTTTCTCAACTTGATACAGCATATCTGTGAAACGCCTGTGTAAATCACACTTAATAGTAAGAAACTAAATACTTTCCTCCTAAGGTTGGAAACAAGGCAAAGATGTCTCTTCTCATCACTTCTTTTCAACAACATACTGGAAGTCCTAGTTAATGTAATAACACAAGAATACTAAGTAGAGATATATATGGTGTTTGTTAACAGGCAACATAGTTTTCCATGTAGAAAGTCCCAGAGAATCAACAACAAAAACACTTCTAGAACTAATCAGTGATTATAGTAAGGTTGCAGGATAGGCGATTATTATAAAAAGTCAATGCTTTCTTCTCTAACAGCAAAGAAGAATTGAAATTTTAAATTATAAACATAACACCATTTACGTTATCACCCATGGAAAAAAAAGTAGTTCAGTATAAATCTAACAAAATTGCATAACATTCTACATGAGGAATACTATAAAACTGGGGGGAGGAACAAATGATCTGAATATTTGGAGGACATATTCCATGTTTGTGGATAGGAAGTTTCAATAGAACTGATCTATAGATTCAGTGCAGTCTGATTCAAAATGTTTGTGGATGTCAAAAAAATAATTCTAAAATTTATATAGATAGGCAAAGAGCTACAATTGCTAACACAGTAATGAAGAAAAAGTTGGAGGACTGAATACTACCTGACTTTAAGACCTACTATAAAACTACACTAATCAGGACAGTGTGATATTGGCAAAAGAATTCACAGATCAGTAGAATAAAATAAGCCCAGAAACAGACCAGTACAAATATAGTCAACCGATTTTTGACGAAGGAGAAAAGGATGGTTTTTTCCAAGTTGTGGTGCAGAATTGGACTTCTACATGTGTGTAAGTAAATTGAGACATAGAACTTACACCTTTCAAAAAAATTAAAATGGATCAAGGACCTCAGTGTAAAATGTCAAAAAATTAAATTTCTAGAAAATAGCCTAGGAGAAAATCTCAGTGACCTGGGGTGTGGCAATACCTCTTTAGATGTAACATCAAAAGCACAATCCATTAAAATAATGATAGGTGGAATTCCATTAAAATTAAAAATATGTGCTCTGCAAAAAACACTGCTAAAAGAATAAAAAGACAAGCCATAGACTAGGAGAATATATTTTTAGAACATATAACTAATATAAGACTTACATCCCAAGTACCAATGAACTCTTAAAATTCAACAATAGGAAAACAAACAACCCAATTATTATGGTTTGTTACATAGCAAATGCCAAATGATGCCCTCTTTGATTCGGCAGTTGCACTTTTATACTCATAAAAATCAGATGTGCTTAAGGAGAGTGTTATAAAGAAGATCCATAACAGCATTGTTGTTATCTTGGAAAATTGAAATCAACCTAGATATATAACAGTAGAAAAACAAGTTGTGCCATGTCCGTACATTGAAATGTTATCATCAATGCAGGAACAAAAACTTCGACATCAACATGAATAAATTCCAAAGACAAAATAATAACAAACTGTTTCCGAATGAGCTTATTGCATGAGAACACATACATCAAGTATGTAAATAGGAAAAAGTTACATGTATACAGAATAATACATAAGTTGTGCATATACATACATAGATATTTAAATATCTATTGTATAATGGTAGAACAAAAGCCTGCATGGCCATTTAGGAAACAGATATGGAGAGTAGGAGTATGTGGAGGAGAATGAGATCGAGAAGAGCTACAAACGTGGTCTCAGTGGTAAATATGTTTTCCTTTCCAAAACAGATGAAGCACAAGTATTGCAAAAATACGAGGCTAACAGAGTTAATGCACACAATATTTAAGTTAATCACAGTATTAAAAAAAAGTTAGCTGAATTCTGTGTTTTAGCTGTGGGGAAAAAAAGACAGGAAAGTTCCTACGAACATGGAAAATTTTTAATGTATACTCTTCAGCCAAAAAAGCCAGTTATGGAGTGATAGGTAATTTATATCATCTATACAGAAAAACACACATAAACTATATAGTTCTATCATACATGCTTAAAAGCCTACAGACTACATAATAGCATTCCAATAGTGTTTCTTTCAGGGGAGAGGAATAAGACTGTGTCAAGAAATCTTTCATTTCATCTACCGTTTTTTCCCCATTGAGTATATTCATATTACTTGTTTAAGTAAAAATAAATGACGTTTTATTTAAACCAGGAAACACAGGTGATTTTGTGAGGGAAAAAAAAATTGAGGCAGACAGAGATCTCAGCCAAGTATCTTCAAAACTATTCTTCTGGGTCCCTGTAAGATCCCCAGACCTCAGATTTCATTTCATTTTATAGAGAAAATGCTAGATACACGATAAAGACTTTTTTACATCTCAGAAATTACTTCAAAGCAAACTGCTTCAGAAATGACTACTTTACATATTCCCCTATCCTGAAGATCCTTCTTTAATCTATTACTCAGAATCTCCATGGCACTCAAGGCTAGTGGTTTCCAGACATCACTTTCCTCCTCCCTAGCCATTTCCTTTCAAAAAGCTATGTGGCTGGGAACTCTGTCCTTGGCCCCCAGTTCTCATTCCATTTCTTTTTCCTGGGTCTCCTTAGATAACTTAGCTCCCACATAAAAATTGAGTGTACCTTAATCTCTTGCCCCCAACTGTATGGGGAGCACCAGTCTGAGTTAGATATCCAACAATCTGGAGAACTTTTCCATTTAGAGGTCATGCATTTCCATTTTCTTTAAATATCGCTGTCCAAGTTATAATTCTGTCTTCAATGCTACCTAATATAATGACCGCGCATTAAGTGTCCTAAGCAAATGATAATTTTCCTAGATGATACTCTCTGTTCTTTGGTATTGAATTTCTCATCCAGGACTGTTGCTGCTGCTTTCTCTTGAAGGTATCCACATTTTCCCCTTAATTGTGACTCATCATTTTTAACTTTGATTCCGCAATAATTTTCTCATTGGGTTTCATTGACTAAGCCTAGTGTGTTCTCCATATCACTGAGAGAGCTTTCTACAACACAGAACTGATTGTGTTCTTCACTGCCCTTTAGTTATTACCTATCTCCTATAGCTTTCAGTATTTTAGAAAGAAAATTACCTTGATGTTACAAATCTGTCTCTTGCCTCCTTCTCCAAACTCATATCCAACCACTTTGGTGCTCATTTCCTCCTAATAATAGTTTCTGGTATGAAATAGTACATAACACATTTTTAAATAGAAGATACCTTTAATGAGGTGTAACTTGCCTACGATAAAATTCAGCCAATGTAACTGTCCAATTTGCTAATTTTAGTAAGGTTGGACTTCAATCACCACATCCAGTTTTTAAAATATTACTGCTGCTCTAAATAATTCTTAAGAGCATATTTATAATTATTTTTTGATCCTACCCAAGCTCCAGACAACCCTGAACTGCTTTCCAGTCTTTATAAATAATATAAGGAATCAGCCTTTTCTGGACACTTCATATAATTGGAATCATATATGTAGTATTTTACATCCAGCATGTTTGATATTCATTCGTTTTGTAACATATGACTAAGTGTTTAATTATATTAATTGCTTAAGAGTATCCAGTTGTATATTATACAACACTTTGTTTCTGCGTTCAACAGCTGATAGACATTGGATTGTTTCCAGGTTTGGGCTGTCATGAAGGATGCCACTAAGAATATTTACATACAAGTGTTTGGGTGGACAGATGTTTTCACTTCTTTTCGATGGAATCCTATGAGTGGAATTGCTGCGTTGTTTAGTAGCTCTGTGATTAACCTTTCAAGAAGCTAGCCAGCAAAATGTTCTTCAAAGTAACTATACAATTTTACATTCCCCAGCAATGTGTGAAAGCTCCAGTTTCTTCCCGTTCTTGTCAGATTTGGTATTAACTGCCTTTTGATTATAAACATTCTATGAAGTATTATCTCATTGTAGTTTAATTTGCACTGAATGATGCAGGGCACCTTTTCATGTGCTTATCAGCTAATTATAGGTCTTGCTTGGTGAAATGTTTATTCAAGTCTTTTGTCCATTTTCTTATTCCAGTTGTTTATCTTATGGTGTAGTAAGTGTTCTTTAAGTATTTGGGTAGAAGAAAAACATTGTTTGCAAATCTATTCCCCCTGTGGACTGTTTTCATTTTATTTTTTTAAGATTTTATTTATTTATTTGACAGAGAAAGAGAGGAAGCGCCCAAGTAGAGGGAGCAACAGGCAGAGGGAGAGAGAGAAGCAGACTCCCCACTGAGCAGGGAGCCCGATGCTACGGGGCTCGATCCCAGGACTCTGGGATCTTGACCTGAGCCTTAGGCACACACTTAACCAACTGAGCCACCCAGGCTCCCCTGTTGTTCATTTTAAATGCTGTGTTTTGAAATAAAAGGTTTATAATTCTAAGGAGGTCCAAGATTTTGTCTTTAGAATGGCTAGCGTTTTAGAATTTCTACCTAGGAACGCTGCATAACTCAAGGTCATAAAGATTTTCACCTATTGTTTTTTTCTTCAAAAGTTGTATAGTTTTAATTCTTAGATTGATGTTTATGATCTATTTTGAGTTAATTTTTGTGTATGGTAGGAGAAAAGAGCGTGTGTGTGTGTGTTACTTTGGCTATTCAGAACTATTTAATGAAAGGACTCTGCATTACTAATTTAAAGTTTTGGTATCTTTGTTGGTCTTTACAGCAAGGTTTTCTTTCTCTTTCTCTCTCTTTCTCTCCCTTTCTTTCTTTCTTTCTTTCTTTCTTTCTTTCTTTCTTTCTTTCTCAAAGATTTTATTTATTTGACAGAGATAGAGACAGCCAGTGAGAGAGGGAACACAAGCAGGGGGAGTGGGAGAGGAAGAAGCAGGCTCATAGCGGAGGAGCCTGACGTGGGGCTTGATCCCATAATGCTGGGATCATGCCCTGAGCCGAAGGCAGACGCTTAAGGACTGCGCCACCTAGGTGCCCCTACAGCTAGGTTTTAAATCAGATACTGTTAAGTCTTCCAACTTTGTTCTTTTTCAAAGTTGGAGAAATTTGATTATACTTTGCTGGTGGAAATGTTGAATGATCGAATCACATGGGCAAATAGTTTGACAAAAGATCTAGCAATTTGCCCTTTAACATTTGTCCCAGAGAAATGAAAACTTATTTTCATGTAGAAACCGATACACAAAAGTTCAAAGCGGTTTTGTTTGCAATAGCCTTAAACTGCGACCTGCTCACCTGTCCTTCTGTGGTGAATGGCTAAACAAGCTCTAATGTATCCATACCATGCAATGTTACTCAGCACTGGAAAATAATAAAGTATTGATATGTGCAACAACTTGGATGAACATCAAGGAAATTGTAATTGAGTGAGAAATGCCAATCTCAAAAGGATATATAATGTGTGATTTTATTTATATGACTTTTGTGAAATAAAAGAATGGAGATGGATACTGATTAGTAAATGGTAAGTGGTAGGGGATGGGGATTGCGTGGTTATAAAAGGGTAACGTGAAGAACTGTAATGAATGATATAGTCCTGTATCTTGATAGTGGTTATAGTTATGCAAAGCTACATGTGATAAAACTGCATAGAATTACACACACACACACACACACACACAGATGATACATATATAGCTGATGAAATCTAAATAACCACTTTGTGGCTTGTGCTAATATCAGTTTTCTGGTTTTGATATTGTACTATAATTCTGAAAGATATTAATATTGGGAGAGCTTAAGAGAATGATTCAGGGGCCTCCCTGTACATTTATTTGCAACTTCCTATTAATCTATAATAATTTCAAAAGAAGATGTTGGAAAAATAAGAAAGAATAAAATTAAGGGTTTTTTGAGAACATACTTCAAATCTGAAAAATAATGTAAAAGAAAAAAATAAATATGGCTTATTAAAAACTTTAAAAAAGAAATGTAAGAGCATTGTGGGAGGATAAAAAGAAAATCCAGAAAGCAAAAGCTCAAAGGATATATAAAGTATGATTAATTTTCACATAGGGATAATTGCTATTAATAGTAAGGTATACACGTTTTCCTTTCTTTTCATGCATGTAGTAAATATTGTTTTATAATATGCTTTTTAAAATTCTCTATTGTGAGCATTTTACCATATCATTAAATATTCTTGCATAGCATCATTTTAAATGTTTATAATATAAATATGTGGAAACACCATCACTTCTAAAGAAGTTGTTGGATATTTAATTAGCTTTCTAGTTTTACTGTGGCAACAGAGGTGCAATAAATAGTCTTTCAGAATTTTCTTTATATAAACCCATATTAGACATAGAAATGTTAGCTCACAAATTGGGCATATTTCTAAGAATTTTTCAAAATATCCTGAAAATTGCTCTTAAGAGTTATGGTACTAACTCATAGCTCTGCCAGGAGTATATAAATTCTCCTACATATCCATATGTTGAAAACACTCAGTATTATCAGTAAAATATGTTTTTGCATAAAACATTCTATATATACATAATGCATTTATTTCGTTAACTTAATAAGTGATCTCACTATTTTAATTATCTTTTTTCACATACAAACTGGCTATTTGTATTTTTCTTTGGTGATTCATCCATTATATCATTTACCCATTTTCTGTTAGCATATTTAACTTTTTTTTCTAAACAACTTCCAACTCAGTTTACAATATTTTCAGATTTCAAAGAGATCAACAACATTTTTAGTAGAAATAATATATTACATATGTAGAGCATATTATGCTTTTGCAAAGTATAGGATTCTATTAAATTGCTCTTCTTACATTTACCTTTGGCCAGTGTTCAACAAACCAAACGTTGTATTTTACCAATTCAGAAAGTGCTATGGGAAACCAACGTAATTCTTTTCCTACTAGAACCAAAAGGTAGATAAATTGTTGCCATTTTTTCTGTAATATTTTTAGTTGTAATGAGTAGATACTATTTTTTTAAATTTTCCTTTTTAAAAAATTTTTATTTTAAAATTAAAAAAATTTTAATTCCAGTATGGTTAACATACAGTGTTATATTAGTTTCAGGTGTACAGTATAGTGATTCAACAATTCTGTACTCAGGGCTCATCATGATAAGTGTACTCTTTAATCCCTATCAACTATTTCACCAACTGAACAGATACATTTTAATATTTGTAAAGTATTAGTTTTACTGGATGTACTTTTTATGGTCAGTAGATGTGATATTGAACTTATTTCCTGATTTCTCTACTAGGCATAACAATAAAGATCTTAAGTTATTCCATGAAGAAATGGAAGAAAAGCAAATTCTTTTGGTCCAATATACCATTTTTCAGAGTATGAGATGTCTAGGGTTAGTTCAAACACACATCAAGATTTTTATATTCAACTTTTTCAATTACCGACTACTTTTGAGAATCACTTAACATTTCAGTAATAAGGCTTAACCATCTGTGAAATGTGTGGAGTGCAAATACTGGGTGACTTGAAGCTTAATTTGTTAAATGTCCTTTGAATGGTTGGATTAAAAAGTTACTATTATTGCAAAATTTGTGAAATTATGATTATTTTTATTTCAAATTAATTGAGCAGTGTTGACCCAGAAACCAAAAGTCAATAGGTAGATAGAGACCAAACACCAGTATTTGGAAGCTTGGTCACATTTTCCATCTGCGTATAATTGGGGGCAAATCTAACAAGCTTCAAAAAAAGACACAAAAGGAAAGGATACCTTCTAAAATGTGGCTCATATCTCCAACTCGTTTCTAACATGAAAATGCCATGTTTCATCATCACAGTTTTGGGATTTAGTTATGTACAGCATTTGTTGTAAATCTGTTTCATTGTTATCCTGTGAGAGTTTCTTCAGTCATCGTGTAAGGAATCATCTTAAGATTGATGCTTTCAGGCTTTGACTTGAGTTCCTTGGGATAAGTTTACCAAAGCTTTTCTGCTTGTCTTTTTTTGTGTAAGAGAGAGAATGAGAGAGAGAGAAAGTGTAAGGATGCTATGGAGAATAGGCATGGCCTTTCCTCGATGTGTCAGAAAAACTAGAGGTTTTCATGAGGTATCTTCATTACCATTTTTATTTTTGTACTATTTCTTCTGTCAAAATAGTTTATCTTTTCTCCTTAACTTCACCCTCTTTTAGCTCCTTTAAATGCTTGTTTTTTCCTAATTTGTAAAACTCCTGTTCCAGGTTTCTGTGCTTCTGAGTTAGCATGAGAGGATATTTTAATATTTTATTAGCCAAGAGACCTATTCTAAAGCTAGGGTGCGTCCTCCAGTCAGAAAAACGTGGATCTCTTTGGAAAATTGGTAATGTGGTCTACAGCTCCCCATAATCTGATCATACCACCTGCCTCTTCAGACTAGTCTCCTCATACTTTGCAGTTCCAGCTTTGCTAGAGAATGCCCTCCTCTCAGTTCTTAGTAAACCTGTGGTTTCTTTTTACTCTAGAGCTTTCCCCAGGCAGTTTCTGATGTCTAAAGACTGTCTCAAATTCCGTATTTCTTTCTCTTCAGAAGGCTAATGCTCTCCACTGTATAGCCTGCATTCTCTGAAATGTCATCATCAAAAGCTGGTTTAGTGTGTTACAGTCTTGTAATAATTTAAGAAATTTACAACCATGTAAGACATTTAGTTATTTATTTATAATGTAATGCAACATGAGACAGAACCAATCCATTTAGTTTATCATTTCACCCCCATCGTCTTGCTCAGTGCACCTGGCACCTAGGAGCCCCTCAACAAATATGTATTGATCTGACTGATGATGTAATGTGTTTTTAGATATAAATGCTTGTTAGGAACATAGCAGCGAAGAGCTCAAGAGTACTCTAGAGGTCATCTAGTGTCATTTGTTATTTCTCCATAAAATACCATTTGCAATCTGTTTTCTGGATTCTGCTTATCTATCATTACAAAGATCCTCTGGCATCATGAGCGGTGCATTTTACTTTCAGAAAGCACCAGGTGTTAAAATGTCAATTCCTTTTTGAATCAATTTTTTTCTCTTCAACATTTCTTTCAGAAAGAGTATACATTTAGACTATTAGCACTTGCTCTATTTCATTTCTTATGGCCATATGTATCTAAGGTGATATGTGTGAATGTAATAAAAATCAATAAATATCATTACGAGCAATCATCAGTTTGAACTATAGCTTAAATTACATTCTAACTGGGGCGAGCTTTTAAACTATAGCCTCCATTAATTTATTCCACAGTAATCTATTATATACAATAATAATATCCAGCATGTATTGAGCTTCTCCTCTTTAACAGGCATTATTTCAAGTGTTGTAAGTAGACTAACTCATTTACAATAATAACCCAGGAAATAGTTTAGTATTACATGCTATACATTATTATATAAACACAATTATTAAAAATTTTTAAGCTAGTGAGAGTGGTAATATGCTATCATTTATTACTAACTTAATGATAATTAGTTGAACTGAGTATTGAAGAAAAATGAGCATTTTGCCAATTAAGGCTTGATTTGGGGATTGGGGTGTACCAGCCAATGAATGACTAGGAGTAGTGCTCCTTGGAGTGGGGGACTGAATTGTATCTCTGATGGAGAAGGGCTTCCAAATGGAAGATAAAGGAAACAGAAATGATAAACAGATAGCAGGAGACAACAAATAGCACGTGCTTCCTGAGTCTAGAACCATTTCAACTGGCCCAACATTCTAATTTTAATTAGGAATTTAAATTCAAGCCCTCGTGTACCAAACGTGGACTTCAACCAACCCACGGTCACCTCATCCACTTTGATTTCACAGATCATTCTCACTCTCAGGTGCTATGCAGTTTTTCTCTTAGAGAAAATATTTTGGTTTCTCACTTATCAAAGGAAGATGAGATTTTCTACTTATTGTGGAAGCCATATAAGGAAGTGTCAAATTAAAAGCTAATTGAAAATTTCACTGTCTTCTCCAGAACTCACACTGTTATAAAAAACACAGTTCAATTCAAGGTGCAAATTGTAATGTGTGTTTTGAACTATAACCAAATCCTAGTATCTTGAGGTTTTAAATAATGGAATAAGTGGCTGTTGCTTGTTCACATCATAACAATATTAAAAATAAATTTAATTCTTATTTCTCTGAGAAAGGAGATGAAGAATTTGTTCTTAAATATAATAGTGATATAAAAATTTCACTCCCTAAATGCTGGGAGCCTCAGATATTTGTACCCCATTACAAATAATTTAATGCTGGCAAAGTCCCAGTGTTCGTGTTGCTTACTTTGGCTGGTGTTGGATGTTTTGAGGAATAGGGTTCATGTATTATTTTTGTCATGCCGAGCCCTGCTGTTCTTTTCCTCAGTAAAACTAAGTTCCAGAAATTTGGCAACTGAGAACTTTTGAGAGACATTTTTTAATAAATGACATCATTGCAAACTTTTCCATGTTATCTTATATTTATTGTTGCCCCCAAATAAATGTCTTAATACACAGGTGAAATATTTTCCACAATATTTCAAAACAGTTTAAGGAAAACATGTCCCTGTCCTTTTTATTCTTTTATAAGATGGTTTATACAAAATATTACTCCACCTTGCGGCTCATAACCTGCAATCCATAGATAGGCTTCAAAAGTTCACAAATGCTTAAGTTACATAAAAATTTAGCGTGAATTCAGTTATAAATATAATTCTTATTATTTTTCTTTTTCCTGGGGAAGGGTTCCTAAAACTCATCAAGTTAGGAGAGGGCATTCTATAACATACAAAAAAATTAAGAATCACTGCTTCTGTTTACAATCACCATTACTTTCCTCACAGTATGCTAGTCAGAGTTGTTGCTTATTTGGCAGTTAATTTGTACCAAGCATTGGTTTAAGTGCTTTATGTATAATAACTCATCTAATAGACTGAACAGTCTTATGAAGTCAACTCTAATTTTATTTCCAGTTTAGAGATGAGAGGATTGAGTTCTAGTGGCTTAGTAAGGCACCCGAGATCACCCAGCTAGTAAGCAACAGAGCAAGGATTTGAACTTAAGCAGTTTCCAGAATCTGTGCTTTAATGTATAATAGTAAATGACCTTTCTTTAAAAAGTTCATATAGGTTAAGTTATAAGGACCAGACATTGGTTTAATCAGTTTATACCATTATCTCATGATCATCATAATAATAGGAGTTAAATATAGTTTATTTTCTGTATTTTATGGTAGAGAAAACTAGGTTTTGAATAGTTTAAATAATCGGTGAATGAGATGATGTCTACAGCACTTGACAGCTTAGAGACTGTCCAATGGAAGAAAATTTCCCATTCTTTTTCTCTCTGAAGATATTAAATGCAAAGGAGATAAACTGATGTGAAAAGAAGAGAGTATGTTCTCTGACTCCAGTATTTATGTACCCTATAAGAAGGCTTAGGAAAGAAATGATGTCTAAGTAGAGGAGAAACTACAATGTGACCGTTTCTATTCAGGAAATACTCTCATGAAAAGGAATCCGTGTGCGTAGTCGGGAAGGAATGGATTAGATTCATTTGATACCTACTTCCATTTAGGTATCTAACCAACTATAATTTTTCTCCATTTGAGAAACAGTTCCGTTTCCGTTTTCTTGCTTGTCTCCTGGGTACCTGTGTTCATGGGTCCAAGATTCTTTAGATGGTCTTTTTTCTTAGAGCTTTTTCCTTCGGTTGATTGATTTTAATCTTGCGCAGAAACCATTCAGCTTGGTGGCATCCACGTAAAGCCAGCTTCCTTTTAAAGTGCTTCGGAACTTCTGAGAAGTTTAGATGTTTGTCAAAGTCACAAATCTTCGAGAAAATCTGCAGATGTTAACCTTGTTTGTGCTCATCGCTTGCTGTCTTCTGCCTTCTACCTCTGACTTCCTCGAGCAGACCACGTCTGCTTACTGGCTGGAGAGCTACCTGCTCTTGACTTTCAAGTGCTGTTTCTGATGAGAACTCCACTCCCATAACCCTGTTGTCTCCCACTTATCCATTCTCTGCAATCTTTGTATCTCTTTCCGACTCCTACATTCTCCCTCCAAATGTCTTTAGACCTGCCTCTTATTTGTCGTCTTCAAGCTGTCACCATTTTTCTTTTCTGGTTTCATAATTTCTGCTGGCAACCTATGTAAACATTGATGGAAACCTCATTGATCTCAGTAGTAAATACACGTCAGCCACCTACCAGGATCTCACTGAAACCTGGGAGTGGACTACTATAATGTAGTGGGAGGAACACAAGCATGAGAAGCAGTCTGGGTTATGTTATTTCCTAGGTAAAGATAGGTAAATATTATGAAAAATCTAGTTCTGTGTAGCCTAAGTCCATTTACAACAACTTAAAACTTGCCATGTTGTGGAAATGTTAATTCTCCTAATTAACTCTCCTCTCTCTCTAACGAGTGTTTACTCATTAGAGTTTTGTTTTTTTTTTTTTTAAGATTTTATTTATTTATTTGACGGAGACAGCCAGCAAGAGAGGTAACACAGACAGGGGGAGTGGGAGAGGAAGAAGCAGGCTCCTAGCGGAGGAGCCTCATGTGGGACTCGATCCCATAACGCCAGGATCACACCCTGAGCCGAAGGCAGACGCCTAATGACTGAGCCACCCAGGCGCCCCTCATTAGAAATTTTTTGTTGAGTACCTTCTACCTTTTGTTGAGTACCTGCTGGATGCTACTTAGAATTATGTTAGATTCAAAGTTTTGTAGAAACCTACCCCTGTTAGTGTTATAATATTTATAAGTACTACATGTCCATAAATGACATTTTATGAAGATAAAATTATATTATTTTAAAAATCATTATTAAATTAATGTTATTTTTAAATAAAAAACATAACAATTTCAATCTGTTTCTTACTCTCCTCCCACCTCAATTCAGCATTAAGACTTATTCATTCATGATGAAATGTGCTTAAAAAGTCAATGAAGAGATTAAGGGCAAGAAATTTCTAAACTAGCAGAAGAAAAATATATTCTTTTCCATTACCATATCTAAGAATATCCTGCCCTATCCCTTCCTGTCCCAGTGAGCCCTCAAAAATACTTGGCATATTGGATATGACCAATACATACATCAAACAATTACTCAAATAAGGAGGAAATCAGACACTCCCTTTTCATTTCTTTTGAGAAATCCATCATATCATATCAATTTACCTTTCCAGAATAACTTATATTAGCCCATTTATAATCTTATGGCTTTGATCTGATATTTGGTGACATATTTTAAATGTGCATGTCTTCTTTCCCCACCTAGATTATACATCTATTATAGTCATTATTAGGACCAAGGGATTATTACCTGTAAGGTGCTGGATCTGTTAGTCTTTAAGACCAGATACAAATTTTATTTCCTCTATATTTGGCCATTTCCTGTATGGATCATTGTTCTGTTTTATCTTTCTCAAGATTTGGTATAGCTTTCTACATGTTAACCTTTTCCTTGTTTATATTGGAATGTAAGTGGATATGCTAATTTCTTTTCCTAATAAGACCTTTATTGTAGCTTTCAAAAAATAAGATAACATTTTTTAAAGGTAATAAAGAGGAGGCAAAGGGAAAACAAATGAATAGCCGTGGGGCTGATAAACAAATACATATGATGAAATAATAAGTATAACCGGCAAGGATGAGCCATGAATTTGCAATCAATGGAAGTCATCACAAAGACAGTAAAATGGTCTTTTTTGTCATTTACTAACTTTAAATGATAAGAATTAAAGGTTTATTTCTAAGGAGTGAGGCTATTCATAATAAGACCAGACAGAATTATAACAGTTTTCATAGTAAGACTAGAAGGATTTCCCAGTTACCTTCAGGAATAAGATACCATTTTAATCAAGAAAGAAACCCCCCAATAACATTCCTATTATTTGACAATCATCCTTGTCATCTTCACGCACCACAGCCCAATTACATAAAGACAGTTCCACCAGGGACCAATGCTTCATGGTTCAGGCCTGTGTCTTTCTGTGATCTGGCTTAATTGGAGAAATTTAGACTGTGTTCCTTTAGGAAACTCTGGACTTTTGATGGACAGTTAAGTTGTAGTTTCCAGATTTGCTTCCTGGCCTATGCTTCCAGTGCTGATACACTCATATAATTGGATAAACTTCCCAGGAAACCAATTCCCTGGGGCAGAGGTGTGGTTTCTCCAGACATTCAGTCTGTACTTTGAATGAAAGTACATTTTAATCACTGGAGAGATCTTTGCAGGAAACCACAGGACACAGCTAAAGATTAAACTAAAAAAGATCAGTAATTAAGGGTTTACAAAGATAGGTGAAACTAGATTAAATATCCTACTCGTGGTTGTGTGAGTGAATCTGAATGTAGAGTTGGCCCATTTGGCATGGAGTTCTTATTACTATATAACAAAAAGCATTAATTTCTCCTTGAACACAATTTATGGCTGCGACCCGAGTCTACACAGTATCTGAGGTAGGAGGTAACACAGGAATAGGGAATTTGCCCCAGTAAATTAAATTCATACGTAGTCTTCAGAGAAAGTACAGTTTGTCTTTCATGCCTTAGGTAGTTCTCTTCCTTTCTAAACAGTATTATTCCAATTTGGCGATACCTTTTAAGGAACACAATACAAAGTGTGTATGAAAATAAATATTTTATGAGAATAAGAAAAGCAATTACAGTTTTAAAAATGATAACTAGCTATAAGCATCATAAAACCCAGAAACCTGTGCTAGTGAGCAACTGTGAAACTTAAGCATTGGTATCTTCATGAAAAATCCCCTGTTCTTCTTCATTACAGAGCTGCAGAGGGAATTAAAAGTCCATAACCAGGAACAGAACCCAGATCCTTCTGGTGATATAATACCCTTGACTTTATTATACTGGGTGGTGTGATAGTTCTCCCTCAAAGAATCCACTGTGAACTGGCTTTAGAGTTGCGGAAGTTGTCCCTCCAGACTTGGTTTGAAGCAGCTGCCACATTGGCTCCCTCCAACAGCAGCAGCTGTGGCATTTCCCAAGCCCAAATGGCATTCATCTGAGGCCCACTCTCATAATATTCTGGAATAAGTAGGACTACTCTTTCCAACCACCCCAATCCCCTTCCCTGTCTTCCTGCCCAGCTGGTGGGCCCACCTCTTCCTCCCCAGATACCCCTCCCCCAAGGCACACACAAGGGCACACACATCTTTGAGACCGCAAGAATTTCTAAATGTAATGGAATTAGAATGGACTTCCCGTTAATCTGGAAATGTGGGCGATTGAAGCATGTGCATTTTACCTACGACTAAATTCTAAATCTAGACATTGTTGTCAGTGAACTCCTATTTTTCAGTGTAACTCTAAGAACAAGTTTGTTGGGGCCATCCTCCAGAGACATCAAAGAGAGATGGACAATATACCTTTCGATTATTTCAATTCAATGTTTTTTTTTCTCTCTGGTTTACCAAATGCAATTTCATTAGTGAAAAAGTGTCAGCACAGATTAGCAACTCAAATTTCCCAAGTTTTAAATGTGAGCCTAGACAAAGAGTGTTGAGATAATTGAAAGCTGGGACCCATATTTCCTTTATTTCTTTGATACCCCTTTGTGCCACAATGTCAACTCAATCTAGTGCTTTGTACCTAACAATGAAGTGAAGACTTATGTACTCAAAGCAGTTTTCCATTTTTGAAAGGAAATCAGTCTAGAAAGTTGCTAAGAATTTATAGAACACATCTGCACAAAAGCAATCTGAATGGCATTTATTTTATATATGTCATATTAATAAAGATAATAAAAACATACATTTTGCAAAATACTCTGTAATTGAAAATGTGCTGTCATATTTTGTCAGTTTCTTATTTGTTCATCATAGTCCTTTCATTCATGAGGAGAAAGAAGCATCTATTTTTAATAACACCCTTTGATTAAATAACATACAAACATTTCTACTTGCAGTTACACAAGGATAGTAGGACTCATTTTTGTTTTCATAGGAGTTCCACTGTATATTTGGTTCTTTGCACATCAGGCTAAATGGCAACCGGCCCTTTATTTAGAGAATCTTCATTTTCAGCTGTTGGCACTGCAATCCTTTCAGCTGCTCTTAGCCTCTAGAGCCTGCACATAATAAATAATACAATCTGCTGGAAGCCTCTAACAGCTTTAAATGTTTCTGCTAATGTGCCTGTGGCATTTTAGACCAGACTTTTAAAACTTCCCTAAAATCTAGGAATTACAAAGCATTTATGGGTTTAAAAGGGCATAAATTAATGAACTGCTTGATTTTCTTTTCGATGAGACCTCCATTTTCCATCTCAATCACTGAGCACTATTGCTTCTGATATCCAAATGGCTGGGGCAGCTAATCGCCTATTATAAATGACCACACTCTTTACCATGTCTGCATTAAGATTGATCTACTGAATTGCACTATTAGTTTGGGAACCAGCATATTAGAGCTGCAAACCCCAAATGAAAAATCAGCTCTTGTTGAATTCTATTGGAAAAAAAAAAAAAAAGCCTTTTGCTGTTGATTCATATGTACTAGGGCTGCCTCTCACTTTTTCAAATTCTAATCCCTGTGACAGGTGCCTGATAGGTATTAGGGAAAAAGTTAAAACTTCCATTGCATTTCAGAAGTGAGGCACAGATAAGAAAGAAAATAAAAAGACAAATTTCCATTATATTTTCATCTCAAGATTATTCTCTAGAAAGTCCTAATGGGCAAGGTGGGATGTATACTATTAATTAGTAGGGTTGAATACTGTTTTAAGAATGCTTTCAAGCCTCCTGAAGTAAAGCTAGTTTCACACTAAGAGCTAAAGAAGAGCTATTTTGTAAAGGGGATCATTGTTTTTGCTGTTTTGGTTCATATAATGCAAACCTTTTCAGTTCTGAGGTTTTGCACACTGGTATATATCAAGAAGTTAGACTTTTGTTGAAAACATTAATATGTTTTCCATGTGGAATGTAATTTAAAAAATTCAGTTCAAGAATTTTAGAATGCCGTTGCTGATCAACAGTCTACATTTCCATTCATTGTAATTTAGCTGTTCCAGATTGAGGATGAACTTGGTCATGCATCATTTTAAAATTCTATTAATTCTGCATACTTTGCTGTAATTTAAGAAAAAGCTAAAATGGGGCCATTGACATTATTTCATTAAAGTACTTTGTTAAAGACAATGAATTCACTCAACAGAAAGGTTGAACTTAAAAATGGAAGAACGACTCAAATAAGTGTCAAGACTATAAATACAGCAGCTATAAGTAATTCTTTTTGTTTTCTATGATAACTATGCTGCCCTGGCCTTCCTGGCACTTGTTTGTTTGTTTTTTGTTTTTGTTTTTTGGTTTTTGGGTTTGGTTTTTTTTTGGGGGGGGGTATTTTGGCCTCAGTATTTGAACACTTATTAAGGACCTAAAATTGCTACTCTACCTGTTTCCTTGGAAAAAACAACCCCTCTCACATACTTGATTTTGCCCTAATTGATCCAGGAAGCTTTATTATCAATCATGATTTTTCTACCAGCTTCTATCCTTCTTTTCCAAACTACTTGTTCAGTTTTTCATTTTTGCTTTCTTGTTATCTCATCAATAAAATATACCTACAAATGAAGCTCTATTAAATTCGAATTTAACGACAGTTATTAGAACAGATAACAGATCTAGTCATTCATAATCTTTTCCCTTGGATAGTTATGATGCTTGACCTGATGTTTATGTTGACTTTTGAATTCTTTTAACACTCATTGGATGCATTCTTTATGTCATGATACTTAGTGATAAATGCTGTAGAGTCAAAGATGAATATAATACTGTCTAGCCTTTTATTTTAGGGTGCTATAAACAATGTTCTGAGTCAACTGTCATAAAATTTATTGAATTGAAATCATGAATGCCCAAGTGGTTAGGGGACTTTCCTAAGCAACAATAAAGGAAACTCCTAACAAAAAAACCAGCTAGTTTAAAATGGACATGTGAGGAGCGCCTGGGTGGCTCAGTCAGTTGGGCATCGGACTCTTGATTTCAGCTCAGATCGTGATCTCAGGGTTATGAGATGGAGCCCTGTTTCAGGCTCCATGCTCAGCATGCAGTCTGCTTGAGATTCTTTCTCTCCCTCCCCCCACCCCCTGCCTGTTCTTTCTCTCTCCCAAATAAATAAAATCTTTAAAATGAACACGTGAGGCATAAACAAAGAGAAAACTTGGGTTGTCATGGGTAGAAATATTAATGTCAAAGGAAGAAGAATTTAAAACCTAAGCTTTGTGCCAGTTGAAATGTAGCCAAGGGATTTGCAAATCCTGAAAGTTAGCCAAAATATTTAAAGGGGATAAATAGTGCCCTCTAGTCCCTCATGGAGAGCAAAACTAAACCATCTCTGTAGGAATAATCCACAATTTAGACTCTCAAGATTTCAATCTATTACAATTAACAGAATAACACAATGAACAACAACAACAACAAGACTAAAGATGAATAGGGATATTTTAAACACAAAGAAATAGGACTTTTTAGAAGTAAGAGTTAAGAAACAGAAGTTGAAATTAAAAACTAAATGTGTATGCTTCTAGGTCAGAGTAGAAAGTTGTGAAAGAATGTTGCTCTTATCCTAACAACAAAAACAAGGCAGATCAATGACATACTTATTTCCTACCCATCGTGGAGAACACAGAGAAATAGAAGTGAAATAAATGAACTAAACTGCAGAGAATGAAAACAGAAAGGATCCATGAGTACTGTGATCCATGACTGAAACAGAAGATAAGCTATTTGTAGTAGCTTAGGATAAGGACAATTAGCCTAATTTTCAAAAACTTTTATTTGCCATGTGTTAACTGACATGACAGATATGGGTCAGAGAATCCCTCCATATGGAACAAAACTGTACTACCTTTAAAACACTAGTCCACCAGTGTCCGCAGAATGCTAAGGATTGTACCATAAAACTAGAGGCTAAGAAGAAAAAATAAGAAACTTTACCAGGGGTCTAGGTTTTCCAATAAGGAAGCGACAAGAACAGGAATGTGCTCCTTTCTGGAAATAAGTCAAAGTCACTTCAGTCTCTATTCGGCTTTTATAAAAATGTATGACACAAAATAAAACCCATGGTAAAGCAAGAGAATGTGAAACATGTTTGAGAAAGTAAACGATCAACAGAAGTAGACACAAAGATATTCCAGGAGTTGAAATGATCAGTTATAGACCTTAAAATTCCTCTGATAAAATGTTAAGGGATCTAGTGGGATGTATAAGCAATGTGAATGAAAAGAGGGAGCATTCCAGGAATTATGTAAACTAACAAAAATGTCCTAAAGAGAATTCTTGATATGAGAGATCAATAGAAAACAAAATACAGGCCAATAGCAAATGATCAAATTGAAGCTGTAAGAGCAAAAATCAGTTTAAAAAAAGAATAAAGCATCAAGAGTCTTCTGGAGAATATAAAGTGGTTTAAGATGCTCACAATTCAAGTCTCAGGAGAATAGAGAGAAAAAATAGAACATACGAAATACGGGAGGAGAAGATGGCAGAGAGATTTCCAAAATAGATGAAAGTCATCAATCAACAGATCAGTTAACACAAGAGAAGTTTCATTAAAAAAAAAAAAAAACTATAGGTGTATTATAATGAAATAGATAAAAATCATAACAAGTAGCAGAACTTAAAGACTTCCAGAAAAAAATAATTTATTAAAAAATGAATAACCTTATTCACAGGGGTAAGTTATATGAATGCTAATATTTTATCAGAAACCATAAAAACTGGAAGAAAAAAATCTGAAAGAAAAGCTGGTTGTCCTGGTTCTCAGTCTTTGGACTACAGATATTAGGACTTCTTAGCTTCCATAATCACATGAGCCACTTCCTTATTCTATAGATGGACAGAGAGGTAGATACTTATCTTGATTAATAGAGATTTTGGTACCGAGAGTGTTTTCTAGATGAAGAGAATGTTAAGGATGAGCTTTTTGAATTGGTTCTGGGGTTTCTGAAAGGGGATCTCTAATTTCACTAGACTTAAAAACATTAATGACTCTATTTCTAGCATTGACTAGAGCACTGACAGTCCATAGCGTGATATGGCAATAGATACACGGGAAATATCTGCTTTGGATACTCCTGTTCTTCCACTTAATAGGAGCTAGGTAGCTCCTGGCTTCTATTAAGTGGTTGAATAGGAGTATCTATGTATATAATACTTTCAAACACTTTTAGAAAACTAAAAAATACAGTGAGGTTGGCTGGTTGCTCCTAACATTACTGGCCAAAGTAGTACAAGAAAAGGATGAGTTCAGGGATTCAAATTGCCAGTTCAAGAATGAAATAAATGACCTTAGAGCTTTTGTATATGCCTTGGAGGAGGACCTTATCTTTTGTAGCCCAGGATTGATATTACTAAAAATAAAATACAGAATCTCATTGGGTATTTGGCTGAATTACAATGCAAGTTGAATTTTCATTCTTATAGGGTGTCCACTGTTAAAGTGAGGGCCTCTTTGGGAAAGAACGAGGTCCTCTAAGTTGGAATGGGAACATGAGGGAAAATCCTGGTGAGGGTAGGGATATTGAAGCCCTAAATTCTGATGAGTCGTCTTTGCCAGGGGAAGAGGCCTCTCTTCTCCTAGTACAAGCACACTCCCCATATTCCCAGAAGTAGTGGTTTCTCCACCCTCACTGGTAGCATCCCAGTCTGAAGGGATTCACTTCATTGCCTCAAAACTGTAATGGCTCCCCAGACACACTTTCCATAGAAGACAGTGCTCGTTATCTTCAAGACCCCCCTATTGCCTCCCTTCCATGCTGTAACTAAGTTCTAGTCATAGCAGAATCCTAAAGGTGGGGTATAAAGTAGGACCCATGAGGAGGTGCGTTACAGTCCAAAGTTACTACTACAATTTTCTATCTTATACAGACAGAAATCCAAAGAAAACAGGTGGAAATAAATAGTAAAGGCTGTTCCATACAGTTGGGTTAGGTTGAATTAATTGATATGGGCTCAGTTAGAGATTCTGCATTTAATGTTGCAACCTGGGAAATTAGAAAGCGTTCAAACAATTTGGTTGGTTGGCTGAATGATGGACCAAAAGGTGGCTCACAGTGAGCTAACTGGAAAGATCAGACCTGCCCTGGTTTAATGTTGGCAAAAGAATTCAAAGTCTTAGGAGACTGAAATAGTAGAGTAAATTAGCCACAAAGACAATGTCTGGAAAACAAGCTTTAACCACCACTGTGAGAAACGGGTTTGTGAGTTGAACCTTAGCATCCTTGAAGATCATTGTGATCAATCTTCTCTGTAGGCCAGACCTTACAGGGGGAACCGTGATCGCTGAATTGTGAAACTTAAATGCAGTGAGAGTAATTGGGTTCCAAGCTGGCAAGGGCCAAGTGGCTGCGCTAAACTGCCAAAGGAAAGGTGGGTATAGTTACCATAGGAGATGGTAGAGTCAGAGCCGCAATCGGAATAGTCTCATTTGCACAGACCTCAAATGTCGGCTCGTCTATCAAGGTGTTCCTGGAAGTGAAATGAATGGGAAATGTCTTAATACCTGCAGATTTGATTTCTCATGAGAGCCCTCTTTCAGTCAGGTTTAAAATGTGTACTAGCCTCTCAAGAAAAGACCATTTTTAGATAGTAAAATAAATGATTATATCAGTTATTTAAATTTCATTAGAAAATTTTGAGGAAGTACTAAAAAGATAGCCTACAAATAGGTGTTTCATCTTCAATTTTGTCACCAATTATATGTAAAATACCAGGCCATTGTAAAGAGACCTAAAGGAGCCCCTGGGTAGCTCAGTTGGTTAAGTGGTTGACTCTGGATTTCTGCTCAGGTCATGACCTCAGAGTTGTGAGATCAAACCTGCCTCAGGCTCCCACTCAGTGCCAGGTCTGCTTGAGAGTCTAGTCTCTCCCTCTCATTCTGCCCCTCCCCACCACCTGGACGTGTGCTCTCTCTAAATAATGAAAAAGCTTAAGTGATTAAAAAAAAAAAGTGACTGGCTTGAAAATTGAAACAGTATAAAAAGTCTCTTTAGCTTTAGATGAGCGAGGATAGACGCTGTGTATTTAATATGAGTAAATTATGCATCAAAAGACTTCCAACTCAAAAAGAACTGTTGTCATTTTTCAGTCTGAAAAAATGAATTTGTGGTGGAGTTATCTTTTAGTGTTTTACTTTTGTTAAAGAATTTGAGCTAGATATGAGAGAATTAGTTTTATCTTGACAGATGGTGCTCCAACTATATTAGGTCAAAAATATAAATAATTATTGGAATGTTAAAAGAAGGGACTAATGTTTTCCTTATTGCTCTGTTCCACTGCATTATGCATATTGAAAATATTTGTGCTTAGTTTCTGAAGCAGTCTCTTAAAATTGTCATGGATACAGTTGTGAAAATTGTTCAGTCCATATGACAGATGCTATGAATCATTAACAGTTTACGGAACTTACAGAAGAAATAGAAGACAATGAATTCAATAATCTTGTATTCTTTGCCAATTGACTCTGGTTCAACATGGAAGAATTTTTTTAAAAAGATTTACTGTACTGTTAATTCCAATTGCAGATTTTCTTGAAACCAAGGAATGTCTGCCAGATATTTAATAATAAAAGACAAAAAATGGCAGTGTGTTTTCTTTTCTCACAGATATCACACTGCATATGAATGAGCTCAATTTGAAGTTCAAGGAAAGGAAAACTTATTTGTTACCTAAATAGATATGAAATGTATGTTGAAATTGAAATTTTTCAAAATAAGAATGTGTCATAATTTTACACATTTTTCCAATATGAATAAACATATAGATAACTTTAGTTGAAAATCAGTGTTATACCCACATATACACATAGTGCAAAATCTACAAAAGCTGAAAAATGTTGAGTCATAATAAATTTAGAGTTTCATAGTTTTTTATTCAAGTGTAACACATATAACATTAGTTTCAGGTTTAAAATGTAATGATTAAGTATTTGTATATATTGTGAAATGATCACCACAATAAGTTTAACTAACATCTGTTACCATGTATATTCAAACTTTTTTTCCTTGTGATAAGATCTTTTAATATCTACTCTCTTAGCAAATTGCAATTATGCAATACAGTATTAACTATAGTCATGCTGTCCTTTAAATCCCAAGGGCTTAATTATTTTATGACTTTGTACCTTTAGACCCTCTTTATTCATTTCACCCCCCCCCTCCTCCGGCAACCACCAATCTGTTCTTTGTATCTCTGAGCACAGTTTTTTTGTTTGTTTTAGATTCCACATCTAAGTGAGATTACATATAGTTTTATTTTCCCCTGTATGACATTTAATTTAACTCTTTCAGTGTCCATCTATGTTGTTTCAAATGGCAAGATTTCATTTTTCAATGTGTAAATAATACTTTGTTGTATATATGTACCACGTTTTCTTTCTCCATTTACCTATCAGTGTACACTTATGTGTTTTGTATCTTGGCTTTTATAAAAAATGATGCAGTGAACATGGGGGTTCATATATCTTTTCAAGTTAGTATTTTCATTTTGCTGGATCATATGGTAGTTTCAGTTTTGATTTTTTGAGGAAGTTCAATCCTTTTTTCCATAGTGGCTACACCAATTTATATTTCTACAGACAATGCATGAGGGTTCCCTTTTCTCCACATCTACACCAACACTTGTTGTTTCTTGTCTTTTTTTGATCATAGCCATTCTAGTAGATATGAGTGCTAACCTGTTGTGGTTTTGATTTGCATTTCCCTGATGATTAATGATGTCGAGCATCTTTTCATGTACTTCTTGGCCATGTCTTCTTTGGAAAAATGTGTATTTGGATCCTCTACCCATTTTTTAATCACTTGTTTGTTTGTTTATTTATTTATTTATTTGCTATTAAACTGTATGAGTTCTTTACATATTTTAGATACCCTCTATCAAATTATGATTTGCATATATTTTCTCCCATTCAGTCAGTTGCCTTTTTTGTTTTGTTGATGGCCTTCTGTGCTGTGCAGACAGTTTTTCTTTCGTATATAGGCAATACTCCTTGGAATATAATGTTTACTAAGTTGACATAGGCATTAGTAAATTCACTTAACTTGCAAAAATATATTTCAGACTCTTGTGCTTCTCTTCAAAGTCAGTTCAATTCTTATAAAATTAGATAAACAAGTTTTGTCTATTGGGATGTATTAAAGGAAAATATTTATTTTTTGTATTTTAGTTATTAGAAAATCTTTACGTATATCTAGAAAAAATTGGTTCTGTTAATCTACATCCTCAACTGTAAATTTTATGAAATAGAAATATGAACCATATATTTCTAGTTATATTTTAGCATTTTAATAGAAATGTACTATAAGGAAAAAATTGACACCTGATTTCAACAACTAAGAATGAAAAATGTAAAAACCTTAATAATTTTATGTGATGAAAATGCTCAGAGGGATAATTAATTTGAAAAGATAATATCTTTTATAATTGAGTTACATAAAGTATATTAAAATTATGTTCACCTCTTTCTTACATTGTTTTTAGTGTAAATACTAGAAAAATTTAAATTATCTCTTAGGATCACACTGTTTCTATTAGATAACATTTCATTGGAGCAACTATTAAATAATAATTCAAAGTTTGAGTAAATAAGATAATAGTAGACATAAAATCAAGTCATTAAAATATTTAAAAGAATATAAAGAAGCAAAAAAAACTGGTAGAGACAAACAAATGTTAAAGGTCTTCAAAGAATAACTTCAAAATTTTGCTATTTGGATGATTTCTGTTTCTGGCATATACAGAAAAGAGGCTCAATTTATCCTCCCAAGTGGGGGAATAAAAGAAATAAAAGAAAATATTTAACCAACAGCTCAGAGGATGTTGGACATCAGAGAGTGAAGGACAGTGGTCTCTGAGAAATGGGAAACAATTTGAGCTCTACTGTTCTCTCAGCTTAGTGCCTACTGATAGTTTCCATGGCATGACACAGGGATGTGGAACACGAGAGATTACATAGGTTGAAGAGATGGGTATTAGAGTCCAGAGAAACCACAGACAGCAACAAGAGTTTACAGACAAAGTAACAAAGAGCAAGAAATTGCAGAGAGAAGAATTCCATAGGAGTGCATGACCGATCATTTAGAGAATAATGAACAAAGTAATCCACAACTGAACAAGATGTCAGAACTATCAGAGAAGGATTATGAATAGTTATTATAACTGCATTTTCGATGTTAGAAATTTAGAGACCTAGAGATATTTGAAGAGGGATATTGAAATTCTAGAGGTAAAGACTATAACATCTGAAATTCAAAATAGACTAGATGAGATTATGAGTTTCGATACTGCAGATTAGTTAACTTGAAGACATAACAATAAACTATTCAAAATGAAACAGACAGCACTTGGACACACAAATTTGAAAATTACAACAGATTTTTTTATCCAAAGCAATGCAAGTAAGAATACAATGGAGCAATCTCTTGAAGTACTTGAATAAAAGATAATTCTGTACCCAGTGAAAATATTTCAACTCTATTATAAAATCCAGGTTTTTTCACACATCCATAAACTGAGAGCATTTATTGCCAGAAAACCTACACTACCAAAATGTTAAAGGAAGTCCTTCAGGCAGAAGAAAAATGAAACCAGGAGGAAATAGGAATCTATAAAGATGAAATAAGAGAAGTGCTATTGGCAATTATATGGGTAAGAGTTCTACATACATAAGTTAGTTTTAAAAAGATAATTGTTTCAACAAAAATGTAGTGTACAATTAATATCATGTAAACAAAATGTTTAACAGCAGAGGAGAGTGGAAAGAAACAGAAGTGTGGTATTTTCAGGTTGTTTGAGTGTATGTGAAGTGGCATAATATCTCTTGAGTGCAGGCTGTAATAAATTAAAGTTATATATTATAAACAAAACAAACACTTCATGTTAATATACCAAGAGAGGAGATAGTTATTGGTTATACTTCTTCGGCAGATACAGGCCTATCCAGATTGTTTATTTCTTCTTGTGTGTGTTTTGGCAGCTGTGCTTTCTAAGGAATTGGTCCCTTTCTCTAGATTACCAGATTTGGGGGCATAAAGCTCTTGTTAATATTGCTTTATTTATTTATTTATTTTTTAATGTCATGGTATCTGCGGAGACTTTTCCTCTTTTATTTCTGACAGAGTAATTTGTATATTCCCTTTTTTTCTTACTTAGCCTATCTGAAGGCTATCAATTATTTTTTTCTCAAACAGCTTTTGGTTCCATTGATTTTTTTTTTTTCCTGTTCAATTCCTGTTTTCAATTTTATTGAAATCCAAATATACCAATCCAATCCGGTTTGGTTAAACACCCTCAATTAAAGAAATAGATTGTTAGGCTGCATAAGAACACAAGATAGGACTGCACAGTGCCTAAAAGAAACACATCTTAAGTATAAAAACACAAATGGGCTAAAATTAAAAGGATGGCAAAGGATATACCATACTTTCACTAATCAATATGAATCTGGAGTGGCTATACCTATTTTGGACAAACCAGATTTTAGAGCAGAGAATTTCACCCGAACTAAATAAAATTCTGTCATTACCTACACTGTATATAACACATATACATATTTATGCTACTTAAAATGGTGTAATGGAGAAATTTGAGAATTTCTTAAAGAAGAAATAGACAAATCAAACATTATATTCAGATAATTCAATATTTGTTTTTCAATAATTAATAGACTACAGAAAATCATTAAGATTATAGAAAACTTGAAGTACAAGACAACCAACTTTACCTAATTAACATTTGTAGAATACTCTCCCCTCAAAAATAGAATACACATTCATTTCAAATGCACATGGAACATTTATCAAAATAGACAATATTTGGGACCACAAAACATTGCTAAAAAATGAGAATGCTGGAATGCCAAAAGTTAAATACTATCCTAATTAAATCTGAGGTAACTTTTTTTTCAAGCAAAAGAAAATTTAAGACAAACTCATTATTAGCTTAAATACAAATGATATGTTTAATTCATGGAAAATATTTAAGAACTTTAAGTGTTTTTAATAAAATATCCTTAAATATTACAAAATTGGAGAGAATTATAAAGCAAAAAGAAAGAGGTATTGCCATGGTATATGATTGAGCAATAACATTAACATGGAATCAACAATTGAATAATACACATTCTTCTCAAGCACCTAAGAAAAATTTACAAAAAAATACCCATAATAAGCCATAATAAATGATTTCATTTTAACAGCTGCAGTGAGTTATAATTTCTGTACAATAAATTAAGTCATTTTAAGGATACAATTCAACAGGTTTTACAAATTTACAGTTGTGCAACCATCATTGTAACCTGAGTTTAGAATATTTCTATCATCTGATAAAGAAACCTGGGGCTCACTTGCTGTCACTGCTTCCTACTCTCAACCCCTGGCACATACTAATATATTTTCTGTGTCTATAAATATGTCTTCTTTGGACTACTTAGATATATTAGTCATACAATATGTGGTCTTTTATGTCTGCATTCTTTCACTTAGTGTCATGATTTTGAGGTCCTGTATGTGTTTTGTTCCTCTTTAATGCTGAATAGTGTTCCATTGCAAGAATTTGCCACCTTTTGTTTGATTATTCATCAACTGATGGACATTTATTTTCTCTCCATTACTCTCTCCCCCACTTTTTGCCTATTATGAAGAATGCTGCTATGAACATCCATGTACAGATATCTGTATGGGAATAGATTTCCATTTCTTTTGTGTAGATACCTAGGAGTGGAATACTCGGTCACATGGTAAATTTATATTTGACTTTCCAAGAAACTGCCAAACAATTTTTCAAAATGTTTCCACCATTTTACATGTCAAACATCAAGGTTTGAGGGTTCTAGTTTCTCCACATGCTGCCAATGCTTGTTACTGTGTTTTGGATTATAGTCCTTCTACTGGGGATAGAGTAGTATCTCCTTGTGGTTTTAATTTACAGTGAGTAATGACATAGAGCATCTTTTCATGTACCTATTAGCCATTCATATATTTTATTTGGTTAAATGTCCATTTTTTGGATGGATGCAAGTTTTTTTTAATCACATATATGTTTGCAACTATGTTCTCCCATTCTATATATACCCATTTGCTTTCTTAATGGTGTTTTTAAATAAAAAACTGATTTTGATGTACTTCAAAATTTCAACGATTCTTCTATTCCTTATGATTTTATTAACACATAAAAATCTTTGCCTAACTCAAGATCATGAAGATTTGCTCTTATGTTGTTGTAAGAATTGTATAGACTTACTTTTTTAAATGTGATTGTGTTGGGATTCTCTAAGACTACAAGTAGGTTAGATGATTTGCTAGTTGGACTTACAGGACTCAGCATAAGGTTCTAGCATAAGGTCACATTAAAATTTATCACAGTAAAAGGACATGAAGCAAAGTGTGTAAAGAGAAAAGGTGCATTGGGTGAAGTTCAGAAAAAAAAATCATGTTTCCAGGGGTGCTTTCAAAGCAGACTCACAGGACGTGCTTAATTCCTCCAGTATCTAATTGCCACAACACATGCGGAATGTTGCCTATTAGAGAAGCTCATTAGAGACTAATTGATCATGGTTTTTAGTGGGGTTAGTCATGTAGGCATCCTTTGCTTAGCATGTACCAAACGCCAGACTATCAGAAGGAATGCCAGTATTCAGCATAAACCACATTGTTTACACAAAACAGGCACATAATCCACCCTCTCCTTCAGAGAATGGTGGTAAAACTCCTAGAAATCATTTCCAGACACCAGTCAAGGCTCCGTCTTGCAGGTATGACCTTCTTTTCTTTCCTCTCCTCTCCTCTCCTCTCCTCTCCTCTCCTCTCCTCTCCTCTCCTCTCCTCTTCTTTCCAATCTCCTTCGCCCATTTTGCTCTTCCTCCCTACTAGTCTCCCCTCTAGCAACCACCATGTAATTCTCTGTATTTATGAATCTGTTTATGCTTTTTGTTCATTTCTTTTGTTCTTCAGATTCCACATGTGACTGAAATCATATGGTATTTGTCTTTTTTCCAACTGACTTATTTCCCTTAACATGATACCCTCTAGGTCCATGCATGTTGTCATAAATGGCAAGATCTCTTTCTTTTCTATGGCTGAATAATACACGCACACACACACACATACACACACACACCACATCTTCTTTAATCATTTATTGATGGACACTTGGCTTGCTGCCATATCTTGGCTACTATAAATAGTACTGCAGTAAACATAGGAGTGTGTATATCTTTTTGAATTAGTGTTCTCATTTTCTTTGGGTAAATACCTATAGTGGGATTACTCGATCATATGGTATTTCTTTTTTAAAAAATTTAAGAAAACTTTATATGGTTTTTCACAGTGGCTGCACCAGTGTGCATTTCCACCAACAGTGCAGTAGTGTTACCTTTTCTCCATATCCTCGCCAACGCTTGTTATTTTTTGTCTTTTTAAATAATAGCCATTCTAACAGGTGTAAGGTCATATCTCATTGTGGTTTTGATTTGCATTTCCCTGATGGTTAATGATGTTAAGCATCTTTTCATGCATCTGTTGGCCATCTGTACATCCTCTTTGGGAAAATGTCTATTGAGGTCCTCTGCCCATTTTTTAATCAGATTATTATTTATTTTGCTGTTTAGGGGTGTAGGCTCTTTATATAGTTTGGGTATTAACTTTTAGACCTTTTATTGGCTATATCATTTGCAGATAATTTCTTCCATTCCCTAGGTTACCTAGTTGTTTTGTTGATGGTTTCCTTTGCTGTGCAAATTGACCACTTAAATGTGGGTTTATTTGGGGTTCCATATCCTTTGCATTGATAACTTTGTCTGTTTTTCTACCAGCCTAATACTATTTTGATTTTTAGAGCTTTGTAGTACAGTTTGAAATCTCAGATTATAATACTTCTGGCTTTGTTCATTTTTCTCAAGATTGCTTTGGCTATTTAGGTTCTTTTGTGGTTCCATACAAATCTTTGTATTTTTTCTAATTCTGTGGAAAATACTATTAGTATTTTGATAGGAATTACATTGAATCTGTAGATTACTTTGGGTAGTATAGACATTTTAACAATATTCTTCCAATCTATGAGCATGCTATGTCTTTGAATTAGTGTTGTCTTCAACGTCTTCAGTGTTTTATAGTTTTCAGAGTATATATCTTTCACCTCCTTAGGTAAGTTTATTCACATGTATTTTATTATTTTTGGTGGTAGTTGTACATGGGATTGTTTTCTTAATTTCTCTTTTTGCTACTTTGTTATTAGTGCATAGAAATGCAATTTCTGTATGTTACTTTTTTATATCCTGCAACTTTAATGAATTCATTTATTAGTTCTGATAGTTCTGGTAGCTTTTTTGGGGGGGGGGTGGAGTCTTTAAGTTTTCTATATATAGTATCATGCCATCTGCAAATAGTGACAATTTTATTTCTTACTTACCAATGTAGATACTTTTTATTTCTTTTTCTTGTCTGATTACTATGGCTGGGACTTCCAGTATTCTCTTGAATAAAAGCGGTGAGAGTGGGCCTCCTTGTCTTGTTCCTGACCTTAGGGGAAACGCTTTCAGATTCTCCCTATTGAGTATGATGTTAGCTGTGGTTTTTCATATATGGTCTTTATTAAGTTGAGGTAAATTCCCTGTAAGCCCACAGTGTGGAGAGTTCTTTTCATGAATAGATGTTGAATTTTGTCAAAAGCTTCTTCTCCATCTGTTGAAATGATCATATGGTCTTTATCCTTTATTTTGTCAATGCAATGTACTACACTGATAGATTTGTGGCTATTAAATCATCTCTGCATTCCTGGAATAAATCTCATTTGATCATGGTGAATGATTCTTCCTATCTATTGTTGAACTAAATTTGCTGGTGTTTTGTTGAGAATTTTTGCATCTGTGTTTATTAGGGATAGTGGCTGTCATTTTCTTTTTTTGTGGTATCTTTGTTTTTGGTATCAGGGTAATACTAGCCTTATATAATGACTTTGGAAGCTTTGCTGCCTCTTGAATTTTTGGGGAATGGGGGAGGTATAGTTTGAGAAGAAGAGATATTAACTCTTCCTTAAATGTTTGGTGTAATTCACCTGTGAATCCATTTGGTCTTGGACTTTGTTGAGAGTTTTTTGATTACTGATTCAATTTTGCAAGAATGCCCTTCTAAAGATAGCAGTACCAGGGCTCTGATGTTAACTCTTTTTTGCACAGTAGTCCAGTTTTAATTAATTTTTGTGCATGGCATGAGGTAAGATTCTAAATTAATCTTTTCATGTGTGGATGTGCAACTGTTAGAGAACCATTTGTTGAAAAAATTGCCCTTCTCTATTGAATTGCCTTGGCATGTTTGACCAAATAAAGTAAACCATATGTTTAAGCATTTATTTCTGTACCATTGATATATATGTTTAACTTATGCCAGTACCACACTTGATTACTACATTGTAGTAAGTTTTGAAATTCAGTAGTGTAATTAATCAAATTTTGAAATTTCATGTGAATTTCAGATCCACCTGTTACTTTTTTTTTTGATAGATCATTTGGAATTTTGATAAGGATTGTATTAAGTCCACAGATAAGTTTATAGAGAGTTGATATCTCATCCCAGTTGCATCTTCCAGTCCAGGTATATATTTCTCTTATTTTGTATTTGATAATATTTTAGCAGTGGTTTGTAGATTTTGATGTTTAACTCCTGCTTTTCTTCTGTTAAATTTATTCTTACTTCATCCTTTCAATGTGGTTGAAATAATTTTAATTGTGATTTGTTCACTGCTAGTATATAGAAATACATTTTTAAAAAGTGTTACTGTGTTCTGAGACATTGTTTGCCTTGTTAATTCTGTAAAATTTTCTTTATATAGAATCACATTGTCTGTGAATAAAGTTTTTTATTTCCTTCCTTACAAACAAAATATTTTTTATTTCATTTTCTTTTTTTATTACATTGCTAGAACTTTCAGGATTAGATTGAAAAGAAGTGGTGCTAGTGATCATTCTTGCTTTGTTCCTGATCTTATAAGTGGTAAGAAACTATTTAGTGTCCACACCACACTTGGAGCTGCAATCTCAAACCCAAGTAGTTGTAAAACAAAAAATACATATATTTTTATCATTTGTTTGGTGGTCAAGTTTGGCCTAAACTTACTGTGTAGCTATTTCTAGCCTTATCCCAGTCAATGTGAAAAATCATAGGAATATATTTTTTTAAGGCACTGGGGTCCCTGGGTGGCTGAGTCATTTAAGCATCTGCCTTCGGCTCAGGTCATGATTCCAGGTTTCTGAGATCGAGCTCCACATTGGGCTCCCCACTCAGTGGATAAGCCTGCTTCTCCCTCTCCCTCTGCCTGCCCTCCCCCCCCCACCACTGTGCTCTCTTTCTGTCAAATAAATAAATTTAAAAATCTTAAAATAAAATGTAATATATAATATAATTAATATAAGATAAAATAAGATAATAAACTGTACCAGATCCTCCTGGGAATTTTAGGTATTATAGGGTATATGCAAATGTACCTAAAATAATCCCAGATTCCAAGATTTACTTAGCTCCAAAGACGTCAGATAGGGGTTGTGACAGTGTAGTAGGTTCTCAATAAATATTTGTAGATCATTAAAAAAAATGAGTCAAGCATAATATCACAGATGAAAACTATGTGATTTACAATGTGATTTTAGTTCTAACTTCACCTATGCCACCAATTACTTGTCTGAACTAGAAATACTCTTTTATAATACTTGGGATTAACTTTTGTCTCTTAAAGAAATTAACGTAAGGTAGTTTGAAGATTCCTTCTAGCTCTTAATTTTATTATTCAATATTAAGTTTAGCAGACCATTAGGTTCCACACACACACAAATAAATTTAAATGCACACAGAGCTTTTTAGTTATGGTCCCAAATAATTTTCTACTCCTTGACTTTGAGGCAGAGGAGCAAGTTATTATTGGAGAAAATATGGAAGCCCATTAGCACCTGATTACTCTAATAAAGGGCATGTTCTACTGAAACCCCACATAAGAATTTCTGTCTTCTTAAAATATTTATGGTTTATACAAGGTACCAATCAGGCTCAGTATCTGATTAAATACCATAGCTAGGTTGAGAGTAGGTGAGGGTAATGAGATCTAAAGAACGCCAATTTAATCATCATCCATACTGTTGGATGAGTCAGAAGGAATAACTGAAGTAGGTTACTTCCACTTTTTCTTTCTGCTTATAAGACTTATTTTATGGAGACAACCACCATAATCAATTTTCTTATTTTTTTCTACAAGTTTACATGCTGTTGTCTTTAGTATAATAAAAGTACCTAAATTTTGGCAAAAGCTGAGTGTTTTAATAAACATAATAAAAAACTACACTTTAAAAATTTTTCCATATACTACACTAAATATTTTACCTATAATTTTTATAAAGTAAAAGTATAAAATAGGTACTATTATTACCCATTTTACAAATGAGGAAAGGGATTTAACAAGATATATTATTTGCTCAAGATCCATCATTTAGTGTATAGAGCCATCATGACCCTATACAGGACTGTCTGAAACTCAGGTCTGTCTGAAATCAAAATCTATGCTCTTGGCTATTAAATTTTACACTGTGCTTTGTACTAACATCAAAAGAAGCTTCCATAATTGCGAAGTAAACAGTTTATTTTTTGCTCACAATAGTTTATCTCGAAAAATGCATATACCGATTCTATATCTTTTTGGTAGTTTAAAAACTAGTGACTCTTTAACTTCATCTGGTACTAAAATGACATTATTTAATACAGAATTATTTAAATTCAGTGGATCTAATGTTTAAATACTTATAAAATGTAAACATTTTGCTAAGCCAAATCAGATCACGCTAGGAAATGCAACCCTTGCAGAAGTAAATAATGTATGCTTATTATCCTTTTCTGTATTTCTCACAGATGGTGTCACATTATATGTCAGATTAAACTATGATTGTGTTTTTATTTTTAACTGTGTACATAAACTATATCTTAAGAAAAGTAGTTACTTCCTTTTTGTTAAGTTTTATTTTTTCTTTCTCATTCATAATACCTGGACTACATCGAAGATCATGTTTAGAATAAAAATTCTAAGTTCAGCATTATAAAAGCAAAAATGTTCATTAAATACATCAGTAATATGCTTTATAAGCATTGCTATATTTTGGGTGTCAGTGGAAGTGTTTTGGATCCTGTCTGTGAGCATTAAGTGGTTTGATTAAATTCTGGTAAAGATACTTTCTGAATTCTATAGAGTATATGCAAGTAGATGCTGATATATTTATTAATATCAATGATTCATTCGAAGGAGAAACAAGTGTATATATAACAGATTTACAGTTTTTCCATTAGTGAAATGAGATTGTAGTCTAGTATATACTTTTATATATTTATTAAATATATATATTTATAGAGACCTATACTTTTATATATTTATTAAATATTACATTATGTTTATAAATATATATTTATTTATATATTTATACATATTTATAAATAAATATATTTATTATGTTTATAAAAAGTATAGAGACCTATACTTTTATATATTTATTAAATATTACATTATGTATTCCCAGAAGAACAGCTCTGTGTCCCTGAAATAGTAAATTCATGATACTATATGCTTTTCTTCTTGAGCCCTTGTATTATGTTTCATATAATCTGTCTTCACTTCCAGGCATCTAAGCATTAACTTTATGACAGTTTTCCTCAATGGAAATCTGCTACTTAACTATTTTTTAAAATATATTTGTGTCCATTTCAAGCCCCCCAAAAAACAAGAAAAGTCTTCCACCAACACTGCATTTACCTCCAGTACAGTTCTGATCTCACTGATCTTTCATAGCCAGACTTCTCAAACTCAACACATTCTTCAAAACCATTTCAACCAGATTTCCAATACCTGCTTGCTTTCAAAAGTAGATCAACAATGATTCCATATTGATTAACCTAAATGGCAGGACTCTGTTCTTAGACCATATTTAATTAGCAGTCAATACTTTGGGTTACTCTCTCTTTCATTAAATCACTGTATCTCCTTACAATCAATCTTAAGCTATTCATTTTCCTATTACTGTAACTTTATCAGCCAAAAAAAATTCTGCCATTTATTCTCTTCTAACATTAAAGTGGTGGTCTTAGGGCTCTATACTTTCTTGATGAGTTCATTCACTCTTATGTCTTCAATTACCATTTTATGATTCCCTAAACCATATCCGTAGTCCAGATCTGCCACCTCAGCTGCAAATCTGTATGTCCCACTGATTTCTTACCACATCTATTTATATATTTGATGAAAGTTTCAACCTTAAAATTCCAAACTCAAGCTCATTTTCCTGTTTCCCTGCAAAGATGTTCTTGATCCCTTAATCAGGTCATTATTCATTTTTTCAGGGTGAAATCTGGGCATCATCTTCATGTCTCTTATTTCCTGCAGATCTGACTTTTGACCATAGAGTAACTCTGTCCATTCTTCTATACTGTGGTAAAAGTTATGTAATAGAAAATTTACCACTTCAGGGGCACCTGGGTGGCTTGGCTGGGTAAGTGTCAGACTCTTGATTTTAGCTCAGGTCTTGATCTCATGGTCATGAGATTGAGCCCCACATCGGGCTACATGCTCAGGGTGGAGTCTGCTGGAGATTCTCTCTCTCCCTCACCCTCTCTCTTTGCCCCCTCCCCACTTGTGCACTCTCTTTCTCTCTCTCTCAAAATAAATAAATATTTTAAATAAATAAAATTTACCACTTTAACCATTAAATGTATACAATTGGTGACATTAAGAGCATTTATAGGGGTGCCTGGGTGGCTCAGTCATTAAGCGTCTGCCTTCGGCTCAGGTCATGATTCCAGGGTCCTGGGATCGAACCCTCATTGGGTTCCCTGCTCAGCGGGAAGCCTGCTTCTCCCTCTCCGACTCCCCCTGCTTGTGTTCCCTGTCTCACTGTGTCTCTCTCTGTCAAATAAATAAAATCTTAAAAAAAAAAAAAGCATTTATAATGTTGTGTACCTATCACTATCTCTTTCTAGAATTTTTTTTTATAACCCCAAAGAGGAAATT
The DNA here is from genome assembly GCF_023065955.2 of Ursus arctos. Classification (NCBI taxonomy): domain Eukaryota; kingdom Metazoa; phylum Chordata; class Mammalia; order Carnivora; family Ursidae; genus Ursus; species Ursus arctos. Next base: position 21,442,007 of record NW_026622852.1, read on the forward strand.
GTATCCATTTAACAAAGTAGATACAACACCCCCTCCTTTCAGTCCCTGGCCACTTCTAATCTGTTTTCCAGCTCTTGGATTTTGCCTTTCTCTGGATGTTTCTTATAAATGGAATCATATAATATGTGGTCTTCTGTACCTGTTCAGCATAACATTTTCAAGGTTCACTGATAATAGCATGCATCCATACTTCATTACTTTTTATGGAAGAATAATCCATTGTATGGATGTGCCACATTTGTTTTCTATTTATCAGTTTATTTTCTATTGATCAGTTTGTGGTGTTCTCACATTTTAAGTATTGTGAACAGTCCTACAGTAATCATTTGTGTACAAGTTTTGAACAGCTGTTCTCTCTCCTTTTGGATGTATACCTAGTAGTGAAATTGCTGGGTCATATGATAATTCTGTATTTAACGTTTTGAGGAACCACCAAATTATTTTCAATAACAGCCATTCCATTTTCCATTTATTTTTTAAAGGATTTTATTTATTTATTTGAAGAGAGAGCACAAGCAGGGAAAGCAGCAGGCAGAAGGAGAGGGCGAAGCAGGCTTCCCGAAGGGAGCCCAGTGCAATGTGCGGTTCAATCCCACGACCCTCGGATCATGACTTGAGCCAAAGGCAGATGCTTAACTGACTGAGCCACCCAGGTCTCCCTCCATTTTCCATTTATTTATTTATTTTTATTTTTTTAAAGATTTTATTTATTTATTTGACAGAGAGAGACAGCCAGCTAGAGAGGGAACACAAGCAGGGGGAGTGGGAGAGGAAGAAGCAGGCTCCCAGCAGAGGAGCCTGATGCAGGGCTCGAGCCCAGAATGCTGGGATCACGCCCTGAGCTGAAGGCAGAAGCTTAACAACTGAGCCACCAGGTGCCCCTCCATTTTCCATTTAAACTAGCAAAGTATCAGGGTTCCAATTTCTCCGTACCCTCTCCAAAAGTTGCTATTTCCTGGTTTGTGATTATGGCCATCCCAGTGACTGTGAAACGGTATCTCATTGCGGTTTTCATTTGCATTTCCCTAATGACACTGATCGTCTTTTTATGTGCTTATTGCTATGCATACATCATCTTTGGAGAAATGTCAATTCAAATACTGTGCTCATTTTTAATTAGGTTGTTTTCCCATTTTTTTGAGTTATAAGAGTTCTTTATTTTTTTTGGATATTAGAATTTTTGTGAGATATGTGATGTGAAAATACATTCTCCTACTCCATGGGTAGTATTTTAACCCTTTTTATGATGTCCTTTCATGTATAAAATTTAGTTTTGATAAAGTCAAATTTATGTTTTTTACTTGGTAGCTCATGATTTTGGTGTCATATCTATTAAACCACAGTCAAATAAAGAATGAGAAATGCCCATATGTGTTCGAGGAGTTTTCTAGGTTTAGCTCTCATAATTAAATCTTGGATTTATTTTAACTGTAATAGTGTGAAGTGAGGGTTCAGATTTATTCTTTTGTATGTGGATATCCATTTGAGCATTATTTGTTGAAGATGCTGCTTTTTCTCTACTGAATAACCTTGATACCTTTGTCAAAATCAGTAGACCACAGATACATAGCTTATTTCTAGAATCTCAGTTCTAGTCCCCTAATCTGTATGTTCATCCTTATGATGGTACCACACAGTTTTGTTCACGTTTGTAGTAAGGTTTAAAATAGGTAAATAGTAAAATAACTCATTGGAGTTTTGGTAGGGGTTGCATTGAATCTTTACAACACTTTGAGGGAGCATTGCTATCGTTTTAAGTCATACAATTCATGAATACATTATGTCTTGCTGTTTACTTAGGCCTTCTTTAATTTCTATCTGCAACGTTTTCTAGTTTTTAGTATACAAGGCTTACACTTCCTTAATTAAATTTGTTCCTGGTTATTTTAATTTTTGATGCTATTGTAAATAGAATTGTTTCCTAATTTTCTTTTTAAATTTTTATTTTATTAAGACTTTACATTTTTAGAGCAGTTTCAGGTTCATAGCACAATTGAAAAGGTAAAAATATTTCCCATATACCCCCGCCATTCCTAACCTCCCACATTACCAGTATACGCCACCAGAGTGGTACATTTGCTACAACTGATGAACCTACATTGATACATCATGATCACCCAAGTCCATAATTCACATTATGGCTCACTCTTGGTGTTGTATATTCTGTGGGTTTGGATAAATGTGTAATGACATGTATCCATTATTATGGCATCATGCAGAGTATTTTTGCTGCCGTAACACTTCTCTGTGCCCTACCTGTTTACCCCTTTCCTCCTCCCTAGCTCTTGGTCACCACTGATGTTTTTAATGTCTCAGTAGTTTTGCTTTTTCCAAAATGTCATATAGTTAGAATCATGCAGTATGTAGTCTTTCCAGATTGGTTTCTTATATGTTATAATAGGCATTTATAATTCCTTCATGTCTTTTCATGGCTTGATAGCTCATTACCTTGTAGTTCTGATTAATACTCCATTTTCTGAATGTGCTAGTTATTTGTCCATTCACCTACTGAAGGACATTCTTGCTGTTTCCAAGTTTTGGCAATTGAGAATCAAGCTGTTATAGATATCTCTGTGTAGGTTATGGTATGGACTAAGTTTTCAGCTCCTTTGAGTAAATACCTTGGAGTGCAATTGCTAGATAATATGGTAGGATACGATTAGTTTTGTAAGAAACTGCCTAAGTTTTCTCTTTTTCCTCATATAGATCTTACACATACTTTGTTAGATTTCTACCAAAGCATTTTATTTTGGGGAATAAAGTGAATTGTATTGTATTTTTAATTTCAAATTCCACTCATTTGTTGCTGGTATATGGAAAAGTGATTGGCTTTTGAATGTTAACTTGTATCCTGCAACCTTGCTATGATTGTTTTGTTTTGTTTTGTTTTTTGTTTTTACAGGACTTTTTTTTGTTGATAATGTCAGATTTTCTACATAGATAATCATGTCATCTGAGAACAAGAGAGTTTTATTTCTTTCTTCCCAATCCACATACCTTTTATTTTCTTGTTTTACTACATTACGTAGGACTTCCAATATATTGAAAAGCAGTGGTGAGAAGAGATATCGTTGTACCTCAGCTAAGTTGGAAAACTGAGTTTCTCACCAACGATGTTAGCTGTAGAGGTTTTTGTGGAGGTTTCTTTTTGTAAGTTTTTAAAAATTAAGTCGAGAAATTTTCCCTCTATTCCTAGATTTCTGGGAGTTTTAACATGAATGGGATATGTATTTTATCAAATGATTTTTGTGCATTTATTGATATTATCATGTGATTTTTTCCCCTTTTAACCTATTGGTGTTATGGATTTCATTAATTGATTTTCAAATGTTGACCCGAATTGCCCGCTATGATTAGAACCCACTTGCTCATAGTGTATAATTATTTTTACAAATTGTTGAATTCGATTTGCTAATATTGTGTTGAAGGTTTTTTCATTTATGGGCTGTAGTTTTCTTTTTATGTAATGTCTTTGCCTGGTAGTGGCATTAGAGTAATGCTGGCTTCACAGAATGAGTTAGGAAGTACTACTACCTCTGTTTCTATCCTCTGAAAGATACAGAGAATCAGTACAATTTCTTCCTTAAGTATTTGGTAAATTTGCCATTAAATTCATGTGGTTCTGGTACGTTGCTAATTTAGAAGGTTATCAATTGTTGGTTCATTTTCTTTAATATGATCCTATTCAGATGATTTCTTCTGTGAGTTTTGAAAATTATGTCTTCTAAGGAATTGATCCATTTAATCTAGGTGATCGAATTTGTGGACATAGTGTTTCATAGTATTCCTTTATCATTTTTTAAATTTCTGTGGCATCTGTAGTGGTGTCCCCTCTTTCATGTGTGATATTAGTAATTCGTTTTTTTTTTTTTTTTCCTAATTTCGCCTGACCTGAGGTATATCAATTTTGTTGATTTTCCCAAAGAAACAGTATTTGGTTTCACTGATTTTTCTCTATTGGTCTACTATTTTCAATTTCATTTATTTTTGCTCTAATTTTTATTCTTCTGCTTACTTTGAGTTTAATTTTCTCTTCTTTTTATAGTTTCTTAAGGTCGAAACTTGTATTTTTTATTTAGTCTTTATTTTTGGATACATGAATTCAGTACTATAAATTTAGCTTCTAGGTACTGCTTTCGCTATTGCACAAATTCTTATAAATTGTGTTTTCATTTAATTTTAGTTCCAAATCTTTTTACAGTTGTCTTGATTTCTTGACCCATGTGTTTTCTATGAATGTTATTTATAAATTTTGATATTTTCCCAGTTACTTTTCTGTTACTGATTTCTAAGTTAATTCCAACATGGTCTGAGAACATACATTGTATGATTTCTATTTTAAATTTATGAAGGTGCTTTTTTAGTGATCAGATAAGATACGTGGCATGATTTTAATGTTAAATTTGTTTAGACTTGTGGGCTGCCATATTGTCTATCTTAGAAAATGTTCCATATGCACTTAAGAAGAAAGTCTGTTCTGTTGTTAGAATGTTCTGTGTATGTCTGATAGATTTCTCAAATTTCTACGTCTAAGAAAAAATTAGAAAATGAAATTTATTTTTTTCCCAATTGGCTCTGTTTGGAGACGTTCCTTCAGAGTTTTAGCCAGGTCATTCATAACTCTGCTTCAGCCTTTTCATTTCCTGCTTGTGGTGAAACTAAGTTTCAGCCAGAGTTGAAAGGTTAATGACTATTTAGGTCTTTTCTGAGAGTGCATTCTAACTTTTTTATATGTGTTGGTTTTCCTAATGCCTTTATATTTCCAGGAGTTATTCAGAGCTCTTAATTCACAAAATACCTTACTCCCAACTTTTTCTCCAAGACTTTCAGCTTGTCTATTGTTTGTCACAAAGTTTACCCTTTGCCCCAGGAGGAAAAGGCTCAATTCATTTGCTTCAATTGTTTTGAGGAATTTCCTCCCTAAAGTTGCTTCTTCGCCAATGAAGTACTCCCAATTGGGCATAACAAAAGGAAACTCCCTGTGTCAGTCCTCGGGTTGGGCAGGGGGGGTGGGGGTGGGGGTGGGCAGGCAGATCAAAACAGACAAACACAATTTACTTTGGCATAAGATTTGCTCTACTTTCTTCAGAACCAAGAACCCACACAAGAAATTCAGTCCATTGCGTTTAAGACTGCCACCGCACCACAATCAGTGTATAACAAAGGTGAATTAAAACTCGGTAAAATTACCCAACTGAATTTTCAGTGGTTTCTATCCACTACCACTATCACTTTAAACTAAGCCATTCTTACTTCTTCCCAGAAGACAGTCATACTCTCTTGACAGATATCTCATATGAACATTTGGCTCCAGCCCCTGCATTTTCTATCAGAAAAATCTAAAAAGTACGAACTTGAGTATTTTATGTTTAGAGCACTTCAGAGGTTCTTATGCTAAAAACCAAAGTCAGTCTAATAGATTACAAGACTCTTCATGGTTGAGTTCTTGTCTCACTCGTTAAATCTCTTCTTTTAGGTCTCTACATTCCAGGTGCCCTGGACTTCTTTTACTTTTTTGAATCAGTATTACTCTTTCCTCTATACTTTCTCCCTCTCTCAGTGGTTTCCTTATTTTCTTGTCTTTTTCCCCTCGCCTCTTTTACCTCGGAGTTCTCACACATGTTAAATCTCTCTGCTACTCATTACCTCACTACTGAACTAGTTACTTTCTTAGGTTCGGGTCAACTCAGTGTTTACTTTTGTAGGGATATCTACTGTTACACTCTATATCCTTTATATGCAGAGCATAGTCATTGCATTGGCTGCATCTGCCTTACTGGTAAGCTTGATAGAAATGCAAATTATTGGACAGCAACCTAGAGCTGCTGAATCACATGCTCTAGGGGTGTGGGATATGGGGGTGAGGCCCCAAATCTATGTTTTAACAAGCTCTCCAGGTGACTAGTAGATATGCTCAAATTTCAGAATCATGCTCTGGTTTTATAACGTTCACAACCTGTATTTTCTCTTTTGAAACATTTATCACTTTTTTCTTCAAGTTCTGTCTATCCCTTAATTTGAATGTACCATAAAAGCAATTACTATGAGTGTCTTTTTTATCACAACATAAATAAACTAGTCTGTATATCTTTTTATCACAACATAAACTAAATAGTCTCTATATTTGTTGAAAGAATGAATAAATTGATTAATTCATTGAATACTAGATTTTAGAACCGCATATTGAAAAGAATGGATTACCTGCTGATGATCTGTGAGGCTTCTCTGAGTCTAGATCACTATTCTCACATTGTTAGTCTGCATAGAAACTGCTTGGAGAATCTTGTTAAAATACAAATTCTAATTGAAGAGTTTTAATTATGAGACCTGGGAGTCTGCATTTTAACAAGATCTCTGGTGATAACTACTATTTTTTTAGAATACAATTTAAATAATAAGGATAGCATAGTCCTTGAATTTTTTGCTTTATCTAGACTTTGTCTAGAAGCAGCAAATAAATTTTCACTTTTGCTGACTTGTGTTTTAAGAAAACCACCATGTTTCTTCCTGTGACTTGGGTAAAGATTTTTAAAAAGTTTATCTGTCACTAACATATTTGCCAAGTATATTACATAGGTTAGGGATTGTTGGTTTTTTTGTGGATGAAAAAATAGAAGTCCGTTGTGCTATCCATCATAGAGCCACCAATTTCTGTGGATGAAAAAATAGATTTTTCCACTGTTTCATTATAGCCTCACATGCATTGAGCTGCCCCCCCCCTTTTAGTGCAATAAAAATTCTCCTATTGAAACAACTTGTTGACACTAAACAACAGTTTAAGAATTGGCTAGTCAAGAGTGGTGCTTGTCAAAGTTGCAGAATTGATGCTTGTCAATCAAAACACACCTCATGGTAAAGAAATCTAGATTCACTTTATTTAGTTTCTGAAGGAGAAGTATACTTTGAGAAGAATTTGGGTAATCAGATGGGAGATCTTTAAGTCAGAATTGACGCAGATGGGTCACCAAAGCTTAATGGTAAAGTTTCCACCAACTTATCTTAAAACATATATTTCGATAATAAAGAGAAACCACTTTAGGAAAGAATTAAAGAAAAAGCAAAGAGGCTGGACCAGTAGTCCTTACTTTCAATTACTTTATTAGCTGTGGGTCTTTGGGCAAATCTCTTAATTATTCTAGGCCTCATCATTGAATTGAGATTGATAATTCCTACTCTTCTTACAAGATTATGAATCAAATCAGGTGATAGAATATGTTTTGTAGTACTTCATGAAAAAGTGGTTATCATTCATTCATATGTCAATTCTTAAAATATTAAGCCTCTAATATGTACCAGGTGCAGGTCTATTATCATCATTATCATCCTATGGGATCTTTGCCAATTGACAACCAAAACAATATCTTTGGGAAATAAGCACTTGATTATTATATTACTAAATCTGTGCCCTCTGGCATAACTTCAGAGAAGTACTAAAAAAAGAAAACACTTTAAAAATTTATTGAATTAGGAAATTGGGCCAGAATGCATCTGACTTTTAAATTGCTCTTTTGACCTTGGGTTTGAGGAAAGTTTATGAGGAATCCATGGGTTATTTTAGAACAAGACTTACACTGGAGGTAACTTTTATAAATTAATTTACTGATGTTTTAAATCCGTACAAGGAAAGCATCTCTGATTCCTTCCCCTTCCCCTTAAATTACACATTAACCATTCACTTGCATTTTTCTTTCAAGTATAATACAGAATATATAAAGAAACAAGTCTAGTGTTGCTACTAAATGGTTTTACAAAATGATACCAGGGACCTATTTTGTGCCCATGCTAGAAGAATCCTGATATGAATGGTTTAGTTTGGAAGCAAATCATTTCTATAACAAGCTAAGAATCTCCACTACCACCACCGCCCACCACGCCATTCCCAAAAAGAAGGAAGGAGTAAAATTAAACAAGGGAAAGTGAGCATTTGGAAAGGTCAGTAAATGGTGAGAGTGGCACATTATCCATAGCTCCAGCCTCACCGAACTCACGATTACTGGAGGGAGAACGTGATAATGAAGGGACAAATAAGAGCTAAGTGAATACTACTCTACAACACACGTGGGACACTGAGAGCAAGGCCCATCGGGAATATTACTGAGGTTATTGGAAAAGGCATTGGCAAATATGATGGCAGGATTAGCACTGACAGATGCAGCAGTTACAGTGGTAGTTGGCAGTGGTGAATGTACCAGCTGTGATGCCGCACTGTCTTCAGTGTTAGGCATTGCAAGCAGAGAGATAAACACTCTTGATCACAGCTTTTGAGGTATGAGTGGTGCTCTTGGTAGGTAGCAGCTATGGTTACACAGCTCCCCCTTTTGGATACAGTGATGATAGAGGCATCTCTGAAGGAGAGAGAAGGAAAAGACTCCATCTGGTATCCAAGACAATTAGTAATCCTTGGACCTCTCATGAATCATCCCTTTGTGATTTCTAGAACAATTTAGGAGAAAAAATAGCAAATTAGATTTGGGCTAGAAGGGATGGGAGAGTGTCAGTGAACTGCTATTTTATGGCTGTAATCTTATTTTTCAATTGGTATGACCTGAGAATCAATAGTCATATTTATTTTATTAAGATTGAGGTAATCAAAAACGTAACAAAAGGAGAGTTTTCATTTTACCACAAACAATACATATTAAAACTTTCTACGTAATATTTACTCTTTCTGATAAAAGATTCATAGCTACCATTTATTGAGCATCTGGTATATTGTAGTGAATGCACTTACATGAACTCTTCATAGCCTAAAGGCATCATTCTTTGATTACTTCAACTCCCTGGCATCAACAGGCTTCTTTCTTTGCTCACATCATTCCAAATAGCAAACTGTAATACCTTTCACCTAAGCAAAGACATTAACAAAACCTCCCCTCCACCTCCTCCTTTAATCTGATGAAACTGTTCATGTCAAAACTATTGATAGCTTCATTCTGTCAGATCCACAAGAGACATTTTTGTTTTACCTGAATGACATTCATCAATATCTGACATAATTGTTCATGTCTCTAAGTGTTCTTCCTATCACTTCGTCCTACTAGATTTTCCTCTTCTCTGAACACTTGTGCTTAATCTTCATTATAACCCTCCATTTCTCTCTGACCTCTATACAGCATAGTTATTTCATTTGGAGTTTAAGTCCACTGTGGTTTTCTTAGGTGAGCTCCCTCCTGTACTTTGATGACATCGAGTACCATTAATATGGACAGATATATATATCACATACATATATTTGATCTCTCTTATCAGCTTAGTTGCATAATCAAGGACCTACTTGACAGCCTCACTTAAGTATCTTATAAATACATAAAACTGAGCTTTTAATTTTGTTTCCACCCACTTTTTTTTCTCCTAGACTTCCACACCTATGAATGGTGCTACAATCTCACTATATCCTTTATGTCTTCCTTTCTTTCTCATACCATACTTTAAAATACCATACCATAAATTCCTGGGCTTTGCATCCTCACTCTACCACTAACTTTCTGTTGGCATATGTTTTTAGCACCTTGAATTAGCAATATTCCATTCATTCAATCAAAACATAGGGACTAAGCATCTAAAATTTAAGACAATACTTGGTTCTCCTTCTGTGAAGATAACTAAGCAGATAAAAGTTGCTAACTTTATAAAGTTTATAAGGTCTCAATCATGAGGGTTTAACTCTAGAAGACTGTTATGGGTTTTGCAAATGCAAAAAAAAATGTACAATAGGAAGAGAATGAATGGTTATATGTGGAGGAGTGACATGGCCAGAATGAAATCTTATGTTTACTACTCTTTGCTGCTTTGCAGTGAATTGGTTTAAGAATATAGTGACTGAGTGGACATCGAGGGAGAAGCCTGGAAAAGATAAATAGAAAAATTAGGCTACTATGGAAGAGAGCTCTTTCACTTCTGTCTAGGGTAGTGGTAGTAGAAATTGAAAGAAGTGGATGAATTTGCTATGCACGTTGCTGGTTAAATATATATCACTCATTAAGGAAAACAGTACATTTCAAGAATGTGCTGTGTTATATCTGCTGGAATGATGTAATCGTTTTAGTCTCTGGAATTTGGATACCTTTTTGTAGAATCTGAGAAAAATAGGCATTTAATAAAGGTTGAGTGGATGGATGATGAATGGATATATGGATGAATGAATACATGTATGCGTGAATTAGTGAATTACATTCATTAATATTGAGAAACTATATAGATTTTGCATTAAATAATCTGTTGCTTTTAGCATATTTAGCACTAGGTACACATGTACTTTTGTTTGCTTTATATCTTGTCAAATACTCCTTTTAAACTTTTTAAGAAGATTTTAAAAAGGGATTTCTGCATTCTCACATAAAGGCCCTTGGGAAACCTTGTAAATTTAGAAAGAAGCAGTTACCTTCAAAAAAAAAAAAAAAAAACATGTTTACTCACTAAACAAATGTGGTAGAATTCTCTTTAGAGAAATAAGCAAGCTATTCAGTTCATTCAAATTGATTTTTACTTTTATTTGCACTTTACTTGTGGTCACCCCTTTTTCAAAAATATAGAATATCAAGAACTCTATAGTCACTTGTACCTAAAATAATTGAACTGGGAAGATATTATTAATGTTCCTCCCTCTTTTCCCCCAGAGATAATGTGCTTTCTTCAGTCTGACTTTCACTTTACTATTCGTGAAAATTAAGATGATGATGCATTTAAATAGACAGCTTTGATTTGCATAAAACATAACGTTGCCCAAGCTCTTCAAAACACTTCAGAGAGTACTTAAAGGCTGAGAATATTTTCCTGTTCATTATACATGCAATACTAAACTTCACCTGGTGACATATATATATATTTGTTATTTTAGTCACCATACAGTACATCATTAGTTTTTGATGTAGTGTTCCATGAGTCATTGTTTGCATGTTACACTCAGTGCTCCGTGCAATATGTGCCCTCCTTAATACCCATCACTGGGCTAACCCATCCCCTCACCCCCCTCCACTCTGAAACTCTCAGTTTGTTTCCCAGAGTCCATAGTCTCTCATGGTTCATCTCCCCCTCTGACTCCCCCCTTCATTTTTCCCTTCCTTCTCCTGATGTCCTCCATGCTATTCCTTATGTTCCACATGTAAGTGAAACCATATGATAATTGCCTTTCTCTGCTTGACTTATTTCACTTAGCATAATCTCCTCCAGTTCCATCCATGTTGATGCAAATTGGTGGGTATTCATCCTTTCTGATGGCTGAGTTGTATTCCATTGTATATATGGACCACATCTTCTTTATCCATTTGTCTGTTGAAGGACATCTCGGCTCCTTCCACAGTTTGGCTATTGTGGACATTGCTGCTATGAACATCAGGGTGCATGTGGCCCTTCTTTTCACTACATCTGTATCTTTGGGGTAAATACCCAGGAGTGCCATTGCTGGGTCATAGGGTAGCTCTATTTTTAACTTTTTGAGGAACCTCCATACCGTTTTCCAAAGCGGCTGTATCAACTTGCATTCCCACCACAGTGTAAGAGGGTTCCCCTTTCTCCACATCCTCTCCAACATTTGTTGTTTCTTGCCTTGTTAATTTTTGCCATTCTAACTGGTGTAAGGTGGTATCTCAGTGTGGTTTTGATTTGAATTTCCCTGATAGCTAATGATGTTGAACATTTTTTCATGTGTCTGTTAGCCATTCATATGTCTTCTTTGGAGAAGTGTCTGTTCATGTCTTCTGCCCATTTTTTGATTTATTTGTTTTCTGGGTGTTGAGTTTGAGAAGTTCTTTATAGATCTTGGATACCAGCCCGTTATCTTTATTTTTCAGTGCCATTTGCAAATATCTTCTCCCATTCTATGGGCTGCCTCTTTGTTTTGTTGACTGTTTCCTTTGCTATGCAGAAGCTTGATGAAGTCCCAAAAGTTTATTTTCACTTTTGTTTCCCTTGCCTTTGTAGACGTGTCTTGAAAGAAGTTGCTGTGGCCGATGTTGAAGAGGTTACTGCCTATGTTCTCCTCTAGGATTTGGAAAGATTCCTGTCTCACATTGAAGTCTTTCATCCATTTAGAGTTTATCTTTGTGTATGGTGTAAGAGAATGGCTGAGTTTCATTCTTCTGTATATAGTTGTCCAATTTTCCCAGCACCATTTATTGAAGAGACTGTCTTTTTTCCATTGGATATTCTTTCCTGATTTGTCGAAGATTAGTTGACCATAGAATTGAGGGTCCATATCTGGGCTCTCTATTCTGTTCCATTGACCTATGTGTCTGTTTTTGTGCCAGTACCATGCTCTCTTGGTGAACACAGCTTTATAATATAGCTTGAAATCAGGCAACATGATGCCCCAGCTTAGTTTTTCTTTTTCAACATTTCCTTGGTGATTAAGGGTCTTTTCTGGTTCCATACAACTTTTAGGATTGTTTGTTCCAGCTCTTTGAGAAATGCCATTGGTATTTTGATTGGGATGGTGTTGAAAGTATAGATTGCTCTGGGCAGCATAGACATTATAAAAATGTTTATTCTTCCAATCCATGACCATGGTATGTTTTTCCATCTCTTTGTGTCTTCCTCAATTTCTTTCATAAGTGTTCTATAGTTCCTAGAGTACAGATCCTTTACCTCTTTGGTTAGGTTTATTCCTAGGTATCTTATGGTTTTTATTGCTATTGTAAATGGAATCGATTCCTTAATTTCTTTCTTCAGTCACATTGTTAGTGTATAGAAATGCAACTGATTTCTGTGCATTGATTTTGTATCCTGATGGCCTTTAGAATTTTCTATATGCAAAATCATGTCATATCCAAATGGGGACAATTTTACTTCTTCCTTTGCAATTATGAAAACTTTTATTATTTTTTTTTCTTTCCTGATTTCTTTGGCTACAATTTCTACTGCTATGTTGAATAGGAGTGGTAGGAGTAGGCACTTTTGTCTTCTGGATCTTAGTGAAAAGGCTTTCAACCTTTCACCATTGAGTATGTTACTATGAGTTTGTCACATAGGGACTTTATTCTGATCTGCATTCCTTCTACAGCTAAAGGGTTGAGAGTTTCTATCATGAATGGATGTTGAATTTTGTGAAATGCTTTTTCTACATCTAGTGAAATGATCATAAGACTTTTATGTTTCATTCTATCAATGTGAGTTTTCATATTTCTTGATTTGGTTATGTTGAAAAATCCTTACATCTCAAGGATGAATCCCATTTGAACATGGTATATGATCCTATTACTGTGCTTCTAAATTCAATTTGCTTGTATTTTATGGAGAATTTTTGCAGCTGTATTCAGGAGGTTTTCTTCTTTTCCTTCTCCCTCTTTTTTTGTAGTTGTCCCTATCTACCTTTGGTCTCAGGATAATGCTGGTCTTATAAAAGGAGTTTAAAAATATTACTTTTTCTTGAATTTTTTGAAAGAGTTTGAGAAAGATTGGCACTAACAGTTTTTAAAATTTTTCATACAGTTAACCTGTAAAAACATCTGTTCCTGGGCTTTCCTGTGTTGGGAAGTTTGTGATAACTGATTCAGTCTTATTAGTAATTGTCCTATTAAGATTTTCAGTTTCTTTCTGATTCAGTCTTAGTAGGTTGAATACTTCTGGGAATTTATTCATTTCTTTCAGATTGTTTAGTTTTTTACCAGATAGTTGTTCATAGTAGCCTCTTATGAGCATTTGTATTTTCTGTGGCATCAGTCGTAATGTCATTTTTATCTATAATTTTGTTGATTTGCATCCTTTCTCTTCTTGGTTAGAATAGCTAGAAGTTTCCCCACTTGGTTTATCTTTTTACAGGACCAACTCTTAGTTTTGGTAATATTTGCTTATTTGCTATTGTTTTCCTGTTCTCTATTTCCTCTTTTTCTGCTCTAACCTTTATTATTTCCTTCCATCTCCTAACTTTGGGCTTAATTAGTTCTTCTCTACTTCCCTGTGGCAGAAAGTTGGGTTGTTTGAGATCTGTTATCTTCATGTATTCATTTATAGCTACCAACACCATTCTTAGAACTGCTTTTGCTGCATCCCATACATTTTGGTGTGTTCTATTTTCATTTTCATTTGTATCAAGATACTTTCCTAATTCCCGTTAATTTCTTTTGTGATCCATTGGTTGGTCAGGAGAGCATTGTTTCCTAATTTTCCTCCTGTTATTGATTTCTAGTTTCAAACCATTGTGGTCAGAGATGGTATTTGGGACTTTAATCTTTATGCATTTGTGAAGACCTGTTTTGTAGCCTAACCTATGATCTATCCTAGAAAATGTTCTGTGTGTGCTTAAAGAATATGTATTCTATTTTTGGATAGAATGCTCTGTTTCTGTCTGTTAGGTCCATTAGGTTTATAGTGTGGTTTAAATATATTGCTTGTTATCCATTCTCTGTCTGGATGATCTATCCATTGTTGAGAGTGGGGTACTAAATTCCTCAAGTGTTAGCATATTGCTCTTTATTGCTTCCTGTTGCTTTATATATGTTTAGTTGTTCCAATGTTGAGTGCATAAATATTTACAACTCCTATATATTTGTGATGGGTTGAACCTCTTATCATTATACAGTGACCTTTTCTCTCTCTCTTTCTTAGTTTCAGATCTGTTTTGTTTGATACAATAATAGCTGCTCCTGCTCTTTTTGGTTATCATTTGCTTGAAATAACTTTTCCCATTCCTTCACTTTACGTTTGTGTCTTTAAAGCTGAAGTGAGTTGTGTACAGGTAGAATGTTGTTGAATCTTGCCTTTTTAATCCAATCAACCACTTTAAGACTTTTGGTTGGAAAATTTAATCCATTAAATTTTATATTAATTATTGATAACAAAGAATACACTATTGACATTTTACTGTTTTTCTGCTTTATAAATCCATTGTTGCTTCTCATCCTGCTATCAGTATGGTTTGGCTTCTTTATCATGTTCCTTGTATAACTCCTACACACTATTTCCTTTGTAATTACCTTGAGGTTTACATAAAAATCTTAAAATTTTAATATCCGATTTTATTTTCATTTTTTAAAAGATTGTATTTATTTATTTTAGAGAGAGAGAGAGCGAGCATGAGAGGGGGTAGGGTCAGAGGAAGCAGCAGACTCCCTGCTGAGCAGGGAGCCTGATGCAGGACTGGATCCTGAGACACCAGGATCATGACCTGAGTCCAAGGCAACTGCTCAACGAACTGAGCCACCCAGGTGCCCCTTAACACCCTATTTTTAACTGATAACTTTTACAGCATTTCTAAACTTTATACTTTTTTTTGTAAGTCAGATATGTATACTTTATTATGTTCAATTAGCCAACATATAGTACATCTTTAGTTTTTGATGTAGTGTTCAGTAATTCATTAGTTGCATATAATACCCAGTTCTCATCACCACATTTGCCCTCCTTAATACCCATCACCTGGTTACCCCATCCCCCACCCCCTCCCTTATGTAACTCTCAGTTTGTTTCACTCTCCCTTCTATTTTAGGTTATTAATGTTATAAGTGAACTAATCACCAACATTGTCATATTAGAGAATTTGATTTAAACTATGTATTTACCATTGTGACTTTTATTCTACCTTCATGTTTTATGCTGTTATTCTTTCTCCAAATTTTTATTTAAATTCCAGTTAACATGCAGTGTAATGTTGGTTTCTGGGGTAGAATTTAGTGATTCATCACTTATATACAACACCCCGTGCTCTTCAGAAGTGCTCTCCTTCATACCTGTCACCTATTTAACCCTTCCCCCCTGCACACCTCTCCTCCAGTAACCAGCAGTTTACTTTCTAGAGTTAAGAGTTTATTCCATGGTTTGCCTCTCTTTCCCCCCTCTATGTTCATTTGTTTTGTTCTTTAAATTCCATATATGAGGAATTCATATGATATTTGTATTTCTCTAACTTATTTTGCTTACCATTAATTACTTTTTATTTCTGCTTGAATAACTCCCTTTAGCACTTCTTGTAGAGATCCAGTGGTAATGAGCTTCCCCACTTTTTGCTTATTAAAGTCTTACCTCTTCTTCACTTCTGAAGAACAGCATTGCTGGGTCTAGTATTCTGGGCTGACATTTTTTTTTCTCTCAATATTTTGAATATATCATTCCATTCTATTCTGGCCTGGTTCTTTGCCAGAGCAGGGCTATGATGGGCTATGTGGTTCCTTGATTGCTTTTGTCAGGTTTCCTATCAATAGTGGTAAGTCTATGAATTAGCTTCCTTGCATTGGCAGGGCAGCAGAATGGGCCCTCTAGCCAGCGCAGTTCATTGTTTGGGGACCCAAATCAAGCAGGAATGTGTGCTAAATTCTCTAGCCTGAAGGGGCAACTGGTTTTGCTATGCTCTCTACTTATCACTGTAAGTGGGGCTATAGGATGAGCTAAACAGCAACTAGTGTGCTCTGGTTAGGTTCTCAGTCAAGGATGCTGAACGCTGTATTCAGCAGTGAATGGTCTATGCATTATTTTCACAGATAGGGTCACCATACAAGTCCCAAGGCTGGCAAGGCTCTTGTATGTGGATCAAATTAGGCAGAGGGCTATGCACTAAGTTCCCTGAACTGATGGGCTGCTGTCCTAGCTCTCAAATGGGCAGGGTCACTCACCAGGCTCCTGCTAAGTGCTGCTATATTCTGAATATGTACATTCCTGTGATATCAAATCAGGTTCCCTGGGCACACCAGCTGCAGGCTGTGTTCAACTTTGGCCAGGGCTATAAATTGGCCACCCTGGCTAGCTGGGGCTAACAAAGCAGAACTGTGCACTAAGTTCCCTTTCCAGATAGGGCCACTGGCTAGGTTCTGTGCTCACATGCCACCGTAATCACAATTGTAGGATGGGCTATGCAGATTCCGGGCCTCTCTGGTTAGGCTTCCAGGTTGGCACTGCTGGATGCTGAACTCAACAGTCAGTAGAGATGTAGATTAGCTTTTCTGCTTGAATGGAGCAATAAACCAGGCTCTAAGACCACCAACGCTCTTTGTTTGAATTCACAAATCAGACCTATGTCCTGCCACATTCTCTGGTCTGTGCCTATGTCTTGGCTCTGCAGATGAGCAAGACTGCTGCTAGAATTTCTACTCGTATGCTGCTGAAGTTAGGAACTTAGTCTGCCGTGATCCAAGCTGGTTGCTGTAAACCATACTCCTCTTCTCCACCATAATCTTATTCCCAGTGGTCAATCCCCATTGATTGTTCCCCATGACACAAGACCCAAGTGGACCTCCTAAAAAGCAACACACAATGCTAGAGGACCTGGGTGTACACCTTATGCTTTATTTTTCTGACAGGAGGCTCAGGGGAGGGGCTGTCAATATGGTGCTTGCTTGGGAGGAGCAATGAGGCCTAGCTCAGACTCTGTGGTGCAGGGGGGTGCTTCAGCCTCACCTCCATGTTCTTGAATTTTCATAACTGTGTTTCATCCATGAAGAGCTGTTAGATCTTACTTATGAGAAGTAGGAGAGTCAAGAATGATCTATGTCATGATATTGGTCACACCACTTCTGAGTGTTACATTTCACATAAAATTGTGTAAATTATGTGATTTTTCAAAATGTCTTAGAATTGTTGAAGAATAGGATTCACAGATTTTATTCACATCAGTTTTGAATGTGATTTTACATAGTTGCTAAAGGATACATAGGTTCATGTATATGGGCATGTATATATGTATGTATGTCTGTATATGTATATAAGAAGAAATAGCTTTGATTTCAGGTTATGGATATTATAGTTCTATATCCACGAGTATGTTGTACAATAATTATTTTGTTAATACAATTACAAACTCAGAATTAAACATATTTGATACGGGGTTCTGTCCATTGCAATTCCCATCATTAATGAAGCTCAAAATGTTCCAGCTTTGGACAGTGGTAGTTTTTTCAAATTGCCTCCTATGTTGTTTGGGTTGTTCAGACGTGCCTTTTTTTTTTTTTTTAAAGTATTTTAGTTTTTTACCTTTTATATTGAAATATAGTTGGTATACAATGTTCCCTGAGTTTCTGGTGTATTCAAACCTCTGTATGTTACGCTATACACAAAGCATAACTACCCTTTGTCACCATACATTGCTGTTACAATATCATTGACTGTATTCCCTGTGCTGACCTTTCATCCCCATGACTTAATTATCGTAGAACCAAAAGTCTGTATCTCCCACTTCCTTTCACTCATTTTGCCCATCCTCTGTGGCAAACACAAAATTGTTCTCTGTATTTATGGGTCCCTTTCTGTATTTTTTGTTGGTTCATTTGTTATTTAGATTCCACATATAAGTGAAATCATACAGTATTTGTCTCTCTCAGACCTATTTCCCTTAGCATAATAATCTCGAGGTCCCTCTGTGTTGTCACGGATGGTATGATCTCTTTATAGCGGAATAATATTCTGTTGTGTATGTGTATACACACATAACACCACATCTTTATCCATTCATCTACTGATGGACGCTTACCTTGGCTATTGTAAAAAATGTGGCAATAAAATAGAGGTGCAGGTATCTTTGCAAATTAGTGTTTTATTTTCTCTGGGTAACTACCCATTAGTGGAATTACTGGATCATATAGTATTTCTGTTTTTAATTTTCTGGGGAACCTCCGTACTATTTTCCACAGTGGCTGCATCATTTTACATTACCTTCAACAGCACATAATGGTTCCTTTTTTCCCCACATCCTTGACAACATAGTTATTTGTGGTCTTTTTGATTCTAGCTGTTTTGACAGGTGTGAAATGATATTTCACTGGGGTTTTGGTTTGCATTTACCTGAATAGTGATGTCAAGCATCTTTCTATGTGCCTTTGGCCATTTGTATGTCTTCTTTGGAAAAATGTCTGTTCAGATCCTCTGCCTTTTTTTAAATTGAATTGTTTGGGTTTTCTTGGTGTTGAGTTGTATGAGTTCTTTATATATTCTAGATATTAATCCTCTATGCATATAGAGTTTGCAAATATTTTCTCTTATTCGGTACATTGCCTTTTCATTTTGTTGATGGTTCCCTTTGCTGTGCAAGAGCTTTTTATTTTGGTGTAATCCCAATAGTTTATTTTTGCTTTTATTTCCCTTGCCTGAGGAGACACGTTGCTAAAGCCAGTGTCAAAGAGATGTCTTATGATTTCATGACTCACAAGTAGGCCTTTATCCATTTTATTTTTGTGTATGGTGTAAGAAAGTGGTACAGTTTCAATCTTTTGCATGTAGCTAATTTTCCCAGTGCCAATTACTGAAGAGACTTTTACTTATTATATATTCTTGTCTCCTTTGTCATGGATTAAGTGACCCTCTACAATGGGCTCTCAGTTTCCTTAATCTGTGTTTTGTACCAATACCATAGTGTTTTAATTATTATCGCTTTGTAGTATAGCTTGAAATCTGGAATTGTTCTTAAGACTGCTTGGGCAATTTGGTGGGGTTTTGTGTGTGTGTGTGTCCATATACATTTCAGTAGCATTTGTTCTGTGAAAAATACTATTAATATTTTGATAGGGATTACACGGAATCTGTGGATTTTTTGAGTAGTACTGACATTTTAACAATATTGATTATTCCACTCCATGAGCATGCTATATTTTACAACTTGTGTTGTCTTCAGTTTCTTTAATGAGTGTCATGAGTGTTTGATAGTTTTCAAAGTATAGGTCTTTCTCCTCCTTGGTTAAGTTTATTCACAGGTATTTTATTATTTTTGGTGCAATTGTAAATATTTTTTTCTTGTTATTACTGTATGGATTGCAACTTATTTATATTTTTTGTATCCTGCAGCTTTACTGAATTCACTTAGTTCTAATATTTTTTTGACAGAGTTTAAGGTTTTTTATGTATAGTATCATGCCATCTGCAAATAGTGACAGTTTTGCCTTTTCCTTACCAAGTTGGATACCATTTGTTTCTTTTTGTTGGCTGATTGTTGTGGCTAGGACTTCTCACCACTGAGTATGATGTTAGCTGTAGTTTTGTCATATATGGCCTTTATTGTCTTGAGAGTCTTTATCATGAATGGATTTTTAATTTCATCGTATGGTTTGTATCATGTTGATTGATCGGGGAGCATTAAACCCTCCTTAATGGTGGTGAATAATCCATTTTCTGTATTATTGAATGTGGTCTGTTAATATTTTGTGGAGGATACTTGGCAGCTATGTTCATCAGGGATGTTGACCTGTAGCTTCTATGTATGTTTTTTATAGTCTCTTTGCTGTCAGGGTAATGCTGGCATGATAGATGTATTTTCATGCTTTTCTTCCTTTCCTGTTTTTTGGGAATAGTTTGAGGAGGAGAATAAACTCTTCTGTCACTGTACCTGCTCTTGGTAATCAAAAGACCCCCACTAAACAAAAGTCCAGTTCCATTTCATTACTAGTATCTGGTCTGTTCAGACTCTTTCTTCCTGATTCAGTTTGGGATATTTGTATGTATCTTGGAATTTATCCATTTCTTGTAGGACATTCAATTGGTAGGCATATCATTTTTCATAGTAGTCTGTTACAATCCTTTGCATTTCTGTGGTGTCTTTTTTCTTTCATTTTTGATTTTATTTATGTCCTCTTTTCTTGTGATGAGTCTGGCGAAATGTTTATTCTAGTTCCTTCAGAAATGTTTATTCTAGTTCCTTCAGAGGTGATTTTAATTATCACCGAGAGCTACCTTGCAATCTGGTGTGACAGGTTCATTCATCTCGGCTCATCCTACACATGGAATCAGCCAATTCTGTATTAGCCTTGGGTTCTTCTAAAGGGAAAAGAAAATGGATGTTCACTGCTATTAAGTTTAGAAGTAATTTGAAGAAATATACATTCAGACTATATGTGTATATGTAATGAATATCAGAAAATATCCATCTCTCATAGGTGGAGGAGAGAAATATATATAGAGAGAAACAGAATATAAGAAGATATTTATGTAAAGTTTTCTATATCGAATTCATATTTATCCACACAGGTATTGACTCATTTTGCTTTAGAGCATATTACATGTGAATGGGTTCAGAATAGGAACACTAGCAATACCACTAGGATTACTGAATACAGTTTTTTGTGCAGAGAAATTTATGCCATGTCCAAACTAGTGTTCATACAGATTATTATACATTCTATACATTCTTCAAGACTTCATCTTAGTTCTAGGAGTATATAATTATTATCTCTCTAGCCATTCTTATTGTCTAACCTCTTGCCCTTAGGAGTATTAAGGCCAGATACCTTAGACTAAGGAGAACAATACTTTCAAAAAAAGTATGCAAGCCAGAAAAGCATGCCCACAAAACATGAAAAATTTAATGTATATTTCCAGATTGATTAGCTAAATATGGTAAAGATTTACTCAAGGCATGACATATAACTGAAAAATTACAAATAAAAACAATCCTAAGAATATTAGAGGAGTACAGGAGCAAATAACTACAACAAAATGCCTTAATAGCAACTGACCACAGTGAGGAAATTAGCAGTTATTGAAGGCAAGCAAATAAATTCCAATATAGGACTATAAGTACCTTAACAAAAATAAAGTAGAATACATAGAGGATATATTAAAACTACGATTTAAAAAACTCTTGAAATTTAAAAGGGTTTCAAATGTCTTTTTCCTTTTTTTTTTAAGGAGAAAAAAGATACCTAAAACTACTACTGACAAAGGCCTTAATACTTTTTTACATGCATTGAGCTTTCTAACTTTACAAATTTCCCTTTACTCTTGTTTTTGTGCTTTGTTTTCAAATGTGCCGGTTTGCTTTCTGAGATTTCTTAGTTTCTCTACGCTTCTTTTATCTAGAATTTACCTCTCTTTTGTCTCTGTCCTACTCAATTTTGATTACATTCCCAGAAGTGTCTCCTCAGTATGGAGCCATTCTCTGGAGACACATTATTGTGAGTCAGTTTTGAGATTTTATAGGAATGTGGCTTTTCCAGCTCCATTCAGTAATGCTACTCCCTGGTATCCATTTACAAAGGCTGTGGCTCTCCGAATCCAGTGCTTTATGCATATGCATCTAGAGGTCCCATTTCCTTTCTTCAGAAGACCGGAAGATAACTCAGGAATTCATTAGATAACTGATGCTGCCTTGTATTCTACGTATCTTGATAATACTATTCTTATTACACCATTTAATGAGCTAAATGTTATATCTAACAAGCTGGTGAACTTCCCTGAATACCTACAACACTTTAGTCACATTTAGAATTTTCGTTTAATACAGTTTTTTTTTTCTAACCAACCAACTCCCGAGAATCAAAGGGAGCTCCAAGTACACATATTAAATCCTAAAGTAGCTTATGAATTGTTATTTAATATTTGAACACGTACAAAGTGCTCATATCAGTTCATCTTCTAAGAGGGTGCACAACAGAGCCTAGCTGCAAAAAGTGAAAATGAAATTGTCATGTTTAATCACTTATCTTCCTGAGAAGAAAGATTTAAGCACGTGAAAATGAAATCACTAAAGTCAGAATTAGGCCAACTGCCGTGACTAATATCTCCATGATGAAACAAGCTTGTTCATTTTGTATTCCAAGCAACTAGTTATAGGAAGCAAAGTGTGTAAAACATAATAGACACCCAAAAGTTCTTTCTTGAAAGAATGAATGATTAAATGATTTAAAAAAATACTGGGTCAATGGGTGAAGACACATTCTGGTATTTTCACTAAGAGGTAGAACACCATAAAAATGCTCAATAGTAGGGAAGCAAACATAAGGCCACAAAGTGTGTAAATTTTTAGAATCATTGATACCATCTTAATTTACCTACCTTGCTAAATAATAACCAAAAATGTTTGTTCACAGGATGTAACTACTGTTAGGCATTAAATAAGAATTTGTTCCCTTTCCTTAAAGAATATGATAATGAAACATCTTAAGAAAACTACTTATTCATTTTTTATACTTTTTCCCAATTTTAATGAAATGTAATTGACATATAACATTGTATAAGTTTAAGGTATACAACATGATTTGATATATGTATATTCTGCGAAATGATTACCACAAGAGGATTAGTTAAAATTCATCACTTCAAATCATGCTAATTTTGTTCCTTCCATGTAATGAGAACTTTTACGATTTCCTCTTAGCAACTTTCATATTCAAAATACAGTACCGTTAACTGTAGTTGTTGTGCTATATTGTAGATCTCAAGAACTTCTCACTCCCACCCCTTTCCTCCAGCAACCAAAACCTGATCTCTATTTCAATGGTAATGTAGGATTTGGCTTTCCCTGACTGACTTCATTCACTTAGTCTAATGCCTTCAAAGTAAGTCCGTCCATGTTGTCTTAAATGGCAGGATTTTCTTTTTTTTTTTATAGTTGCTTAGTACTTCTGTGTGTGTGTGTGTATATACATACACACAATTTACAATTTATTTAGATAGATACCCATAAGTGGGATTGCTGGATCAAATGGTAGTTTTATTTTTTGAGCAAGCACTACGCTTTTTCATTCCCACAAACAGTGCACAAGGGTTCCCTTTTCTTCATGTCCTCGTCAACTCTGTTGTCTATCAATCATCTTTTGGGTGATAGCCATTCTAACAGTCATGAGTTTGTATCTCACTGTGGTTTTGGTTTCCATTGCCCTAATAATTAGTGATGGTTAACAGGTACAGAAAAAATTGTTGAATATCTTCTTTGGGAAAATGGCTATTCAGGTTCTTTGCCCATTTATAAATTGGATTTTTTTTTTTTGCTATTGAGTTATAGGAGTTAGTTCGTTAAAAGAAAACCTCAAGAATGAGAGAAAATATTTAATTTTGTTTCTTTGCTGTATGGAGCTTTTTAGTTTGATGTAGTCGTATTTATTTTTGATCTTGTTGCTTGTACTATCAAAAAATCATTGCCAAGATCCATGTCAGAAGGCTTTTTCCAGATTCTGGAGGGAAAAAAAAAAACTGTGATCTAGGAGATCCCAGTTTCCTTATCCCCTCACAAAAAAGTCAGTCAATGATTAGATAGCTATCCATGAATGAAAACAGCTCTGGAAGAACTCGAGATTAGCAACATACTGGAGTTATGTATGGAAGGGAATGTATAGTTACAGGTGAACACACTGGTAGGCCCTCCAGCTTGGTTTGGGCACACACCCAGCCCAATCCCCATTACTGGGTCTCCCTACAGTGTGGCCACAGGAGAGCACACCACCATCCAGGGCCCCCATAGCTGCTTGCGTGTGTGGAACAGACCCTGCTTCTGTCAGCCACTAGGCTACACCAGTGTGTCCACTTCTAGCTAGTCCTTTCAGCTCAGGACCTGCATGGACCTCCAATGTAGTACAAAGCCATAGGAGAGCACAATGATACCCAGGTCCATCACTGATGGAAGGGAGCCCATAGTTGATCCTGTCCCATATGACTGTGTCTGCCACTAGACAGGCCACTGCAGCTCACTGTGTGTATACCATAAGCTCTGGATACTACCACAGTCTGGTCCCTACCTACAGCTCCTGAAGGTGCTATTTAGACATCAACAGCCTTTGCAAGAACTGTGGTTCCCCTGGTAGTGCTTGCCAAAAAGCACACCGTCGTTGATGCTCTGGCCCACAGTGTGCCCCTACACTGCTAAACCTAGAGTCCTGGCACAATCCAATGTGCTAGCTTCCACTAGTGAAAGCCTTCCTTTACTAAAACTGATCCATACAATCTAGAAGAGATGACTACTTCTTCAAATGCACAGATAGGCTACAGGGATCATGAAGAGCCAGGAAAGCATCTCCACCAAAAGAATAAAGTAAATAAATACCCGATAACTGGCCATAAAGAATTCAAAATAATTGTTCTACAGCAATGCTTAGAGAGCTACAAGAGAATACAGATAAACAATATAAGAAGCTCACTAAAGAGGCATAATTTAAAAGAACCAAACAAATTTTGGAGCTTAAGCAAGACTTAAACAAGCAGAAAGGAGAATCAGTGATCTAGAAAATAGCTCAATTAAAATAATACAATTGAATGAAAAAATCCTACAGGAGTTATGGGAGACCATTAAAAGAAATAATGGCTGAGAACTTCCCAGAGAAACTTGCTTAAGTCAGCTCAGAATTTCATTCCAGTGTTCTTCCCTAAGACATGTAGTGATAAAATTGTATAAGACCCAAAACAAAATGAATTTTAAAAGCAGCAAGGAAAACATAGTTTCATGTTAGACTAGCAGCAGCAGACCTCTTTTAGGATGGGAGAGAATGGATGATACATTCAAACTGATAAAATAAATGTAGTGGCAACCAAGAATACCTACCGAGCAAAGTTGTACAACAAAATTGAAGGTGAAGTAAAATCCTAAAATCCTTCCCTAATAAACTAAAGCTGATGGAATTCATCATCACTCAATCTGCATTACAAGAAATGCTTAAAGGACATTTATTAGCAAGGAGTAAACATGACAATATGCAATAAAGTGATACAGGCAAGCATATTGTCAGATTCAGAATACACTCATACTGTAATACGTTAATGAGCTAACTACTTAACTCTAAAGGTTGAAGGACAAAAGTATTAAAAATAGCTACAGATTCAGTGTTAGATAATGGATAAACAAAATACTGATGACAAGAAAGTAAAATGAAGGAGTAAAGGGACAGAATTTTGAATTCAACCTATAGATATGACTGTCTTATGCTGATGAGACATTTTATGTAAACCTCATGCGAACCACAGAGCAAATAGCTCTAATAGAT
Organism: Ursus arctos; assembly: GCF_023065955.2. NCBI lineage: Eukaryota > Metazoa > Chordata > Mammalia > Carnivora > Ursidae > Ursus > Ursus arctos. The sequence continues at coordinate 21,467,605 of NW_026622852.1, forward strand.
ACACAAAAGCTAAAGTGGTGCCAACAAAGCCTACCACTACGGAAAATAATCTGTGTACATAAGAAGGCTGCAAGAACTGAATTTTTAAAAGCAACTACAAATCAATCAGAAAACAGCAAGTTGGAATTAGTAAGTCCTCACCTATTAAATAAGGTTTTGAATCCAACTTTGATGTAGGTGTGAGGGTTTTCTCCCCATACCCCCAAGCAACAGTTGGTGTCCTACAATTTAACTCACTTCTGACACTATCTACCCAGAGATTCCCCAGGTTCAGTGCCACAAGACTGCCTTCCACAAGGCACACTGGAGATGCTAATTGCAAGCCCGGGTTATCATTTATGCTTCTGACTCACTGGCTATGGATTGGAGGGTCTAAAAAATCCCATCCTTAGATTTAAGTTGTTCTACATATAATATATATATAGAATGAATTATCACACTTCTCAATGTTACTCTCAGTATTAATAGATTGAATGTCCCAATCAAAAAGCAAAGACTGACTGGATAAAACAAGACTCCATCTTTGCTTTAAGGACACACATAATTCAAAGTGAAGGAATGACAAAAGATGTTCCATCCAAAACAAGCAGAGGAACTATATTTGTATCAAAGGAAATAGACTTTAAGTCAGCAATTGTAACAAAAGACAAATATGGTAATTATAGGATAAAATTTCAATTCATCAGGAAGATAGCATAGTCATAAATATATATGTACTCATAATGAGTGTCCCTAAATGTATTAAGCAAAGATTAACAAATAAGAAGGGAGAAATAGGTTACAGTAGTAGGAGACTATAAGAGCACACTTTCAAAAATGGATAAATCATCCAAACAGAAAATCAATAAGTAAATGTTGGATTTATATTATAGACATTCCACTCAACAGCAGCAGAATACACATTCTTCTCAAATGCACATGAAATACCTTCAGGATCAGTCACTGACAGGTCACAAAACAAGTCTTCACTAATCTAAGAAAATTGAAATCATACCAAACATCTTTTCCAATGACAATAGTATAAACCTAGGAAATAATAACAGAAGGAAAGTTGGAATATTCACAAATATGTGGAGTATAAACAACACCACTGAATAACCAATGGGTCAAAGAGGAAATCAAAAGGGAAATCAAGAAGCATTTTGAAACAAGAAAGCAGCACAATATATCAAAACCTATGGGATGCTGAAAAAGCCATTCTAAGAGAGAAGTTTACTGTGATAAATGCCCCTGTTGAGGAGAAATTTCTTAAAAATCTAACTCTACACCTTAAGGAACTCAAAATAGAAGAAAAAACTAAGCCCAAAGTTAACAGAAGAAAGGTAGTAACAAAGATTAGAGCAGCAATGGAGACCAGAAAAAATAGTAAAGATTAAGAGCAATTTGTTTGTTTAATCTTGCCAGGAAAAAAAAAAAAATTGACATTTAACTAGACTAAAAAAGAGGATGCAGAATCAGAAATTAGAGGCGACATTGTAATTGATACCACAGAAATACAAGGATCATGAGACCACTGTGATCAATTATGTGCCAGTTACACAACTTAGGAAAAATGGTTAAATTCCTAGAAACTAAAATCTACCAAGACTGAAAAATGAAGTAAAGAACTTGAAAAGAATAATAGTAAGTAATGACACTGAATTGGTAATGAAAAAGTCTCCCAAAACAGAAGAGGCAGGACCAGATGGTTTCACTGGTAAATTCTGCCAAAATTATAAATTGTCAAAAGTAATTAATGCCAGTTGTTTTCAAACTCATCCAAAAAATTGAAGAGGAGGGAACACTCCCATACTCTTTTTTTACAAGGCCGACATTATCCTGATACCAAAGACAGTTAAGGATACTACAACAAAAGAAAATTACAGAGCAATATCCCTCATGAATATGGATGCAACAATTCTCAACAAAATAGCAAAGTGATTTCAACAGCAAGTTAAAAGAATCATTCATCATAATCAAGTGGGGTTTATCACTGGGATGCAAGGTTGGTTAAACATATGCAAATTAATAAATGTGATACACATTAATAAAACAAAAAATAAAAATTATCTCAGTAGATACAAAATATGTGGCAAAGTACATCATTTCTTATTAAAAATGCTCAACGCATTGGGTATTAAAAGGAACATATTTCAACAGTATACAGGCCATATATGACAAACCCACACTCACATATGCAATGGTGAAAAGTTGAAAGCTTTTCCTCTACAATCAGGTGCCCACTCACACCACTCCTATTCAACATTGTACTGCAAATCCTAGTCAGAGCAATCAGGCAGGAAAAAGATGTAGACTGTTGGCAGATGATCTGATCTTATATATAAAAATTCTAAGGACTGTACCAAAAAACTGCTTGGAATACTCAGCAAATTCAATGAAGTTACAGGATATAAAATCAGTTTCAGAAAACAGTTGTGCTTCTATGCAATAACAAAATACCTAAAAAAGAAATATAGAAAATTATCCCATTCACAATAGCATTTGAACAATAAAATACTTACCAAAAAAATCTAACCAAGGAGGAAAAAGACCTCTACCCTGAAAACTCTGACACTAATAAAAGAAATTGAAGACAAAAATAAATTGAAAGGTATCACATGTTCATGAATCAAAAGAATATTTTTAAAAGGTCCATACTATCTGAACGCATCTACTGACGCAGTGAACCTCTATCAAAATTTCAATGGCATTTTTTTTTACAGAAATAGAAAAAATAATCCTAAAACACAACAAGGCAATATAACTCAGAATAGTCAGTTATCATGAAAATAAACAAACAACAGCAACAAAGCTGGAGGCATTATAGTTCCTAATTTCAAAATAGAGTACAAAGCCCTAGTAATCAAAACAGTATGGTACTGACATAAAATCAGGTACATATACCAATAGAACAGAATCAAGAGCTCAGAAATAAACCCATGCATATATTGTCAACTAATATTACCTAAGAATACTCAGTGGGTAAAGAATAGTCTATTCAATAATGGGGTTGGGAAAACTGGATAACGACATGCAAAAAAAATTAAACTAGACCCCTATCTTACACTACTCAACAAAAATGAACTTCAGATGGATTAAAGAGTTATATTTAAGACCTGTCATTGTAAAATTCCAGGGACAATGTATCAGAAAAATCTCCTTGACCTTGGTCTCATCAGTGATTTCCTTGACATATCAGCAAAAGCACAAACAACAAAAGCAACAATATAGTAGTGGGATTAAATCAAAACAAGAAAGTGAAAACTACAGAATGGGAGAAAATATTTACAAATCATGTATCTGATGAGGAGTTAATATCCAAAACGTATCAGGAACACATACAATTCAAAAAGCAGAGAAGCTGAACAGACATTTTTCAAAAAACAAAAACAAAAAACCAAACATACAAATGGCCAACAGGTGTATGAAAAAGTGCTCAACATTACTAATCAATAGAAAAATACAAATCAAAGTCACACTGAGTTATTCTCATGCTTGTTAGAAGGGCTATCATGAAAAAGGCAAGTGATAACAGGTGGTGGTAAGGAAGTGTACTGGTGATGGGGTTGTAAGTTTCAAACTGAGAAGCCATTATGAAAAACAGTTTCATGCTTCTTCCAGAAATTATACTACCCTATGATCCAACAATCCCATTTCAGGGTTATATATCTAAATAAATTAAAATCAAGGTCTCATAGAGGTAACTGCTCTTGTATATTAATTGCCCTACTCACAATACCCAAGATACAAGAACAACATAAGTGTCCATTAACAGATAAATGCATAAAAACAATGTAATACACACACACACAATGGATTATTATATTATAAAAAAGGATATCTTTTTATCTGCAACAAATTGGATGCACCTTGAGGGCATTATGCTAAGTGAAATAAGCCAGACAGAAGAAAACCAGTACTATATGATAACACTCACAGTGGGTGGAATCTGAAGACAAACTCGGGGAAAAGAGAGTACAGTGGTGGTTACCAGTTGATTGGTATGGGAGATAGGTAAATGTTGGTCAAAGGGAACAAATTTCAAGTTTTAAGGTTAGGGATCTGATGTAGAACATTGTGATTATAGCTAATAATACTGTTTCATATTCTTAAATTTTGCTAAAGGGTTAGATTTTTAAATATTCTTAACACAATGAAGAAGTGATACCTATGTGTCAGGATGCAGGTGGTGGCTAATACAACTGTGTAATCTTGCAATTTATACCTGTATGAACGTGATGTACATCTTAACTTACACAATTTTATGTGTCAATTATATCTCAGTAAAGCTGGAAAACAGCTTTTTCCTTATGATTACTTATCGGAGTTTTAGGATTTCAGGTCTTACATTTAAATCTTTAATCCATTTGCAGTTAATTTTTATGAATGGTTTAAGATAGATAGGGGTCTAGTTTCATTCTTTTGCATATGAATATCTAATTTTCCTAGCATCATATATCGAAGAGACCATATTTTCCTCTAGAGTATTCTTGGCTCCTAAATATTAGTTGATGTATATACATGAGTTTATTTATGGGCTTTCAATTTTCTTCCATTTGTCTGTGTATCTGTTTTCATGCCAGTGCCATCCTGTTTTGATTACTCTAGCTCTATAATATAGTTAAATATCAGGAAGTGTAATGATGCCAGTTTTGTTCTTTCTCAGGATTGTGTTTACTGTTTCGGGTCCTTCATGGCTGCAGACACATTTTAGAATTTTTTTTTTTTAATTTCTTTTAAAAAATGCCATTGGAATCTCAATAGAGATTACTCTGAATCTATAAGTGGCTTGAGGTTGTTTGGACATTTAACTTATCTGATCAATGAATACAGGATATCTTTGCATTTATTTGTTGTTCTTCAGTTTCTTTCATCAGTATCTTTTCATCCTAGAGATTAAATTTATTTAAATGTTAAACTCATGGGTTAAACTTACCTAAGTGTTTTATTATTTTTGATGGTATTATAAATGGGATTGTTTTCTTTTTTAAAAAAAAATATTTATTGATTTGAGAGAAAGAGAGAGCATGCACATGAGTTGGGGAGAGGGAAGAAGCAGATGCCCCACTGAGTGGGGAGTCAATGCAGGGCTCCATCCCCAGACCCTGTGATCATGACCTGAGCTGAAGGGATATGCTTAATGGAATGAGCCACCAGGCCCCCGGGATTGTTTTATTTCTTTATCAGACAATCCATTGCTAGTAAATGGAAATGCTACATAAGTCATATTGAAGTTGCTGTGAAAGAGAGAAATCTAATTGGCGACTATCTTCTATTTTTCCAGTCTGATTATTATTCACCAATTTTACTGTAAAAATTGCATTGAATTTTGAATGCTTGTTTCTAGTGGATATTGACAGTTATTTTGTGTGTAAATTAATTTCCATTCAGAAGAATACACTGGACTAGAAATATTTTCAGAATTGATTTTGAGAAATTAACATCAGAAGTGCGTATTAGCAGTCAAAAGGTAAAGCCAAATAGATACCCTTTCTTTGCTTTCTTCTTTCCCTCCTTCTTTTTGTGTATCTTTCCTCATCTTTTTAGCATACGCCATTTTAGATAACATTTGAAGTCGCGTGCTTACTGATTTAGGTTTCAAATTTTATGCTTCACTTCCTTTCAGCAACAAATACAGGGAGATGGAGGTCAGTCATAAGAACATAACTCATGTTTCTAAGTGAAAAACAAAGATAATTATAACATTAGTCTCCAGATAATTTTCTTTTGTGGAACCTCATGAAGATGAAACTGAGGAATATCACCAACATCTTCCTGAATAACATGTTACGGCCAATACACTAATGGGCTTTGTGTGGATGCACCTTAAAGTGCTCTTGGATAAAGACCACATTTTAAATATTAAACTGCAATTTAGGAAACATGGCCTTGCAGCAGGCCAAGCATATGTTATTTTAGAGACTAACTTGAAAAAGTATAGATCACAGAAGTAGCTAATCCAAAATGGATGAACCATATATTTCAACATTTCCTATAAATAGACTGTGTCTAAACTAAATGTATGGTAAGAACAGACAGGTGCATTCTATGACAAGGCCTAGAGTGCTTATAATTGGACTTAAAATGAGCAAAGTTATGAGGAGTGAACACATTGAGAAGTCGATATACTTTTGTACAAATTAAGGTATAGCCATTATGGAGTCTACTTTAAGTGACAGGATGGATTGTAATGGTGGCATTTACAGTTGGCCAAGAGTCTTAAAAATGGCTCAAGGAACTTATCCCTCTAAGTCACTCTACCCTAGCTATTGTGCTTTTACTATAATGGAAGGTCTACTATTACCATATATTCCAGAAATCGAATAGGAGCTGCCTCCTGTGTCCACTTTGTGTATCTGTCCTTATTTCTCTGAACTATTAAAGTGTGAACAGCTCTAGATTCTCAACCACATTAAGGGAACTAAATTTTTGTTTCTACAAAAGTCAATATCTAATCTTAATCTATGTATTTGTTTCAATCTGGTATTCATTCTATAACCCATTCTTATGCATACATACTGTGGAAATAAACAAAGACCAACCAAATTTCAGGTCTAGGGAAAGGACAACAGTCCAAGATCAGTTGTAAACAAGGGCTTAGTCAAAATCCAGGCATAAATTTCTGGATCTAAAAGCATAAAACAAAGGCACAAGGCAGAATCTCAGCACTGAAAGAGCACAAGAGATAGAAATAGCAATCATCCAGCTGGTCTTATGAAGAGGTATCAGAACATGATGTATGATTGCAAAGCTAAAATCTGAACTTACGGGAATTGGAAATAGAAAAGAACCAAGTGGTAAACATGCCTGAGGCATTTTACTGAGAATACAGAGAGGAATTCTTTTCCTTGGCTCTTGACATTAAATAAGAGATGAGTGGTGAACACATCATACGTATTAATGAAGAGGCTGCACTCCAACTCTATCAGAAAAAAGAAAGAAATCTTCCTGTGAGCAAGCTACACGAGAACTTTTAGGGGATAGGGTGCATAGGTCATATAGAAACATACAGCCAATGGGGTGAATGACTTTAGACTCTCAGTGTTTATAAGCCCTGTAATACAAAGAATCATAGCACTATTTTATTTGACATAAATACTACAATTCAATAATTGTTTTAATTGTTGGTTTTGTTCTTTGGTGGGTGTTCGTTCTTCTCTAAAAGCTACGTACTTTCTGTGGAAGAAAAGACTGCAGAGGCAAAGAGATACAAAGCTCTGAAGAAGCAGCCAAGTATTTTTACTAGCCTTCCTGTCATCTGGGTTTGGAGGATATTATAGAACTTGGATCAGTTGGTTGGAGAGCAGAGTTAACAATGACATCTGGAAGCTGGGAGGAAAGATGTCAGGGAGTGGACAAAGAACTGTGTCTGTGAGCATTTGAAGTACAACAAAGATGTTTAAAAATATGTTCCACTTAATCTGTGAGTTTAACTGCAATCAATCCCATGAAGACAGTTAATTTTCTCCATGTTAGAGCTATTCAGAAAAAAAAATAGGACTGCTTTACTGGCGATAATCTCAGTCCTTTATCTCTGGGCAACCTTTTCATAAAGTCTGAAGGCCCCTTCTGTTCTATTAGATGTCTGCCCTATAAACAGATAAAATCAATTAATGCTTTCAGTGATATATAGTCACAGAAAACCTTTGTATCTATTGCTCCTTTTGCCTAGCTTGAAAGATGAAGTCAAACAGTCAGAACCTTAATGACACTCAAATGTGATTTAAAGTGCTACAGAAGTAGTAAAATTTTATCTCTCGGATAAGGCTCTCTTCCTGTGAAAATCATTTCTCTTTGGTGAAATGTAGTCAACAAAATGGTCAGCACAACTAGTACCTTGATTGGGCTTGCTCTGACACAGTGCAGGAAGTGTTATTAACACATGAAAGAGTAAGAATAGAACCATCCAAATGTCCTACTTTAGAAGTGATTACACTAATGAAAATGATGACATGTGTTGAAGGACAGGAATTTGCCATCATAAGGGCTAGATTTAAATTCTGTTTCTGACACTAGTGATGTTAGTCAAATTGCTTAGACACTTTTCCTTGTCTAGTGAAACGGCAAGGACAACGTAAACACAACTAGTTTTGTTCTGTTTTTTTTTTTTTTTTTTTCCAGGTCTTAACTTTAAAATTATATGGCTTTTACTAAAATTAGACCTTAAAATCCAGAATAACTCCAAAAGAGGGTGATGATGGAGTTGAACATTCAAATGAGGCAAATCAAAAGGTACCACCAGCTTGAGCTCAAACATGTCACAGATTTTTTTCATCACACAACTCTTACAAGAGCAAAAGGGAACACAATAAATGCCTAATCTGAACCAAGAACTTGGTGAGAACTTTTTTTTTTTGTTAACTTTATATAACATTCAAATGAGGGCATTATCAATATCCACTTACCCAGTAGAAGGAAACTGAGGAACAGAGCTTTTAGAAATTTTTCTCAGAAGTCCTGTAAGCATTTAAGAAGAGTATGGGAGTGATACAATTTAGTCTGTTATGTATATTGCAGTAGTATGAACAACTATTGAGTTCCCATGATCTACTGGAAGGCATTGGCCTAGCCTTGGTGATTTCTACCTCCACATTTAAAATTTTATATTTCTATATTTTTACAGTCTTTAAAGTTATTCCCATCAAGATAACTATAACCAAGTTTAGGATGAAGTATTTAATTTTTCAGCAGAATAAATCATGTTGCTCAGCCTCTTGCATATGATGGGCATTTAATAAATATTTATTGCATAATTGGAGGAATAAATACATTAGGATGCTATTACAAACCTCAGCAGTACACTTCATTATTCTTTGCCTATAGTGAAACTAGAATCCAACCCTAGAATTGATCATTTAAGTCTCTGTCTATAGTAATAAACTCTAGAAGACAGAACAATTCTGTAGTCATGTAGGTTATACAGATTATCAATTGAAAATAAAGCAGCAAGCCCACATTTCTATAAAAGGAAGATAAAAAAAATAAATTATCTAGATAATTGTCTCAAAATTATTCTTTACTTTCTTTGTAAAAATGCAGACTAAATGTAGGCCTGACTCACTACTCCTATTTTGGGTTATCCTGTGTGATATTTCTAGATATTATTCTTCCTAAGTAATTTTTACATCCAAAGACTACCTTTTAGTTACTATTATTTAAGAATCTGTTTTCTTATTATAGCAATGCACTGGACAGAAAAATCGACCTGAGTTCACATATTCTTTATAGTGAAAGATTAGTTTTTCATTTGTTTCTAAAGGTTTTCATTATTGTCTAAAGTTTCCAGTAGTGTTTTTGTTTTGTTTTGTTTTTTTTAACTAAATTCTGATGTCAGAGATCAAATATTAGATTAAATAAAAGATTATCACAAAAAGTCTCTATTAATATTTGGTTTGGGTCAAGGCTGAGCTCCCCAATGTGTATTTTATGATATTGCAGATTTAAGTGTTAATTTACTCATATCAATTCAAATAATGTATTCAAATTTCATAGAATTACAGTTTAAGGCTATTACTAAAAGGAAATTCCTCTGCAAATTACAATGTTTAAATATTAGTATTTGTTTTGTTTTGATGATCAGTAGCACAGCATACCAGCAAATGGTGAGAAGAACCCAGCCTCTGCTCCCCTCAAAAAGAGATCAATAATATTTTATCCAGCAAAGTTGTCCTTCATTAATGAAGGCAAGATAATAAACTTCTTTAGCTTTTGGTTGGTAGGAAAGTGTCAGCACTAAACCTGCCTTACAAGAAATGCTGGAAGGAGTTCTTTAAAACCAAAATAAATGGATGCTAATTAGTAATATGGAGATATACAACACACTAGTAAAGTGAGCAGAAGTCAGATTGAAAATACCCTAATATTATAATATAGTGGTGTGTTAACTTTTTAGCATAAATTTTAAAGGACAAAAGTACTAAATATAGCTATAGCTACAATAATTTGTCAAGGGATATGTAATATAAAAGATATGAATTGTGACCTCAAACATATAAAAAACAAAAGTAAAAGGGTAGAATTTTTATATGAAAAGTTAAATTATCATCAGTAAAAAATATACTATTATATTGATATTTTATAGAAGTGTCATAGTAATCACAAAGCAAAAATTCACAAAAGAAAAGAGAAGGGAAGCAAAACATTCCACTACAAAAAAGTATCCATTCACAAAGGCAGGCATCAAGTGCGAAAGAAAGTAAGAAGGGAACTGCAAAACAGCCAGGAAACAATTAGTATGATGGCAACCATAAGCCCTTACCAATCAATAATTATTTTAAGTGTAAATGGATTGAAATCCCTAATCGAAAGACATACAGTGGCTAGGTAAATTTAAAAAAAAGAACCAACTATATGCTGCCTGTAACAGACTCACTTTAGCTTTTAAAGACACATTAGCTGAAAAATAAATAAGAAACGGAAGAAAGATACACCATGAAAGTGGGCACCAAAAGAAAGCATACAGAACATTTCATCCAACATCAGTATAATATACATTCTTTAATATATACCCAGGACAATCTGCTGGATAGGTCATATGACAAGGTAATAAAACAGGTCTTCACAAGTATACTTAAATCATACCACTTATCTTTTCCAACCACAGTGGCATAAAACTAGGAATCAATAACAGGAGGGAACCTGGAAAGTTCAGGTGTGGAAAGATGTGGAAATTAACATACTCCTGAAAACCAGTGATTCAGATAAGGAATCAAAAGGAAATTTTAAAAATATCTTGAAACAAAAATGGAAGCACAACATATTAAAAAAAAGCTGTGAGATGAAGCAAAAGCAATTCTAAGAGGGGCTTTACAGCAGTAAATACTTATATGAAGAAAAAAGGAAGATCTCAAATGAACAGCCTAACGTTATACCTCAAGAAACTAGAAAAAGAAAAATTAAGCCTATAGTTGGTATAAGGAAGGAAATAAAGATCAGAACAGAAATATATGAAAGACTAGAAAAGATCAAGAAAGACCTGGTGTTTTGAAAAGATAGAATTGGCAAACCCTCAGCTGAACTAAAAAAAAAAAAAAGCAAAATATCAAAATCAGAAATGAAAGAGGAGACATTACCACAGAAATACAAAGGACTATAATTAAACAGTAACAATCCCAACAAACTTAGAAAAAATTAAATTTCTAGAAGCATACAATCTACTAACACTGAACCATGAAGAAATAAAGAATCTTAACACACCAGTAATGAATAAAGAGAATGAATCAATTATCATAAACCTCCCAATACAAAAAAAAAAAAAACCAAAAAACAAAAAAAACCCCGGGACCAGATGGGTTTTTCACTGGTGATTTCTGCCAAACCTTTAAAGAATTAATGCCCACCCTTCTCAAAGTCTTGGAGATGACAGAACACCTCCAACCTCATTTTACAAGGCCAACATTATCCCCACACCAAAGCTAAATAAGGACACTACAAGAAAACTACAAACTAATATCCCTAATATAGATGCAAAAATACAAGAAAAAATTACAAATTCAACAGTACATTAAAAAAATAATGCACTGTGATCAAGTGGGATATATCCCTGAGATGCAAGGATGTTTCAATCATATGCAAGTCAATGTGATGCACCACATTGATAGAATGAAAAGTAAAAGTTTTATGATCATATCAAAAGACCCAAAAAAGGCATTTGACAAAATACAACAGCCTTTTATGAAAAAAACACTCAACACATTGGGTATAGAGAGAACATACTCCAACACAGTAAAGGCCATACAGAACAAACCCACAGCCAGTATTATATTCAACAGTGAAAGGTTAAAAGCTTTTCCTCTAAGATCTGGAAAAGACAAGGGTACCCACTCTCACCATGTCTATTTAATACAGTACTAGAAGTCTAAGCTCAAACCATCAGGCAAGAAAAAGAAATAAAAAGAATCCAAATAGAAAGGGAAGAGTAAAATTGTCTTTATTTGCAGATATGATCTTATATATAGAATACCCTCAAGACTCCACCAAAAGAAAAAAAATGCCAAAATAAGCTAAATTCAGTAAAGTTGCAGGACACAAAATCAACAGAATTTAGTTGCATTCCTATACACTAACAACAAAGCATCTGAAAAAGAAAGAAAACTGTCATTTACAACAGCATCAAAAACAGTAAGGTACTTAGAAATAAATTTAACCAAGGAAATGAAAGTCTCTACAATTAAGACTACAAGAATCATGAAACAAATTGAAGAGACACTGGAGGGAAAGATACCCTGTTTTCATTGGATGAAAGGAATATTGTTAAAATGTCCTTACTACCCCAAACATCTATAGATTCAATGCAATCCTTTTTAAAATTCCAGTAGCATTTTTCACAGAAATATATAAAAAAAAATCTAAAATTTATGTGGAAACACAAAATGCCCCAAATGCCCAAAGCAACCCTAAGAAAGAAGAACAGAGTCAGAGGCATCACATTTATTGTTTTCAAACTATACTACAAACCTATAGTAATGAACACAGTATGGTTCTGGCATAAAAATATACACATAGACCAATGGAACAGAACTGAGAGCCCAAGAATAAACTCAACATATATGGTCAATTAATATTTGACAAGGGAGCCACGAATTCTCAATGGGTAAAGGATAGTCTGCTCAGTAATGGTTGGGAAAAGTGGATAGCCATATGCAGAAGAATGAAATTGGACCCTTACACATGAAAATAAATTCAAAGTGGATTAAAGGCTTTAATATAAAAACTGAAAACCTAAAACTCCTAGGAGAAAATAACCTTGACGTTGGGCTTGACCGTAATTTTTTCTATATAACACCTAAAGCACAAACAACAAAAGCAAAAAACAAACAACCAGGGCTACATCAAAATAAAAGGGTTCTACACAGGAAAAAAAGCCACCAACAAAATGAAAAAGCAGCCTATTTAATGGGAGAAAATATTTGCAAATCATATCTGATAAGTTAATATCTAAAATATATAAACAGCTCATGTAACTCAATAGCAAAAAACAAAAGATCCAATTAAAAATAGGCAAAGAACCTAAACAGATATTTTTTCAAAGACATACAAATGGCAACAAGTATATGAAAATGTGCTCAATATAAATAATCATCAGGGAAAAGAAAATCAAAACCACAGTGGGATATCACCTCACCATGTTAGAATGACTATCATGGCAAACAGAAAAGGTACCTGTTGATGAGAATGTGGAGAAAAAGGAACCCTTGTGCACTGTTGGTGGGAAAGTAAATTGGTTTAGCCATTATGGAAAACAGTATTGAGGTTCCTTAAGAAATTAAAAATAGAACTACCATACATATGATCTAGCAACATTACCTCTGTCATTGTATCAAAAGTTAATGGAGTCATTGTCTCAGAGAGGTAACTATACTTCTATGTTCATTGCACTATTATTATTCAGTAGGGAAGGAGTGGTGGTTACTAGAGGCTGGATGATGGGGGGTGGAGACAAGGGAGATGTTGGTCAGAGAGTACAAACTCACAGTTATAAAATGAGTAAATTATGGGATTTAATGTAAAGCATGGTGACAATAGTTCATAATGCTTGAAAATTGCTGAGAGGTCTTAAATGTCATCACACACACACACACACACACACACACAAACACAGGAATTATGTAACATGATGAACATGTTAGCTAATACTATAGTAAGAGTCATTTTGCAATATATGTGTATCAAATCAACACATATATCTTAAACTTATGCTCTATTGTATATCAATTATATCTCAATTACATTTTTTTAAAAAAGAGAAAAACCTTGAAAAAGAAAATAAATACATGGGATGCCTGGGTGGCTCAGTCAGTTAAGCATCTGCCTTTGGCTCAGGTCATGATCCCAGGGTTCTAGAATCCAGTCCCCATCAGGCTCCCTGCTCAGAGGGGAGCCTGCTTCTCCCTCTGCCTGCAGCTCCCCCTTCTCTTGCTCTCTCCCCCCACTCTATAAATAAATAAATCTTAAAGAAAATAAAATAAATACACATAGCATGCTGTATGTGATATGCCCTTGAGTTTCTAAAATGGAAGACTTTTATTTCCTTTGAGAATCCCATATTATATTTGGGCCAACAGAGTAGTAAATAGAACTTTTATTTATTTATTTATTTTTAGTAAATGGAACTTTTTAATAACTAATTGAAGTGTGGGCACTATATCGAAACACAAACAGGGATCTTGGACCTCTTTGTTAGTGTGCACATTACTTGCATGTGATTTGGGCATAAAATAGTAGATGATTTCACTGCTGTTACCTTTGTAAATTTCTTAAGTGGACTTAAAGTTAAATCATCAAAGGGAAGTAAATTTCCCTTTTTGGCTCCAAATAGCTAATGCAGAAGAATGGAAACAAGAATTTTTCTCCTCTTGCAAAGACTTAATGTTATAATTTTCTTCAGTGTCTACATTAATGTAGCAATGATAATTATGGATTTAGTTAGTGGGTGGTCATTGCTGGGAAATGAACAAGTCACAGGGGATGAATAAAGCAAGATAGTTTAGAAATCTTTACCATGCAAGGTATATCTTATCCATATTTAAAATTCACTTAAAATAGTTTGTGGGTCCTTTTGCTATGGTATCTGTGTATAGACAGCAACCTATTCCAGTCTTTAAGCTCTGCATGTCTGACCTATTTTATCAGGCAGGCTAGGAAGAAAGGAGAAGTTAGTTTGGAAAGATTTTCTAGTTAGCTTACATTTGAAAGTCATGTGCCTTATGCAAGTTTGGGAAAACCTCATCTAGCTTGAATGTTCCAGGAAATAAATATTCAGCTTAATATGATTATCTGGAAAATAATATACATTAGTTAGCTAAGTTATAAAAAAAATCTTTAAAAATAACTGCAGAAAATATTTCTAAAATAAAATAGTCACCAGTATTTGAAAGGCATTTTCATATTCTCTGAATAACTCTGTATGTTGACTTTCTTAAGAAGCATCATTCACCCTATTAAGTCCATTGTAAAGAAAGACTTCTTCAGACAGTTTAATAGGCAAGAGTGAATGAACAACAACTTCACATTACTCTCAAAGAATGCCTAACATACCTTATATTGCCTCTAGTTCGAGTTTTGCATAATTGTCTTTTTCTCTTGAAAGTGAAGGAATATTTTTAATATAAATTTTATAATCAAACAAATTTTATACAATATATGTTTCTATATTTTAATTATTCTGTATTAAAGAAAACATGTTCATAGCTTTCCATAATTTCTTTGGTCAAATCTTATTTTTTGCTGGTCTGTTTTATTTAAATATTAGATCTGGAGTTAATCCTAAATATGACATTCTAAAGAACTTCAGTTTTTAGATGGGGGCTAGAAATCAGGCAATACATCACCTGAGTGTAAAGTCAATATATTTTTCGTGAAGCTTTGTTGCATCTACTACTTTATACAGAATAACCTACTAAGAATATTTGAAGCAAGAAATAAACATCATCTTAAAGTAAATTTCATCGTTTATGTATACAGCATGAAATTAGAAAAATATAAAGACATACATATACAACTAGAGAGACTGACATACAGACAACCTGTTGGTTCCATTTTTAATGGAAATCTTGAAATCCTGATAATAATCCTAGTAATACTAAGAAAATTTGAGGCATATTTTTCTTCTCTTTTGGGAGAACACTAATGGTATCCTATAGTGGGATAGTATTTAGTGGATAAATTCCTAGAAATATACAATCTTTCAAAACTGAATCAGGAAGAAATAGAAAATTTGAACAGACTAATTATTAGTGATGAAATTGAATTGGTAATCAGAAAACTACCAAAAAATAAAGTCCAAGACCAGCTGGATTTACAGATGAATTCTACCAAACAGTTAAACAAGAGTTAATGTTTATTCTCTTCAAACTAATCCAAAAAATAGGAGAGGAAAGAAAGCTTCCAAATATCTTTTATGAGGCCAGCATTACCCTGGTAGCAAAATCTCCACAAAGATCATACAAAATATAGATTAGATAGATAGATAGATAGATAGATAGATAGATATAGATATGCCAATACCCTGATAAACCCAGATGCAAGAATTCTCAACAAAATATTAGCAAACCACATACAACAATACATTAAAAGGCTCACTCACACTGATCAAGTGGGATTTATTCTGGGGATGCAAATAATGTTTAGCCTTTTATAAACCAATCAATATGATACACCACATTAACAAAACAAGGAATACAAATACAGTTTAAAAAAATAAACAATATTGAACATTTTGCTCAGGATATTAATTTTTAAAAATACAAATCCTTGTAGTTTACTGGCAAAGATTTCAAAGGAGTTTAATAACTAATTTTCAGCCTTCTGTGATATATTTACATGTCCAAATGTATAGAAAAGAGATCAAACTATAATTTAATAAATATGCTGGAAAGGTCTTTTAAAAATTTTGATATTGGGGCTTAAAATAGAATTATAAATGATTTTAAAAACATTCTTCATCCATCTAGGGACAGGCAAAGGGGCACAAGTGCTATGGGAAAAAATAAAACAAGTTCTAATATAAAAGGGTATAGATTACAGTCATAATTGATACTATTAATGATTTTTATATGAAAGTTCATTTGTTTATAGAGTTTGGACTTTAACATTTTTATTCTAAGCTTCTGACTCATGCAAAAAAAAACCTACAAAATATAAAATATAGGGAAAGAAATAGCATTACTGAAAAGATATGTAATTATCAATTTAAAAATTCTAAAAGGACTAATTAAAAATTAGTGTAATGAATAAAATGTGAGCTGTGTTATCTGCAAAAATTCAATGTGCAAAGTAAAACTTTAAAAATTACATTCTCCAAAATCCAAATGTTAACTAGAAATAAGTATCAATGAATGTATTACAACTACATGATGGGAAGTATAAAATCACTAAAAAAAAAAAAAAGAAAGAAAGAAAGAAAGAAAGAAAAAAAAAAACCAAGAAATTGATTCTTTAAAATGTTACCGTGAGCAAATGTTGCCAGCCCATTCCATTTAAATGATGTCCAAAAATAGGCAAAAATAATTGATAGTGATAAAAACAGAAAGGAGTTACTTCTTGGTGGGTTTGGGGGGGTCACATCAAATTGACTGGAATTAAACTAGAGGAATATTTCTGGGTAATGGATACGCTCTGTATTTTGATGAATGGTGGTTGCGGGGTTCAACTGTCAGAACACATCAAGCTGAACACTGAAGTGTTATGTACTTTATTATATATAAATTATTTCTCAAAAAATAAGGTTAATAAGTAAAAAGTTCTCCAAAGATGTCTTTCATGGCAACATTTGGAAAAGATGAACACTATCTGTTTGGCATATCGAGTGAGGGGGAGCAGTGGAAGCCATGTGCCTGAGTAAGGAAGAATATTTTATCACTGATACTGTTTAAAATGATTGTTGTATGGTAATTTAAAAAAAAAAGGACAGGGGCGCCTGGGTGGCACAGTCGTTAAGCGTCTGCCTTCGGCTCAGGGCGTGATCCCGGCATTCCGGGATGGAGCCCCACATCAGGCTCCTCCACTGGGAGCCTGCTTCTTCCTCTCCCACTCCCCCTGCTTGTGTTCCCTCTCTCGCTGGCTGTCTCTCTCTGTCTAATAAATAAATAAATCTTTAAAAAAAAAAGGACAAACTTATTACAAGTTAATTCTATTATTGTATCTATATATTGCATCCACTTATTTATTCTACTTGGGTTAAAGCATAATAGATTGGAACTTCCCAACTTTCTTATGCAGAAGGCCCAAGCTGGAGTAAAATGATTGGAAAACATTTTAGAAAAAAATTAGAGAGCTTGAAGAAATGCTATATCAGAAAAACAAAAAATAGTGAAAGGAGAAAGAGCAGGAGCTAAATGAGTAAGTCAAAAAGTACAAAAATCAGAAGAGAAATTAAAAAAAAAAACCTAATAGACTCTATAAAACCCAACTGATGTTTATGAGGAAAGTAATGAAGTTCCACTATTGATTAACTGGCAGAAACACTGCCAATCTGGAGAAGTAATTAAATCAAGAAAATAAAGAGATAGAAATGCTTGGAACACCAACTACCATAAATACCAGTTATACTCCAGGAGGATGCATTTATCAAACATTCCTACAAAGTTTCCTTCATATCAAAACCTATTTTAAAGCCAATGGAATTGGGTGAAATTTTCTCCTCCCTATCAAAATGTGTCAGCATTAACTATAGCTCTCAATATTGGTCTTAATTTCTGGCTGCTTTAAGTAAAGATGCAAATAGCATTTGTAGAAGTACAGAGCTGCTCCAGCTACTTAGATAACTTTCTGGAATTCCTTTCTCCTCATGTGTACTTAACAAGTCCCTTCCATCTGTGGTTTCCTAACTGTATTCTCCCTTCTTTGCAACTTGAAAAGACCTTAGACAAATCTAACTGCTAGATTTCAGATTGTAGGAATTGACACAGTAATGAAACACAGCTGGAGAAAGTTCAGGAATATCCTTTCCTTCTGTCCCAGGTTTATATCCATTTCCCTAAATCAAAGAAAATTCAGACCAGTCCACAGAACTTTTCTACAAACAAATCTTTGGGGGACCTTCTTTTCCTAGCACCTACTCTTGCCCTCTTATGTATTTTTAATCAGAACATAAGTAATTTGTTGAGATGGGATCTCTTTTAGTGCTCTTTTGCTTATCCTTACCTCAAGCTTTATACCCCAACCAAAAGGAAAAAAATAATCATAAAAAAAATTTGTGGAAAACAGGGGAACAGAGGCTAACAGCCCAGATTCACTGTTCTCCTCAAAAGAAATAAAGCAATTGAGTTTTCAAAAGGGAAAATAAAAGGCCCTAAGAATTCTGAACCTCAGTGTGTATTGCTATCCTTTTTATAAGAACAGCAGAATACAGAGGCCCTAGAACAGGAAAAAAAAAAAAAATAAAGACTTACTCCAAATGTTTATGTGTTTTTGATTTTCCTAAATACAAAAAAAAAAAAAAAAAAAAAAAAAATTACAGAATAGCTCCATCATCTGATTCTAACAGATCTCATTTTCTCCTGCTATTAAATACTGAGTGATTATGAAAAATATTGTATTAGGCACTTGTGATTGCAATTAAGATCTCCTTGCATAAACCAAGATAGTCTCCCCATCTCAAGATCCTTAACTTAATCCCATCTTTTACCAGATAAAGTTATATTCACAGGTTCCAGGGATTAGGACATGAATATCTTTTGGGGAAGACATTATTCAGCCTACCCACAACCACATTTTGGAAAGTGAACTGTGATTTTAAAAAAAACAAATAGTAGTAATAGAGACAAATATATTCAAGTACAATGAATAATATTTTAGCCAACAATATTGAACTACTCAAATACTTAAAAAAAATAGTATGTCTTGTTTGTACTTTAATGAATTACTATAAGGAGTAAAAGTGATTAAAAGTCCCCCTCCTTTGTTTAATGATAAATGTAGGATTTTTGGTTAATTAATAGCATCACATATATAATCTTAATTCTGAAAACAAGCCTCATTAATTGCAAATTGAGAATTAGAAGTACATTAGGGAAAATGTTAAATATAATTTTGTTTTAATGATTCTACCTATTTATAAATAAAATTTCATCAATTCAGTCATTACCTGAAGATATAGCAACACATTTCTTAATTGAGGACCATAAGATAAAAAATACTCAGTATGGATTAGGCTGAAAAGATAATAAAACTTCAAATCAGAATTGGAACATCAGAACTAAATATTGTAATTAGAATGAATCCATATGAGAAAGATTTTTAAGTAGCCAGTAGGCTGTAATTTACCCCTTAGGAAATGCTTTGCTCCTTTTTCTTAATCTTAGATTTCTATAAAGTACACGAGTCAGAAATGTTACAGAGTTTTAGAATATAATGTGGGTTTTTATAAAGAAACTTAGTGAGTTTTAAGATACATCACATTTTATACACTTGTTACAATCATCATTTTCCATGTCTAGTGAGTGCTAAGGGAAGGTAATAGATGAAGATTAGGCCTGCCTATGTAATCACCATATTTTATAGTTAAATGACAAAGGGAATGCTGCAAAAATTAGGTGATTTGTATATCTCTTGTTCAAAACTAAAAACTCAATTTGTCAGTAAAATTTTTCTTATTATGTATTGAGAATTGGATAAAATTCCTAAGTTTAGGGGCACCTGGGTGACTCAGTCATTTAAGCTTCAACTCTTGGTTTCAACTCAGGTTATGATCTCATGGGTTGAGAGATTGAGAGCCCTGTGTCTACCCCCCACCCCACCCCCAGCCTGCTCAGTGGGGAGTCTACTTGAGATTCTCTCCCTTTGCCCCCTCCCTACTCGTATGTGCTCTCTCTCTCACAAATAAATCTTTAAAAAAATTTATAAGCTTAGACCCTTATAAGGTTGAGATCCAGAACTAGTCTTTTATTTTTTTTTTACTTTTAAAAACCATATATTAAGCAGTTTTATTTTAAAATTAGGTATAAAGAGTCTGTCTAGTAGCAGCTTTTCACTGTTAAAGGTTCACCTAATGGCAATTAAATTATTTTAAATACAGGTTAAGAGTTTTTAAAGATAAAAACATGTCAATTAACTGTTACCACAAGTTAGAATACAGTTAACTTAATATGTATTCATATTATCCAAGTTGAAGTGATCACATTTATTTTAAAGATAGAAGATGAACAGCTTCTATATCCAAAAGCTAGACATTTTATCTTTTCTTTTAATTCAACAAATATTTATTGATTGCTGCTGGGGATATAAAGCTGTACATGACCACCTGCCTTCAAAAAGTTGATAGAATACAAAGAAGGTAAAAGCAAAACATAGATGAGTACCTGCAATACAAAGTAATAGTGATGACTTAAAAGGGACACAATTCTGTAAGAGTTAGATGAAGGTAAGAATTGTGTTGGTCAGGGAAGAGCAAAAGTTGATAGAATTGTTGGCTGTATCTCCTTTGTAATTACTTTAAGTGGTTTTGGAAACTCTTCTCCTGTGTAGCTCCCCACTTGCTAGTGTTTTGCTCCACAAATTCTAGTTACCTTAGCCATTCTGTCTTTTCACTTCAGTAAGACTACCATGTTTGCTTGATTTACTCTTCCTTTAACCAGACTGAAAGGTGGGTGATCATAGGTCTCACTCCAACTGTAACCTATAGTTGTTGAGGACATAAAATGGGTAACTTAATGAAGCTTGTTGCTTCGGCTAGTGAGATTCCAGCTAGAGATCTGGAGCTTCTATTAACTGCCTAGGATACAGTATGAGACAAGATAAATGAATTAAAGAAGAAATTACACCTGAGTGGCTCAGTCAGTTGAGCATCTGTCTTCAGCTCAGGTCATGATCTCAGGGTCCTGGGATCAAGGCCCATGTCAGGCTGCCTACTCAGCAGGAAGCCTGTTTCTCCCTCTGCCTGCCACTCCCCCTGCTTGTGCACTCTCCCTCTCTCTCGGTCTCCCTGACAGATGAATAAAATCTTGAAGAAAAAAAAAAAAAAGAAAGAAAAAAAAAAAGAAATAGAATAATCTTTAAGAAAACTCTAGAGAAAATATAAGGATTAAGAGTAGAGTGTGGTAAAAGGGGTTAGAAATGGAAGAAATAATGAGGTGAAATGGGGTAAAGGGCAATCAGGTTGTAATATTAATTAGAGTAGTTAAGGAAAACCTATCTGAGAAGGTCAGAACCAGGAAAAGCTTGAAGATGGTAGAGAGGGCATCAAGCACCTATGTGGGGAAAAGTAGTAGCTGCAGGCAGAAGACTGGACCAATGTCACCAGGGGAAGCATGGGCCCACAATGTTAGAGGAACGTCAAGAGTCAGGTGAACAATGCATAAAGTAGAAGAAGGGGAGGTCTATAGATAGGGCAGGCTATGTACTTCCTTCTGGGCTATGAAAATATTCTGGCTTTACTGTGAATGAAATGAAGAGCCATTCAATGTAGTGTTCTTTTTTTTTTTTTTTTTTAAAGATTTTATTTATTTATGTGACAGAGAGACAGCCAGCGAGAGAGGGAACACAGCAGGGGGAGTGGGAGAGGAAGAAGCAGGCTCCCAGCGGAGGAGCACGATGTGGGACTCGATCCGGGTACGCCGGGATCACGCCCTGAGCCGAAGGCAGACGCTTTAACGACTGCGCTACCCAGGCGCCCCTCAATGTAGTGTTCTGATCAGATTTGAGTGACATATGCTAAATTGCGTTTTAAAGTATTCATTCTGGTTGCCTCATGTATGGAGTAGACAGCAGAATTCAAAGTAAATAGGGGGCCAAGGTTAAAAACAAGGAGCCATCTAGAAGGCTATTGCAAACATTTAGAAGATGGTAGATCCAAACTGGTGATAGGATTACAGGTAGTGAAAATTCAGCTTACGAATATATTTTTAAAGTAAGGTAACCATAATTTATTAAAGGTGTGGATGAGGAGTAGGAGAGGAAGAAAAGAATCAAGAATGACTACAGGTATTATAACCTGACAACTAGAATAATAGGATAGTCTTTAGCTGAGTTGGAGAACACTGTGGATGGAGCATATTTGGGTTGGGTGGGAAAAGGAAATAGGAGCTCAGATTAGGAAATGTTAAGTTTGAGATTACTAATAGAATTTCAAGCGGGGTTTAGTATATGGCAATCTATAACAGTGACAATCTATTGAATCATTTAGCCACTAAAGTACACTGTGCTTTTGTTTAGGGACCAGGACATGTTTGTATTTCATTTTCCATGGTACCTAGCACAGAGTAGAATATATTAGTATATCCAATGTTTCTCAACCTAATTATTCAATGTTATTTCTAGAGTATTCTAGTAAATGACTGTAGTTTTACAAAAGGTACAATAATTTTTTAAGTACCTATAAGATGCAATGTTAAAAAAATAAAGACAAAACAGTCTTAAAGCATAAGATATACAAGAAGATATACAGCAGGAGGTTTCTATTAGTGAATGTGCTCTACTTGGCTGCGTGGGCTTTGTTTTACTGAATCAGGACAAATCTATATAATAGTACTAAAACACACATCTTTGGGAGGTTTCTATTTTGTAAAGCATCTTGTCCATCCTTTGTTGTTTTAAATACAGCTCTGTAACCATGCCACAGAAGTTTTCTTTTGGAACACACAGAAATCTACAGAAAATATATCACTGAAGCACATTTCATGTGAAGGCCAAGGAAGTAGATAAAGCATAATTCTATGTAAATTCCTTTAGCACTTTTGTTTCTTTTCATGGCCCATACTAAGGACACTGCAATCCTGAATGGTAAAGGAGTATCCATACCACTTATGAACAAGGAATTAGGATCGTAGTGTGGGGTGAAAATTAACATTTTAAAATAGGAGTCTTAACATGTGTATCAAAATCCTCCCTTTTCTTACTAGGATTTTTGTCTAACATAGAAATTCATTCACAATATATTATACTCTTCCAATTAAACTGTCTCTTGGCCATTTTAAATGTCCTGAGGCAAAAATACAACTCTTTCTTTTAAAATCCATTTAATCCATTAGTGTGTTTATTAAAAATATTATTTTGTCACAATCAGTAATAAAACTATAATTTTCCTTAATAATGTAGTTTTTAAATCAAATCAATTACCTATTACGCTGCCTTATCAGATAATTGCATATCTGTTTCTGTAGGCAGATTATGTACATCAAAGTGGCTGTCAGAGTCATTTGGAAGGTGGTGTTGGTGGAGGAGGACCCTAGGCAGCTCACTTCATTCCATGAATACAGCTAAGTAACTATAAATACCCCGGAAATTGACCTGAACACTGGCAGAACATGCTCCACAACTGAATGTAGAGAAAAGGCCATATTGAAGAAAGTAGAAAGTGTGGAGATATGATTTCAAAGATAAATCATGGCTGCTGTGGTGGGGAGGGAACTGTGGTCATGGAGAAGGGCAAGAGACAGACTAGCACACATGGGAGCCCACATGGGTGATGATGAACCCCATGACCATTGGCTTGGAAAGTGATAGGGGTGAAGTTTCCTGAGTTCTTGCAACCAGCTGGGCTTAACCTGCAGTTCTAAAGGTCAGCGGGCTTGGCTCAGTTATAGCCCAAATTGCATTGAGGCTGCTCTTGGAGAGAAGGCAGGGCAAACAGCCTGTGGACATACAGTGTGGAAATAGTGATCTGAAGGATACCTGGGGTACACAGTGGGGAGGTTATTTGCTCATTTCTGAGCATGTTCCAGAGGCATCATTCACAGAGACACCCTCTGGGAAAAAAGAAACTTGTAGGCACCATTTCCCTCCCCTGCCTTTCAGCATAAGGACAGAGCCACCTGCCAGAAACAGCACAGCCCCTATACTTACTACCTAACTTGCTTATACCAAGACTTGCACCCCCAAAGCTCCAATGGATTTGCCCTTCCCAGTAACCCCTGCCTCAGTCCCAGCAGGGAAGGCCCATTCCCCAGAAGACCAACAGAAACTCCTGCCCACAGCCCATCTCCTGACCTGGAAGTTTTGCAGGGCCTCAGTTCCAGTGGCAGTGGCTATAGATCTCATTTCATTAGCATACCAGAGCACACCTAGTTAAAGCTCGCCACATTCAAATCAGGTACCAAACACTGACCATAACAGAGAGCCTTTGCAGACCACTGCCCTCAAGGATAAAATGGCCAGGAAGCAACAGCAGAGCCCATGAATCACACATCAGGAACACTCCCTGAAGTGACAGGACCTGGGGAATAGGGGACATTACACAGCAGGGGATTACAGGATCTCTTCTTCTTAAGGACATTGCCCTCGAGAATAGGAGACATAGCTGACTTTTCTAACACAGAGGAACAGGTACAGAGATAGACAAAGTGATAAGACGAATGAAATGAAATAATAGGACAAAGCTGCAGCCAGAGATCTAAGTGAAACAGGTAATAGTAATAGGCCTGATGGAGTATTTAAAGCAATGATCGTAAGGATAGTCACTGGACTTGAGAAAAGAATGGAAGACATCAGTGAGAGCCTTAACACAGGATAAAAAAGAACCAATCAGAGATGAAGAGTGCAGTAAACAAGATTAGAAACATGCTTGATGCAATTAACAGCAGGCTAGAAGAAGCAGAGAATTAATGACCTAGAAGCCAGAGTAATGGAAGGTAATGAAGATGAACAAGAAAAAAGAATTATGGAAAATGAGAATAGACTTAGGGAACTCAGTAACTCCATCAAACATAACATTTGCATTGTAGGAGTCCCAGAAGAAGAGATAGAAATGGGGGCAAAACATTTATTTCAAGAGATAATAGCTGAAAACATCTCTAATCTGGGGAAGGAAACATTTATCCAGATCCAGGAGGCACAGAGAACCCCCAACAAAATCAACAAAAGCAGATCCACACCAGGACATATTGTAATTAAAATGGCAAAATACAGTGATAAAAAAAAAATGGCAAAATACAGTGATAAAAAAAAATATTTTAAAAGCAGCAAGACAAAAGAAGGCAGTTATATGCAAGTGAAACCCCATAAGGCTATCAGGGGATTTTTCAGCAGAAACATTTCGAGGTAGTGGCATAATATATTCAAAGTGCCGAATGGGAAAAATCTGTAGCTAAGAATATTCTATCCAGCAAGGCTATCATTCGGAATAGAAAGATGGTTTCACAGAGAAAGAAAAACTAGGGGAGTTCATGAGCACTAAACCAGCCCTGTAAGAAATATTAAAGGGGACTCTTTTAGTGGAAAGAAAGACCAAAAGTGACAGTATGAATGTAGGAAACACGAAAGCAGTAAAAATGATTATTTTTGTAAAATATCAGTCAAGAAACACACAAAATAAAAGGTTATAAAACAGGACACCATATACCCAAAATGAGGGGAGGAGAGAATACAAGAATGGGTTCAAACGTAAATGACCATCAATTTAATGTACACTGCTATAAGCAGAAGAGGTTATATACAAACCTCATGGCACTCACAAATCAAAAATTAGTTATTAATGTGCAAAGAATGAAGAGAAAGAAATTGAAATATATCAATAATATAAACCAGTAAACCATGAAAGAGAGACGGACAAGAAAGGATGAGAAAATCTTCAGAAATAACCACAAAATGGCAATAAAATGGGCAATAAATTTATATCAATAATTTCTTTGAATGCAAATGGACTAAGCAGTCCAATCAAAAGACATAGGTGAATGAGTGGATTAAAAAAAAAATAACCACAGGCAATAAAATGGCAATAAATTTATATCAATAATTTCTTTGAATGCAAATGGACTAAGCAGTCCAATCAAAAGACACAGGTGACTGAGTGGATTAAAAAAAAAAAAAAAAAAGACCCATCTATATGCTGCCTACAGGAGACTCATGTTAGACCTAAAGACAACTGCTGATTGAAAGTGAGGGGATGGAAAAACATTTATCATGCAAATGGGTATCAAAAGAAAGAGTAGCAATACTTATATTAGACAAAATAGAATTTAAACAAAGGCTGTAATAAGAGAAAAAGAAGGACACTATATAATCATAAAGGGGACAATCCAACAAGAAGATATGATGATTGTAAATATGCACCCAACATGAAGCACCCAAATACATAAAACAGTTAATAACCAACTTAAAGGAACTAATATATAGTAATACAGCAATCGTGGGGGACTTTAACACCCCATTTCCATCAATGGACGGATTATCTAAACAGAAAGTCAACAAGAAATCGGTGCTTTTGAATGACACACTGGACAAGATGGATTTAACAGGTATGTTTAGAACACTCCATCCTAAAAGAGCAGAATACACATTCTGGAGCTTTCTCTAGAATAGATCACGTATTAGGCCACAAAACAAGCCTCAACAAATTCAAGATCAAAGGTATACCATGTACCTTTTCTGACCACAGTGCTGTGAAATAGAAGTCAACTACAAAAAAAGAAAAGACCACAAATTCATGGAGGATAAGTGACATGCTACTAAACAATGAATGGGTCCACCAAGAAATAAAGGAAGAGATTTAAAAATTCATGGAAACAAATGAAAATGAAAACAAAATGGCTCAAAAATTTGGGCTGCAGCAAAAGTGGTTCTATGAGGGAAATTTATAGCAATACAGGCTTACCTCAAGAAGCAAGAAAATTTTCAAATAAACAACCTATCCTTACACCTAAAGGAGTTAGAAAAGGAACAACCAACAAAACCTAAAACCAGCAGAAGGAAGGAAATAATCAAGATTAGAACAGAAGTTAATGATATAGAAACTAAATATATATATATATATATATATATAATTTATATATGATATATATGTATTTTATTTATATATGATATATATTTTTTTATTTATATATGATATATATATATATATCTCCATATCCCACATGGGATATATATAAATATATATATAAATAAGTAACTACTATTCAGCCATAAACAATGAAATGTTGCCATTTGCAATACATGGATGGAGCTAGAGAATATAATGCTAAGTGAAATAAGTCAGAGAAAGACAAATATTTCACTGATATGTGGAATTTAGGAAACAAATGAGCATGAAGCTAGAGTGTATTATGCTAAGTGAAATAAGTCAGTTAGAGAAAAGCAAATACTATATGATTACACTCATACGTGGAACTTAGGAAACAAAACAGATGAACATACAGGAAGGGGAAAAAGAGAGAGGAGCAAACCATAAAAGATTCTTAATCATAGAGAACAAACTGAGGGTTGATGGAAGGAGGTGAGTGGGGGATTGGCTAAATGGGGGATGGGTATTAAGGAGGGCACTTGTGAGCACTGGGTGTTATTATGTAAGTGATGAATCACTAAATTCTATTCCTGAAACCAGTATTACAATATATGTTAACTAACTAGAAGTTAAATAAAAATTTGGAGGAAAAAAAAAGAGCAACGGAGAATAAAGAGTGAGAGAGACAAACCAAAAAACAGACTCTTAACTATGGAGAACAAACTGATGTTTACCAGAAAGGAGGTGGGGGCATGGGTTAAATAGGTGATGGTGATTAAGGAGGTCACTTGTGATGAGTACCAGGTGTTGTTACATAAATGTTGAATCACTGTATTGTATACCTGAACTTAATGTTACACTGTATGTTAACTAATTGGAACTTAAATAAAAACTTTAAAAAAATGACTATTGGAATTACATGCTTAAGCCCTTCTATTTAATAGCTCTGTTCTATACATCTTATATCACAGGAACCAACCTGAGCAGTATCCTCTATGGTTGTACATTAGAAGATAAGTCCTGTGGAGTGTCTGGGTGGCTCAGGTGGTTGAGCCTCTGACTCTTGATTTTGGCTCAGGTCATGATATCCGATCCTGGGATTGAGCCCTGTGTTGGGCTCCATGCTCAGCTAGGGGTCTGGTTGTCTGCTTGTTCCTCTCCCTCTGCTATTCCCCCTGCTCATGCTCTCTAAAATAAGTAAATAAAATCTTTAAAAAAAAAAAAAAAGAAGTTATGTCCTGTAATTGCCTGTGTTTGCTATTAAATGAGACATCAATTTGCTATTTATTCTGAATTTAGAATGATACTTTGTTAACTTATGGGATCACTTTAAATATAAAATATTGGAAAAAGATATTTTGGGGAAATTGGACCATATTAACAAAATATTTTCCTAGGTTACATTGTTTTATCAAAAATAAGTGTAAAAATCCATATGTAGCAATTAGAAAGTTACGATTTTGGAATTTCAAAATAAGTGAAAAGAAAAGCAAGGTAAAAAACATGAAGTGGAGATTTCTCACTTAAGAAGATATACAGACGGCAAATAAGCATGTGAAAAGTTGCATGAAATCATAGGTCATTAAAGAATTGCAAATTAAAACAAGTTTCCACTACACATCTTTTAAAATGGCTAAAATTCAAACTACTGACTACACAAATCTAGGTAAGATGTTGAGCAAGAGTAACTCTCTCTCATTCATATTGATGGGAATATAAAATGGTACAGCCACTTCAGAAACCACCGTGGAAGTTTCTTACAAAGTTGAAAAGAGTTGAACATAAAGTTTCTTACAAAGTTGAATCCAGTAATCAGGCTTCTACTCATTTTCCCAAATGAGTTGAAAACTATGTCCCCACAAAATCTTGAACATGGATGTCTAGAGGAGTTTTATTCATAATTGCCAAAACCTGGAAGCAACCAAGGTGTCCTTCAATAAGTTAATGGATCAACAACCTGGCATATCCAGATAATGTAGTAATAGCAATAAATAGAAATGAGCTACCAGGACACAAAAGATGTGGAGAAAACTTAGATGTATATTGAAAAATGAAAAGAAACAAGTCTAAAAAGACTACATATCACATGATTTCAACTATGTAACATTTGGAAAAGGTAAACCTATAGTAATAGTAAAAAGATCAGCAGTTTCCAGGTTTTGGAACACTAGAGAATTTTAGGGTGGTAAAACCATTCTCTATGATAATGTAATTGTGGATATAGGATATTAAACATTCATCAAATCCATAGAAAGGAAAAATGCCAGGAATAAACCCTAATAGAAACTGTGGACTTCAGTTAATAATAAGGTATTAATATTGGTTCATCAATTTAACAAATGTACCATGCCAATGAAAGATGTCAATAATAACACTTGGTAGATAGGAGATGGGGGTGGGCGGAAGTATAGGCAGTATTTCTCTGCATGCTCTAAGACATAAAGTCTTCAAAAAACATAAGCATTTCTATTTACTGAGAAAAAGAGTCTATTTTTGTGTATAAGATCTACAAGAAATGTCAGCAAACATTTTTCTCCGGGTTTTAGGCTTTTGGGCGCTTTTAGTATGTATGTATTTATATTAGTTTATTTTCTGATATTTCATACTATAAATATTAATTTTATAATTAAAAATTAAAGAATGAGGAAGTTACATATACCTAAAATAATTTCAACTGTCTTCCTGCATACCTACCTATCAAATATTCTACGACAAAAGAGAATTCTTTGCTTATTCCTAAAAAAAAAATCATTTCTGTTTCACAATGTGTCAGTCACTGTGACACTATAAAAATATATATAAACATTAGTTAGAGCTCACAAAACAAGCTCACAGTCTGCATAATCAATAAGATCTATTAACTCACTTTAACACATTATCATAGAATACTCTTGGGGGCATGGGTGAAATGCTGGCAAGGACTGGTGAGATAGAATTATTTTATTCTGAACAGTGACAGAGAAGAGTCTTTTAACATGTGCTTTTGTGGGAGAGTGATTAAAAATATTGTAGATGCAGGACCTAAAAAGGCCAGAGAAGAGAAGAAGATACTCTAAAGCAATGGGTAGAAATTTAATGTGATTATCTGTCAAACAACAGAATCACTTTCTTTTTTAATGCAGATTCATGGGCACCATCCAAGAACAAATAGACCAAATATTTGTAGATAGATCTTTATCATTCTGATGAAATTTGCAGGAATTCATTTAGTACACAAGTAACATGGAACCATCAAGGTGTTAAGAAAAGTGCACTTTAATGCTGTCCATATATATATATATATATATTAAACAAGGAGGTCATGGGACTGAGGTGGTTCTAATGCCTTGGTAGCCCTCTAAGCAAACAGAAACCTAAGCCAAAATCAGTGCATTTGAACCCAAGAAAATGAACTAAGAACTACCAATCACAGTCAACTAGGCTTTCCCAAATAAGAAAACTGCTTAAACTATACCTAAACAAATAATTTTCTTTCTTTGCTTCTCCATCTTCTTTATAAAAACCTCCCCCCAGCTCCTGTTGGTGGAGTGCACATAATAAACTCTTGAAAAATGTTGATATGTCTCAGTTTATCTTTTAAGTGTGTGTGTGTGTGTGTGTGTGTGTGTGTGTGTGTGTGTGTGTAAGATTGGTGTTTGGAAGCCCAGTTAAGTATTTTAAAATAGTACAGATAAGCATTATTGAGAACCTATATTGGATTAGGAGGCATTCACCACATCACAATTTCTGAGAATTATGCTGAATTCTTTTCTGATAAGATAACATTTGGGTACGATAAAATACGAATGCATAATAGTTAATAAAATCTCAGTATTTTTTCATGATTTTCTCAAATGTAAAACTAAGGACACATTGCTTACACTAAGGGCAGCAAAAAAAGTGACTTAAGAAAGAAGGAAGAGAAGGAATGAAGGGGAGGGGGGCAAGAAGAGAAAAAGTCAGATGAATGGAAGGAGAGTAAACTGATTAAAAGCTACATGATAGAGGAAAATATAATCATAAAAAGTAACAGTGTTTCCCCAACAACGTAGGACCTCAGGTGTTTGTACTTGAATATCAAAGCACTGTTTAAATATCCAGGCCAATTAAAACTGGGCAAGTGGTAGATGCTCTCTATCTTTATATCTACCTCTCTTCTTCTCCTTCTTTCTCTCCAAAAGCACACCAACTCTGGTCCTAGCCATCTTGGAGCAAGTGCTGATCACTGACTCAAAAATCCATCCCTTCTTCTCTCTCACCTCTTTCTCCACTTTCACCCACACACACAATGGTGCTCCATCCAAACACAAACAGGGAGAAGAAAGGTAGGTGTGTAAGCAATGAAGATATAGTAGAGGTATAAGGAAGCCTTTAGTAAATCAGCAGATTTGGACAGGGGAATGGAGAAACACTGTTAATAAAATATATATCACCAGGGAAGGATGGAAAAGATGGCAGAGGAGTAGGGGGACCCTATTTCAACTGGTCCCCTGAATTTAGCTGGATATCTACCAAACCATTCTGAACACCCACAAATCAGCCTGAGATGCAAGAATATGTATCTGGATTGCTACAAACAGAATATCTCCAATGGTCTCAAGGTATGAAGCAGGGAGTCATGATTCTGCACGCAGATATCAGAAGATAAACAGAAGGGGGAAGGAGCTGCCATTAGCTGGTGCTGGGAAGGAGATATAACACTGGAGTGCAAAAGTGTCCTGCACTGGGGACCAGGCACAGACTCACAGACTGGTAGCAGTGGGAAAAGGACTTTAGTACAGCCGCCAGACAGGATCCAGGGGTGGCTCTCAGTTTTAGAAGCACAAAGGGCAGAGACATGTCCAGCCCTGGGTTCCACCACTGGAAGTGTTGCTGTGGGGTGCAACACCTGGGAGGCTGTGGTTTTTAGCAGCACAGACAGAAATGGAGATAGTGTAGCATGGATAGCTCAGTGAAGAGCAGACTGCGATCTCTCTGTTCTGAGACAGAGGTTTAGATGCGGTCACTTTAGCTCTGACTCTTGGAAGAGATGCAGAAAGCCACCAGGGAAAGCCACCAGAAAACAAAACCCCCCCAAAACTGGTTTTTCACTAAGCCCACGCCTCCACCCACCCCCTACCCCCTACAGGGGCAGGGCAACTCTGTCCAAGCAGGGTTGCCTGAGTAAAAGCACAGCAGGTCCCTCCCCCAGAAGACAGGCTAGAAGAACTAGAGGACAACAACCCTAAGGTCCCTACAAAACAAGTGCATCTTGCTGGGGTTATGGTTAATACTTTGGACTCTGTACATCCCCTTGACCACCCCCCAACAGAATGATTAAGAGGAGGAACCCCCAACAAAGAAAAGAATCAGATGGATATGGATATAAGAAAGTTGTCAGAAATATACTTCACAGTAACAATTATGAAGTAAATATCTCAGCTTGAGAAAAATATTAATGACAATATGGAATCTCTAAGGGCGGAAATGAGATCTAATCAGGCTGAACTTAAAAATGCTATGAATGAAATGCAGTCTAAACTGGATACTCTGACTGCCAGGGTAAACAGGCAGAAGAACGAATTAGTGAGCTAGAAGATAAGATGATAGAAAAGAAAGAAACCAAGGAGGTCTGGGAAAAACAGATTAAAGCCCAAGAGATCAGACTTAGAGAAATTAATGATGCCATGAAACGTTCCAATGTCAGATTATTGGGATCCCTGAGGGGTTGGAGAGAGCTCTAGAAGATATATTTGAGCAAATCATAGCTGAGAACTTCCCTAATCTGGGGAAGGAAACAAGCATTCATGTCCAAGAGGCAGAGAGGACCCCTCCCAAGATCGGTGAGAATAGACCGATGCCCAGACATATAATAGTACACTTTGCAAATCTTAGATCCAAGGAAACAATCTTGAAAGTGGCAAGAAGGAAGAGGTTTCTTGTACAGAGGGAGGAACATTAGAATAATTTCAGACCTGTCCACAGAGACCTGGCAAGCCAGAAAGGGCTGGCAAACATATGAGAAGAACATGCAGCCAAGGATCCTTTATCCAGCAAAGCTGTCATTCAGAATGGATGGAGAGAGAAGGAGCTTCCCAAGACCAGCAGAAACTGAAAGAATATGTGACCACCAAGCTGGCCCTGCAAGAAATAATAAGGGGGGTTCTATAAAAGAATAAAGACCCCAAGAGTAATGTAGACCAGAAATTTACAGAGACAATCTATAGAAACAAGGACTTCATGGGCAACATGATGGCAATAAAATCATATCTTTCAATAATCACTCTCAACATGAACAGCCTAAATGTTCCCATGAAATAGCACAGGGTTGCAGTTTGGATAAAAAACATGATCCATCCATATGCTGTCTACAAGAGCCTCATTTTGAACCTAAAGATACATCCAGACTGAAAGTGAAGGGATGGAGAACCATTTTTCATGCCAACAACCTCAAAAGAAAGCTGGGGTAGCAATTCTCATATCAGACAAATTAGATTTTAAGCTAAAGACTGTAGTAAGAGATACAGAAGGACACTATATAATTCTTAAAGGGTCTATCCAACAAGAAGATCTAACAGTTGTAAATATCTATCCCCCCAACTGGGAGCAGCCAACTGCATAAGCCAACTGTTAACCAAAATAAAGAAACATATTGATAATAATACTTTAATAGTAGGAGACCTCAACACTCCACTCTCAGCAACAGACAGATCATCTAAGCAGAAGATCAACAAAGTAGCAAGAGCTTTGAATGATACACTGAACCAGATGGATTTCATAGATATATAAAGAACATTCCACCCTAAAATGGAATACTCATTCTTCTCGAATGCACATGGAACTTTCTCCAGAATATACCACATACTGGGTCACAAATCAGGTCTCAACCAATACCAAAAGACTGAGATTATTTCCTGCATATTCTTAGACAACAATGCTTTGAAACAAACTCAATCACAAGAAAAATATTGGAAGAAATTAAAAAACTTGGAAGCTCAAGGCCATCCTGCTTAAGAATGTTTAGGTCAACCAGGAAATCAAAGAAGAACTTAAACAATTCATGCAAACCAATGAGAACAAAAACAAATCGGTTCAAAACCTATGGTATATTGCAAAGGCAGTCCTAAGGGGGAAATAATAACTATGCAAGCCTCACTAAAAAAAAAAAAAAAAAAAAAAAAAATAGAAAAATCCTGAATACACAAATTAACTTTAGACCTTAAAGAACTGGAGAAAGAACAAATAAAGCTGAAGCCACACATGAGAACAGAAATAATTAAGATTAGAGTAGAGATCAATGAATTAGAAACAAGAAATACAGTAGAGCAGATCAACGAAACAAGAAGCTTGTTCTTTGAAAGAACTAATAAGATCAGTAAACCACTGGCCAGACTTATCCAAAAGAGAAAGGACCCAAATTAATAAAATTATGAATTAAAGGGGAGAGATCATGACTACCACCAAAGAAATAGAAATAATTATTAGAAATTATTATCAACTATATGCCAATAAATTAAGCAACCTGGAAGAAATGGATGCCTTCTTGGAAACCTATCAACTATCAAGACTGAAACAAGAAGAAATTGACAATCTGAATAGACCAATAAGTTGAAGCAGTGATCAAAAACCTCCCAAAAAACAAGAGTCCAGGGCCAGATGGATTCCCAGGGGAATTCTACCAAATGTGTAAAGAAGAAATAATACCTATTCTTTTTTTTTTTTTAAAGATTTTATTTATTTATTTGACAGAGATAGAGACAGCCAGCGAGAGAGGGAACACAAGCAGGGGGAGTGGGAGAGGAAGAAGCGGGCTCATAGTGGAGGAGCCTGATGTGGGGCTCGATCCCATGACGCCAGGATCACGCCCTGAGCCAAAGGCAGAGGCTTAATGACTGTGCCACCCAGGCACCCCAATACCTATTCTTCTGAAGCTGTTTCAAAAAAAATAGAAACAGAAGGAAAACTTCCGAACTCATTCAATGAGGCCAGCATTACCCTGATCCCAAAACCGGGCAAAGAGCCCATCAAAAGGAGAATTACAGACCAATATCCCTGATGAATGTGGATACCAAAATTCTTTTTTTTTTTTTAAGATTGTATTTATTTATTTATTTGACAGAGAGCCAGCAAGAGAGGGAACACAAGCAGGGGGAGTGGGAGAGGAAGAAGCAGGCTCCAGCAGAGGAGCCTGATGTGGGGCTCGATCCCAGAATGCCAGGATCATGCCCTGAGCCGAAGGCAGACGCTTAACGACTGCACCACCCAGGCGCCCCTGGATACCAAAATTCTCAACAAGATCCTAGCCAATAGGATCTGACAGTACATTAAAAGGATTATCCATCACAACCAGGTGGGATTTATTCCTGGGATGCAAGGATGGTTCAACATTTGCAAATCAACCAATGTGATAGAACACATTAAAAATAGCAGACACAAGAAGCATTGATCCTCTCAATGCGGAAAAAGCATTTGACAAAATACAGCATCCTTTCCTGATTAAAAAACCTCAGAGTGTATGGATAGAGGGAACATTCCTCAAATTCATAAAAATCATTTATGAAAAGCCCACAGCAAATATCATTCTCAATGGGGAAAACCTGAGAGACTTTCCCTTAAGATCAGGACCATGACAAGGATGCCCACTGTCACCACTATTGTTCAATATAGTACTAGAAGTCCTAGCATCAGCAATCAGACAACAAAAAGAAATGAAAGGCATTCAAATTGGCAAAGAAGAAGTTAAACTCTCTCTCTTCACAGATGACATGATACTTTATGTGGAAAACCCAAAAGACTCCACCCCAAAATTGCTAGAACTCATACAGCAATTCAGCAACCTGAAAGGATACAAAATCAATGCAGAAATCAGTTGCATTTCTATACACTAACAATGTGACTGAAGAAAGAGAAATTAAGGAATCGATTTCATTTACAATATCACCAAAAACCATATGATACCTAGGAATAAACCTAACCAAAGAGGTAAAGGATCTGTACTCTAGAAACTACAAAACATTTATGAAAGAAATTGGGGAAGACACAAAGAGATGGAAAAACATCCCATGGTCATGGATTGGAAGAATAAACATTGTTAAAATGTCATGCTACCCAGAGCAATCTATACATTCAAAGCGATCCCTATGAAAATACCATCAACATTTTTCACAGAGCTGGAACAATCCTGAAAGTTGTATGGAACCAGAAAAACCCCAAATCGCCAGGGGAATGTTGAAAAAGAAAACCAAAGCTGGGGCATCACAATGACTGACTTCAAGCTGTATTACAAAGCTGTGATCATCGAGACAGCATGGTACAGGCACGAAAACAGATACATAGCCTAATGGAACAGAATAGAGAGCTCAGAAATGGACCCTCAACTCTATGGTCAACTAATCTTTGACAAAGCAGGAAAGAATATCCAGTGGAAAAAAGACAGTCTCTTCAATAAATGGTGCTGGGAAAATTGGACAGCTATATACAGAAGAAAGAAACTCAGCCATTCTCTTACACCATACACAAAGACAAACTCTAAATGGATAAAAGACCTCAATGTGAAACAGGAATCCTTCCAAATCCTAGAGAACATAGGCAGTAACCTCTTCAACATCCACCACAGCAACTTCTTTCAAGACACATCTCCAAAGGCAAGGGAAACAAGAGTGAAAATAAACGTTTGGGACTTCATCAAGATAAAAAGCTTCTGCACAGCAAAGGAAATAGTCAACAAAACAAAGAGGCAGCCCACGGAATGGGAGAAGATATTTGCAAATGGCACTGAAAAATAAAGATAACAGGCTGGTATCCAAGATCTATAAAGAACTTCTCAAACTCAACACCCAGAAAACAAATAATCAAGTCAAAAAATGGGCAGAAGACATGAACAGACACTTCTCCAAAGACATATGAATGGCTAACAGACACATGAAAAAATGTTCAACATCATTAGCTATCAGGGAAATTCAAATCAAAACCACACTGAGATACCACCTTACACCAGTTAGAATGGCAAAAATTAACAAGGCAAGAAACAACAAATGTTGGAGAGGATGTGGAGAAAGGGGAACCCTCTTACACTGTGGTGGGAATGCAAGTTGGTACAGCCACTTTGGAAAACAGTATGGTGGTTCCTCAAAAAGTTAAAAATAGGGCTACATTATGACCCAGCAATGGCACTTCTGGGTATTTACCCCAAAGATACAGATGTAGTGAAAAGAAAGGCCACATGCACCCCAATGTTCATAGCAGCATTGTCCACAATAGCCAAATTCTGGAAGGAGCCGAGATGTCCTTCAACAGACAAATGGATAAAGAAGATGTGGTCCATATATATAATGGAATACAACTCAGCCATCAGAAAGAATGATTACCCAACATTTGCATCAACATGGATGGGACTGGAGGAGATTATGCTAAGTGAAATAAGTGAAGCAGAGAAAAACAATTATCATATCGTTTCACTTACATGTGGAACATAAGGAATAACATGGAGGCCATTAGGAGAAGGAAGGGGAAAATGAAGGGGGGCATCAGAGGGGGAGACGAACCATGAGAGGCTATGGACTCTGGGAAACAAGCTGAGGGCTTCAGAGGGGAGGGGTGTGGGTTGATGGGTTAGCCCAGTGATGGGTATTAAGGAGGGCATGTATTGCATGGAGCACTGGGTGTTATACACAAAAAATTAATCATCAAAAACTAATGAGGTACAGTATGGTGACTAACATAACATAATAAAATTTTTTTAAAAAAGGAAAGCAGCCATGATTACATACTATGTAATTAATGAGCATGGCTGTGTTCCAACAAAACTTTATTAAAAAAATTATGGATGTAGAAGGAAATAAAATGACATTTTTATTAGGCTATAAAAAAGAACTGTCAACTCAGAATCCTTTATTTAGCAAAAATATCTTTGAGAGTGAATTAAAAGTCAAGATACTCTCTCAGATGAAGGAAAAGAGGTTGTTTTTTTTTTTTATGCCAGCATACCTACCCTAAGGAATGTCTAACAGAAGTTCTCTAAACAGAATGCAAACAATAAAAGTAGAAATTTTGTAACATTAGGTAGGAAGAAATGGCAATAAAAACAGAAAAAATTATATATGGGAATTCAACAGATTTTCCTTCTCGTGATTTCAAAATCATGTTTCAATAAAAAATTATAATATTTTTTAATACAGTCTTTTTATACAGTCGAATTGGTAAAATGTTAACATCGTGGATTTTGCTATTATTTATATTTAACAATCTTAGAGCAAGCACTAAAGAGCCATATAAAGAAATACACTAAAAAATACTGGAGATAAACATTTTTGAGAATTCCATTTTTAAGGGACCTCAGAAAAGCAGCAAATATGGAAATATTAAACAGAAAAAAATAAAACAGACTTAAATCTTGTTAAAGCCATAACAGTAAATGTAAATTGTTTAAATATTTAAAAGAGATCCACAAGTGGAAAAAAAGCACATCACCTAATAATATGCTGTAGTCAAACTCATTTCAAGTATAATGGCATACATAGG
Organism: Ursus arctos; assembly: GCF_023065955.2. NCBI lineage: Eukaryota > Metazoa > Chordata > Mammalia > Carnivora > Ursidae > Ursus > Ursus arctos. Next base: position 21,506,213 of record NW_026622852.1, read on the forward strand.
GAGAAAATAAATTATAGAAAATATATAATATAAAATCATTAATCTAAAGTAAATATAAGTGGCTATGTTAACATGAGATAAAATTTACTTCACAGTAAAGAAAATTACCAAGGACAGAGAGGGTAAATTTTATAATAATGAAAGAGTCAGTCCATCAAGTAGATATAGTAATCTTAAAGCAATGAACAACAGATCTGCAAAATATATGAAGCAAAGACAAAAAATTCAAAGGAAAAACAGATGAATCCAGAATTGTACTTGGAGACATCAACATCTCTACTTTATAGAAATAAAGAGATAATTAGCAAGGACATATATGAAAGAAGTACGACCAACCAACAGGATCTACTCAACATTTAAAGAATAGTCCCCCAAACAACAGTAGAATGCATATAATATTTATGTGTCCATGGAATATATCCAAGATAGAACATATCTTAATCATAAAACCTTAATTTTTTTAAAGATTTATTTATTTCAGAGCTACAGAACACGAGTAAGTGAGAGCATGTAGGGGGGAGGGGCAAAGAGAGAGAGAATTCTAAGCAGAATCTCCACTGAGCACAGAGCCCTACAGAGGGCTCAATCCCACAACCCTGAGATCGTGACCTGAGCCAAAAATCAGTAGTTGGACGCTCAATTTGACAAGCCACCCAGGCCCCCAACCTTAACTAATTTTTAAAGAATTGTGATCATAAAGATTCTGTTTTCTAACTGCTGTGAATGCAAAATAAAAAACAGGAACATCTTCAAATATGTGGAAAATAATAATAAACTTTAAAATAATACATAGGTCAGAGAGGAATTTGCAGAGAAAGTAATAAAACATGCATAGAACTAAATGGAAAATAGAGAATATCAAAATATGTAGGACACAGCTATCTCTTGTCTGAGAGGGAAATTTACATAACTAAAGATTTACATTAGAAAAACAGGAAAGACCTTAAAACAATAACCTAATTTCCTTCCTCAAGAGACTAGAAAACAGAAAAGCAAAGTAAATCTAATACAGGCATAAAGAAGGACATAAAGAAGAGCAGAAATCAATAAAATGAAGCCAGCAAAACAAAGAGAAAAATCAATGAATCAAAAGCTTAGGTCTTCAATAAGTATCAATGAAATTGATAAACCTCTAGAAAGACTCACAAATGTAAGAAGAGTGAAGATATACATCTCAGATTTAGAAAAAGAATAGGGGATACCATAACAGATGCTACAGCCATTTCAATTCCTTGGAAATGATAAACTTCCTAAAATTAATCAAAATGAAAAAGACAATCTGAATAGCCCTGTTACCTTTAAAGAATTTGAGTTTGTAATAAATCTTCCAAGTAGAAATATCTAGGTCCACATGATTTCACTGGAGAAATCACACAAGCAATCAAAAAATAAGCATCAGTTTTACAAAATATTTTTCAGAAAAGAGAACACTAGGGAAGTCTTCCCAACTCACTTGTAAGACTTCTGTTATCCTGATCCTGATTCTATAATCTGATAGATATAGTAGAAAAAGGTAAACTACAGATTCATTATTTCCCATGAATTTAGATGCAACATCCTCAGGTTTATATTAGCAAAGCAAATCCAGCAATATATAAAGAAAACCAAACACCATGAACAAATGGAATTTCATCCAGATATGAAGGTTGGCTCACTATTCAAAAATTTATTAATATAATCCCAACATATCAGTTGGTTAAGCATCTGTCTTCATTTCAGGTCATGATCCTGGGGTTCTGGGATCGAGCCCCTCGTCGGGCTCCCTGCTCAGGAGAGAGTCTCTCCCTCCCCCTCTCCCCCCAACTTGTGCTTTCTCTTTCAATAAAGAAAATTTAAAATATATCTATATAATCCCACATATCAAGAAGCCATAGAAGAAATATCTGCTCATGATCAACTGACAGAGAATGATCATTTAATAAAATACCCGTTCATTGTAAAAACTCTCAACAAACTAATAATCTAAGAATAAAGGAGAATTTCCCCAAATTAATAGGATTATCTACAAATGCCTATAATTAACATTACACTTGAAGATGAAATTCTGAATACTTCTCCCCTAAGATTGGAATAAGGCTAGGATATTCACTTTCATCAACACATACAACATAATACTGGAAGTTCTAGTCACTGAAGTAAAGGAAGAAAAAGAAAAGGCATACATACTATAAACTGAGGAAGAAAACTGTCCCCATGTGCCTATGATACAATTGTTTTTGTAGACAATCCCATGGATCAAACAAAATACCTTCTTAAAAAACTATTGACTTTGCAAACTTTTCAGGACAATATATCAAAATACAAATGTCAGTTGCATTTGTACAGACAAACAGATACATGGAAACAAAATCATACACAGTCTGTGTCATGAAAATTCCATAATGTAGCCTAAAGAAATCAAAGAAGGTCTTTATCAATGGATAGACGCAGTGCACCATGGACTGGAAAAATCAACAGAGTAGTGGTCTTCATTATTCCCAAGTTTACCTATAAGTTTAATGTAATTTCTATCAAATCTCAGAAATATTTTTTAGACATAGAATTATTTTTTTCTTCAATTTTTAAAATTCTAGTCAGTTAACACACAGTGTTACCTTAGTGTAGAATATAGACTGTAGTGATTCCACACTTCCATCAAACAACCAGCGTTCATCACAAGTGCCCTACTTAATGCTCGGCACCCATTTAACCCATTCCCCCACCCGCCTCCCCTCCAGCAACCCTCAGTTTGTTCTAGTTAAGAGTCCTTTTATGGTCTGCTTCCCTCTTTCTTTTTTTTCCTTTCCCCTATGTTCATCTGTTTTGTTTCTTAAATTCCACATATGAGTGAAATCATACGGTATTTGTCTTTCTCTGACTGACTTATTTCACTTAGCATAATACCCTCTCGTTCCATCCACATCATTGCAAGTGGCAAGATTTCATTCTTTTTTATGGCTAATATTCCATTATATATTTATATATAAATACATGGAGAGAAAGTGAGGGAGAGGCCACATCTTATTTATCCATTCATCAGTTGATGGACATTTGGGCTCTTTCCATAATTTGGCTAGTATTGATAAAAATGCTGCTATAAACATTGGGGTGCATGTGTCCCTTCAAATCAGTATTTTTGTATCCTTTGGATAATTACCTAGTAGTGCAGTTGCAGAGTGGCAGGGTAGTTCTGTTTTTTAACTTTTTGAGGAACCTCCATACTGTTTTCCAGAGTGGCTGCACCAGTTTGCATTCTCACCAATAGTGTGAGAGGGTTCTCTTCCGCATCCTTGCCAACATCTATTGTTTCCTGGGTTGTTCATTTTAGCCATTGTGATTGGCGTGAGGTGGTATCTCACTGTGGTTTTGATTTGTATTTCCCTGATGTTGGATGATGTTGAGCATCTTCTCCTATGTTTGTTAGCCATCTGTATGTCTTCTTTGGAAAAATGCCTCTTTGCATCTCATAGACAAACTTATTTTTTAAAATTTGTGTGCAAAGTATGGATGATAGAATTGTTTAAAAAATTTTTAGAAAAGAATAAAACAGGAGAAATTTCCCTATCCAGCATTAAGACTTAACGTATAACTACAGTAATTAAGACAATGTGGTATTTCTGGAGAAATAGACAAAAAGACTGAAGGAAAAAAATACAGAACCCCCAAATTTACCAACATAAATATGTCTGATTTTTTTTACAAGGGTACAAAAGCAGTTAAGATTACCTTTTCAAAAAACAATCCTGAAACAATTGGATATCCAAATAAATCTCAACCTTAACTCTCTACTTTGTACACAATTTAACTCACAATTTCAATAATATTTAGGGGTGCCTGGGTGGCTCAGTCAGTTAAGCATCCAACTCTTAATACCAGATCTTGATCTCAGGGTTGTGAGTTCAAGCCCTGCATTGAGCTCCATACTGGCTACGGAGCCTACTTAAAAAATATATATATAATAATAATAAATTTAAAACTTTGCCTTGGTAAAGGCCCTGTGAGGAGGATTGGAAAAAAAAAAAAAAACAGCTAGAATACTGAGAAAATAGTATTTTCAAAGCACACTTTTGACAAATGACTTCTCTCCAGAATATTTAAATTAGCAAAGTTGGGGGGGCAAAAAACTGCAATGAGAAAATGGACAAAATACATGTACAGACATTTCACTGAAGTGGATATATTTATCTACACACACATACACACTAATATAATAAATATATAAATTAGTGCCAGTTTAGTATTATTAGCCATTAAGGAAAGTTAAGACCAAATGAAATATCAATAACTCCTATCAGAAAAACTCAAGTAAAAATAAATTGTACTAATTCCAAATGCTGGTAAAAATGTGGGGGAAAATGCATCATTCACACATTACTTCAAGAAATGTTAAATGATCCAGCCATTCTAAAATATACTTGGCAATTTCTTAAAAAATCTACACTTGCACTTCCCATATGATCCAGCAATTGCAGTGTTTGGCATGAATTTCTATTAAATGAGATCTTACGTTTATACAAAATCTGCATACAAACATTTATGGCAGCTTTAGTCATTTGCAGTAGTCACAAACCGGTACCTCTAATACGTGAATTGTTAAACGGTGGTACGTCCATTTCATGGAATATGACTTGTCATTAAAGACACTATTGATACACATAACATCTCAGATAGATCCAGTCCAACAATTATCTTGAGCATGAAACTCAATCGTAAGTGGTTACACGCTATATGATTCTACGTAGCATTCTTGAAATGACAAAATTAGAAAGATGAAGACAGATTCATTTTTGCCAGGGGTTGAGGTGGTAATAGACTCAGGTGGCTGTGACTCTAAGAGAACAACGTGTGGGATCCTTGTGAGGAAACTGTTATGCATCTTGACTCACACAGTGGTCACATGAATGTAAACATTTGATAAAATAGCAAATAACTAAACACACATACATGCATAAAATTAGTGCATGTAAAACTGGTGGACCTGAATAAGGTCAGAAGATTTTTTAATGACAATATTCTGGTTGTGATTTATAGTTTAATTAAGAAAGATGTTTCCGTCTTGGGAAAATTGGATGAAGAATATAGGGACCTCTCTGTGTTATAACTATGTGTGAATCTATAATATTCCAAAATAGAAAGCTAGAGAAAGAGAAATAAAAGTTATAGCAACAAAATAGTTTATTTGGGGTTAATAAGAAAATGTAAAAAGGAAATAGTATTCTTTTCCTTTTTTCTTATTATAAAATCTATTTCCTAAAAGTTATATACTTCTTTAAGTGCATGGACACATCTATTTTTTTTTTTTTAATATATACCACTGCAGACTAGATTGTTGAAAGCATTGTTCTGTGAAGTTATTTTATCTGAAAAAAAAAAGAAGCATATTCTTTTTATAATTTGATCCTATTTGCAGGAAATGTTAGAGGTGTTATATTTGAATCATACTATTTCAAACTAAAAAGAATATCTCTATTAGTACCTAACATCCTGATTCCTTAGTACTTAAATTGGAAGACTTGAAAATGAAAGTTTTATTTGAATTCTTAAAATGTACCAGTTTGCACCAGCATGAAATAGCTTTCTAAGATATTCTATTCAAACCATCAGTAGCAAATTTAATGCAATCTTTATCAGGATTCCAATGGCATTTTTTACAGAAATAGAAAAATAATCCTAAAATTCATATGGAACCATTAAAGACCCCAAACAGCCAAAGCAACCCTGAGAAGAAAGAACAAAACTGAAGACATCAGGAGTCCTGATTTTAAACTATATTAAAAATCTTTTGTAATCAAAACATTATCATACCAGCACAAAAATGGACACATAGATGGATGGAACACAATTAAGAACTAGGAAATAGGGGCGCCTGGGTGGCACAGCGGTTAAGCGTCTGCCTTCGGCTCAGGGCGTGATCCCGGCGATCTGGGATCGAGCCCCACATCAGGCTCTTCTGCTATGAGCCTGCTCTCCTCTCCCACTCCCCCTGCTTGTGTTCCCTCTCTGGCTGGCTGTCTCTATCTCTGTCGAATAAATAAATAAAATCTTTAAAAAAAAAAAAAAGAACTAGGAAATAAACCCATACATATATGGTCAACTAATATTTGGCCAGGGAACCAAAAATATTCAATGGAAAAAAGATGGTCTTTTCAGCAAATGGTGATGGGAAAATTAGACATTTACATGTTAAAAGAAAATGACCCCTATCTCTGACCATCATGAATGTTAACTCAAGAAGGGTTAAAGACTTAGAAGAAAACCTAGAAATAAAGCTCCTTGACATGGTTCTTGGCGACAATTTTTTGGGTATGACATCTAAAGCACAAGCAACAACATAAAAAAATCAACAGGTGGTACTACATCAAACTAGAAGGCTCTGCACAGCAAAGGAAATCATCAAGAAAATGAAAAGACAACCTATGGACTGGGGAATATATTTACAAACTGCATATCTGCTAAGGGGTTAATATTCAAAATATATAAAGAACTCAGATGACTCAATAGCAAAAAAACATAATCCAATTTAAAATGGGCAAAGGCCTTGAATAGACATTTTTTTCCAAAGAAGGTATTTGAATGGTAAGCAGGAATGCGAAAAGATGTTCAACATAATTAATCATGAGAAAAATGCAAATCAAAACCACAAATCAAAACCACAAGACACCACCTCATACCTGTTAGAATGGCTAGTATCAAAAAGACTAAGAAAACAGGGGCACCTGGGTGGCTCAGTCATTAAGCATCTGCCTTCGGCTCAGGTCAAGATCCCAGCGTTCTGAGATCAAGCCCTGCATCGGGCTCCCTGCTCAGCGGGAACCTTGCTTCCCCCTTCTCCCACTCCTCTTGCTTGTGTTCCCTCTCCCACTGCCTCTCTCTCTCTCTGTCAAATAAATAAATAAAATCTTAAAAAAAATAGACTAAGAAAACAAATATTGGCAAGAATATGGAGAAAAAGGAACCTTGTGTACTTTTGGTGGGAATGTCGGTTGGTTACAGCCACCATGGCAAATAATATGGAAACTTCTCAAAAAACTGGAAAAAGAACTGCCCTATGATTCTGCAATTCTACCTCTGGGTATTTATCTGAAGAAAATGAAATTACTATGTTGAAGAGGTTATCTGCCCCCTCCTTGTTCATGGCAGCACGAACACGGCTATTTACAATAGCCAAGATATGGAAACAACGTAAGTGTCCATTGATGGATGAAGAGATAAAGCAATTATAATGCAATTGTGGGGTGTGTGCTTACACACACACACACACACACACACACACACAGGCATACACACACAATGGAATACTATTCAGCCATAAAAATGGTAATCCTGCCATTTGTGACAATATGGATTGATCTTGAGGGCATTATGCTAAGTGAAGTAAGACCAAAAAAGACTAACACTGCATCACCTCACCTAGATGTGGAAGCTAGCAAAACCACACTTAAAGAAAAAGGGACCAGACTTGTGGTTGCCAGAGGCAAGGCAAAGAGGGTAGAGAAATTTGGTGAAGGTAGTCAAAAGGTACAAACATCCGGGTTAAGAAGAATTAGTATCGGGGATGTAATGTATATGATGGCTGTTGTGAGCACTGCTGTACGGTGTATTTGAAAGTCGCTAATAGAATAGATCCCAAAAGTTCTCAACACAGGAAATAAAACATTTTTGTAACTATATTATATAATGGATGTTGCTTATATGTGGTAATCATTTTGCAATATACGTAAGTCAAGTCATTATGCTATACACCTTAAACTTACATGGTGGTATATGTCAATTGTATCTCAATAAAGCTGCAAGCAAAAGAAGCATTCTATTTATACTATGAGACCTACCCATCACTAGGCAGTCACATGGTTCCTTCCTCTTCTTTTTTCTTTATACTGACGGGGGTCTGCAGAAGATGATGATATGGCATGTTGATAATCATAAAAACTTGGTTTTCTAGCCAAATGCAAAAATATGTTCTGTCTCAAATACATCTTGACATCATGACTACAAAGTAGTTTCACTCTGTGCTTCTACCAAAGCTGGAAACTCTGAAGCATAGTTGTTACTAAAATATTCCATCATTGCAGCTTTTATTCCAAAGCATAGGAGACTGAGAAACGTTTATTCTCTTTTCCACCCTTTCTCAAGCACTAAGGACTCCAGAGGTTTCTTTAGCAGATAAAACCATGATGTTACACTTTATAAATTGTGTAGCATCCAGCAGTCACAGAATAGCTTCTCTTAGCGTAATTAGCTTGAACCCATGATAAGCGCTTCATATTCTACCACTATGTCTAATAGCTCTGGATTCAACTACTTTGGTGGGAGAGAGGCACTCATCCTCTTCTGTATCTTCTTAGGGTCATTTTTAGTCTTTCAACTTAATGTGCATTTCGTAGGTACTTTCTACATGCCAGACTCTGTGTTAGGCACATAAACAAATATTATAAAAGGAAAAGTCTGATTCCAATCTCAAGATACTTAGGAACTACCGAGGAATAAAAACCCTGCACAAGTATTTACAGTAAAGTTTGGTAAATGTTCTCAGATATGGAGACCTCTTGCTCTTATGTTGATAAGTCTTCAGTCTGATGTCTATCCTTGATCTCAAGTTCATTATTTGTAAATAAATACCATTTTGAATCAGCATGGTAGTTAAAGACAACCCAGTGATAATCCATATGATCGCTTGTGAAATTCTGTCCCAGAAAAAAATCTAAAGAAAAACCACAACACTCAATTTTTAGCTAAATAATTTGTCTTTTGATGGTTCCTTTTCTGATCTTTGTTGAAAATCAAATTTAAGGCCACAGAGACATAGTCTGTCTATTCTAAAAGGTTAATCAATAATCGGTCCATCTCCAGAAGGAATAGAACCTACACTCTTCATTGTGTTCCTTAGACTGGTTTCCCGTATAAGCTGTTTGGTGGGGCAAACTTCGGGCTCCGCTTTTTCTATTGCATATTCACATGTTAATTTCTGGGAACACATGTTTTTGGATTCTTGTTATTAGTAAGGCAGGCACTAGTGACAGAAAGATATAAATAAGATAGATGGAGCTATTATTTATTTATTACTCTCTATTTTTTTATTGTTTAATCTTTATAACATCCCCGAGTTTTTATATTTTTCTGTTCCTTATGACAAAACTAAGGTTATATTACTTAGGTTAAAGTACAACAAATACATTAACAAAATAAAATACCAGAGTAATAAATTTTTTAGCATAAAAAGTTGCTCTATTAACAAATGATTAAAAACAGTTCTGTTTGATGTAAAATCTTGGTGTACTCAACAGCACTAACAGCTTTCTAGTTACATGAAATCAAGATGTATGCTTTGAAATTTAAAAAATCTAAAATACAGCCAAACCTTTTCTGTGTAAGTTTTATAGTAATTTCAACTGTATGTTTGCTTTGAGACTTGAACTCAAATACTAGTTATAATTTTATATCAGCTACTTCAAGTTCCTCCTTAACACAAAGGTAAGTAAAGGATTGCCACTTGGGGCAGAGTGACTTGTACAAGCATAAGATTCATTTGATATATTTGGAACTAACATAAAAAACCAATTTGGTAAGAGAAGAGTAAATTGGAAAGTAAATTTTTCCTTTTTCATTTTTGAGGATAAAATGATTTTTGGCAACTCTATTAACCGAAGTATCTTCCAGACAAGATTTTGAGAGCAGTAAATAACTTGGGAGATATTATTTTTTTGCAATCTACTTCTATATAATTTACTCATTTGTTCATTTTTTCAGTATAGGAGGTGAGGAGTTATTTTTACCAAGTTCTCTTAATTTTTATATGCATTCATTCAGATCACCCAACCTGAATGTTTACAAATTAGAAAAATAACCTGCTGACATATTCTAGTATTTCTACCTAACTTCCTTTATGATACTTAATGCTATTCCAACAACTTAACTGCTCTGTAACATCTTTGTCTCTCTGACTAAACACATGTCTTAGCATATTGTCCTGAAAACTCAGATTCCCATGTCACAATTCATATGATTCACTCACCTAAATACTTATTGATCACTTCATATGTAATGTGCTGGGGAGGGGTCTACGAATGCATTTATGCCCTTGCTTCAATGTCTTTTTTTTTTTTTTTTTACAAATTGAGGTAAAATGTCGTCTTCCTGGTTTGCATCTACTCTACCTCCTAGACTATAGCAACTTTGACATAGTGAAGATAAAATTTAATGAATAAAAGCATGAGTCAACATTTCTTTCCCAGGATTAAAACCTGGGAACCATAGGATTAAACCATAGACACCACCACCTCCTTAAGGCAGGAGATTCTCCTTAATGCACGGGAAGGGTTACCTGTGATCTTAGAAAATTCCAACTCTCCTAAGGCCTCCTAACCCCATCTGGCTGTGGGTAACTGTCTTAGCCAGTTTGTAGAATGTTTTCATATTGACAACAGTTTTAGAAAGTCTGAGCATTCAGAGGTAGAGCTTCCTATGGATTCTGGAAGTTAAAGTGCACTTAAAAAAAAAAATCACCTCTCTTACCAGGTGTCCATGGCTCCAGCAGGAATTAGAAGTGGCCCTTTGGGGAAGCAGGAACTGATGGATTAGGTTCATCTGAAATTACTTGTGGCTGTAATAGATGCTGCTCTAATAATCAGGATGTCAGCCCCAGTGCTGGAGATGTTCCAGTTCTGTAATTACTTCGGCTTACCTCTTTCCTCCCTGAAGTTTCAAAGGAATTCTTTTCTCTGCCTTTTCTGGAAAGAAAATAAAGAAGCTAATAAGGCCACATTTGGTTAAAGCAATACTACAATAATCTAATAGATATTTACTGAAATTTTAAGAATAAAGTGACTATACAATTCCTTGTCAAAGATTTAATTATGTCTTTACTCATATAACAATAATGAGAAACGGACATATTCCAACCAATATAAAGTACACATAGGGATTTGAAATTTGGATTTAAAATGTTCTGTTTACAACATAATTTTGAGAAATATAATCAGCAAACACAATTTTAACTTTTCCTTCAGACAATAAGCCTGTATTTCACACAATTTTAATATGTTTAACTATTAACTCATAACTCTAAAGCTTAGATTGACATGTCCTTTAGAGTCATTTACCAGTGCCTTAAAAAATCTCATTGATGTTAGTGACAAAGTTGTTATAGTCTAACGGTGAATTAACAGATTTTAAACATTGTTGGAACATGGTCAATTAATTTTATTCCTCAATATGAAAATGACCCCAGATTTGAATGAGAGTTTTGATATTGCCCTACCCTATTCTTCTAAGGAACTGAGGACCTTAATAGTTGAATTATAAAAACAGTAGAAAAAAGAATAGTTGTTCAGGAACATAAAATTTTTTACATTTTGAGTTATTATCAATTTACCGAGTGGAAACCCAATATAGTTTAGCAATTAAAGTTATGCTTATTATATGTTATTTTTATTAACCTCCTGTTGTGACATCAATAAAACCATAGCAAGATTAATATCATAAAACTTTGCAAAAAGCAATTTTTTATGTTAACATAAATGTGACCATCTACAAATGAATGTGCTACTCTGCTACCATCTTATTCTTATAATGCTTGCTATTCTGAAAAAATTATTTCTTGCTACTAAACTTCTCAGCAATGTGACAAGTGCATTTTATAAATCATAAATTATAGAATAATTTGGGGAGCACTGCAACATTACTGCCTGAAGATCATTTGAAGGAATTTAGGAAGAAAGGTCATAGCTACAGAAGACTGGCTTTGGACCACTGTCTGTCACTATTGGGTTAAATATGTTTTTTCTCTGGTACATTGTTTGGTTGCATCCTAGCTCAAATATTTTGTTCCCAATGCAGAAGACTCAATAACACTATGTTTTTATTATTCTCTTGCATGTAGAACTTGAAATAGGAAGTAAAAATATTTCACGGATAACTCAATTTTCACCTAACAATGTCTATGCTTCCATTCACTTGGCATACCTGAATTATTTCTGAGGCAGAATTTCTGTGCCTTCAATTCATCTGTTTGTGAACATGCTGACTAACCCCGCACATCCATTGCTGTCAAATATCCAATAGATACTACAGAGTTTAATATTTGGGGTATTAATATGTACCTTAATAATCTAAAGCTGCCATTTTCAGATATGGGAATCAAGACTTTTACGAAAACAAGTTGGCCAAATTCAGAGCTAAATAGAGTCTATCAAAGGACATTGAGCAGATCTCTCAAAATTTTAAAGTAAAATAAATTTCATCAAAATGGTGATGTGGGAGATGAAGAAATATCTACATTATAGCAGAAGATCAAAACACATTAGATTTCTATTATGTATTAATAGTATGGATATATTTATACTACATAAAGTAAAATAACCTGTAGTAATAGCTCATTCACTTATTTATTCAAGAATGCAGCCTGTTTTACTCAGTGAAGTCTGGAGATACGAATGAGTATAATGTAATACACTGGTCACAGTCCACCTGCTATAAATCTTAACTCTGCCTACTACGGATAGTCATGTTTTAAGCTCCTGATGCTCAGGAGGCAGTTGAACTAGATCACTCTTCCAAGATCTGAGATATTATAATATCTAGAAGATAAATCTTCATTTATTTAAAATACATTAACACTTTAGACACAATGGGCCAATTTTATGTATTTGTTATGTCAACTTATCAACTGCTAGTAACTGGAAATACTTTATGCTTTCCTTCAGAGTAATTTAAAAAAAGTGTTCCCCCCATGTTTACTTTTCATTTTTTACTTTGCATATACCTGGAGTACAGAATGCACATTATGTATAGTAAATCTACTCACTAATTAAAAAAAATAATCATTTAGTCTCCTTAAATTTATGTGAAAATGCAAAGGACCTAGAAGAGTGAAAAATTTTTATAAAAGATGAAAAGTAAAAGGAGTAACACTACCTTATTTCAAGACTTATTATAATGGTACAATAATTAAGGCAGAAAGGAACTGATATACTGACCAATAAATAGGTCAACAGAACAAAATATAAAGATTTCAGGATCATTCTCACACACTAAAAAAAAAAGTTATAATAGACAAAAATGTTTAAAGGTACTTCTGTAGCTGAAACATTTTAATATCCATATACAAAAAACAAAATCCCCCTTAGATCCTTATTTTATACCATGTATGAAAACTAACTCAAAATGAATAATGGATCAAAATTAAAACCTATAACTATAAAATTTCCAGGAAAAAAAAAAAAAAAACAATGAGGGGTACCTGGGTGGCTCAGTCAGTTAAGTCTCTGACTTGTGATTTTGGCTCAGGTCAAAATCTAATGGATCAAGCTATGTATCTGTCCCCCCACCCCCACCTCCACCCCACTCAGCCCACTCAGTGAGGAGTCTGCTTGAGATTTTCTTCCTCTGCCCTTCCCCCTACCCACACGCACAGGCTCATAAATCTTTAAAAAAAGTCAATGAGAAAATTTTTGTAACTGTCATAGAAAACGTTTTTAAAGATATGATCCAAAAAAAAGATGATACCAAAAGAAAGGTCCATAAGAGAATAATAAATTGGACTTTATTAAAATTAAGTCCTTTGGAAAACACTGTAAAAATAATCAACAAAGTTGTTGACTGGGAGACAATTGTTACAAATTCTAGTTCTGACAAAGGATTATATCTAGAAATCTCAAAATTAGCCAGTTTAAAATAAATGGGTAAAAGATTTGAGCAAATCCTTTAAAGGGTTTAGCAGTCTCTTTAAAAGTTAAACTTTTCACAAGGTGTAGGTATTCCACAACTAAGATATACCCAAGATAATTGGAAACTTATGTCCCTATTAAGATTTGTGCATAAATAATCATAACAGCTTTACTTGTAATAACTAGATTCTAGATGCAAACCAAGTATTAATAAGTGAATTCATCAATGCATAAACAAAAGGTGTTTTATCTATAGAATTACTATCTAATAATAAAAATGAAGCAATTATTGGGTGAATTTTAAAATGATTATACTGAATGAATCAAATCGAGTATATTTTGTGATTCCACTGTATAAATACTGTTAGTAGAAAATGCAAATGGCTCTATAGAAAGTTTGTAAAAAGTCGACCAGTGGTGCCCTTGGGAATGGGGAAAGAAAGTTGGTCATGGAAGCAGGGAAGAGGGGAATTACAAGGGAACATGTAGAAACTTTGAGAATGATAAATATGTTTATCTTAATTGTAGATGGTTTCTTGGGCATATACATCTCTCAGACCATTATAAAATCGTAGACTTTAAATGTGTGCAATTATACTTCAATAGTCTTTAAAAATTTTATGTGAGGGGTGCTTGGGTGGCTCAGTCAGTTAAGCATTTGCCTTCAGTTCAGGTCATGATCACATGGTCCTGGGATCAAGCCCCAAATCAGGCTCCCTCTCCTCCTGGCTTGTGCTCTCTCTATCTCTGTCTCTCTCTCTGTCTCTCAAATAAATAAATAAAATCTTTAAAAAAATAAGCATAAAAAAATTTTACATGAGAAAGATTATTCAAATCCTTGCATGTGAGTTCCTTGCAATATTAGTAGTGAAAAATACACAATGGTGAAAAACTAGAGAAAATATTATATAAACACACATACACACACAGAGACATACACACACATACATATGTACACATTTAGGGAAATTAGTAATGCAAAATGAATGGAAAAGATTTGGGGTAAGGCTTAAAGTACAATATAAATATAAGGTAAAATGGAGATAGAATGGGAGAGGAAGACAGAAGTAGAAATACACATATGTAATTAGTACTATATTATGAATTTAAAATAGGAAAGCAATTTCATTAACCTCTTATTTGTTTTATTGGTATTTGGTCAATGCCTATGTAACTAAAGCCCATGCAAGGTCAAATAATATTGCTTATGGTCTCTAGAGTTCGGGCAGTTTTAATTGCACACTGGCAAACAAATATGTTTATGCTTTGCAGTGTGAGTAGTGTTTAAATAGAGAAAACATCTGGGGTATTATAAAATAAGCATAACTATAAAATTAATCAGCTGCCATTTTTAATTATTATAAGGCTGACTGACTATCTAAGAGCAGGGGATCTGTACTTATTCAGACATTGGCATTAAAATGTTTTAGGTATATTACATCATTCTGACACTAACAGTTTGCCTTATTAAAAAATATATTGTACTGTGAAGGAATACTGAGAAAGAATGGCCAAAGGCCAGTTTGTATACCTCCCTTTCTTTCTACCAGTTAATATTTCATTCTACATGTAACAGCTAAATGTTAAAGAGAACAAGTTTTTCTGGTTATTTTTATATGATGTGATATGGTATGATACATTAATTATAATTATATTCCCCCACCTAGAATATTCTCTTTGAAGCTTTTGTTTCTGGGCATTTCCCCCCAGACCTCTTTGCTTGTTCAAATTTTATATATTATTCAGTATTCAGCATAAGCATTATTTCTTCTAAAAACATTGCCAAATCCCTAGGCTGGCTTTACTTCTCCTTCTGTTTGTTAGATGTTATCTCCTTTTACCACTTCAGCTGTATGTAGTCTACTACAATGATTATCTGTTACCTCTTCTTTCTCCTCCACTGGGCCTACGTGGGCCAGTAACCATGAATCCTTCACCTGTATTCAAGTACATGCACTGAAACGTCTAATCATCTCACACATATTTGATTGAAATCATGGGGTACAATGCCCTTTCTTCCAAAGTCTCACTGAGAAAATACAGTGGAAAGATAAAATTTAAATAAATATATAGGATATCAATAATTAGGAAAGGTAAGATGACCAGTTACTTTGAAGAATTATGGAAATTAAAGAGCTCTTTCGTTCAAATCAACAGCAAAACTAAGCACAACCATATGTATCAGCAAGCTGACATAGAAGGGCTACTGAAGAAACGCATGTTGATCTTAGCAAGATATTTCCAGCCATTAGCTGGAGTGTGATGTATAGTATCCTAAGTGGTAACTCACTGGGCCAATTGTCTGCCTTCCGTACAAAAACAGCTCTATTTACAGTTTGGTCATAGGTTAAGAATAGCTAGTAAGACAAGTTCTCTACACAAAATAAAAAAAAATGTGTATGATGTTCCTAGAAAGTATGATAAAGCCACAAAGAAGAGCAAGATGATATTTTTGTTTTCTTTAGTCTATCCTAAGTGATATATATGGCTCAGACTGAAGCACATCCTACCCCGCTATCATAGCCAATACGTTTCCATTCCCATCTGCATTTCCTGCCAGAGAGACAGTGGTAGCTGTAAGGAAACCCCTTCATTTGTAATACTGATAATTTGTTATTACTATTACCAATCATTATTATTTATATGAATGGATAATGAATTATCACTAAATACATGAAAAAATGAAGAGGGAAAGCAGAGGTAACAAGTCAAATAAATAAACCAACTTTCATGAAAACAAATTAGAAGAAATTATATCTAGTTTATATAATCAGAAATTCCAGAAGAGTTTACATTTGTAAAACAAAAATAGGCTTCTCTGAATAAAACAACAGTTGTTCTTCCTTTCCATCTGTGTTATCATCATGAGATCTTGCCACTTTTTCTGTGCCTATAACAGTGCCTGGCAATACACGTACTAAGTTTTTCTGCCCATCTGTGCTTCTAAATTTAAGTTAGTTAAAAGAGTTAAGAAATACCCCACTAAGTTCTTCAACTGATAAAAAGTGGCAAAATCCACGCATGTAATATTCAACAAAGTACCCCATCCATCAAATATTAAGCACCTGTTGTATGTCAAATATCTTTCTAGGTTCTGAGAATCCATCAGTATAGGAGAAAAGAAATTATTTCCTTCAGGGAACTTACATTGTAGTGAGAGAAAACTGAAATTATCAAACAGTGATAAGTTCAAAGAATAAAAATAAGGTAGGTAATGGGAAAAGAGTAAGGTGGTGTATTCGGATTGTGTTCTGGGGGAAGATGTTTCTGATAATATCATAGTTAGCATCGACTTGAAAACAAAGATGTTGTGTACCATGAGTCAAGAGGTTTCTAGGCAGAAAGAACAGACAATGTAAAGATTGTAACAAAAATCATTTTCCTGTCATGTACAAAGAATAAGTTGCTGAGTGAGCAGTGGGGAGTGAAATAAGAGCTGAATCAGAGAGGCCACCAGGGAAGGATTGTGTAGTACCTCCTAGCTATTGGCTTTCGGAATCCACTGTGGTAGGGCAAGAGGAGAAGCAGGAAGAAGAGTCAGAAGGTCATGCAGTAATACTTTTGAAACCTGGAGCTCAGATTTTTGAAATATTGTGAAAGAAAAGTTGACAGAACTGGATGTGGTGTGTGAAAGAAAGGACTTAAAAATTAATGTTATTTGTCTGTCATTCTTTGGTGTAATACCTAGCTACACACTTTAAGTATTGAAACTGCCTTGGGTGAAAGTAGGGCAAGGAGGCAGGAGCAAGGATGTGACAATAAAGATAGCTAACATTTATTAAACACGCACTTTGTGCCAGAAAATTTCCAAGTGCTTTTTATGCATCATACCATTAAATATTCACCTTAATGCCCTGAGATAGATACTATCGATTACCACTGTTTTAGATAAAGCAACTCAGTCTTATATGATATATCCCAAGCCCTAAGATAATATACCGAGTAGTTTGTGGAGGAAGATGACATCAGACCAGCTGACTTCAAGTCCTAAACTCTTAAATAAAATTGTATCAAGGGATTACCCATCTGGTCATAAAATGCTAAATTAGGCACTTTACAAAGACACTCCTGTTTAATCATCAATAAGTGAATAGGAGTAAACCACTACTTAGTGAGGATATTAAATTTATCAAAAATCACAGAGACTTCAAACATTTATGATTACATTTTTGGTTTAAAGCAGCAGAGAGGATACTAATTGAACTGTTAAAGGAAATGAGACTTCATATTCAGAAGTTTCAGGAAATTCTGGCATAATTTGTTTTCTTGATTGCAAGAATTCTTGTAATAGTTTCATGATTATTGCTATAATCCCAAAGGAGTTTTAGCATCTAAAGTTCTTCAGACTTACTTAACCATACACTTACATTTAGAAATTCTGATTTTAAGTATTTTCTATCACATTTTTTTGTTATATGTACTTTAAGAATAATGATTGTTACCTAACAACTAGGTAAATGAAATTCCTTGGCCATTTTGATATCTCTGGGAAGAGAATTTGTAGACATTCTATAGAATTTTAACCACATCATTCTCCTTGGAAAGAAAAAGAGTCCAAGTTGACAGAGTGGAGAAGGAAAGTAAACTGGCTTTAATCCCCACCGTCAGTACCAAGTATACAACATGATCAAATGTACCATTCACTTCCTCTATGAGATAAGATTTGGGCATTTTCACTGACTCATCATTCTTATTAGTCAGCAAGTGGGTCACTCAATTACAAATATCTATCTTTATTATTTGCATGAACTCAAATATTCCTTGAAAAGTATCTCAAGCCCTGAAAGATAAGTCAATTATTGATGGAAATTGAGCTGTTGGTATCTTTAACAAACAACCATTTTGATTCTATAAGCCACAACAGACAAAAACACATTTATAAAAAATTTTTTGGTTGGTATTTATATTTGTGAGCTAGTAAGAATTCCACAGCTGATGAAAGAGATCTAGGATTGTTCAGCTACTAAAACAAGATGCTGATTTGTATCTACAACTAATTGATGTTAAGAATTGCTACACAATATATCAGGCTTTGCTGTTTACTTGCTGCGTGACATTATACAGGTGACTAATAATAATAGTGCTTACCTGATAAGGATTATTACAAAGATGATTGATGATGAAGGAAGAGGGAGAAGAGGAAGAAAAGGAGGAGGGGGAGGGGAATCGGAAGAGAACAAGAGGAGCAGCAGCAACTTAGAAGACTCCATGACACATAGTAAGTGGTATGAGTCCTAAATTTTGAAAATCATAATAATATACCACACTAATAATACACTATATGCAAAGTATAAATATTCAGAGTAGTTGTCTTCCAGATAATCTTTTTTTTAATCTGTAAACCTCTAAAAAGTATAGCAAATATTGAATGTTATCAATCCCTCACAACTGAGGAAAGCATAATGTATTGAGTAACTTTTCTAATCACAGTTTACTAGGAGCAAAGTACCAGTGGATGCTGTGAGAGAAGTAGTAACTCGATAATGGCTGTGCTTGGAATGTACCCCTACATACAGGCATCCGTTGTTGAAATTTTTAAATAGCTCCAGAATTTATTAAAAAAACAAAACAAAACAAAACAAAAACAGGCCACCTGGGTGGCACAGTGGTTAAGCGTCTGCCTTCGGCTCAGGGTGTGATACCAGCGTTCTGGGATCGAGCCCCACATCAGGCTCTTCTGCTATGAGCCTGCTTCTTCCTCTCCCACTCCCCCTGCTTGTGTTCCCTCTCTCACTGGCTGTCTCTATCCTGTCGAATAAATAAATAAAATCTTAAAAAAAAAAAAAAACCCTGCATTTAGAACACACACTCAATTGTTGATCTAAATTAGATATTCCTTAATGTAATAGCCCTTACTAAGTATGTATAGTAATTTAGAAAAAAATACATTGTCCATTTCTACTTAAAAAAAAGTACAGTTTTAGGATGCAGCGATAATAATATTGCTTGTGAATAGGATACTTATACCTTGAATCTAGCAGAAAGGCAAAAACACAAAAGGTGAGTGATAGTAGCCTAGTTTTGAATTTTATGGCTTGTGATTTGATTATGAAACTAGCAGTGCCCCCAGCATTGGATTATATAAAGTCACTTTCAAACGATGCATAATCTGGAGTCCCTTTGAAGTAGGAGTTAGAAATGTCATCAGTAGTTCTGTCACAGACATATGCCCTAATACCTGGTAGCAAGGTGAATGCATAGAAACAGGTTCTGACTCTGCTTATTACATGCTTTTGATTCCTTCTATTTTGAAGCAAAGGAATGAAATTGTTATAAAATTAAGAAATAAACTAGTGATACACTAGTGATGGTTTTAATTCATACATATCTGTATTTCTTTTTAAGTCTGAGAAGATAATTTAAGACATGAAAATACATAAAAACAATAGAATATCTCAGGAACTGAAATGAGACAAACTTCTTTTTGAAAAACAGTGTATCTATTGGTGTTTTTAGTGCACCATATTTCAAATTGGCTTCAGAATTTTCTCAAACTTAATATAATTCTCTCTAGATAGACAGACACATACATACACAGAAGCCTGACTGAGTTTCATTTAATGGTGATGGCTTCCAGTCTTTCCCTATGTTAAGAATTATAAACTGAACACAGCTAAAATATACCTAATTCCTATGGCACAGCAGCTTAAAGCTGTATTTTTAGCTTAGCCCCCAAGCATTACTTTTTAATATGGAATCCTACGGGACTTACAACAGTATTTTTCAAACTGTGAATTGACCCATTTATGGGTTCTGATGGAGTAGTGGGTCATAAGATCAAGTTAGAGGGCTAGGTAACAGTATTCATAAAATAAGAACAGAACAGCAGAATCAGAGTGCATAGCATATATAAGTACAGGTGCTGTCCCGTGAACACTTTGTTTCCTTTATGTGCATAGGTATGTGTAGGTGTGCGTATACACAAAGTTGTTGAACCATATTTATACTATGCATAGTAATTTAAAATTTTAATAGCAAATGTGTGAGAATCATGCATCTACTTCAAGGGTTTCATGTGCCCTAAAAACAGTCTTCAAAATTCTCTGGTTATGCACATTTCCTGAGGAAAAGTGCTTTGATCTGATGATCATGAAAATATTTTTTTAAAAACCTCAAAAGACGGGTGGAGAAGGGAAGATGGTAACAGAGTAGGAGGACCCTAGGCTTGCCTTATCCCATGAATACAACTAGGTAACTATCAAATCATCCTAAATACCAAAAATCTATCTTCAGACTGGCAGAAGAAACTCCACAACTAAAAGTAGAGAGGAGGCCACATCGAAGAAGGTAGGAAGTGCAGTGACACAGTTTGGGAGAGAAACAGAGCACAGCTACTGTGGTGGGGAGGCACCTGTGGTCCCAGAGAATAGTGAGAAACATGCTAACACATAGGGGAGCTTACAGGGCAAAAGAATCCCCACAACAATTGGTTTAGAAAGCAAGAGGGCTGAATTTCCTGAGTTCTTGTAAGCAGTGAGGCTTAAAGCCTAGAGTTCTAAAGGCCAGTGGGCTTGGCTCTGAGGGCACTGAGGCTGTTCTTGGAGAGAAGGCAGGGCAAACCAGCATCTGACACTCAGTACTTAACTTGCTTACATCAACCCCCCCTCCCCACTCTGGTGGAACCACCCTTCCCAATCATGCTTGCCTCAGTCCCAGCACCATAAGCCCCCTCCCACAGAAGACCACCCAAATCCATGCCAACACTGGGTCTCCCAACCTGAGACTTGTGTGAAGCCTCAGTTCTGGTGGCAGTAGCTAGAGCTCTCATTTGACAAGCAGAGCACAGCACACATAGTTAAAATTTCCCACATTCAGGCAAGGGACCAAACATAGCCCACAGAGCAAAGAGAGCCTCTGTTGAAACTGGCCTCAAGGATAAAATGGCCAGGACACAACAGCAGAGCACATGCAGCACGTATGAGAGGTACTCCCTGAAGTGCCAGGTCCTAGGGAACAGGGGACACTATATACAGCAGGGTATCCCAGAAACTCTTCTTCATGAGGTCATTACCCTCAGCATAGGAGATATAACTGACTTTCCTAACAGAAAATAGGCACAGAGATAGAAAGATGAGAAGATACTTATTCCAAATGAAAGAACAGGAAATATCTTCAGCCAAGAATACTCTATCCAGCAAAGCCATCTTCAAAATGTAAAGAGCTATAACAAGTTTCCCAGACACATAATAACTAAAGGAGTTCGTGACCACTATACTAGACCTGCAAAAAATATTAAGGGGGACTCTTTGAGTGGAAGGAAAGACCAAAGGTGATACTAAGAATGTAGGAAACACAAAAGGAGTAAAAATGAGTATTTTTGTAAAGTATCAGTCATGAAACACACAAAATAAAAGGTTATAAAACATGCACCATATGCCTGAAATGTGGGGAGGAGAGGAGAAAAGAATGGTTTCAAATGTAAATGAACATCAATTTAGTATACATATTTCTTTCAAGTGCACAAGGAACATTTTCCAGAATAGATCACATATTAGACCACAAAACAAGCCTCAACCAATTCAAAAGATTGACGTCATATCGTTCATCTTTTCTGATCACAATGCTATGAAACTGGAAGTCAACCACAAGAAAAAATCTGGAAACAAATGAAAATATAAACATAACGGGTCAAAACCTTTGGGATGCAGCAAAAGTGGTTCTAAGAGGGAAGTTTGTAATAATACAGGCCTAACTCAGGAAGCAAGAAAAATCTCAAACAACCTAACCTTAAAGCTAAAGGAACTAGAAAGAGAACTAACACAACCTAAAACCAGCAGGAGGAAGGAAATAACAAGATTAAAAAAAAAATACATGATATAGAAACTAAAAAAAACCCAAAAACAATAGAACAGATCAATGAAACCAGGAGCTGGTTATCTGAGAAATAAATAAAATTGGTAAACCCCTAGCCAGACTTATCAAGAGAAAAAGGACTCAAATAAATAAAATAAAAAATGAGAGAGGAGAAATAACAAACACCACAGAAATACAAACAATTGTAAGAGAATATTATGAAAAACTGTCTGTCAAGATATTGGACAAAAAGAAAAAATGGATAAATTCCTAGAGGCATATAAACTACCAGAACTGAAACAGGAATAGAAAGTGTGAACAGACCAGTTACCAGCAAAGAAACTGAAATCAGTAATAAAAAAAAAATTCCCAACAGACAAAAGACCAGGACCAGATGGCTTCACAGGTGAATTTTACCAAACATTTAAAGAAGAGTTAATACTTATCCTTCTCAAACTATTCCAAAAAATAAAAAAGGAAGGAGAACTAACATTCATTCTTTGAGGCCAGCATTACCCTGATCCCAAAAACAGATAAAGACTCCCCTAAAAAAGAGAACTACAGGCTGATATCCCTGATGAAGATAGATGCAAAAATCCTTAACAAAATGCTAGTAAACTGAATCCAACAATACATTAAAAAAAAAAAAAAAAACAAACACCACAATCAAGTGGGACTTATTACTGGTTTGCAAGTTTGGTTCAATGTTGGCAAATCATTTAACATGATACATCACATCAATAAGAGAAAGGATAAGATGCACATAATCATTTTAATAGATACAGAAAAAGCATACGATAAAGTACAACATCCATTCATGATAAAAACCATCGACAAAGTCGGTTTAAAGGGAATATACCGCAACATAATAAAGGCCATATATGAAAAAGGCAGAGCTAGCAGAATCCTTAATGGAGAAAAACTGAGAGCTTTTCTCCTACGGTCAGGAACAACACAAAATGTCCACTCTCACCACTTTTATTCAGCATAGTACTGGAAATCATAGTCACAGGAGTCAGACGGCAAAGTAGAAATTAAGGGCATCAATCAGTAAGGAAGAAGTAAAGCTTTTACTATTTGCAGATGACATGATAATATATATAGAAAATCTGAAAGACCACCAAAAAACTGCCGGTAGGAATGCAAACTGGTACAGTCACTGTGGAACACAGTGTGGAGCTTCCTTAAAAAGTTAAAAATAGAACTACCCTATGATCCAGCCATTACACTACTGGGTATTTACCCCAAAATACAAGAACACTAATTCAAAGGGATATATGCACCCCTTTGTTTATTGCAGCATTATTTACAATAGTCAAGATATAGAAGCAGTCCAAGTGTCCATCGATTGATGAGTGGATAAAAAGATGTGGTATACACATATGATGGAATATTATTCAGCCATAAAAAAACAATGAAATTTTTCCATTTGCAATGACATGGATGGAGATGTAGAGTACAATGCTAAGTGAAGTAAGTCAGAGAAAAACAAATACCATATAGATTTCCCTCGTATGTGGAATTTAAGAAACAAAACAAATGAGCAAAGAGGGGAAAAAGAGAGAAGCAAACCAAGAAACAGATCTACAGAGAACAAACTGATGGTTTCTAGATGGGAGGTGGGTGTGGGGGTAGGGGAAATAAGCGATGGGGATTAAGGAGTACATTTGTTGTGATGAGCACTGGTTGAAATATGGAAATATGAAATATGGATATATGGAACTGTAATTAAAATTTTTTTTTAAAAGCTCAAAAGACATTTATTTTCACTCTAAAGCAAACTTTATTATATTGGTAATTTGGGAATATATATACTTTAAAATCTGAAAATAAATATAATTTATGTTTATGTATTTATTTTACAAAGAGATATAACATAAACAATGGCTTATATGTCTCCAATTTAAATTTAGGTTCTAAATTTTTAGGTTCTAATTTTTTGTTTACATACAAAATTTATGTTCCTAAAAATGAAAGTACCTATAAAGATGCAAATAAAGTACATTCTGTATTTCAGTTTACCTAAAATGGTTTATATCTTCTTGAAACAACTATTTTGTGTG
The DNA here is from genome assembly GCF_023065955.2 of Ursus arctos. Lineage (NCBI taxonomy): Eukaryota > Metazoa > Chordata > Mammalia > Carnivora > Ursidae > Ursus > Ursus arctos. The sequence goes on from NW_026622852.1 coordinate 21,530,712, forward strand.
TTAATTTTTTCTATTTCTAGGTTTAAGATAATAAATATATACATACTAAGTACATAATGAGATGGTGGCTAATAGAGAGAGGTAGGGGAAAGAGAAGTGAAAGATTACTAAAGATCTAATAATGACCTAGAAAAAAAATAACACGTTATGAACAATAATTCTGTGCCACCTGCAGAGAACTTTTATCACTATGTTTTTCAGCATATAGACAGTGTTAGGATAATATTATTTAAATTTTGCAAATAAGGGAAGTGAGGATTAATGTGGTTAAGATTTTTTTGCCATGGATCACAAAATCAGTAAATGTTGGATCTTGAATTTTAATACAGCTCCGACTCCAAATCTACCTCAATCTGTAATTGAGCACAGGATAATGAAAGAGGAAGTAAGAATTCTCAGTTCCACTTCTTACTTGCAGGTAACTTTAGGATGTGGAGTATTGACTCCCTCTTCCCTAATACCATCTCACTCTGTGGACTAAATTGGATGTTAGATTATTGCAGAAAATAGGCAGCCCTGTGTAAGGGGAAATTGCCTTCTTTATTTAATTGCTCCACCCAATTTATTTTAGTACATCAAAGTTCCAATGAGCCAGGGTCATTAGGCAGCATTTGTTAATAAGAGGGACAGAATGTCACTGGGAGAAGTATACATAAATAAGCAAATGCTCAATTGTAACATGAATTTTGGGTAATAGCATTATGAGTGGCTTGGGCAGACATCATCACTAGAGTAACATTTAACACAGATATTATAAGAATATATGTGGCAAGGATCAGATCTAAGTTAAGACGTCAAACTCGAGGAATAGTAGATGGTGTGATACCCTTCCCAGATCCCCATTCAAGACTGAAGGGCTTATTTCTCCAGCTGCTATGAGTGCTGCTGTGTGATGGCTCTCAACTGCTAGCCCCCTCTGGAAATTGTCCTATATTTGAGAGACTGCCTTACTTTTCTATGGGCAGCCTGCATTCAAGAAGTTGTAGATTCCACAGCATAAAGGCCCGGTCCTCTTGCTGTAACACAGACTCATTTAAAGGGTACACCTAGCTTTAGAAACCCCTTCTCCAATATATGGCCACCTGAGGCTTTCGTCGAGACTGTATTGCAGCCTGATCTGTTTCTCTGCCAAACACTGCTGCTTCTTTCCCTCTCTTTCTATAGCAAAGATCTCCAAAACACTCCCTAACAAACTTCCTACAGTGTACATTCTACTCTGCAGTCTGTTTTCTGGGGAAACCAGGCTTCAAAAAGATCCACAATAATCTGAGTCTATATCCATTGTCAGCTGTCAAGAAACCCATAGAGATTAAGGGAGCAAGGCTAATTGGCCACATGATTAGACAGATGGTCACACTCATTCAAAGATCAAAAAGACAGAGGTATGGGGCAACAAGTAGTCCAAGAGAAAAAGAAGCTCTGTGAGTGATCAAGTCTATTCAGATGAGGCCTCCTGTGGCAGGGAGGAAAATGGCCCACAAAGCTGTGCACATTCTAATCCTCATCCACAGAACCGGTGTGTATGTTACCTTACATGACAAAAGGGACTTTGCAGATATGATTAAAGTTAAGGATCTTGAGATGAAAAGATTGTCCTAGATAGCCAGGATCAAATCTAATCACAGGTATCATTAAAAGGAGACAATCTTTCCCAGCTACAGTCAGAAAAAAAAAAAGATGTGACAATGGTCAGAGAGATGCCATATTGCTAGGTTCAGATGAATGAAAGGGGTCAATAGCTGAGAAATGTGGTTAGCCATCAAAAGCTAGGAAAGATGAGGAATCAGATTTTCCCCTAGAGTTCACAAAGGACATAGCTGTGCTGGTAAACTAAGACCATTAAGGCCCGTGCTACAATTCTAACCTACAGATCTGTGAGATCATAAATCTGCAATGTTTAAATCACTATTTTTTTGGTACTCTGTTATAGCAGCAATATTAAACTAATATATATTCAGGACCAGAGTGAGATGCTGCTGTAACCAATATCGAAAAACGTAAAAATGGCTTTGTAATTGGGCTATCGGAAGAGACTGGAAAAATTTTGAGGAGAATAGAAGAAGGCTAGATTTCCTTGAACAAACAGGAAAAACACTGATGTAAACTACCCTTAGTGAGGACTCTGAAAAAAGCAAGGAACAGGTCTGAGAAAACATAATTCACCTTAGAGAATCCAAAATCATTGTCAACAGACTGTTAGTAAAAATATGGAGATTAAAGGAACAGCTCGTAAAGGCTGAGAAAAAAAGGGGGAACATGTTACTGGAAAGTAGAAGGAAAAAAATCATTGCTCCAGAATGGCAGATGCTTAGCAGAATTGAGTCCTTCTGATATGTGGAGAGCAGAAGTAGTAAATGATGAAATTGTACATTTAACTACGGAGATGTCTAAACAGAGTGTTGAGGATGAAGCCTGGTTTCTTGCTGCTTATAGTAAAATGGTAGAAGGAAAAGATAAACTGAGCAAGAATTATTAAACAGAGAAAAAACAAAAAAAAAATTAAACAACAACAGTCTTGGGTAATCCTGGAAATTCTCAGACTAGTCAGACTGAAAAAGAAAAAACACTCAAATTAAGAGATTCACCCCTAGTAAATCACGATTCAGAGGAAAAAGCCAGCTATGGGGCTGTATCACTTTTTGCTAATACCTCAGAAAAGCAAAATGTCATGATAGTAATATTCTATCATACCAATGGCTCTTTGAGGACATTAAAGTATTATCTCACATATAACCTCAAACTAACTGGAGAGCATCTAGGAAGCACTAGCATTATCCTTAGGCCATTTCCACAAAAGCCAAACACAGAGATGGGATTATCTAGAAAAGGTCTGTGGAAGATCTTATCTAATGGAGTGAATACCATGACATGCACAGGAGACCCACAAGAGTCTTCAGAATTTTAATGAGTAAAAACACTGCTGGCGGGGAACTGAAAGGAATAGAGAGACTATAAAAACTAAATAAAGTTGATGGAACCACACATTTCTATAGAAAGGAAATAGGCTGATAAGACTACCCAGGTGCAAAACACATACAACCATTCATGAGAAATGAAGGATGCCTCAGAAGGCAGAACTGAGAGCCCAAGTATTTGAGCCACCTAGGATTAATCCCAGGATTTGAAATCTAATGGAATTTTTCCACCTAGGATTAATCCCAGGATTTGAAATCTAATGGAATTTTTCCACCAGGATTTTGAAATTTCTTGGACCCACTGACACTTTTCCGTTCTTTTTTTGACTTTCTTGAACCAGAATTTCTGTAACTGTTATCTTATGCGTGCTCTATGACAATATCCATAGGAATGGATGACTTGCCTCTTTAGTTCCATAAATCCATAGATGGAGAGGATGCCCCAGAAGAGATTATTCGAGAGCATTACCCATCTCTAATTTCAATGATTTACTGGATGAGTTTTAGACTTGTGAGCTAATGAGATTTAGGTAAGGTTTTGAATTTTGAATTGATGCTATAATGGGTTGACACTTTTTAGTATGTTGTGGTCAGGTTAATATATTTTTTATGTGGAAGACTGTGAAGCTTTGTAGGGTAGAATGTAGACTGTGATAGACAGAAAAATGGATCCCTAAATATGTCGTATCTTAGTCACTGGAACCTATAACATGTTACCTTACATGGCAAAAGGATCCTTGTAGATACGATTAAATATCTTGGGATGGGAAATCATACTAGATTATCTAGAGGAGTCCCATCTAATCATATGAGTCCTTAAAAGACCCTTTCTTGGCTAAGGTCAGAGTCAGAGGGAGCTGTGACTTCAGAAGAATGATCAGAGAGATGCAACATGGCTGACTTTGAAGATGGAAGAAGGGGGCCCAAAACAATGAATGTATGTGGCCACTGACCACTGGGAAAAGAAAAGAAAATGGCATCTCCATTAGAGCCTCGAGGAAGGAACACAGCTTTGGTGACACACTGATTTTAGCCCAGTGATGTCTGTGTTGGACTTGTCACCTACAAAACTATAAAATAACAAATTTATGTTGTTCTAAACCATGAATTTTGTCTAATTTTTTATTGCAGCAATAGACACATAATACAGTCCCTTTAACTGTTGCCCGCTATAGTACTTGAGACACCAGTGAGAGGAGTTAAAAGCTTAAGTTTGACAGTTGAAAATACGGTAATGAATAAGAGATAGAAGTCAATATGGTCTCTTCCTTGAGGTATCTTCTCTATGATATTTGGAACAGGGAAAAAAAAAGGCCTACTTATGAAAATGTGAATTAATGTTTATGTATAGATAATCTTAAATTCAGACACTTAGATATATGTTACAAATGTTCCATCTCACTTCTGACCTAAAATTATGCCAAGAAATTTGGGGGTACTTATTTGCATGGACAAAGAGCTTATATTCACTTTCATTATTTTATATTTTTCTTTGTATATGGAGCATGAATGGGTTTATCTTGTCTTTTCATAGTACCAGGTACTTCCCTGACTATAATTATAAAGCTTTTCTTTTTGAATATTTTTCTTTTCACTAAATTCAAAAGAAATTGCTTCTTTTATCTCCTCTGATTTGACTGAAACACTTCCTATTGTGAAAATGCTGACAGACCAGTTCTCCAGAAAGAACAATGTCACATTTTCTTATTTTGGGGAAAATGCTTGTAGAGAGTAGGGTTTCACTGTTGTGAAATTAATTGTTCTGATGTAACAGAACAGAATGGTTCTGAACAGACAGAATTAAGAAGTTTCAAACAGTATAAAATGTGTACCTAACCCAGGTTGCCGGAAATATTTGGTGCATACACTGAGTTTGTAAGACAATTTGAATGCATCGTGTATGTAGAAATGCAGGATAAGCGGTATGTTTATGTATGTAGAAAAGTAAGAAAACACGCTATTTAAAGGAGAATTTTCCAGTCTTTACGGTGAAGTGAAATGTCCTTTAATTTCTCCCATGATTCACTGACGCTTCATGGGCTGCAGTCAACTACAATCTCTTTCTGTGCTAGTTTGTGTTGATCATTTTCCTTTTCTTTTCCAATCTTTTGCCATAAGATCTTTAGTATTTTTTTTTCAAATAGAATATGTACGGATTCACTTCCCTGAACACACACATGTACACACAAATTTGATGCTAGTTTGACTAGCTATAGAATTTTTAGCTAAAATTATCTTTCTCGGAATTTTCAAGGAAATTTAACATTACCTTTTATCTTCATATGTCGGTGACTGGAAGTCATGCCAATGACTTGCATTCATTTGTAGGAAACCAATTTCATCTCCCTGTAAGTAACATCATTGTCAATCATTATCAAGATCATATATCTGAAATATACATGTGCACGTTATTTTTACTTCTGTTTGTAACAAAGTGGATTTGTTTATTTTGCAAGCATAAAATTGCTAAGAGGTTTTAGATTAGGAAAATACTCTTCTATCATATTATTGCTAACTGTTTCTTTGGTGGACTAATGCTCCATATCTCTAAATGTTTTCATATTTTTCACTGTTTTCTCCTTGTTTTAGATTCTACGGGATTCCCCACCCCCGCCCAACACTTTGTGATTACTAATTAAGTACATAGCTGCATTCATCCTATTAATTAGCCATTCTATTGTTTTGTAATTTTATTTTTAATTCTTGATAAATCTTCATTGTACTTTATTTGTATCATAGAGATAATGACTATTCATATCTTTCTAAGAATATGAACTAGAGTTTTCTTAAAGTTTTACTTTATACCCCCACATCAGATTTTCTGCATCAGATTGCACATCTTGTTCCTTTTTCAAATAGGTGTTTGTTTTCACTTTTCTAAATTGTCAGGTGATCAGAGTTGTTTCTTACATTTTTGAATGGAGAATCAGGTGGGTCAAGTAGAAATACTTGGTATGTGTTTTCCTTGCAGGTATATAGGCCTATATTCCCAATTGTTCCCTCCTTTAAATGAACATTAACAGCACATTCTATTAAAGTAGTTTTTAAGTTTGAAGTATGTGGCAAATAACAGATTTTTCTTCACTATTTTATGAGGCAGACAAAGTAGGCACCCACTAATTTCCAAAATAAGAAGGTGACAGTATTTCAGCAAATTTCTTTTATGGCTAGAATCTTTCTTTTTCTTTTCATTTGGGAACTGCAGTTATAGTCTCTTTTTCTTCAGATCCTAATTCCCACACATAAGATCTTCTAGGTAGAGATTAGGCTCACTTTAGAAAGAAAATGTTCCTGGGATAGTAAGTTAGCTTTTAAGAATAGGATATTTTTTGTCTATACTACCCAAGGCAATTTACAATTTAATGCAATCCCTATCAAAATATCAACAGCTTTTTTTTTCCCCACAGAGCTAGAACAAACAATCCTAAAATTTGTATGGAACCACAAAAGATACCGAATAGCCAAAGCAATCTTGAAAAAGAAGAGCAAAGCTAGAGGCATCACAATTCTGGACTTCAAGTTTTACTACAAAGCTGTAGGCATCAAGACAGTATGGTACTGGCACAAAAACAGACATATAGATCAATGGAACAGAATAGAAAACCTGGAAATGGACCCACAACTTTGTGGACAACTAATCTTTGACAAAACAGGAAAGAGTATCTAATGGAAAAAAAGACAATCTCCTTAACAAATGGTGTCGGGAAAACTTGACAGCAGCATTCAGAAGAATGAAACTGGATCACTTTCTTACACCATACCCAAAAATAAATTCAAAAGGGATGAAAGACCTAAATGTGAGACTGGAAACCATCAAAATTCTAAAGGAGAACGCTGGCAGCAACCTGTTTGACCTCAGCCATAACAATTTCTTACTAGACACATTGCTGGGGTCAAGGGAAACAAAAGCAAATATGAACTATTGGGACTTCATCAAGATAAAAAGCTTCTGCAGCCTTGGAATGGGAGAAGATATTTGCAAATGACACTAAAGGGTTAGTATCCAAAATCTATAAAAAACTTATCAAACTCAACACCGAAAAACAAATAATTCAGTTAAGAGTGGGCAGAAGAGATGAATAGACATTTTTCCAAAGAAGACTTACAAATGGCTAACAGACACATGAAAAGATGCTAATCATCACTCATCATCAGGGAAATACAAATCAAAACCATAATGAGATACCACCTCACACCTCACAGAATGGCTGCAATTAAGAACACAGGAGACAACAGCTGTTGGTGAGGATACAGAGAAAGAGGAACCCCCTCGCACTGTTAGTAGGAATGCAAACTGGTACAAGCACTCTGGAGAACAGTGTGGAGGTTCCTTAAAAAGCTAAAAACAGAACTACTCTACCATCCAGCAATTGCACTACTAGGTATTTACCGAAAGGATACAGAAATATACATTCAAAGGACTACATGTACTCCGATGTTTATAGCAGCATTATCAACAATAACCAAACTATGGAAAAAGCCCAAATTCCCATCTACTGACAAATAGATAATGAAGATGTGGTGCATATTTATACAATGGAATACTACTCAGCCATGAAAAAAATGAAATCTTGGGGCACCTGGGTGGCTCAGTCAGTTAAGCAGCTACATTCAGCTCAGGTCATGATCCAAGGGGCCTTCTCCCTCTCCCTCTCCCTGCCACTCTGACTGCTTGTGCTCTGTCAAATAAATAAATAAAATCTTTAAAAAAATGAAATCTTGCCGTTTGCAGTGACATGGATGGAACTGGAGGGTATTATGTTAAGCAAAATAAGTCAATCATAGACAACTGTCATATGATCTCACTCATATGTGGAATTTAAGAAACAAAACAGGATCATAGGCGGAGGGAGGTAAAAATAAAAAAAAAAGATGAAATCAGAGAGGGAGAGAAACAATAAGACACACAGACATAGGAAACAAACTGAGGATTGCTAGAGGGAAGGGAGCAGAGGGAATGGGGTAACTGGGTGATGGACATTAAGGAGGGCACGTGATGTAATGAGCACTGGGTATTATATAAGACTGATTAAATCACTGAACTCTGTCTCTGAAACTAACAATACAGTATATGTTAATTGAATTTAAATTTAAGAAAAAAAAAGATGTACACACATACACACACACACACACTGTGGACTACTACTCAGCCATCAGAAAGAATGAAATCTTGCCATTTGCAATGACAAGGATGGCACTAGAGTGTATTATGCTAAGCAAAATAAGTCCATCAGAGACAAGCAAATACCATATGATTTGAGTAATTTGTGGAATGTAAACGACACAGATGAACATATGGGAGGGGGAGAAGGAGTGAGGGAAACAAGCATTAAGAGACTCTTACGATAGAGAACAAATTGAGGGTTGATGGAGGAAGGTGAGTGACGGATGGGCTAGATGGGTGATGGGTATTAAGGAGGGCACTTGTTCTGATGAACACTGGGTGTTTTTTGTAAATGATGAACCACTGATTTCTACTCCTGAAACCAATATTGAACTGTTTATGTCAACTAGAATTTAAATTAAAAAAAAAAAAAAAAGGACTAGGATATTTTTTACTTAGAACTGGCGGTGTCGAAAGGTTTTTTCTTGCTGACATTTCTGTCCACCTTATGTTGTACATATTTGATTATGATGCTTTTGATTTGCTTTTGATCTAATCTCATTTGCATTCTATATTCCCCAAATTCTTTAATTTTCTGGCTCAGTAATGGTACCATTTCATATTATGGAGACATTTTGTCATTGAAGAGGAAGGTCAGTATGTCATTGTTTACTCTGCTAGACAACTCTCTAAGGACTTTTTAAAAAATATTTTTTCTTTTCGACTTGTCTGAGGACCAGGTAAATGCTGTGTGTCAGTTGTTGAGTGAGTGAGCTGTGATTCAACCTCAAATTCTCTGTTTTCACCTCCAGGTCTCTCATCCCTAACCAGACATAATTTTACATTGCATTTCATCCCACTCAATTCCACTGAGTTCAAGCAAAACATTCTGAATGCCTACAATGTGTCAATACTGTACAAGGACTAAAAATACAGAAATGGCTAAGACAAAGATCCTATCTTAAATCTAGTCACACTTTTGTATATGGAATATGGTAAAGAAGGAAAATAAGGGCAAGCAAAGACTAAATTGACTTACTAAACAATTTTGCCTAAGATTGTGCTGGTGCAGGCCAACTGAAAAACAAATGTGAATTGAAAGAACTTTCACTTTTGAATACCCATTATATGTTAGAGAAAATAATGAACATGCCTCTTTTAATGTCTTGATGTAATATATAAAATATTGAGGATTTGAAATAATATGCAAATGACAAAAATAAACTTACTCATATATACTTTGTAAGGATTAATTTTTTTAACCAACCTTCTACTTGTCAGAGTTAATTTCCAAAAAGTAGGCAAATAGAAAAACAAGTGGTGTTACTTTTAAATAAAATGAATACAAATGTATTTAGGAAAACCAATGCTGTTGCTTAACTAATTTATACCCGGCTTCTATCAGTTTAAGTAATATTTTCAAAGCTCCATGAAATACAAGATCTTAGAGAGCACTTATCTGCCTGTCTTTAGTTTTAGAGAAACCAAAGTCAAAGGAAGACCTGTCTGGGGACACACATAAATATAAAAGGCACAGGCGAGCCTACTCTGTAAATTGTTTCTCCTAATCCCTTCTTAATGGAGCAGGAGAATGGGGGTTCTTATAGTAACTTAATTACCCCTATTGTCCTTGAGGGAAACTTTTCCTTTGGTGTTATGGGAATACAGAATCTCAGTCTACAATTATGATTCCTTAAAAAAAAAAAAAAACAGAATGAGAATGTCTGGATAATCATAAAACAAAAGGAACCTGTAGAGATTTTTCTTGCATGTGATCAAATTTGTTTCATTAATGGCCCAAACTAGAGGGTATCTAATAAAATCAATGAGATTTTTTTTTTTTTTTGGTTGTTGACATCTATCATATTGAAAGGAATACTGCTGATGGTTTCCCCATCAGAATTTATGCAGGAAATAGACTCATGGCACACAGTGCGGTCTTATTTTTCACTCATGCTACTCTAGTTCCAAAGTAAAGGAGGTGGCTGAGAAAAGTGAGACACGATTACTGACTGAAAGAAATTAGCAATTTTTGGGGCGCCTGGGTGGCACAGCGGTTGGGCGTCTGCCTTCGGCTCAGGGCGTGATCCCGGCGTTGTGGGATCGAGCCCCACATCGGGCTCCTCCGCTATGGGCCTGCTTCTTCCTCTCCCACTCCCCCTGCTTGTGTTCCCTCTCTCGCTGGCTGTCTCTATCTCTGTCGAATAAAAAGGTAAAATCTTTAAAAAAAAAAAAAAAAAAGAAATTAGCAATTTTTCATGAAATTCAATGCTGATTAAGGGAAAGAACAATATTAAGAGATGATTTACATTCCCTATAGGAATTGAGGATCTAAGAAAGGAAAAAATATATATGTGTGTCTTTTGTAATGAATGTACCCTTTAGCTACTGCAGATTCAAATTAGATGTCAGTAGAACATCAGTAGCAGGCAAACACTACAGACATAACAGCTGCAGGCAGAATCTGCCAAAGGATACTAAGAGTAGCAGGTGGAAAGTTGAGAAGAAACAGGATATTATCATAGTTTCAAAATATGTACCCCAAGTTATTAACTACAAATGGAAAGAATAACCCAGCTAACACCATTTTAATCAAGTGATCAAAATTAACATCACCAGTAAAAAGACATGACATTTTTTTTGATTCTTTGGTATTTATGTCAAACACTCATAAACTCAGTCCAATCATGAGAAAAACATCAATCAAACCCAATTGAAGGACAAAAACCCAGATTGAAAGACCTTCTACAAAACAATCAGTAGTGCTATTCATAAGTGTCAAAATTATAAAAAAATAAGTAAGGCTAAGAATTGTTCCAGACTGGAAGAGAATAAGGGGGAAAAAAAAACCAACAAAAATGTCATATGGGCTCCTGTACTGGACCCTGAAATGGTAAGAGGACATTAGTGAAAAACTGGTGAAATTTGAATGTGATGTGTAGTTTGATTAATAGTATTGTATCACTGTTAATTTCCTGATACTGATCATTTTTCTACGATAGATCATACGTTAATGTGAGCAGAAGCTGGTTAAGAGGTAGGAACCTCCCTACACTATTTCAGCAACTCGTAAGTCTAACATTATTTCACAATTAAAAGTTTAAAAACAACCATGTCAGAATGAGAATACAAACTTTGAGGTCATACACTTTCTTCACTCAACTTTTAAATTTTGTTGATATCAAACAAATGAGATTTGGAGAAGAAAAGGAGACCTCTGTGGGGAATGGGTGAGGGAAATCAGAGAAGGTTTGAAGCCTTTTGCATTCAGGGACACATCTACAGGCCATTCTTCATCAGAAATGAAAGCTGGTATCCTGGAAGAATTACATGGAGCTCGAAGGCATGGAGACGACATGGGGTAGGGTGTGGAGAAAGCATAATAGAAAGATGGCAGGCTTCAGAGGCAGACCAATCCCTTTTTGAATCTCAGATCTTCCATCTGATAACTGCGTAACCAGTTTAACCATAATTTACTACCACTACCACCATCGCGACTTTTCCTCTCCCTCCTTGTCTTCCTCCCTTTCCCCTCCTCCTCCTCTTCTAAGTCGAGATAACAACTTATCTTACAGGTTTCCCAGATATTACTGAAATAATGTAAATATTGTTTACATAAGATCTCTTAACCCTATTCCAGTTAAAGCCATACATTTCTTATTAAACTAACATAGTATCATTACATGAAGTTTAAAAGAAAAGAAAAAAACACATACATTTTCATTTACGAGCAGGTATGTGTAGTCTCTAACTCTTACAGGTGTATTTTTAAATGGTTGTGATCTTAGTATATCATTTTTATCTTGCATTTTCCCCACTTACTGCTTATAAATGTTGCTACAATATTTTTAAAATAATTATCACCTTACAACCGAATATTTAAGTTGATTCCATTTTTTTAACTATTGTAAGCCATGAATGTTGCATTTAATATTGTTTCTTTACGTGGATTATTCCTTTGATAAAGGACTGTGCATTAACAGTGTAGTTTTGGTGAATTTAATAGTTAAAAATTAACCCTCTTCGTAAACTTATTTTTACCTCCTACTTTATAAATAAAGACACGAATCTTTAATCACTGAAGTCTCTTAACATTAGTATCTCAAGTACTTACTGGCATGATCTTCACTTCTAATACAGGACCACAACCCAACCCGGGTGCAGAAAAATGTATAACCACCACTGTTTAGATAGAAGAAGTATGACAAGTGCTACGCAGATGCCAGTTTTCATTATTATTAATATTGGCATGCTCTGTAGGTAAAAAATAACGGTCAATAATTCTTACTATCATTCTAGTAGGCCTCTTGTGTAGGTTGCCCCTGGCGGAAGTGAGCAAGAATACAGAAGAGATGAGACTCTTTTAAACTGTATGGGGAAGCCCATCACAGTATATCTCATTTTCCAGTGTTACTGCCGTGCAAATTTTCGCTTAGTTCTTTCGATTTTTAACAGTGACTGCGCTGTGTGGCGTTTTTCTTGATCCTTAGGTTCCGTAGATTTCGAGCTTATAATTACATACATATATCTCCCACCATACTCTGAACTTTAAGTTTATGTTCTGTTGATTTTGCTTACATTTGTGATCTCTGATTCATTGTGATCTCCGTAGTGTCTTTCTTTTGTCGTCTGATCTCGTGTCTTGCTTCCTTGTTCACTGTTATGCTGCCACCCTTGACCCAGTATGAAAAATTTAAAGACTATGGGCATCATAAAAGCTGACATTTTAATCTTATTGGAGTATATCATACATTTATCAGCTTATTAGAGTAAAAGATAAAAGGTTAAGAAAATAGGGCACATGCTACAAACTTTTCCATAATCTGTCCCTGAGCTGGGAAGGAAAAGTGAAGCACAACTTCCCAGTTAGAATTCACTCCAGTAGTTTTGACAATATTAGAAACAAACTAATTCACAGCGTTAGTTTATTATTATGTTAAAATACACAAAACATTAAATTTGTCATTGAAAATACTTTAAGTGTACAGTTCAGGGCAACGAAATACACTTCATTCACATTATCGTGCAACTTTTGCCATCTTCTCCGGGACTGTTCATTTTCCAAAATGGAAACTCCATCCATTAAACAGTAACTCCCTTTTACCCCTGCTCCCAGTCCCTGGCAACCATCATTCTGCCTTCTGTGAATTTTACTACTCTAGGTACAGAGAATAATAGGGCATTTTGTCCTTTTGTGACTGGCTTATTTCACTTAGCATAATGTCAAGGTTTATCCATGTTGTAGCATGGTTTTAATAGCTTTCCTTTCCAAAGCTGAGTAACATTCCACCATGGTATGTATATACTGCATTTTGTTTATCCATTCATCCATAAGTGGACACCTGAGTTGCTTCACCCTTTTGGCTATCAGGAACACTGCTGCTTTGAGCATGCGTGTATACATATCTAAATCCCTGCTTTCAATTGTATTGGCTATACATTCTTGTCAATACCCAAGTTTTGTCATTTTCTGTTTGTTTCCTGCCAGTACTCAACCCTTACTATTTCTCTTTGTTCTAACAGTTTTAAAATACTAGCCATCCTAATGGGTTTGAGATAGCATCTCATTGTGGTTTTGATTTGCATTTCCCTAATTAGCAGTGATGGATATCTTTTTGTGTAGTTACTGATCATTTGTAGATCTTCAGAGAAATGTCTGTATATTCAAGCCCTTTGTCCATTTTTAATTATTTTTTTCATGTCCACTCTAGTTTTAATAATGGAAGTTTTACATTTTTTTTTTAAAGATTTTATTTATTTATTTGACAGAGATAGAGACAGCCAGGGAGAAAGGGAACACAAGCAGGGGGAGTGGGAGAGGAAGAAGCAGGCTCATAGCGGAGGAGCCTGATGTGGGGCTCGATCCCAGAACGCCGGGATCACGCCCTGAGCCGAAGGCAGACGCTTAACCGCTGTGCCACCCAGGCACCCCAAAACTTTTTTTTTTTTTAAAGATTATTTTTTAGAAAGAAAAAGAGAGCCCGTGGGGAGGGGCAGAGGGAGAGTCTTGAGCAGACTCTACTCTGAGTGCAAAGCCTGACATGGGGTCAATCTCATGACCCAGAGGTCAGGGCCTGAGTAGAAACCAAAAGTCAGAGGCTTAACGGAGTGAGCCACCCAGGTGCCCCAATAATGGAAGCTTTAAACTTTGAATGAAAAGGTGAGAGGAGGAGAGATGTGATAAAGAGCTTTGGCTTCGATCCAATATATTTGGCTGTATCGAGGTATTTCCCATGTCTTGACAGGGAGAATAATGTAAGCCAGATGTTATTCCATATACAGTGCTACGTCACAGTTGAAATAATGGGTTACAAAGACTTTACAGGTTATAGGGAAATGATAACATCTGGAAACCCCGTAGCCCCAGGCTGAGCAGATGGTTCTTCCCCAAGGGATATAAAAGTAACTACTCTCCTTAAATAAGCCATCTGTCTGAATAATCATTTTTACCAATTAATAAATAAGACATTTAAAGGGTTGAAAAATTTGTTAACTCAAAAAGCAAGAAGAAAAGAACTACGATTTGCCCAATCATAACATGACACCATTCTGAGACCTCTCTGTTGAATGCAACATAGGATGTACTTTTGTTGCCCTTCCTGAAGTATTCTGTGCAGGGAGCTGAACTGATAAAAAGCAAATCAATAGATCAGACTAGCCTGTGATGATGAATTTGACTTGTTGAGAGCAGTGTATACTGTCATTGATCACCAAGATCAAATCAGGCAGAACAAGCAAGTCCCATGCTCTTATGATAAATAAAGCTCCAGCTCAGGGTGTTAAACTGGTGGTAATTGTGTCACATCTGTATGTCGTTTAATGCTTCTATTGGTTACAGCCGACCTACTACTCACTAGCCCTCTTCTTCACTCTGCATGCTCCAACTTTTTAGAAACGTAAGTTCCCTACTCATGTTGCACGTTAACAAGCTCATGTTCATGCTGGTGTCAGCCCCAATTGACGTCCACTTTGCCTATGGCAAACCCTTCTCACTCTTCAGATTCTAGCTCAATCATCTTCCCTGTTTAGGATTATTTCATCACCCAAGACAGCTGATAAGGTCATCTCAGCCTGCTTACTCTGTGTCATATGCATCAAGAAAGCAGCATTTTCTCCACTGAACTTAAAGATGTTGACTCCCGTATTAGGGTGTGATTACATGAGGAAATCAACTGTATCCTGCACACCAATGTAGCCTTAGTTTCTGGAAGTAAAAATTGGAAAAAAAGGTTAATGAGTAAAACGGGTTGGAAATACTATTGACAAAATGAGAGCTTGCTTTACAAAATCCTATCACTGATTATTTTATTAAGGCTTCAATTCCTTTTTGCTTAAAATGAAAGCTATAAATAAATTTCATTATTTTCAGTTTCTAAACACAGCAAAAATAAATTCCAATTTTAAAAAAAATTCACTGTCGGGATACCGGGGTGCTGAGGTTGCAAATTCTTTGGGTTTGGGGCTGTTAATTAAAAAGGAGATGCTGGAATCTGTGATCCAACTTTGCACCTGGGAATTTGTAGGAGTCAGAAATCCCCATAGCTTTGTGTTGAAGAGTGGAAAACAATGCTTTCTGGTGATTAAAGGGGCTAATTCGTTAGCTAGTTTCATTAACTATTCTTACTCACAGGAAATGGAAAAACCTAATGCTTATTTCCCCTGTTTGTAGGGCCAGCTACAGGCCGATTTCTCTCTCTGCCCCACTAAGATTTCCTGGAGCCAGACACACAGGGTGGAATGACACGCTTTAAGCAAAGCTTGCACATCACTGTGAAGCTAACAATGTTAAACGGTGTGAAAATGAATGAAGGAAACCTCATTTAAAATGGAATTGGAAAGCCCTGAAGGGGGAGCTCTCAGGCACAGACAAAGCTGCAACCAGCAGAAAGAAGATAGGAACTCTCTGAGCACAGAGGCCTTTTCACGTAGGAGTTTTGTCTCCTGCTTTTAAGAAGGAGAAACACCCTTTCCTGCCCAGGAACAACACACTGATCATTCTCTCAGGCAATGAGAACCCGCCACAACCTCAAACTCCTGTTCTTCCCCGGTGAACTTTTGTGTAAAACAAACCTCCTCAATTTCCTCCAAGATGTAATAAAAGCTGAACTCCCCTTTGTCTCTTCAGATCCTCCTTGGTTGGCCACAGTTTGCTTAACCTGAATTACAATTCCTTTGTTATCCCTGAATAAGCTCATTTTGCTGGTGTAATAACCGTCTCATGTTTAAGGTTGACAACAGCAAAACTCATGCACCTTTCCTTCCAAAACAAAGAAACCAGTTCTTGATGAAGTTATCTGTCTCTCATCCTCTCTCTCTGCATAGAAACATTACATTTTGATACCCCCCTTTGCCAAAACAGTGTAGAGTGGCTTTTTTTTTTTTTTTTTGGTACCTTACCTCAAACATTTGCCCAGTCTTTTTGTATCTGCTCACCCCATTTTTTTTCCTTCAGTAATTTTCTGATTACTGAGCCTTTTACTCATGGCAGCCCTTAATGATGTCGCTTCAGGGAATGTGCTTGGAATGAATTTTATGTCTGCTTGCTTTATCTAAGTAGTAAAGTCCTTTTGCATCCTTTTCCTTTCCCAGTTCCCTTAGTGCTGCATTCTAGCCCAGCTGATGGATTGTTTCCTGTCTGTAATCACTAACCAGTGTCATTCAGTCTGGGTTCTCGTGCGTTTAACTCACACTGTCTCATTGTCCTGTCCTCTTAATTTAAATGCTTGTCTCCTTGCCTCTCAGTCTAATAGCTCATTCCTTCTCCTCCCCTATTACCCAGCATTGTTTCTCCATCATATCACTTGCAATTTCCAGGATGACATATTTTACTTCAGATCATAGCTCATTTAGTCTTTTCGCCTGCTGGTATGCTAATAGCATCTCAGGCTAATCATTAATTTCCACCCTGTGGTTTCAATAATTCCTTCCATGCTAAATCTTGCATAGAAAAATTGTCTTAGGTTTGGCACCTTAACTTAGTCTAAGGGAAAAATGAACCAAAAAATGTCGAGTCACTGCCAGAGGCCCCACTGGTCAATGGGGGCATTATTGCTCACCTAGTTAAAGACTTCTAAAGGGCTGGAAGAATTAAAAGAGAAAGAAAAAAAAGAAGAAAGAAATGATTGTAACCCTGCTGCTTCATGTGTGTTTAATCCATGTCTTTTGGAAATAGAAGGTAGTATTTTGTAAAACTATTATTTATATGACCCTGCAAATAAATACGTGTTTGGAGATTTAAAAAAGCATCAGAAGGGAAGAAAAATTATAAAATGTTAGTACTTACAGGATCTTCACAAATAAAGTTTAAACTTCTCATTTTTACATAGGCAAAATCTGAGGCCCAAGGAGTGTCAACAATTTGCCAGGAGTCATACATTCTGTCACCCAAGGATTATGGGGTGGTGGGTGGGGAACAGGCCCTTGGCTAACTTTCGTTTGCAGTGCCTGTGGCAAGAGAACAAACAACTGGCTCCAAACCCACTTCTCTGCCCACTCAGGCTCCGGTAGGACACGGCGTACGGAGTTCCCCCTAGCTGTGCGTCTTGACACAGTTGAGTCTGTTCAGTCACCTTCGACCCAGTACATCTCCACCCCCAAGCGGCTATTGCCACTATGGTATGATGTGCATTTGGGAGAACACCAGGGAAATGCAGAGAACCGAGAAGCTGGCTCCAGGTGAGTAGGACAGGGAGTCTTAGAGTATCGGGTCCTAAAATAATGCTCTAGAAGGGTAAAAAATAGGCTCTAGGTTGGCTCATTTGGAGACTTTCTCTCATTCTCTCTCTCTCTCTCTCTCTCTCTCTCTCTCTCACACACACACACACACACACACATCCTATTTTCTCTTAATTCCTCTTTCCCCCTAATTGTTTAGGTCTTTATCTTTCATGTTGTGGGATGCCCTCAACTCTGTCTTCCTCCTCAACCCCACCCCAAAGACCCACCCCCAAATATCTGATATTTTATGTTTTCTTTCATACTGAAGTTTGCAGCACTAAAATACTGATAGAAACTTTATGTTGGGAGGGTGTGGGGAAAAAGAATGTCAACTAATGATTTTCCTTGTAGAAGAATGATATGGGCAGATTGGGGACCCATACATTTCCTTGGAGGACTTCAAAATATCTAGAGGTCTGTTTTATTGGATTATTCAGTGTCTCTATAGAAGGATTCACCTATCTCACACCTGGGGTATGTAAGTCTGGCTACCAACATTCTTAATCACAGAGGAGGGCTAAATTTCACTGAACACCTGTTTTTTTGTTTTTTTTTGTTTTGTTTTGTTTTGTTTTTTTGCAATGTAGCTCTCTCTTTCAACTGTAGTGACTGTTGTCCCTGAGTCTGATGCTTCTCCTATTCAATTTTTCCAGTTCCCTGGTAATCAATGTAACTTTGAGGTAAGTAGTGAGTGGGATGCATGGAAGGAGAAATAACCTGGGGTATACCTGCTTCGTGTTGTGTTTGTTACCTAACTCCCTGATTTTAGTCCCACACATCATACTCAGTCCCACTCTTATATCCCACCCAATATCAGTGCCTCTGATTCCTAAGTCCACTCAGGTTCTGTATTATTAATTATCTTGCTTTTCATTTGTATTACCCTCTGCAGGCGTTTGAAATCAACTTTCTGAATCTGCTGATGCCTCATCCACATTCTATCATGAAGTTTGTAAATAGCCTGTATCCACTAGTCTCCACTCCTCTTCTCATTGTAACTGTAAATTTATAATTAAACATCCTTTATTTTCATTTTATTAAAGTTTCAGAAGGCCACAAAAAACGAGTATTGATTTAGCTGTTGACCATCAGATACTCTCTCGGTAGAGTAAGGAGAAGATGATTTATTATTTATGATCTATTATTACACAGCTTACAAAGGCACTGAAAAGACTAGGTAAGCAGCTCTTGACTAATTCCCTGAACAAGATTGCTGAACTAAACCACTAGGTGATACTGAGTGTGTGATGTTTGGGATGCCGGAGAATTAAGACACTACCATCACTGTTTCTTACTCCAGGACCACACTGCGTCTGCCATGAACTGGACCAATAAAATATTGGCCCCGCATCTCTCCATAGACATGCAACTAGGTTCCTGACTTTGGATTTCTGATGCAGTTCACACAGAGAAACAGGATATAGTCTTGCTAACCAGAGGAGTCCTATATCTGCTTCCTGCTATTTTCTTTGCCTTCAGAATCAAATGCTGGTACTTTAGCTTGGCTGAATGTAGAAAATATGCACAATCTGAACTGTAACAGGGTCTAGGAAATACGACTTTCCATACACTCATAGGCAAGGGAATTAGAACAGATTGAGTGAGTTTATAGAAAACATCTTCCACATCTGTGTTTAACTGAATTCTCTTTCTATACATTTCCTATGGATTCAAACGTATATACGTCAGTTCTTTTCAACTGGAGAAACTGCCCAGTGGAGACATTTGGCCACACATTTGTCAGAGTCACAGTTAGGGTTTGGTAGGTACTGGCATCTAGTAGGCAGAGGCCAGGGGGGTCCTACATATCCTACGGTGCACAGAACAACCTCCAACAACAAAGGATTATCTCATCCAAAATATGAGTAATGCTAGAGTTCAGAAACCCTAATTTATTGAATACATGAAAAATTAATAACTCCTAACCATGATTATCTCCGGGGAAGAGGGGCAAGGATTAGATTTAAGAATGTTGATTAAGGAGACTCAAGCCATTAAACTCTTAAATTTTGTTTGTTTTTACAAAGAGAATGTGTGTAAATGGTATAAAGATTAGTAAAAATAATAAAACATCATGAATGGGAACTAAAATGTGGCAACAGTCCCATTACTAGCTTCCTGCCTTCAGAACTCTTTGACATGTAATTTTCTACGTCAGTGGCAATTTCATTCACAGGTGTCATCATTCACAATTTCCCCTCAAAAGGACCTTGGTAGTTTCTTGTTAGATCAAGAATGACGAAGACAGCACTTAGGTATCAGCCCCAGTTCCTATGTTCAAGGCAGGGGTCACTGATAAGTCACAGTAGTCCCTTTGGCTGCTATTCACGGTGACCTCAGACTCCCTCCTAACATTTTGATCCATGTGGCCACTACAAATCGACGGGAATCTGTATGAAGATGAAACCTATAGTGCTTTCCTGCACTAGGGAAACTGCTGCATCTCTAACATTTTTTGTCCATTTCAGTAAATATTTCCATACTGAGGAGTAGAAAGGATGAGAAGTTATTAGTGACTTACAGAATGCAGTTAGAGATTCAGGAACATCCCGTAACTGAATGTTCTTTCCTCTGCTTGTGAAAATCGAATGACCTTAGTCACAGTACTCGGCTAGTAACAACCATACTCTGGAACTGAACCTATCCTGTATTTCTTAGTTTCCTAAGATAGAGTTTGTTGGGATCTGACATTTAATCGTACAAGACTTGAAAGGACTATTGTTATGGAGCTTTAGGATGCTGCCTAGTTGTAAATAGACGTCCTCTAAATGGAAAAAGAGAATAATGACCAGAGACAGTCCCAGGATCTAGCAGTCAAGAGAACAATTGGGGAATGGTCAGGAAGGATAGAAGAGGGCAATGAACAACTTTGATCCTGGGCAAGTTTAAATAAAGAGGTGGCAAGGCAATGTGAAGGAGATTATTTCAGAATAAGCAAAACTAGCACAGAAAAGAGTCTGCTGACTGTCACAGGGGGACACAAATAGAATGCAAATTTATCACGAATGTGCAAATGTCATCAAAATGACATCAAATAGCAAGAAAGAATACAAACATCTAAAAGGAAAGAAGTTTGAGTAGAAATTCTTAATAGGAACTTAATTTCTATACGTATGATATAGGAAAAGGAGTGAGCAGTGTGGATTCAAGTGGGCCTAGCATAAACATATGGAGAAAGTGACATTAAAGAGAATGAAAAGAGAACATCTGACATTAAAAGAAAATTATGCAATACTTCCTGAGGAGAAATATTACTTTAAAGAAGAATTATCTTAAACAATACATTTTAAATTGATTTTATGTGGTTCAGTTTCTGAATCTTTCTTAGAGGCTAAGAAAATTATTGCTTGATTTGAATAACACTTTTTACAAACAATTTTAGACTTTTAGTATCTTTTATTCTTTTGCCTTATCATAGGAAAAAAATTCTTAACAAAGTGTAGACAGGACATTTGAACTTAAATAAAATGCCATTTATCACAGCCACATGTGAAATCAGCACCCAATACAGCAGTAGTATCCTCCAGTCTCACAGGATATTTAAGCCAACCTAGGTTTGCAATTCATTCAATCGGCAGTATTTTTATTATTTCCTTTCATACTTAATTTCAGGAGTAGACTGAATGATAGGTGGGAAGAAAAGCTGGATGACCTAAACTTGCTGTCTCAGAAATAAAAACTAAGGTAGTTTTATGGAGCAGATTTCACTTTAAACTTGTACTGTTTTTCATACAACCACACAATGACGACGATGTAGGAGGAAATGAGAGTAAGCATACAACCAATTGGGTTAGCAAGGTTAGAGCCTAGCAATATTGACATTGATTTTTTTTTTTTACACAGACTGATTAAACTACCACTGCTCCCTTACATACTAAATCCTTGAAATCCAATGACCACTTTACTGACACACACAAGTTGAAAAAAATTTAAAGGAGGAAAAGTCATTCTCCCAAAACACCACAGCATATTCATTTTGGAAATACTTCATTATAAAAGAAGATAGCACAAAGGTTAGGGTTCCATTAACCCAATTAGAGACTTTGTTTTCCTTCTAATCAAGTCAGAGGTAACTACGTATATAAGCAAGTACAGATATATGCATCTATTTTTCCATTCCAACACTTCCTAGTGAATGTATGCATATTTCCATTTTTAATTCTTTATGGAACTTTACAGAAGATATCAGAACAAAACAAGAGTGATTATCCAGACATATGAACGAGACCAGGACTCTACAAGACCAGAAAGTTATAGGCCAGTATCCCTGACGAACATAGATGAAAATGTCCTCAACAAAATATTAGCAAACTAAATTAAATAAACTAAAAAGATCATACACCATGATCAAGTGGGATTTATTTCAGAGATGCAAGATGATTCAACATTCCCAAATCAATCAACAGGACACACCAAATTAACAAAAAGGAGAAAATTCAATGTTCATATCTACAGATGCAGAAAAAGCATTTGACAAAATTCGAACTCCATTCATGATAAAAACTCTCAACTAAGTGGGAACATACCCACCATAATAAAGGCCACATATGACAAGCTCACAGGTAAAATATCATCCTCAATTGTGAAAACTGAAAACTTTTCTTCTAAGATTAAGAATAAAATGAGGATGCCCACTCTCCCCACTTTTATTCAACTTAGTACAGGATGTCCTAGTTGGAGCAACTAGTCAAGAAAAATAAATAGAAGGCACTCAAATTATAAAGTAAAAAGTAAAACTGTTTCTATTTGTAAATGAGATGGTATGATACATAGAAAACACTAAAGCCTCCACAAAAAACTGTTAAATTATTAAATGAATTCAGCATAATTGCAGGATACAAAACACAAGAATAAGTTGCATTTCTATATACTAATAATAAAGTACTAGAGAAATGAATTAAGAAAAAAAATCCCTTTTACAACTGCATACATTTAACCAAGGAGGCTAAAGACTTGTACAATGAAAATTATAAAACAACACTGGTAGAAATTGAAAATTAAATCAATAAATGGAAAGATATTCCATGCTCATGATTGGATGAATTAATATTATTAAAATACCCATACAATCCAAAGTTATCTACATATTCAATGCAATCCCCAAAATTCTAATGGCATTTTTCACTATCTTGAACAAGCTATTATTAAATTTGTATGAGCCATGAAAGACCTTGAATAAGCAAAGTATCTTGAGAAAGAACAGATCTGGAGGTATAATACTTCCTTATTTGTAACTATATTTCAAAGCTATAGTAATCACAACAATATGGTATTGGTATAAAAACAGACACATAGATCAACAGAGAAGAATAGAGTACCCCCAAATAAACCCACATATATATGGTCAAGTAATTTATGACGAAGAAACTATGACTGTGTAATGGGGACAGGACAGTGTCTTCAATAAATGGTGCTGGGAAAATTGGACATATTCAAAAGAATCAAACTGGACTGCTATCTTACACCATACACAAAAAAATCAACTCAAGATGCATTAATGACTAGAATGTAAGACTTGAAATCTTGTAACTCCAAGGAGAACACATAGATGGTAAGCCCCTTGACATGGATCATGGCAATATTTTTTTGTATTGACACCAAAACCAAAATTTTAAATTTTAACCTATTTATTTTATTGATATTCACATTTAATTAGTATTCATAAGATTTACTTCCAGAACAAGTTCTGATAGTGCCTCTTTTATTAGCTAGATCAAATTTAATTCCTTTTTTTTTTTAAGATTTTATTTATTTATTTGAGAGAGAGAACATAAACAGAGCAGGGAGGGAAGGGCAGAGGGGAAAGCAGACTCCCTGTGGAGCAGGGAGCCTGACACTGGGTTCCCTGGGATCCTGGGATCATGACCTGACCCAAAGCAGATGCTTAACCAACTGAGCCACCCAGGTAACCCCCCCCCCTTTTTAAATATTTTATTAGAGAGATCAAACTTAATTCTAAAATAAACACATCTGTCAAATTCTCTTCATGTCCAGCATTACACTAGTCTAAACCACCACCATCTCCCTTCTACACTAATCCAACACTCTAGTAAGTTGTCAGCCTGTTTCTAAACTTATTATTCTGCAATTTATTCTTCACACTATTACTAGGACAAAAATTTTTAAAAAGAAGTAAATAAAATTAAATTACATCTCTGCTTCAGATTCTTCACTGATTCCTAACCATAACTGATATAAAATTCAATGTCTTTATAGGCTAAAAACCTAGCATTGGCCATACTGTCAAACTTATTTCAAGCTACTCCCCATCTCTTTGGATCATTAAAAACTGGATTGAAGTCAATTCTTAACACCTAAACCCTATTCTTGTCTCCCAAGTTCAGATATAAGGTCTAGAAAGAATCCAAGAGGCAACCAAGAAAGACGTAGCAAAGGAGGAGAGAGAAAAAGAAAACTTGTTAGGAACCCAGGATTAGAGGAACAACACAGCAGCAGAACATCTTATGAACCTAGCCACTACAGAGAATTCAGGTAGGTTTATTCTTCCACCAGACTGAACTGTAATGCTGATGAAAACTGATGAATGTCTATGAATTTAGTAGCCCTTTTCTCAACTGGCATGTGATCCAGAAAGCCTCCCTATGGGTCTTTGTTCCCGTGGGTCTGATACTCTCCTTTCTCACTGAGAGGCACCAGGATGGATGGCAGCAGTGGAAAGGGGTATTCTAGTATAATAAATGCCCAGCACAGAAAGCCTCTTTGTCTCCATGGACTTGAGAGTCTTATCACTCACCCAGAGACACAGGGTATCCAAGCATAACTTGCAAAAGAACAACACTTAACCCTCTAACAAGTGGCCTGGCCTGGGAAGCCTCTTGATTCCTGAGTATCTGAAACTACCTACCTCAATGAAAGTAGGTATCAATGCCAAGATCTCACCAAAAGAAGAAACATTGTCCCTGAAGTCCTGAATCTCCCAATATCCATTCAAAAACACCAGGTAGCTAAAAGGCACTCATAGACATGATCCCAACACAAGAACCACCTCTCCTTGGAAGCACTCTAGCTCCTATCCACTCTAGTATCATACCCCAACAAGTTTCAAATTTGGAAGGACTCAACTTCCCCGTCTTGACTGAGGGTCTGCTCCTGCACCAGGATACCAATTACCCTGTGGACAATTGGAACAGTATCCTACCCCAACAATAAGCCCAGCCCAAGAATCACCAAAAGCTTCAGACACCCATTTCCCACCTAGAGACACTATGTTGGAGGATTGCAATGCCACAAACCAATATATTCACAACTTGTATGAGAAAAGAAAATGATTTGATGCTAACACTGAGTTGAATCGAATGTTGAAATAATGACACAGATTTTAAATCAGGCATCAGAAAATAAATGCTTAACCAAGCATTACAAATAATAGGAAAAATATTTAAGAAACTCATTAAAAAATAAAAGTTATTTAAAAAAAAGACACAGAAACTATAGAATGGAGAATCACAATAAGGGAAACAACTCAATCGATAGGCCAATATAATGAAGTGACAGAAAATATAGTCAGTGAACTTGAGGACAGCATTCCCAGAGAAAATAGACTGAAAGAATATACACAGAAATATTAACTGAAAACTTGCCAAATTTGGTGAAAGACACAAAACTATAGATTCAAGAAACTAAGTGAATCTCCAACAGGAGGAATATACACTGACACAATATTGTTAATTTCTGAAAAATAAAGACAAAGTAAAAAATATATATATATAAGCAATCAAGCTAAAACAACACATTACCAAAAGGGAACATAAATTCAAATGACAAGAAATTTTTCCTATAAAAATCATAGTGGTGGGGCACCTGGGTGGCTCAGTGTGTTAAGCATCCTAGTTCTAGTTTCCATTCAGGTCATGATCTCAGGGTCGTGAGATCAAGCCCTGCATTACGCTCCACGCTCAGCAGGAAGTCTGGTTGAGATTCTCTTCCTCTCCCTCTGCCCCTTCACTGGCTCACTCTGTCTCTCTCTAAAATAAAATAAATCTTTAAAAATAAATAAAATTATAGTGGCAAAAAAAAGTGGCATATATTTCAAGTGTTGAGAAAAGAATCATCAGCTGATTTCTATATCCAGCAAAACCATCTTTAAGGAATGAGGGAGAAATACATTTTCTCTCAAAGAAAAACTAAACGATTATGTCACCATCAGATCTATTCATAAAGAATGGAAAAAGGAATTTCTTTAAACAGATAAGACTTGATAAAAGAGGGAATAATGGGGAATCAGGAAGGAAGATAGGAAAATGGAAAATGCTGACATTTAGGTATATATAATAGACTATTTTTCTCCTTTAAGCTTCATAAATCATATTTCATTATTGAAATGAAAATTATAACACTATCTTATATTCAAGAAAATATATTTAGAATGTGAAAGTTAAAGAGATTGAAATGGAAATGAGGTTCTCACACTTTTCTTTAAGTGGTGATTATCACTATCAGTAGGCTGTGTTATGTCACAGTAATACCTAGAGCAATCACTATAGAAGATATATATACAGAGATCACTCAGAAGTGCTAAATAAACCAAGATGAAATCCTAAAAATCTTCAAGTAACCAATAAAAGTAAAGAAAAGGGGGAAAAAAAGGTAGGTTAAAGAAAGGAAAAATAGAAAACAAATGATAAAATGGTGAACTTTAGCTCTAACATATTAATTTTACATTACACGTAGTCTATTTACACTAATTAAAGGCACAGACTGTTATAGTGGATAAAAATAAAATATGGCCCACTGCATGCTATTTATGCAAACTCAGTTCAATTTCAACAAAATATTACCAAATTGAGTTCAACAATGTAAAGTATTATATACCATGGAAAAGTAACACTTATTCCAGGTATGCAAGGCTACTTCAAATTTTTTAAATTAATCAATTTAAGACATGATGATAACAGCTGAAGTAGAACTATAATAGGATACTATCAACTGATGTAAAAAACACATTTGAGAAAATCCAGTACTCATGCACAGTAAAGCATCTTAACAAATTAGAAGTAAATGATCTCAACGTGATAAAAAAAAAAAATCCAAAAAGCTATTGCTCACATCATACTGAATGTGAAAGACTGAATGTTTTCCACTTAATATTAGGAACAAGGCAAGGATGTCTGCTCTCGTCACTTGTGGCAATTTATTGGGAATTCTAGACACTGAAATAAGGGAAAAGAAAGAAATAAAAGGTAAAGGATGATAAGGATGAAAGAAAACTTTCCTGTTCTCACGTGACATGATTATCTAAACAATTACAAGGAATCTACAAACATAATTCATAGAATGAAAGAGTTCAACAAGATTGCATGATAGAAGAGTCAATAAAAGTTCCATTTCCAACTACTAAAAATGAACATGTAGATACTGAATTTAAAATCACAAGGACATTTATACAGACTCCAAAGAAAGTATTATACACTTAAAAGACTAAATAAATGGATAGGTCACTTTTGTGGGTTGAAATAAACAACATAGTGGAAATGTACATTTTTCCCCAATTAAGTTGTAGGTTTAATACGATTTCTATCCAAATCCCACAGGTTGCGGGGCAGTGTTTTTTGTTTTGTTTTGTTTTGGGGGGACATAAGCATCCTTATTTCAAAACCTACATGGAAAGGTACAGTTATAGCATAGTTAAAACAAACTGGGAAAAGAAGAATAAAATAGGGAGTATCACTCCATCAGATATTAAGTCTTACTGGGAAGCTAGAGCAATTAAGACTGTGGCACTGGCAGGTTACAGAAAGTGATAATAGAACAAAGTAGCAAACACCAAATAGACCAGCACAAATACACCCAACTCTTTTCTGACAAGGCCTGAAAGTAATTTAATGCAGAAAATGGAATTTTTCAAAGCATGGTGCTGGACCAATTGGACATCCATAGGCAAAAACATCTAATTCATATCTTACACCTAATGTGAAAATAAACACAAAATAAATCACAGATCAAATATAAAATGTACAACAGTAAAATTTTGGAAAAAGAAAACAAGAGATATGACAAGGTCAATGGTTTGGCAAATAGTTCTTATACTTGACACCTAAATCATGTCCCTAAAAAAATATTAATTGGACCTCAAGCTGAAAAACTTTTCCTCCATGAAAGACCCTATGAAGATCAAAAGTCAAGATACAGGCTAGAAGATACTATTTACAAACTACATATTTTACAAAAGAATAGTATCTGGAATATGGAAAGAATTCTAAAGTTCAAAAGTAAAAAAATTTTCTAAAGAGAAAAATTCCATTACAAAATGGACAAAAGACATGATAACCTACATATGTATCCTTAGAAGGTAAGGCCTAGAAGCGACAACTCTGGTGCATCCACCAGACTGTGAGTAACCCTTGTGATCTGAAGAAACCCACACTACGCACATTTGTATCATTTAAGAAAATACACATTGACATACATGAGAATTCACTGTCCTTTGCCCTGCATTTTTTTAATGTTCAGTTAGCCACTGTATAATACATCATTAGTTTTTGATATAGTGTTCAATGATTCATTAGTTGCGTATAACACCCAGTGCTCATCCCAAAATATGCCCTCCTTAATACCCATCACCTTACCCCATCCTTCCATCTCCCCTCCCCTCTGAAACCCTGTTTGTTTCCCGGGGTCCATAGTCTCTCATGGTTCATCTCCCTCTCTGATTTCTCCCCCTTCAGATTTCCCTCCCTTCCCCTACAGTCCTCCGTGCTATTGCTTATGTTTCACATATGAGTGAAACCATATGATAATTGTCTTTCTCTGCTTGACTTAACTTCACTTAGCATAATCCCCTCCAGTTTCCCCAGTCAAAAAATGGGCAGAAGACATGCACACTTCTCCAAAGAAGACATACAAATGGCTAACAGACACATGAAAAATGCTCAGCATCACTAGCCATCAGGGAAATGCCCTGCATTTTTAAATCTCTCAATGTTCTTGTATTCTTCTATGTGAGTGAATAGATAAACTGGAGTTTCACCTCTCATTTACACTTTATATGTGCAACTCCTCTTTTGGAACCTGGGGAGAAATGAAACTCACAATGTCTTTCTTTATCACAGAATTCTTTAAGTATTCCTTGCTTTTTCTGTTTGTTATGTTACTTTTGAAAATTCATCCCATTTTCACTTTCTTTTGGTTTTAAAACCTTAGCTAGATAATTTTTTAATATTCAACAAATGTTTTGATTCTTTCAAAATTAAAGCTGATGTTATTATCACTCATCTCCCAGAAAGTTAAACAAATTAGAAACATGAAGATGGCTTTCTGAGAAGTGTGATTCTTCAACTTATGAATTATGAGAAAGGAATAAAATCTAATGAACTATTATTTTATGTGTACACTTTGAGACAGAAAACATACCAAGAACACTGAATTAAAATAAAGGCCTAGCTAGTCCCTGTGGTGATATGCATGTTTTCCATATTTTTTCAAACTAATTTTATCTGAGATTAATAAAATCTTCAAGAAAAACATGAGCCTGTGAAAACGAAGTGGTGAACTTACACTCAACTTCCCTTTTTAAATAACTATTTTAAGTTTTAGGGTTTTGTTTTGTTTTTTAAATCTCAGAACACTAAATAGGAGCTTGGATTAATGGCAGCCACAATGTTAGCTGAGAGTTAGATCATAGTCTTGTTTGCTAAAATTTTCCCTAGCCATTTTTCTGCCACTTGACCTATTTAACTATCCATATGTGAAGAATCATTTCATAAAATATTTTATGAGGTTTCAATTCTGTCCATTTAAATATGCAAATAAACCACAGATACTGTTACAAAGGGTGCAGTAGGTACAATGTAAGAATTTTCCTTGCAAATTAGAATTCCCAAAGAAACTGCAAATGTTTCTACTATGTAATTTATTTCTTCTCTCATGGAAAGTAGTAAGATCCTGACTTGACCTAATTTCCACCTAGAGCTCTATGGAAATGAATTTGTTTAACATATTTTATTTGGTCTCCTTCCTCTCTCTCCCTCAATATCATGTTACCAGAGCTCAGTATTTAATCCCAAACAGATTGACTGATTAAACTAAGGGCATTTAAATGTAACATGACATCGCCCCCTCCCATACACAGGTGGGCAGGCAGAAAAGGTTCACAAATGAACTTTGCAGTGAGTTCTGAGTTAACTTACTTCAAAGTTTTATTGGTGACTGATTTCATACGACTGCTGGAGTATTTTATAGGAATGTTGGTAAGGAAAGGGTGTCACCTCAACCCTCAAATGCCTCCCTTTTGTGTTTGATAGAAGAACACTGAAAATTGTTCTTCACTACTGTGTCTAATATAGTGCACATTTTCTATTCAACATTTATATGTGGTGTTTTCACAGTTAAGCTGCAAATATAAACTTCTCTTAGTGAATTCTGAGCAGAGTGAGCAGTCAAATAATTATATTTATACATCTCCCAATTGCCTCAAATAACTGTTATTGTTTATTACCGATTTATTCAGTAATTCTTTCTTCTAACTATTCCAACAGAGATTATGATTTGTGACCCCCAAGACCATGATTTCAAAATCTCACTTTATATTAACTAAAGGAGTCTATGTTATTTTTATTCTCTGTATACCATCCTTTTTTCTTAGGATGAAAATGAGTCGGCAAATTTCAAATACCTTGCGAAGTTTCTCTCACTTGCCTTGAGTTTTGTCTTGATTGAGTAAAGGCAACCAGAAAATTCTGACACAGCCTCTGGACTTTTTACGTGGAGATATGTAGGTTATAGTTTTACTTAAGAATGATTTCCTTTATCATATTAAAAAGAAAATATTAGTGAAACACCACATGAATCTAAATATTACACAATGGCAAAACAAAAAAAAAAGGTTTCTAATTTTTAATGAATTGAAATTATTGAATAACTTCTTTTGGCTTACTTCATTTTTCTTTTAATAAAGGGCTTTGGAAATGGAATTTCATTTTGCCCCTGAAATAATATGAGTTTTAAAGTTAGAAAATCTTGGGGTGCCTGGGTGGCTCAGTTAAGTGTCTGCCTTCAGCTCAGGTCATCATCCCAAGGTCCTGCGATCGCGCCCCACATCGGTCTCCCTGTTCAGCTTGTGCTCTCTCTCTCTCTCACTCTCTTTCTCTCAAACAAATAAATAAAATATATATATATATTTTAAAGTTAGAAAATCCTGAAATGCCATTTGTAATTGCTGTTTAGTTCGG
Source organism: Ursus arctos (assembly GCF_023065955.2). Taxonomy (NCBI): domain Eukaryota; kingdom Metazoa; phylum Chordata; class Mammalia; order Carnivora; family Ursidae; genus Ursus; species Ursus arctos. The sequence continues at coordinate 21,561,635 of NW_026622852.1, forward strand.
GGAATTAATCTCTCAAAGCCTCAGTTTACTCATCTATGAAATATGATTTTACTGAATTGTTTTGAATGTGAAATTAGGCAATGTATGTAATTGGACAATTTGGAGACTGACTAGCTGATAATTAAATACACTTCTTTTATTTAAGTCTGGGCATGTAGCTAGGATTTCTGAGCAATGGAATGTGGGTATGGGGAATATATACCCTGCCAGGATCAGATTATTAAATACAATTTCAAGTCTAATTCTCCAGTCTTTCTTTCCCCTTCTCCTAGTATAAGGAACCTTGAAAGCTATCATGTGGAAAATGGCAAATCTCCTATCAGATTGGGTCTCTAAGTGACTGCCATGTGCAGAGCCAAAATTGGGACTTTACTAGGAGGAAATGAACTTCAATTTTAGATTTCAAAGTTTGGTATATTACTAGTGTTACCTTAATTACATAAAATCTGAATAACAAATGTTGCTGATTATTCTCCAATTGGAAAGAGAAAAAAAGTATTTTAAATATACACAGTGCTTATTCAAAAGTATAGACTACATACTATGAATAGAAAGTTATTCATTGTGTTTGTGCAAAAAAAAAAATAATCAATCAACATCACCAAAACATAATCAAGAATAAAAGATTTATATTCCAGATGCCAAAGCTCAGAACCCAGGAGCATCACATTTATATGACATTTTCCCAGATTATAGGATCAAAGTCTTGCTGTTAACATTTTAACTTCAAAAGATCTTTTGGGTACCAAAGACATCAGAGTGTAAAGAGCAATGAATATTTGGCTACTGAGCAGATATGTCAAAAAAAAAAAAAAAAAAAAGATGATGGAAACAGAATTTTCACTTAGCTGAGATTTTACATTTTTAAATAACCCATATTCTCAGAAATTTATTCATTTAGTTCTAAAAATTAAAGGCAATTATCAGAAATATTGTTAGGAAAATCACAGTTACCAAACTAAGTATCAGATTGGAACAAGGGAATATGTGTGAATATTTTGTATGAGTTTTTATATTATGGCAAAATACACAGAACATAAAACTTACTATCTTAACCATTGATAAGTATAAAGTTCAGTGGTATTAAGGACATTCATATTTTGGGGCAACTATCAGCACCATCTTTCTCTAGTACCATTTTTGATTTGCAAAACTGAAGCTCTGTACCCAATAAACAATAAATCCCTATAACCTCCTCCCATCAGGCCCTAGAAAACATCATTCTAGTTTTTTAAATCTCCCCTTTTCCCCTCTGCCCCAGCCTCTGGTAACCACTATTTTGCTATCTGCTACCATGAGTTTGGCTCATCTTAATTTTTTTTTAATATTCAAAGTTTGCCCTCTATGTCTGGTTTATTTTACTTAACATAATGCCCTCCGGGCTGATCCCTGTTATTTTAACTAGTAGTATTTCCTTCTTTTTTAAGGCTGAATAATACCCCCCCCCCACACACACACGTATATATACATATATATGGACACAATATATAGTTGAGATATATTGTTTATATATAGGTCATTTCCATATCTTGGATACTGTCAGTAATGCTGCAATGAACATAAAAGTGCAGATAATCTAATTGAAATAGTGATTCTACTTCTTTTGGATATATATTTAAAAGTGAGATCACAGATCCATTTGGTAGTTTTATTTTTAATTATTTAAGGAAACTCCATACTGTTTTTCCAAAATGTTTGTGCCAACTTACATTCCTACCAACAGTGCAAGAGGGTTCCCTTTCCTTCACATTCCGACCAACACTTATCTACTGTCTTTCTGATAACAGCCATCTTAACAGGTATGAGGGGATATACCTCATTGTGGTTTTGACTTGCACCATCCTGATGATGGGTGATATTGAGCATTTTTTCATATACCTACCGGCAATTTTATATTTTCTCTGAGAATATGGTTAAAAACAGCTCATTTATATTCTGCGGTGCTCCAGGACCCCAAAATGCCGAACTCTGCTGGCTCTCTGAGCTAGATGATTTAGAAGTCAGTCTCTCAGGTGTTACTAGATGTGTGGTCCAAAACCTTGATCCTCAGGGAAAAGCTGGGAGTTAAGGATTTCCTCCTGATTATTAAGTACTGTGCCAGGGGTGGGATTTATAGCCTGATTGTTTCTTAGCTTTTCCTACCCATTTCAATGTGGGTATTTTCTCAACTGCCCAATATGTAGAATTTACTCAACTGGTTTCTGGATTTCTGTCAGAGGACTACATCCGTGTGTAGTTGAATATTTGGTGTGTTTATGGGAGTATGCAGAGTCAGTATCCTCCTATTCTACCACCTTCCTGATGTTTCTCTGTATAGATTTTTATATAAATATTTTCCACTCAGGAATGAAAGTGCGGATATAAAAACAACAGCATGTACTCATATGTCAGTGGCTCAGGCTAAATGGTAAGATTCCGTTAATTCAGACATTAACCTAGAATCTAATGGAATGGAGAGATTCAACTAGTTTGATCAAGAGGGTAGATCATGTCAGGGTACTTATGGTTCTATCCTTCAATTACTTAATATTTGCTTGCAATAGTGATCCTCCTCCTTTCCTTCTGATTTGAGCTAAAGGAGAGCTTTTATAAATCCCAATATTCAGGGACTAACTCCAAACTACAAATCAGAATATTTAGGGGTGTTATCAGGATATAAGTAATGCTTAAAGATCCCATGTAATTTTAACTTGCACCCAAGTTGAGAAGCACTACCGTAAAATGACAGGAATATATTTTTAGAGGTTTGTTGCACACCAGAACTGGAATATAAATAGAAAAAGATAGATTTTGTCTTCAGGAAGGTGAAGTAGACACAATTTTTCCTATTCCTCTCACTGAATACAACTAAAAACCCTGGATATAATATACAAAACAAATGCAAGATAACTGTTAAAGGTTGATAAAGGAAGTAAGACTGCCTAGGACCCCAGGATCCAAGGGCTAGCATGATAATGAGTTCTATGGATTTTGTTTTTGCTGCATATAACTTAGACTTGGACCTGAGGAAGCTGACAACTTGGAAATGCCAACAGATACATAGATAATTGAGAAATAAACCAATCCACAGTTATAGACAGGGACTTTAACATTTCTCTCTCAAAAACTGATAGACCAACTAGACAGAGAACCAACAAGAATATAAAAATTCAAAAAATTCCCATCAACCAATCAGATATAATCAACATTTTTACAACATCCCATCCAATGATGACAAAATAGAAATTTTGTTCAAGTGTCTACAGAATATATACCAAGATAGACCATATTTTGGATCATAAAAAACTAAACAAATTCAAAATAATTTAAATCTTATAGAATGTTTTATCCAACTACAATAGAACCAAACTAGAAATCAACAACAGAAAGTTAAAAGGAAAACTCCAAATACTTAGACACTACACATCATACTTGTAAATAATCCAGGAATCAAAGAGGAAGTCTCAAGGGAAAAGAAATGTATTGAAATGAGAGTCAAAATGAAATATATCAATATTTATGTGGCATAGCTAAAACAATTGGGGAGGGAAATTTATAGCAAAAATAGATGTACCCATTAGAAAAGTCCTAAACCAATAATCTAAGATCTCACCTCAAGAACTTAGAATATGAAGAGCAAAAGAAACTCAAAAGACATAAACTAATGAGAAATCAACAACACTGAAAACAGAAGAGCAATAGAGAAAAATCTATTTAAAAAATGGCTCTTTGGAAATATCAATACAACTGACAAAAACTCCAGCAAGACTGACCAAAAACAATGACGTAAGTAACACATATTAGTAATAAAATAGGAGATATTACTATGCATTTTGAAGACATCTAAGGATAAAAGAATACTATGAACAACTCTAAATGCATCATTTTAACTTAGATGAAATAGACCAATTCCTCAAAAAACACCCACTACCACAACTCATGAAATATGAAATAGAGAAATTGAATTGTCTTGTAACTATTAAGGTCATTGAATTCATAATTTTTAAATGCCCAATGAAGAAATATGGAGGCCCACATGGTTCCACTGGAAGATTCTACCAAACAAAGAGAAATTAACACCAATTCTACATAATCTCTTAGGGAAAACATAACAGAGGGAACAAATCCCAATTCATTCCATGAAGTTACCTGTTACCAAATCCAGACAAAAAAAATTCCAGAAAAAAAAAAAAAACCCACTATATACCAATACCTGTAATGAGTTTATATGCAAAATTTCTTAACAAAATGTTATTAAATAGAATTTAGCAATATATACAAGAGTTATACACCATGACCAAGTGGGGATGAATTCCAAGAATTAAATGTTCATTTAGTAACTGAAAATCAAACAATGTAATTCACTACATTAACATGCTAAAGGACAAAACTAACATGATTATATAAAACAATGCAGATAAACCATTTGATAAAATGATAAAATTCAACACCCATTTATAATTTAAAAAAAATCCTCAACAAAATAGGAAGAGGAAAATTTCTCTAAGTTAATAAAGAATGTCTACCAAAAACCTGCAACTACCATTATACCTGATGAGAAAAGACTAAATGCTTTCCAAGTTGAGAACAAGGCAAGGATGTGCTCTCTCACCATTTTTATTAGATATAGTGTTAGAGGTCTGTCCAGTGAAATAAAGCAAGAAAAGAAAATAAATATACATAATATGTTCATGGTGTGAAAGGCTCAGTATAGTGAAGATGTAAATTGTCCCTAAATTGATAGATTGGCTTAAAATAGTCCTGAAATTCCTCACAGACACACCCCCTCCACATACACAATCCATCCAATTATTTATTTTTAAAATTTCTTTCTTTGAGTGAGAGATAGCAAGAGAGAGCACAAGCAGGGTGGAGAGGGAGAAGCAGGCTCCCCACTCAACTGGGACCCACCCTGGGATCATGACCTGAGCCAAAAGCAGACGCTTAATCGACTGAGCCACCCAGGTGTCCCTCTAATTATTTAAATGTGAAGAGATTTTGTAACATGTATATGGGAAGGCACTAGAACTAAACTAGCCCAAAGTATTTTGGAAAGGAAGATTAAAATGTGAGGAATTTCTGTGCCTGATTACAAGACTTAATACATATAGTTCATTAACCAAAACTGCGTGTGTTGGTAGAGAGAGAGATATATAATCAATGTAACAAAATGGAGACCCACAAAAAGACCTACAAAAACATGCTTAACCTTTTCTCAAACATGTTGTGTTGCAATACAAACCCAAGACTAAAACATTACTTCCCAATGGATCATGAGCTTAAATGTAAACAAAACTATACAGTTTTTGGCAAAGAACATAAAAGAAAATCTTTGGCACTGGACCTATGTAAAGAGTTCTTAGACCTGACACCAAAAATACCATCCATGAAAGAAAATTATAAATTGTACTACATCAAAATTTTAAAAAATAAGCGTTCTAAATTTTAAAAATTAAGAATAAGTAATAATTGCTCTGAAAGACCCTCTTAAGAAGATAAAAACACAAGGTACAGACAGGGAGAAAAGATTTACAAACCACATTTTTGACAAAACATTAGTATCTAGAATACAGAGTACCGTTAAAACTTAGTAGAAAGCATACAATCTAATTAGAAAATGGGAAAAATACATGAGTAGACATTTTAGAAAATAAACAAATGACAAATAAGCCCATGAAAATATGTCCAACATCATTAATCATCAGAGAAATTCTAATTAAAGCCACAATGAAATATCACTATGCACCTAATAGAACGGCTAACTTTTTTTTTTTTCAATTGTGAAAATATTATATGCTGGCCAAGACAGTGAGAAACTGGATCACTTTAGAGTTGTTGTGGAGGGGTTGGAGAATAATACAAATACATTGGGCAGCTTGGAAATTACTAAAAAACAAAAACCAAACCAAACCAAACAAAAAACTCACCATGAAATTACAGTATGACCGAGCAATGGTACTTGTGGGCAATGATCCCAGAGAAACAAAGACTTACGTTCACATAAAAACCTGTTCACACATTTTTATGATTTCTAATAGCCCCAAACTAGAAACTAACCAGATATTCTTCAATGGGCAAATGGTTAAGCACAATGTTTTGCATCCATATAATATGACTCCTCAGTTAAAACAAATGCAATATTGGGGTGCCTGAGTGGGTCAGTTGGTTAAGCATCTGACTCTTGGTTTCAGCTCAGGTCATAATCTCATGGTCATTGGATGGAGCCCCACGTCCAACTCTGAGCTCAGTGTGGAGTCTGCTTTAAATTCTCTCTCCCTCTCCCTCCCACTCACTCTTTCTCTTCCAAACAAATAAATAAAATCTTTAAATACACACACACATGCACACATACAGTATTAATACACACAAAAACATGGGTGAATTTTCAGAGAATTATGTTGTGGAAAAACAAAGATATACTGAATCATCCAATTTGCATAACATTCTTGAAATGACAATATTATAGAAATGAAAAAGAGATTAATGGTTGCCTGTGTTTAAGAATGGGGTAAAGGTGAGAATGAAGTAGTTATGGCTCTAGAAGAGCAACAGGAGGGGTCTTAATGAGTTTGGAAATGTGTACTTTAATGTATCAATATCAGTATACTTGTTGTGATACCGTATTACGCTCCTGGAACATATTACTATTGGGATTTTGATAGGGATTGCATTGAATCTGTAGTCATTTTAGATACTTTAATATGAATTCTTCCAATCCATAAACATGGATGTCTTTCCATATATTTGTGTCTTCTTTAGTTTTCTTCATCAGTGTTTTATAATTTTCAGTGTCCAACTCTTTCACCTCTTTGGTTAAGTTTGTGCCTCAGTATTTTATTTATTTTTGTTGCCATTGTGAATGGGACTTTTTGTTTGTTTGTTTCCTTTTTGGATAGTTCACTGTTTCCATATAGTGACATCACTGTTTTATTTTTTTCCTATGTTGTTTTTCTATCCTGCAAATTTACTTATCAGGCCTAACAATGGGTAGAAATTTTAGGGTTTTCTATATCTATATAAGCTTGTCATCTATAAATGGAGGTAATTTTACTTTGTCCTATTCAATTTGGATGATTTTTTTTTTTTTTTTGTCTGACCGCTCTAGGTAGGATTTCTAGGACTATGTTGAACACAATTTACCACGTTGAATACAAGTGGTGAGAGAGGGTATTCTTGCCTTGTACTGATCTTAGATGAAAAGCTTTCAGTGTTTCATCATTGATTATGCTAGCTGTGGGCTTTTCCATAAATGACATTTGTTGTGTTGAGGAAACTTCCTTTTTTTACCTATTTTGTTGAGAGTTTTATCATAAACAGATGTTAAATTTCAACAAACGCTTTTTCTGCATCTGCAAGAGATGATCGTGTTTTATCTTTCATTCTGTTAATGTGGTATGTCATTTTGAGTGACTCAATTCGATGAACCACCATTGCACCTCAGAAATAAATCTTACTTGTTTTTAATGTCTTATTGAACTTCATTTGCTAGTAATTCAGTGAGGATTTTTGCATCTAGGTTCACCAGAGATAGTGGTCCATAATTTTGTTGTGGCATCTTTGTCTGGTTTCAATTTCCTGTTAATGATGGGCTCATAAAATAAGTTTGGAAGTATCCCCTCCACTTCAGTTTTTTGGAAGAGTTTAAGAAGGATTGGTATTATTCCCTAAATGTTTGGTAGGATTCCCCCATATTGCCATTTGGTCCTGGGATCTTTTTGTTAGGTGGTTTCTGTTTACTGACTCAATCTTATTTGTTACTGTCCTGTTCAGGCTTTGTATTTCTTCTTGATTCAGTTGTTATAGGATGTATATTCCTAAGAATTTATGTAATTCTTCTAAGTTATCCAATTTGTTGGTTTATAATAAGTTCCTAATAGTTCATTATGATACTTTTAATTTCTGAGGCAACCTCTGTAATGTCCCTCCTGCATTTCTAGTTTTATTTGAATCATCACTCTTTTTTTATTACTTAGTTTAGCTGAGGCTCTGTCGATTCTTTTTGTCCAGTAACCAACACTTAGAGAAGAGAATAATAATAGAAAAGGTTAAACTTTTCATTTATTTCTGCTCTTTAGAATTTTCTTTCTTTTTATAACATTGGGCTTTGTTGGCTCTTTATCTTATTCGTTAAGATATAGTTTTCTTTTTAATACAAAGTTATTTTTAAAAAGTAGGTATTTAATGATGTAAACTTCCCTTTTAGCACTGCTTGTGTGTTACATCCTATACATTTTGGTATGGTTTACTTTTGCTTTTTTTGTCTCACAATATCTTAAAAATTCTCTTTAATCTCATATTTGACCAATGGTTGTTCAAGATAGTGCTGTTTACTTGTTAACATTACCCTAGTACCAAAGTCAGAGAAGGACATTACAAGAAAACATATATAGAGCCCAACATCCTTATGAATACTGATGCAAAAATTCTCAACAAAAATTTAGCAAACTGAATTTAACAACACACTTAAGGGATTATACACCACGACCAAGTGGGATTTATCCCTGTGATGTGAGAAGTGTTCAATGTATGTAAATATGATATATGACATTAATAGCATGTAAGATAAAATCACATGATCTCAATAGATGTGGAAAAAATACTCAACAACACATATCTCAACAAATTGAGTATAGAAGGACCATAACTCAACATAATAAATATCATTTATGATAACCCCACAACTAATATATTGAACAGTGAAAAATGGAAAGCTTTTCTTATAAGACCAGGAACATGACAAGGGTGACAACTCTTACCACTCTTATTCAAATAGTACTAGAAGTCCTAGATAGACTTAAGCAAGACAAAGAAATTAGGCAAGACAAAGCAATACAAGGATCAAATCAGAAAGAAAAAAGTAAAACTGTCATTATTTGCAGATGATATAATCTTATATGTAAAAATCCTAAAAACCCTACTTAAAAAACATTGAAACTCATCAATGAATTCAACAAAGTTGCAGAATATAAAATCAATAAAGAAATCATTTGCATTTCTACATATAACAACAAAATATCTGAAAATGAATTTAAAAAAATTATCCCATTCACAATAGCATCAAAACCAATACTTAAGAATCAGTTTAACCAAGGAAGGGAAAGATAAGTACACTACAAACTCCAAGACCTTTATGAAAGAAATTGAAGATGACCCAAATGTGAAGACATCCTCTGTTAATGGATTGGAAAAATTAGTATTGTTAAAATGTCTATACTAAAAGCTGTCTGTAGATTCAATGTAATCCCTATCAAAATTCCAAGGCCATTTTCATGTAAATAGAAAAAACTACACTAAAATCTGTGTTGAAATGCAAAAGACTCGGAAGAGCTAAAGCAGACATGAGAAAGAAAAAAAAAAATTCAAAAGCATCACACTTCCTGATTTCAAAGTATACTACAAAGCTATAGTAATCGTTTTTTAAAGATTTTATTTATTTATTTGAGAGAGAGAGGGAGAAAGAATGAGTGGGGGGGAGGGGCTGAGGGAGAGGCAGAGAGAGAGAGAGAGAGAGAGAGAGAGAGAAAGCACACTCCCTGCTGAACAGGAAGCCTGATGCAGGGCTTGATCCCAAGACCTGAAGATCATGACCTGAGCCAAAGGCAGATGCTTAATGACTGAGCCACCCAAGTGCCCCAAAGCTATAGTAATTAAAACAGTATGATGCTGGCATAAAAATAGACACATAGACCAATGGAACATAATAGGGAACTCAGAAATAAAGACCATAGTGAAGAAACTTCTTCCCATTGCTCTAACCAATGATTTGTTTTAAAAAACAGGAGGGGTGCTGGGTGGCACAGCTGGTTAAGCGTCCAACTCTTGGTTTCACTTCAGGTTGTGATCTCAGGGTTTTGAGATCTAGCCATGCATTGGGCTCCATGCTCAATGTGGAGTCTGTTTGGGATTCTCTCTCTCTCTCTCTCTCTCCCCCCCTCCTGCTCTTCCTCTTTCTCTCAGATAAGGAAATAAATCTTTTAAAAATATGACACCAAAAGCACAAGCAACAAAAGCGAAGTCAACAAGAAGGGCCACACAAAACTACAAAGATCCTGCACAGAAAAAGAAAAAGAAAAAGAAAAAGCAATACAATGAAGAGGCAATTTACAGAATGGGAGAAAATATTTTCAAATCAAATATTAGACAAGGGGTTAATGTCCAAAATATCTAAAAATTCATACAACTAAATATTAAAAAAATAATCTGATTTAAAAATGGGTGGAGGAATAGACGTTTTCCCAAAGAAGACAACCAGATGATCAACAAATACATGAAAAGGTCCTCAATATCACTAATCATCAAGGCAAATGCAAATCGGAACAAGGAGATATCACCACACACCTGTTAGAATGACTATCAAGAAGACAACAGGTAAATGTTGGAGAGGATGTGGAGATAAACGACTTCTTGTGCACTGTTGGTGGTTATGTAAATTTGTTTGCCATTAGGAAAACCATTGTGAACATTCCTCAAAAAATAAAAATAGAACTACTATATGAACCAGGAATCCCACTTCTGAGACATATATGTAATGGAAATGAGAACAGGATATCTAAGAGATAGCTGCACCCCCACGTTTATTGCAGCATTATTCATTATATCCAAGACATGGAAACAATCTACGTGTCTATCAGGGGCTTAATAAAGAAGTTGTGATATATATCTATACATATCTATATCTATATATATCTATATCTGTATATCTATATAGATATATCGATATACCTATATCGATATACCTATATCGATATATCTGTATAGATATACAGATATACCATATATATACATACACACATCCATGTATATTATTCACAGCATAGAGTGGTAAAACTTACTACTACTACTACTACTATGACTACTGACACTTTTCCAAGTGATTTTTTTATGTCATCACATTTAATCTTTACAACAACATTTTGAAATAAGTTACTATTATAATCACCATTTCTTGTTACAGGAAACTTAGAAGACTTCAATAACTTATTCCAAGTTATGTTGCTTTTGTTGTTAAGGGTCAAATGTTATGATCTGAAAATCTATTTAAATGTAATATTTAAAAATACTAATGACATTGGGAAAGATGCCCATGTGTAAAATTATTTCTTAAATTGTGATTTTATAATTTTCCTACAAAGGATTATTTGCAACTGCAAATACACAGCACCATTTCAATGGTTGATTTTTATCTTTTCATAGACTTTTCACCTCTCTTAATCTGAAAGTTTGGGCTTTCCAGAATCAAAGAGAACTCTATAGATCAAAAGCTCCGTAAAACCCTGCTTTGTCCTACACTAACACATTGCTGGGAAGATGGACCAAGTGAAGTTTAAGTGACCTTGATTCCCAAGTAAGTCAAAAATGACAAAGGATAAATAAAAGCAAGAAGTGTATCCCAAGATGGTACTCTAAGAGTCTAGAAATACAGGCCACATTTCTGACTTTTATTTAAAGAAACCTAATTTATGGGCTCTGGGGTGATCTCAAAAACATAAAACACTGTTTGCATTGTTTTTTAAAATTTGTTTTTATTTGCCCCATGGCTTCAGAGGGTAAAGAACTCACAGTTAACACCTTAATAATAATCTTAACCAGAATGTTGGCCAATGGTGAAAATATCACTATTTCTAATAGTGGATTAAATTGACATTATCCATAGATCAAGAAAGCTCTGAATAAACCATTTTTGCATAGAATGGTTGTAAACTCTATAGGATAGAACTTCTTTAAAATCTCTAGAGCTATATGGATATGATCAAGAGATCTAAGAGTTAGGATGTGCCTAATATAAGTCAAGTATTGTTTGCTATGTGACCCTCTGAATAATCCAGTGAAATAAATATCATTATCCTCATTCACCAATAAGTATGGTACGTGATTTGCCTTCATACAAAATAAGCAGAGGTTCTAATATTCAAACCAAGATTATGCTTTTGGCATTGATACCACCTAAGAAGGATTTCTCCTACAAAGTTCTGGTTAGTAGACATGAATTCAGGCTGACTCCTGAACCTTTTTTTCATGATCCTATTTTTTTTTTAATACTTTCTTCTTTCTGCTATCAGGTTTATATCAAGATCCCTTGTTACTTTCCCTGTTCTAGATCTGGAATCAGGCATTTCTCTGAGAATTCCAGGTTGCATTTTGTGGGTAACTGTCTTAACAACTTAAATATGGTATCAACAGTGTTTATTGTTACTGACGTTTCTTTAAGAGCATATATTTTTAGAATATAGATGGCAATATTTCATATTTTCAGTTAAACTTTAATGTAATGGTATTTTCACTTAATTCACTTGATTTTATAATTGCATCTCTTTTATATTGAATAACATAATTAACATAATTGCTTTATTCGTGTTATAGTAGTCTTAAAATAAAAATGCTGGTATTACTACAAACAGTAAAATTGAATAAATATAAAATTTGTGTTCTTATAATTCTTAGAACTCATTGCATTCAGTCAAATTCCAAGGGCAGTCTAATGGGAGTGGTCAAACCTGGAGGTAGTCAAGAAAGGGATGCTTTTTCTCCAGAGCATTCCAATTCAGTAATAATATTTATTAACACTTGATCTTTTTATCATTAAATGCCAGCAATATTAACTCCCAGAATTAACCTCCAAATCCTTTGTCTAATTTCCAAATATTTACCACATTAGTGAGTTTCAATTACACGCAAATAAATATACTTCGAATTAGCACATAAGTATTATTTATCTTTAGGAAGGTACTTTGGAGAACTGCATTATAGAACTAGCCTGGAGATATGCACTCAGCTACGCATGATTCTTTTAAGAGTAAATTTGTAATGGCTCAAAAATCTTTCCAGCTTTCTTCTGATTCAGTTTGTGTCTCTAATCCTGCTGGTACAACATACCCTCATGTGCAAACCACAAATGGAGATAAATAATGCGTGCAGTGATTGCAAAGCCAAAGATACAAAACTTGAATTACTCCAGTTCTGTTCTGCAATGTGACTGTTGCAGAATATTGGTGTGAAAGTAAAAAGACCTTCCCGCAAAACTGAAGGGCTGCTCATTGTCAAGCTGTGCACATAGTAAAAAGAAATTTTGGGAAGTTAATCTCAACCTCTGAAGTACTGTGTTATCCAAAAGAAAATGGGGATACAAAAGAATCTGCTCAGATTTTTCTATTTGCTATATGTGATTTTGCTTTTCTAGGTTATTACGTTTTCCTTAAAGTTTTATAACATTTACAAGCAGCAGGAAAAGCCTTTTACAGTGAAATATCAAGCTTTAAAACTGCTCCCGGAAAGAAGAAATTGTGTAGAAGACCATTAATTTTGCAATGACAACAAAAGCAAGTGGCATTTAAATATAGAATATAAAAATCAAATTTCAAATAAGGATACCAAGAAAAAAAAACAATAAAAGATGCTCGTCTTAAAATTTCAAATCAAGTGATCTCTTCTGTTTTCTATCATTTAGTCACTTCTGGCTTTTTGTTTTTCAAACAAAACAAAACCACTTAAAATTTTTTTTAAATCTCTAAGATATGACAGAATTTTTTTTTTACCTCAGGTGGAAGCTTAGATGACTGATTTTAGATCTTTTTAATATATGCATTCAATTCTATAAACTTCCCACTTACTGATTTTACTGTATCCACACATTTTTATAAGTTGTGTTTCCATTTCCACTTAGTTCAAAATATTTTAAAATTCTCCTGTAATTTCTTCACTGATTCATGTGTTATTTAGGAGTCCATTATAAACAAGTATTTTGGGATTTTCTATCTATCGTTCTGTTACTGATTTCTAGTTTAGTTCCATTATGGTCTGAGAGCAGACATGGTACAATTTCTGTTCTTTTATTTTTGTTAATGTATTTTATGGCCCCAAACATGGTCTATCTTGGTGTATATCCCATGATATCTTGAGAAGAATTGTATTCTGCTGTTGTTGCATCACACAGTCTATAGAAGTCCATTATATCCAATTGATTTATTGTTAAATTCAAGTATGTCCTTAATGATTTTCTGTCTTCTGGGATCTATCCATTTCTGAGAGAAATGTTAAAGTCTGCAAATATCAGAGCATATTCACATATTTTTCCTTGGAATTTTATCAGTTTTTGCCTTATGTAATTTGTCGGATATGTTGATGCTGTGTTGCTAGGCACGTATACTTTAAGGATTATTATACTTTCGTGGGGAATTGACCCCTTATCATATGTAATGCCACTCTTTATCCCTGATAATTGTCTTTGCACTAAAGTTTCTCTGTCTGTAATTAATATAGCTGCTCCCACTTTTAATTACTGTTAGCATGTGGGCACCTTGGTGGCTCAGTCTGTTGAGTGTCTGACTCTTAATTTCAGCTCAGGTCATGATCTCGGGGTTGTGAGGTGGAGCCCATTTAGGGCTTTGCACTCAGTAAGGAGTCTGCTTGAGATTCTCTCTCCCTCTCCCTCTACCCCTCCCCTACTTTCTCTCTCCCCCTCTAAAATAAATAAATCTTTAAAAAAAATTAATGTTAGCATGGTTTATCTTTCCCCATTGATTTATTTTTATTCTCTATATATCTTTATATTTAAATTGGTTTTCTTGTAGAAAATAGGTGGTTGGATCTTAGTTTTGATCCACTCTGACAAACTCAGTTTCGGTCTTTTATACTTTTTCGGCCTTTTGTGCTTTTAAATTGAGCCTTTTATACAATTCCATTTTCTCTCCTTTCTTGGCATATCAGTTTTCCATTTATTTATTTATTTATTTATTTATTTATTTATTTAATTTTTTACTTATTTTAATAGTTTTCCTAGAGTTTGCAATATACATTTAGTAGTTTCCCTAGAGTTTGCAATATACATTTACAACTAATCCAAACCTAAGTTCACAAAACACTATGTTGCTACACGGGTAGTCCGAGTACTTTATAAAAACAGAGCAGTACTAATTCCTCTTTCCTCGCTCTTGTATCACTACTATCCTTCATTTTACTTATAGATCTAGATCTAGATATAGATATATACAGTTGACACTTAAAAAACACAGGGGTTAGAGGTGCTGACTTCCCTTGCAGTTTAAAATCTGCATATAACTTCTGACCCCCACAAAACTGCTAATGGTCTACTGTTGACCAGAAGTCTTACTGATAACAAAAAAACAGTAAATTAACACATGTTTTGTATGTTATATGTATTATATACTGTATTTTTTTCTATAAAGCTAGAGAAAAGAAACAATCCAATTAAAAATTGGGTAGAAGACATGAACAGATATTTCTCCGAAGAAGACATTCAGAGGCCAACAGACGACGCATGAAAAGATGTTTATTATCACTTACCATCACGGAGATGCAAATCAATACTATAAAGAGATATCACCTCACACCTGACAGAATGACTAAAATCAACAACATAAGAAACAACAAGTGTTGGTGAACATGTGGAGAAAAAGGAACACTCGCGCACTGTTGGTGGGAATGCAAACTGGTGCAGCCACTGTGAAAAACAGTATGGACATTCCTCAAAAAATTAAAAATAGAACTACCCTACAATTCATCAATCTCACTACTGATATTTACCCAAAGAATACAAGAACATTAATTCAAAACGATATATGTACCCCTATGTTTATAGCAGCATTATTTACAATAGCTAAGATAAGGAAGCAGCCCAAGTATCTGTTAATAGATGAGTGGATGAAGAAGTGGTGTACACACACACACACACACACACACACACACACACACAGTGGAATGTCATTCAGTCATTAAAAAATGAAATCTTGCCATTTGCAACAACATGAATGGAGTAAGAGTATAACGCTAAGGGAAATAAGTCAGTCAGAAAAATACAAATGCCATGTGATTTTACTCATAGATGGAATTTAAGAAAAAAACAAGCCAAGGGGAAACAAAGAGAGAAAGGCAAGCCAAGAATCATACTCTTAACTTTAGAGACCAAACTGTTACCAGAGGGGAGGTGGGTGGGGGATAGGTTAAATAGGTGATGGGGATTAAAGAGTACACTGGTTATGATGAGTGCTGAGTGATGTATGGAATTGTGGAATCACTATATTGTACACCTGAAACTAATAAACATTGTGTTTAAAAGATAAAATAAAATCATTAGCAAAAAATGAGAAACGATGACTGAGAATTTTTCCCAAATTAACGTCTGACACCAAATCTCTGATCTGTAAAGCTCAAAGAAGACCAAGTAAATGTCAAATAAACTACACCTACGCATAACATTTTCAAGCTTCGGAAAAATCAAAGATAAAGAAAAAATCCTGCAAAAACTCAGGAGAAACACCCCTTACCAAAAGAGGAGCAAAGAATTACATTTGACTTTTCAGAAAGCATGTAGCAAGAGGAGACTAGATTGAAATATTTAAATTATTAAGAGAATAAAAACATCAGTCTAGAATTCTGTACCCTGTGAAATTATCCTTCAAGAGTGAATGAAAAATAAAGATTTTCACAGCAAACAAAAATTGACTGAATTTGTTGTCAATAGACCTGCCTGACAAGAAATGTTAAGTTCTTTAAAGAGAAAGAAAACCATATAGATCAGAAACTGATCTACATTAAGAAAGGAAGTGCACTGGAGAAGGAACAAGTGAAAATAAAATTAAAACTTTTTTTTCTTAATTGTTCTAACATATAACAATTTGTTCAAAATAATAGCAACAAGATATTTAATTATGTACACTCATGTACGTATATGATTATTTCATATATACACATAACCCTTGAACACACATATGAACTTTGCAGGTCCACTTATAAACAGCTTTTTTTTTTTTATGGAGTATAGTACAGTGAATGTATTTTCTGTTCCTATGATTTTCTTAATAACATCTCTTCTCTAGCTTACTTTATTGATAGAATATTTTAGACTGTTGATATGTATAAAAGCCAAGAGAACCAATCCAGAAGCACATGTGTTGACATAGATGAAGACATAACAATTTCTAGAATTTATTATGAAATATGAAGGAATCTCTGCCAAACACATCTTTATAAGATTTTCCTAATCATTTGCATATCTGTTGCTTGATGTTAAAAAGCAATACTCAAATTATTTCAAAATGTTCTTTCATCAACTATGAATGAAGATAGAAAATATAATTTACATGTTATTCTAATAAGTGTGAATACATAAAGACCGTTCACCAATTTACAGAAGTTAAAGCTTAAAAACAGGAATTATTACTGTGACAGGTTAATATGTAGGTATTTGCCTTTCACTTTGTTTATTTATTTATTTATTATTTATTTATTTAAAAGAGAGTGGGGGGAGAGAGAGAGTGCGCGCGCGCGCGCGCACACACACACACACACACACACACACACACACACACACGAGAGCATGAGTGGAGGGGACTGGGGGAGTTCCAACCTGGAAAGGGAGAGAGAGAATCTTAAGCAGGCTCCACGCTCAGTGTAGAGTCCAATGCAGGCTGGATCTCGTACCCTGAAATCATGACCTAAGCCTAAATCAAGAGTCAGACGCTTAACCAACCTAGCCACCCGGGTGCCCCAGCCTTTCACTTTTCGTTAAGACAAGTTCATTAATGTGTTTTAGAATTATTACTTGTAACTTCAACATTTATATTAGTTTCTACTTTTTACAACCATGATTATACATTTAAACTTTAGAAAAAAGAAAGTGCTCACTTTCTGAATTTCTTTTCTGATTAGTATTAGTTATTTTATTTATTATTAATGGAAAGTACCTTTGCCATATAAACAAAGGTGCTTTAAAATGGGCATTCTAGGTATCTGGCCATTTTTGAGTTCCTTTTAGATTCTTGGTATTCTTTCATAGTTCCAGTGGATATATATTTAAGTTAAACTTACGGTGTATTGCTGTTTTTGCCTTCATTTTAGCCTTTTTCTGTGATTTTTCTTTCTGCTGAAAATCTGAATTTTTCCTTAATTACAAAAATCTTTATATGGTCATGAATGTTTTTAAAATTAGCATTCATATTTAAGCAAATCGACATTCACATGTTTTGGATTTTCCTGAATCCCTTTGAGGAGAAAGGGAGAAGTTTAAATGTGGCCACAACTCTTTTCTACTGTTCCCATGACGTGCAAGAGGTCCTGTCCAGTGACTTTTTTTTTTCTGTACCTTGTTGTGCCTTTCCCCTGAGCCACTTTCAGTGCTCCTTTGCTACCCTATTGTTCTTAGAATTGATTAAGTCAGTCTTCCCTGGGGGAGGGGGTGAATGCTTTCAGTCTGGGAGAGAGGCAGTTAGTCCTAGTTATGGTGTTTTCTGGCTACAGCTTTCTGTATGTTCACTTGAGCACCTTTATTTTCCCCACAGTACCTGCTACACTATCCCATTTGTTTGCAATAATATTTCTAGGCCTGGATAGCCCACTCTTCCTGCTCACTTACATCTTATGGGAACTTTTATGGAATTCCCGCCTCCATCTTACTCACGGTGGCAATCGTGGGAATTAGTTTTTGTTCCCATTCTTGTCAACTACTGCTTTTAGGTGAAGAAGAAGAGAATCAGCTCAAGGCTGCTTCCTTGCTCCTGTGGAAAGTGGAAACACTAAAAATATTATTTAAATGAAAATTATGGGGCACCTGGGTGGCACAGCGGTTGAGCGTCTGCCTTCGGCTCAGGGCGTGATCCCAGCGTTCTGGGATCGAGCCCCACATCAGGCTTCTCCGCTATGAGCCTGCTTCTTCCTCTCCCACTCCCCCTGCTTGTGTTCCCTCTCTCGCTGGCTGTCTCTCTCTGTCGAATAAATAAATAAAATCTTAAAAAAAAAAAAAAAAAGAAAGAAAATTATGGCCAACATAGTGACTGAAAATCTATTACACTCTTAAAGGAAGAGAAGTGGCTGAGGAACAAGGTAGAGAAATCCAACTCATTTTTTAATTAGAGAGTAAACAGCTAATGTCTTAATTTAAGAATATGTAGCAACATGGAGGTAAACAATAAAAGAGCTAGAAATCCCAACTAATAAAAGTTAGTTGCCTGTGAGAAGCACGTATGATGGTGGGGAGATGGTGGAATTGGGGCTTTTTAATTTTCTCATAAGCTACTATTTACTGCTTCTGTTAGACCTTGTGCATTTGTTTCTCTGTTCTCTTAGTATTTTTTTGCCTGTGTGTGTGTGTGTGTGTGTGTGTGTGTGTGTCTTTTTACCAGGTCATCCATCTCAAAGATGGTTTGAAGCATTCTTGTCCTAAAATGAGGAAATAGACTAGTCTCATTTGTAGTGATCAGAGGATATTACAGCTGTCATGACACCATGCTGGACATCATGCAAACCAAGGCCATGAACCGTTACTCATCTGAATTTAAATGGCCCACATTTACTTCAAAGACATTATGAATTAAACAGACCTTAAACAGCTTTTCTTGTTATTTCTAGTAATATAAGCTACTGTTGAATATTTTTAATCCAGATAATTGTGTGATGGACTCTGAGACTTTTATCTAAACACATTTAATTACCACTATGTATACCAAATATCAACGTATATTATATTCATCATTATTAAACATTTAGTTGTTGACTGAATTTAATGATTTCCTTAGTGGTCACTCTATAGCATCAGCCACTTTTGGCCAGCCAAGAACTTAGAAATAAAACGGAAGGGACTGGAAGGAAGATCTGGTTTCCAGGGGCACAGATCAGGTGATTTAACGTACCTCGAGAACCAAACATAAAATAGCTAGAGAACATGGATTTATTTGAGCCAGAGGTTCTAAAGGTAAATTTGTATAGCTTGTTGTGGCTCTGTCATCTATGGCTGGCAGACTTAACTTTTCTCAGATGATGATGGGACCTTAGACATTTAAAGTTTTTTGTGTATGTGATTGAGTGAACTAGAGCATTGATTTTTGGAGAATGACTCTGGATTTTTTCTCCTCCTTCATAGTACAATAATAAATCCCAAGTTTAAAAAATCTGGTATGTTTTGTAGAGTATCACTTACCAGTATCTGGGAACATTCAAAATCTATGATATTCTGTGTGGTAGATTTGAGTATGAAGACCAGTTGAAAACATTTGTCATTTGTAAAACATAGAGTTAAGTCATTTAAATTAAGTGTTGTAATATTGGATAGTTGAAGGGACTTTTATCCTTATTACAATAGGGGAAGTAAAATAGTGCTGACTACCAGGATAAATTTCTGTTTTAGTCAGAGGCTGGTTGTGTGGGTCATACTAGAATTTCTCTCTCTGCAAGAATATAGGGGCAATGTGATCTATTTCATTTCTGTACTTAAAATTTTACAAACAAATATTCATTTTTCAACAAAACTGTAAGTCACTGAGGCATATATCCAGTTGAGTTTTTGGCACTGTCAAGTCTCATTTTTATTTTGCCCATTGTCAATTTTAACTTAGTCTTAGGACTAAAGGCATATCATGCAACTGATATGCCTTCATCCACCCTCCAGTTTCTCCCATCACTGCCCTCTTATAATGATTCCTGCCCTGTTACACAGATCCACTACTTTCTTAAATTCTGCTAGATGAGAAAGAGTTTTCAGCGCTCTCCCTCTGGTTCCTGCAGTTGATGATTTTTAAAGTTAGACTCTTTTTTTTCCCCAGGATTCTCCTTTTTTTTTGTTTTGTAGTAGTATTTTAAAATTTAACAACTCAACACTATGCTTTAAAGACTTGGTATTTTCTAAAAGACCAATAAGAATAAAAATTTTAGTTACAATTTAAATGAATTATAGTTGAGTTTAAATATCTATCTAATCTAGTTAGAGGTGTTAAAGAACATGTTTCCCATCTATCTAATCTAGTTAGAGATGTTCAAAAACATGGTTCCCATCCCAAAAGTTGTCATTCCTAAAATTTAGCTCTTTCTGTATTCTCAAAATTTATGAATTTACATGAATATATTAATCTTATGTAGATCATGGCCTTGTCTTTTCATAGCAAATCTTGTCTCATTGAGCCTATTCTTCATACAGCATCATGTGCTCTGACCCTACTAATCTCCCCAGATTCTTGTTACCTACTTTTATTTTGAATCCAGTACTTTCAGTTCTTCAGATACACCATGCATGGTTATTCCTCTGAGCTGCATTTTCCCCTTGCTTAGAATCTTTTTTTCCTCCTCCCTCTCTCACTTCTCACCACATACACATTGCTTGGCTAACTCACATCCACTTCTGGTAAAATCATTTTATTAGAGTTCCATGACTTTCTTGCATTACTACAATAGGTTAAAATATAATGATATATGAATAACTTGTAATTCCCTTATAATTAAATCTCTACTTGTTTAAAATCTGTTTTCCACTATAGAACACTTATGAAAGAAATCGAAGATGACACAAAGAAATGGAAAAACATTCTACAGTCACGGATTGGAGAAACAAATACTGTGAAAATGTCTAATACCCAGGAAATCTACACATTTAATGCAATCCCTATCAAAATACCAACAGCATTTTTCACAGAGCTAAAATACACAATCCCAAGGTTTGTGTGGAACCACAAAAGACCCTGACTAGTCAAAGCAATCCTGAAAAAGCAAAGCAAAGCTGGAGGCATCACAGTTCTAGACTTCAGGCTATAGTACAAAACTGTAGTCATTAAGACAGATGGTACTGGCACCCACAACTATATGGTCAACTTATCTTTGACAAAGCAAGAAAGAACATCCAATGGAAAAAAGACAGTCTCTTAACAAATGGTGTTGGGAAAACTGGGCAGCAACATGGAAAAGAACAAGACTGGACCACTTTCTTAAACGATACACAAAAATAAATTCAAAAGGGATGAAAGAGCTAAATGTGAGACAGGAAACCATCAAAATCCTAGAGAAGAACACAGGTAGCAGCCTCTCTGACCTCGGTCTTAGGAACTTCTTACTAGACATGTCTTAGAGGCAAGGGCAACAAAAGCAAAAATGAACTATCAGGACTTCATCAAGATAAAAAGCTTCTTCACAGTGAAGGAAACAATCAACAAAACTAAAAGGCAAACCTACAGAATGGGAGAAGATATTTGCAAATGACATACTTGAAAAATGGTTAGTATCTAAAAATCTATAAAGAACTTGAACTCAAAATTCAAAAAACAAATAATCCAATTAAGAAATGGACAGAAGTCATGGAAAAGCATTTTTCCAAAGAAGACACACAAATGGCTAATAGACACATGAAAAGATGTTCAACATCACTCATCATCAGGGAAATACAAATCAAAACCATAATGAGAGGGGCGCCTGGGTGGCTCAGTCATTAAGTGTCTACCTTTGGCTCAGGCATGATCCCAGAGTCCTGGGATCAAACCCCACATCGGGCTCCTCTGCTGGGAGCCTGCTTCTTCCTCTCCCACTCCCCCTGCTTGTGTTCCCTCTCTTGCTGGCTGTCTTTCTCTCTGTCAAATAAATAAATAAAATTAAAAAAAAAAAAAGATAATGAGATGCCATCCCATACCTGTCAGAATGGCTAAAATTAATGACACCAGAAACAATAGTTGTTGACAAAGATATGGAGAAAGGGGAACCTTCTTACACTGTTGGTGGGGATGCAAACTGGTGCAGTCACTGTTGAAAACAGCATGGAGTTTCCTCAAAATTTAATAGAGCTACCCTACAACCCAGCAATTGTACTATTAGGTATTTATCCGAAGGATATGAACAGTGATTTGAAGGCATACATGCACTGCAATGCTTATAGCAGCAATGTCCCCAATAGCCAAACTATGGAAAGAGCTCAGATGTTCATCAACAGATGAATGGATAAAGAAGATGTGCAATACACACACATACACACACACACACACACACACACACACACACACACACTGGAATACTACTCAGTCATCAAAAAGAATGAAATCTTGCCATTGGCAACGACATGGCTCAAACTAGAGGGTACTATGCTAAGTGAAATAAGTCAGTCAGAGAAAGACAAATACCATATGATTTCACTCATATGTGGAATTTAAGAAACAAAACAATGAATATAGTGGAGGGTGAAAAAAGAGAGGAAGGCAAACCATAAGAGCCTCTTAACTATAGAGTTAACACAACTGAAGTTTGATGAAGGGGAGGTGGGTAGGGGGATGGGCTAAATGGGTGATGAGTATTAAGGAGGGCACTTGTGATGAGCACTGGCTGTTATATGTAAGTGATGAATCACTCAATTCTACTTCTGAAACCAATACGACACTGTATTAATTAACTAGAATTTAAATAAAAACTTAAAAAAAGACTGTTTCCCCATTTAATTTCGTGCAATTATGTGTGACTTATCCATAATAATGTAAAGAAATAAATAATGTTGCAGAGTAAATGTATTTCAAAGGAAGCTCCTTAAGAGTACTTTCTCCTCATATCTGTCTACATCCACAGATTCTAGCCATTATGGAGTGCATAAGAAAATATATTTTTATAAACATCCTACTGATATCTAAGTATATGTAATCAAAATAGTTCAATACACATCTGCTACAGTTTGAGGAAATTTTCCTAACCCAAATCTAAAAACTACTTTTGCACTGAAATATTTTTATTTTTATTTAAGATTTTACTTGTTTATTTGACACAGAGATAGAGCACAGGTAGGCGAGAGGCCAGCAGAGGGAGGAGAAACAGGCCCCCCACCGAGCGGAGAACCGGACACAGGGCTCAATCCTAGGACCCCGGGTCCACGACCGGAGTCGAAGGTAGACAACCAACCAACTGAGCCACCCAGGTGCCCCTTGAAATATTTTTATTATCTCTATTATCTGGTGATTAAAAATATATTAGTAACAACTTTTTTCTCACCAGTCTAAGTTTCGCAAAGGCATGTAAATTTACTAAAGTTGCTTCCTCTAACATTTTTTAATGTAGATCTCCATGTAGTTGTTCATCTACTCATTTGTAGTAAGGTCATGATTAATAGTTATAATGCTAATTCAAGACTGTACAAGATTCTGAAGTGAACTTCTAATGATCAAGGACAGGTTTAAATTGTGCTAACGACAATAACAGTAAGCATTGCTCCAAGTAGTTCACATCCCAGACTCATGTTCCATTTCATCTCACATTCATCACAACCCTACGTTATGGCATTAGTATCCCCCATTATGAACTAAGAGCCCTCCAATAGCACCCAGCTGGGCGGTGGCAAGATCAAAAGTCAAACCCAGGTTTGTGTGATTACCAAGTCCAGCATCTTAAGAACCACTTACTGTCCGCAGGTATCAGAATCAAGTGGACTGAAGTTATTAGACTGAGTCTCTCTGGGAATCTATACCATACTGGGTCCAGGATCTGGGTTTCAGCTTTTGGGGATTCAGAAAAATGCTGATCGAGTGAGCTCCCTCAGGGAGGATTTGATAATACTCACAAGAGACTTGTTTATAAACTAGAATGACACTTTATTATTTTACGCTGAGAAATATTACTGTCAAACTGGCTTCAATACTCATGTTTGTTTGTAACATTTTTTTCTGACAAATTCTGTGTTAGGTTATAAAGTCTGAATCCTTTGAGAACTGCGTCTGTTAACTTGAGTGACTAGGAGAAACTGGCACATAGAGAGTTGCTTCAGAAGGGCTTTTTCTGAATGATGACGGTAATTGATAGCCCCTAAGACATATTTCTCTTAGCTAGGGATTTTTGTTTTCGTGTTTCTCAGCTAATTGTAGAGAACATTGCCCTTCTATTCCTCCTCCCTTCCAATATTCAAATTGAAAAAGAGCTCTGCTCTCCATAATAAAAGGATTGCCATTCGGTCTTAAAGGTTTAAAAACATAACATCCTCAGATCTCTGAAAGGAGCTCTACCCTCCAGGGCCAGACAGCCATTAACCAAACGCAAGGACTTATACATACACATTCAAAATATCATTCTCTCCAGTATTTTAAACACCTACAGGAACAGCATACCCTTAATATGTATGAATTAGCACATTATTCTCCTCTAGACAGAATAACCGAAACAAATCAAGCTCATAAAGCTGCTGAACACAAAATAAGAACAAAAGGCTTTAGTGAGATGTATTAAATGTGTAATGGCTCCAGAACAAAGCAGCCTCATCTGTCCTCTACACTTAGAATGATCTTAACAATGGGGCTGAACTTTAAATACTCTGAGCACCCGGAGTTGGACGCTGTCGTAACTTCCTTTATTGAACTCCTTTTGCTTTTCTCCTCATTAGCCCATACTCGTTCCACTTTTTGATTTCTGCATTCTTTCTTTAGACTTTTCCTATTTCTCAGTTCAAATTGGAACATTGTATCTGGTCATTTACATTTTTCAAAACTCTTTTCCGACTCCCATGGTGAGGATTTAAAGTTTGTCAGAATGTTGTATTTTTATTTCCAAGTTCTGAGTCATTCTATGCAGTTTCCACGTGCTGATATATAGAGGCACTATTGCCTAGCATTTAGGTACACAGACATTACATCAGACTGCCTGGTTTCAAATCCTTATTACTTTATTTATTTATTTTTTAAAGATTTTATTTATTTATTTGACAGAGATAGAGACAGCCAGCGAGAGAGGGAACACAAGCAGGGGGAGTGGGAGAGGAAGAAGCAGGCTCATAGAGGAGGAGCCTGATGTGGGGCTCGATCCCAGAATGCCAGGATCATGCCCTGAGCCGAAGGCAGACGCTTAACCGCTGTGCTACCCAGGCGCCCCTATTACATCATATATTAAGTGACCTAGGGGTGTTGATCTTTCTGTACTTGTGTTTTCTCATCCATAAAATGGGGGCAATATATTATAGCAGCAAGAAACAGATGGCTCAGCTAGAGAGATAATAAAGGGACTATTTATAGAGGTATATTTAGGGTTAAAAGAAAAAAAACACAAAGGATGATGAGATACCAAAAAATAAATAAATAAAAAACTAACCACAAAGCGGAGCTGTTACCATCACTATGAATGAAAGGGCACAGAAGACCAGTGAGAACAGAACTGTAAATACAGGCCACATAGTGAAAGCTGATTTCAAGGAAGGGTGCGTCTATGTACTAGACGCAATGACTAAGAAGGAATGCAGTTGGAAAAGAATACCCAGACTGCTCTATTTCCTCTCACCAAGCTCCTGCCATTGCCTCCCTCTGGCTGAGCAGGCACAGATCCAGTGAAGGGGACAATCAATGTATCTTGTATTCATAGCAACTTCTTAGTTTGTGGAATAAATGGGTTATTATTATAATAAAAAAATAAATGGGTTAATGTACGCGCAATCATGCATAAACTCTTTAGCTGAGGAGAGAAAAAAATCAGAACGTTTGCATGGGTGAGGCTGGTAGCATAGAACTTTCAGCACATGAGGGAAGTTGGAAAAAGGGAAATAGTGATTCTTGGCAGTTCCTCAACTGTTGGGCCTCTGTTCCATCACAGTGCATGCTTCCAATATCAGTTCCCCTGTGATCCTCATTTCATCTCCTGGTTTGATAGACTTCATACAGAATGCTGTGAATTTCTTCCTGAACACCCTACTATTTCCATGATAATAACTCTGCATGGTTTTTATTTTAGCAGAGGACAATTAAGCGCTTGTGGAAGGGACAGTAAGAACCAAAAAATAGATGCACTTATTTCACATCCCCACCCTCTGAAAATAGTCCAAAGTGAGCATTCCAAGTCAGCAGAGGTCTCTGCTCCCTCAGGTCATGTAGACCCTCAGGCTCCATCCTGTATCTCTGTCATGCCCCTGAGGCATTTTATTTATCTGCTAGCCAAAACCATACCCTAATACTTCCATGTATTAGCTTCTGAGAAGGGGAGAGTGGGAGAGGAGTGTTCACTGTTTTGAAAGTGCTTGTGTATTATCAATACCCACTTCTGTTCATATTCCATTGCCCAAAATTTTAACATTTAATCTTATTGCTACACCTAAATACAGGAAAGCTAGAAACTATGGGGTAGCTCAGGAGTCATGTGCCTATTTATTTTTAAAAATTATTGTTTAGGGAATGAGTGAATGGATGCTGTTAATAGCCATAGCTCTGACATTACTTTCCTTGCTTGCTGTTCTTGGATAGAACAAGTAATACTGTCTGAGATGTAAGTTTACACATTTCAGTTTACTTAAAGAATGCCTTTCATCAATTTCTTGGCTACATATTATTTGGCTGAAGGTAAGTAAGCCAAATAGGCTATAAACCAGAGTATGTTGACAATATATAGGAAGACCTATTAAATGTACGTAGAGGCTAGCACCATGTGGTCCACTACCCATTCATTAGTGGCCATGGGGACAAAAATTATATGAGAAGATGATCTGCTAGAATTGGCCCATTGACATATTATCCTCTGATGAATCAATCTAATTTATTATTGTATGCCTCCTAGAGTCACATTTCTAAGTGTTAGCATTTTATTTAGAGGAAAAATTCATGGATATATCTTGTAAGAGTTAAAGGACTCAACTCACTGCTATGATTTTAGAGAATAGAGATACTACTGTGGGTTTCCATGGACTTCGATGACTTTGTGTAGGGGTACATGGTAGAGTGTGCTTCTGCAGTTGACATTTGAACAGATACAGAAAGGAGAAAGTACTCAAAAGGTAGGAAATAGAACACATAAAGACACAGATGAATTAATTCTTATACACAGAAAAGCCAGATCCTGTTATACCAAAAACAGTTCATATAGGTAAATAGTAAATGAGTGATAGAAACATTGTCTGAGACATTAAATACATTTAAATTTACGGGATTCTGATGCTTTCAGAGCCAGTGTAAATATTATCTTATTTAATTCTTTATACAGCCCTTGTACTCTCTTCCGTATTACTCTTATTTTTCATATGATGAAAGGACAGTGCAGAGAGGTTAAAATAACTACAGCTAGTGAGTGACAGAAACAGAACTCGAATTCCACTGACTCATTTCAGTGAACCACAGCATTTACCAAACATCAAAAATTCTATTGATCTTGCCTAACTTGAATTTATTCAATCCAGTATGTCTAAAAGTTCTAGAAAATCTAATTTAGAGGGGTGAACTACATTCCAAATGGCTTCATGTTATACCTGGGTTATGTGGGCCATGGCAAACCATTTCTTGACATACATTTGCCAGATTATCCATAGAGATCATTAGATTTAATACCACATGCATATTTATAAAATCTCTGACCTACAAATGAAGCAGCTTTCCAGTTTTAATTATTATTTATTGTTTTGAATTTTTGATAGCAGTGCTGAGTTTTGCTAAGAAATTTATGTAGGGATGAATCTCCCCTTTTGAAGACTCCACATACTCCAGTGTAAGAATAAGCATAATAATATTAATATTATTATTGTTAATAAATTTTAAAACCTACAAAACTTAAATTTTTACCAGAGTTTAGAAAGCATTAAAGGCATTATGTAAACAGACTCAGCATTTCAAAAACAGTACATTTATTTAATGCATCTGCTTCTTTTCTGGTTCTGGTTGTTTTTCATACTGGAAAGATAATGGTTGGCTGTGATCGTATAGTGGTTAGTATTCTGCGTTGTGGAAAGATAATGGTATCTCAGAGTTAAATTGTTTTAAAAATTAAAAGGAAATCCATATTTATAAAAGCATTAAAATGAACTGTGCCCTAACCTTGCTTTTAATGGTTTATTAATAAACACTTCACGCAGCAGATAAAACAAAGCATGAATTATTCTTGTGTTTATTATTTTTACTCTTTAACATACATTAGTCATACACAAGCATGTGGAGGACTATATAAAATGACAAAAAGCTGGAGCGATGATTAGGTTATATGCTGGTGCTGAAATCACAGTAGGTGCTCAGTAATAAGTATGAGTTGTCCTCTGATTTTTTTGCTAATGGTTAAAGAGAGGTCGGTAACATTCAAGCAGGATTGTGGAAGGCAATTCTATGTTTATTAGGGATAAAATCCTATATTATGATCAAAGATTTTATGTCATAACCCTCCTCATTTTCAAGCATTAAAAACAGTAGAATAGATTCTAAATTCACATCTCCCAGTTGCTTCATAACACTTTCAATTCTGGTTCATTTCCTAATTTAACAAGACCTAGCCAGTTCACATGAAAGATACAGAGCTTCTTCAGTGAGACACAATGGACAACCACATTCTTTTGACACATTAGATTCCACATTGGCTAGAAAGTGGTAGAATCATCACTGGCATTTTCATTAACCACTTGCCAACTTTGAACTATGTGTCTTTGGGCATCTCATTTAAACTCAGCTATCAGTTTTTCCCTGGCCTCTTGTTATATATAACACTCGATTTCGTTCAGTATGGTCTGTATTTTTCAGTTCTATAATTTCATATTAATGTGATCATATATTATTCATGTCTCTTTTTTGTCTTGTGTGTTGTTGTTGTTTTACAACTCCTTCATGATTTTGCATGTATTGGTAGTTTCTTCCTTTTTCTTTCTGAATACTTACCATTTTAAGAATAATCATTATCTCTTCACCTGTAGATTAAAATGTGGCTAGTTTTATGGGCTTAGTTCTCATGAATAAAGCTGCTCTGAATATTTTATTTAAGTCTTTGAGAGGGTTTATATTTTTCTTTCACTTGAGTAAATACACAGGAGTGGGATTCCTGGGTCCTATGATTTATGTTTAAATTTTTAAGAAGCTGCCAAATGCTGACAAATTTTTAAGAAGTGCCAATGTAAATGGTCCTAACATCACACATTCCCATTAGTAATTCATTACAGTTCCAGGTGCTAGCTATCCTAACTCTTGGTATGGGACAATAATTTAAGTATGTATTAAGTGATATCTTGTGGGTTAAAATTTCTCCATTCCTTCTGATTAATGATGTTATGTATCTTTTCATATATTTACTAGACATTTGAATACCTTAATTTGTGACATTTTTGTCAAAATCATTTACCTTAATTTAGATTATTTGTATGATCATTACTGAGTTATCAGAGTTATTTATATATTCAGAAAACATGATGTATATGGATTGCATTTTTTTAGTTCTATCACTTGAGGAGAAGAGGACTTCAGTTTACAAGACATGCAGATGACCAACAGGTACATGAAAAGGTACTCAACATCACTAATCATCAGAGAAATCAAATCAAATCATCATGCAAATCAAAACCACAATGGGATATAAAACCTCTCACCTGTTAGAATGGCTATTGTCATAAAGACGAGAGTTAAGCAATGGGGAGGATGTGGAGAAAAGGGAACTCTTGTGCACAGGTGATAGGAATGTAAAGTGGTGCAGCCACTATGGAAAAACAGTCTGGAGCTTCTTCAAAAGAGTAAGAATACAACTACCCTATGATCCAGCCATTCCATTGCTGGGAATTTATCTGGAGGAAATGAAAACACCAACAACCTAAAGAGCTATCTGCACGCCCATGTTCATTGCATCAGTATTTACAGTAGCCAAGACACTGAAATAACTGAAACATCCATGGATGGATGAATGGATCAAGAAATGTGGTGTTTACACACATCTACGTACATAACACGATGGATTACTCAGCCGTAAGAAGGATGAAAATCTTGCCATTTGTGACAACATGAATAGAGTTTGAGGGTATTAAACAAAGTGAAGTAAGTCCAAAAAAAAGCAAATACTGCACAATCTCACTTTTAAGTGGAGTTGAAAATAATAATACAACAAACTCAGATACAGAAAACAGATTGGTGGTTGCTAGAGACAGGGAGGAGGTAGAGGTAGATGAAACGGGTGAAGGTGGTCAAGAGGTATACATTTCCAGTTAGAAAATGAGTCCTGGGGATTTAATGTATAGCATGGTGACTGTATTAATAATTTGTATGTATATTTGAACATTGTTAAGAGAGTAGATCTTAAAGGTTATCACCACAAAAAAAGAATATAACTATGTGTGATAATGGATGTTGACTAGGCTTGTGCTGATCATTTTGCAATAAACACATATGTCAAATCTTATGCTGTATACCTGAAATTAGTAATTTTATATATCATTTGCATCTCAATTTAAAGAAGATTTCAATGTGACTGAAGTTCAATTTATCAGTTTTTTTTTATAAATTACATTTTGTTCTAACTTAAACCTTTCCCTGCCTAGTCACAAATCATTTCCCTAGGTTTTATTTTACAAGTTTCACAAATTTTTGGATTTATATTTAAGATTATGCTTAATGTCAATAATAATTTGTGTACCTTGTGAGATAACATTTGGGAATCATTTGTTTTTTGTAAGCTGTCCAGTCATTCCAACACAATTTGATGAAAAAAATTTTTCTACTTAATTTCTTGTACCTCTTTTCAAACAAACAAACAAATGAAACAAAACAAAACTTAATTGTGCAAGTATAGACCTATACTGGACTATGTATTGGTTCCACTGATTTTTTTAACTGATATTTAAAATATGTAAGTGAAAGGTGTACAGTGTATTGATTTGATACATTTATACTGTATTGTGATTACCACTGTAATATTAGCAAGCACCTCTATTATGTCACCTGATTATCATTTCTCTTGTGGAAACAAGATCTAGTCTCTTAGCAACTTTCAAGTTTACAATACAGACAGCACTTAAATCAGAAAGAAGTAAAACTATAATTATTTGCAGATGGTGTTATCTTATATGTAGTAGATTCTTAAGACTCAACCAAAACACTGTTAGAACTAATCAACAAATTAAGGAAAATTTCAAGAGATAAAATCAACATACAGAAATCAGTGTAGTATCTATAGTCTAAAATGAAGTATTAGAAACCTATCCCATTCACAGTAGTATCAAAAATAATAAAATACTGGGGCACCTGGATGGCTCAGTCAGCTAAGCATCTTACTCTTGATTTCAGCTCATATCATGATCTTGGGGTTGTGGGATTGAGCCCTGGATCAGGCTCCATGCTCAGTGCAGAGTCTGCTTGAGATTCTCTCTCCCTCTTTCACTGCCCCACCCTCCATTCATAGTCTCTAAAATCTTTTTTTAATATTATATTATTATTGTAGATATTATAGATATTATTGTATCTATTATAATAGAATACTTAGGACTGATTTTAGCCAATGAAGTGAAAGATCTGTACAATGAAAACTACAAGACACTGATGAAAGAAACTCAAGACCTAAACAAATGGAAAGATACTTGGTGTTCATGGATAAGAATTAATATTGTTAAAATGTCTAAACTACCCAAACCCATCTATAGATTTATGAATTTCCTAGCAAAATTCCAATGGCATTTTCACAGAAATAAAAAATAATTCTAACATTGGTATGGAACCACAAAGACCCTGAATAGCCAAAGCAATCCTGGAAAAGAATAACAAAGCTGGAGACATCACACTTCCTGATTTCAAACTATTCTACAAAACTGGAGCAATTAAAATAGTATGGTACTGGCATACAAACAGACACAAATATCAATGAAACACAATAGAAAGCCTTGAAAATGCATATACAATATACAAAAACTATTGGGATTCAACAAAAGCAGTTCATAATGTAATGATAAATGCTTATAGCAGGAAAACTAGCAAACAAAAAAGTATCTCAAAGAAACAAACTAACACCTACAGGGAAAAAAAAAAAAGCCTGAAATTAGAAGGGAGGAAATATATATCATAGAAGAAACAGAGACTAGAAAGACAATAGAAAAACAATAACAAGGATACTAAGAGATAGTTTTTTGAAAAGATAAACCATACTACTGCTTAGACTCACAAAGAATGAGTACTCAAATTATAATAGAAAGAGACATTACAACTGATACTACACAAATACAAAGGACCCTAAGAGGCTACTATAAACAGTTATATGCCAACAAATCATACAACCTGGAAAAAAGTGTAAGTTCCTAGAAACTTACAACCTACCAGGAACAAATCATGAGAAATAGAAAAGCTGAACACACCTATTACTAGTAGGGAGATCAAGTCAGTAGTCAAAAACCTCCCTAAAAAATATCTGGCTTCACAGGTAAATTCTACCAAACATTTAAAAGAGAATTAACAGCAGTTCTTCACAAACTCTTAAAAAAACTAAGAGAGAGAAAACTTCAAAACTCATTTGATGAGGCCAGTATTGCCCTGATACTAAAACCAGACAAAGTCACTACAAGAAAAAGAGCACAAAATTACCGTTCAATATCCCTGATGAGCATAGACACAAAAATCCTCAACCAAATCCAGCAATACAGTGAAAAGACTGTACACTGTGACCAGGTGGGATTTATCCCAAGTAAACAAGGATGGATCAACATATGAAATCAATCAATGTGATATACCACATTAATGAAATGAAGGACAGAAGTCATATGATCACCTCAAATGATTCATAAAAAGGATTTGACAAAAATCAACATCCATTCAGTATTAAAAATACCGAGAAATTGGGTATAGAGGGAACATACTTCAACATAACATATATATAACAAGCCCAAAGCTAACATCATACTCAATAGTGAAAAACTAAAAACTTTTCCTCTAAAATAAAAACAGGACAAGAATGTCAGCTCTCACCAATTTTATTTAACATAGAGTACTTCAAGTCCTAGCTAAAACCATTAGGCAAGAAAAAGAAAAGGCATGCAAATCAGAAAGGAAGAAACAAAATGGACTCTATTTGCAGAAGATGTATAGAAAATCCTAAAGACTTTACAAAAACTAATAAATAGAAACAATAAATGAATCCTGTAATGGTTCAAGATACAAAATCAATGTACAAAAATCAGATGTTTTTGTATACACTAAGAAGGAACTATCAGAAAGAGAAA
This sequence comes from Ursus arctos, assembly GCF_023065955.2. Classification (NCBI taxonomy): domain Eukaryota; kingdom Metazoa; phylum Chordata; class Mammalia; order Carnivora; family Ursidae; genus Ursus; species Ursus arctos. The sequence goes on from NW_026622852.1 coordinate 21,595,251, forward strand.
TTAAACAATTCTATGAATAACTATATCAAAATACAATAATTAGGAATAAATGTAAGCAAGGAGGTAAAAGATCTGTACACTGAAACCTTTAAGACATTAATGAAAGAAACTGTTAGAAGACACGCATGTATATGGAAATCTAGTTCATGCTCACGGATTGGGAAAAAAAATTGTTAAGTCCATAGTACCCAAAGTGATGTATAGATTCAATGCAACCCCCTAAATTTCAATGGAATTTTTCACAGAAATAGAAAAAAGCAATCATAAAATTGGTATGGCACCAAAGTATTGTCAAACAATCCTGAAGAAAAAGACCAAAATGGAGGCATCATACCTCCTGATTTCAAAACATATTACAATGCTATTGCATAAAATGAGACACACTGATCAAGAAGACAGAATAGAGATCCCCGAAATAAACCCATGCATATATAGTCAATTTTTGACAACGGAACCAAGACTGCCCAATGGAAAAATAGTCTCTTCATAAATAGTTTTGGGAAAACTGGACAATCACATGCAAAAGAAAAAATTGGTCCCCTATTTCATACCACTCACAAAAAAATGACTTGAGAAAAATTAAAAACTTAAACCTAAGATGTGAAAATGTGTAACTCTTAGAAGAAAACATGTTGGGGGGGGTGGCTGGGTAACACAGACAGGTAAGCCTCCGACTGTTGGTTTTGGCTCAGGTACGATCTCAGAGTAGTGAGATCCAGCCCCCCACATTGGGCTCCACACTCACATGGAGTCTGCTTGAGATCTCTCTTCCTCTCCGCTTCTTGGTCATGCTCGTGCTCATACTCTCTCTCTCAAATAAATAAATAAATCTTAAAAAAAAATATGGAAGAAGCTCCTTAACATTGGTTTTGGCAATGAGTTTATTTTTTTATTCCTTTATTATTTTTTTGGCAAATAGTTTTTTGGCAAGACACCAAAAGCACAGGCAACAAATGCAAAAAATCAACAAGTAACAGTACATCAAGTAAAGATTCTATGCAGGCAAAATAAAATAAAATAAAATAAAATAAATAAAATAAAATAAAATAAAATAAAAAAGGCAACCTACAGAATAGGAGAAAGTATTTGCAAACCATGTACTGGGTAGGTTAGTATCTAAAACATGAACACTTCATACAAGTAAACATAAAAATAAGAAATAAGTAAAAAATGGGCAGGAAACCTGAATAGACATTTTTCCAAAGACAACATACAAGTGGCCAAGAGATACATAAAAAGATACACAACGTCACTAATCACCAGGGAAATGAAGATCAAAACCACAATGAGTTATCAGTACACATGTGATAGAATGCCTATCAAGAAGACAAGAGGTAACAAGTGCTGGCAAAGATGTGGAGAAAAGGAAATCCTTTCACACTGTTGGTAACAATCTAAATTGGTTCAGTCATTACAAAAAAACAGTATGGAGGTTCCTCAAAAAACTAATAGAAAAACCCTATAGGGCACCTTTGGGACAGTCAGTTAAGCGACCAACTCTTGATTTCAACTCAGGTCATGATCTCAGGGTTTTGAGGGCAAACCCTTCGTGGGCTCCCTGCTCAGCAGAGTCTGCTTGTCTCTCCCCCTCTGCTCCTCCCCCTGCTTATGCATGCTCTCTCTCAAACAAATAAATAAAATATTTTAAAAAATACCCTATGATCCAGCAGTTCTACGTCTGTGTGTATATATCCAAAGGAAATGAGGAAAGGAGTATCTTGAAAAGATACCTGGACTCCCATGTTTATTGCAGCATTATTCACAGTAGCCAAGATATGGAAACAATCTCAATGTCCATCAGTGGGTGAATAAAGATGTGTGTGGACACGCACACACATCACTCAGCTATAAGAAAGAAGGAAATCCTGCTATTTGGGACAACATGAATGTTCCTTGATGGCATTATGCTGGGTGAAGTCAGAGAAAGGTAAGTATTTTACGATATGACTTACATGTGGCATCTAAAAAAAAAAAAAAAGTCTAATTCATAGAAACAGAAAAGTGGTTGCTAGGGGCTCGGGGGTGGAAGAAATAAGGAGAGGCTGGTGGAAAGTAACAAACTTGCAGGTGTAAGATGAATAAGGAGCTAATCTAATATATAACACGGTAACTGTAGCTTATAACACTGTACTGGATAATTGAAATTTGCTAAGACAGTACAATTTACATGTTCTTACCCAAAGAAATATGAAGCGATGTTTGTGTAAATTAACCACATAGCGGGAATCCTTTCACAATGTATACATAGTATCAAATTACAATGTATACTTTATTAGCTTACAATTTGATTTGTCAGTTATCTGCCAATAAAGCCTAACAAACAGGAAACCTCACTGAGAGACCATTTATTTAGAACTTCAATTTCTCTCAGCAAGGTTTTAGAACTTTCAGAATTTTAGGGTTCTTTTTTTTTTGATGCTGCTGTTAAAATTTTTTATATGTCCAAATATTTGTGTATTTCCCAAATTTTCTTCTGTTGATGATTTCTCATTTAACTCCTTTAAAAAAAATCAGAGGATATTCTGCATTTTTAATGCTACTGAATATTTGTGAACACTTGCTCTATGCCTAGCATATGGACTCTCAGAGAATATGCCATTTATAGAATTCTGTACTTACTGGTCTCTGGGGCCAAAGAGGTTTCTCTTAAGGTTACTCACTACGACTATTTTACTCTATAAATCAGAGTTTTTGGGGGGGTTATCAAAACTATTAAAGAATACTATCCATATCAGCTCAGAGTTTAGTGCTACACATCGCGAATCAAATGAACAAAACTGTTAAGACATTACTGTGTTAATGTCAGCACCATAGCACCTCTTCGTGCCTCAGTATCGGCAGGACTTCCTAGTTGGACACATACTAGATTTTCTTATAAACTGAATTCTCAATGACATCTAATTATATCACATCTAGACTGCATAAATTTTATGCACTCAAAGGGCTAAAAAGGTTGGCAGGGAATAAAATGTTATCACTTAAAGTCTTAATTAAAATGGGATGTTGTCTATATATGTATATACTTAATATAAAGATAAAAATATGGCCTTATCAATAGAAAATAAATTGTTGCCCAACCCAGAAGTTAATGTAATTAAGCAATATTATGTAGAGCGTAAGTATTCAGTTTTTTAGTATTACCTGTGTTCAAAAATCAATCTTCCTCTCTAACAAGATGTTGGAGAGTAATTAACACCTCGTGTTCTCCTCGAATGGAAATTCTAATAGTACTTACTACATCACACTTCTGTGAAACTGAATGTAGATGTCTTCAACAGTGGAAACACACCTCAAATTCCTTGTTGCCATGATTTTTACACTATCATACTATTGTTAATACACCCATCTCTGACTTTAGTACTAAATGAATATAAAGAATTAATTTATAGACTCAAAATCACAGAAATTTTGGAAGAGAATTATCTTCAAAGGGGATTTTGGTCACTTTTTAATGTGAAGTATGGAATCTGGCATCACAGCTAATTCCAGAGGGAATGTATCTATTGTATTGTAACTGTGACATAGAGAGTGCTTCTCACTGGCCATCAGTGTAGGTAAGAATTTAACTCTGTTAACCTATTACGGAGGTCCGACAACCAAACTTCTCTCTCAATGTCTTCAACTTTCTGAGACTAACTTTTTATCTTTCAAATTTATTGTGATCAGGAAATTAAAATGTTGGAAAATGAGCAACTGAGAAATCAGCAGTGACAATGCAGTGTACAACTACCTCTTTGTGCCGATCTTGCTTATTTTAATATTGATTTGAATCCAACACATTCATTTTACTGTGACTATAAAAACCGAGTTTTGAAAAATAAGCAGATGAAGGGGCGCCTAGGTGGCTCAGTTGGTTAAGTGTCTGACTCTTTGATTTCTGCTTGGGTCATGATCTCAGAGTTCTGTGAACCCCTGTGTAGGGCTTTGTGCCGGGCGTGGAGCCTTCTTAAAATTCTCTCTCTCCCTCTCCCTTTGCCTCTCCCTCCCTAAAAAAAAAATAGTAATAATAAAAAATAAAATGAAGCAAGTGTTCCTAGAAGTCAGTCTAGGTTTGAGTACCTAAAGCAGTGCTTATTTTTAAAGTGGTATTTCCTTTGCTATTTTATTTGTCTTCAGCAATTTTGACCGTACCAATTTTAACTGGATACAGTAAGAGGTCTTATGATAGCATACATATAGTATCTCAAAAAATATCAAAGCATTCCAAAGTCCAGGGAATGTATTAATAGAAAAACTGAGTGAATGTAATTTTAGTGCAGCGTGACAGAATCAGAATGTAATAGGCTGAATAATGGTCCCCAAAGATGTCCATGTCCTCATGATCAGAACCTGTGAATGTGACATTATATGGCAAAAGAGATTTGACAAATGTGATTAAAGATCTTGAAACGGGAAAATTTCCTTGTGTTATCTAGGTGGGTCCAGTCTAATTTCAAGGTCCTAACAAGAGGCAGGCAGAAGGACACACAGCACAGAAAGAGACATTGTTAGTTCTAAAGCAAGATCCTATACTACTGGCTTTTAGCATTGAAAGAAAGGGCCATGAACCAAGGAAGGTAAGGAACACTGCTCTAAAAGCTGGAAAAGACAAGGAAATAGACTCTCTCGTCAAGCCTCCAGAGGGGAGCACAGACTGCTGACAGCTTGCTTTTTATCTGCAAAACTGTAAGAATAAAGTTGTTTTAAGTCATCAGTTTTGTCCTAACTTGTTATGGCAGCCATAGGAAACCAGTACACAGGAGTAGGACATAGATTTTCAAATCCCTACTCCAGTGCTCTTTTGCTGTATTTTAACAGGCTACTTCTTTTCTACTACGGGACAAGTTTAAAGAAGTAAAGGTATTAGCCATCCGGCTACCAAGTGCTGCCAAATGTACTGGTTCGGCTGACTCTCACAATCACAGCCAAGTGGCAGAACGCTGTAGCAAGAAAATCTGGAAACAAATATCTGCGAATACAGACTGTTCTATGAATAACCACGCTTCCTCGGTTGGCCTCTGACCTATTTGTAAAATGAGGGTAATACCTACAGTACCAGGTTATTTTCAGAATTAAAGTAACTCTCATGCAACGTGTAAGATGTTCAGCCCATGTTAGAATTTCAATAATCCCCAGCTATACCTAAGGTAAATGTGAAGTTTGTTACTGATGTGCCCATGTAATAACTGGGGAATCTGGAATTCCAAGACCACTTGGTACAGGGATAGTTGATGCAAGAGCTAAGGCTGGAACCCAGGCCTCCTGAAGATAATCTCATGAAGTTAGCTGCCACTAATTTATGAGCTCAACTTAAAACTTAAGAAAATTACTAAAAAAGAGATTGCTCCTCACAAATGAAACTGAAAGACTAAGAAAATATCATATAAATTTCTTAGCCAAATAATGTCTGAAACCATTAACAATCAGAATTCTTATTTTTAAAAGGCTCCTATGCTGGGAAGAGTTCAGATGAAGGAACAACACGCTAGATCTCAATATAAGGGGTAATCCACAAAGAGCAGCTACAAAAAGGGCCATGTTTATTCTGATTTTTTGGCAGGGGGTGGGGGGGGGCAGGCAATGGCATCTACACTGCTTTACTGAGTGAAACATTTAAGTTCTCCAAGGTAAAGTCTAATTGTTTAAAGTTATTTCAATTACTCCTTGATTAAAATGTTAAATTGGCCAGAAAGTGAGGGGTTTATGAATTTTAAGGGAATATTTCAAATTTAGATGAACTTTATGAAGATCTGCTTTTGTTTTCTACAAGGTTGTGCTCAAATCATTGATGCTATGAGCTGGATTGAAGAAATTACGTGCAATACCAGTTCCATCTCTTGTGTACTGCACAGCTCTAATATAGGAATAATATTTCTTCTGGAGAGCCCCTTATCATGTAAAATTATATACCCATATGTGTTCCATAAGTTCTAAGTAAAATACAAATGTGGTAATTCATTCTAATATATTCAGCTTGGGTATATTTTATTTAGGACACTTCTTGGGGTAAACTGATTTGCAAAAAATTTTCATTTTTATTTCTTAAAAAATGCATTTTAAGGGGCGCCTGGGTGGCTCAGTCATTAAGCATCTGCCTTCGGCTCAGGTCATGACCCCCAGGGTCCTGGGATCAAGCCACGCATCAGGCTCCCTGCTCAGCCTGGAGCCTGCTTCTTCCTTTCCCACTCCCCCTGCTTATGTTCCCTCTCCCACACTCATTCTCATGAGCGCTCTCTGTCAAAAACTAAATGCAATCTTAAAAAAATGCATTTTAAAATAACATGTATGCATAAATTTATAAGAATGATTACTGGGCTATTATCTCATGTAATATTGCATGTGTAGTAGACAAAATTAAAAATTGTTGTATCAAAACAATTCTAACTCATGCTTTTCATAGTACTAGACAACGGGTTCATTGTTCATCATTGCAAACTGTTCATTATTATTTTTTTTCCACTTTATCAGAATGAGTTGGAGTTTATCCCCAAAAGGAAATTAAACACACAGAATTGAAGCACTGAGATATCAGCTAGCTTCAAATCATCTCAAACATTTGTCGTATATTTTTCCATGCGATTCCCTACCAGTTGTCAAAACATTAAATTGTTTATATGGACCACATCTTCTTAATCCAGTCATCTGTTGAAGGGCATCTCGGCTCCTTCCATATACAATGGAATATTATTCAGCCATCAGAAAGAACGATTACACAACATTTGCAGCTACATGGATGGGACTGGAGGAGATTATGCTAAGTGAAATAAGTCAAGCAGAGAAAGATAATTATCATATGGTTTCACTCATTTATGGAACATAAGAAGTAGGAAGATCGGTAGGAGAAGAAAGGGAAGAAGAAAGGGGGGGTAAACAGAAGGGGGAATGAACCATGAGAGACTATGGACTCTGGGAAACAAACTGAGGGCTTCAGAGGGGAGGGGGGTGGGGGATTGGGACAGGCCGGTGATGGGTATTAAGGAGGGCACATATTGCATGGTGCACTGGGTGTTATACGCAAATAATGAATTATGGAACACTACATCAAAAACTAAGGATGTACTGTATGGTGACTAACATAACAATAAAAAATTATTATAAAAAAACACATTAAATTGTTTAATTTTATTGAATAGAGTATATATGAACCTAAAAGTCGAGTTTTAATTCAATATTTGCTGTAAATTGAAATTAAAGAATTTAGTTGCATCTTTATACAAAATATCTGTAAGTCATAGGTTTGCAAGTAACACAGTAATTTTTGTCAGTGCTGATTACAGATAGACCTGCAGTGGGTGTAGTGGTTCAAACTTACTGTATGATTAGCCTATTGGGTTTCAATCTATCTTTCAACAGTTCATAAGTCTGGGTGAGCCCAACAACTTGGGGAAGAAAAGTCAAATTTTTATAGGGCTTTAGCAGGAAGGGGTTAGGTTGAGTTGAGTTTGTTTAGGATTGGTTGTCAAAGTCAGTTCTCAGAAGAGGGAGGAACTCTTCTTATTATCAGCCATTTGGGGGCATTTAAAATTTTATCAACAGGGAAGGAAAAAAAGTTAGTGGCTCAAGACATATACATGAGTGAGGGGTTGGGGAGTTTATAGGGAGACACAGGCCACAAAGGCAAAAAGAAGTAAATAGGACTATGTCAGGATTAAGAACTTCTGTGCATCAAAACACAACCAACAAGCTGAGAAGGCAACCTATGGGTGAAAATTTGCAAATCGTGTATCTGATAAGGGATTAATGTCCAGAAAATATAAAGAACTCCTAGAATTCAACAATGAAACATGACTGAGAAATAGGCAAAGGACTGGAATAGAGATTTCTCCAAAGGACACATACAAGTAGCTAAACACATGAAAAAATGGTCAACATCACTCATCAGGAAAATATTTTAACTATAAGATAGTGTCTCACACCACCGAGGATGGTTACTATTAAAATAAAAAGCAGAAATACATACATACATACGTACATACATACCAGAAAACAGAAGATACTGGTGAAGATGTGGAGAAATTGGAACTCTAGTGCACTGTTGGTAGGCATGTAAAATAGTACAACTGCATGTAAAAAATTACTGGAATTACTGTATGATACAGCAATTCCACTTCCGGGCATATATCTTAAAATATTTAAAGCTGGGTCTCAGAAGACATGTTCACAGCAGCATTATTCACAATCACTAGAAATGGAAGAACCCCAACTATTAATTTACTGATAAGAGGATAAATAAAATGTGGCTTATATATATAATGGAGTATCACTCAGCATTAAAAAAATAAATTTTGACACGGGCTACAGCATGCCTGAGGATATTACGCTAACCGAAAAAAGCCAGTCACAAAAAGGCAAATACTGTTTGCGTCTACTTATATAATGTACCTACAGTAGTTAAGTTCATAGAAATAAAAAGTAGAATGGTTGTTGCCAGAAGCTGGGGAGAGAAAGGAAAGAGGAGCTGTCTGATGGGCCCAGAGTTTTAGTTGTGCAAGATGAAAAGCATTCTTGCAGACTAGTTGCACAGCCACGATGGTCACGTTTATGTGTATTCTACCACATTTTAAAAATGTGAAAATAAATCAGTGTGGTTGGGGAGGAAGAACTTCAGGGACAGGCAGGAACTTGCAAGGTCTTCAGTGCAAGGTCTCAGACAGCGCCCCCCCCCCCCCATCTCTCGTAGTAATAGACAAGTTACTTAACTCTCTGCCTCCAGTTTTCTCCTGTTTAAAGTAATAGCACCTTGTTGAGAAGATTAACATGTTCATACCCGTAACACCCTTCAGACAACTTCTGGAACATAATAGCACTAGTAAACTGCTCACTATTCAGAGGAAATTACTTTGAGCAGCAGAGCATCGCTGGGGGGGAAACTGCCTATTGCTGCAAGTAGACCTAAAACCATTAAAAGTCAAATCACCATCTCACTAGTATGGGAGAGTTCTGTCTTTAAGTAGTATTTATCAATTTATAATGACCTTTTGAAAATTCATTCCCCCTAAAATTCATCTGCCTTAGCTTTCAGAATACTTGCCAAAATATGTTTATTAATACTTCATTTCAACCTCCAAATTCACGTTTCAAAAGTTTACTATTTCAAAAGAACTTTACAACACGATTTGATTTCAATTTAATTCACTTTGGATAGGAATATCCATGAGTCTGTTCTTAAGTCAATTTGACATCTTGAGGGGAAAAATGATAGTGCCAATAATATTTTCAGAAAAGTCAATCTTGGGAAAATACTACTTGCAATCATAGCAAGTCTGTACAGAGTAATTGGTTACAGAGCCCTAAAACTGCCAAAGAAAAGTCCATGGATAATATTAGCATTGGCGGGAATCACTTATAGGGGGATACTTCCGTGGGTATTAACACAGTCAGTAGTTCTCAAAATGTTAAAATTGTCACTGTAAGTGAACTAGAGCTGTAACAGGTAACAAATAGCTTTATACTATTTGTATCGCTTTAGGAAAAGGTCACATTATTCTAATCTCTTTTGCATATTATAAGTAGTAATCTCAATAATATATGACCTTATGTATCTTCAGAAGCTGTAATACTATTGTTCTAAGTATAGCGAGATTTAACATACATTTTTTCCTCAATATTTTCTTGGACTATTAAAAAATAAGCTACTCATTACAATTTTAAAGGAGCTGGTTTTTGAAAACAACCACTTACTTTTATCCATCCCATAAAATTCAACATCCTTTTTCATTAAACATTTTTGTGAGTCCATAACGAGGACTGAATTGGACGGTTTCATTTCTTTTATTTCCTGTATTTACCCTTTGCCAGAGGTGCTAATGAACAACAAATTGGGACTAAAGACACGCCTCGGGAGGGAGGAAGCAGGACTCAGACTGGCTTGGAAAGTTTATCAACAGAATACTCTGTCCTTAAATAAGAGATGCTGTTTATTCCAACATCAAATCGAGAAGTTTGTACTCCACCTGGAATTACATATGCACAGGATTAGGTGGCCAGATTCGCATTGTTTACCATTTTTTAGAGGCTGGCCATCACTGATTTTCTCTCTCAAGAGAAAACAGGTTCCATCGTGACAAACAGTGCTATTGTTTCAGCCGGGCAGATTTGAAGGAGAGGGTTTATCACAATCCTTGCTATTAATGTATTGAAAAAAAGTCTCAGACGTTTGGGCTATTCTCTTTTTGCTGTATTACAGTTAGAATATATAATCAACATGGAATTGTTTAACAGGTGAGCCTAGGGAGATTGGCATGAAGTTGTATTTTGTGCTCTTTTCCCACATTTCCATATTCTCTCCATCACGTTACACATTGCACGAAACCCTTTTCTCCTCACCTAGGAATTTATAGTCTTTGTGTTTTGATTCTACTTTCCCCCCCTTATTATCAAATTCTGTCTTTCCCAGTAACATCTTTCACCCATCACATAAATCTTAAGATAACCTTTTAAGTTTTCCAGTGTTTTTTTACCATTGTCTAATTATCATAGAAAACATTCATCTTCATTCAAATACTTGCAGTCATAAAAGTACACCTAACAAAAATTTTGGACTGGTGCTATTGGGGGCTGAATTGTGTTCCCTTACCCCTCAACTTCTATGTTGAAGTCCTTATCACCAGGAACTCTGAATGTGGTCATATTTAGAAATACAGTCTTGTAAGGTCATTAGGATGGGCCCCAATCCAATCTAACTGGAGTCCCATAAGAAGAGGAAGACAATGGAAGACACGGGGAGAAGAGCCATCTATAAGTTAAGGACAGAGGCTAAGAGGAGGTCCTTACCTCATAGTTCTCAGAAGAGATCAACCCTACTGACACTTTGATGCAGTTCTGTTGTTCAAGACTGCCTACTCTGTGGTGCATTGTTGGGTCAGCCCAAGCTAACAAGTGCTTATTTCAGTACTCCTAAAAAACACATCGCAAATTTCACTGCCCAATAGGTCTATAAGTACGGCTAATTCTTTCAGGGAGGCGGGCATTGCAGTCTCCTACTCTTGTGTACGTAAAACACGAGGAAATGGCATTCAATATACACTTATTTATGTACCAATGTGTGTATGTCTACGGTGTGTAAAACTGAGTAACACCATGGAGGATACGAAGCTCCTGCTCTCAAGAAACAAACCAGAATGAGGAAGACAAACATAGAAATTAGTCATTTATTCCTAAATATGTGCAATTTCAGAACAACATTGATATAAAAAAATTTACTGCCTGACAGATCGAAAGTATTTTACAAGTGCAGTTAGGGTGAAAGGATTTTGGGGAAAAGCTTAATTCCAACTGGATATACTGTGATAGGCTTTCTAAAAGGCCATCTTAATTTAACCTTATAATTTTCCACTTCCTAAGCTGAGGGGAAGAGTCAGACACATAAAAGGAATGGCCTGTGTTTTAATTCTACTTTTAAATCTTGTTTAACAAAATAGGACTGGTCTTATGGAGAAACAATGGAGAAGGGAATGAAAATAAACACTCATTTGGGATAATTAATAAAATCAAACTTTTTAGAAATAAGGCAGAATAAAAAATAAAACAACAAAGAGATGAAGTGCTATTCAGTACTAAGTACTAAGCAATAACCTTTTTATGTACAATGTTTTTTAAATCTCACATAATTTGTTTATAAAAACAGCTATCTTTCACACCCAAAATCCAAGTAAAAATGAATCCTCTACTTGCTTTGCAATGTACTATCAAAGCAAGTTTTTTATACCAAGATTGGAAGTTTCCTATATAGAAATTCTGATTTTTCCATTTGATGATTCAAGAATGTTTATAGGTAAATTAGCAGGTTTCAGTAATGGCAATTTTGTTTGTAGGAAAGTTCTTTGTCATCACTATCATTTGGTATATGCTCTCATTGTAGCTTTGGTAACTTTAAGACAGTCTTTGAATTATGTTCATTCCAAAATTCACATAATAGGGATACACTTAATTTTGTTTTTTATTTGTTGTCTAAATTTCCCTTTGTATCTCCTGAGGTCTTGATTGAGAAGAAACACATTCAGTTAAGGCAAGGAGATAACCAAGTCTATAGTTTGGCCACCTTACCCATACGTTATTCTAAGTGATGTCAGTTAGAACCCATTGTTCAGACTTGGCCATTAGTAAATCTTCAAATATTTATATTCACCATTTCGTAACCAAATCTTAAGAAATGTGGCAAAAGGTCAATGTCATTAGAGAAAAAAAAAAGTGAGCCTGGTATAGAAGAATAAGGAACATTATTGGGACAGGTGACCAAATTGGAATATAGGGGACAGTTTTGTTAAAAGAAAAGCATCAATATTAACATCCTGAATTTGATAGTTACAATGGGTCATGTATTCACTTCTGGGTAAAAAGGTAATGTACGCAATGCTCACTCAAGCACAAAGGGGGGTGAGGAGGAAGGTAGGAAAAAGTAAGAAATTAATATATCTTAGTAAACTTTACCTAGGAGTTATTATTCTGATGGAATTTCTGTTTAGAATTATTTCAGAAGTCAAAGCATAATTATTATAGAACATTATCCAGAACTAGATAAATAAAGTAGGTCACTTCTCTCTTTTGTCATTCTTTTGCTGGATCTTACATCATGTTTTGACCATTTCAAACCTATTGACAAACTGTTTTAAGAACAAAAGCCAGTAAGGAAAAGGAAAGCTTGATACGTCTCAGTTATTGTTACAAAAAAGTAAAGCTTTTGCAATTTCCTTATTTGGGTGCTTAAGTCCCATGTTGTTCTGGAAAAAGCTATTTGGAATTACATACCTAGTTGTTTTTGAAAAGCAGAACAACACGAAACAAAAACAATTACCCTGGCCTCTTAAGGTGTTTATTTTGCATTTTTAATTTTAACATATTTGGCATGAAGAAGTCTTAGGAGGTCAGAAAACCTTTGCGTTGTCTTGCATTCAGTATTCAAACTGAAAACTGGCTGCCATCCTAAAACTTTGTTCTGAAGAACATGGTTCTAGGAGGGGGTGCATTGGAGCTGGGCCTCTGAGTAAGAAAAAAAAAAAGTCAATCATGAGAAGTCCGGCATTTTTAGCCTATCTGTAATACAGACATCTTTCACCTGTTTAAACAAAGCAAAACAAACCAAAACAAACAAACAAACAAACAAAAAAACAGACTTCCTAACTTAATGCATCAGATACATGTTTCTTTTTCATTATGGAATTATTTCATGAAGAATAAATGAGGGCAAATGGAATGACTTATTTCCTACTTCATTCAAGAAATGGTATAAAGCTCAAGTGGTTTATATGATTGGAAATAGAAAAATCTCACTAAATTTAATTAGAGTCACTCCATACTTTATCATTTTCTTTTAATACAAGTATTTGTCTTACTCAAGGGCTTAATAGAAATATAAATGTCAATAAGGAAATGAAACCATAGCCAAACAGATAATGGAGAACTAGGTCTCCCTGCTGGAAAATGAGCTGTGGGTCAAAAAATACATAGAAGTAATGGCTTTGGAACACTTTGTTTCAGAAATGGAGATTCAAACCTTTCACCTACATCCACTTACAGCATAACATGGGGATATCTGTAGACCAGCTCCTCAGTTAAGTGGTAAAAGTTATATTTTTAACTAAAGAAAATGATTTAAGGTCTTTGGAAATACTTCTAAAACAGCAAATGAAGAAACATCTGTTCAAGAGACTTCGTGAAAATTCAGTAATAATTGAGAATCTGCAGTATTTAAACCAAGAGAACTCTCTCCTTCCACCTCCCAGCTCAGCAAGATGGAGACTCCACAGTAGTGTATCCAAGAACACAGGGCTCCCTATTCTGTCAGCTCCCAACCAAAGGGCTTTATTCCTGGGAAGAGCAAGACATCAGCATTTCTCAACATGCCCTTTGTTTCCTTTCACTGTGGCTAAATTCTAGTTGAGCATGGTTGAGAGATGGGGTTCTTTCCTCCCACCCAGGCTTCCTTTATGAAATATTCTACCTTACTCATGGCACCGTGAGAATATTGGGTCCCTAAGCACCCTGTCCTGGCTTATAAAGCAGTAGTTCCCTAGCAGGAGAGGCAAGCCAGAAAGACCTTAGGCTTTTCTTCACCTCTCACCTGGACATTTAATATTAAAGAGGGGCTGTCACTCCAAGAAAAGTACGCCATTGTACCCAACTGCAGAGTCCCAGCCTTGAATCTCAGATTTTGCCAGGGGTAAGAAACAGGACAAAAAGCAAGATAGCTCCTAATCTGTTCCCAAATGATTGGATTTAATTTTCAACAGGACCTGGAGATGTTAAAGCCTAAGGACATTCACCAAACATTGGAGGCTGTGGTGAAAAGCAACAGGGAGGAGTTTGTAATATTAATAGGTGTAATAGATATATAACAAAAATATTATGAAAGGAAGATAAAGGTTAAGGGATATGTAGAAATAAGATTTCTCTATCTCATGGAAAATTAAGGTAATCTAAATCTGATGCTAATTCTAGTCAGTGAAGATACATATGGTAAGCCTTAGAGCAACCACTAAGTAATGACGCTATAAAATGATGTTTAAAACAGGGTAAAATGTGTCATGGGAAAATATTCGCTTAATGCAAAAGATGACAGCAGAGAAGGCATAAAGGAATAGAAAGGAAATGGGGCACATAGAAAGCATGAGGTTTAATAGACATAAATCCAGTGATATCAATATTATGATATGTTAAATGGATTAAAATCCAATCAAAAGGCAAAGATTTTAACACTAAAAAAAAATCCACCTATATGCTCTCTACAACATTTATATTTAAAAATATAAATTGCCAGCAAAAAGATGGATAAAGGTCTATTATACAAATAGCAAACACAAGAAATGTGAAGTGGATATATGAATACCAAACAGATGTTAAAACCATTTTTTACTACAGATTAGGAGGGTAATAGGGTAAAGCCAACAAAAGAGAAAGAACAGTTATAAATATTGTACCTTTTAACAGAGTGCCAATTTACATGAAGAAAACTGACAGAAATGGAGATACCAATGCAGAAATAATGGTTGCATACCTCAAAGCTCCATTTTTAACATTTTATAGACTTGATAGTCATCTATAAAATACTCCAGTGAATAAAATGTGCATTCTTCTCAAGTGCATGCAGAACGTTCTCCAGGATTGACCATATCTCCATCCATAAAACAAAATTCAATTAATTTAAAAGCATAGAAATATAAAGTACGTTCTTTGTTCACAATGGAATGAAATTAGAAAACACTAAGAAAAGATTTGGGGAAACTCAGAAATGTGGATATTAAACAACAAACTGTTAGGAAAGTTATTTAAATAACTAATGAGAAACAAAAGGGAAATCAGAAAATACTTTGAGATTAATGAAAATGAAGGCAGAAAAATAAATTCAAAATGGATGGAAGACATAAATGTGAGACAGGAAACCATCAAAACCCTAAAGGAGAACACAGGCAGAAACCTCTTTGACCTCAGCTGTAGCAACTTCTTACTTGACACGTCACCAGAGGCAGGGGAAACAGCAGCAAAAATGAAGTACTGGGACTTCATCAAGATAAAAACTAGCCTATAGAATGGAAGACGAGATTTGTAAACATCCTACCTGATAAAGGGTTACTTTCCAAAATCTACAAAGAACTCACTAAACTCAACACCCAAAAAACAAATAATCCAATTAAGAAATGGACAGTGGACATGAATAGACACTTTTCCAAGGAAGACATACAAATGGCCAACAGGCACATGAAAAGATGCTCAGCATCACTTACCACCAGGGAAATACAAATCAAAACCATAATGAGATATCACCCTACACCTGTCAGAATGGCTACAATTAACAACACAGGAGACAACAGCTGTTGGTGAGGATACAGAGAAAGGGGAACCCTCTTGCACTGTTGGTGGGAATGTAAACTGGTGCAGCCACTCTGGAGAACAGTGTGGAGGTTGCTCAAAAAGTTAACAATAGAACTATCCTACCATCCAGCAGTTGTACTACTAGGTATTTACACAAAAGATCAAAAAATGCAGATTTACAGTACAGAGTGCATCCAGTATTTATAACGGAATTGACAATAGCCAAGCTATGGAAAGAGTGCACATGTCCCTCAACTGATGAATGGATAAAGAAGATGTGGTGTGTACACACACACACACACACACACACACACACGCACACACACCGGACTACTACTCAGCCATCAAAAAGAATGATATTTTACCATTTGTAATGACATGGATGGAGCTAGAGTGTATTATGCTAAGTGAAAGAAGTCAGTCAAATACCATATAATTTCACTCATTTGTGGAACTTAAGAAACAGAATGGATGTACATACACAAGGGAGAAAACAAGAGGGAAACAAGCCATAAGAGACTCTAAAGGACAGAGAACAAACTGAGGGTTGAGAGAGGGAGGTGGGTGGGGTATGGGCTAGATGGGGGATAGGTATTAAGGAGGACACTCGTTATGATGAGCACTGGGCGTTATATGTAAATGATGAACCACTGAACTCTACTCCTGAAGCCAATATTCAATTGTATGTCAACTACGAGTTAAATTAAAATAACAAAAATTAAAAAAAAGAAAATAAAGACAGAACATACCAAAATTTAATAAAATGTAATGTAACAAATCTTCACAGAGAAATACATAGCTGTACCTATATAGGTTTTACAATTTTTTTCTAGCATAATGCCCTCAAGGTACATGCATACTGTTGCAAACAGCAAGATATCCTTCTTTCTTACAGCTGATTAATATTCCATTGTGTGTGTATATGTGTGTGTGTGTGTATATATATGTATTTTTTTTACATGTTCTTTACTCATCAACGGACACAAGTTGTTTCCATGTCTAGACTAATTTAAAGAATGCTGCAGTGGGGGTGCCTGGGTAGCGCAGTGGTTGGGCGTCTGCCTTTGGCTCAGGGTGTGATCCCAGCGTTCTGGGTTCGAGCCCCACATCAGGCTCCTCCTCTGGGAGCCTGCTTCTTCCTCTCCCACTCCCCCTGCTTGTGTTCCCTCTCTCGCTGGCTGTCTCTCTCTGTCAAATAAATAAATAAAATCTTTAAAAAAAAAAAAATAGGGGCGCCTGGGTAGCGCAGTCGTTAAAGCGTCTGTCTTCGGCTCAGCGCGTGATCCCGGCGTTCCGGGATCGAGTCCCACATCGGGCTCCTCTGCTGGGAGCCTGCTTCTTCCTCTCTCACTCCCCTGCTGTGTTCCCGCTCTCGCTGGCTGTCTCTCTGTCACATAAATAAATAAAATCTTTAAAAAAAAAAAATAAAATAAAAAAAATAAAAAATAAAAATAAAAAAATAAAAAAATAAAAAAATAAAGAATGCTGCAGTGAACATGGGGGTGTAGATATATTTTTGAGTTACTCTTTTCATTTCCTTTGAATAAATACCCAGAGGAGGAAGTGCTGAAACATGTGTTAATTTTGATTTGAGGAACCTCCATACTGTTTACCATAGTGGCTGCATCAATTTACATTCCCACCAACAGTACACAAGGGTTCCCTTTCTCCACATCCTTGCCAGCATTTATTATTTCTTGTCTTTTTCATAATAGCCATAATGACAGGTGTAAGGTGATATTCCATTGTGATTTTGATTTTCATTTCCCTGATGATTAGTGATGTTAAACATCTTTTCATGTACTTGCTGGCCATCTGTTATGTCTTCTTTGGAGAAATGTCTATTCAGATCCTCTACCCGTATTTTTTTTTAAAGATTTTATTTTATTAATTTGACAGAGAGAGACAGCCAGTGAGAGAGGGAACACAAGCAGGGGGAGTGGGAGAGGAAGAAGCAGGCTCCTATCGGAGGAGCCTGATGTGGGACTCGATCCCAGAATGCTGGGATCACGTCCTGAGCCGAAGGCAGACGCTTAACGACTGCACCACCCAGGCGCCCCTTCTACCCATATTTTTAATCTTTTTTTTCTTTTTTTGCTATTGAGTTGAAAAAAATTTAATTTAAAACTTAACTTTCCATTTGAAGACATTGGGGAAGAGAGCAGACTAAAACAAAATCAAGCAGAAGGAAGAAAATAATAAAGATGGGCACAAAGACTAAAGAGAAAATAGAAGACCAATAAAGTTAAGGAGTCCAAAAGCTTTTAATGAAAAAAATTAACAAAATTGACAAACTTTTAGCTGGATTGATCAAGAAAAAGTGAAGTATCAAATAACTGTAATCAGAAATGAATGAGGGATTATTACTGACCACGGAGAAATAAAAGATTAGAAGGGGACACTAAATAACTGCATGCCAATAAATGAGGTAACTTTCAGGGAATGGATTTTCTTTTTAAAAAGGATATTAACTACCAAAACTGACTCACAAAGTAATAAACAATCTAAATAGGCTTAAAACTGAAGAAATTGAATTAGCAATAATCACCATCATCATGAACCCACAAAGAAAAGCTCAGACCCAGAAGGCTTCAGTGCTATCATCTACCAGAGCCTTAAAAACACAATTTGTGAACAATTATTCATAAACTCTAAAAAACACAAGTAATGCTTCCAACTCAATATCCAAACCAGACAATGACATCACAGCAAACAAGAACTACAGACCATATTGTTTACGAATATGGACACAAACCCTTACCAAAATACTAGCAAGGTAAATCCAGCCACAAAAAAATGTTAATTGGACAAGTGTTATATATTCTAGTAATCTAAGGTTGGTTTAACATATGAAAAGTAAGTTAGTGATCCCAATAGATTCAAGGGGAGTGGAAAACCTAAAGGAAAATGACTAACAGAAGACTCCTGATCAAACTCAGTGACTTACAACACATTTATGATCGTGGAGTTCTGGAGGTCATGAATTCACAATGACTATAGGTCTAAAATCAAGCTGTCACTTGGTTCCTCCCTGAATCTCTAGAAAAGCATTTGTGTCCTTGCCCTTCTCTGGTTCTAGAGACTGCCCCAAGTTCTTTGCTTGCGATTTCCCACAGCTCTGACCTCTGCTTCTGTTATCCCATTGGGTTCTCTCCCTCTGCTTCCATTGCCATATTCCTGAGCTATTTCCCTCAGTCCAAGAGGACTGTTTCTTCTGGTATTACATGTTCCAGAACTTTGCATCCTCTATATGTCACGGGAATTCATCCAGACAAGAAGGACAAGAGGCTTCTCCAGCAACATTTTATGGATAATCCCATCCCTCTTCCTGGATTCTGCTGAGATGATGAAGATCCAAGAGTTACACTCAGATTCTCTTCCAACAGCTCTCTGTGGCTGAATACTGTATTTGATTCTTCCACAGCACTAATAAAAGGTTACCCGGCTACACCCTTGGCGTTCCTCTTTAAAACACACTTTTCTGCCAGATGATCTCCTAATTGCAGTATCTTTTACAACCTGTTTAGGCTGCGAGTTTCCCTCACCATCAAATCCTAGTTCCTTTACTTAATATTTCATAGAGAACAAAATGGAGTCTCTCATGTCAAGCAGGAGCCTGTGTCAAGCAATGACGCAAGCAGTTACGATACTAAAGCTAGGAGAAATCTCGGGGACTAACGTCAGCTGACCCCCCAGAACTGATAACAAGCAGAACCAGAGAAGGGCTGCAGAGACCCTAAACTGATTAAATCCCTTTAAAAAGGGAAGGATTTTGGCAGCATACTATCAAAGACTCTTCAGACCTGACTCCTCTACGTCTGACCACTTAAAAAAGGCAACTGCCACCAAAGGCTCTGCCGGACTCATCTCCGAACGGAGCCGAGATCCTTCACTGCTGGAATATCAGAAACAGGAAGTGCCCAGAGCTGAGCCGGACCAAACCGAGGCCTTATCTCAACTCCATGCCCACAGACTGACTTCGCCTTTGGTTCCTTAACGTCCTGCACCCTTCTGTTATCTTGTTGTGTGGCTTGTCTTCTGCCCGGCCTTGTGTGCTGTGTAAGGAGCGAAGCTGAATCACAGGGTGAATTGTCATTGAGTTTGGAATCCTGAACTTTTTCATAATTGTGATTTAACTTTGCTTTATGATTGAATAAAGCTGCTGACATTGTGGAAAGACACAACTCCACAACTCGTGTGTGTGCCTTCATAGCGTGCTCATGACGCACTTCTTCCCTCAATTTTTCCTTTTCCGCTTACATTTTACTATAAGCAGCAAGACTTCCTCAGGCCACACTTCCAAAGTTTACTTGGAAATCCCCTTAAATATTCAAGTTTACTGCTTACAAGTTTGCATTTCCACATAACCGCAAGACACAATTGAATGAAGCCTTCTATCACTAGTTAACAAGGATCCCCTTTCCTCCAGTTTCAATAACATGTTCCCATTTCCTTCATAGTTCCTACCAGCAGAATCTTTAACATCCATAGTCCTAACAGTTTGTTCAGAATTATCCAGGTCTTTTCTCTCATGCCCTTCAAAAATCGCCCAGCCTCTACCAATCGCCCAATACCAAAACCACTGAAACATTTCCAGGTGTTTGTAATAGCAGCACCCCATTTCCACGTACTAAGAGCTGTATCAGTCAGGGTTAAACTAGAGAAACAGAACCAATGCTGATATATGTTAAAATGTTTACTTTGAAGAACTGGCCGCCATGATTGCGGGGCTGCCAAGGCAAGTTTGAAATTCATAGCACAGACTGCCGTACAGGGCAGAATGAAAATCTCAGGCATGATTAGACTCTCGGCTTAATCTGGGCTGCTGTAACAATACACCACAGAACAGCTAGCTTATAAACAACAGAAATTGCTCACAGTTTTGGAGGGTCAGAGTCTGAGAGCAGGGTGCCGACACGGTCAAGTGAGTCCCAGAGCTCCCGTTGCATCCTCACACAGTGGCGGCAAGTGAGTGAATGTTCTAAGTCCTCTTTTATAAGGGCCCTAGTCCTATTAATGAAGGCTCCGCCCCATGACCCAATCACCTTCCAAAGTCACCACCCAAATCATCACCTTGGAGGTTAGCTTTCAACATAAATTTTGGTGGAACAAATACAGATGATAGCAGCTAGAGCTCCCCCCTCCCCCAGTTATTCAATCAAACACTTTCTTAGGTATTGTCATAAAAGTATTTTATAGCCATCACTAAAGTACTCAGCTGACTTAAATAAGGAAGATTATCATAGGTAATCAGGATGGTCATTCAATCAGCTGGGGCTTCCCTGAAAAAAAACAAAAAACAAAAAACTCTGCCAGTGAAAGGCAGTTTGAGTTCACATCGGAAAGATCTAGCCTGACCTTCTGGCAGCCTGCCCTATGGATTCAGGCTTCCCTAGTCGGCTCTCACAATCACTTAAGTCCATTCCATGCAATAACTTCTTAAATATATAACTGCTATTGGCCCTGTTCTCTGATTGAACCCTGATTTTCCTGGATTCAGAATATTTGTTCTTACAACATAGCATAAATCAGTTTAAACAGATGACATCTGTTTCCAATAATCAGATTCTTACCTGAGTTTGGTTTAGAATACTTCAGTTTCAATGTTACGAAATACCTACTTATAACCTTGCCAAATCAGGTTAATATTAAATTTAAAGTGGCATACCCAGCCTCTAATGGTTTTGTTTGATCATGAGAAGTAATCATTAAAAACCCTATAAATGTCTCTGAATATTAGTGAAGTCCCTATATCTGTGTTTTAAATTGATTTATTTTATTTAGATGGATATAATTGGTCACACACACACAAATCAATGCTATTTTTCAGCAGAAGTGATCTACAGGCCCTTTAAAATGATCTTATAAAGATCACCTTAGACTGATTATTTTCAAGTGAGGAACCATTTAGATCCAATTTGATTTCATGGTCTTAATGAAGAAAACAAAATGACCTTTTCCAACTATTAACATTTTTTCTTGCCCGAGGCAGAAAAGGCTTCTCATCAGGCCACGACTAAAACAAAGCAGCAAAAATCATCTTATTTTTCTTAAAGAAGAAATTTTATTTTATTTGTAATGAACCGATTTAGAGGAGAGCTATTAAGCCTCCACATATAAGCAATTACACTATAATTCTGTTCTTCAGGCTCTATTTTTTTTATAAGCAGTTAGATTAGGAATATACGTTGACAAACTTTGAAAAACAGCAGTAATGAGAAATTATGCTTAGCTAGTTTAGTCAAAAAACATACTTACAACCTATTCTGAACTGAGGTGGTTTGAGAATTCTGATGATGCCAAAGGAGTTTTACTGAACAAAGATATATAAAATGTCATTCTGTGTAACCAATATATGATTTTACATAGAAAAATAAACAGCAGAAGTCCTCTGCTTCCAACCATGACACAGCAACTGGTACTAGACTTACTTTTCCAGGAAAAAAACAAAAAAACATTTGAGGCAACTGCTGTTGGACAATGAACAGCAGGCCGTATTAGGACTCTGATTTTCACACAGAGGCAAACACAAGAGGTGAGCCCCCATGTGAATTATCCTAACCCCTTGCATGTGGATGTTTTTCTGCAATGAGTTAAGGAACACCTAGGCTGAGCTAAGAAGGTAGAAATTAGACTCCCTTCCCACTAAAATAATAGGATTTCAGGGAAACAGAATTTGCATGGAAATTCACCACAATTACTTAACTAAAGGCTGTGCTTCTTAAGTGTAGGCAAAGACTCCATGAACCTACAGATATCATTTACTTCTAGGCTGAGAACTTGCAGATGATACCAGAGGTTATCCATCACTAGGGGATATCGGAGTTCTGACCCGGTAGAGGTGGAGAGTCCTCACTGAGCACCAAGGACATCCCGATGAAATCTCCAAATAAAGGCAAGCCTAATAGTAAGGAGCACACCCTCGAATAAGGGCCGCTCCCCACAGTTGAGCCCCAAACTGTTGCAGCCTTCCTCTAACAAAGAATTAAATCCACCTGAGAGGAGCAAAAGGCTCTTCCAGTAACGTGACCACCAACAGAAACAGATCTCAACACTTCTCAGAGCAAAAAGACATAATCCAGACACCTTAGAATATATCACTCAAATGACCAACATGAAGTAAGAATTTACTGGGTATATGGTGAAGCAGAAAAATGGAACCTATAATCAAGAGTAAAAGCTGTTCATAGAAAAGACCATGAGTTTCCCCAGATGTTTCAATTAGGAGACACTGATTTCAAAGCAATTATTATATCTTCAAAAAGGTAGGGGGAAAGATGATCTAATGAATCAACTGTGGAATTTAAATGGAAAAACGTAAATTTAAACAGAACAAAAATCTACACTTGAAAAGTTGAACTTCTGAATTGAAAACATCATTGACTGAGTTTAATAGCAATGAAGAAAACAAAAGAAGTATTTGCTGAACTTGAAGCCATATCAATGTCAAGTCCCCAGTCTAATGAACAGAGAGCAAGGAGATTGAAAAATAGGAAGCGTCTCAGTGACTTAGGTACAGTATCAAGTTAAATACACGTGCAATCTGATTCGAAGATGGAAAAGATAGAGAATAAGAACAATTATTTAGAAAATATTTCAGCAATGCATTTAAAGGTTTGTTTTAGATTATCTAACATCTAGGTGTTTTGTACTGAAAAGAACATTCAGAATGTCCAGTCTGCCATACTGCCACAAGTAGTTCAATACATTAATTTTTGAATTGATATTAGTTTGTTTCAATATTTTCCAAACCCGTCCATTTCTACCCTTCACAAATGACAGATCATATAGAGACACAAAAGAATTTGAATTTTCCTAATATATCAACAGGGGATAATGTAGATGTTTGATGAGTCAAATCTCTTTGGGTAAAAAATATGTAGTATTCTCATCTCAGTATTTTTTGCCAATGGTATAATAAAGACATCAACTATGTAGTGTCACTCACTCTGTATTTTTCATGTACAATGATACTTATGACTCACTGAATTGCTTTTCCAATGAGAGGTAAAAGAAATGTAATGATACACTAAACAAATTATTACAAAGATAGCAAATGCTGTTTTAGATGACCTGGCTTTACCCATGAAACATAGGCTAGAATACAGTGTAACTTCAGCTGTCTCCCCCTATTTTTGAACGCAATAGTAATATTAAAATATATACGGTGCATGACTCAATATATTTCTACCTATCACAGTGTCACTTGCAAATAGTTAACAAATCATCAGGCCATAAGTATATTGTGGCTGTAATCATTTTCAACACCAATTATTTTTTCTCTTTGCCCACATTACTGAGTGCCTAACACAGTAGGTCTCACACTGTGGTCCTACCATGGTTTCTTGGTGGCATGCTAGAAGGACTTGATGCCTAAAACGACTGTGTACACTTGCCCTGCTCCTTGAGAAGATAAAACAACTGAAACATTAATTTGAGTAAATTATCTCTAATGCGGCATGAGATAAAATGCAAAATTTCTCTGCATATTCTAAAATGGAACCTAGTATTCAAAGACATCCTTTACTCCCCGCAGAAGCTTTAAACTACACCTTTAAATCAGAGCAGGCATTTACTCTGCTTATAGAGGTACTTCGATAGCAATATTTTAAAAGTACTGGGTTAAGGGAGTATATTTCATTTTGTTATTTAATCTCCATTTAAAAAATATTGAAGTGGGTTATCATAAAAATACTGCATAATATGGCTATAAACACAGAATTAGAAATTAAAAAAAATGATATCAGTAGAGCCAACAAAAGCCTCAGGGTAAGAACAATGTATTTCATTCTAGACCTGGTCATCTGCAACAGAGAGGGTTTTTCAAGGGTACGGATTCAGTATGTGTCTTAGAGAGGTCCTTCAAGAACCCTCACCCAGAGCAAGTTGAGTAGTTTTTTTTTTTTTTTGCACAAACACAATTTGTCTGTTACGCAACTCCTTTTAGAGGAATTGAATGTGATCTCATATATATATATATATATATATATAGACAGTGAAATGCAAATAAGACACCTTAGGTTACTTATATACGAACCTCTTGTCGCCTTACAAGGAAAACTAAGCTGAGTGATAAAAGAAAGAAGAGCTGAGATATATAACATTTCTTTAAGGACTGTTGGCTACTGCCCCTTAAGTCTCCTCTGAAAATAGGTTTCTAGCTTAGAGCTAAGTGTGTATGTTTTCTCCGAGTTAATGCAGACTCAGGAAGAGGTTCACAGATACTGCCCTAAATATACTGGCAGTAAGAAATAGTAAAAGCACTAACTAGAATTTACTATAAAAGATCAGAAACAGGGGTGCCTGGGTGGCTCAGTCAGTTAAGCATCTGCCTTCGGCTCAGGTCATGATCCCAGGGTCTTGGGATCGAGCCTCACATCGGGCTCCCAGCTTAGCAGGGGAGTCTGCTTCTCCCTCTCCCTCTGCCCCTGCCCCTGCTCATGCTCTCTCTCTCAAACAAATAAATAAACATATACATACACGCATGCATACATAATTCTTTTAAAAAAAAGATCAGAAACAACATCCATTACTTCATCTAATGCCAAAAAGTTAAAATAGATTCATATTTTAATAGTAACGATAAATAAAAACCATTCCATAGTGTAAAAGCTGAGTCAAAGTAAATGCAACATTATAAGTTGGAATAGAAATCCAATGCTATTTAAAAGGCCCTTTACTTTAAAAGTCATAATTTGATAAATTATCCTGACTTCATGAATTTTATTAATAACAATGTTTTAAATTAATAAATTATAATAGTTTCATCACAGACATTCACGTTTGCTAAAATCTGATGAATTATTATCAATGCAGCTAAAAACTGAAACTTATTCAACTATATGCTTATACACAAATACCGAAAAACAGATCCCCCTCTTGAATACACTCACCTGGCATTGAGAAATATGCATACATTATAAAGAGTAGGTAGGGATACAAGAAATGTTAGATTTAGTTTGAAATATTCTATATTCAAATTTAAGTTTTAAATTGAACAATACCGTTCTTAGTTACAACATGCTCAAATATGAGAAATACATAATATTGTGCTTCTTCTTGTTTCATACACATCCTTTGCTCTATCTACACTAGTTTCATAATTCTTCTTAGTTTTATGTTGGGTCCAAGGAAATGAAGGAGATTTTAGAGGGGATATCTCAGCCACCGCTAATCTCCTCCTTTGATTTCATGACTTTACTCATGGGTAGCCATTCCCTACTTCTCAGTAAATTTTCTACTTTAGCCCTGGATTGTCACAAATTGCAGTAATCAGAAAGGATTCATGTACTTATAAGTATCAGGCAAAGGATTAATATAAGCACAACCGGTCTGTGACCAATCCAATTTCAACTGAATTGTACAATATAAAGACATAGTTTATTTTCTGCGTCTGTGTCTATGATCGTGGGGAAAGCGGTAGAAGAAATAGGAATTTCTGATTCTTTTTTCACTCATGAATTGAAGTGAGATTAATCATTACAACTACATTAACATTTTCTTTTCAACTGAAGCTATAGTCAGTGTCAGCACAGGGCACAATGTACACTGAAGATTTCTTCCAGCATGTGAAATAATTTGCATCTTTTCCAAACTGAAATCTAAGTCTCCACTTCTACAGTCACAAAACTTATCATCAGCTAATGCCAACATGAGTCTCCTATTATCCTTGAATAATAAAGAGGAGTCAAAGTCCTCACTGATATTTATGCATGGGACTAGAATGCTTTTAAAATTTGTTTGTTAGCAAACTTACTTTCCTAATTATATTTGCTTAAGTGAATATCGCAATTTGCTTACACACAAAGTCAGATCACACACTGTGAGTAGTAGCACCATACAAATCGGACTTAGGATTTTTGTAATCAACAAGCACAGATAAAAATTGTTCTGAAGAGTTTGGAACAACTGACCAAAAACTGCTCAGTAGAACTCATATCATGCAAATACACAATCAGAAATTAGCTATCTTTGTGCAGTAAAATACCATTTCTCAATTTTTAACATTTTCCTCGTTTGTTGAGAGAGCATTCAATGCCATAAGAGTACAGGTCCATGAGCTTTTCAAGAGCTATGACATGATCTTAGTCATTTCTGTATCTTCAGTACACCTTAGTGCAGAGCATATGCATATTTCATCAATTTTACAAGGCACATTTTTAATAATTTAACACCTCTGAAATTAGAATGTGTCTTACCATCAATGGCATGTCATAGTTTCTTTTCTTTCTCTTTTCTCTAACTTCTTAGTGGAACATACACATTAGTGCACCTTAAGATCAATGATGCCTTTTGATTCAATTGAATATATGGTAGTAGGCATTGACTAAAAGTTTATTGAACTTGGAAAGCAGCATACTATGGTAGAAAGATAGTTCTAGGATCCAACTCTGAGATATATTGCAATATACACACTGAAGCAATGACATTTGTGAAGAGATGGGATTTGAGGCTAACAGTGGGTCTTTTTAACAGAGGGAATAAGCTACCACACAAAGAGACTCGGTAGAGTCAAGACCAAATAGAAATTTTGCTTACGGATAAGAGGAGTGGCACATCGGCCTGACATGTAAAATGGAGATTGGAGAAGTGAGGGGACATAAAACACAGGGGAGGAGCAGGGGTGATTAGGAAATAGAACTCATAACTCTTGGATGTTTTAGTGAAGTGAAAGACAAGATCATATATTGAGGATCAGACCACCTTTAGACATGGAGCCGAGAAAGGCTGGCCAATAATTTCGTTCTTCGTGTATGCAAAACAATGAGAATCCTGAAGCAACGTTTTGTGAGGTTCTGGTCAGAATCACCTAGAGGAGAGGTGCAATCCTACAGCAAAAGGAGTTGAGAAGGAGGCCTCTGTAGGTTCTTTATTTATAACTTGGACAAATCCCTCTGGTCCAATGTTTCATACTCCATTCAATAAAACCAAAGCCCTGATATTGAAAGTAATAATGAAAAATTTAAAAACCAGTCTCATGGCATTTTTTTTAAGTTTTTTTTTTTTTTTTTTTTTTTTTTTTTTTATGTGACAGAGAGACAGCCAGCGAGAGAGGGAACACAGCAGGGGAGTGGGAGAGGAAGAAGCAGGCTCCCAGTGGAGGAGCCCAATGCAGGACTCGATCCCGGAATGCCGGGATCACGCCCTGAGCCGAAGGCAGATGCCCAATGACTGCGCTACCCAGGAGCCCCCACATGGCATTTTTAAAATGAATAGATATGCCTGAAATTAATCTAATCAAATCAATCTGGTCAAACCAAAAACCCTAGTACCAACTGCCATTAGCAAGAGAGAATGGGAAGGAAAAAATCTAGTTTTTATATTAAAATGAATTAAGTAAAAAAGGAAGAATGGACCTAATATAACTACAAGTTAAATAACTTTAGGCCACCCCAAGGATTATTCTAAGTGTGAACCTAGATTGGATAAGACAAATAAAAATTTAAAGGTGGAGCATAAAATTCTCTCCCTATATGTAAATCCAAATTGTTATGTGTCAGAATTCTTGTATATTACAATCTTGGCTTCTGGTCAGGTTGGCCAGGTAATAAATTATGTAGTTTTGTGTTCACATGGAAACATTTGCTCTATTAAGTTGTTCAGCATTACTGCTTATTAGAAATCCCAGGATCATAAGCTGGAAAAAGTCCAACACTGGCATTCTTCGTCTTGGATGGAGGATTCTCGGATAGGAACACTCTCGACAGCTTGCTGTTTTTAATCGTTTTCCCTGGTTTTGCCAGAGGCCAGAAGAGTTGGCCCCACTTGTAGTGAGGAAAAGTGGAAATATCACCTTACACTGAGCAATTGCACGCTCCACAGAAACAGTTTAGTTTATATTTTTGGGTATTAATAATCAGATTATGAGAGAAATCCATCCAAGTACCTATATGACTTTCTCTGAGACTTACTGTAATTCTTTTTTTTTTTAATCTAAAAACATTTTAGGATTCTGTAAAGTATCCACTGGTGCTCCTGTATTCCTTATTAACTAGTACCTTTGGAAACCATGTTTTGTGTGTCCCTTATTCTGCCCTTAGAAGAAGAAAAAGTAAAGAAGTGGAAGACATATTTGACCCATGGCTGGGAATTGGAAAGGCAGTTGTGTTAGAACGAGGGACTAGCAAATGTACCACTGACAGGGTTTATTACATCATCGATGCTGTTTGGATTGAGAAATAAAACCAGAATGTGGTTGATTTACCACAATTAAACAATTAAATAGATACTTTGTAATAGGTTGTACTCTTGTAATAGGTTTGGTGAGAAAAGCAATGAGTAAAAGACGAAGTAATGGGGAGCCTGGATGAGCTCCAGACGCTTGGTTTTGGCTCAGGTCATGGTCTCAGGAATTTGGGATTGAGCCCTGAGTTGGGCTCACGCTCAGCACAGAGTCCGCTCATCCCTATCCCTCTGCCCCTTTTCCTGCTTGCGTGCGCACTTTCTCTCACAAAAAAAAAAAAAAAAAAAAAAAAAAAAAAAAATGAAGTGGCAATTTGTTCCTGAAATTGCACTTGTACAAAATAAGTAAGAAGAATAAGGGTCTTGTGATGAGAGCAAAAAGCAGGCAGGAAGAGGGGCTGGAATCTGGCATGTGTGTGCCTAACAGTGTATGTACAGGCTGAGAATAGCCCACTGGCCACCAGTTGTGGAAAAATGAAGTCAGAAGGAAAAAAGATAACAAAAAAGAATGTCAAGTAGGGTGATCTGAAGAGCAAAGCTGAAAAAGCAGCTTTTGCCTCCAGCGTAGCTCAAGGCGCAGCATTACATAGTGTGTCCACCTATTTCACCGGGTGATTCTGACAGACGCATATTAGGAACCATGGGCTTTCCATGTAAACCCTGACCCCCAGAAATCACGGATTTTTTTAAAACACCATTAATAATTTCAAAATCCACAATAACCCATTCATACAATATAAATTCCATTAACAATTTTAGCTGTCCATTCAAAACAAATTGATGCAATTTTTCACTGTGTTGGATATTTTTTAAAATGAAAATTTTGCTTGTTTGTTTTCACTAATTTACTGGTAAATTTACTTGAAATGGTCAATCCAGCTCTATAATTATGCAAAGCTAATGGATTTCTTGGACTAAGTCATTAGATAATTATATCCGTTAATGTTCTTTTGGTTGCGAGCAATGAAAGCTGACTCTGTGAGCTCGAACAAACGGGAACCTTAATGGCAAGACACTGAAGTAGTTTATGTCATCCAGAGAACCATTGTGCAAACGGGACTGACAAGCGGATTGAGCTGGGCGGGCCAGCTTTAAATACTCATGGTCCTTTCCCCTAGACTAGAGCAGACATGAGCACACTTTTTTTTTGTTTTGTTTTCATTAAGAGCCCGATAGAAAACATTCTAGGCTCTGTGGGCTGTACAAGTCCCTGGAGCTACCATTGCAGTGTGAAAGCAGCCAGCCACACACAAACACAAAAGAGCGAGCATGGCTGTCCTCCAATAAATCCTTATGTATATACACTGAAATGTGAATACACAGAATTTTCATGGGCCATGAAGTATTATTCTTCTTTTGACTTTTTTCTCCAACCATTAAAAAAAATGCAAAAACCCAGAAACAGGCAGTAGGCTGGATTGGCGTGAGAGTCTTAGTTTGTCCACTTTTCTTCTAGGAGGCTGCCAAGAACTCTCAAGGACTTTCAATTTCTCTTTGTTCAAAGTTTAAAACGCTGGAAGAGAGAATCCTATTGTCTTCTTGGAAGTTGGTTTTCTACTCTTAGATCAAATGTTCTCTGCCAGATGGGAAAGGCCACACAAGGCAGGCAGAGTTTCTAGAAGCTTATCCTCAGTATCAGATGCAGTTACCAGAAAAGATTGGGCAGAGGAGTGTTAAGAACTAAGCAGCCCCCCTCACAGAAAACCTACTACAATAACATTATTTCTTTGTATTTGTCTCCGGACTATTAACAGATCTATGTACTTAGTAGATAGGAACTTGGTTAATCAGTGCACCCACACATTCTAACTTTGTTTTGTCTCTTTATCTTTTCCTGTCTTTGAGATAAGAAGTAAATTCCCCGGGTGGGACACTAAGAGCCAGTAAACATCAGTGCAACCTTGCTTTGATCTATTCCAAGTTCATGAGATCTTACTTGAAAATTTTTCGGAAGCTTAAAGAAAAAATTTCAACTGCTTAAAGTGGTTTAAAGCTACCACCTCCAGGAAAATGCTTAATTTGAGAAGAATGATATAGAGATCCTTCATCATCTGACCGGAACATACACTAATAATCTGTCACCCCCTAAAATGCCCTATGTCCCTACTCTACTGTTCTCTAAACACACTGTCTGTACACAGCTTTGTGTCTTGTTGCAAGCTTCATTTAAACACACTTTTTTCCTCCTTCCTTTCTTTACGAACTCCTGTATGGCATTCATTAACACACACACAGTTAATTGTGCTTTTAAAACAGTTAATCCTTATTATAGATATAGCAAATCTGCCTAATTTTTCTTTCAAATATTGAAGTACAACTATTAGTTTAGGCTTTTATTCTTTCCCATCCATATATATTTTAATTAGATACAGGGTGCTCTAAGTTCTCCCACATTATGCCATCTACATACCCTCTGCCCTTTCTCTCAATCCAAAATTACATACACCATAAATCCTTCTTGACAATATTGGAATTATATTTGAACTACCTAAAAATAAGACATATGAGTTTTTTCCCCTGCCTACGTGCATTAAGTTTAAAATAGCTTTGGGGAAATGACCGTATTTGTTATGGCCTATTATAGTAGGCATAATGCTAAAATGGTCTTCAAGATTTCCACCCACTGATATGAACATACCTGTTTTATCCCACCCCTTCAAGTGTGAAATCAACATATAATTATGATGGGCTATAACTCTCCTCATTATGTTATGTGAACAATTTTACAGATGTAGTTAAGATCTCTAATTAGTGGACTCTGATTTAACAAAAAGGGACAGTATCTTGGTGGGTCTGACCTAATCAGGGGAGCCCTTTGAAAGAGCAAGAGATTTCAGAGAAATGCTCTTGTGCTGGCCTTGAAATAATGAATGGATAAAATAAACATAATAAATAAATATTCCACACAATGGAATATTGTTCAGCCATTAAAAAAAGGGAAAACCTGCCATTTGCAACAATATGAATGAAACGAGAAGACATTATATTAAATGAAATTAGTCAGACAGAAAGGACAAATACTGGGAGCCTGGGTGGCTCAGTTGGTTAATCATCTGCCTTCAGCTCAAGTCATGATCCCAGGATCCTGCTTAATAAGTCCCACATCAGGCTCCCTGCTCAGTGGGGAGTCTGCTTCTCCTTCTACCCCTCCACCCTGCTCATGAACTCTCTCTCTCTCATGCTCTCTGTCTCAAATAAATACAAATCTTAAAAAAAAAATTAAAAAAAAGAAAGGACAAATACTGTATGATCTCACTTATATGTGGAATCTTAAAAAAAGAAAAAAAAATGTCAAACTCATAGAAGCAAAGTAGAATGGTGGTTGCCAGGGGTTGGGGATGTGGGTGGGAGAAACGGGAAAATGTCGGTCAAAGGTACAACCTATCAGATATGAGATATGTAAGTTCTGAAGATCTAATGTACAACATGGTGACTATAGTTAACAATATTGTATTGCATACTTAGAATTTGCTAAGAGAGTAGATGTTAAGTGTTCTCACCATACACAATTAACTTGGTTGTGGTAATTATTTCGCAATGTATATTATATCGTCATAGTGAACACTGAAAATATATACAATTTTTTGGTCAATTTCACCTCAATAAAGCTGGTGGTATGGGGGGAAATGATGGAAGAAGGGGCAAATTTCTGTTTTGTAAGAAAACCAGTGGATGGGACCAGGTGGAAGGAAACAGATGGAGCGTAATCACGCCCCAAGGAGCTATATTAAAGAATTACAACCAGCAGCTTCAACAGCATCTGATTTAGAATGATTTAGATGATGATGAGATTTTGGACTTTGAAATGATGATATTTAGATTTGATTTTGGACTCCAAGTTGAAGATATGATGAGATTTAGATTTAGATTATGAGATTTTGGACTTCTGAGCCAATACTGTGATGGGATGAGATTCAGGAATTGTGATAAAGGGTGGATGTATTTTGCATTTGGGAAACATGTGAATCTTTGGGGGCCAGAGGGCAGATTGTGGTGGCCAGAATTCTAATATAGCTTCCAAGATTCCTGCCACCTATTGTATATATTTGGTATTATCTCCTTCCGTTGAGTGTGGACAGAACTTGTGTGCATGATGGAATATTGTTCTCATGACCAGGTTACTTAATCATGGCAAAGGTAAAAGCATTTTCACATAATTCAGATCTCTAACTTATTGACTTTGAAAGAGATTCTCCTTGGTGTGGCTGACCTAATCAGACGAGCTGTTAAAAGAGGAACTCTCTTGCTGGACTAAAAGGAAATAAGCATGTGGTAAACTGCTTATGGAAAAGGTCACATGGCTAGGATCTGACAGGTGACTCCAGGAGTTGAAAGTGGTTCTAGTTGACAGCTAGAAAGAAAAGAGGGAACATCACACCTAAAGGAGCAAGGGACTGAATTCTGCCAATAACCACATAAGCTTAGAAGAGAACCCGAACCCCCAGAAAAGAATGGATCTCCAGCTCTCATCTTGAGTTAAGCCTGGTGAGATCTGAGCAGACTTAGATAACTAGTACCTGAACTTCTGACCTACAGAAACTATGAGATAATAAATGGATGTTGTATGAAACACTTAAATTTGTGATAATTTGTTACACAGCAATAGAAAGCTAGTACAACAAAGTTATGATCATTAGTCTTAGTTCCCAGATGCTAGCCTGGTGTTACTGTCTATATTCTGTATCTAATTGTAAGTCTTCCAAAGAAAATTTAGTACACATTTGCATAGTTCTCTCATGAGTAAATTAAATACATTGTTTCTCTTATCCTTCCTTTATAGGAAAGCTCAAGTATTTCTATATTCATTGTTCACTGTTTCTATCCTTGCACTGAAATTAGTATTATTTTTCATTTGTTTTTAAGTCTTTTTTTCCTTATAATTTGATAAATGTTTATGCTTGCTTAATTGCTAATTCAAAAATAAAACCCAAACAAACCCAAACATTATTAGAACTTTCATTTGTATATGAGATTATTTTATGTCCCTGTTGTATAGAGCAACTAACCACATTCCCTCAGCAGGAAAAAGATCCAGAAACACAGCCAATTCTGATTTCATTAAACACTTGTCCTCGATTAGTTTCCTTCAGTATCTTGAAATCACATGAACTGTGCATGGGTTTATTTCACCAATTATTGCTCCAGCCAAGAGACAGGAGCTAATATTCCCACGATCCCATTTTGTTAGGAATTATTTTTTATATCAAAAAGTTCCAAAATTAAAGTGTATAAAATA
The DNA here is from genome assembly GCF_023065955.2 of Ursus arctos. Taxonomy (NCBI): domain Eukaryota; kingdom Metazoa; phylum Chordata; class Mammalia; order Carnivora; family Ursidae; genus Ursus; species Ursus arctos. The sequence goes on from NW_026622852.1 coordinate 21,629,455, forward strand.
ATACATTAAGAAATGAATCGCAAAATAATATGAATTAGAAGAAATTATACTGTAGTTATAAACCATACTCCCTGAAATTTTTAAAAAAGCTATTCCAAAAATATCTATAGATAATTTAAATATATAAAGGGCATTTTAAACAGAATTGTACATGATTTTTAAGAGAACGTGCAATTTGAATTTCCTTAAAAATCGGTAATATATATTGAAGTAGTTATGGTAAAAAAAAATGAGACTGAAAAATTTAAGACTGACAATATCTCCATGAAAAGTAGAAGGGACACAGGTCCAGTGGTAATCAGTGTTAGTAAAATCTGGATTTTTTTAAGGTGAAGAGGATGCAAAAATTTCAGAACATTTTCTGACACACAAATGTGAAATTGGTGTGGTGAAGCCATATAAGGAGATATTATTTACTAGGGCGCAGAATTCTTCCCACGTCCAAGAAGGTTCATGGTGAATTCCATCAAAAATGGTGGCCTTGCTTTCCTAAGCCAGTCAAAGGAGAGCTGTCTCATTCTTTCCTTGGTGTGCCAGGATTTTGTGTCAGATTACATTTGCTTTTACTTTGATTCTGGATTTTAAGTCCCATTTTTGATCATAATAGTTTGAATCTACTCTCCAACTCTCATCCCAAGCAGTGTGGCACTAGGTGCAGTGCTGGTCTGATCGAAGACATCACTGGCTGTGGATTTGGCTCTCATCCAGAAGACATCAAAGGCAACCTGACAGGGTCTCAAAGTCGGCTTCTGAGCTGTTGCCTCAGCAGCCTGTTTCCTTGCCGAGTTCCCAGTTCTTACTCTTGGCTTCCATGATGCTGATTTCTCTCTGTACCACTCACCCCATACACATTTTCCTTCATTTTTTCCACGTACAGCTAACACAAGCTGCTGCGTACAGAAAAGGCTTATTAAATATATGGGAACTTAGAGGAAATTTTAAATACTAAAAAAACCCCACTAGAACCAAATTACAAGCTGCTTCTTTTGCCTCAGGTCAGTTTTCCTTTCACTATTACTCCCATATGATTTTCCTTTTCCAGGTAAGACTTTCTGTTCCTGATCTTTTTTAACCTGAACAATTCACTTTTTCAGTCTCTGTCTTCTTTATCCTAGTCTCAAGTCACTTAATTGATTTCATAATACACTAATGGGTATTGGCTTATAGTGTATAAAAAACTTATTCAAATCATACCCCAAAGCCTTCAGATATCATAAAAAAAATACTAATCAAGGTTTTTTTCCCCCCAAAACATCAAAGCATCTGCCTTGGAAATGAATCCAGTCCCTGTACCTAGAATATGTTAGCACTAAATATTACATTATTGAAATGGTATTGTTTCTTTCTCTAGGATACTATTCTCATTGGACCTGTTGTTACTATTACTGCTGCTCTTACAACTATTAGCACAACTGCCACACTACTGCTATCATTACTACTAATATGTTACAGTTCATTATTATGCTTGATTCTATATCAAAACTTAGAGTTTTAATTGTTCTACTGTCCTCAGATACTTGTTATTAACATCTGAGATAGGTAGCCTCTAAAATTGCTCCCAATGTTTCCTGTCTCTCGGTATTCATGAAATTGTTAATCCCTCCTGTTAATTGTGGGTTCCATTGGTGACTCACTCCTAAAAATAGAATAGGACAAAAGGCACTTTGAAGACCAGGTTACAAAAAGACTCCAGCTTCTGTCTTGCTTGTCCTCTCTTGCTCTTCTGCTTGCTGGTTCTGATGGAAGCCAGCTGACATGTTGTGAGTTGACCTATGGAGAAACCACATGGGAGGGGACTGAGGCAGGCCTCTAGCCACAGCCAGCAAGGGCATTAGGCTCTCAGGCCAATAGCCCTCAAGGAACAGATTCCTACCAACAACCACACGATGGACTTGGATGTAAATCCTACCTGAGTGGAGCCTTGATAGGATTACATCTGTGGCTTACACCTTAATCACAGCCCTGGGAGAAATTCTGACTCAGAAGCTACATATAGTGTGTAGATTTCTGAACCACAGAAGCTCCGCTGGCTTAATCTGCTATGTTTTGGGGTATTTTATTATGCAGCAACAGAAAACCAAAAAACAACCTTCCATAACTGAGTTTTTTGTGTCTTTCATGGTTCTATAATTATTTTTACATGAGAGAAACTAGAAAAATTGAGTAAAGAGATGTGAAAAAATAAAAAAAGTGTATAGTATTTTCATTAAATCTCAAAAGGTAAAACCCATGTGGAATCAGATGAGTTTTATCAATAGTTGGCCCTCTTACGTGTTTTGTAAGACTGGTGCCTTGGTCAGCACTCTGACACTTGGGTGACAGACTTGCTGAGAGCCTGGTGTCCTAAGTCCCACATGTCCTGGAGAGGTTATGCTTATTTTCTTCTCAGGGAACTAGATGTTGAAAGGCCTGGAGTTTCTAGCTCTCCCTTCACCTTCTCTTTTCATTCCTATGCTTTCGATCATCTGTGCATTAGATTTTAGGAGTGACTCACACGATATTGAAAGGAAAACGGATCTTCAATCGATATGGTTTTTCCAGGCTGACACTCCATCTGCTTCCTGTCAACCTAGAACCCTGGTCAGTGGATGACACAAACTTCTGCCGGCTTTCCTTTCTAATGAAAACCGACAGGAAATACGACCCTTGGTGCTGCTTGAGGCAGAAGCTCCCAGCTGCCTTTTTTTTTTTTTTTAAGAGAGGGAGAGAGACAGGGGGATGGGGAGGGGCAAAGGGAGAGACACAATCTTAAGCAGGCTCCATACCCAGTGCAGAGCCTGACACAGGGCTTGATCTCACAATCCTGAGATCATGCCCCAGACAAAAATCAAGAGTCAGAGGCTTAACCAACTGAGCCACCCAGGTGCCCTTCCCAGCTGCTTTTCATGATAACTTTTTTCTTCCTCAAGTCCTGGATGCTTTCACATCAGTTTCTTCTTTCATTGCACATCTAAATATTTGAGCATTATTCGACAGTTGCCCCTATGTGTTAAATCTAAGATTACCAAACTTCTCTATTGTATAGTTTGATTCTGTGGAATCTGCATGTTTGACAAGTATCCCAGTTGATTCTTACCCACAGGGAAGTTTTAAAATCACAGGAAGACAACCTAAAACCAGTGCTAAAATACTACCTAGAAATAACAGTGTAGTTCTCTGTTCTAAGCCATTTAAATTTTGAACCTCTTTAACTCCACGCAATTTACAAATAAGCAACACCTTTTCCTTTAAAAAAAAAAAAGAGTATAGTTTAATATTCACATAAATGAAATCCAGCACATCTATGCTCCAGGCACTACATCGCACCGAGATAGAGACGAGTCAGACATGTTTCCTGTCCTCTGACAACACAGCTGAAATTGACACAAGAATGGAGAAGAAAATCCTTCAGAAAAGGAAAATTAGACATATCAAGAATCTTACGGAGGGGTGTGGGTTCCAAACCACATGTAAGCACAGTAATTTGCAATTCTACCTAGGATTCTTAAATTCCAAGTCTAAAAGGAAACATATCAAGTCGTAGACTGCTTTTTATGGGACGAGGCACGAACCAGGTCCTATGGAGCAAATCTTTATTTCACCCATACGCTGCAAAGACTTAAATTCATAGTGTTTTTACATGAGGAATATTAAATGATGTAAGTGGTATTTATGAATATAAGAAAAATAGGGTCATTCCTAATGGTTTTGACTCTGACCCAGAAAAAAAAAACGTCAGTGGGGAGGAAGAATGGTGGTTTGGAGGAAGGGGTTGATAAAGAGACAATTAAGTACTGAATAGTGGGATGTGTTTTAAAAGATGCTTGCAAGTCATGTGTCTGTAACTCAGCAACAAACATACTTATTACATGCTAATAAGCTTGTCAATAACAGAAGTCAATATAAGCAGAAGATGAGAGGCTTTGCTTTTTTGTGTGTCTGACCCTGAATTAGAATGCACCTTTGACTTTATCTTTAACCATGCATTTTGCCAAGTGACATAATTATGACCATGATAACATTAGGACATGTCAATGTGTCCATTTAAAATTAAGGAAACATGGATTACTTTTCTGCCAGTAATTCTCCGAGTGTATCAGTAAAAAGCCCATTGACTTCCGGGATGTAGCTGTGCCCTTTACACGGTGTCATTATAGAGAGGGCTTATTTCAGAACCAAATGAAGATTCAATGGTGAATCTCTACCAACAGTTTATGAAATCTAAATCTTGGAGTTGCTGAGGTACAGTGTTCCCATCGAGTACTTTGTATAAAATGGATTGGAAGCTGCCCTGGTCTTACATCTCCTTGACAGTCAATTTTGTACCTTATTCGCAAATGTAGCACTTCGTGTGAAGCAGTTCGCCATCGATGTTACAAATCCTAATGAACTGCTTTACCTCCTGCCAGATTTCAGTTGGGAAGGCTTTCAAATGTGTTTCCATTTATACATGCCTGCTTTTTACCCTCGCTGCACAATGAAATCCTACTGAATAATGTGTTTTATTTTCTATTTCCTTTCTCTGGGATATATGTTGAAAGACAGAAAGTAGATTGGTGTTATAAATGCAAAGAGAGAGAACCAATTAAGTCATAAAAAATTGGATAGGCTTTGCCTAATGTAGATGTATTGTTATAAATAAGAGATGTGTAGAAGTCTGTAGACTTTGGAATTTCATTCCCCATGCCACTGATTTTAGTTTTCTATCAATAGTGAGACAGCAAGGATTCTATTTTCTTTTCTGCCAGCACCTGCTGGACCTCAAAAACTATACATAAAAAGCATGTAGTTTCAGTGTTTTAGGAAGCTCATTCTGTATTTTTCATCTCTCTGGCCCAGGGCCATTAAGAACCACAAAGGGGCACCAGAGGAAAAAGTATTAAATATGATAAAAACATTAAAAAGATAAACTATGCCAAATAAATAAAAACTGGAAAAATCACAGAAAAAAATATTTAAACAAAGTGACTTGGTTCGCTGACTATTCGGCACCATTTGTTACAACGATTGTAAATCTCAGCCTGATCACAGTGGGAGATGAGCTTTGGTAAACTGACAACAAAGGCTCTAACAATCATATATTTGGCTTCCACCTTGCAATATTTTTAAATTAAAATACATGGTGTCTTGAATGATCATTAACACGATTTTCATTTAAACAACCATACTGGTCATAAGATTTATGCTTGTTTTATCACCCGAAGATAGAAAATTTAAAACCACGTTAATAAACCATAGTATTTATCATTTATTCATTTTTATAATCATCCATATCATTTGAAATCTTACTAAGAGAGGCATATATCTTTGGCTTCCGTGGCTGTAAGTATGATCAAGGTATAATAAAAATAATGCTGAACACAGATTTCAAAGCAATTGTATAAAATTATACTGTTGGTCTTCAAAGACAGCAATAGTGACATGAGAGACTATGGAGTCTGAAAAACAAACTGAGGGCTTCGGAGGGGAGGGGGGTGGGGGAATGGGATAGACTGGTGATGGGTAGTGAGGAGGGCACGTATTGCATGGGGCCCTGGGTGTTATACACAACCAATGAATCATCGAACTTTGCATCAGAAACCAGGGATGTACTGTATGGTGACTAACATAATATAATAAAAAAACATTAAAATAAAAAAAAAGACAGCAATAGTAATAGCCCAATAATATTACTCTATGCAGGTGTTGTTCTGAATGCTTCCCCCATCACTTCCTCACATCCTCTCACTGATGTTATTTTACAGATAAAGAAACTAAGGCCCAGAGAACAAAAACATACTCAAGGTCCCCAATGTCGTACACCTAATAAAACCAACAAACAAACAAACAAGAAAAAAAAAAAAAAAACAAGAGGGATTTGAATCCAGACAGCTTGGTTCCAACACCAGGTTTTTAAATGCTACAATATATCCCACTTCTCTGGCTCTCTCGTATTCTAGCTTAAGGATTCTGCAGCCAAGGCAAGAAGAAATTAAAAAATCTATAAACTGGGAGCCACTCAAGCACTATTAGTTTTACCTATTGACCATATCTGTAGCAATGATAAATGACTAAAAGAGAAAAAATATTTTTAAGAAAGCACTGGGCTAGCAACTCATGATAAGTCCCTGCCGACATCCCATTACAATGTCTTTGCAGGCACCAAAAAGTGTAAAAACACACAGCAAAATTTTTAGATTAGATAGGTAGGCCATTTATTGTCATAATATGTGAGACATTTCATCAGCTATTGAAAATGGAGTTGGACACCCATGGACTTCATATCACAGGACTGGTGTACTTAAGGGAGGAGGGGGAAATATTCACATGGATAATGTGCTGTGAATTCCTAATTTCTTAGTCTAGGCCCTTTTTGTCATTAGATGCTGTCAGCATAGTGTCTAACCCTCTAAGATTTCAAGGGTCATGCAAAATAACTGAAAACTAATTGAAAACAGAAGAGAATATTAACTAGAGCATACAAAATAAAGAAAATAAGAGTGCAATGTTCAAAAAATATACAACTACTACATTCATAAAATATGACATCATATGAATTCATTGCAACAAACACATGAGCCAGATTTTTAAGTACGGAAATTAGGAGAAATACTACAGAGGCCAGTGTATTCCCTAAAGCATCCTTGCTTTGATAAGCTCTCACCAGATTCTTAGCCTCTGATTTTGTCACCCCCAGGTCCTCGCACTCAATGCTACTGAGCTCCTTTCCTTCAGGCTCAGCATTACTCCGTTTCCACGGCTGAACAGGGCTCACAAAAGCACAATCAAAGGCAACTTCTGCCTCCCCAAAAGTTCAGAGCAATGTGAAATTATTCCAGCATTGGGCAAAAGTGGCACATCTGAGCAAGGTAGCTGCTAGTTCCCATGCTGGCCATTTCCATATATCTAATACTTAGCGTTGATTTCAACTACAGTCCCCAATCTCATTTCTCTTTCACTAACTAGACTTTAATAATACAGATTCTCTGAAAAGCTTGGAGGCTAATGTACTGTTAAATCTTGGGCTCCAACTCCCATACTCTGTGCCAATATGTAGTTTTGGACCAAACTTCTTTGGCGATCCTGTTGTAAGCTATATTTGAGTGGTCTATCTACTGCCACAATCTCCTTCCTCTTTCCTGACCCCTTTTTCTCCTCCGGATTCAGAACATGGCTCTACATCCCTGTTATCTCTGCTTCACTGTTCCCACGGATCACTCTATAGTTCAGCTGCTGCTTCTTGAGTCTCTGGAGATCTCCATTCATCTAACCCAAGATGGGAGAGGATGGTCATCCCTGACCAGTTGAATCTCTGGTTGGTCAGGCCCAAATGCATTCCTGGAATAATAACAGATTCCAAGGTTTTGCTATTGCTGGATATAACTTAGCATAAAGAAAAAGTATACTTTACTGAAACTTCCTGAGATTATATGAACTGAATTTTCTTCTATGTTCTGATACTCTCCTTCTGCCTAGTCTCCTTTTCATTCCATTTTGGGAGCACATCGGGGATTCCACTACAGGAAGTGAGAGACATATTCTTCTAATATTCCTATAGAAAGACTCATACCTTTGAGAACATATTTGGAACACTCATATCTAAGGCTTTTTTTTTTAATATGATGGTATTATATAAAATAATTCAAAGTCCATTAAAGTGTATCAGGTTTGGAATTAGAATGATTTCCTACGTTAATGACTAGCAATTTTAAAGAAGAGAGAGAAGGAAAAAAAAAAACATTTAAAACCCCTGAAGTTATGGTTTACCAGAGCTGTGGAGGGCATAAAGAATAGTGCGCTCAAGAAATTTCAAGAAAAACTAACTCATTAGCAGGGTGAAGGATGGTCCTTGGATAGGGAAGATATTTCTCTTCTTTTTTCTCCCCTGCCCTTTTCTATTTCTTATGTGTGGTTGTTAAATAACATACCCTTTTTGCAAGAGGCCACCCACAGCAATGTATTGGCAAAGGTAGCTTTAGATGGTTGTGGTTTTGGATAGCAAAGATTCCGATAATCTCTACACACACAATAAACTGGATACTTTATTATTCCTTATCCATTTTGGTTTAGTGTATCAATCAAAATGAATAGCTAATAAAAATTAAATAGAATGTCCATGGGTTGCAAAATATTGTTAGTTTAGGGTGCAGATAAAAGCAGAATTAGCAGAACACTGCCTTGAGAGCCTGTTTCCTTCCCCATTGTGTTTTTTTTGTTGTAGTTTTTTTGGGTTTTTGTTTTTTGGGCTTCTTTAATGTAAAAAATGTTATCAGTGCATACTGATATGAGGTCTGTTGGCCTCTGGTATTTTCTGCCTCAGCAAAGAGGATATTGCTGAGATGTGCACAGCTGTAACAACTATGTCCTACATAAATGCATCTAGCCTGTCTTACATGACTTTTTATGTTCCCTGGGAACTGGGTTGATCTTATGAAGCTTTTAATCTCATGTGTGTATGTGTTGTATAAATTCCAAGACCACTGCAAAAATCTGTAAGTTACCTATATTTTTTTTCAAGGCAGTATTATTTAAAAAAAATTTTTAAGCCTATTCTTATGAATAAATTAATGACAGAAACACTGCCTTTGCACAAGTTCTGAGACCAAAAATTTCAGATGAGTTCAGAGGAAACCCAGAAGCCAATCAGAAGAGAAATAAATAAGTAAACAATAAGCAAATAAGTACAACCACAATAGTTTTACCTATGCATTGACAAAACACTTAACAATTTACATATTACATACAAGGAAAGCAGCATCTGTTATTTGTGACAAACATTTCCAATTTCTTTCTTTCAGAGGCAATTTTTTTCCCCAAAGATAAAAGGAAATATTTCATGTGTATCAGAAATTTAGGAGCTTTAGAAATTTAGAAATTTTTCAGAAATATTTCATGTGTATCAGAAATTTAGATGCTTTATATTTATCTTTAAGATAATTTTTATAAAAGCAATTTTTGAAGCACCTTCTCAAATGTGCTTTTGAGTAATTGTATGTCACTTTAAAGTTTTATTTGCTATACTTCTAAAACAGTTTCCAAATATTTGTAAGTGTAAGAACAATGTATGACAGCATCCATTATTAGTGACATTTGCATTGTGAGCAAGACAAATTATGCTAACCCCTTCATTTTAAAAAATAAATGTCTCTCTGCCTTTCTCTCTGGTATACCTTTTCCTTTAGCCTCTTTTCCATTTTTTTCATTCTTACATAATATTGGCAGAAAATTCAGTGAAGGAAGAGATAGATACCCTTTAGAAACAAAATATAAAACACAAATTTTATAACTGCCTAAGTTTATAACTAAGCAAAAATTCTCAAGAACACAAATGAAATTTTGATGTCATATACGTTCTGAAAGGACACTGATTTTGTTATTTCGGATGCTGAAATTCTTTAATAGGAAACTTTTCTTTATCTCTTTCTTGGACCCTGTGCTAAAGTTCCCACATGAGAGTTATTGCTGATATTCAGGACATGTTCCCAATTATGGGTCCCTAGCTCTATGGGACTTATGACAACTCACAATAGTTATTAACTGACAGGACTGATGAATTAATAAATAAATGATATTTTAGGTATGTGACCTGCTATTTTGGAGAGAGATGGAGAGGAGAATTATACTCTGAAGAGAGTAACTAACTTAATAATTATAACAATAATGAATACTGGAAAAGAAGTTAGAGAAAGTAATGGTAGAGAAAAAAAGAGAAGAAAAAATATGGTAGGCTACAGGACAAACAATATTTAGGAAATGAGCCATAACCAGGATAAAAAGGAGGCAGGAGATCCTGCTATTTGTGTTCGAAAGCCCACAGGAAGGTGACGGTGTTCTCACTGTCCAGATCTTCTGTAAGATAGTAATTCCCATTTTGAAAAGTATTACGCTAGCATACAGTTTTAATATGGATGATCAAGTATCAGTGTAAATTCCAAAGACATCCTGTGAATGTATGTGTGTGTTTGCATGTGTGTGTGTATGAAAATAAAGGTGAACTCTGCATATCCCAGTATAGAAACAACATCATTATATAGTAGATATTTCAGAGCTTTTGCTAATTTCAGTTAGTATCATTGAAAAACATTGGTCATTTAAAGAAAACTTTAAATGAGTAAGTTAGAATTTAAAAGCAAATGTTCTGAACCCAGCTATCTTTATGTACAAATGTATATCAAATATTTAGAAGGGAATGTGGAAGATAGCAACAAAAAAATTCCGAGAAAATCCAGTACTACATTGCATTTACAAAGAAGGCAGACAACTCTGTACATTTTTGTACGACTCTGTGGCTCCATCATTACTTTAGAACAATAAGTCACAAAAAAACGAAGGCAAGGTAGATCCACTTTTTCTTCATGCCCAGTCTGACTCAGAGGTGAGAGAGCTCACAGACATGGCGTGCCAACCTCGCAGCATTTATGATAGATGTTTACATAAGAATAATTGAAGCCACCACACATGCCATGCAGACAAGAAGGCTCTAACTGGTGCAGAGAAATTGCACAGAAGCTAGTGGGAAGAACTTTTATTCATCTGTAAAGCAATGCAATTCAAAGAAAAACAGCTGCTATGCTTCTGACTATTTCTGACAAGTTTTGGAAAACTCATTAAAGGCTTTGGCTCAAGGTAAGGATGTAAGCTTAGCACTGGGAAATTCTCCTCCGACACAACTAAATAATGATCGTTCCAATAAAAGTATTCAAATAAATTACAATACTATAAATATAATACTAAAAGCAGTGCAACCTCAATTAAAAAAATGTTTCCCGTGGATTCTAAATGCACAGAAGTAAACTGGGGATGGAGTGGCACAGTACAGCAGTAGCAGATATTGAAAAAGCTTTGAGTGGCAGAGGTCTGGACCGAAACTGACTACTTGAATTAAGGAGGCTAAAAATAAGCAGGGAATGCTGTCTGGGACTACAGCTGATATAAATCAGTGTACTTGTGGTTGCAGGAGAAATCACTGCAGATGGAGCTTGGGTGCAAGTCATCCCTTGGTTGAATAACGGGCTGAAACCACATTACTATGAGACAGAAGTCTTTAGCTACTGATAGAATACCTGACTCTGGACTGGGAGTCCACTAGTAGTGCCCCCAAAGCCTATAAAAAGGAAAAAGTTAAGTGCAAAGTTTGAGGGGGAACATTTCAAAAGAAAGTCTTCCAAACTTCCAGGGAAGAGGGCCGAGTAGGAGGACCAGAGGCTCACCTTGTCCCATGGATACAAGTAGGTAACACTCACATCAATGTAAATAACCCAGAAAACAGCCCAAAGACTGCCAGAATAAGCTCTACAACTAAATGTAGAGAAGAGGCCACAATGAAGAGGGTAGGAGGGGTGGAGATGCAGTTGGGACCTAAAGGGACTCGTGGGACTCTGCAGGAGGGAGGGATGCTACAGACACAGAGACAGGGAGAGAAACAGACCATTACACCAGGGAGCCCATATGGGGGAGGAGAATACCCATAACATTGGGCTTCAAAAACCAGAGAGAGCAAATTTCATGAGTTCTTAGAACCAGTGGGACTTAAAGCCTGGAATCTTAAAAAATCAGTGAGCTCACTCTGAGAGAGCTGGGAGGGCAAGAAGAAACTGAGTCCCTGCCCATAAAGAGCACAACAAACGGTTGGAGAGACAACCCAGAAGTAGCAGTCTGAAAGGTGCCAGGGGCATACAGGAGGGAGAGTTATTTATAATCTGAGAGTATGTCTTAGGGGGACAAAAATCACGGGGGAACTCCTCCGGAAACAAAGGGACTGGCAAGTGCCATTTTCCTCCCACATGCCCCAGCATACACCTATGACCATCTGCAGGACTCACTGCCTCCCTTGCCAGTGCTGCCACCCTGCCCCACTATGCTGTGCTTCCAGGGATAGCCCCCTTCTGGACAGACTGCCCCAGCCCCCACACAGCAGGACCCTTCCCACAGAGGACAGGGACATGCAAAGCTTCCCAGCACTCCTACCCTGCATCACTGCCCCCTTGCACTGTGCTTTGGCAGATCCGCCCTCTCTAATACCTTCTTGGCCGGAGCCTACACAGAATGGCGTCACAGACCTGGCAGTGAGCAAGCAGCCCTTACAGTGGGCAGCACCACACAAAATGACTCCTGACCCAGAGAGAGGAAAAGAAAGCCACACAGTGGTCTGGAAGCAGACAACTGGTCTGGCTGTAGGCCCCACCCACCAATGAAAATGTCTCAGGAGACAACACAGGGAAAGTGCCCTGCAGTTATGTGCTACTGCATCTCAGATAAAACACCTGCTCTGATTCAACTCAAGCCAAAGGGGTTCCCAGACTGGCCCACTAACACGAGAGTGACCAAACACTGCCCGCAACAGGCAAAGAGAGCTACTGCAGATGACTGGACTGAAAGAAAAAGGGGCTCAGCCACAATGAAAGAGCATAAACATCACAAATAGGAGATACCCCTGAAGTGCCAGGTCCTGGTGAACAGGGGACATTGCATGGCAGGGCACTAAAGGACCCCTTCTTCATAAGGCCATTACATTCAAGTGCAGGAGACATAGCTGTCCTTCCTAACACAGAAACAGGCACAGAGAGTTAGATAAAATGAGGAGACAGAGAAATATACCCCAAATGAAAGAACAGGCCAAAATCACAGCAAGAGCCCTAAGCAAAATGGAGATAAGTAATATGCCTAATAGAGAATTTAAAGTAATGATCATAGATACTCACTGAATTTGAGAAAAGAGTAGAGGACATTAGTGAAACCCTTAATGATGAAATTAAAAAAGAACTAATTTGAGATGAAGAACACAAAAAATAAAATTAAAAAAAAACTAGATGGAATAAATAGTAGACCAGATGAAGGAGAAAAATGAATCAGTGAACTGGAGGACAGAGTAATGGACAGTTATCAAGCTGAGCAATGAGAGGGAAAAGTGGGAAAAGAAGAGTGGACAGAAAATTTATTTGAAAAAATAATAGCTGAAAACTTCCCAAAGCTGGAAACTTCCCAGAAATCCAGATCCAGAAGGCACAGAGATTCCCCAACAAAATCAACTCAAGGAGGTCTACATCAAGACACATAGAAAATAAGATGGCAAAGAATAGTGATAAAAGAAGAATTTTAAAGGCAGCAAGAGAAAAGAAAGCAGCTACACACAAGGGAAACTACATAAAGCTATCAGCTGATGCTTCAGTAGAAACTTTGCAGGCCAGAAGGGAGTGTCATGATACATTCCAAGTGATGAGAAACAAAAATCTGCACCCAAGAATGCTCTATCCAGCAAGGCTAGCATTCAGAATAGAGGGCAAGATAAAGAGTTTTCCAGACAAACAAAATTTAAAGGAGTTCATGACCACTAAACCAGCCACACAAGAAATGTTAAAGGGGACTCTCTGAGTGGAAAGGAAAGATCGTTAGTAAGAGTAAGAAAAGTGGGAGGTACAGGGGCACCTGGGTGGCTCAGTTGATTAAACGTCCAACTCTTGGTTTCAGCTCAGGTCATGATCTCATGGGTTGTGGGATCGAGCCCCACACTGGACTTCTTGCTCAGTGGGGAGTCTGCTTGGAAGATTTTCTCCCTCTACCCCTCCCCCAATCGTGCACATACTTTCTCTCTCTCAAAATAAATAAATAAATCATAAAAAGAGAGAGAGGGAGAGAGAAGTAGGAAGTACAAAAGCAGTAAAAATAAGTATATCTGTAAAAATCAGTCAAGGGACTCATAAAATTAAAGGATGTAAAGTATGGCACTATATATATAAGACATGGGGAGGAGAGGAATAAAGAATGGGTTCAAACTTAAATGACCATCAGCTTAATACAAACTGCTCTATATGGAAGATGTTATATATAAGCAATTGGTAACCACAAATCAAAAATCAGTAATAGATTGGTGAAAAATAAAGATAAAAGAATCTAAGCATATCACTAAACAATGCCAACTTATCATGAGAGACGAGAGCAAGGAAAGAAAGGAAGAGATAAGCACTACAAAAACAACCACAGAACAAATAACAAAATGTCAATAAATACATATCTATCAATTATTGTGTTGAATATCATGGACTAAATTCTTCAATTAAAAGACATAAAGTGATGAAATGGATAAAAGAAAAAGAAAAGACCCATCTATATGCTTCCTACAAGAGACTCATTTCAGACCTAAAGACGCCTGCAGATTGAAAGTGAGGTGATGGAGAAACATTTATCATGCAAATGGACATCAGAAGAAAGCCAGAGTAGCAATACTTGTCTCAGACAAACTAGATTTTGAACCAAAGACTGTAACAGGAGATGAAGAAGGGCACTATATCATACTAAAAGGGTCTATGCAACAAGAAGATCTAACAATTGTAAATATTCATGTCCCCAACTTGGGAGCACCCAAATATATAAAAGAATTAATAACAAACATAAAGGAACTCATTGACAATAATACAGTAATAGTAAGGGACATTAACACCCCACTTATATCAATGGACAGAGCATCTAACCAAAAAACCAATAAGGAAACAATGACTTTAGATGGCACACTGGACTGGATGGACTTAACAGATATATTTAGAACATTTTATCCTAAAGCAGCAGAATACACATTCTTTTTCAAGTGCACATGAGACATTCTCCAGAATACTTCACGCACTAGGTCACAAATCAGGCCTCAACAAGTACAAAAAGATTGATATCATACCATGCATATTTTCTGATCACAAAGCTAAGAAACTTGAGGTCAAGCACAACAAAAAATTTGGAAAAACCACAAAAACATGGAGGTTAAAGAACATCCCACTAAAGAATGAATGGGTCAGCCAGGAAATTAAAGAAGAAATAAAAAAATGAATGAACGCAAGTTAAAATGAAAACATGACAATCCAAGACCTCTGGAATGCAGCAAAAGCAGTAATAAGAGGAAAGTATATAGCAATACAGGCTTACCTCAAGAAGCAAGAAAAATCTCAAATAAATAGCTGACCTTACACCTAAAGGAGCTAGATAAAGAATAACAACTGAAGCCTAAAGCCAGCAGAAGAAGGGGAATAATAAAGATCAGAGCAGAAATAAATGATATAGAAACAAACAAACAAACAAAAAAATCCCAGAACACATCAATGAAACCAGGAGCTGGTTCTTTAAAAAATTAATAAAAATGATAAAACCCTAGCCAGACGTATCACAAAGAAAAAAGAAAGGACCCAAACAAATAAAATCACAAATGAGCCAGGAGAGATCATGACCAACACAACAGAAATACAAACAATTATAAGAGAATATTATGAGAAATTATATGCCAACAAATCAGGCAATCTAGAAGAAATAGATTAATTCCTAAAAACATATAAGCCACTAAAACTGAAACAGGAAGAAAACAGGAAGAAAGAGAAAATTTGAACAGACCAGCAAAGAAATTGCATCAGCAAACAAAAATCTCCCGACAAGCAAGAGTATAGGACCAAATTGCTTCCCAGGGGAATTCTACCAAACACTTAAAGAAGAGTTAATACCTATATTTCTCAAACTGTTACCAAAAATAGAAATGGAAAAAAACCTTCCAAACTCATTCTACAAAGCCAGCATCACCTTGATTCAAAACCAAAGGCCCCACTAAACAAGAGAACCACAGGCCAATATCGCTGATGAAAAAGGATGCAATAATCCTCAACAAAATATTAGCAAACCAAATCCAACAATACATTAAAAAAAATTCTCCATGATCAGTGTGATTTATTCTCAGAATGCAAGGATGGTTCAGTATTCACAAATCAATCAGTGTGATACATCACACAAGAGAAAGGATAAGAACCATGTGATCATTTCAATAGATGCAGAAAAAGCATTTGACAAAGTACAACATCCATTCATAATAAAAACCTTCAACAAAGTAGGTTAAGAGGAAACATACCTCAACATAATAAAGGCCATATATGAAAAACTTACAGCTAACATCATAGTCAATGGTGAAAAATTAACAGCTTTCTCCCTAAGAGTAGGAACAAGACAAGGATGCCCACTCTCACCACTGTTATTTAACATAGTACTAGAAGTCCTAGCCACAACAATCAGACAACAAAAACAAATAAAAGGCATCCAGATTGGTAAGGAAGAAGTAAAATTTTCTCTATTTTCAGATGACATGATACTATTTATGGAAGACCAAAAGACTCTTTCAAAAAACAGCTAGAACTGATAAATGAATCCAGTAAAGGGCAGGATACAAAATCAATGTAAAGAAATCGGTTGCATTTCTATTTATTCATAATGAAGAAACAGAAAGAGAAATTAAGAAAGCAATCTTGTTTACAATGGCACCACAAATAATAAAATACCAAGGAATAAACTTAACCAAAGAGGTGAAAGACCTGTACTCTGTAAACTATAAAACACTGATGAAAGAAATTAAACAGAACACAAAGAAAATCTCACAGAATTAAATTTCCAAGCCTCCTGAGGAAAACTAAGAAACCCACGAACAGTGAATAGCAATAGTGACATATTAGACCTATAGAACAATCTCTAATTGACTTTAAAAAGAATTAAGCTCTGCAAATGAGGAAATAATAGTCTTAAGAACAGAATAAGACATCAAAAACAAATATCCATGAATAAAAAATACACAAACATAGGTTTACGATGTTTACTACAACAGTATAGACCACATATTGCTTACAAAGTCTAACAGACTTTTACATTTGTAATTGACTATGTAAGTGTCTACATAATACCCTTGATCTTGCTTCTTGGCCCACAAAGTCTAAAATATTTTCTGTCTGACCCCATGCAGAAAAATTTTGCCAATCCTTGGTGTATAGAATAATAAAGCATGTGTGACTTTGGTCAATTTAGAGAAAAAAAATCATCAAGTCTCATTTAGCTAAATTTCCAGTGGTTTCCAGCAGTACAAATAATTACAAATAGTTGGTTCAGATGTTCTAAGTAAGCACAACCTGTAACTCATTCCCAAAGCTTGCCATAAGGAATTTTGTTACTTAAGCTATGCTAAAAATATATATATAATAAAAAAATGTAGAGCAGCTTCAAATTGGGACTGTACCAGCAACTTTATTTTAGGCAGGGACTACCACAAATTCCTGGAGAAGGAAGGTGAATATCCGTCCTTTCACATGATACAAAGTCTATATAAATGGCAGGTTCCGATGATCCGCTCTGCTTGCACAGATGTCATACAGCTTGACTCCAGGGAGCTTATTGATTCTGTTTTACTCGGCATACATCAATAGGTCTGGCTGACCATTCTGGACACTACAATTCGGTGGCCATAAAATTGATCAGTGGTTAATACCCAAAAAGTTACCCGTGTAAAATGCTGGCCTAGTGAATGTAATGAGCATTACTTCTAAAGGAAAAGCCTCAAGTCTATTGTAAAAATTTCTATCAGTGCAATCTGGATAAAAATACAATTTGCTACATCTGCAAATTAAACCAAAGATGAGGGATATGATACAGAACCACAATGTGCAATGTGGCAGATATTAACCATTATGTAGCTATTGAGACTTACATTTAAATTTAATAAAACTTAAAATTAAAACTTTAGGTCCTCGGTTGCACCTATATATCAAAGGCTCAATGGCAGCAGGCGGGTATGGGCTACCATTTTGGACAGCACAGATTTTGAACATTTGCACCATTGCATAAATTTCTACTGGACAGAGCAGTTACAGAAGATAAACTGAAACTCAGACTGAACTCAATCACATCTAGAAGCAGCAAAAAAGAACCACTAGAAAAAAAACTTGGTTGGCTTGACTGATAAAATACATCTGACTTTGGGTGTGATGCAGTGAGCGTAAGTTTTGAATATATTTAGCTTGAGAACTTTGGATACATACTCATGGGGGATGTCTAATAAATGAATGGAATCACAGTGTGAAGGTCACAGGACTGATGTCAAAGACATTAATATTTGGCAGTTATTAACTTCTGGGTTTCGGTTGCAACTATGAAAAGGCTTTACTTCAGACTGGAATGGAGGAGGTCATGGATAGTCATCTGAGGGACACTGCGTCAGTCACTGATCTTTGTTGCTAACAACAGAAACCACTGTAGCTAGTTTAAACAGAGAAGGAATTAAAGGTAATAGGTAGCTCCGAGAATATTTGTGACTGCCAGAGATTCGGACTTAGAGAATATGTAGCCAAAGGGCTTCTGACTATCTCACAGGAGTGTGTCAGCAAAGACCCTGGTGCTGCAAGTGCACTCATGGGCCCGGGCCCTGGACCACAAGACCCTCAGCCTTGTGCTTTTAGGCTGAATGCTTTTATCCTCACCCTCGCCTAGTCTCATTCTTCACTTCCCAGTTAAAGTCCCACATAGTCGCACTTGACTGGCAGAGCCTAATTTCTGTCTGCACCCTCTTAGCTTCAAGAAAAACTAAGACTAAATTTGCTGACTTCCTTAGGGATATACAACTCACATTGTATAAAATGTCCAAAAACATAGGAAGTGTTTTCGAAAACAGCTAGAAATCCTGACTGAAGTTCATGATAATGTGGATATCTACATGTATACCCTGGTTCAAAAAGAATAAACAGCTAAAATATTAAAAAACTATTCAGAATGAATGATGCTATAAAAGTCAGGGGACCAAGGATTTTCAGACATGAAGGGTGAGTTGGGGGTGTCAAATGCAACAGAATGACAATTGAAGAAACAACTATTTTAAATTTAATTCTGCAAAGGATGAACTAGTTGATCTTAACTGATGAACTTCATGGAAGAAAGTGACAATTTTATATAAAAATTATTCTGGCAGAAGATTCATTTCTCTTGTTTGCTGGCTTACCAGATGAGCCAATCATTTACTTTGTGCTGGTGGCTTGTCACAGAAATTATCTAATTGTATTTTCATTTTAAACTATAAAATATCCTTTGGCATAGATAAAGCAAACAGAAGTTCAGAGACATTAAATAATTTGCCAGGGGACACCTGGGTGGCTCAGTCAGTTAAGTGTCTGCCTTAGGCTCATGTCATGATCCCAGGGTCCTTGGATCAAGTCCTGCATCAGGCTCCTTGCTCAGAGGGGAGCCTGTTTCTCTGCCTGCTACACTCCCTGCTTGTACTCTCAGACAAATAAATAAATACAATCTTTCAAATAAATAAATAGCCCAGATATATTTCAGAGGCAAGATGGTGGCAGAGTAGGGCACCACATTTCATCTGGTCCCTTGAACTGAGCTAGAAAACTATCAAACCATTCTGAACATCCATAAACCCAGCCTGAAATGTAATATATATATATATATATATATATATATATATATATATATATATATATATATATATATATATATATATATATATATCTGGAACTCTACAAGTAGAAAAGTGACTGCTTTTTGCGAGGTAGGAGGTGAGGAGACATGAATCTGAGGGGAGATATTGGAAGATAAATGGAGCGGGGAGGGAACCTCCACAAGCCAGCTACTGGAAAGAGATATGGCCCTGGAGGGCTAGATCAGAACCCTTAGAAATCTGCTCCAGTGAGAGACCTCCCTGTTTGAAAGGGGCTCAGGGGCTAAAAAGGGCAGAATTCTAGGTGTGTCAGTGTGGTCTCAGGATCTTAGGAGTAACAGAACTAATGGGGGTGCCTGAGCCAGAAAGTGCCCAAGCAGTGGAGAGGGGAAACTGGTTACAGTCAGCGGGCCCAAGAGGGGACTCTCAGCTTGGGTCACCATAAACTGCCAGTTGGGTCAAATAGGTGACCACTTCCCACCTGGGCACCCTGAAAAGAACTGAAACGCGTGGACTATCTGGCATCCCCTGGAGTGGCAGAGCAGGTGCACACGCTAGCCTATGACCCTTCTAGGCCCCAGGGCACCACAAAGGGCAGTAACTCAGGACCCTCAGACTCCCCCTGGGAGAATTGTGTGGGCATACACTGCAGGAGTCTGTAGAGTCTGGCACACACAAAGTGAAGACCATTTGTTCCAGAGGTAAAAAGAGGGGGAACCATGATCTTTCAGCTCTGGGGTTAGAGATTGGGGCACAGCCATTTTTATTTTGATCCTCTAAAGCGGCATGGAAAGCCTCCAGAGAACAAAAGCCACACAGAGGACCAGCTTACACTGGGCTAAGCCCCCTGGCAAGGGACAATGCAACTCCAACCAGGCAAAGACACCCGAGAAGCAGCACAGCAGACCCCAGAAGACAAACTGGAAAAACAGGTGCACAATTAGTTTATGGATCCCACGAGACTGTAAAACTCCAGCGTTAGGGGAAAATAGTATATAGAACTTAAGGGTTTTTTCATGAATTGTTTTTCTTTCAGCCTAAAATTTTCCATTTCTATTTTTTTCTTTTTTCCTCTTCAACTAGTTTCTTATTTTATCAACTCTTTGTTTTTAGGTCGCTTTTCTTTTTAATGTTTTTTTATTATATTATGTTAGTCACCATACAGTACATCCCTGGTTTCTGATGTAAAGTTCGATGATTCATTCGTTGCATATAACACCCAGTGCCCCATGCAATACATGCCCTCCTTACTACCCATCACCAATCTAGGTCGCTTTTTAACTTATTTTTTACATCTACATTTTATAGATATATGCTTCATTTTTAGCCTTTTTTCACTCTATTCAATTTTATTTTTGTATATATATGTAAGTTTTGCTTTCTTTGCAATTTTGGGATTTAGTTTCTTCTAACACAGAGACCAAAATTCACTCAGGAACAACTGGATCACCCAGCTTTGTCCACCCTGTGAGATTATATTCTCTCTCCCCGCCCTTTTTGTTTTGTTTTGCTTTGCTTTGTTGTTTTGGTTTCTGACCGCTTTGGATTTGTCTAGTGTGTATTTTGCTTCAATTGTAGTTAATATTTTTGATTCTGCCCATTTGCTCATCCATTCTTCTCTGGGCAAAATGACTATAAGAAGTAATTCACAACAAAAGAAAGAATCAGAGGTAATGTTCTCTGCCACAGACCTAATCGATATGGATATAAGTAAGATGTCAGAGATGGAATTCAGGATAACAATTATAAAGTAATAGCTGGGCTTGAAAAAAGCATAAAAGACACTAGAGAATCTCTTAGTGCAGAAATGAGATCTAATCAGGCCAAACTTAAAAATCCTATAACTGAGATGCAGTCTAAAGTGGATGCTCTAACAGCTAGGGAGAATGAGGCAGAAGAGAGAGTAAGTGATCTAGAAGACAAGCTGATGGAAAGGAAGGAAGTTGAGGAAAAGAGAGAAAAACAACTAATAGCCCATGAAGAAAGGCTTTGAGAAATTAATGATGCCATGAAATGTTCCAACGTCAGAATTATTGGGGTGTCAGAGGGTAAAGAGAGGGAGACAGAGAGAGGGCCAGAAGGTATATTTGAGCAAATCACAGCAGAGAGCTTCCCTAATCTGGGGAAAGAAACAAGCATTCATGTCCAAGAGGTAGAGAGGACCCCTCCCAAAATCAATTAAGATAGAGCAACACTCTGACATATAATAGTGAACCTTGCAAATTTTACAGAAAAAGATATAATCCTGAAAGCAGTTTGAGACACGAGACTCCTTATCTACAGAGGGAGGAACATCAGACTAACATCAGACCCATCCACAGAAACCTGGCAGGCCAGAAAAGGCCGGCATGATGTATTCAGGTTACTAAATGAGAAGAATATGCAGACAAGAATACTTTATCCAGTAAGGCTGTCATTCAGAATGGAAGGAGAGGTAAAGAGCTTCCAAGTCAGACAGAAACTGAAAGAATATGTGACCAGCAAGACCCTGCAAAAAATATAAAGGGGGATCGTATAAACAAAGAGAGAGCCCAAGAGTAACATACCAAAAGAAATAGAGACAATCTACAGAAATAGGGAATTTATAGGCAATACAACAGCACTAAATTCATATCTTTCAATAGTTAATCTGAATGGGTTAAATGCTCCAATCAAAAGACACAGGGTATCAGACTGAATAAAAAAAGTGAGACTCATCCATATGCTGTCTACAAGAACTCATTTTAGACCTAACGACACCTCCAGACCAAAAGTGAGGAGATGGAAAATGATTTACCATGCTAACGGACCTCAAAAGAAAGCTGGGGTAGCAATCCTCGTATCAGACAAATTAGATTTTAAACCAAAGACTGTAGTAAGAGATGAAGAGGGATGCTATATCATACTTAAAAGGTCTATCCAACAAGATCTAACAATTGTAAATATTTATGCCCCCAACATGGGAGCAGCCAATTATACAAACCAATTAATAACCAAAGTAAAGAAACACATCGATAATAATACATTAATAGTAGGGTATTTCAATACCCTACTCACAGCAATGGACAGATCATCTAAGCAGAAGATCAAAAAGAAATAAGGGCTTTGAATGACACACTGGACTAGATGAACTTCATGGATATGCACAGAACATTCCATCCTAAAACAACAGAATACTCATTCTTCTCAAGTGCACATGAAACTTTCTCCAGAATAGATCACATACTGGGTAAAAAATCAGGTCTCAACCAGTACCAAAAGATTGGGATCATTCCCTGCATATTTTCAGATCACAATGCTTTGAAACTGGAACCCAATCACAAGAAGAAATTGGGAAGGACTTCAAACACTTTGAGGGTAGAAAGCATCCTACAAAGAGTGAACAGGTCAACCAGGAAATTAAAGAAGAATTTTAAAAATTCATGGAAACTAATGAGAATGAAAACACATCTGTTCTTTGGGATACAGCAAAGGCAGTCCTAAAAGGGAAGTAAATTTCAATAAAAGCATCTCTCAAAAAATTAGAAAAATCTCAAATACACAAGCTAACCTTACGCCTGAAGGAGCTGGACAAAGAACAGTAAATAAAGCCTAAACCAAGCAGGAGAAGAGAAAGATAAAGATTAGGGAAGAAATCAATGAAATAGAAACCAGAAGAACAGCAGAACAGAGAAACAAAACTAGAAGCTAGTTCCTTAAAGAATTAATAAGATCGATAAGCATCTGGCCAGACTTATCCAAAAGAAAAGAGGAAGTACCCAAATAAATAAAATCATGAAAGGGGAGATTGTGACCAACACCAGGAAAATGCAGACGATTTTAAAAACATATTATGAGCAACTATATGCCAAAAAATTAGGCAATCTGGAAGAAACGGATGCATTCCAGGAAACTTAAAAGCTACCAAAACTGAAAAAGGAAGGAAGAGAAAATCTGAACAGACCAATAACCAGCAAGGAAATTGAAGCAGTAATCAGAAATTTCCCAAAAAACAAGAGTCCAGGGCTAGATGGCTTCCCAGGGGAATTCCACCAAACATTTAAAGAAGAAATAACACCTATTCTACTGAAGCTGTTTCAAATAATACAATTGGAAGGACAACTTCCAAACTCATTCTATGAAGCCAGCATTACCTTGATCCCAAAACTGGACAAAGACCCCATCAAAAAGAATTACAGACCACTATACCTGATGAACATGGATGTCAAAACACTCACCAAGATATTAGCCAACAGTATCTGACAGTATATTAAAAGGATTATTCACCACGACCTGGTGGGATTTATTCCTGGGATGCAAGATGGTTCAACATTCACAAATCAATCAATGCAATAGAACACATTAATAATAGCAGACACAAGAAGTATATGATCCTCTCAATTGATGCAGAAAAAGCATTTGACAAAATATAGCATCCTTTCCTGATTAAAACACCTCAGAGTGTAGGGATAGAGGGAACATTCCTCAAATTCATAAAAACCATCTATGAAAAGCCCACAGTGAATATCATTCTTAATGGGAAAAACTGAGAGCTTTTTCCCTAAGGTCAGGAACGCAACAGATGTGTCCACTCTCACCACTGTTCAATATAGTACTAGAAGTCCTAGCTGCACCAATCAGACAACGAAAAGAAATAAAAGGCATTCGAATTGGCAAAGAAGAAGTCAAACTCTCTTCACAGATAACTTGATACTTTATGTGGAAAACCCAAAAGACTCCATGCCAAAATTGCTAGAACTCATACAGCAATTAAGCAACCTGAAAGGATACAAAATCAATGCACAGAAATCAATTGCATTTCTATACACTAACAATGTGACTAAAGAAAGAGAAATTAAGGAATCTATTCCATTTACAATAGCACCGAAAACCATAAGATACCCAGGAATAAACCTGACCAAAGAGGTAAAGGATCTGTACCCTAAAAGCTACAGAACATTTATGAAAGAAATTGAGGAGGACACAAAAAGATGGAAAAACATTCCATGGTCATGGATTAAAAGAATAAACATTGTTAAAATGTCATGCTACCCAGAGCAATTTATACATTCAACACAATCCCTATCAAAATACCAGTAACATTTTTCACAGAGCTGGAAAAAAGCATCTTAAAAATTGTATGGAAGCAGAAAAAAACCAATTGCCAGGGGAGTGTTGAAAAAGAAAACCAAAGCTGGGGCATCACAATGACTGACTTCAAGCTATATTAAAAAGCTGTGATCATCAAGACAGCATGGTACTAACACAAAAACAGACACATAGATGAAAGGAACAGAATAGAAGCCCAGAAATGGACCCTCAACTCTATGGTAAACTAGTCTTCGACAAAGCAGGAAAGAATATCCAATGAAAAAATCTCTTCAATAAATGGTACTGGGAAAATTGGACAGCCACATGCAGAAGAATGAAACTGGACCATTCTCTTACACCACAGACAAAGATAAACTCAAAATGGATGAAAGACCTCAGTGTGAAACAGGAATCCATCAAAATCCTAGAGGAGAACACAGGCAACCTGCTTGACCTCAGCTGCAGCAACTTCTTGCTAGACATGTCTCTAAAAGCAAGGGAAACAAAAGCAAAAATGAACTATTGGGACTTCATCAAGACAAAAAACTTCTTCACAGCAAAGGAAACAGTCAACGGAACTAAAAGGAAACCTACGGAATGGGAGAAGATATTTGCAAATGACACATCAGATAAAGGGCTTGTATCCAAGTTCTATAAAGAACTTCTCAAACCCAAGGCCCAAAAAACAAAAAATCCAGTCAAGAAATGGGCAGAAGACATGAACAGACATTTCTCCAAAGAAGACATACAAATGGCCAACAGACACATGAAAAATGCTCAACATCACTAGCCCTCAGGGAAATTCAAATTAAAACCACAATAAGCTACCACCTTACACGAGTTAGAATGGCTAAAATTAACAAGTCAGGAAACAACAAATGTTGGCAAGAATGTAGAGAAAGGGGAACACTCCTATGCTGTTGGTTGCAAATCAAGCTGGTATAGCCACTCTGGAAAACAGTATGGAGGTTCCTCAAGAAGTTAAAAATAGAGTTACCCTATAACCCATCAATTGCGCTACTGGGTATTTTCCCCAACGATACAGTTATAGTGAAACAAAGGGGCATCTGCACCCCAATGTTCATGGCCAAACTGTGGAAGGAGCCACGATGTCATTCAACAGATGAATGGATAAAGAAGACGTGGTCCATATATACAACGGAATATTACTCAGCCATCAGAAAGGATGAATACTCACCATGTGCATCAACATGGATGGAACGGAGGGTATTTTGCTAAGTGAAATAAGTCAATCAGAGAAAGACAACTATCATAGGGTTTTACTCATATGTGGAATATAAGAAATGGCGCAGAGAATTATAGGGAAGGGGGGAAACTGAATGGGAAGAAATCAGAGAGGGAGACAAACCGTGAGAGACTCTTGACTCTGGAAAACAAACTGAGGGTTGCTGGAGGGGAGGTAGGTGGCGGGATGGGGTAACTGGGTGATGGGCATTAAGGAGGGTGTGTGACATGATGAGCAGTGGGTGTTATATGCAACTGATGAATCACTGAACACTACATCTGAAAATAATGATTAACTATATGTTGGCTAATTGAATTTAAATAAAAAAATAATTTTTCCCAAGCTAAGTAGGTACTAGAGCTGAACACCAAAAGAAAATACACTAACTCCAAAGTGCATTACTATTCCATTATGTTACACTGCCTCATCTTATTAGATATATGATAAGTATAATAATATGTGTTAGAACTAAAAAAAAAAAATATGGGCTAGGTGTTAAAATAAATTTATTAACAGGCGGATGAACAACTAATTCTCAGAGAGGATTAATCAAGTTATAACAATTAGTAAGAGATAACTGAAGACACATCATTTGGCTCTCTGCATGTATTGCTGTTTTTCTAACGATGAGATCAACAACTTGGGAGACAGCATTCTTAACCCTGTGGCTGTTGTTTTCATTTTTATTTCTCATATACTTAAAATTACACTATTTTCCTTTCTTTCATTTTCTGCTTCTGGTATGTTGACAGAAATCACCATTTTTTTTTAAAGATTTTATTTATTTATTTGACAGAGATAGAGACAGCCAGCGAGAGAGGGAACACAAGCAGGGGGAGTGGGAGAGGAAGAAGCAGGCTCATAGCGGAGGAGCCTGATGTGGGGCTCGATCCCATAACGCTGGGATCACGCCCTGAGCCGAAGGCAGACGCTTAACCGCTGTGCCACCCAGGCGCCCCTAGAAATCACCATTTTGATTTAATTCTTAGCTTCATCATTCTACTGCAAATTAATTGATGGTCCATTGGTTCAATCAATGAACAGTTATTTACTACCCACCATTTGCCAGGCCTTTTGGTGGGTGCTGCAAATAGAAATAATGGCCTCTGGCCTTATGAAGCTTAGATCTACAAACTACTGTTTTCTCATGCGTAATGAGAACATAGTACTTCATGCCTAAAATTGTGAATTAATGAGCAAATGTATTGAAAAAGGTTAGCACGGTGGTGACTGCCTTATTTAGTTATTTACTCACTTACTAATTCTTTTATCCCTTTATAACCTGTGCTCGCTATTTATTCTATTTTAGTAATTTCTCCTGAAATAAGCTGTTTTAAGTACCTGGAGTTCTGTTCCTGAATCCCAGATTGTCCCAACTCCTGTCACTAAATATTCTTGACAACCTACCTAACACTCTGATGGCGATGTGTCTGGGCTGTGCCATCCACTGCTCACCTCTAGTACATTTCTCTCTTATGCCTTGATGAATTTCTTTGAAGGACTTCTATGTTTTTCTCTCACCCAGCAATAAATTCTTCAGATTCTTTTCATCTTCTGACCAATGTTTCCATTCCTTTCCCACTGGGTCCACTCTAGGAGTTTATAAATTTTAGGGTATACAGGATTCACCTAGAAAATTAGTGCAATTGCATTATTTCACCACTACCCCCAATCGCTAGATTCTGATTGTTGGGCCACTAGAGAATAATCCTTAACCTGAGAAATTCAATAGTTGGATGACCTATAGCTTAAAGAAGATTAGATAGTAACTTCTGTTGAATATCTACTTACATAAATTTTAGCTGATACTTTATGTGGTTTGATTCATTTAACTCAATTAAACTCTGAGAGTTCAATACTATTATTGTAATTATGTAGATATGGCAATATGAGCTGAATTGTGTCCCTCTAAAGTTCCTATTCTGAAGCCCTTCTTAACCCCCAATACTTCAGAATGTGACTATATTTGCAGATAAGGCCTTTAAAGAGGTGATTAAGTTAAAATGTGGCTATTAGGGCGGGCCCTAATATAATCTGACTGATGTCCTTATAATACAAGGAAATTTGAACATCAGGATAAACATGCACAGAGAAAAGATCGTGTGAGGACACAACAAGGAAGCAGCCATCTATAAGCCAAGGAGAGAGGTCTCAGAAGAAACCAAACCTGCTGACGATTTAATCTCAGATTTACAGCCCCCAGATGTGTCAAAAAATAAATAAATCTGTTTTTTTAAGCCAGAATGCTTATGGTGGCCCTAGCAAATTAATACATGTTATAAATGAAGCCCAGAGTTACATACTTGTCCAAGGTCAACCGACTCAGAAGTAGAGAATATGATCCAAACAGAGATTGTTTAATCTAAGTAAATGCTCTTTTGCATTACCCCATGTTGGCTCACATAAACAACAGCAGTAATATCATCAGATTATTATAAGTGACATTTGCCAGCCGTGAAAGTTTTATATATTCTCAAGGGAGATCATGACATTTCCAATATAGAGTTGTATATGTCGAGGCTGAGTAAGGGTGACAGGACTGACAAAACAGCCTGCCTTTCAGAGTCCATTCTCCTATTGCTAGTCTATGGTTTAATGTTTCCCTCTAATGTCTACTGGCCATACAGACTTCTCTCTCTGCCTAATTTTCTGACTGATGGGGTTACTTGTCAGCAAATGAAGGAAGATGCTAATTTCCAACTCTTGTTATTTCTTGTCTTTATTGCATTAGAACAGAGAGGGCAGAACCATTATCTTCTCTGTGATCTGTGCTGTAACTTTCACTTGCCAGGTTTCAACCACTATGAGCAGTCAGTCAGTCCACAGTCTACACTGGAACCTGATTACTAACAAGCCATTTTTTCTTATCACTCATTTAACCTTTACTTTGTAAGAAAAACTCAACTTTAATTTCACATTTTTTTTTTGCAATGTTTTTTGGGCTTGTAGAAAAGTCCTTGAGTTTTGCCTATTTTTGTGGGTGTCAGCATTTTCAGAGACATGATTAAAAGAGGATAGAATCACTTTCAGGGAGTGTGAAATTCTGAGTCTACAGCCTCATAATACAAAGGTGAAGAAAAGGAACAGGGAAAAATCTCTTGTATCTACAATGAATTTCAAAAGGCAAATTATAAATAACTCAGAATTTTCACCCAGTCATTACATAAGCTTACATTTTGCTATTCAAGTACATAATCAAAATAATGAAGGTGAAACCTTCTATTAGAAAATGATACATCCTTTAGATTGAGACACTGAACTGCACCCAACTGCAAAAACAAAATGTCCTAATGAAGCTAAAGTTGTGAGATTAATTGCTCCCTTATATTCATTTTTAATGAAGAGTAACAATTGACTTGACAGGCTAATTATTATAACATCCTGGGTCCACAGTATGTAATAAGAGTTATAATGTACCAGTCAATCAAAATCTTTCACTTCTGTTATTGTGCTTGAAATCCTCAACTTTCTTTGTTTGTCACATTAACTGGATGACATATGGAAATTACTAAAGGTGTTATCCTCAAGAGAAAAGAGAAGCATGAAATATTCTGCTCATATTTCTATTGCAATTGATGTTGTGAAATAGCTTTGGGTACATTGAACATGAATTTTTTCCAATATTATAATAATTATATTACCATGGGGCATACTGAAATGGAAATTTTGATAAGCACTAAAGCTTACTGCATTCTATTGTTAGAATACGTTCTTATAGAATGGAGAGAGATTAGATAAATTTTACAATGCAAAACTCTAATGAAAGGTATGTTGGAAGATATAATAATAGGTAAAAGTTATTGCTGATGTTGCTAGATTGTTTTAATATACATTTTCAGTAGTTCCATGCTTGGTGTATAAAAAGCGGAGAAGGTATATTTTCTGGGAATTTCATTTTTAAGAGCTTATATTTATAATTTATTACCTGAATGTGTGTGATTCCTCCTTCCATTTGCAATTCAGCCTTTCTGATGTACTTGCCCAATCATGTTTGTACAGTACCCCACATTTATACTGAGAGCTCCAGCCATCAAAACACAGGGAGGACGCTATAGTGAAAAAGACAACTGCGAAGTTATTGGTCCAGAAGTCAAGCACACAAGAGAATGAGAATGGAAATCTGTTTGGCAATACAGCATGAACGAGAATTCAAAAAAGATTTTCAAGATGTCAGCAAGATATTCCTGACAGAACAGTACAGATGCACTTCAAAGATGTCTTTGCATCACACCTGACGGGAAGAAGTAGAATTTTGTCTATTATTTAACTAAGAGTTACCACTACCAAAGTGACTCACTCAATATTTTATTATCACTTAGAAACTTTGTTTTGTAATTATTGAAAGAACTTTTTTATACATATTCTGATAAAAATATTTGTCGTACATCTCTCTTAAAAATAAAAATATGAGAAAAGTTAATTGGTCAATGATTCTTACAATTTCTTCTCAACCCAAGTTTTCTGAGATATTCTCTGACTTGGTGTAAAAAAGTCTATATTTTTCTACACAATATTGTCTCCTAAGACACCAAGAGAATTGGTAATGTAGCATGTTTAAAAGTGTTTACCATTGTCCTTGATATTTTCTCCTAAGTTGTTTCCAATTCTTTGTACATTGATCTGTTGCTTTCTTCCCTTCACCAAGAGATGTCAACAGATTATGAAATAGCATCCAGAACTCCTATAGTTTCTGCAAATTTTTTTTTTTTAAACTGAGACATAGAGGGGTTGCATTTTTCTGTGCAGACAACAAGAAACGATAACCAAGTTTAGGGGCACCTGGTTGGCTCAGTCAGTTAAGTCAGTTAAGATCTCAGGATCATGAATTCAAGCCCCATGTTGGGCTCCACACTGGTAATGGAACCTACTTAAAAAAAAAAAAAAGGCACAAGTTTGTGCACGCATGCATGCACAGGGAATATTCCACTTGACACCAGATAAGATGGGCTCTTTCCTGAGGCACTACATAAAACGTTATTTATTGTGCCTTATAGTTCCAGTCATTCTCCTATTTACGAAGGATATGATTAATCTTCTTCAAAACTGGGCTTTTCATTGGAAATCCAGATCCAATACAGTACTTGCAACTGATCAATTCATAGTGATACATGCATATCTACTAAACAATTAAAGGAAACTTTGCAAATAAGAACAAGGATAATGGATTGGTTTGATTCTTTTTTTTAATTTTTTATTATGTTATGTTAGTTGGTTTGATTCTGATCATATACCCCTAATCCCTGCTCACCAGGCTGCTATTTAAAATACACTAGCTTTGAATAAATAAGTAAATATCTCAGGCCCACCTAATTTTGGACCTCACTGTTTTGTCTAGCTTTGACTTTTCTGTATACCTTTCAGCATATGACAGGCATACTCTCCAATATAAAGTCTTCTTGAAAGGGCTTTGCTACACTAAATATGAAAGTATTGTTTTGCTTCTGCTCTCGATTCAGTTGTTTCTTCTGATCTCAGAACTACATTGACTGTATTTATTTTCCACTTTTCTCTCTTATCCTCTTATAATGCTTCATAGCCTTACCTCAGTCTTTTCTTTTTTTCCTTTTATTTATTTATTTTACTTTTTTGTTAAACGACATTTGTTTTCACCAATGTATTTATTTCATCATTTCATCATTGGCCATTTTTTTCTCAAGAACTGATTTCAGTCAACAAGTCCTCCAAGCTAATAATTTTCAGACAAATTTTTGGACTGTACATTTCTATCAGTAAAATAATTGTATTTGGAGGTATAATTTGTGCATATGGATATGTGTGTATTACTCTAATACTTGGTTTTTTTGCCCAACTTCTACTCATATCTGATTAGATCACCACTGACAAAGCTTTTGTTTCATAATATTGTGGATAACACAGCTGGGAATAGGGACAAAGCTGTCAAATCTGCTAGTGTATTATTAATTGCTTCTGCTTGTATCGGTTTAGTTTTTTAATCTGTATGTCTTTAAATAAATATTTTAAACCCATTTTTGTAACTGTAAATGTAGTTAGATAACATAGTTTATAAATTCTCTCAACTTAGAACATGTAAATTTCAATGTCCCAATAAACTGAAAGAAAATCAGAGTGAGTGTAAGCCTCTGAAGTCCTGAATTGTAGATTTCTCTTCCTTTACTCAGATTGCCTCCCATGTGTTGATGTGTTTGACATAGGGCCACCTGACAAATTAAGTGAGGGAACATTCAGTATCAAGCCTTCTATAAATTATAAATGAAACTTAATTTCTTTAATATATCAATATAGGTATAGGCATAGATAGAGACAGGGGCAAAGATATTGATATTGTATATTTTTTCTTCACTTCAATGGTTGGTCTTGCATAATCTCGAGAATGCACTGATTGCATTTGGAGATCACTGCTCTAAAATAACCCTCTCGATCTCCTTGTCACAAAGTCTATGACTCTACTATTTACATCTTTCTTCAATTCTAGTTGTGCTAACTTCTCTGCCTACATAAACTACTAGTTGGAAAAAAAAAAAACAAACCCTAGCATCCTGCAAAGAGCAAACCAAACAGCAATAAAAGAAATTCTGTCTCCATGTAGCTTTCTTGTCTCTGGTTTTGAAAATGTTCCCCCTCAGGTATGGAGCAAGGGAAACAAATGAACATCAAAATATGCCAACTTGCTTTGAAATCTTATAGTTGTTGATAAAAAAGTAATTCACCTTTAGCTCTTTCTTATCTACTATGAATAAATTATATAGGCAAATTTCTTTTTTCTTCATTTTTCTTTTTTACTGGGAGATGGATAATATCAGTGAGTGGAGGTTAAATCATTCTTGTCTTACTTTTTTGCTTTCTTTTGAAGCTTTGTAATTTTGGGGGGGTTACTTAAATTCTAGTTAGTAAACATACAGTGTAATATTAGCTTTAGGTGTACAAGATAGTGATTCAAACTTCCATACATTACCAGTGCTCATCACAACAAGTGCACTCCTCAATCCCCATTACCTACTTCACCCATCCCTCCACCTACCTCCATTCTGGTAACCAACTGTTTGTTCTCTACACTTAAGAGTCTGTTTCTTGGTTTTCCTCTTTCTTTCTCTCTTTTCTTCCCTTTGCTCATGCATTTTATTTCTTAAATTCCACATGAGTGAAATCATATGGTATTTGTCTTTCTCTGACTGATTTATTTCGCTTACCATAATACTCTCTAGCTCTATCCATATTGTTTCATAAATACTCAGCTACTGACCACCGAGTTTGTGTGAGGCATCTGTTAAAGATTAGAAATGAAAAATATGCCCATAAAGTCCTCATGGAACTCAGAGTTCAGTGAGCAAGACAAACGCACACATATTCAATTCCAGTAAAATCTTATATGTGTATCCCACATATAAGAATACAAGCAAGGGAATAATCAATTCTCTTAGAAAGAAGAAAATTTGGTCTTAAATGATGAATGGCCATTTTGACAAGAAAACATGGAAGAGCAGAACCTTATATGAAGAAGGAAAGTTAGAGAAAATACGTGGAGTCTAAAAACTGCTTCCTTCCCTGTTATGTTTAATGACTAAGACAGGAAGAGGGAATGACTACACACACGACTCAATTTAGTTAGAATTATTTTGTCCAAATGCAGAAAACCTCAAATGTAACCAAACTGGGGTGTTTCATAAACTTTATTTCATGAGTAAATAATTTATTTTTTAAATTTAGAAGATATTATTCATATATACCACAGAGCTATTTTTCTTATGAACAGTGGAATAACAATATTTCTAGCTAACTTCATCATACAGTAAATTCATTTGAGGGCAAATGGCACCTGAGAAAACTACAATAGAATCTAAGAAAAGGTAGGAAACACAAAGACAGGATTTGTGTAGAAGAACTCACATACCTGGGGTGCCTGTGTGGCTCAGTCAGTGAAGTGTCAGACTCTTGGTTTTGGCTCAGGTCATGATCTCAGGGTCTTGGGATCAAGCCCTGTGTTGGGCTCTGTGCTAGGCATGGAACTTAAGATTCTCTCTCTCTCTCTCCCTTTGTCCATCCCCCCCCCCACTTGCATGCACTCTCTCTCTAAAAGAAATAAATATTAAAAAAAGAAAAAAGAAAAAGAACCCACATACACTTTCTTCATTCTGTCTCTATAGTATAGCTCAGTTTCAAAGATTTTATGTCATTTATCTGTTTCATAAATATTAACTTTCACAAGAATTTAACTTGATTAGCTCGAGTCATGAGACCTAGAGGAGAAAGGAGCAGCCAGGATATAATTGGGCAGGGTAATTTTCCAAGCGGCATTATGACTGAAAAAGAGCAGAAGGAAAGATGTGCCTGCAAAAATAATTTATTCATCATTGCTTTCCTTGGCTTCACAGCATAAACACATCATCATTTTGTTTCACACTAACAATTTAACACATGCACGTAGCAACCTTTCCTGTCATATATATATCACAATATCATATATATTATAAATGTAGAATGTATATCTAAATATACAACATATATGTATATATACACACACATACTATATACACACACCTCCTCCCTGCCTCCCCAAAAGAGAGGCAACCATAAACCCAAGGTATAACCTCAACAGCTTCATGATCTCTGAATGACTTGCATTCTTTTTCTTGTTTCTTGTCCTGTTTTTTTCCCTAGATATCCCAGAACCTGTACCATATGTGTCCATGATCAGTATGTCCTTTATTAATAGTATGGAAAAGGAGGAGGAAAATATGGTTTTGGTGTTCGAGTGTAATCTAATAAGCAAACACTATAATATCTACTTCTGTGTTTGTTCAAATCTGTCTGTGGTGCTCTTCTTCTGGACGATATTCCCTTTCTCTTTGCCAAACAAGTTAGCTAACTGGAATACTTTGCCTAAACTTTAATTTTAAAGAATCTGATTTTCTGGTGATTCTGCTTAGATAACACTTTAGTGGTCTTCTTTTAAAATTTACAATTCCTATATTAATTTAAAATATTACCCCCTGAAGATCTTATATTCTGCTCTATTCCCTTCATTTAACAGAAACCTATTTACCAATGGTATAAATTATGTTTTTGTCTGTAGATCCAGTGGCATGATGCCTAAAAGGGCTATAAGATATTTTCAGCTTCTAATATAATGTAACCATTTTTGTATGCCTTGGTGGAGGATCAACCTAGAGTGGCAAAAATGAGATTAATGTCAGAGAAGATCAAAGAATGTACTTTACTGAGTCACTGCTCCCACATCTGCTCCTTGGTTCCTGGACTTCCATATTCTGGCAATAAGAGAAACGGTACTATATAGATAAATGGTTTGGCAAACACAGCATATGCCCCATAATAGCACTCTCAACCAAATGATGTTGGTAGTATCGTCTTGTCATTTTTGTTTTTTTTATCAGAGCCATGTAGCATGTTAAGAGCTCTTTCTCTAAGGTTAACTACTGAAAGAATCATGGCTTTTCATCTCCATGTTAGGACCCAACTGTCCCATTGTGAGAATGATGCTGGCCAAAGGCTCTACCCATTCTGTCACGGACACTTTGGGAATCATTGCATCTGCTGAATGTTCAGACTAGTTGAAAGAATCAGTCACAGTATAACCTGGTATTGCTTTTTCTTGCTCTGGGACACACACACAAATCTCACAATTTCTTATTTCACCTGGGAAATGGGTTTGAAAACCAAAATGTTTTCAAAGTCCTGAATAGCTTTGGAAATACTGTTCGTCCTTCTTAGTGGTGGCAGAACAGAAAATGAACAGTATTTCATTGACTTAATATCCTAGAATGCCTCCAGACTATTCCAACTCCAGAAACTTTCCTAAAGTGAAATCTAAGATGTTCTCTTTGGCTGCATGATCTCCCACTCTGTGGTACTCTCATTTAACACCTATCTATAGTACAAACTCTTACTCTCAGGGCACCTCTCAGGAACCTCTGAATATGTTTCTTGACATAGCAAAAAGTCTTTACAGAGGTTATTAAGTTTAGGAACTAGAGATGGGAGATCAGTCTGGATTATCCAGGGGGGGCCAACATAATAACAAGGGTCCTTACAAGAGGAATACAGGAAGGTCAAAGTCAGACAAGATGTGATAAAGGAAGTAGAAGAGGAGCAACTTGTGGTCAGGAGGCAAGGACACAGATTCTCCCCAGAAGGAACATGGTTCTGCTTATACATCATAGACTTCTGACCTCTAGGACTAAAAAATTATCTATATTTGCATTCTTAGGCCATGAGATTTGTGGCAATCTGTTAAAACAGGGGTTGAAAATGAATACAAGTAATAAAAGGATACTACTGGTTTTACTGGGAAAAATAAACTATTTCCAATAGCTGATATGAATAACCGGGAGCTGCATTATTTTATTCCCTAAGGCAACAACATCAAGGATAGTGTATATAGTTGAAGTCATTTTTTTAAAATTAAGCTTCAATAATCCCATAATTTTTTAAGTCATCAGGAATTTTCAAAGGTCAAATTAAAGATCTAAACATGGAAGGTATGGAAATTTTCACCCCGATTTTTTTTATTTTGTAGCTTTTTGGTGGTGGCACTAATATCTTTGAATTTCCTGAGGATATGTCATTACTTTTGTAGGGAGAGGAGTCTCCTAAAGCTTCATCCTGACCATTCCTGCAATAATGATCTTTACTGTGTAGTCAGTGATGAATTCTTCCATTTTCTGAGAATATTTAGATTATTCATCTTAGAATATGAGAAGGAAAAAAAAAAAAACAAACAAACTAGGATGGGTTTGAGGTAATAATCAATCCTCCTCTATCACTCGAACTCTACAAGCACCTCTTCTTCCCAGTAGGTCACGGTAATACTCGCCATGTTGTACCCAGTACTTTCCAAAAGTTTCAGCTATTTCTCATTATCCTATATAAAGTTGTTCTGGATATTAATCTGGGTCTCTTTAAGGAGAGCTACTGAAAGACTCACAGTATATATTTGTGGTTGTAAAATACGTACAGTTTCCCCTTTAAGACACCATAGCAACTGTATTTCATTTCAAGTAACCTCCTAGCTCATTGTCAGGTGTATATGCAGATAATAATTTTCTACGTGATCTGGTTACTTTTCAGTCCACTATGCTCAATATAACAACCACGATGAATGAACAGATGAACATAAAAGATCCAATCCAGCATTGCAATATCTCAAAGTCTGCAATAATACTTCTTTCTAGATATTTGATCTTTTCGGGATTTTTGGTCTTTCAATGTCAGTTAACACTGGATCCAGGTTTGCTTTATCTAAACCAGAGGCAGCAGCTGGCTTCTTAAACTCACTCAATAAATGCAGAGACTCTGTTGAGAGTAACTATTTCAATAAATCCAGTCTTATCCAAGATTATGTTCCCCAGCCCCCTCCTTGGCTAAGCTTTCTCAAAATCCAATCTCACAAATAATTTCCAGGCTCTGACTACACAAATTACCAAATTCCTATAAATCCTTCTGGTACTAATTCTTAGCTTCACTGTTCTAATTCTGCATTTCAATCTCTGTATATATTCACGATTATGGTCAGTAGTCTCTCAACAATACAGAGATTGTTTGATTTCTCTTGATCTCATTCTCATATACTGCACCCTAATTGTCCCAGTAATTGGGGATATATTAGTTCTAGAGCAGTGCTTGAATTTTACATAAGAAAATTTGCACCAACATGGATGGAACTGGAGGAGATTATGCTAAAAGAAGTCAAGCAGAGAAAGACAATTATCATATGGTTTCACTTATTTGTGGAACATAAGGAATAGCAGGAAGATTGTTAGGAGAAGGAAGAGAAAAATGAAGGGGGGTGAAAACAAAGGGGGAGAAGAACCATGAGAGACTACGGACTCTGAGAAACAAACTGAGGGTTTTAGAGGGGAGGGGAGTGGGTGGATGGGTTAGCCAGGTGAAGGGAATTAAGGAGGGCATGTATTGCATGGAGTCCTGGGTGTTATATGCAAACAATGACTCATGGAACACTACATCAAAAGCTAATAATGTACTGTATGGTGACTAACATATCATAATAATAAAAAAAGATAACTAAGAAGGCTATAAATTGAACTGACTTTTAAATTCAGCAATCTACAGACTTAATCTCTAAGGTTGCTTTTTTGTTTTGTTTTGTTTTGTTTTGTTTTGTTTTGGTGATCTCAGCCCTACAGCTATAAGAGAGAGGAGATTTTTTTCAGCCTAGTCACAGAAAGGCCCTGAGTTTCAGTCCATGCCTTGAGGCAAGCATTTTAAGATTTGAGTTTGTCATTCTTTTGTTTTTAAAACATGGAAAACTGTCAGAAACAACTCTCTTTACCCATGCTTGCAGAATCATTCGACCTTTCTGAGCTGTTCTAGGACAGCAGTTAGTCACCCAAAGCTTTACTCATGTTGGACACATGGTTCCAGGTGACCACAGGGAAATCCTTAATTAGCTGTTATACTGCTGATTACCTTGGGGCAGTTACTTTCCAGTTGTAGAATGTTAATGGGAGTTTCAATGTCATTTCCAGCATTTCAATGCTACAGCCCATTATAAATACCCCACATTACACTGAGGGTCTGTTGCATGAAATTCACTGAAAATCTTTGTGTCTGTTACTCTGGATACTTGGGCTGGATAAATTCACTCTGGACAACTTAAACTTTCATAATCAAAGATAAAACTAAAATAGACTTCAGGAAGGACAAATGTTGGGAGAGCTCTTGAGATTTAGGTAGATTAATCTATCTACTGGTTAAAGTTGATAATAGCAGTTAAATTGATAGCAGAATGGACTAGACAGTGATAACAGAAACTACTGCATCAGGAAACAACTGTATACACATGTCAGTGTGTATAATGCAATGATTAAGAGGGAGGGTTAGCAAGTCGGGCTGAATGGGATCAAATCCTGACCCCATTATTTGCTGGCGGTATGAACTCAAGAGACTAGCTCTCTCTAAATTTCAGTTCTTCGTCTGTAAAATGGCAATTATGAAAATGCATATGGTAGTTGTGAGGATTAAGTTAACTAATGCAGTTAGCATATAGGGACTAATCCAAATTAAATATGTTTAAGACACTTAAGGATTGTCTATTGATTTAGATGTGGATAAGATAGACAGGTGATAGATAGATATGTATTCTATACCACCATTCTAATACAAGTTACCCTGTAGTCTAGATATATTTAATTCATAAAACAGCATGAGAGAACTGAATAGGGAAAAATCAAAATCTCTTTTC
Organism: Ursus arctos; assembly: GCF_023065955.2. NCBI lineage: Eukaryota > Metazoa > Chordata > Mammalia > Carnivora > Ursidae > Ursus > Ursus arctos. Next base: position 21,668,131 of record NW_026622852.1, read on the forward strand.
AATTTTCTTATGACTTCACAACTAACTAAAGGTGAAAAGGGGCAGCGAGTAAGCTCAGCAATTCTCAATGGTGTAGGGGATTTTTTAATATTTTTTCTTTCTTCTTAAGTAGTTCCTCTCTTATTAAACTATGAACAGATGCATACACGCGTATTGAGTCAGATCTGTAAAGCATAAGCAGAATTTACCCTCTATCTTCCAGTATTTTTTCTGTAATGCAGATTAACAGTGGTTCTCATTTATTTCCCCAGGTAAAGAACCAGAGGACCAATAGGAGTTGGGGAAATACACTTTGTTCTTTAAAAATCAGCACAACAGAGACAGAGCATATAGGGACAAGATATTCTGATTTTTATTTATCCTTTCATGTAACCAGTGACAAGGTGACTGGTTTGCACTTGCATGCTGAATTTTCTGAAAAAATAACTTTAAAAATGCTCAAATAAAGGCTATCCTAATAAAAGAACGAAATTATAAAAATCTCAAAGTTTGAAAATAGAAGAGGTTCTAATTTACCAATAAGACTAGATGATTATATTTAGATTCTAATCTCTCCTTAAACTACCAAATACAGGGGTGCCTGGGTGGCTCAGATGGTTAAACATCTGACTCTTGATTTGGGCTCATGTCATGATCTCTGGGTGGTGGGATTGAGCCCCACGGGCTCTGCACTCAGCAGGGAGTCTGCTTGAGATTCTCTCTCTCCATCTCCCTCTGTCCCTCCCCATGCACTCTTTCTCTCTCTCTCTAAAATAAGCAAATAAATCTTAAAAAACAAAACAAAACAAAAAAAACTACCCCCCAATACAAAACTAAACTGATGATACATGACAGGTCCCTTTGGTAATTCATTTACCACTTGAATCACATTAGATGCTTTAGAAGTTAAGAGAAAACCTGACTAAAAATGTATCAAACTGTAAGAACTTTTATGATTCAGGATATTAGTAGGCAGGTAGTTCAGAGTTTTGTTCCACCACTTGCAAAGGCCAGTACACACCCAAGATTTTCTGGTCCTTTTGCTAAATCACCTTCAATTTGACAATATCTCTTCAAACACCCTATGTCAACAGGTCGGTCTAACACAAGGTTGGGGAAAGCAGGTAAAGACCTTTCTCCTCCAGCCACAGATGATTTCCCTTTGTCTTTTATTGGCCACAACTAAACCATGTATCTGTTCTGAGATTGAGAAAGAGACAGGAAAAGCTGGCATTTTTTTCACCTCTGTAAGTGGTTAAAAAGTAGGAAGCATCACTAAGAATACATGAAATGACGAGAGGATGGATGGCTAGTTGAGTAAGAACAAGAATAACAGACTCTTTATTATTTCAACTTTGCTACACCATTTTCTGGATTACTCTTTAGTGCACTGCAACTTGGTAAACCTACGCTATATTCAAACCTCAGAAAATAGTGTGATACAGCCAGAGAAATGTAAAAGCATTCCAATGCCCATTCACTAATACTGCATGACTACAAAGCCCAACCATCTGCTTTGTCATCAAAGGCGTTCACTTTGGCATCTATCATCCAACAACAGTAACATTCCAAATAAGCAGTTTTCTCATGAGAAAGAGGGAAGAAACAAATTCTATTGTGTTTCTGTTTCCATCTTATTCTCCCATATTCTAGGTTCATAACTGCTGAGGCGGGAGTGGCAAACACAAAGGGTTAGCATCAAGTCTTACAGTGGTCAAAGTATGATCAAAAGAGAACATTTTTCTTCTATGCTCACGTCTCCTGTTTCCAGATATTTATTACATAAAACAAGAAATATATATGGTGTAAATGTAGGTGTGGTGAACCACAGTGAACTATAGTTCCTTTCTGTCCCATTTTCCTAGGATTCCAGATATTTAGACGAGGAAAAACTACCCCACAATGGAATCCCTGGTTATCTCCCTTCCATCTTCCTACTTTCTTCTTCCTTTCCTAATTTCCCCATAAATCAGGTGGGTAAGTATTACAAACAATAGTTACAAACAGGGATATTGCTATGGTATTACGGAGGGAAATGTTACTTGATTTTTTTTTTAGCACAAATCTTTGTATTATAAGTTTTGAGTTAAAGGAAAGTTCCTTCAGTTTGTATTTTATTATGCATTTTTATGACTTGAGAGTATAGTCATATGGAGTAGAGATTCTTTTGATTACACTATTAAAAACATATTTCCTCAATCTATCATCTATTACATATGTTGCTACTTGGCAGCTATTTGAAGTTTATAACCAAAATATGCGAAATTCTTAATAGAAATTCTAGTATCCAGGGATCTTTTTAACAGCATGGGTGAATTTAAGAGGAAATAAATATTTCATATTTGAGCAAAACTTTTGTAGCTTAGGATGATTTCCTGATTCATGTAGGTGCTACCTTTCTGACCTACGTTTCCTTTAATAAAGATCGAGGCCACTGGTCCACCTACTGAAGTCTGCCGTTTGTAGACAGCCTTGCTTCTGGACCTCGGGTACATGACACTCTCCATCTTGTTAAATCTTCCCCCTATGGGGAAAACATTTGAAGTGCCCCAAAGTGTATTATGAAATTCTCTTTCAGAGGGAGAGTTGACGAAAATATAAAGTGCCACGTTTTCTTTTAGCACCTAGGGCTAATGCAATATTTTCTCTTATTCTCCCAAAAGATGCCTGGGTTCATAACTGCTGAGGTGGGTGTGGCAAACACAAGGTGTTAGCATCAAGATTAACCATGGCCAGAGTCTGCAGGTGTCACGTCCAGTCTGAGTGCTGCAGCTCTCCCTCTATCTCCAGCCTCAGGGTCCACTCTCATTTTTTGATTCTTGGACAAATAAATGCAGCACTGACAGGAGCCAGAGCAGATGTCTCAGGTGCAGACTGCCATGAGATGTAACCATTAGACCCAGGTTATGAAAACACAGAACAGAGTCCCATCTTGCTAGAGTTTTTAAAACCTCAAGCGATGGGTGTAAGAGAGGTCATAGAAATCTTACTGTGACTGTTCTGCCTAAACTTCTACACTAGACACAAATTTCAGATGGGACAAATTCCAGACTAAAAGCAGACTGGATTTTTGAGAGTTTTCGCCTGATAGAAATTAGCAAGTGTACTTCCTCATTGTAACTAATGGGACCTGTATATTTATGCATCTATGTGTTCACGTGACCTATACTGTGTACTCAAACACTGATGCATGTTTCATTAATGAAAAAGTAAATGAATGGGTGAATGAATAAACGTTGACTTACCCTCCATATCATAAGTTCTATAATTGTGACTATAGGAAATTGCCTTGTAAAGTTTCTCCCTTTTTTTTTTTTTAGTCCAGATAGTCTTATTGGTATCTCAAAATGACTATAACACAGACTAACTTATATTTTTTTCTGTTTAAAAATCTATTTTTTCATTCTCTGGCTCATGTCTTGGTGAATGACAATAATGTCTACGCAATCATCCAAACCAGAAATTTCAATCACTTTACTTTTTAATTCTTTCAGTAACTGAGTCCCTTGGGTCTTGCTTCTCAACATGCTTGGTATTCATACCCTTTACTCCAACCTACCTGTTCCTGCTGCAATTTAGGGACGCATTACATTGACTTGGATAAGTGAAATAGTATCTTAAAAAATTGGTTGCTCTCTAGTCTCAAGGATCTCAAACACTTTCTCTGAAATATCTAAAAAGAATGAATTAAATTATGAATCTAATTTCATCCCTCACTTGCTTAAATCTCTTTATCTTCATTGCAAAGCAGGTACAACCAAAATGTGCTAGTATCATGACTATCTATAGATTTTTCTGTAATATTGTCATGTTCTAACTTCTTTATGAATACATTTCCTATCACCTCTGTTTCAAGAGTAGACCTGACACTGCTTTTCTTGTAGTAAAATTCTTCCAGTGCCTAAGAGGTACTCAATAAAGGAGTAATAAATAAGTGAAAAATACAGATTATACTGAACTGAAGTCTATTTGTTTATACCTCCCCCTTTTATCCTAGAGATTATTTTAGGACCTTAAAACTCTACTCCTTTTTTTGTAATAATTTACAGATATGAAAGCTATTTCAATAATTTAAAGATATTCCTTCATAGACCTGTCAATCTAAGCTGAGAATCATCTCTTTTCTGTGCTGATCTAATTCTTCATTCTCTTCTTGAATTTTATCTTTAATGTTTTTGTCAATTATAGAACTATCCAAACATAAGCAGAAGAAAAGAGAATAGGGGCACTTGTCTGGCTCAGCTGGTAGAGCATGCAACTCTTGATCTCAGGGTTGTGAGTTTGAGCCCCACATTGGGCGTAGAGATTAATTAAAAAACAAAAATAAAGGAAAAGAATACATACTGAGTCCTAAATGACTAGCTTCAAGAACTAGCAAATTTAGACTAAGTTGTTTTGTCAATATCATTACTACCAACCCGAAGCAACTAGGGTTTATATGAAGCAAATTCCAGACATAATAGCATTAATGGCATAAATATTTTGGTATGTATCTTTGTTACACTGACATGGCTTCATGACCCACTCATCATCCTGGTCCATGTCCTCTGGACATGTTTTAGTTGCCTTGTGTCCCTCCATATGTGACATCCAGAGCTGCACTTGAATAAGCAGAATGACATAATCGGCAGAGAAAGATTGCCACCAATCACCCTGACTCCACACATACACTTCTCAATGACTATCATTTTCTCCTTTAGTAGCTCTCTTCTAATGTTGATTCATTTTAATTTAGCAGCCAGAATACTTGTGACATTTCCTCAAGTTGTACATGTCTTCTGAGCCTCCACATGTAAAATTATATGCACAACCTTAGAAACACCAAGTAACACAACTCATTTTTTAATCATTTCTGGAGAATTTTTAAGGAAATCACATAAAAGTGTAAATAGCTTTGGCTTCCTAAACGGTTTATAAGTTACTCTAAGAGTAAAATGGGATGACGTTGAGGAATGAGAATGAGCTAAGTGGGGAAGGGTAATAGAAAAGGGAGAGATAGTCCTCTCAAAATTCTCAAACACTCAGAAAACATTGAAACTGTTGGTTACAAATTATTATTTAACTTTAAAATGGACACAATTTCAGTTTTATAGAGAATCGATCTATTCTAAAGTCATTCCTCTACGCAAAGGGACAATAGGGCTACTAACTTCCTCGGGTTCCTGAGGTGACTGCATATTCCAGTTTTCAGGGCAATGCCTCAGTTCCTAGCTCACCTCCCACACATGCTCTGTCCCAGTGGACAGCATCCCTTTAAGCATCTCTTCTTTACCGTGAGCACCATGGTAAACTTTCTCAAGACCGTGCACTGGAGGGACACTGCAGGGGGAAGGGCTCCCAACTGCACAGTGGGGATGAGGATTCTAGTGGAGCTCTGTCCCCAGGCTCTTGCTCAGAACCTCCGCCTGGCCTGGTAATGACCTTCCCGCAGTTCCCCCATACGGAGAACAGCGTCCTGAAGCCCTCCTGACCACTCTGGCATCCCAACTCCCTCTGCAGGCAAAGAAGGGACTCACCTATGCCCGAAAGGTTCCTCGGAGTTGCCACTCTCACTGCATTCCGACACCACCAGCTAATGTCCTATATCCTGCACGTACCAGAGGGCTGCCTTCCTTGCCCAGTGATGGCAAACCAGCTGTAGTTGGGGCAAACCACCAAATGTCCCTGCTATCCGTGGGGCTGAGCTGTACCTTCTGTACTGAAGTCTGAACCCCACCCTGGGGGGGGTGGGGGAGTAGAGGGAGGCCTTTCCAGTTCATCCTTCCTTTCGTACTCTCCCAAGCACTAAGGTACAAGATAGGGTCTTTGTATCTTGTAGCCACTCTTTTATCAGAGTGTAATTATTCTTTATATTAAACTCCTTCTGTTTAAAAACTAAAACAAAAAACATTCACTCCATCAAAAAATAAATGCTATATATGCCTGGCATCTCAATCCTGGCAACAACTCCATAATATAAGAACCTTTATTTCAATCTAACATACAATTAAACTGAGTCTTACAAAATTAAGGATGTTCATGGTCATTCATTTAACTGGTTGATGAAGCTACTTTTTATTTTTATTTATTTATTTATTTATTTATTTGTTTCTTTATATTAAACTCCTTCTGTTTAAAAACTAAAACAAAAAACATTCACTCCATCAAAAAATAAATGCTATATATGCCTGGCATCTCAATCCTGGCAACAACTCCATAATATAAGAACCTTTATTTCAATCTAACATACAATTAAACTGAGTCTTACAAAATTAAGGATGTTCATGGTCATTCATTTAACTGGTTGATGAAGCTACTTTTTATTTTTATTTATTTATTTATTTGTTTGTTTGTTTGTTTGTTTGTTTTTACTCTAAAGCCATGCTTTCTTTCCTCTCCCTAAGCCACAATAACTCCTCTGGTAAAGGTGAATATCTGTGATGAACAATCACCGTGGTATTTTAACACACTCACTTTCGAATCTCTCTTTCCTAATCACACAAGCTCTAGAGAGGTTACATATGCAAATTCTCTCCCAGAAGTCCATCCAACTCTCCCTCCTCAATGTTGCAATGTCAACTCTATAATATTAATCATTTGACAGCTTTCTGATAATATGCTATGATTTAACTTCATTCTTTGGTACTCAAATTTTCTGTCAGAATGTCTGAATATTCACATCAGTCACATTTTCATTTTTAGTCTTGTTCTTGGAAAATGAAGATAAGACAAGTAATATTTTAATGTTTTTAACATATGAGTGTTAGTCAATGGTACGGAAAGAAATGCTTTAAAAATCACAGAAATGTCTAAACCATTATCAGTTAATATGATTACAGGAGCATTGGGGTTTCTAATGCAATTATAGACCAGGACCTACGCTGTGTGGGAAAGAAACATTAAAGCTGCAGAGACCAAGGAATAAATTCAAAAAGCTACTGTGTAGGTTAACTTAGCAGCAAAACCAGCAGGAAGCAAGAAAAATGACTAAAACTGTATCTAACAGATTTGCTCAAGATTAATTCGTTTAAGAGAAAAATAGGTGTTTTCACAAAAGGGCGCCTTAGGCAGAAATATTAACCATTAGATAAGAGAAAAAAATTAAAAAGATATACAAAACTTATCATATACTTAATGATATAATTAAACACCCTGGAAAATTGGATTTTAATGTTTTAGACTATGATTCTGTTCTATTTGTCTGTATTGATAAAATACCTCAAAGATCCTTATTTAGGCCAGGTCTACAGTTTACTAGTGTTCTCAATTGTAGGTTGATTCCTGCAAAATGGATTATGATATTTAGAAACTAACATTATCTCACAAGAGCGGCCATTAAATACAGTATACAGTTTGTGACTATTAGAAAGAAAAGAAAAAAACAAGTGTCCTATATAGATATTATATAGTAGTTAGACGTATTACATTCATGTAATCTATCCTGCAATATATGCTATATGCAATGCAATAAAGGCAATGCAAATATACTATAAAGACAAGACTTAATCAGTAAAACAAATCATCTTAACTTATTCATCAAATGAATTCAGAGTTCTCATATAATGTCACTTAGGGCAACTTTTCAAATTTCTCTGGGCCTGAAATTCTTTATCTCTAAAATAATGTGAATTTTTTGCAAAAAAAATTATTTATATATATTTTATGCCAGGCAACCATATACTGTGTTACATGCTAATGGAAGAACCACATGAACCAAACCAAACCAAAAAGATGTCATAGTTTCTGCCTTAGTCAGACTTTTTTGGTTGTTTAATTACTAGATAAGAATAATGAGAAAGTTCTATACCCATACTGCTTACGTTATATGAAACAAAAAATAAAGCTCTCATTCCTATAGATATTCCTCAAAAATTATTACCAAAGAACAAAAAATAATGACATCCTACAGCAGTTTTAAGGACTTACCAATATGTTCTCCAACAAAAAGTGCAAATTATATTCATATTGATAAATAAAATGTACTTAAGAGTGTACATATATAAGAGACTGTATAATGCCTAAAATTCTTTTTTCTCTAAGATTCTAGAATTGTATAATAGTGCCTTGAAAAGAAAAACATTAGCATAATCATTTAGACTCAAAATTAATAGACAAATATGAGGCACTAACTTGAGCAGGTAAGATAGACTTATAGAAAACCATCCCAGGGGCGCCTGGGTGGCACAGTGGTTAAGCGTCTGCCTTCGGCTCAGGGCGTGATCCTGGCGTTATGGGATCGAGCCCCACATCAGGCTCCTCCGCTATGAGCCTGCTTCTTACTCTCCCACTTCCCCTGCTTGTGTTCCCTCTCTCGCTGGCTGTCTCTCTCTCTGTCGAATAAATAAATAAAATCTTTAAAAAAAAAAAAAAAAGAAAACCATCCCAGGGCTTAACTTATTTACTTATTACTATAATGAAGGTTGATGACAACTTATTCTCATTGTCCTTGAGACACTTTACAATTATAGTAAAACTTGAAAAAATTCTCCAATTTGTTTCTTAGATTTTCTTGCTCCATGTATTTTTATCGGTAAAACAGTTTCTCTTGAATGCCCACACTTAAAATGAGCTTTTTACTGAAAGTTATAATCTTCTTCATTGAATAATCTAAGACTATGTAGTAAGTTCTCATAGATCCTTATTTTCCTCTTTTAGTAGCTGAAATAAGATTGAGCATGATTTACTTAGATGAATTCATTGACTGTTTCATTCTATACTGTAACTCTTGGGGCAGCCAGATAAATTCAGAATGAACTACTGGGGAGATACAAAGTTCCACTAAAACAAGGGAAAGTAAAAACATAACTACTCTAAGAAAGAATCCCCACATAGAAGAGAGGGAGCACCAATGCCTCTATCCAATCCTCCTCTTGGGACGCTCTAGATGGCAATAGATTACCTTTATTCACCAGCTGTGAGAGATTGGCTTCCTACCTGAATTCCTTTGTCTGATGCCAGGATGTTGATTCCAAATTTTTTTTTCATCCGTTTCAAACTTAAAAAAAAAAAAAAGCACACACTATTTAAAAAGTAATTTGCTAGAGATTTTATGAAGAGTAGCAAGTATAAAAGTATTTAGTATCACTTTCAATTGATTAAGAAATGAACCAATATATAATTAACATAAACACAAATATGCTAGAACTCTATGTGTGCATTTGTAGAAGTGCATAATAATATTAGTAATTAAATTGTTATTAGCTTACAAAGTATGCAAACGCATAGAAACATGGCAACTTTGAGCCATGGTTAATTGCTTGATATCAAAAAGAGGGTGGAAATATCAAACAGATAATACGGAAAGTCTATGAAGAACCAGGATGCCTCTAAACCATAGCTTGCAAAAATGTGACACCTTCACTATCACTTCTCCCTTCCTCTGTCTGTTGAGAACATTACTAATAAAATACTCTTTATCTTGGAGGATAGAAGAAATTTAGAAGACTTTTTAAGGCAGTCAACAACATGGCTATGGAACCTATTTTCCTGTCCCTATCTAAAGAAATCACCTGAGAGGAAACATAAGTTATGAAATAAGACAAAATACAGCACGACCAAGATTAGTGGGACAAGGCGGGAGGAGCAGGTTCAGGTACCCAGCGCCGTGTATCTACGTGTGTACCCTAAGCAGGCAAGGTACGTGCAGAAAAGAGTTTTCTGCAGCGATAGCAATGATTACCCCATTAAAAGGTTTAAGTGATTTCCAAACTTAAATTGGTATTAAAAAGGAACTTCCTGTCACCCTAGATTCCAATTAATTGTGAACTTGGTGAATGGGTGAATTTCATGGGAAACTAAGATGAGACTAAATTTTGGCAAAAACTGCCAGGAAAGATGACGCTAAAAAAGAAGGGACCAGGAAAATGCCACAATCTAAATGGACAAATCAGTCTTGAGAATTACATGATTTACAATATCAAGTTCCTTCATTGACTATGCTCCTTTATAAAAGATGTCTATTTCTGAAAAATACCATTATCCTTAGTCATTTGATAAACTCCTATCTAATCATCAAACTCGAGCTCCAGTGTCACCTCTTCCATTAAAGTCTTATCCAATCTCTCACTTTATGTCAGGAAGTCACTCTCTTCCATTAGAACACCCTGCACTGTATTATTTTTTCTGTTTCTTTGAACACATACATTGGATTTTAAACACGGTGAGACAATGTATTTTGCCATTTTTCTTCATATTTTCCATGCAGGAAAGCTGTTAAATAGATTGTGTGGATACATGTTTGTGTGCATATAAATGCAAAAGCAATAGAGTACACTAACTAGAAGGCATTTCTACATATTACTTCTATAAGATTATGAGTTCACGAGTTATTTTGGGTATTTATTTAATGTAACTTTTAGAAAATCTATCTACATTGGAAAACTAAGACCTGTGGGTCACACCTGCTTTGCTGCATGTTTTGGTAAATAAAGTTTTATTGGAACTGGCCTTCCCCATTCACTTACAAATTGTTTATTGCTGCTTTCATGCTACAATAGCAGAGTGAGTAGTTGCAACAGAGACCACAGAACCCACAAAGCTAAAAATATTTACTATGTGGCCCCTTACAGAAAAAAAAATGCTGACCTTTCTTCAACATAAACATGTCACAAAGGCATAAACACATTTGGGTATTAGTGGAATAGGACATTTGTCAAGAAGATATGTTTGCAGAGCAAGCTCACGGCTTTTTTCCCACAGTAGATTCCATTTTTATTTAGAATGTCTTGTGGAATGTTTTACAGTTTTCTTCGCCTTATTCCTAAGCCACCTCTTTGTAATCCACTGCCTCAATATATAACTTGCAGTTATAAAGGCTCCCATATTTCTAGGTTCTAGATCTTTCTGTGAGCCTTGCTATCAGAATGATCAGCAGTAAACCAGTTCTCTTTGGATCTCACTTCCTTTACCTATAAAGTGAGAGGTTTGGATGGCATAATCTTGTACCCCCTCCCAGGCAAGGCTGGCTTCATGGGTGTGTGACCTGTGCAGTTACACAGTACATTCTCTCACCTACAGAATTGACTAACATTGTACCCCAGGCAGTGATTTTTGTTTTGTACCTGGGCTGTTGGAGGCATCAGAGCTTGGGGAAGTAGTTGAAGCTCAAGTGTTTCTTGGGGATTATCGTTTTACCACTTAACTTCTTCTCCATTGTCAATGTTTCTTCTCCAAACCATCCCTTTCCTAGGTACCTGGTGCTCGTATATTTTCTGAGATCTCATCATCCTTGGACAAGAGAAGGCTTAACGTTCTTTTCCTCCCAGGAATATCTGTGTCTAACACGATCTTGGAAATTAAATCATACTAAGCCAAAGAGATATGACATTATCTAGAGACCTAGCTCTCTCATATTAAAGATGAAGAAACAGAACCAGAGAAGTCCTGAAACTTGCCCAGGTTAAAGGCAAACCCCAGACCAGATGGAACACATGATCTGACTATCATCTGCTTATTTTAGCACTTCAACGGAGGAATGAGATATTTCCAAATTTTCCTACGAAGTACTATAAACTGCAGCACAGCATCCTCCAGTTACTTCAATAATCCAAGATGGTACAAGGTTTTTCAAAGTTTTTCAGCAAAGCATTCTCAATTGCAGCCTGATATACAACTAGTACTTTGCTTGAAGCTTTTAACTTAAATGATAAATATAATCACAATGATCGTCATAGTAAAGGCCTAATCTTTCCTGTGTAGCTAGTATGTGTCAAGCACTGTGCTAATACTTTACATGTATTTCCTGTTTGCTCCTGTAATCGCCTAATGGTAAGAAGTGTACAAGTAACATAACTTCTTTGCATATTTGTTTCCTCATGTGTAAATTAGTAAGCACAGGAGGTACAGAATCAAAGTGGCGACAAATGTTAAACCCAAAACATGGTGGAAAGTTCTGGATATTTTTTGCTGCATAAAATATTACTGCAAAATGTAGAGGTTTAACATCACAATCATTGGGGTCATAATCTTGTGGTTCAAGACTTCAGAAAGGGTGCAGATCACTTGAGATCTCTCCTGCAGTTGCATTCAGACGCTGGCTGGAACTGCAGTCATCTGAAGGCTTCCATGGACCGTCAAGATGTCTCTCTCATATGGTAGCTGAGCCTGCTACTGTTTATGAATTCACCTAGTGATGTTGATAAGAGGGCCAACACTTGGCTTTTTCAATGTGACTGTCTCAGAACAATCAAACTTCTTAAACAGCAGCCATGTTCGTCCAGAGCAAGGACCTTAAGAGAATGAGACAAAAGCTGCATGGCCTTTGTATCAGAAGTAGAACTGCCCCCATTCTCCACTGTTCAAAGCAGTCACAATGCCAAGCAGTGTCAGGGGGCACACCTCTTGATGACAGAAATGTGAAAAGTTTTGGGGATCATAATTTAAAACCATCACATGATCCCTGCTAGGAAAAAATATTTTGATCATACAGGGAAAAAAAATTGATGGCATTTAAGTAGTAGACTATGTCATCCTCTCCAAAGCTAGCTATCTTCTTTTCTGCATCTTTCAATCTCTGACTCAAAAATCTTCAGTTTATCATCCAATTCTCATCTTTGTGAGAACTGACATATTTTTTTAGTTCTGTAATGCTTACCAATATCTAATCCAGTTTGTGAGCCACATAGAAACTACCAAAACGGGCTGCAGTGTAAGAAATTCCCATTAATTGCTTTTGCCAAAAGGAAAAGAAAGACTGTATTAAGAGAGTTTCATAAAATCCCTACTGTGTGTTTAATTATTTTACTGACAAAGTCTGCTGGTAGATGAAGGAAAGATTTTACAAATTTTACAAATTTACAGTAAAAATATATAATCTGTAACTCCGCGTATGTTACAGTAGGAGCACAACCTTCCTAATGATAACCTCTACGGAAGTGATTCATGTACACAGATTCAGGCTACATTTTGTTATTTTTTCATGCAAATTTATGCTTCATATGTGTACACGGCTCTTGGTGTCTTGTTCCATGAGTGTGAGCAGACACCGAGACTCATACTCAGGCAGGACCACAATATGTAGGTATTAAAAAACAAGTGCATATCAAACAATTAATCAATCCACAAATATTTATTCACCTGCTTTGAACAGAAGGCTGTTGTTTACAGCTAACAGAGCTACGAAACTCATGAAAGAGTCTCTTCCCTTGAGTAGCTTCCAGTTTTGTGGAAGGAACAGTAAAAATAATTAAAGAAATATACAGAAGGTATAATCCAAGTGACATAGGCAGTGACTTCTCAAGTAGATCTGTGGAGAGAAAGGATCTTGGCTAAATATGCGGGAAGGGCTCATTTAAATCCCGGGGCTCACATGCTGCAACTGTGCAGACGAGCTCTGATAGAACTACAGAGAAGTAGTAGGCTTCTTCTATACGTCTTTACTTTGATGTGGAGAAGCCCTGAGTTAGCTTGTGATCCAGGGCAGGTGTTTATATATATACACTTCAGCAAGGCTTATAAACTGATCTGAGAGGTTTAGGTGACCGTTGCAAGCAGCATATTATCCATCACAGCCCCCGCTTTTGCTTGGTGGTTGTTGGAGATACAATGAAGACAAAGGCCAGTTTGTCTACCTGAATTTTAGGATGTTCCATTTGCCTTGTGACCCAAGTTGGCATCAAGTCCAGCACAAAGAAATTACAATATCGCAATTCTGTCATTTTATAAAATCTCAATCTTATCACCAACATAAACGTGAAGCTCGTAATAAGCAGGTATAACAATTTGCAACCTATTTCAATGCACTAGTAATTATACAGGATATTCTGACCAAGAGAATAACTACAGATTTCCTCTGTACCTAAGTGTATAGATATTCATACTGACACTGATAAGATGATCTGGATATATAATTGGTGGTATACTTTCTCTCCAAGTCCTGGGATTTCCCTGACATATTTTGATGTTATGATTCGTTTTTACCTTGCTTTTTTACTTCAGTCCAAATATCTGATATATCCTCCCTCAATCAAGCAGCCTCACTTTTTATTTTAAATTTTAAAAATTTTATTTCATTTTGCTTTCATTGAGGCTGAGTCCTAAAATAAGAAGACACGAAGAGCAGAGCCATGGCCTGCAGCAGAAGCACAGCTGATTCGTTGCCTGCAAATGGTATTAGAGAAATATGTGGTGGGGAAATCTACTTAGGTTTATTTTTTCTTCTGCAGCAATGCTGATTTAATCAATTCACTGAGCTATTTGTCACTTGAACTTAACTTGAACAGGGAATCGGTAGACAGAAAGATGAGAGTTTGTCCTTCTTCATTGTCGTAGATGGTGAAGAGGGAACGAGTACATAGTCATCTTTTATGCCAGCTACATTATTTCCAAAATGCAGAATAAGCTCATCAATTAAACTTTGCCTGGGACCATGTGAATTATCTTTACAATTATTAGAGGGAAAACAGGCTTTGTGTGCTTTGCTAATCTGGGTTTTATATATTTAAGACTTAGCCGATATTTCAGATATTATGTTTTTCAACTATAGAATTTCCATTTTTAATAGATTTTTTATTGCATGCTGAGATTTCCTATATTTTCATTTATTACAAGCATATTTCCCTTTATGGTATTGAGCACAGTTTTATTAGCTGCTTTACAGTCCTTTTCAATTTATTCTAACATTGAAGTTATCAAAAGATTGGTCTTTGTTGATTGTCTTTTCTCTTGAGAATGGGCCATGCTTTCCTGATTTTTTTTATTCCCTGTGTGTTGAGTAGCTTTGCATGGTATCTTTGACATCGTGAATGGTATACTGTAGAAAATCTGGAATCTGTGATGCTCTTCCCAAAAATATTGATTTTTTTTTTAAGCAGAGTGAAATCAGACTATAAAACTCATTTCCCCAGTGATGGGTAGCAGCTCAAATTTCAACTGAATTCTTATCTCTGGGTTACTTGATATTAATTTTACTCCTGAATCATCCAGCACTAAGCCAGATATTTGCGTAGTGACTACACCCAGGGCTTGTTTCTCTCATTCTCTGGCTTTCACATTTCCGGGATTTCCCCTTTATGGTCCTATAGCTGTAGTGGCTCTCACGTCTGTCTTCTGGTTCTTCCGGGCAGCATGACTGTGGGCTGTCCATTAGAGTTTTAAGTGCCTTGCATAGTGCAGATTTGGGCCTGCCCTCAGCCAGAAGTATAAAAAAATGAGAAACTTACCCAGTGGCATTCCTCTCTTCCAAGAGTCAATTCACTTATAGTTTCTGCCTTTGTTGGTTGGTTGGTTGGTTGGTTTTTAACTCTCTGATGCCTTCAAGCAGGTCCCCTGTCCCCAAATTTGTAGTTGTTATCTTCCGAAAGTTTGTTTTGATAGGAGCTACTCAGCGAAACCAGAAGCAAAATTTTCAGATAACATTTGAAATGCAGATGGAGGTTTGTTATCTACAATTAACATCCATAATTGAATTAAAAGTTTTTTAAATTATATTGAATGTATTATTCCTCATATTCCAATCCTCCCACACTCTATTGATAGGCTTCGAGAGATTATTTTTAAACAAAATATTCTTCATAAACTAAACTCTGGAACATTAATTAAAAGATAATATTCATAGTTGTAATTTAAACGGTTCATGATCTGCTTAATTTGTAATCTACTCAGAATAAAAGATTTAAAACCCTTCAAAGTATTCTTTTAATTTAATAGGAATGAGATTTGAATTCTTTTGTGGCGCCTCTTGATATGGCCCATCCTCACAAGGAATTACATTTTAAAATGACCTTTTAAAAAAATGTAAGTGAATAAAGTCACATATACGAGAAGAAATTAGAGAGGGAAAAGCAGCACATTTTAAAAGCAATTTTTTTCAACTTGCGTATGTTGTATACGTTATACACGAGTCTACCTCCATCCTTTACAAAATAAATTCAGATTATTTTACATTGGTTTCTACATTTTTCATGGTGAGATAAATTTGATATAAGAAATGAAGTTTTATATTTCAGGGTTGATAACAAATGATCATAATAGAAGAAGGTTTTAATTCCAAACAAATTCTGAAGAACATAGCTACTCCGCTTCTCTTCCAGACTAATAAAGACTTTGCATAAAGCAAGCATATTCTGGTGAGTCAATATGACAAATAAATTGAATTCATGCCCCAAATTGCATACATTTACCAACAGTGCATGTACTGTTTCATTTCTCTTGATACATAATCACTATAAATACAGGCTATTTGCAATACAAAGCATAAGTTATCTAGAAAACCATTACTTATTCACACTGATATCATTTATATGAAAAATATTCTGTACAGCTTGAACAGACCAATTTATTCTTGTATACAAAAAAGGCAGTCATAAATCCTATCTGTTTTTGCTTTCATGTTGAATCTTATATTTCTTGTATTCCCTAATTTAAATCAAGTTTCATTCACAAAAATCATTTTGAGTCATATATCATTCTCTTATTTACTATTCTGGTGATATAAAATAAAACATCATGTCCTTGAATGAGCAACCATCAATTAAACAAATGTAAAAAACAATTACCAACAGCATATTTTCTATTTTTATTATTTCTGTGATCTCATTGAAGTACATACATATATTCATATGTTAAATTTACATAAAACTTATGTTGTACATAGTTTGTGCATGTATTTTAAAAATATATTTAGGTTTGAAATCTAATAAGAGAAAGCCATGATTAGTTTGCTTGAAGTAAATTCTATTTTTAATATATTTTCTACTTTTCAAGATACATATTTATATTTACATACAGTTGTAGACCCGTGTGAACTTTTACAGTAACACATATTTTTATCTTGTATGTATTAGTACATAAAAGGGATGTTGAAAATCAGAGGACCAAAACTAGCCATTCATTTTTTATTGTATAATAGCTAATTTTCTTATAGTATCTAAAATAACTAAATAGAAGATTCACAAATTTAAATTACTTAAGAATTTTCTAGTAGTTATCCACAAGTTGGAAGTATGCTAGCTCTGAAGTCAAAGAACATTCCCCTCACTTTTATCAAAGTTACATGTAGCAACCAATTGCATACATTGCCATCTTACACTCTAATCAAGCTTTATCCTCTTGGGCTTAAAAAGAATTCCAGGATTTTCAGAGATACAATTAACTCTCGTTTATTTATTTATACATTTTGGAAAATAGATTTTTTTAATTTGTAAAAGAAGAGACAATGTGAAAATACTTTTTACTCCCCTATAATTAACCTTTAAAGGAGAATTCTAGATGCTATAGTTTAATCATTAAAGGCTGTGGCTGCCATTTTCTCCTTTTATCTTAGCTAAAATGAACTACGTTTATTGTATTTGTCCAAGCTCAAGAAAGGTAAAACTTCCCTCCCAAACTCAAGGAATGGGTACCTGTCCTAGGTGGCTTTTTTTTTTAAAGATTTTATTTATTTATTTGAGAGACAGAGATAGTGACAGAGAGTACAAGTGGGGAGGCACCCACGGGGGCGGGGGATGGGATGCGGGGTGGGGGGGTTCTGACCCCGGAATCATGACCTGAGCCAAAGGCAAATGCTTAACTGACTGAGCCACCCAGTTGCTCCTGTCCTAGGTTTGATAAATAAAACATAACAGAAAGTCTTATAATAAGGCATTTCTTGACTTTCAAACAGGAAACCTTATAACACACCTTCTGATAAGACTTTTACTTGAAATGTGAGAAACCCATGGAAAACCAATCTGCCTGGTTTTTACTTTATTTAGAAAAGCCATTGGTAGGGCACCAGGGTGTCTCAGTCGGTTAAGCGTCTCCCTTCGGTTCAGGTCATGATCCTGGGGTCCTTGTATCGAGCCCCACATCTGGCTCTCTGCTCAGCTGGGAGCTTGCTTCTTGTTCCTCTGCCTACTGCTCCACCTGCTTGTGCTCTCTCTGACAAATAAATAAATAAAGTCTTTAAAAAAAAAAAAAAAGAAAGAAAAGCCATTGGTAGACAGTCTGTTAAATTCTATTAGAAGCATTCCTAACTAATATATTAAACACATATGTGAAATAGTGGTCTTTAGATATTACAGAAGAGGCATCAATAGAACTGTGATTCCAGGTATTTAATAACAGTCACAATAAAACAAAAATACAACTGGGGCGGGTGAATCCTACAATAGGCAAAGCTTACTGGTTGAAGGCAGTTTTCAGACCACAGAAGGATGGGAAACCCAAAGATAAGCCAAGGGTCCCAGTTAGTTGAAAACCAAAAGTCAGAATTTGTGGAGTAGACTATCAGACCTTGGAGGGTAAGAAGGATGCCCTGTAAATAGCACTCTAGTCTCCCTTGTCACTTTCATTCCCCGAGAAGGACACTGAACAGCAGTTTTTGAGGGTTTAAAGACCATGTGGGTTCAGTAAAGAAGATATAAGTCGCTCATTTGAAGGGATGACTATAGAATGTCTTCTTTCTCTCTCTCTTTTTTTTTTTTTTGGTAAGACAATACAGACTCGGCATTTCTGTGCAGCATTATGGAGAGAGAACTTCACTGTACCCTCCTACTACCTCTTTAAGGACTGAAATGGAATTCCCAGTCAGCCTGTTATGATGGAAGCTAAGAGCTTGATTTAATTTAAAAACAATAAAAGAATAAAGAAATCCATGTTCTTTACAAATTTTTTTTCAAGAAAGATATCACTGCTCTTAACTTGGGCAATGGTGAATTGCATATAGAAGTTAATTCTGATAGCAGTGAATAGGGAAATTAAGGAAATTTGGGAGCATGAAAGGAAAATAGAGATATGGAGGAAACAGCCAACAAAATAATGAAGAAGTGATAAACAGGTTAAAATAGCTGGACTAGGAGATTAAGACTGCAGAAAAGCAGAGAATAGCTTCAAAAATCAGATTAATCCTAAATTATAAAGATTAAGGAATATGCCCTATCATGAGTGGGCAGTGGGGAGCACTGACGCTTTTACATCTAGAGAGTGAATACGATCACAAAAACAAAACTTTAGAAAGATTTGCCTTCTGTAGGAATATAGCAAAAATGATCAGATAAGGATTCAGGAGATATTCTCTGTGATTACTCAAGTCCCAGTTAGCATGAATAAACAAAATATAGAACTGAAAAATATTATGGAGACATTTGAGAAAGTAATTATTCGAATTTAGTGAATTAATTGACTTGAGAGATGAGAAGGGGTGGATAATAACATGGTCAGGTGTTCTGAGCCCAGACTATTAAGAAATTGTTAAGTGTTGCTAACAAAATTAAAGCTGCCTAAAATTGAATCAATATGGAAGTCATAGCTGTAAGATAACTTTCAATCATATCAATATTTCTTAATCAAAAATACACTAGGGTAAATAATATTTAGGAAAATGTTTGACTCTATTACAAACATACTTACATTTTATGAAACTAGAGGCATAATTATTTGAAACATAGAATTTCATACACATTATATACAATTATATAAGTATATTACATAATACATATTTTATTATATAATATATATTTTATATATAATATATACTTTCATATGATATATTTTAATACATATTTATAATCATATATTTTAAAATGTGTAATTATATTAAAAGCAATATATAAAATTAATACAATATATAATATATATTGATATAATATATAATATATATGATTATAAATTATATATGTTATATATAATATATAATCATATATAATAGTTATATATGATTATACATTATATAAAGTATATATTATTATATTATATATGTTATTATATATAATATATTTGTTTTTTTACATTAGGGTTAAAAGGAGTCTGGACATGTAACATATATTTTGATAGAAGAAAAAAAGCTCCAGGATAATTCTAATGCATAGCAGTGGTTCAAGCACTATTTCATAAATTATCTTACTGTTCTAAAAAGATATATCAGAATCAAAATATAAATAATATTGTCACTTGCCTAGAATCTTCTTTAAGTATATATTCTTTGATAATAAAGATTAATATCAACTTCTGTGTAGAATCACCAAATCACTTGTGAAATTTATCCTTACACTGAGAAAAGCGAAGCAGTCTATTTGTTGCCTTATAAGCCAGTTCCAAACTGTATGCAACACATTTTATTTTGACTCCACCTATTGATTTTATTTTGAAATAGTGACCCCTACAGACATATTCATTTTGAGACTTGAGAACAGATTATGTGAGGCAATTATTTGTAATAATTAATTGTAACCTATTATTTCCAATAATTAAGACTATCTTGATCTCATACTATGTAATAAAATAACAAATTTTTCAGCTGAGTTCAACTTTTGAAAACTGCTGAGATACAACTAAGAGTGAAAAATAAAACTGGTGATTAGTGTATGTGAATTATAAGAAGAAAAAAACAAAGGAACCTGGTATGTTACAAATTACTGGTGAGAATTTCAATATTTTTAGATCAAAAGAAATTGCTTTTATGTTAACTATGACAGAAGATGGGACAAATGGCAGGAAATAAATATGATCACTTCCAAGTACTAAAGAGGAGCTAGAAAAGAGAAGGTCATAACTTAGCATTTTGGTAAAAAATAAAAAGTGGAGAAGTTTGATTTTACCAAAAGTAATTGAAATAAGGAGGAAGAAAGGAAGAGTTTCTAGTGTTTTGATTTAAAAACTAATTGCATCACAACTGTATCACAATCCCAGATTTCAAAGTATACTACAAAGCCACAGTAATCAAAACAGTATGGTACTGGCACAAAAATAGATCTATAGATCAATGGAACCAAGTAGAGAGCCCAGAAATAAACACACACTCTTATAGTCAATTAATCTACAACAAAGGAAGAAAAACCATACAATGGGAAAAAGTCTGTTCAAGAAATGATGTTGGGAAAACCAGACAGCTACATGCAAAAGTATAAATCTGGACCACTTTCTTACACCATACACAAAAAGAAACTGAAAATGGATTAAAGACCTAAATATGAGACCTGAAACCATAAAACTCCTAGAAGAAAAGACAGGCAGTCTTTGACATCAGCCATAGAAACATTTTTCTAGATATGTCACCTCAGGCAAGGGAAACAAAGGCAAAATTAAACTATTGTGATTACACCAAAATAAGAAGGTTTGGCACAGTGAAGGAAACCACCAACAAACAAAAAGACAGTATAGTGAATGGGAGAGGGATCTGCAAATGAAATATCTGATAAGGGGCTAATATTCAAAATACATAAAGAACTTAAACAACTCAACACCAAAAAATGAAATAATCCAATTAAAAAATGGGCAGAAGACATGAACAGATATTTCCCCAAAGAAGACATCCAGATGGGCAACAGACATATGAAAAGATGTTCAACATCATTCATCATCAGGGAAATGCAAATCAAAACCACAATGAGATGTCACCTCACACCTGTCAGCATGGCTAAAATCAAAAACACAAGAAACAAGTGTTGGCAAGGATGTGGAGAAAAAGGAACCCTTGTGCACTGTTGGTGGGAATGCAAATTAGTGCTGCTACTCTGGAAAAGAGTATAGAGTTTCCTCAAAATATTAAAAATAAAATTACCATAAGATCCAGTAATTCCAGTACTTGGTATTTACCTGAAGAAAATGAAAACATTAATTTGAAAAGATATACACATCTCTGTGTATATTGCAGCATTATTTACAATAGCCAAGATATGGGAACAACCCAAGTGTCCACTGATAGATGAATGGATTAAGAAGATACGTACGTATTTACATACGCAATGGAATACTCTTCAGCCATAAAAAAAGAATGAAATCTTGTCATTTGTGACAACATGGGTGCATCTGGAAGTTATAATGCTCAGGGAAATAAGTCAGTGAGAGAAAGACAAATACCATATGATTTCACTTACATGTGGAATTTAAAAAACAAAACAAATGAATAAAGAAAAAAAGGTAAAAACAGATGGGTGCCTGGGTGGCTCAGCTGGTTAAATGTCTGCCTTTGGCTCAGGTCATGATCTCAGGGTCTTGGGATTGAGCCCCATGTAGGGCTCCCTGCTCAGTGGGGAGTCTGCTTCTCCATCTGCCTCTCCCTCCGCCCCTCCCACTACTCGTGTTCTCTCTAGCTAAATAAAATCTTAAAAAAAAAAAAAAAAGACTTAAATATAGAGAACAAACTGGTGGTTGCCAAAGGGGAAGTGGGTGGGGTGATGGGTTAAAGAGATGAAGGGTATTAAAAATACACTTGCCATGATGAGCACTGAGTAATGTATAGAATCGCTGAACTATTATATTATGCACCTCAAATTAATATAACACTGTATGTTAATGATATTTAAATTAAAAAATAAAAATAAAAAAACCAATTGCATATCTTTATATTGCCTAAAAAAGGACAACAGAGTATTTCCAAAGAGTTAAATTAATATTCCTTTGTCTCATGACATAGAGGCTTTACTTATTTATAATTTTTGTGATTTGCTTACTTTTTAAAAATCGATCTTTATTCAGTAAGAGTTAAAAAGTTCCTATGTGAAAGCATGGATGATGCTTATAGAGGTATAAAATATCTGCTCAAGGATTCACACACCCTTGGGAACAGACATACAAGCAAGCAGGGAACAAATTGCATCATGGTAAATCCTAGGCATATGCATGTACAATGAACAAATACACACTGAGCAAAGAAGTATTTTTTTTCACTGTTATATGAGTGACATTCTTCACACTGGAGATCCTCAGGGCATAACAGGCAATCAGTGAATGTTAGATGAAATAATGAATGAGGGAAAAGAGTGAAGTGGAATTCACAGGGAAGCATTGTTCCTTTTATCCAGATTTTTTTTAAAAAGTATCAGAAATAATGGATTAACAAAGAAATGTATACACAGAAAAGGATATTTCTTCTCACCACTTCCATTTACATTGTATTTTCAGATCTTGCCAGTTCAATAAGGCAAGATAAAAAAGTAAATTGAAAGGAAGAAACCAAGTCTTTTTTGAAGATGAAATAATTTCTTATATAGAAAATCATAAGTAACCTATAATTAAAAAAACACTAGTAGAGTTATTGAGCTTCTCAAGTTAGCAGAATAAAAATTCATTATACTTAAATCTGCTGTAAATTAGAAAAATTTAAACAGTACCTTTTATAATAGTTTCATAAAATACTTAGTGATAAACTCAAAGAAAAATGTGCCAGAGTTCTACTCTGAAAACCTTAAAACATTACAGAGATAAAGTTTTTAAAATACCAAAACATGTATAGATATATACTACTGTTACAGACTTGAAGTCCCAATATTACAGACCTGTATTTAGAAGGCAAAGCCAATTCAAATCCCAGAAAACAAGATCATTTTAAAATGTATTTGGGGGGGTCCCTGGCTGGCTCAGTTAGAAGAGTGTGTGACTTGATCTCGGGGTCATGAGTGTGAGCCCCACATTGGGTGTAGAAATTACTAAAAAAATAAAATAAAAATGAAAAAATGAAAAAAAATATATAAAATCAAGTGACCAACAAAACTAAGGCAATATTTTAAAAAGAACATGTTGAGAGGACTTACATCATCTGATTTTGAGACTACAAAGCAACTAAAATTAAGGGAGCCTGGTATTGGTATAAAGATAGACACCTAGGTCCGTGGAACAGAATAGAAAGTTCAGAAATAGATCCAAACATATATGGTCAATAAATTTTCAACAAGGCCACTGAAGTCACTTGGAGAAAAAAGAATTCTCTTTCAAGAAACAAAGAAGGAACAATTGGATATTTAACTGAAAAATGTGGAATCCCCACCCTCTGCATCAACCATGCAAACATATTTTGAATCCCTATGAAAGCTAAAGTAACAAGAACTTCAGAAGACAACATGTGAGAATGTCTTCATGATCTTGGTATAATCAAGGACTTCTTAAACACACAGAAAGTACTTACAAGAAAAAAAGTAGTGAATTGAAATTCATCAAAATTTAAAATATCTGCTATTCAAAGAAATAATTAAGAAAATAAGGCAAGCAGGAAGAAATTATATATATAACTATATAAATTATATATATGGTATACATATATAATATATACATATATATTCAATGTATATGCATATATATGACACAGGATTCATATTTAGAATATATAAAGAGCTCCCGTAATTCAACAATTTAAAGATTTTTAAGTTTAAAGTATGTAAATAATTTTAACACAAACTTAACAATAGATGCTATATAAATTACCAGCAAGCACATAATCTTTCATATATTTAGTCATCAGAGAAATGCAAATTATAATCATAATGAGGTGCCACTTCACACCAGAAGGGTATCTTAAAACAAACAAACAAACAAATATAAAGTAATTGTGATTTTTGTTGGGGAAGGAAAAGCAAAACCATTCTGTGAAACAGGTTAGCAATTTCTTAAAAACTTAAGCATAAATCTACGGTAAGATAATTCCCCTCTTAGGTATTTACCCAAGAGAAATGCAAACATATGCTTATTTTTTAAAAAAAGGGAAACTTGTATGTAAATGTTTACATCAGCTTTCCTCTTAATAGCCCCCAACAGGAACTAAGCCAAATGTTCATCACCGGATAGTTGTTAAACAAACTGATTTATTCATACAATGAAATACTGCTGAGCTATAAAAAGAAATGAACAGGTGATACCATGGATGAATCTCGAAACCCATATTTTAAGTGAAATAGCCCTTGCACAAAAGGATACATATTTTATGATTCCATTAAGATCAAATTCTAAACATGCAAGAATACACAATAGTGATAGAAATCTGATCAGGATTAACTTAATGTGTGTTGGATTTTCTGGAAAAGGATATAAAGAACTTTCTGGGGTAACGTTCTATATCTTGTTTGGTGATGCAATTACATGGGCATATAACAAAGTAGCCAAATCTACATCCATACTAATGAGGGTGCTTTGAATAACCTTAAACTCTGCTTACTATAATGTAAAAATGGGATCTTACTAAGGGCTTAGGAGCTATCAACAGCTTTGCATGGATTCAGCTGCTTAAATACCTAGAGGGTGACAAAGCAGTAAGTGAATTGATATTCCCACTATAATTTTTCAAAACCTGTCACCATATTTGAACTGGATATAACTAAAACCTTGAGTCACTTTGCTGCTCTTCTTTTTGTGACATGGGAAAAAAAGGCAAGGATGTCTCTTAAAGCTGTAGATTCACAATGAAATAATACACGCTATGCAAATATGCAGTGAAAGTGTTTCAGAAATCTTATGGCAAGATGCGAGACGAAGCAGGGAATCATTGCAATGGGTCTGAGAGCTGAACAGAGATATGAAAAGTCAGGCCATGCTCACATGCTTGCATTCTCTCTTCCTAAAAAATAATTAATTTAAAAATTTTTGAAAATAAAAAAAAAAACAGAAAATTATGTGCAATGAAACACGAAGCATAAGAGATGTGTCATGACTATATTGGACAAAATAGAATTTCAGAGAAAAATTATTACCTGATATAAAGTGAGGATTTCATAATAACAAAAGCAGACGGTTCACCAAAAATGTATATCGTAAGTGTATATACAATTAATAAAAGAACTTCAAAATCATGAAGAAAAAATTAAAATAAATAAAAGCAAAACCACACACATCCGCAGTCATTGTTGGAGATTTTAACTTCCCACTCTTATCAAAGATAGAGCAAATAGACAAAAAAAAAAAAAATCATTAGGAATAAAGATTTGAACAATTATACAAATGAACCTGACATATTAGACATGTTAGAATAAAATACTAATGCCTATTAGTATAAAACACTACAATCCATAACTAAAAATAAACATCAGTTTCAACTGCACAAGGAATGTTTACCAAGATGAACAATATTTGGGGAAATAAAATGAGTCCTAAATCTTAAGCATCTGACATCAGCTCAGGTCATGATCTCAGGGTGCTGGGATGGAGCCCCTTGGGGGGTGTGCTTGGTACTCAGCACTCTGCGTGTTCCCCTCCCTATACCCCTCCCCACCCCCGCTCATGATCTCTCTCTAAAATAAATAAACAAATCTTTAAAAAATAAAAAATAAAAAAGTATAAAAGATAAAAATTAGTTGCTCAACATGACTCTGTGCCTAGTATAATTTATCCTAATTTAGTAATATTTACTTTTAAATTTCATTTATGATACTTGTTTTACTTTATTGACTATTAAGTTTATAACCTCGTTTTGAATTTTCCATGGTAGAGTGCCATTTGTTTTTAATTTTTTATTAAGTTCTATAATTGTCTTATGTATTTGGTCATTCTAGAATCAAATTTCTGATTAGTTTGAGTTAGTCAGCTATTATTTATAAATGACTATAAAATTTCTATAAAAATTCTATAATTCTTTTCTATAAATGTGTATTTTTGGTGCCAGGAGAAACATTATCACTAGTGGGTGAAAACTAAACAAAATATTTTATGAACATCATCCCAGTGTCTATAATGGAATTACCTTGATTTTAATTATCAGTTGTTTGCTATTTATTCAGTATTTCTTATTTTCCATTTTTAGGAATTGTGTGTGTGCATGTGTGTGAATTTGGCTACCTTCTTTGTTCCTCATTAATTTTTTGAACATATGTTCAAAAACATATGTTATGAATATATGAACATATTTCATGTTTCGAACATATTATGTTAAAAAATATAAGTGGATGGCCTCTTGGATGGTTTCCATTTATTTTTAAATCTCAAATTTTATTTTTCTAGGTTCTATTTTTGAACTTACTATTTGTTTTATTCTCTGACCTTCATGGTTTCTGTTGCTGACATTACTCATGATCTGAAGCAGTGTCTCTATGGCATGGGAATAACCCACAACATTAAAGGCCATTCAAATGCAGATACGTTTAATTTTGAGGCTATAGCATCAGAGATATGGAGAAGAGGTTTCCTGAGGCCTGAACTGTGCATCTAAGAACAGACATCAAGGGCTACAGTTTAAGTACGAAGTGTCATATTCCAAAAGACAAGGACACCCAGATGAACCTGGGTTGTTCATGTGGGTGTGTGTATTTGTGTATAAATATAGGGGCCATTTGAAGAGTAGGACTATGGGAGGGCCATTGGTTTTTGGACAGAAATCTCTGGTGATGATCTGCATTTTATTCTCTTTAAAATATTTTTGGACTCCTATTTATAATAAAGATATTGCTACAATATCTGAGTTGGAAAATTCAGTATTTATAAAATGATTATAATAATTAGCACAGACAACAGTTTTGAATCTAACTGATATCCTTTTCATGAAGATGTTGGGGCTTTGGGGATACTTTTGGTAAATTCTTAGAGCAAACGAATTGATCCCATATATCACAAAGGCCCAGTGTTTTACAAGAAGTGAGTATGATTATTGGAGGGGACCCTGAAGTCAAACAAATGTAGCAATTACAGATTTATCTCCATCTTAATAACTCTACAATCTATTATGGGTTTAGAATGTTAAACTGACTGAGAAAGAGATTTTTTTAAATAGCTAATATTATTTTCATCATTATAATATATTAAGCCACTTTATATTCTTTCAAATTATATTATGGAAGTAAAAATATGCAGCAATATAACTACGGCAGTATGCTCAAGAAGGTAAAAGGGAGCACTGCTCTACATAAGGCAATCCTTTTTCTTACTGGCACAGTCACAATTCATAATTTCTAAAAATTATTCAAGAGGGAGTCTGTGTATATATAAGCAGTTCATCCTGAATCATTTAGATTCTGGAAACCAGCAAAACAGGTTTGACATTTTTAAATAATATATCGTAGCAGAGATGAAGGCGCTTTCAAACATGCCCCACCGTTCGCCCGAGCTTCCTGCTAGAGAACGAGTCCAAGAAGCCTCACAAGTGAATCAATGTGAGTTCTCTGTGTTCCGGTTAGAAATGTCATTCAAAATTGATGACAAGATTTCTGACCAAGATCTATTTTGGGCTAGCTTTTTTCATAACACTCTCTGACCTCGCACGTAATGGCTCCTTGACCTATGTTACAGACATCTGAAATTAGAGATGAAATGTTAATGACTGGGCTACACACAGAAGCTGTGTCTTCACTTGGTGGCAGTGAACTTAGAGCTAACTCCAGGAGAAATATAGATTTGAAAAACAATCCTAAAAATATAACCTCAGCTGGGCACAATCCATTATTAAACTATGACATATCTTGTCTAGTCCTCTGCTTCCTACATTTCTAATGATAACCAGAAAGATACTAATTATAGTCAAAAGAACACCGATGATTGAAATCAGCTCATCATGTTTGAAAAAGTGAAAACCTGTCTTGAACATTTTTTCTCCAACTTACTACTCACAACAGAAAGAATTCATGTTCACAATCTTGTTTTAATTGGATAAAGGCTTTTTAAAAATGTGTCAGACTTTTAATATTTCAGTAAGGAAAAATATAAGTGATTTTTTAAAAGTCTTAGAAAAAAAGTATTATTATTCTTGCATTCAGTTTGGCAGACAAATACTCACATGCAATCAAGGACCACCCTTGAATGTGTATGATCTCATGAAAGGCAGACAAACATTACTAAATAACTTACTGAATGACCCAAATACTTTATGTTTCAGTTAGACTCAGATACTCAAATGCACCCAAAATAAGTCAATATACACTCAATCAATAAAAATTCACTCCTCTGTTTTCAGTCTTATTTTCTTTTAGCACTTTTATATTAATGTCTTCATGTAAGATAGGGTTCTAACAGGTCTACTGTAACCAAATGATCTCCTCCTGATTTAGACCTTAGCTCAATTTCTTTCAAGATCTTCAGTGTCCTGACATTTGAGTGTTACTGAGAGCTTTATTCTCTTTCTCTTTTTCTGCTCTTGTGTCCATCACTATTTATGCTTCCTGGCCAATTTCGTTTCTTGCCTTGTTCAACTCCTTTATACTTTTGAGTCCTAAATCCATAACCTCAATGTCCTATGAGGTTTTCCAAAATATTGTTTCTCTAATGTTCTGTCTTGTTAGATGATACCATTGGGTTAGGGAAAACATTCACTTAATATTATTTTCAATATTATAATTACAGAATTATTTTCTAATATAAGAATCATTAGAATCCCAATTCACAAGCAAATGCTAAAATCCACTTCACCATAGTTATTTAAAATGATGTTTGTTTAAAGACTAATCCATTATTTTGTTATAGAAAAGACAACAAATATATATGAAAATACAGTAATTTCTAACATATGGATTGAGTTAAATTTAAGAAAGCATTTGCAAATAGCAACAGGAAGGAATCTTTTCTAAATTACCTTGTCATCATACTTATAAAACCCATTGATTGTTTACACTCCAGTTGTTGGGAATTCTTTATTATCAAAGGGCACTGGGCTCAATTATTTTACTTGCTTGATGACTCTGTAGCTTATATGTCTCCTGATAGAACAGTGGTTTCAAACACGTGAAGCAGTTTAGACATAATTATGTCTAAATGATAAAGAATATTCCTTGTTTACTCCTTTTGTTCTCAGGCTGCTCTCTGGGACCACTGATACAACTTCTGTTAGGCCTCCATCCCATTTTCCACTATGGATATACGCAGATGTATTCTCCCGTAAGATGTATTCTCCTTTGCAACAGAGAAGAGTTTCCTAACTCTTGTCTTCCACTGCAGCCCAGACATTTCCTTAACAGGCTTACTGAGAATCCTCCTAGTGATTGTTTAATAGTAAGTTAGTACACGTAAGAATGTTATGAAGGATTTTCAGAAACTAGAAAGATAGATAGACATTGGCTATGTGTTCACGACTGCTCATTTGTTATCTTCTGCTTTGTCTTGACCAAACCTGAGTCAGACTTTTCTGATTATAGTTCCCTGAACTCTGCCTACTCCCAAGCTCTGAGCAAGAGCTGAAAAGCAGAATGTGCTCCCTTATTTACTTATTTTTGAAAAATGACTACCCATAGCAAGACACTATTTTTTTTTCAGCCTTGCTGGCCATTTTCCCTTGCCTATTCAACTTCTCCTTAAAAGTTTCTGCTAAAGCATTGTCTACCTCTCTCCACTTATAAAAGAAAAGCCTTTCCTGTTTGGTTTTGAGACACTCGCATATTTTTATGAAGCATTCTCTCTATTGCAATTGTCTTATGTTTAAATGAAGTCTTTCCTTATCTAACTAAGTCCAGATCTGTTTTTTTGTTCAACATGAAATTTTTTTTAAAAAAGGAAAAGAAAAAGTATCAAATATATTTAAAATCTGAACAATTTTATAAAGCCAGATTTGGGGCTTCTGCTACAAGTAATGGGTGCTTAAATAATTTAGACCTATTCTCCTGCTGAAGACATTTATAAAAGCCTGAAAATAACACTAAATATCCTAACCATCTCAAATTTCCAAAAGGATAGTAAGGATCATTTCAAGTTAGGAAGTGAGAGAGATCCCATTTCATATTCAGGAAGACTTAATGATGTCAAGTCATGTTTTCCCAAATTCCAATGGATCTCAAATGGTGTGTTTGTGTGTGACAGAGAGAGAGACAGAGAGAGAGACAGAATCTTGATGTGCTGATTCTAAAATTTATGTTAAAATATAAGAGGTCAAGAATGCTCAAGACAATCTTCAGAATGTAGAAAGTAGGAAAATGTCCTCCGCTATCAATACTTAGTATAAAGTCACAGTAATTAAGACTTCGTGTTGGCCCAAGTATTGATAAATTGATCAATGGAATAGAAAATAATGCCCAGAAATAATCCTACACACATACTCACTCAAACTATCACCAAAGTTGGTGCTGCACGAATGTGAAAAAAGTTCTTTTCAATGAATGAGTGAATTGGAATTTGTTTTTTCCATATTAAAAATATCATGACCGTATCTCTAACCATATATAAGTATTTCTATATGAATTACTGCCCTAATGTAAAAGGTAAAATGAAAAAAAAAATTCTAGAAAAAATATAAGCAGATATCTTCATGAGTGAAGGGTAGGAACATATACTTTTAAACAGATCACAAAATGCACAAAAGGTAAAAATTAATAAATTTAACTATATTGAAACTGGAACTTATGCTCAACCAAAGATAGTGATAAATTCAACCTTCGGAATTGGTAAAAATATTTGAAACACATAAAATTTACACAGAATTTATCTCCAGAATATATAAATCATATAATGTATGCAAATATATAAGGCCTACAAATCAATAAAAAATATAGAAATCCTACAAAAAATATGGACAAAAGACTTGAGCTGTGTTTTCACTAAAGATGAGGATATCTATAGTCATTAAATTTATGAAAAGATGTACAACTTCATTAGTAAATAGAAAAATACCAATTAACACCACAATTGATACCTCTCTGAATGAACCAGAGTGGAAATTTAAAATAGAGAAAAGAACAAAATAATGGTATGTGAAGGGATAGAGACTCATAAAAGCTTGTGGGAGGGTTATTTGGTTAACCACTTTCAATTAGCTTGATATTATTTACAAAATTTGAAGGTAAGTGTTGGGTAATGATTTTTTTTCCAACTTCCTGGCACAGAGTTTCTAAAATCCTGGGAATTTCCCAAGGGATAGGAGTGTTTTTATTATTCATGGACCCCTTGGAGCATATCTGAGTTTATGCTAACCAGATAATTTAGGATGGGGCTGGTCACTGGACAGACCAGCAATATGATCAGATCTTCCCTCCAGGAAGAGGAAGAGGACTGGAGATTGAGTTCAATCACAGGGCCAAAGACGCAATCAGTCATGCCTCTGTAATGAAATCTCAAGTAAAAAATATAAATACTGAGGTTCAGTGGAACCTCCTGATTGATGAACACATCAGTGTGCTGATAGGGTGATGTGTTCTGATCCACGGGAGAGGGTACAAAAGCTCTACATCTGCAGACATCCCAGATCTTGTCCTCTATTTCTCTTCATTTGACCAATCATGATTTGTATTCATTGCTATAAAATTGTAGTTGTAAGTACAGCGATTTTCTGAGTTCTGTAAGTTGTTTTAGTGAATTTTCATACCTGAGTGGGCTTGTGGAAACCCCTCTGGACTTGTAGGCAGTGGGTCAGAAATGTTAGAAGAATTGGGGACTCTGAACTTGTGGCTGACATCTGAAATGGTGGCATTTTTAATGGGAACCACGCCCTTAAAATTAACATCTAGGGTTTGCACTAACTCCAGGCAGTTAGAATCAAAACTGTATTGCAATACAGTAGTTGTACGCCATGATCCTGCAATTATACTCCTAAGTGTATTCCCTAGAGAGATGTGTCCATGTGTGCACCAGAAGACATGCACAAATGTGTTAACAGTATTATTCATGAAGTCATAATCTGCATAAGACATAAACTCAACTTCCTATCAGCAATGAGAAAAATACTTTATATTCATAAAAGGAATATCAAGCAATGAAAAATAATGAACTACAACTATACGCAAAAACATGGCTGAGTCTTGAAAATATAACTTCAAATGAGAGAAGCTTATCACAAAAGAATATATGTAGTGTTGTAATTCTCTTTACGTATAATACAAATACAGACAAATCTAAACCATATTATTTATGAAAACATGTATAGGTTGTTAAAATATATGGAAAAAAACAAGGAAGTGGTTCCTATAAATTTTAGCATAGTGATTTTCTTTAAAGAGGAGAATATTATTACTGGGATGAAGCAACTAGAAGATGTAAGATGCTGACAAAGGTTCCATTTGTCGTTCCCAGGTGATAGTTATGTGAGTGTTGGACTTGTGAAATAATTTTGCTAAATATGTTTTTTATGCACATTGCTATACATGGGTTATATTTATACAAAAAATTTAGACTTCATAGCAATGAAAACTTGTGACAAAGTTTTACTGACTTCCTTTGGCTTGCTCTGATCAAGATTGATAATAAATGCATCCCGTTTACCACATAAACGCTTGCTTCTAAAAGTCGAAGGTAGCTAATATCTAAGGGAGATTTTGCTTCATGATATTATTTTCATGATTTATTTGATAAGAACATCAGTAATTCATTAGCAAAGCTGAATGAAGCTTCACTCAGCCCCTTACAAAATGTAAATAAAACTAGAGTTCAAATAAACGAGATTTTAGAAACGTCAATCTCTCTGTTGTCATAAGACTGGATGATACTGTCACTTAAGCCAGAGTCTGGGAAATTAACTAACGTTATGGAAATCAAGCTTGAAATTGTCAAGTAAGTGCATAATGTATAAATCTATGGCATTTGAAATCAAAGGAAATCAATGTTTTGCCAAATAAAATGAAATAATTTTTAAAAATAATATGAATATTATTTTTGATTCAGATATATATTGCTCATTCTGCAATATTTATTAACATTTAAATGATACCCTTAAAACAGTCTAGTCAATAAGTTTGAGCTTCATTTTATTTCATCCCTTCCCACCTCCCCAACATTTATCTTTTAAAAACAATTTTTTCATAATATGACAATATATGAATATCATAACAAGAGCATCTCTTATTGTTCTCATTTGTTTTATAATCCTATTCCTCAAACTGTTGTAAAATGATACTTTAAAATGACTTTTATGTGTTTCTAAAAAAGAGCAACAATTCATAGCCCAGGACAGTATTTCAAAAGCCTGGTTGTACACAATAATTATTAGATGGGAAATCTGATTCAGTGGATTTGGGGTTTGGCCAATGTATCTGTGTTTTTTTAAAACTCTATAAAAAAATTCAATGTTCAGTACAGTTTGAGAATAAGTAGTTTCTACAGAAACTCTTAGCATCATCATCCCCTTCTTTCAGTAGTGTTTGTAAAATTATTCCCAGTATGAAATAGTTCAATTCCTATGATACATAATTACTCCCCTCCCCATTCTTTCTTAATGTTTAAGATCCTTGTAACTTCTTGTAGAATACAGAAACTGGGATATTATAGTTTTTCTTTTTGATACAAGGACAATGATTACTATAAAGGAGTTCTCTCCTTTCCTGTACCCTTTACCTGTTATGGACCAACTGAAAATTATGGCTGGCCTATCTCAGATAGATCCACATTTTTATTAAGGCATGATCTACCATTTGAACATATGCATCCCTGGTTGATTTTCAAGTCATGATTCCCTGAACAATGTCAGTCAACTACTTCTCCCATTATATACAAGTAAAGAGGATATGATGTTATATTTACTAGCCTTGGTTTCAATACCATTGCCTAAAAAAGGGTGGGACTCTAGAAAATGCTGTAAGGAAGGACCATGTTCAAATTTATAAGTAACTTGAGCTCTTTGTGCCTCTTTTTTTCTCATCCTTAATGGAAATAATTGTGTCTTTCACATTGTAAGTATTGACCACAAGAGAAATCTACTGTGTAACAGGAAGGGAAAGGCATCGAGAGCAACTAACAGAAAGAGATCATGATAACTTCATAAATTTAGGAGAGACTAGAAGGATACCAAGATTTGGGGAAAGAAAGACTGATTTTGAGGAGATCATTGTTTTTATTTTTTTTTTAAGACCAAAAACCCCACTACGTTCCATGGAATGGTTTACATTCCATTAATCAAAATAATAAGAGAAGCCAAGATCATAGCAGGCATCTAACCAGGTAGATTCTTAGATTACTAAAATAACCGCAAATTCTTAACTTCAGGTGCCTGTGGTACACCTGTCGTATAGTAAAAACTTAATATTGAGAGAAAAATATTTCATTGAGGTGAACAATTTTCAGAGGTGGGGATAACAAATGTCCATCTAGCCCCATTCTGGGGAACCATCCAGGAATAGTTTGACTAATGTCTGGGCCTCAAAGAGTACTATCTGTATTGTAATATCTGATATTCTCTGAACACTTATTCTATGCCAGGAACCATTGTAAGTTATTTATATGTGTGAACTCATTTAATTCTCATAATAACCCTATGAGATAAGTATACTTAAAAAAACCTCCTTTTTGCAGATAAGGAATCTGAAATCTGAGACAAAGACAGCTTAAGTAATTTGTTTTAAGGTCCACAATCCTGTGGAGATACACAAAAGTAATATTGATGATTACAGAATATAAAAAAACAGTTTTTGCTCTGTAAGCTTTTTTATAATATCTTAAGTCATTTTCTTTTTGCTTCTCATAGAAAAAATAAAACGACTACTGATTATCTCTGTGTGAAATTAGAGCTATCTCTTACAGAAAAATTATCTTTGATTATTGAATTGTGTAATACTTGTATTGTAAAGATGAATTCTTCACATATTGGCAGAAAACAGGTTTTTCAGTCCCTTTACTAAAAATTGGTAGAAAAAATTATTTAAAAAAAAACAAAAACAATAATCGGGGTACCTGGGTGGCTCAGCTGGTTAAACGTCTGTCTTCAGCTCAGGTCATGATCCCGTGGTCCTGAGATCAAGCCCCCCCACCCCCAGGATTGGCTCCCTGCTCATCAGGGAGCCTGCTTCTCCCTCTCTCACCATCCCTTCCCCTGCTTGTGCTCGCTCTCCCTCATGCTCTCTCTCTCTCAAATAAATAAAATCTTAAAAATAAAACCCGGTAGTCAACACTATTTTACCAACTAAATAAACTCAATCTTTGCAGTTGATTTTTCCCCACATAGTAAACACTTTGAACTTTTGGACCTTAACTACTTTGAAGTATCTGACTTTCTTTCCCCTTCCTTTTCTTTTTTGTAATTCTTAACTTCACAGACTAGTCCATGATCAGAATCATGGTAAAAATATTGATATTGATATCAGAAATGATCATAGAGCTTAAGATGAACCGACACTCTCTTTCTTTTCCTAATTAGCTGAGATTTTTAAGATTTTCAACTAGTTCAAACGTGTAAAAGGAGAACTAATTTACAGAGTTTTCTATTTATAGTTTTTATATATCAGCACATTATAGAACATTACTACACAGATACAGACACCCTGCAGATGGGGTTCCATCTGTTCAGCCTGATTTTGCTACATGCTTATGAACAAAGCCCAGGCATCGACCTTTGGAATTGCTGCTGTCTTCAACACTCACTGCATTTCTATACCATAGACTCTGAATGTTTTCCCGCTTTGTGTGGTTTCCTTTACCCAGCAAAAGAGTTGTTTTGCTGGAAGATTAGCTTCCACATACAATGTGTTTGTGTGGGCAGGTATTGCCAGTTACATCTTTTGTATGAATTCTAAATGTAAATTTATTCATTAAAATGCCTCTTGTTTACACTAAAATTCAAAAAAATAGGATGTTTTAAATCGACACAATGAATGCACAAATGCTACCTTAATAATTCTTTTGTTACTTTAATTAAAACTATCCTTTCTACTACAGCCTTTTAGTACTGAAATTGACAAGGCCTTGGGTTAAAAATACAACGGCAAAAGAGTAGCTTAACTCTCTAGGACGCATCAGCACAAACGTGTGTAAGGGACACTGTGTCACACTATTGTCCTGAGCAGCGGCATCTAAAGTCAGGACAGATGACTTCTAGGCCCCCTCTGCAACCTCTTCCATCTTCTTTTCCAAGTGGGTTAGAACAACAAACACAAAACGAGACGAAAATGACAGAGAAAATTAAGAAATCCCTTGTACTCTTACCTCTACCAGAAGACCTACAGTGTTTCAGGGGAAACTCATGACTTCAGACACGAAGGCTTTCAATCAATCGCCCGTGTCTCTCTCATCAGCAGTAAATCTACAGTGCCGCAGCAACGGTTTGTGGTGCAATAAAACACACTGTCTCGGAAGAAAGAGACTATAGAGCATTCCTTCTGTGGGTAGGCAGCCCTTTACATGGGACAAGCAGTGTTTACCTTTTCCAGACCAGAGCTTTCCTGCTTTGTGATTAATAATGCGACAGATGCACTTCCCCACCACCAGAGAAGTGTCTGTTCTAAGGTACTCTTTACCCGAATGGATGACAACTGTAATCTCTTTCAAAGTTTCCCTTCCTCTCTCTGTCTCCATCTCTCTTTTAGCCCAGTTGCTCCTGGGAGTTCATCTAGAGATTCTTTCAAGCTCCTTTGTTCTGTCAATGAAGAAACAGGTGTTTTGGCTGTTTTTTTTTTTTTTTTTTAATTCCTGACTCTGCAAAGAGTATCACCTCCCATCTCTCTCTCTTTCTCTCTCACAGACACACACATGCACACACACTATTCTTTTTGAGCTTTTTGAGCTGCCACCTGGCAGGAATTTCAATTTGATTGAATCCCCTTCCTTTTTCTCCTGCCAGATACACTTAGAGGTGAGAGCTGAAGGGCCCCAGTCAGGGGAGATTTGATTTTGAGCCAGACAGTTGAATCTCTGTGGAGAGGGGAGCCACCTGCCAAGATGTTGTAAAGAACCAGCCCTGCAAGCAGTGATCCTCGTTCCTCAGAACTTGCAAGTGAACTTGGTCACTGTCCCAGGCAGGTATAGATCTCTCTAGAGGATGCCACTCCACAGTCTCTGTCAAACAGTGCAGGACAGTGCAAACTGAATGAAGTTTGAAATCACAGAATCCTGTTTTGAATGCTGGGCTTGCCAAGTATGTGCTGTCTTTTCTGAGCTTTTTCGTTATATATGGAAACCCCCACTTTGCTCATGTGAAACTAGATTCCCCGAACTTCTGCAGCATACTTCCTATTGTCCTCGAACCTTAGTGTTAGCCCCATAACCCTCATTCTCGATGTACTTAGTATAATTTTAGGACACGCAAACACATGACATTTTAAACAAATACAAAATTGTAAGCTTGTCATAGTTAGTGGATTTTACAGTGTTTTCTTTTCCTTCTTTGCTAGGTTCCCACATTCAGGGTTCCAGTTTTTTGTTGTTCTTTTTCACAGCTGGTATATTTATTAAACTTTGCATTAAATCGACAAGTTTGTGATACATTAATTTCTGATGTATGGCGGCACTACTTCTATGTTCTGCTGATATGTGCTATTCCTTTATCAATAATGAGAACTATTTTGTAGCACCTTGCAATTAAATGAAGAATAACAAATACAATATGATATCAAACATTTTGTCTAATTTCTCATTGAAATATTTATTTTGGGCGCCTGGGTGGCTCAGTTGGTTAAGCATCTGCCCTCACCTGGGTCATGATCCCAGGGTCCTGGGATTGAGCCCCTCATCGGGCTCCCTGTTCTGCAGGGACTCTGCCTCTCTCTCTCTCTCTCTGTCTCTCATGAATAAATAAATAAAATCTTTAAAAATACATTTATTTTATAATAATAAAAATATATTTTTATTATATAGTTACATCAAGTATATAAAGAAAATCACTGGTAGAAATTGAGGAGAATGAAAGAAATTATTGTGCAAAGCTAACGTGCCTAGAAAGACAAAATGCACACATACCAATAAGGATGATTTTGCTTCTGCTTTGAGTGTGGTAACTTGCAAAAGAATGTTTCTTCCACCCTACCAAGAACAGGGCAGATAACCCACAACACTGTAGTTTTATTTAAATCTATGAAAGCTCTAAGAATCTAAGCAAACTGAAATAAATTAAAATCCAGCAAATGATCCCCTTCTGGTGGAGAAAAGACCCACTGTTCCTTTTTTCATTGCCAGAGCAGCGTGCAAGGAGAAGCTGCCAATATGAAGAACCAGGAGAAACCAGCTGAGTATTTTCTATAATTTTTTATAGCTCAGAGTAGACTAGCATGAATATTTGATTCTATAGGAGTCTGAGGCCCAAAAGGAGTAGGTATCCATGGATCACCAAGAGCTTCCCGTAGGCCATTATTAAGCACTCATTCAGAAAATAAGGGTTCAGCAGGGTAAGCAAGAAAGACCCATCTGAACCCTCCATGTCCTACAATAATAGGAAGAGTCCACCCATGCCCAGGAGAGAAATCCATCATTTATATAATTTATGTAAACTGACATAGGCTTATGTGTGTATGTGTACAGGTAGAAAATTGGAAAGAAAAAGAAAAAAAAATTGGAAAGTAAAATTGTTTCTAATCACAGACAACCCAACTGTCTACTGTAAAGTCCTAAGGAATCTACAAAAAGTATTTTAATTCTAATAATTCTAATGAGTAGTAGTTCCTACTAGGAGCGTTAATAAGGAGTTATGCAAGGTGGCAAGATACGAAGTCAATATCTAAGGTCAAGTGAATTTCTGTATATTAGTAATAAACAAATGGAGAATGAAATTTTTAAAATATCAGTTATAGGCAGCAAAATATATTTTATATAAATAAATAAATTTAACAGAATAAAATGTGCAAATTTTGTCCATTGAAGACGTCTATACATGGCTGAATTTTTAAAATAAAATAGCTGGAGAGACATATTCATGAAACAAAAGCCTCAATATTTTTAAGTTGCCAATTTCCTCAAATTTATAAATTAAGTGCCTGCAATCTTAATCAAAACAGAAGCTGACTTTCTTGAAGAAAAAAATGACCCTAAAATGTATTCGGATATGCAGATGTCTGAAAATACACAAAGCAGATTTAGAAAAGAAAATACGTTTCAAAGTAGGAAGAATTTTTCAAAATAGATTCTTGCTACAGTGATTCACCAAGATATTTCAAAATGAAGTAATGTTAAGTAGTCAAATCAGTGTGGGATACCATAGCCACCTTTTATTAAAAAAACTCACAATGCACATTAACATTATCTAGAGGAGTGAAGCAGTAAAAGAGGATATAGCATTTAATCCATGTTTCCCAAACTTATTTGACTATAGGACCTTTTTTCTTAACTCCTATTAACACTTTTCCAATAGAGGTTAATGGAATACTCTTTGAGGAACTCTGTTGTGTCTCTGTCACTGGGAAATAACATAATTACTAGGAGAATATGCATGTTCAAGTATTTCTATAACCCCGAAATAAACTCCCAAAGGCTACAATGTGTATACAAAGTCTCTTCAATGGTATAGTTCTATTGTGTAAGCAACATTTTTTTAAATTTGATGAAACCACAATTGGCTAAATATCACTTTTAATGTACTGGCGACAAAGACCAAAATTATGTTTGAATCATAATTCTTGACTTGAAATAATTATCTTCGTAAAATAAACAGTTTTGAATTTTATGGAAAGAAATACCTGCAAAAAATTATTGACAGTGTGTTTCTTGCTGTCTATCGGGTGGTCATAATTAATAGAGTAGAAGTCTTTATGTGTTACATGTAAAGGCCATTGAGATGGTTAATTTTATGTGTTAATGTGACTGCCACAGTACTCAGATATTTGCTCAAACATGTCTGGATGTTGCTGTGAAGGTATTTTTGAGATAAGAATGACATTTACATCGGTACACTTTGAATAAAGCAGCTCACCATCCACATTGTGGGTGGGCCTTATACATTCAGTGGAAAGCCTTTAGAAAAAGACGATGCTCTTTGAGGAAGACGGAATTCTGCCATCAGACTGTCTTTGGACTCCAGCTGCAGCTTCAACTCTTCCCTGGGTCCCCAGCTTGCCAGCCTACCCTGCAGATTTTAGACTTGTCAACCTCCACAATCATGTGAGCTAATTCCTTCATACTTCCTGAATATTTATTTATATATTTATCTCACATCCTTCTATTTCTCTGGAGAACCCTCACTACAATGGCCGCATAGTCCTACTCTTATTTCACAAATCTATCCTTCCCATTATTTCATCTGTAAGATGTAGAACTCCTTTTAATGTGTTACGTAAAGAAATGCTATTTATCACTCCACCGAAGTCATTTTATGTATCTGCTCTGAAACCCAAGAAGATATACTTCTTTGGCACTAATGTAGAAATAGGCGGCGTGTATTAAATAAATTTCTAAATGAGACCATTCATAAAACCTTGTCATTCTGATCCTAAACAATGGGTGTTTCAGCAAGCAATTGTATTTTGATATTCATCTGATTTGAACAATTTCTCTCTCACCATGAAAGAGAAAGCAGCTGCACATTTTAAAGGGTTTTTCTTAGATAAAGTGCCTCTGTAGCCTTTGAGTAAATGTCTTTGATAATGAGCCCAAGATATTGGACATCGTATTGTACTCTCTGAGCATCTGGTCAATACCTCCATGATACAGTTTGACTCATTACATTCCGTCAGGAACTCAAACTTTGGTAACCATTCCTTTGGCTAATTGTTCTGACTCACAAAGTAAGGCTTAGATGAGAAAGAATGACCATATTCAATTGGCGTGGTTTATGCCCCAAACCATTTGGGTTTCAAATCCAACCTTCCCCCCCGCCCTCCCCGAGGACAGGCTGAGTCCTTCTTAGCAAGAGTTTAAAAATCTGTCTGGACTTAATTTTGTCACCAAAATAGTGAGTCTTGATTTATATACCCATAAGAGAAGGACCTCTCATTTTTTCCATCCCCAAGGTTTACCTGATTTCACGTGTAATAATTCAGAAAGAATGTTATGGTGATATTTAAGAAAAGTAGAAAGGTAAACTGCCTGAAAATGAGAGCATTCATGATTTTTTAAAAGCAATTCACATTTACTGGGGCACCCAAACTTCAAATTCAGTAGTGACACAGTAAGAAATAATACTTTGCTGGTGATGAGGACAAGGCAGGCTGTCCCCAAAATGTGCCACATTGGCTTATGGATTACTTTAAGCTGAAGTCAATTAAGGTCCAAAAGATTAAAGGAAGCTTTTTACCTCCCCCTTAACTGCCTAAAAGGATTTAGATAGGGGGCCTGTTCCAGGAAGAGAGCTACCACCAAAGTTAACTTTTTCACGGAAGACTTATGTGTATGGCATGGCAAACATTGGCTTACCAAACATTTGTTTTTCCAATCTTCCTATGATTTGTCTTTCTCCTCCTTGGAGCCCCAAAACCCCCTTCTCCTTAGCTCAGGGTAGTATATAAACCTCAATTGCCTGACAGTCGAAGAGACTCTCATGTCTTTGTGGGGCTCCTGTTTGTATGAAGTTAAATTTCTCTTCTGTTAATCTGTCACACCACGGTTTAATTAATAGACCAGTCAAATGAACCTGGAAAAGTAGGGAAAACAATTGTCCTTTCCTATGCTGGTCCTACCCACGGAGTTACAAGAACATAGCCTCAGAAAAATCACAGAAGGGGAAGCTCTTTACTACTGAATGGGGAGACCTCTCACCTCTCTCTCATCGAGCTCTACACACATCAACCCTCACAATTCCTGACGAGCTTGCTTTTGTTGTGTTATTTATTCTGTTCCCAATAATGGATGAATTACCTAAATTGGTGTCCTGATGTTTCTTATGAATACAAAATATGCTACATTGTTCAAGACACAAAATAATCTTCAGTGCCCTATACTGATGATCTGAATATACCCCGCTACTTCTTGCATGTAAAGACTACATATATTCTTATACCCGATATTTCCTACATATTCCTACATCCCCATTTAATTCCCAGTGTCTATGTTGTCATACTGGCAAGTCACAATAGGGAAGCATATCCTCCTTCCACTGTTGAAATGATTGGTATTTCTATTTCATAAGGCTCCACAAATTCCTAGAGAAAGTAGAAAGGCAAGAATATCTGAATCATACACCATGATGCATTCAAAATAATCCCTTCATATTTCTGATACTTTGACTTTTACTCTGGGAGTATTTCTTTCTCCTGAAGATCTTCAAAGCAATAAAATAAACAAATGACCACACGTGAAACCCCCATATGGTGATTTTGTTCTGCCAACCCAACATGCTAAGATGACTCCGTATTTATAAGGAGTATATAGCTCTACAGCCTCAATGGCTCAGTTGTGTCCTGTATCCCCACTACATAAATGAAATGAGTGGGCAATGCTTGGTCTATTTGAAGCTGAGGACCAAAATTTAGGAAATATATTAATGGGACACTATTCAATTTTCAATTATGAGAAGGATACATCTTGAGGGGAGAAATAAAGGAGTTAATTTACCTTACTGTAAAACACCTGTTAAATATTACAGTAGTTTTTAACTGAGATACTATATGGTATCAGTCATATCAACTCAGTATCTGAGATAGATGTAGGGTTTTATAAAATCAAGTTGTTAAAGATACTCCAAGGACAGAAACTCAAGGTAGCCCTACAGTGCATTCCAGTAAGAGAGTTTAAGGCAGGTGGTTGAGAGTCCATTCCCAAATCAGAGAAGCAGAATGAGTTACTCTTTACTGAGCATCTTTTATGTGTTAGGCTTATATTATATACATTACCCTTAAATATTCTAGAAATGCAAAGAGATCAACTTTCATTGTATTTACTTTGTGCCAGGTCTTGGGATAGGTAGTATCATTATTTCTGTTTATAGATGGAGGAAACCGAAGTACAGAGAGGTGGAGTAATTTGTTAGCTAATCTCCTAGCTGGTAGAAAGGCCAAAGTTAAAGTAGAATTCTTGGTAGCCACGTTTTCTAAAACATTTTAAAGCAAAAGCACATCATATGCTCAATAAATGCTAAACTGAACTGAGTTGCATTTCACTATAGATACAATTTTAAAATGTGGTTTTGGTCAAACTACATACATTCTAGTTTGAAACAAAGAGAAAAATGAAATGGCAATGTAAAATTCCATTATTTAGCAAAGTCAAACTCAAATCTCTGAGGATCACAACTAAAAGCCTTTATGAGAATTCAGTGACCAAAACCAACACACAATTAAGCCACTCACACGATTATTTAATATAGTACAGAAGAGTTATGTATTTTTATTTTTCCTCATATGCCTAGTAATTTATATTTGTTTATGTACTGTTTTATAGACTACTTAAAGTATGAAAACACATAGCTTTCTTCAGCTAAATTCTAACTTTGAAGTAATTCATGATGTTTGGTTCAAATGTTAAGACTCATGACACCCCACATTCGCCTGCAAAGTATGAAGATCTTTCTCGTGTTAATTTTCAATTTGTCTTTTTTTTTTTTTTTTTTTTTTTTTTTTTGCTGTTGGGGGATGTTTTCCATTTTCAGTTCATTCAT
Organism: Ursus arctos; assembly: GCF_023065955.2. NCBI lineage: Eukaryota > Metazoa > Chordata > Mammalia > Carnivora > Ursidae > Ursus > Ursus arctos. Next base: position 21,711,827 of record NW_026622852.1, read on the forward strand.
ATGACCTATTTAGAGATGGATGAAGGTAATTAAAACCTTGTTTCTGTTGCAAATATTTTCCTGACTCCCTTTTGTCTTCTGACTTTGGATTAACCACAGAGAAATGATTAATGTTTATCTAGTCAAATCTGACAGATCCTTCACTTTGGGGCTACTTCTTGGATTGATCTATCCAGTACCAGCTCTCCAGCTAGCTTCATATTTCTTACTGCCTGTTTGTTAAATACAGTTGAATATTTTTTAGGATATCTCTAATATCTCACTTCATATCACATCATCCATACCTGTGTTCAGCGCCCTTGGCCGATTGTTTCTTTCCTTTCACCTTGGTTACCAAATTAGTCTGATCTTATCCAGCCAATGGCTGAGGCTAAGAACTCATGGCAAAGACCAGATCTCTTTAGCCCTTGCCCTTAGCGATATGCCTTGTTTCTCACTCCAAGACTTCCCCACTGTCACTGAGATAAGCTAACACAGTCTTATGGCCATAAACAAAAAATCTGGTCATGTGGTAATTGTCTTCTAGGTGAATCAGTGATGAGATGCTGGTAACTGGTGGATAAACTTCTTTCCTTTCCTCCTCCTGAATCTCTGACCTGTAGTGCTCTATTTTATATGACCTGTTCGAAGTCCTGTGAGATCCAGCTATTGGTTGTGCTTGCTCCAGTAAGTGGCCAGTTATGCACCTGATAGCGAGTCTTGCTCCTTTCCTACCTTATTCTCTCCCTCTCTCCCTCACACTTGCTTCTCGATCATTGCAATCTCCAACAACATTATTAACACATAAACTTCTGCTCCAGGCTCTGATTTCTAGGCATCCCATTCTAAGACAGATGTCTAGTAGAGAACTAATTCATATATCAAAAAATTAACTACCGATTCCTTAAAACCTGCTCTTCACATTTAAATATTTAATGTATTCATTGTGCTAACAATTAATTTTTTTCATATTTCTAAATATTTACCATCATGTGTTTGGATGACTGTGTCATGGTTAAGTATTTTAGGACACACTTAGGTCAACATGCTATCACACCCTTCCCTTCCTTTTCCATTATCTAAATGCCACACACTGTCTGGTCCTGTTTCCTCCTTCCTTCTAGCAATTTTTCTGTCGATTTTTTTAAAGTTTCTATCAACATTCTTTTCCAGATTCACTTTTCTCTTTCCCAGATTCCCTTCCATTTTCCTTTTTTTTTTTTTCTTTCTTTCTCCCCCCCCCCCCCCCCCCCCCGCTCTTCTTCTACTATCTTTTTGGGGTTTCTGTCAGTGTTCCATGTCAGGGTTTGGAGTTGTCCGTTGCCATGGAAACCGTTTCAGCTACTTGCCCACAGGAGGGAGCCCTCTACCTGTTAAAAGGTAGGCTGGCAGCAGCAATGTTTTTGTTCTAGAAGAGGACAATGGGGAAGAGATCAATTAGCAGGAGAGACCTAAACTGGTTTATTTTTTTTTATAGTGTGATCTTACTGGTACAAGTGTAGAATTTGACATATTCTCTAAACGTAAATTGGAAGCACATTAGACAGTTATTTATCTGACACAGTATGAAAGGCAGGGAAAGGCTTACTGAGCAAATCTTTCTTGTCATTTTCTTTTACCAGCTATCTCTCTTTGCATTGAAATCTTGGCATGAAATACCTGACAAGAATGTGATGCAACTAGACATCAGCGAGGATACTTCTCATGGGAAAGAAAACTAAAATGACTGGTTCTGAAAGAAGGTGAGGACCAAATGGGCAAAGCAACAGAGATCCCTAGGACACCAGGTGGTTTTGTAAGATCATCTCAGTCCTTGAAATAAAGAAAATGTCATGACAATTTCTCCATATTCACAATTTTCTTTGGGAACAATTACACCAAGGTGAAAATAATTTCATTCAGGGCCAAGAGTGATTTCTAATCCAAGATACGTGAAAATATTTTTCATAGATGTCCACTGCTGTCAGTCCCACAGATAAATCATAGGTGCTCTGAAACCTTGAGGTTCCTGAGGACAGAATAGCTCCTTTGGCCTTCTCAGGCAGTAATTTCTGCTCACTCACCAACGCCTGAGGAATATGACTGGGCTCATTGTGGGCTTACAGCCTAGAATTTTTTCCCTTGGCTACACATCTTCAATTTCTGACCAATTAAAATTTACACCAGTAGGAAACACCAAGTTACGGTAATACCTAAAATAGCCACCATGTATATGTTATCTCCTGTAGACAAAAATAAAGTGCTAAACAAGTATAAGGGAAATATTTTAGGTCACATTATGAAAGAAGAGAGTATTGAGTCATCATAGTTGGTGCGCCAAGGAGCACAGTTCTCTCGGAAAATAAAAAAGGCCAATGCTCTATATTTCTTAAAGAAGAAGACAGATACATATCTGCCCAAATTGATTTGGAAAGAAGTTGGCATGCAGAGGGGATGGCGACTGAAACTACATCTTGTGTTATGTTTTCATGGCTCCACTTGCAAATGCTAATTTTTCATAAAGCACACAAATTACAATCCAACGATTCGAATACAAATAAAGTAAATTTACTGGAATGTCTTCTTTGTTCGTTTTTATTTTTATTCACTTTTCCCTTTAGCAGGATTCTCAGCCTTCACATTTCATGTCTAAAAACTCCCATTTCAGAATGTCTCATTTTTGTCTATGTTGATCCTGGAAGTCTCTTTTATTTGAGTGCCTGAAAGTAATTGAAGAGCCAGAAACTAATGATAGAGGCTAAATTCCTCAAAAAAGATTTTAAAGAGAAGAGACTCCTATTACAAAAAAGAAAAAAGTCACTTACTTTCTATTATACTAGCAGCAACTAAGGGAAGAATTCCTTCATAAAAGAAGAATCAGTGTGGTTTTTGCCACTATTTCCCAGACTGAAAGGTCTTCTCTGTTCTGTAACTCAATGAAGGATTCACAGATTGATTCTTTTTATTTGACTCTGCCCATCAGAGAAAAGCAGAAATTTAAAAAAAATAATAATAATGACTACAACATAAATTTCAATTATCAAACTAATTTTGTCCGAAGTAATCCAGCAAAACAACGATGTAGCTAGGATATGTATGGAGTTATCAAAGGAAAGAATGTGTGGTCTTTTTGTAGCCAAGCTTTTTGGGGGAGAAGGAAAAGGCATGAGGGTTCATTAAAATTTCTACTAATTTCCAAAAACATGCTCACCACAGTGGATGGATCCTAAAACCCTTGATTTCAAAGGCTGTAGTGGAGCCATCCAAGAAGGAAAATGAAAACAAACAAAAAGCAAATTATCTGAAGGGAAATAGCCTCTATATAAATTGACTATATATGTGTGCAAAAGAACAAATATGCCACTAGCACCATGACAACAAAAACTGACGGTATGTGAAGGTTTAATGAGGAAAACTGTTTCCAAATTCTTGCTAAAATGTTACAGTTTTACCTAAGCAAACCATCAGTCCCCGGCTGAGAGGTGATTGAGCTGACTGCATTCCACACACAATCCCTGGGATCCCAGCCTGATTTAGTGGGAGGGAATACACACATACACACACACACACACACACACACACACACACATGCACACACACACGTAAATATACATGCTTACATATAACTATCTTTTGTTTCACCTGTAACTAATGAATCTCATTTTATTAGAACCAATTTTTTAGATTTGCTAGATAATACCTGTGACATTACTTCAAACAGATTTTGATCTACTTGTTTAAAAATTGGAGTAAAAGATAATTTTCATAATTTTTGTGTATGTGATAGTTGATCCAAACTGCCAAAAAAAAAAAGTTTTTTAAGCATGAAAAAACTTAAACAGTCATTTAAAAATCTGGGCTTTGGACAGTGAGTTACTGACTTGATCTTTTTGTCTTTTTCTATACTCATCATCAATTACACATTTGGCTTTTGAAAACTAAGGGGGATCTAAAGAACAGCAGGTTTTCTCAGTTGACTTCTCTTACTTTGCTCTCAGGCTTTAGAAAGATAATTACTCATCTACATCAAAATCCTTTTGCTAGGTTCTTTTAAAAACAAGTCTGTTTACATCTCTTTACAAGGTGAAATGATCCAGATTTGTCAGAGTAACACATAACAATGTTAAATGAATCAAGTCCCTGCAATCTCTCTGCACTCTTCCCAGCATGGCTGTGATGACCCAAAAGACTGGCCTAAATGAAGGAGCTCAATACACAAAAAAATAACGACATTTCATTGTAAGACCGTCCGAAGTGTCCATGTATTAAACAAATCATCTAGAGTCTCTCTTCCTCAGAGATGCAACTGTTGTGCTCCTATTCATGGGAGCCTTCTGTTGGGAATGATTTCCCGTCCCGGCATGTTTTCTGACCTTGCGCAACTTCACTACTTTCTTTCTTTCCACTTGGTATTATTTCAAGGGGTATGTGTGGGACAAGGTGCGGTGTTCCATACTTTGAACCCTGTTACTTGGTCATAGTGTGCAACCCTTCACTTTCACACTCCCTCCTTCTCACTACCTTTGTTTTGGAATGTGGTCTAAGTTTCTGCAGACCGCTTTTTTTTTTTTTTTAAGATTTTATTTATTTATTTGAGAGAGAGAGAGAGAGAGAGCAGGAACGGTAGGGAGGGAGGAGAGGGAGAGGGAGAAGCAGACTCCCCGCTGAGCAAGGAGCCTGACAAGGGGCTCCATCCCAGGACCTGAGATCATGACCCGAGCTGAAGGCATATAGATGCTTAGCAGACTGAGCTGCCCAGGCGCCCCTCTGCAGCCCTCTTTTTGGTTGGACAGTCCTCACGTGAATCATGGCATCGAGTGCTTTTTGGCATGTTTTGCACCGGATCCTGAGCTTTGGCCTGACTTCTGACATAACAGTCCGAACGCGAGCCCATCCCCATTCTCTTGCCAAACTTTAAAGTTGTACAATAAGAGCACTGAATGCCATTTACAACTATGATTTGGCAGGTTTCTAACTGTCACGCATTTAATCTGCCTAGGAGAGGATATGCCATTTTTTCCATAAAGCTATTGTAGACGTTATTAACCCTCCTTTATGGATATACGGAGCCCACTGCGTCCATGAATTACAGTTGCTATTACCTGTTTGCCATGGAATCATTTACATTTGCCTTTCTTGCTAGTCTAGACTGTAAGCTCTTCGAGAACTGCATGTGTTTGTATATGCTCCTTTAGCTAGAACTACACTAGACATAATAGACTCTAAATACATATTTACCGAATGGTAACACCACCACCATAATGTGGGTATCATTCACACATTTTAAGTTAAGACACTCATGAATGGGACATGTGAACTCTTCTCAGTTCTCCTCGTAGAAGAACAGGAAAACAGAGATTGAAACCTCAGATAAATCTGACTCTTAACACCTCTTCTTACACTCCCTATATGATCTCAGATTCTGTTTTCATTTTTCACATAATTGGGTTTGTACTGTCAGTGTTTTCATTCCCACTATTGTTTCCATTTTCATCCCATATGTAAATTCAAAACAGAAAATAATCTTTTAATTAAATGAGAAAAAAAATTAGCTGAATGAGAATGATTTGCTTTGGATTTTCTGAATAGGGAGGATTATTATTTGGATGAGATCAAATTAGGCAAGTGGTTCTAAATACTGAGGACGATAAATTAGAAATGAGATGTGTAACATTGCATTTAAAATCCCAGTTCATGATCCTAATCACACAACTATTGAAAAGAAGAGAGAAAAGAGACGTTGAAATCAGCCTAGGAGCCAGAATTCTTTTTCCTAGGAGAAATATTCCTAAGGTTACGATGTCTCTGAATCTGTTGTTTGCTGTTTCTATTGCCACTCCTCTTCCTAACACTTCAAGATGTGGCTGTCGGGAAACGTTACTACAGCGTATTCAGTTTAGCTGGCCTTCATTAAAGGCTAATCGGCCCATGTAATCTATTTTATATGTTTCCATACCATTTGCTGAATTGTATCTTCTCAAAATAACACTTTTAATATCTTTATCAATAACTGCAAGGAAAACGGTGAACTTAATAACAAAACTTCGATGTTCACGTCCCTGAGCATTCATGAAAATAGGGGAAAATTACTTCCTAAGGAACAGCGCATAGAGAGGAATGGTGTCCCTATTTTATGGGAGAGCGGTCAGGGGTAGCAAGCCAGGCTGACACACACGGAACAGGACGCTGACACGTAGCATTGTATTTTCAGAGATGTTTTTCAGTGTAAGCCTTCTTTTTATAAGCATATAAAGCTTCTTTCACAGGATATTTACTACCGTAACTCTGCCTTATGTGGCCCCACTACTGTAGAGACTATTGCTCTTGTAGAAACAGTACCCCAAAATGCTTAGTGGTGAGGATGCTGAGAGCACGATGAATTCTTGCCCGCCATCCTAGAAAGCTGTGTAGAAATAAAGATCTTCGCATCACAATATAATCACTGAGTCCTAGTAAGGTGAATCTCTCCATCTTCCTCTTTCCTTCCCCCTTTCCCTCCCGTCCCCCTCCTCTCCTTCTCCACAGATGATAGTAGATAGAGGTAGAATTCACTGAATACATACAGAACTTCATATATGTTTCTGAAATCATAAATGTGGGTCATTGAATGTGCTATGGAAGGTAAGTGGATGGAGGAAGAAAGTGTAAAATTAGTGGAACTGAAAAATTCTATTAAGTCAAAAAGAAAACAAAATAAGTGATAAGGATTTAAAATGCTATTTCCCCATAAGAACTAGGATGATCAGTAGGGGAAGAAAGGGATAAAGAAAGGGGGGGTAATCAGAAGGGGGAATGAAACATGAGAGACTATGGACTCTGGGAAACAAACTGAGGGCCTCAGAGGGGAGGGGGGTGGGGGAATGGGATAGACTGGTGATGGGTAGTAAGGAGGGCACGTATTGCATGGTGCACTGGGTGTTATACGCAACTAATGAATCATCCAACTTTACATCGGAAACCGGGGATGTACTGTATGGTGACTAACAGAATATAATAAAAAAATCATTAAAAAAATAAATAAATAAAATGCTAGTTCCCTTCAATATTGATTTTACTGCAAATCCATGTAGTTACAAACATTGCTTTCGTGATATATTTCTGATGCTGTCCAACTTCCATATCAAAAGTGTTTTTCAGATGTATTAAAGATATTTTTTCTCTTTTCGAATACTGTGATAGACATCCACCTTAAAATAAGAGTAGAGCTGGTTTAGCTGCACATCTCATTTTTTAATTGTTGAGGAACAAATTCTTGCTTTAAGAAAAAAGACAAACAAACAAAGAGCTATGGACTCAAAGAGAATTTTGGAGTTCCTTTCACTTAGCCCTAGAGTGATGTTTCCTTCCATGAAAAATTTACAGAGTCTGTCACCAGATTCTTTAACATTTCCCTGCTTTCTAAACAGTTGAGTAGGCATGGAATCATCTGCTATCTCTACTTGGAAAGAAAATAGTTACTTGAAATGTATGATCTATTTATGTTCACTTTTCAGTATTTTAAACAGCATTACAAGGAACACATTTAAATCTATATTTGGATCTAAATCAGATGTCTCTACAATGGAAAATATCTGTGGACTTGATTATATATGTTAAGCTATATTAGCAGAAACCAGCAGATCCGCATTGTGCAGCGGTACTGCAAATGCAGCTGTCCATCTTTACATTAGCGTGCAGAGTCTCTCTGAATGCAAATAAAAGCATGACTGATGGGCTTAGAATAAACTCAAAAATTAAATTGAATTTAGTGATTTCTAATATTCCTTTCTGAAAAACTCTGCTTACCAGTTTAAAATGATTTAAATTTATTTACTTTCAAAAAGTAATAACCTTTTAAGGAACTCCTCTAAGACTCCCAGGGTGTCCGTGTGCTTTACTTGACATTGATCAAATTTTTCACAGGACTCCAAGTCGGTTCCACATTTCAAGCTGAAGGCAGCTTAGCCTATTTAATAAGATATTTTTTTTTAGGTAGGCTCCACATCCAGCATGGAGCCCTAAGCCGGGCTTGAACTTACAACCCTGAGATCAAGACCTGAGCTGAGATCAAGAGTTGGATGTTTAACTGACTGAGCCACCCAGGTGCCCCTGAATAAGATAATTAAAAAAAAAAAAAAAAAAAAAAAAAAAGAATAGGCTTTGTTTCGTATAGTTTTAGGTTTACAGAAAAATTGAATAGAAAGTAGAAAGTAGGGGCGACTGGGTAGCTCAGTTGGTTAAGCATCTGCTTTCAGCTCAGGTCATGACCCCAGGGTCCTGAGATGGAGCCTAGTATTGGGTTCCCTGCTCAGCAGAGAGACTGCTTCTCCCTCTCCCTCTGCTTGCTGCTCCCCCTGCTTGTGCTGTCTCTCTCTCTCAAAAAATAAAATATTTTTTAAAAAAAGAAAGTACAAAGTGTTCCCTTAGTCCTCTTCATCCCACACTTTTCCCATTATTAAAATCTGACACTGGTGATATGCATTCGTTACAATGTAATTCAAATTGAGGGGCCAGTACTGTTGCATCATTACTAACTATGCGACTACGTCGGTGCGCGTACTGGTGTTCCACACTTCTCTCACACTGTGTTCATTTGTCTTCATTCTTTTTTTCCCCTCTTTGTTCTTCAGGCTGCATAATTTCTATCAATCAGTCTTCATGTAGTTAATTCTTTCTTCTGTCAGTTCAGAACTATTCTTGAGTTCCTCTAGTGAATTTTTCATTTCAATTATTGTCCTTTTCAACAAGTTATTTCCATATGGTTCTGTTTCAGAATTTCTCTTTCTTGATAGTCTTAAAGTTCAGACATTATCATGCTTTCTTTACTTCCTTCAGCGTGGTTTCCTTTAGTCCTTTGAATGTATTTGTGGCAGCTCCTTTGAAGTCTTTGTTAAATCTGACATCTGGACCTTCTCTCAGACAGTTCTTGGTACCTGCAATTTTTCCTGTGTATGTATCACACTTCCCTTTCTTATTGCATATCTTGTAATTTTCTGTCAAAACTGGACATTTCAGTCCATTTAGAGCTTACTGTTGTTTACTTCTTTTGGTTTGGCTGAGCTATTTTAATGAAGTCTATCCACCACCACCCCTAACCGTGTGGAGCTCTAACGCTGCTCTTCAGTGGGTATGGCCTTTGGAATGCACACAGTCACCTGCAATGATAGTGGTTTTGCAAAACTCTCCTTCACAGTCTTGTACTCAATGTTAGGTTCCACTAATCGCCAGCTGATTTTGTTTTGTTTTGTTTTTTGTTGTTTTGGGTTTTTTTTACAATATTCTGGATATAAATCCTCCATACTCTCATTCAATTAAATTTCTTCTCCTTTGCAGGGTAGTTTTTCAACAAAGTGTTTAAGTTTTGTTCTGAACCCCAGGGGGCTCTTCTTAACTATTTATTTCCTTGCTTCTCTCTTTTAAACTAGTGGGCTTATGGTTTACTTTCTTTGCTTTTATGAAGCTAATTGCCTCCTCCTAATTTTTTCTTTATCATCAAGACATCAACCCCCCCACCTTTTCTAAGAGTAAAGATTTGGATTTCTCTATTTCAAAAACCATATCAGTTCCTTATGAGTAAACCTCAGAGGTTGTTCAGCTTAAGGCTCGTATCTATCTTTGGGAAAAAAAATCTCTGAGCCATGGCTGTGGAGCTGAAGACAGGGACAGTGGCTCACTTCTCTCAGTGACACCTTGCTTTAGGAACATGGCACTGGGCAGGAGCAGTAACCTCTGGTCTTCTTGGCTCGCTGACTTCAACATGGACTCTTCTCCTTAAAAACAAGCCGGGCAAGGAGACTGGGCTCTAGTATTCTCAACCTGATACATCTGAAATAAACACTGTGCCCTGTGGCTGGAGGCTGGATGCAAGAGGGAGGCAACCTTTCAGACGCACTCATACGGAATTTAGCTTTTGTAAGGATGAGAAATGTGGGCACTGCCTATCCTGGGAAGTATCACAGTCCTTGACCAAGGAGAGGAGGAGCCCTGTGTTCTAGGCTGCGCCTGCCTGGAATGGAGTTTCTGTTCACTGTGAGTGTAAGGGGGAAAAGGGAGAGAGCCTGATTCAAAGGCTACCGTCTCTTGCTTTTCTTACTGAGTAAAGTTTCTTCATTTGCCGTATGTCCCTAGAACAGTTTCCAGAAATTTTAGGTTTTTTTTTTTAATTCTTTTCACCAGTTTTATTTATGTTGCTAGAAGGGAGTCTACAGAGCTCCTCACATCCACTTCCAAAAGTGAAACTCTACAGCTCATGTAATTTAAGTGTTTAAAATGAAAGGTACCTTGTAAATCATTTCATCATCGCATATTACTTGTAACAGAATTGAGGCCCAAGGATGTTTAATTGTTTAAATTTAAAACTAGTGGAAGAGCAAGAGTTGTAATCCAAGTTGTTAATCTTCCAATGTTTTTTCTTCACTACATGCTGTTCTAAGCTTGAAATTATACTAGATAGAAAATCATTCCATTTAGAAATTACATATTTTAAGGAAAATTTTACTGTTGTTGACTATAATAAAGAGTCTTCATTTAAAGGCTGAGAGAGACAGAATCTAATATAGACTAAATATTTTAAAGATTAATAGGGACATAATCTGATTATACTACAGACTATTTAGAGGTACATAATAATCTCTCCTACTTATGTTACTATTCTTTAATTGTTGACATTTTTAATAAAAGAATAATTCTAATTCTGTTATTCCAAGAAATCTAATGAGTTCTTTCTGAAATTTAGTAATCTATGAACTGGAATATCACATGGGAATGCCATTCTACTTGTTTTCATCAAGCCTTTTCTAAGGAAGTTTCCAAATTGAAGGAAGATGATTGGAAGAGAATAAATTCATTATGAAGACTGAAAAATAACACCAACACTAGGAAAGTCACAAGAGTTGTGAATTCCGGTTGTGCAAATGGACTATACATGTGGTGGAAAAACAGAGATGTTGATGCAGATACACGTACACATTGATGTTTTTCAACTGAGGGTGATTTTGTCTCCTGGGGACATTTGGCAGTTAGGTCGAAATCAGGAGTGCTTCTATACATCCTAAATCCTACCATGCAGAGAGCATTCCTTCACAACAAAAAAATCATCTAGTCCCAGTGCAAGTAGCGCCATGGTTGAGAAATCATGTTATAGATAATTATGAATATAAGCAGAGGCAATATCCTTTACGATATTGTCATAAATTTATTCAACTCATATTTCTTTTTTATATACCATGGATCAAGCACTGTCCAAGGCTTTTGGGAATTCAGTGGTGAGTGAGATACAGTTCATTCCCTCATGGAATTCACAATTTCATAGAGAAAACTTGAGAAAAACACCTGAGTGTAATCTGAGTGAGACCCTGAGAGAGCTGACCAAAGACTTTAAAGCACATGAATGACTTCTTTCTACTAGAAATTCGATTTAGTTTTATGATCACCTAGCGCAGAGAGTATGCACTTAAATTCCAATCTTTTGTGACACAAGATATGAAAGAAAAGAAAAAGGTCTCATTTTGAGTCTAAGTTTTGTTCACTCTGAGTACTGCAAAGTTTTTGATCTATCTAGATCAGAGGATGAAGCACAGTGGATTTAATTTTCTCATTTAACAAATCATTTTACTTTCACAATTAACAGAGAAGCACCCGAGCAATTTAAGGGGGGTTGTGGGGGGGTATATTGTACTGACTATGGTTCAGTAAGAATGAGCAAAAGCAGAGCATGATTCTGAAATAGCACAATATTATCAGTTCCCCTTGGACTTCTGACCCCATCCTTACGGACATGTATTAGAAACACAATGAGGGGCACCTGGGTGGCTCAGTTGGTTAAGCGTCTGACTTTGGCTCAGGTCATGATTCTAGGGTCCTGGAATCGAGCCCCATGTCAGGCTCCCTGGTCAGCAGGGAGTCTGCTTCTCCCTCTCACTCTGCCTGCTGCTCCCCCTGCTTGTGCTCTCTCTCTCTGTGTCAAATAAATAAATCTAAAAAAAAAAAAGAAACAAAAAAGAAACAAAAAAAGTGAGAGAAATAAGAGTAAGAACAGTATGAATCATTTCTCTGTAATGCCTGTGGACAAACTGGGAGCAGTATCAGTACTGATGTCAGCACCCTTGGTCTTAAACATTCAGCAGCAGAATGGGCAACAGCGGTGATTATATTCAGGTCTAAACTGTGACAACAGAGACTTGTTAGCACGGTACCTACTTTTTTTGCAACCACAGCTGATAGAAGGGGTGAGCACATCAGAGAAGGGGTGAGGAAGCTATCAGATGATCTGCCCAGCCAAGGAATTCTGTGGTGACTCCAAGATTTTGAGGAGAAATGGAATTTCTAAAGAGCAGCCAAGGCAAACAATTGAAACACTCCTTTCAAGCTATTATTATATTGTTTTACTTTCTGACTCATGCAGTGTGAGAAACATTTATTTTAGAAGTTTTTTTTTCTCCTCCTTTATACTTCTTTCACTTACCAAACTCTTATTAAGAAAAAAAAAAAAAAAAGATGGGGCGCCTGGGTGGCACAGCGGTTAAGCGTCTGCCTTCGGCTCAGGGCGTGATCCCGGCGTTATGGGATCGAGCCCCACATCAGGCTCCTCCGCTATGAGCCTGCTTCTTCCTCTCCCACTCCCCCTGCTTGTGTTCCCTCTCTCGCTGGCTGTCTCTATCTCTGTCGAATAAATAAAGAAAATCTTTAAAAAAAAAAAAAAAAAAAGAAAACTGAGCTAAATAACATGTATGTATTTATGTATGCTTAAATCAGCAATAAAATTTTTCTCATATGTAGAAAACGGACTTCCATCGGCCCATATATATTGTATCCATTATAATAACAAGAATACAAGCAGGGTTACAGTAAAAATACATCATTTGACTGTCTGGAAATAATATTCTGAAGATTAACAAAGATATTACTGTTTGTTTATGAGAGTTCTTTGCTCTTCAATCTTGCTACTGTAGGATTGATGATTTCATTTAAAATTACAAAGCTTCCCCCCACACACATCAAAAGCAATATCCAATATTGCTATCATGAATCCTATCACCATGAGCAGTCATTTTGTATTCTCTCAGAATGTTAGGAACCTAAACATAGGGTCACTAGATGAAAGAGAATAGGACAGACCATGTTGCTTTAGATTTTATATTTTCTCCAAGAATCTGATAAAATAGAAGAGGGATAAAAGAAATTACAAAATGGGTCAGCAGGAAAAAAACTCGTTAAGACTAGAACTCTACCATTTCATCAGTTGATTTATATGAAGGACATTTAAGAGACATTCTAAACTTTTATTTATTTATTTATTTATTTATTTATTTATTTATTTATTTATTTAAGACTTTTTTTTTAAAGTAATCTCTACACTCAGCATGAGGCTCAAACTCACAGCCTAGAGATCAAGAGTCGCATGTTCCACTGACTGAGCCAGCCAGGTGCCCCAGAGACTTTCTAAACTTTGGATTTGGATTTGGAATCACTCCCAACACTCCCTATTTTATTACAATAATGTGCAAACTGGTGTGGACGGAGGGAACACATTCACTGATTTTTTTTTAATGTAATTCCAACAAGGGAGGTCCAAATTCATTATATCCTTAGGAAATTGTGCTTCCTAAGCATAAATGTGAGGGAAAAAACAAAGAAGCACTCTTTAGATCTTATGTTTTGCTAATGAAATAGAGGAATAAACTCGAACACATTTTTGTTCTTCTCCTGACTACCTATTATTCCAATAACTGTTTAACGTGACATTAAAAGGAACACCGTTAAAACAAAGAAAACAGTTCTGCGTCATGAGTAGAAGAATGCATTTAAACCAAACATTTTAATCTAAAGAAAATGGTCAGTAGGATAAAAAATTATTTCTGTGCTGCCTGTTAGGAAATGAAACTGCTTAAAAGCACAAAATTGAACAAAAATCAAAATGGCTACACTCATGTTTCAGTGAAGCTTGATTTTAAGGTAACTTTTCCCTCTTTTCCACAGACCTCCCCTCCTCTCTTCTTAGCCTTTTGTCTCAGGAACCTGGCACCACCCTGAAGACAACTAAGGAGACGGGCACCAAGTACACAACCCCCATCAAAACCAGCTAGATCCCGTATTTCCCTATAAAACCCCCCTTTCCTCCAGGCAGGCTTGCAGATTTTAAAAGCCATAGTCTGCTGCAGCCTCCTTTGACCGGCAAAGCAATAAAGCTATTTTTCTTTATCCCCAACTCTGTCTTCACGTTATATCTTGGCTCCCAAGCACAGAGGTCAGTTTTCAACAACAGAAATACAAAAAGAGAGAGAAAAAAGAGAAAAAGTATACTAAAATTTCATTTATGAATGAAAAGTTGCCAGTTAAGCAATACAGTTGATCAAATTTTTATCCACACTAAATTCTAATTTTTCTTGTAGATGTTCATATAAGGACTGCTGGATAATAAGAAAGAGCCTATCTTTCATAGTAGTTTTATAAAAGATGAATTCATGGTTTCCATGTGGTCACTTTATTTTCTAATTTTTTTTTTATGAATCCCATGGATAAAATCAGTCATGCCAATTCATGGTTTATAGAACCTATTTCTAAGACGTACCGAAGTGGATTTGAAGTGTGTACTTCCTGATTCTCCAATCTTAGAAGAATGAATTCAGCATATATAATGAATCTGACATTTAAAAAATTAGGTATTTGGAACTGGAGACAATTAGTAAGTCTTTTCAGGACTAAATATTACTTGTATCAAGTGCCTCTGAATTTTTCTAGGGTCAAGAAAAAAATTTGAGACCGACATACTTGGTGGTGGTCTGAAGTACAGATTGCTCATGAACGGACTGAAATCAAATCCATATGTTTTAGGTGCAGGTATTATCACTGTTATTTTGCTTTAAGAATTTAAATGTTTGGCCTCGAATTTTGCAGGCAATGCCAAGTCTTTTCTACATGAACAGCTTTAGTTCTGTTTCAATATGTATGTAGTCGAATTAACCAAATTGTGAAGTACACAGCAGGGATCAATTTGTTTGGAAAGATTTTAAGGAATGTCGTCTCTCACTGATCGCTTAGTGTTGCCACCTAATGATGGATTTTGAGCAAGACTATCTTGTATTGCACCACTGAAGACAGTATCTTAGTTTGGGTTCCCTTAAAATAGATCTTGAGGGACTTAGGTGCAAGAGTGAGAAAATGAGATGTATGAGAAGAAGAAGGGAAAAATCCAACATAAGGGGGCATTTATCAAGGTCATTGCCACAGACTTAGACTCCACAGACTGCCACAGACTTGGACATTTGAAGAGTCACAATAGTCTATCTCAAATAAGCCAAGCTCAAGTCCTTAACCAAAAACCACTTTCTCCCCACTGTCTGAGGATTGCCCTCCAGGGGCATTATCACACTTTTATTTATGGGTGCTCCTGTGACTAAATCAAGCTGGGTTTTTTAAGGGTAGATGCTGAAAGATGCAATGTACTTAATTGGGGCAATAGCAGCCCATAATGAGTCTGACTTACATGACATTTCTCATGATGACTGAGGCTGAAATCAGACATGGGTCGGAAGAATGTGATACAAGCAATAGATGTGTGTTTTACAGGGAGTTTTGGGAAGAAAACATATAAGCTGACTTTTTTTTATCAGCCCATCTGAATGCTGCTCTGTGCCTGCTCAAAGACTTGCAAGTATTATTATTATTACAGTGCTGTCCCTTCTAACAGCTGTAGTTTTTAAAGGTAACCCTGGAGTGCTGCATTAAGATGAAATCACCAGAAAATATTACTTTATTGGTTATGTATTCATCATATCTGAAAGATGTGTCAAATGCTGATTTAATAAAAAGGAAATTACTGAGGCATTGACGAGTTGCACATAATTTAGGATTACACTATAATAAGAGCAGGGGCTTACCTGTGCTTACCTCTGAAGTACAGAGTCCTAAGGAAGCTGTTTCTATATTAGGTAAAACAGTAGATAAAACTAAACCATACAGACCAGTTATTCAACATATTCAAATGAGATTACAAAATCTGTAGCTTTGCAATGTAAAGAAATGGAGTTTTAAGGAGATAGCTAGCAAAATGCTGGATCTATAATTTTGGAGAGAGAATAAAATATAAATACTTGATCATTACCAAACACAATCACACTGACATTTTCATCATGAGGAATAATCACAGATCTGGGTTATATCTTTAGACTGGGTCAAGTATCACTTTGTGCAGTGAAATATGAAGTGAATCATTTTAAATTAAACATCAACAGAAAGAGAATTACAGATGGTGAAGAATAAATAGCCAAAGAAATTTCTGTGCTTCCCCCATCAGCTTAGGTAGGTAGGTCCTTTAGTATACTCTTCTCAACTTTATAATTTTCCTTTATATTTTACACTGAGAAAACACTGCCTACAGCCTGACTAAAGCAGATGTAAGCAGAGACTGTGTTTTAATGTCAAAGAACAAATAACTATATTTAGTTATTAAATATTTTTCTACCCTACTTAGACAAAAGAATTGCTCTCTGTCCTTGAAGATATAATAGTTTAGTTGCACAGGTGGGCAAATAAATTCTTGCAATCTAATATGTTAAGTGGTATGACAGACAAACACATAAAGTGCTAGTGGCAGTAGAAGGAAGGGACACAGGATCCACGCTGGTACTTCAGGAAGACCTTTCTATAAGAGAAAATCTTCACCACAGTTTCAGAAAGACAATCAAGAGTGACCTGGGGTATAGAAAGAATAAGTGACATATGCAGAGAGAGCAGCAGAAACAAATACACAGACCATGAAACATCATGACTCTTTCAAAAAACCAAGTATGGTAGACTTCTGCTGTTTGCCTAAGACAGGCTGCTCTTCACTGATTCTTTGGCTTGATTCTGAAGGCAGTTTTTGAATCATACTATGAGAATTTTGATGGGAAGAATAGTTAAATTTAATTATTAGAATCACTACATTTGACTCATCACCCTTAATAAAAGCACTTACTTTAAAAGAATCCTCCTAATTCCTGGTCATCAAATGCAATAAGGTTTTTTTTTTTTTTTTTGAAAGGTTTATTTATTTACTTTAGAGAGAGACAAAGAGTGCAATGGGAGAGGGGTAGAGGGGGAGGGTGAAGGACAGAGAGAATCTCAAGCAGACTTTCTGCTGAGTGGGACTCCATCTCAGGACCCTGAGATCATGACCTGAACCAAAACCAAGAGTTGGATGCTCCACCGACTGAGCCCCCCAGGAACCCCAAATTCAATAAGGTATTATCTAAGTCTAGGATTATTGCTAAAGAGGTTTTTGGTAAAGGCATGGTAGTATTCGTTCAATCTTCTGTTCATATTTTCAAGAAGTGTGTATTTACTATTTTATACTATTCTTATTACCATTTTCTTACAAAATCAGCACCCAAACTTTCCTACATCAGAGAGGGTCTATCATGAGCACAGGTGTACTTAAAGACCAGAATGTCTACAATGTCTGTATTTCTCAGATGTATCTCTCTTTCTGTATCTCTAGATATAGAGAGATGCATATATAGAGAAATATAGTTACATATGGATTTAAATAATGACAACTATTCTCACAAAAATATTGATATACATCATCCATTACCTAAATGTGGGTGTCTACCATAAAGCTGTAAGATGAATCCATGTCTAAAATTTAGCAATGGGTCACAGCATTGTTCAAATAGTTCCTCCAGAATCAGCAGACCCTGCCATAAATTCTAAGCTTAGAAATTTCAGTAATTTAGTCTCTCCTGGAGCTTGCGATAGTGACAAATTGGTTAGCTAAAGGGAAGAGAAAAATTGTCTTGGCCACCCACTAAGGTAGTGGGCCAGAAAAACTGGATTCAGAGAGCAGAGACTGAGCTGTAAATGGTACGCTTTTGTTACACGGGTTCCACTGACAGTACGCGATTGTGGGTGCAGTTCTCAGTCCTTGGACTTTCCTGCTTGGAAATGGACCCTCTCAAACATGTTTTTGCTCTTGAGAGCAAGCACTTACTGACCTCTTTCTACACTACAACTCCTCAGTGTAACTTGGCTCTAGGCCCAGCGGCCCTGTGAAACACATTAATTTAACATTCATAGAATCATCTACTGCTGAAACTGGAAGGAACTTTAGAGGTCAGCTAGACTAATTTTTGTATGATGCATGATTCAACTATTTATTGACTGTGTGCCTGCAAGGCAATATGCTGAAAATGTTCTCTCTTGGCACTCCTTCTGGGATCTGAGAAGCAGATTCAACTCTGAGTGCTGCTACAGAGTCGTATGAAGAGAAAAACTTGATAGCCAGAACATTGATTTAAATCCTGGCTCTGACTTGAATTCTGTGTGATTTTAGATAAGTATACAGACCATGCCTCAATTTCCGTATCTGTAAAGTGGGATGATAATAATACCCAAATTATAGAGATGGTCTAGAAATTTATTGATATATATGCAAATTTTTTTATAATATTTCCTGGTACTCAATAATGCTCAGTGAATGTTATTTCGTATTTTCTGTAATCTCTGCTCAACTTAAAACTTCCTCTTTCTCACAGCTACCTCTTCCAACAAATGCTCAGTTTTCTTTAATACCATCTCACACCAAAAAAGGGGATATTGAAGGGGTACAGGATGAGACACCCCAAAATGTGCCACTTTGGGACAAAGATTATTTCAAGTTGAAAGTAATAAAACATTCTCTGCCTCTCCCATAACTGCCTAAATATATAAGGGAGTCTATGACAGGAAGAAAGCTATTAACAGAGGCCCCTTTTACTGAAGGAATCATCTGCATAATAGAACAATCTTATTTTTCCAAATATCTCCTTTCATGTTCTTGCTAAGGAGCTTTCTCTCCTTTGTATCTTCAGGCCCTGCCCCTGTCCTTGGCTCAGGTAAGCTTCATGTTGCCACATTGTCTTTGAAATCTCACATCTGTATGGATTCTCCATATGTGTGGCTATTAAATTTGATTTTTTCCTATTAATCTGTCTCTTATCAATTTGATTCTAAATCCAGTTAGAAGGGCCATAAGGCAGAAGAAAGTCTTCTTCCTCGACAATATTAATAAATCTTTGCTCTCCTTTTGCCTACTGTTTAGGAAAAATAGAAAGGGTATCTTATTAGCCTTACCAATATTGTATTAAATCATAGAAAAACTCTGTCTCTGAATCCCAGAGATCAACATCGTTTAGTACAGCATATCTTGCAGGCTTCTTGGTTGTGCTTTTATGGTCTCAGATATTTAAAAATTTTATAATCATTTCCAATTTTTAGATGTTCTGTAATATCATAAATTTGTGTAAATAGTAACATTCTAACTTAAAAATAATGAATCTGACATTATAAAATTGCATGCCATTTTAAATGAAATTGCAATCTACTCAGTTTTGTTTCAGATAAAATAGGAAGACAGTGGGAGCCAGGACCATGTTAATAGTACAGTACCTACGTGTAGTTGACTCTAAATAAATATTGTTGAATAAATGACCTAATTAGTTATTACAATATATATTTTGTAATAAACATTAATAGAATCAGTAAATGTGTATTTTACTAAAGGCAGAGAACCGACACAAGCATGATAAATTGATAGCCATCAGAATACAGGAATTACAACAGGCAATGCATTCATGAAAATAACTATATTAAAGTTTTAGTGGAAAAAGTTATACTTAATACTCCCTACAAATTCATTTGCTAACCAACGTACATATTTTAATTTCCAATTAGTTTACTTTTGCTCACTGAGCAGCTACATGCTATACATTTTCTAAGCTAAACATTTTTAACAATGGATATATGAATGTAAAATCTATCTTTAGCTAACAGCAAATGGAATATTTTATTAAATATTCTCACCTTAATGAGATATTCTAGTATAAATACCTATTTGGGGCTGAGCTAGGTGACTGATTCACTTTGCCTATCCTACAAAACCTGAGTAAATTCTTTCACTTTTCGAACATCAGAATTTTCTCCTAAATGTCTTAAACTAAAAAATGGCCATGATGGAAGTGTTTACTGTGAGTTCCTTTTAGAGACACATGTTTCTTTTATTTTGTATAAAAGATTAATTGATAGAGTGATTTTTTTTATCCATGCTTCTTTTAACACTTTGCCCTTTTTAACTTCATACTTTCATCATATATAGTTTGGATTCAGTAAATTATACTTTAGGATTGTACCCTAATATTAGAAACTATAAATCAGGATTAGACACCTTCATCCTGTGTTTATACATATGTAACTTTGTAGTTTTCACTTTTCTATATTTATACGTTCACTATCCTATTTGATGATGATAGACACCTTATTGTGAAAGATACACACACACATCTTCAGTATGCACAAATGTACGCATGCAAACAACCACAGATGTAATTCCTTTCCTATGACTGAAGAAGCCAAGAACATTTACAAAAACTTCAACTCAACATCTTTTCTTTTTTTTTTTAACTTTATTTTTTTTTAAGTAAGCTCTAGGCCCAACGTGGGCTTGAACTCATGACCCCAAGATGAAGAGTTACAGGCTCTACCAACTGAGCCAGCCAGGCACCCAACTCAGCTTCTTTTAAATAAAACAGACTTAAGTTATTGCTTTCTCTTATTCTACTATTTCCTAAATGCATTTTATTCCCCTGGCTCATTTTGACCTCATCATCACTTCTAGGGTTCCAATAATTCTGCCATCTCATGTGGTCTATATCCACCAGGACAAGATTCTCTTATCATATTCTTATTCTGTGCTCTTATGTTTTAGTTATGTTCATATTTCTTTGAGCTCTAATTTGAATACTCAGCCTCTCATTACTGGGAGGTATGGGAAAAATATATTTGCATACTCTTTAATTTCTACTGTGAGCTTTTCAAGAACAGTATCTTTCCCAGCATTCTGTGTCCCGCCTTGTGCCTGTCAGAGAAACTCACTAACTTCAGTAAACATGGTACAGAAATTCTGTTTGGGACCTATAATCCCGTCCAAGCTCCCAATTTCCAGAGATCATTACGGCTAACTTTTTGAAGTAAAATTCTCCTGAACCTTTTTTTCCCGCCTAAAATAATTTTATACAGAACTTTGCTTTATAAGGTGTGTAAGCAAGGGCTGGGGAAGTACCCTTGGGTGATCAGTTTAGCTATCTTCCACTCGTGCAGTAGGAACTGTACTCTTGACTACCATGCTCTCACTACCACTCTGATCTTGAGTCTGGTTTGAAGTTTAGGTACAAAATGCTAGCATGGCCAGGGACTTAGTTGCTGGCATATGCTGAATACAAAAAGTAAGTGTTAGATTATCAGAGTGAGTAAAGAATGATAGGACACTTGCATGTACTAAATCATGCAAAAAAAAAAGTATTTATATTTCTCTCCAGTATTTTAATTTCTCAAAAAGTACATGTACAATTGCCAGTTCAAAGTAGAAGCTTCCCATCCTGAAAGAAAATCCAATTCTTCTTACATAGAGACTGATGTGGAGAACTAAGGCAATAGGGGGAAAAATTACATTTCCTTACAAATTATAGCCCACTAACAAGTCCTTGAGACAGGTAGAGTGACCTTCCTCTAGGAAATCCATTGCCTCAATGTTGATACCTGGCTGAGGGCAAAAGGCAATCTTAGCTTAACATTATCCCGACCCCCAGGATCCTGTTAAGTCTCCTTCAACATATAAAAATTCCTTTAGAAACTTCCTTTGTCTCTACCCCCCAAGATATGTTTTAGCAATCATCCTCCAAGCATATGACCCTCTGATATACATCTAAGGGTCTCGTGACTAAGGTTTTACTAGACAGCAGTAAATGACCTTTTCCTAACAACAGCTAGCCCCTCAAGGTTCTGGAAACTTTGCTTTCAAATTTCTTACATACTTATCCTATCCCTAATCCCCTTCCAACTTAAAAGTGTATAATCAGACATTTCTCATGACCCCAGTACAGCTCTTTCTGCCCAGGGATCCTGTCTCTATGCTTTAATAAAACCACCTTTTTGCACCAAAGACATCTCAAGAGTTCATTCTTGACTGTTCACTATATATATTATTTTATTTATTTATTTATTTTCATTGTCTTCCCCCATCAAGATCTTCTCAGGAAGGTCTTGTTTTTAATGTAACAAGAGTACATATACAAAATACCATGTAGATTTTTAAATATACTGCCCTTGTTTCAAAACCAATTACTGGTTTTATTAAAGTAATTTCAGCTAATTATACTGCAACTATGCCAATCATTTAAAAAGTCATTATAGCTCAAATATTAGCCATCATTAATTACTTTACACATACTAGCTGTCCAATTTTATTTAATTTACACGCATATTTTACTCACTAATATCTTCGACATATTGAAGTTGATTTTTTTATATAGTATAGAAAAGACAGCCAGTAAAACAAAACTTTAAGAGCCTTTTACATTTTCAAGAAATGCTTACACAATACCCTGGTAGTAAATAATTAAGGGGAAGAAAGCTTTTTACTCTATACCTTTAATTTTCCATTGTAAATAACTTTGAATATGAAACTTATGGCCTAAATATAATAGATGTACCTTGAATATGTGCTAAAATAAATATGTAATTTGTACTTTGGTCTCCCTGATACAAAATACTTGTGCTTTTTCAGGTGCTGTTCTGTTGCATACTATTTATATCCTAGTGTATGACAGGTATTTGAAGAAGTCTTTGAAATAACTCTAAGAATAAACTTTAGAACAGTATACAGAGAGGAAATATATTTAAATAAATTTTGGAATGAAAAAAAGTCCTAATTTTACTAGCACCATTTCACTTGAATTTCACCACAAAGACAATTGTGTCTGCTATATAATATTTTCTAACTTTGAAGGAGTTAAATTTAATAAATGTTCAAGTTGATATAATGAGAAAGTAATACACTTTTACCAAAAAAGAATATAAAATATGTCTTTACATCTCATTAAAAAGTCAAATATTAAAATTCTTACTGTAGATAAATTCCTTTACTAATAATTAAAAAGATTTGATCTTGTAATATCTAATGAGATAGTGATAAGCTCCTGCACCATTTACCCATACTGAGATCTGTTTCATTCAAGAAGTCTCATGACTTATAGAGCCAGGAGCCCATGTAACACAACTCATGGAATATTTAGCTTCTCTGAGTTCTTGCAAAGGATCTTCTTTGGAAAAAGACGTCAATAATCTTAATTATATTTATTTCAACAGAATAAATTTATTTTAATAAAAAGTAAAACACTGTCAAAAACTTGACTTGTCTTATCCTCACTATGACTATGTGGGTTAAGTATTAATTTCATTTTATAGAAGGAAAAACCTTGAATCTAACAGATATGAAATGACTTTGGTCAAAATCACATGGCTACTTGAAGCAGAGAATGAATTTCAATCTGATTCCAAAGCTTGTGTTTTTTCTGAAAAGCTATGCTCCCTTTCAAAAAATGAGTTGATTTTATTTAGCCTAACAACAAGATAACACATATTTTATGGGATGACCACATGTTTGATGTTTGACCAGTGACTTCTTAATCTTCAGCCTTTCTTTCCCCTTTTCCCACTCAAGCCACTGGAAAGTTAAAACTTCACAAATCTCCAGCTTGTGAGTGGGAATGTTCCCCAAATTATACCTTCTAGCAACCACAATAGACCTACTCCCTCTGTTCTGCCCAAGAGGCCTCCTACCTGTTTGCAAGTCCTGATATCCGCAGGAGTCCCTTGTGTGGGCAATGAACTTTCTTTCAGATTCTGTTGGTGTGTTGCCTATCATCTTCACCTTCAATATCTGAACCAAATCTGGGGTAGGAGTCTGTCCTGCAAAACAAGCAGATGCTTATAACCCTACAAAGGAGTTTCCAGGTCAGTTTTCAAATAAATTAATAATATTATTCAGAAATTTCCAAAAAAAAAAAAAAAAATCCAAAGAATGACTTTTTGTTATAAATAGCAGAGACAGATCAGTATTCCCCATAAATAAAAGTTTATATACTAAAAATTTTATTTTTGACTCATTTTCCTATTTCATAATTTCACTGAAGATCACTGTAAACAGGATAATAGGCAGAAACTAAGTACTATTCATTTTTGAATACTTTTTGTGTCTAACATATAATAAGCAAATAAATGCTATTTGAATGAACAAATATTAGTGATTATTTTACTTATATTTATTCTTAATAAAATTAATATACATTATATAAGTCTAAGAAAGAATAACAATATCAGATTGACTATGTTCATACTATTTTAGGTTTTCATGATATAAAAAATACATTCTGAAAATGGTAGAATAAATGATGTATATATTAACACTCTAAAAATCTGCATCCATGTGGAATTATCACTTAAAATAAGGGGAAAATTCAACAAAGAATGTCAGAGTTTGGGCCAAAAGAATTTTGATCACAATTTTGATAATTTAATATCAACATGGAGATATAACTGTGTTATTAACAGGTGAAATCAGATTATGGCCCCATTGGTTAAAATAATTAGATGTCTTAATTAGTTTCACTATTAATGAATTCTGATCCTCTTAAGAAACTGATTGAGAATAACAAGATTTCATTTATATTCTAACCCTAAAGCAAACAAATAAATGCACAAACTTGAAAAATTGATAATTTTCTATCAGTTTTCCCTAGTTCCTCAGTTGATGAAAGTGAAAGAAAATAATCTGTTATAATGCATCTTGTTTATGGATTTTTTTTTTTTTTTTTTTTTTTTTTTTTTTAGTTTTATGCCCTTGCACAGGGTTCTTATCTTCAGGGAATATTGCTTTTTTAACTCTCTCTGCTGTAAACAGTGCAGATGTTAATCAGCATAATCCCCCTGTTAAATCACTCTCCAGCAAGATTAAACTTGTACAACATGCCTCCAAATTAAGACACTAACCTTTAATGAGATAACTAACATGGCTTAAAAACCATAGTTTTTCTGATTATTTCCATAGCTCCTGTTCAAGATACATGTTGTCTGCAAGAAAAAATGGAGAGTTTCCTCCTTCCAATGTACTTAATACCATCCTTACAGTGCTAATATAAAACGTAGAGTTCTCATGCAGTAAATGATATTAGAAGTATTTGGAGACCAAAAAAAAAGTATGACTTCCTAACATATTTATGTGATTCCAAAAACAGCATAGAAGAGACTTTCTAGTTTAAAAGCAAATTGCTAATATGGAAGGAGTGAAACTAACCAAAGGCCAATAGCTCAAACCATCATATCCATTTGAATGTTGCAACATGAAAACAAGTCAAGATAAACTGAATTTTAAATTAACAGAAAGGGGAAATAGAATTAGGGGGAAAAAGGAGAACAAGGAGTTATTTTTTAAAGGTTTAGCAATTATTGGTCCCTGGCATTTGGAACACTACTCTTAGAATATTTAACATTCTGCTGCTTGATTCAAGATTCTAGAGAATCTTTATTACTGGAATCTCTTATCAGCATTTGGGTTCTGGAAGTGCAAATACAACATCTTTTTAGCTGAGAGACATGAACCCAAGGGTCTGTTCTTCAGAATTTTAAGGCAGTGTTTGTACTAACACTATCTGATTAGGTCCCTTCCAATAAGGTTAAAGAGAAGTCTTAAATCAGAGTCAGTTCCAATTCTTGGTGAAAGGTCACATGAGGGATCTGTACCTTATCCTTGAGAAAAGCTTCTTACACATGTTAGTAAGAAATTCGGCTACGGTACCTTAACACTTTGTAATAATACACTAAGGACGATGATGTTTGTAGACGATGAGCAGCACTGGATAAAACATTAATACCTGAATTTATTTATAGTCTTCTGAAAGCAAGCATGAGGTTTCCAGATTAAAATCAGACTCTTATTAATTGCAGTATTAACCATTTCTGTTCCCCGTACCCCATTCTCAGAAAGATGAAATGAGAGGCAGATGGTTATCCATGCATGTACCAAAAATGTTTTCTTATACAGGAGAGGAATCTGAAATTATGAACCTATTAGTTTATACAGGAGCTGGTATGCAGCTATGCTCCTCCCCCTCGAGAGGGAGAAAGTTTATCTCTGTAATGAAAACAAATCTTGTCTGAGACAAGAAGAAGGAGGTCCCTAGTATAGAACCACTCTGAATGTGAATGTAGAAGAATGACTCAGGGATTCATCCCCCTGTGAATTACAAACCCGTGTGTCTGCATATAATACACTTAACATGTGGAGAGCGAATGTTTCTGGAGGACAAAAGGAGGCATTCTCCCTAGCTATAGCATGTCAATTTCCATTACTCAGGAAGCCAGAACCCTGCAGAAACACTGAGAAATCCAGGGAGCACTGCATTTCAGTGTCTTGCAAAGCTTTATCAAAATGTAAAAGTAGAAAATAAGTGCCTTTGGTATTACATTAGACAACCCGAGTTGGAAACACAGGGTCTCAAAGTTCTGACGGTTTTTTTTTTTTCTCACGATTTTATTTATTTACTTGACAGAGAGAGAGAGAGAGAGAGCGCACAAGCAGGGGAGTGGCAGAGAGAGAGAAAGAGAGAGAGAGGCAGGCTCCCTGCTGAGCAAGGAGCCCGATGTGGGGCTGGGTCATGACCTGAGCTGAAGGCAGATGCTTAATCGACTGAGGCACCCAGATGCCCCTTGAGGGTTGTTGTTTTTTTTTTTTTTTAAGTTACTGTTGACATAGTTGTCTTTTAATTTTCACAGAGCAAATCTTATAGCCATTCCCCAGACAATCAATAAGAATGATTTGTGTTCATTTGAATGATATAACTGTACCCTATCCGCTTGCCAATATTCAAATACCTATATTCTGCTTTTATAGATTTTTGCTAGGATTATGAGGTCAGCCAATGGGACTTGTACCAAAGGGACATTCTCAGAAATTTTGAGTGAAATTGCCCAACAGGCATTGATTTCAGATTGTAGCCAATATTTCACTGTTATGGTAAAAACTGAACGGTTTTGACTAATACATCATGTTAGTTGATTTGATCACACCAGAAGAGGATATAATATAATTTATTTCCTTTTATTATTGTCGTGCTCCATTTTGAGGTCCTGGCTGAAGGCAGGCCAGTTTCTTTTTCTGAGCAGCTAAATCCATACTCCCAATCACCTTACTGAGCTCTCATACTCCTGGCCACCATATCCATCAGCTGTAAATGTCCCTTGGATCAAGTACCAGAAAACTAGGGACAGCATCTGTGCCCCAGAGCCCTCCAAATTATATAAATTAGCCATTCCATGGGGAGCGCATGAAATCTAGCTAATGTCACCCCACTTGCCCTACATAAGCTGCTCCAGCTTGCTGTTACCTTGTCTCTGTGCGGACCTTCCTGCCATCCCTTTGTTCTGCTTTTCATCTCCCTTGAATGTCAGTTTGTTGTGTCCTGTCATCCAAAGAATCTTTACATTTTACAAAACAAAAGGTAAAATCCTCATTTTAGGAATGACATTCAATTAATTTATGAGGATGTAGTCACTGGGGCACCTGGGTAGCTCAGTCCATTAAGCATCTGCCTCCGGCTCAGGTCGTGATCCCAGGGTCCTAGAATCCAGCCACTTGTCAGTCTCTGTACTCAGCCGGGAAACTGCTTTTCCCTTTTCCTCTATTCTTTTTCTCACTCTGTCTCTCAAATAAACAAACAAAAAATCCTTAAAAAAAAAAAAAAGGATGTAGCCATTGATTATACTTGAACAAAAGCATAAACAGAACACTGAGAAATATTTAAGGCTTTTGATTTATATTAAAAATCAATCAAGCCCTACATCAGATATCATAAATTGCTACATCACCAATTGTCACTTGTTATACCTGTTGGCAAGTGTACTGAAATCTGGAAAAAAGAATTTATTGATAAATAGTAACTTGCTAGTCTTGGGGTTGTAAAATAAATATTTTTTTATTCTAACATGACAAGGCTAATTATGCATATAAATCTATGACAATGGAAGTCCCTATATTTGGTAAACAAATAATTCTTACAATAATTATGAGTTTATTAAAATTTGAAGGATACCAAAGCAGCCTAATTCCCTTTATTAATCATTTATAATATTTTTATAAGGAAACGGCAAAAAACAAAAACAAAAAGCTTTGTGTTATCTGAGCCATTCCAGAAAAGTCCAAAGACCTTTGTGATAAAGCACATCCTCATAGTTTTACTATTCTGTATGGGCCTGAATTAGGGAAAGACAAAATCATGAAAAAGTGCCAAGTGGGACAAGATGAAAGCTTAAGTTTTCAAAGGAAAAATGTTATAGTATGAAGGAACAACAATTATGAGAAACTTTGATTTTTAAAATTTAAGGAACTTTTATTATCTGGGCAGAGAATAACTTGGTTACATGACAGACAAAACTCAAGGTTTCATTTTACTATTTTTATATGTTACTCAGTGATGTTTGCAGTAAATTCTTCATTAACTTGGTGTTTGTTTGTTTGTTTGTTTGTTGTTGTTTTAAGTAAGCTCCACACCCAGCGTGGAGCCCAATGCTGGGCTTGAACTCACAACCCTGAGATCATGATCTGAGCTGAGATGAAGGTGGACACTTAACTGACTGAGCCGCCCAAGCACCCCCATTAAATTTTTCTTTATAAGTAAATACAATAATATTAAGTCAACTTGAATTATTTAACATTTACTTTTATATTTACTTTTGTTATTCAAAAGCTTAACAATCTTTATATACGTATTTAGACATACACAAATATCTGATCAAATAATAAACTTAAGCTTTTATTTTTAACTAAAATATAATTATATTTATCGGTATTTTAAATAAAATATTAGATAATTTACACCAAATTTCCCATCTAAATAAACTATAAAACGTTCCTTAAGAAACAGATAAAACATACTTATTATTCTGTGTATATACTTCTATTACTCTTATACTTAATATAATCTCAAGCATTTATATTAATTTTCATCTTAACCAAAATAACTTTTGTTTCCTCTAGACAAAGATACAGTGAAAACTCAATTATAAATCCACAAATTCTGTATCTTTATGAGCAGATATTTCATAAAATCTTTAAAAATTATATTGTAGCAAAAAAAAGATATGTATTTAACATTATGCAAAGGCATTTTCACATTCCCTATGGTAAAAAAACAAATGTAAATTAAAATTATTTTAATGACCAGAGTTTTGTTTTCATGCTCTAAAATTACCCAACTAACAAAAGATTATTTATTAACACCGTTTAATATTAGTCTAAGGTCTTAAATTTAATTGAAAATTTGGAAATTGTAATTAAAGTCAATACAGTAATCCCTTATTATTTACAGCATTATTAGAATTTACGAGATTTAACATTTTAAGAGGCATCCTATCATTACAAATTAATTTCTTTACACGCCATTTTATATATTTGAAATCTTAAACTATTGTGGGGACAATGATAGCTTTGACTCACAAACTAATGTTGGAAACTGTTAAAATTTTAAATCACAAAATGTTTAGCCATAATCTCATGTTAACTGGAATAGTCTGTTGGCATTAATTTATACAGTAAAAAATGGAATTAGACACACATTTTTAAAACTGTTATTCATCCACTTAAGTCAAATATTACATGCATTTATTTTTAATATAATTTATAAACTTATGTGTTTGAAAACTAAATTTCAGAGGTTCCTCAAATCACATTTAAATTTTTTCCTCATTTTGTAGAAATAAAGATCATCTTACATTCTTTTATCTAATGAGCAAGGCCTTTACTCCATTACTTGTCCTAATTGCAGGGTTTTTGTTGCTGTTTTGTTTTGTTTTTACATAGCTCCCGTGTTTTAAGAAAAATAAATGCAACTTGGTAATTTGTCTTTTTTTTTCAGAAGGCAATTGCTGTCTATCTAGACTACATATTTATAGAGTAAACACATGACCTTTTTTTATTAATTTAATCTGTAATTTTTTAAAAGATTTTATTTATTTATTTGAGAGAGAGAGAGGGAGAGGGAGTTAGAGGCTTCCTGCTGAGCAGGGAGCCCTGGGAAATGACCTGAGCCGAAGGCAGATGTTTAACCAACTGACCCACCCAGACGCTCCAATCTCTAAAATTTTCCAAGACACAGGAGAAAGTGGGAGAGAAAAAAATAAAAAGAAGTTTGATGGAGCCAGTTTTAGACAAATGTTTTCAAAAACAAAGATTGCTCTATTATATAGATAAATTTCTTAGCTAAAGTGAAGTCTCTGTTAATAGCCCTCTTCCTGGTAAAGGCTCTCCCTTCCCATGTAAATTTAGGCAGTGGAGGACCAGAGAAAGAGCTTTTCTTGCATCCGCTGGGTTTTGATTACTTTTAACTCAAAATAATGCTCGTGCCTAAGTGGCCTACATTGGGGCCGCCTGCCCTTGGCCCCTACTTTACCAGACTGTGGAAGGAAAAACAAAGCAGTTAAATGGCCTTTATTAAAACAATGCAAGTGAGAGCACCTTAAGGTATGTGTTGATGAGGGATGAGGGAAGGGGCAAATAATTAAAGATTTTATTTTATTGTGGAAGACAAAGTTTTGTTTCAAGAATTTTTTTGCTATTCAAATCCTAAAAGGTGTGGGGAAACAGTCTGTATTCATCATGGGTCTGTCTGTAGGCACAGCAAGAATGAAATCCTGTTACAGAAACTTAGTTAAACAGAATTGGGCAGGAATATTTGGGAACTAAGGTCTTTCAACTCTCAGTAAAAAAAAAAAAAAAAAAAAAAAAAAAAAAAAAATTAACAGTTACACTTCTTCTGATCTGGTTTAAATGTATAAAGAGATTCATAGGATTATGTAACAGCATTCATAATCAAGATAATGCAAATAGTACATTTGGCCAGGAATTGAAAACTATGAAAATTCTTCAATATGCTTTACATAAATACAAGTCTTGAAACACCTTTTCCTTCTCTCCACCTCATCAGCACATATATTGCTACATATGGATAAAAATGGCTATCCAGTGACAAACGAACCACTAATGCAGAATTTCCTTTATTATCTCATACTAAATTAAAACTTTAGAGTCTGTTTTGCATAAAAATGAAAATTCTTATTTTTTCTCTTTAGAATTAGGACATGTTTATCTCCGATATCAGGTATTGATCATTCCCCTACTATTTCCTTTTGATATGGGAAACAAAGGCAGAAAGAAAATTATTAAATTTCTTTACTACTTACAGCCCATTGACAGGTCCTTGAAAACCGAGTGACAATCCTTTAGGGACTCAACTGCCTGGATGTTGACACTTTGCTAAGGGCAAAAGGCAATCTTAGCCTGATCCCCAAGATCCTATAAGTCTACTCTAACACATAAAAATTCCGCTGGAAACTTCCTTTATCTCTACCCCACTCTCCTGCCCCCACAGAGACATGGTGCCAATCATCCCCTAGTATATGACCCATCTGAAGGGTCTCATTGAGTAGGTAGGGAGAGTTAGGTAGGGGGCTATGTGGTGAGGCTCACAGAAATCCCAGAAATGCTGAGGCACAGGAAACCAGAGCTATGGGAACAAACCAGACCACCCTGCCCTGAGCATCAGAGGTGGGGTCTTTCAATGGCAGTCACATTGTGACCAGACCCTGAAGAAGTAAGCCATTAAAGATGTTACCACCAGTCCTTACTTAAATCAAGACATCACAAGAATGATAAAGCCACACACTCCCTGGTCAGTTCTAAATAAAAGACTATCAGTGGAGGCCCACATTGGCAACCCTATCAGGACCCCTTTCACTCCTGAGAGCTTTTTCTATATCCTTACTTAATAAAACTCAATCGCTCTACTCACTCTCTTTTGTCCTACAGATTCATTCTTCCACTCTGAGAGAGAAGAACCTCGCTCTCCCACTTCACTTTGATAAATAAAATGGAATAGAATAGTCTTTGAAGTTAGTGACACTTTGTGAAATGTGAAACTTTTGTTTTGTTTTTAGAAAAGGATAGAAGAAACGGGAAATATGAGTGCTAACAGACGAGAAGTCCGAGCATTTCTTCAGGTCTGGTTTATTTTCATCAAGCTTTTAAATTCAATAACAAAATTTTAAAAAAAATCTTGCTGAATACCTATGTATAGAAGCATTTTGCTAGGGATAGTGGGGACCTGAAGAAGACATGAGGAACATGGTTGTTGCTGCCATAGAACTGATCCCATAATTAAATTAGGTACATATACATACTCACACATAAATGCAAAGACAAGTTATATGAATAATACTGGATGCAATAAAGTCAAACAAAATTACAACTTCCTATATGATAAGCTTTAAAGTAGCACATGGCTATAAAAATATCAGGAACAAAGCTGATAGTCTTTGAGAAATAGCGGTGAACTGAAAACTAAGATTGCAATGAGACAAACGTAGCTCCACATAAAGGAAAACTAAGGGATGAAGGAGAAACGGAGAGAAAAAGAACAAGTCCACCTATATTATCTCATCATTCATGACGTAACGATCATGTTAGTAGACATCCTATTGTCTTGCTCAAACTGCTGTGTTTTATACAAGTTTAAGAATATTGTTTGGGGGCGCCTGGGTGGCACAGCGGTTAAGTGTCTGCCTTCGGCTCAGGGTGTGATCCCGGCGTTATGGGATCGAGCCCCACATCAGGCTCCTCCGCTAGGAGCCTGCTTCTTCCTCTCCCACTCCCCCTGCTTGTGTTCCCTCTCTCTCAGGCTGTCTCTATCTCTGTCGAATAAATAAATAAAATCTTAAAAAAAAAAAAGAATATTGTTTGAAACAACAAAACTTGAATGAAAAGAGATTATATAAATTCCCAGTCACTGGAGAACTGATTACGCAGAGGAAGGAAATCCTCTTATAAATAATAAATGTAAATAAAATACTCTTAAGCCTGGAGAAAAATAATGACTCAAAATGCAATCATAATAAAAATATAACTCTACATCATCCTCAAAGGTAAATTCCAATTTAAAAAAAAGGTAAATTCCAATAATCACTCAGAAATATTGAAAGAGAAAATACGTAAGGTGCTCAAGTAGAAACCAGAAAAAGCTTAATAGTCATAACAATGGTAAGGGAGATAAATAAGACTTATCAGAAAAAAAAGATGTTAATTCAAAGCAAAAATCATTAATGGAGTGTGATTATTTATTATTAATGAGTAAAGTTAGATTGAAAGAAACAACATAATTGCCTTGGTCCGTTTGGGCTGCTGTAACAAAAATACCATATTCTAAGTGGTTTCAACAACAAAGATTTATTTTTCAGTTCTGGGGAGGCTGGGAAGCTGAAGATCAAGGTACTGTGGATTTGATGTGTGGTAAGGGCTCACTTCCTAGACAACTGTGTTTTTGCTGTAACCTCATGTGGGAGAAAGGAGACACTGGCGCTCTGGGGTTGCTTTTATAAAGGTACTAATCTCAATCATAAGGCCTCTGCCCTCCTGACCTAAGCATGTTCCAAAGAACCCACGTTTAAAACCATCATCTTGGCTGGTATGATTTCAATACATGAATTTTAGGGGATACAAACATTCAATCTCTAGCAACAATTATGCATTATTTTTCTGCTTTTCCCCTGACGCTGGCAAAGTACATAAGAAAGTAGGCTTAAGGAATATAAATAATCCAATTAATGAGATTATTTGTATATATAGTATTTTAAAACATACATATTTAATAAACTCTAAATAATATAAACTTTCTATCTGCCTACTAATATTATCCATAGGAAATATACAGTGTTTAGTCATATGTTGAGTAAAAGGAAAATTATTAAATTCCCCAAAATAGAAATTATAGAGAATTTCTCTGATCATACCACATTTAACACTATATGGAAATTGTGATTATAGAAATAAAAAATACTTAGGCAGGTGGGAATTCATTCAATGGTTTTCTAAACAATTCTTGGATGAAAGATGCAACCAAAATGCAATTGCCAAATAATTATTACTGCACATTTAAAACTATGAGATGGGGGGCACCTGGGTGGCTCAGTCAGTTAAGTGCTCAACTCTTGATTTTGGCTCAAGTCATGACCTTAGGGTTGTGAGATTGAGCCCTGAGTCGGTAAGATTCTCTCTCTTCCTCTGCCCCTCCTCCCTCTCTTCAATCAATCAATCAATCAATCAATAAAACTATGAGATGTAATAACAACTGTACTGAGAGGAAATTCACCACCTTAAAACTCTTTTTTTTAATAATAATTTTTTATTATGTTATGTTAGTCACCAACAGTACATCCTTAGTTTTTGATGTAAAGTTCCATGATTCATTGTTTACGTAGAACACCCAGTGTTCCATGCAATATATGCCCTCCTTAATACCCATCACCGGCCTATCCCAATCCCCCAACCCCCCACCCCCCTCCCCTCTGAAGCCCTCAGTTTGTTTCCCAGAGTCCACGTCTCTCATGGTTCATTCCCCCTTCTGTTTCCCCCCCTTCATTCTTCCCTTCCTTCTCCTACCGATCTCCCTGCTATTTCTTATGTTCCATAAATGAGTGAAACCATATGATAATTGTCTTTCTCTGCTTGACTTATTTCACTTAAAACTCTTTGTTACAAAAAAATGAAAATAATAAAGGACACATTCAATTTGATAACATTAATAACACATAAGGATTAAAATTCACAAATATAAAAGCAGAAATTTTGAAATGGAAAAGAGAAGTGAACAGAACTCTAATAAATCTATAAAAAGTGGTATTTGGAAAAGTATAAAGTAATAGCTGATATAAAGAAGAAGAGAACTATCAAGAAGTGACTTTCAAAGTAAAAATTGCATTGGCCGGAGTTAAATAGGACAGGGTGACTTTACCCAAGGCTACTGCAAGAGGCGAGAAAACTGGATTCTAAGCTTAATTATACTCTAACAAAGGGTTATTAAGATACGAGGTGGGAGAGCTCTAAAGCCATTTGTGTCTGCTAATTGGACTTACCCAAAGGAAAAGTAAACTTTCTCCTATCTTCATGACAGGAGGTAGTTTTACAAGTTGGAGTTAGGCTCCTATTCTCCCACAGAGATGGGACATAGGGGTGCTATTATCCCTGATGGTTATATTTCACAGGGATATTCCATCTCTCTAAGAAAGACATTCCTAAGAAAGACATTCCTGAGTTGTAAAGCTGTCAAAAGGAAGAATAAGTATTTGCAACTATAAATTTTCTAAAGTAAATGCTTTAAGAAAAGGGAGGTCAAAGGCCTAGAGTCAGGAAGAATCCTATCTAAAGTTTAGCCAAGCTAAGAGGAATATTAAGGCTATATTGGCCAATACTCCAGGACCACATAGTCCTTATTTTCAAACTTTAATATAGCATGTAATAATCATGTTATCACGTGATAATAACATTGGTTTATAGCATAAGAAGAAAAAGAACACTTCCAACTGGTTTTAAAGATTTCATGTATTTATTTGAGAGAGAGACAGAAAGCATACAAGTGGGGGTAGAGGCAGGAAGAAAGGGACAAGCAGACTCCCCCCTGAGTGTGGAGCCTGACTCGGGACTCAGTCCCAGGACCCTGAGATCATGGGCTGAGCCCAAGTCAGATGCTTAACTGACTCAGCAACCCAGGCGCCCCTGCTTCCAACTTTTTAAATGCGGTATCACCCTGATACCTAAACAAGAAAAAGTAAGTACTGAGACTATGCCACCCCAGAATGTGCCACTTTGGCTTGTGGATCATTTCCAGCTAAAAATTATGGGGGCCTAGCAGACTTAGGAAGAAATTTTACCACCCCCTTAACTGCCTAAAAGAATTTAGAGAGGGAATCTGTACCAGAAAGAGAATTATGACCAGAGGTAACTTTTTGTATCAGGAAAACTTCTACGTGTGGCATGGCAAACATTAGTTTACCAGATATCTGCTCATCTCATCTTCCTGTGAATTGTCTTCCCCACGCCCTGGACCCCCGCCCCCTTCTCTTTAGCTCAGGATGGTATATAAGATGCAATTACCTGACTGGGGAGTCTTATACTTTTATGGGGCTCCTGTACATATGAAATTCATTTTTCTCCTGTCAACCTGTCTTATGTTGATTTAGTTATTAAACCAGCCAACAACCCTAGAAGAAAAGAAGGGAAACATTTTCCGCTCCAGCTCCTACAGTACCAAATGTAAACTACCAGCCAATCTTAATAATTACATACACACACACACACGTAGGTACACGCACACACATACTCCAAAACTAAATTTAACATTAATAGATTAATTCCGGATGACATTAAAAGAATAATCCACCAAAAGAGTGGGGTTGTGTGTTAGCTAGGGCTCTAGCAGGAAAAAGATGATATACTTTAAGGGGTTAATTGAGGAGAGTTCAATGAAGAGACTATTTACAAAGGTTTGAGGAGAGTTAAAAGACCAACATGGATAATCAAACTCCTAGGGATGAACAATAATGGCAAAAAGTGGTATG
The DNA here is from genome assembly GCF_023065955.2 of Ursus arctos. Taxonomy (NCBI): domain Eukaryota; kingdom Metazoa; phylum Chordata; class Mammalia; order Carnivora; family Ursidae; genus Ursus; species Ursus arctos. Next base: position 21,748,055 of record NW_026622852.1, read on the forward strand.
TGATATCACTTCGATTCAACGAAATGCGTTATTTTAATGCCGAAGGGATAAGAGTGATGGAATCGAGTTAACGGAGTCCAGTAAAAAATGGACCACTAAACACTGGAGCCAGTAAGCAATGCAGCCTTTGTCAGATCTGCAGCAAAGTGAAAAAGGAGGTGCAGGAATAAATATGTGCCCTCTCCTCTCCTCCCACTCTAAGATGCGAGTGTGCTTCCTGCTGGTCAGATACAACAGGAAGGCAGAGGACAAGGATGCATTACAGGACAAGGGCAGGAGAGAGGGGGTGGTGTATGGATACGTGGATGCAGGAGGATAACAACTGTGCTGTAATTTCCAGTGAGCCCCTCGATGAGGAGTTACGGTACTATTTATTGAATGTATGACTATATTGAGTGGAAGATGTCATTTTACGTTGCACTACGGAATAAAGAATGCTGGCAATTAAATTATACCACAATACTTTCTTATCTGATATTTTAGTACAAAATTTATACTGATTTAAAAGTTTTTTGTAGATTAATTTAGGTTAAAAAATTATCATATATTATTCCTTGCCTACACACACAAAAAATACGTGCATAAGCCACTGAGAAAATCTGTAAATGCCACCAGTTAGTCTATTTGAAATCATTTTGACTCAGCCTTCCTATACTTTATCATCTGTAACCTCTAGAATATTAATGAGGTGACATTTTTGAAGAATGCTTTATTATCTTCAGGACTGTCTTCCAAGCCATGGACATTCATTTTACAACTTTTAATACTTGCTCTACTGTATTGAAAGGTACCAATGAAAAGTTTCTTTCTTTCCTTTTTTTTTGGTAGGATTTTATTTATTTATTTGAGAGAGAGAGAGAGAGAGAAAGAGAGAATACAAGTGGGGAGGGGCAGAGGGAGAGGGAGAAGACGACTCCCCCACTAAGCAGGGACCCAAATGGGGCTCAATCCTAGGACTCCAGGATCATGACCTGAGCTGAAGGCAGACAGTTAACTGACTGAGCCAAAAAACCAATATTACTTTGAGTCACATAGAGATGAACCCATATTACATTACAGCAAGACATCAAGTTAAGATGGGTTGCAATTTAACAATTATGCAAGACTCCTATGAAGAAAATTATGTTCTTTAATGTACCAAGGGATATAATAGAAATTAGCAAAAATTGAGATAGACAACTTTTGTTCCCTCAATAAGAACACTTGAATTGTGTGTGTGTGTGTGTGTATTTCAATCCCTGTTCCTTTTGTTTATATGAGTTTTATAATCTATGTTTTATGACAAAAAAATATGATCCTTGACTGCTAATGACAAGTAATCTGCATAGGGAACCAAAAAGACCGTTATGCTGCATATTTCTAGGGATCGGATAGTGAAGAAAGTGAACTTAATGGGCAGAACAGCTGTGAAAGAAATCATACAGAACTGCAGCACACTGCTGGAACACAGTTTTTTTGTTTTTCTGAGGTTTTTTTGTTTGTTTGTTTTCTTTCCTTCCAGGCAGGGAATATGCTAGAAAGTCAGAGGGGACACTCAGAGTGTTAATTAGGCATAGGAAAATGCTCTTTAATGGCTTCTCTTTAGTAAGCTCTCTATATGAAATTAAAGGCCTCTCTTCTTAGACTGAACAAAAACAACTTGCCAAGATCCTGGGTACCCAGGAGCTCTGGATCCCAGACATGCTGAATCTAGGGTCTGTTGGGAAGGAAAAATGTTACCATACCCTTCAAGATCCTTCTGGCTGGTTTAAGAATGGACATAAGACAGATGAACTATAGTTTCAATATACAGAAGACTCCTGGATATGGGACCTAAGAAGTGACCAAGGCAGGTAGTTTTTGCACTTTTTAGTAAAAAAAAAGAAATAAATTTGTGAGGAATTGACTGTACAAAGAAAACACTTTTCTTTCTTTCTTTTCTTTTTCTTTTTCTTTTGAACTTTAGTAAGGAATTCTAAACAGAATTTGGGCTGGGGTAGTAAATTATTAACAGTAACAAGATTTCTTTATATGGGCTTCTTCAGCCCTGACTTCCCATCTCTAATGATAAGGATGTCTCTCTACCTGCTGGTGCAGGGAGAGTAACTAGCACATGGGAGGTTTATTTCCTGCTTTCTGGACACAAAGGAGGGTCAGGGTGTTCTTGCGCTTGCTTTTCCTTAAGTAACTTTAATTCAAAATAATCAATATGCCACTGTGGCGTATCTTGGGGCGGCCTGCCCTGAGCCCCAACAAATCAAATATTGTTCCAAGGGCTTTTGCTGTTGGCAGAGTACCCTGGCTGACTTAAGTGTCTGTTTCCTACTTGAGTTTAAGAAAGGATAATAACAGGATGTATTTGTGTACCCAAATTAAGTTTACAGGAGCCTTTCTCCCACTGATGGATAACAGTTAAAAGTTAACAAGGAAATGCTCAAGTGAGATTAGGTGCTGTTTACTTCCCTTTCTTGTTCTGCATTATATTGTCTTTTAAAACAGGGCACATTAATGTTAGGGAACGCTTCAAGACTGAGTTTTATTAAGAAATACTGTTTCTATGGGAAGGGGGATGTACCTGAGGGTAAAAGAATAGAAATCTATGTTTTCTTTATTAATGCACGCTTAGAGTTTCTAGCTCTTTCAATTTAAAATACACATACACTCAATATGTGTGTATAAATGTATGTGAGTATAGATAGAAACAGATATATAACTCTGTATTTAATGTATCCCTTGTAATAAGCTATTTGCTAAGGCTACAGAGGGAAATAAAATGCAGTCCTTACCCTTCAACCATAGCCATAGGGACTGGAATAAACGGTAGGCACGGTGAGCAGGAAAGCAGCACCTCCCTGCAGGACAAGCCTTGTGCAGTGGTGAGCACCAGAAAACACTATGGTAGGGAATGGACCTTCCATGTTATACTACCATAGGCTTCCTCTTTTGGGTTGTTTCGTCTCACACCAACGTATTTCCGACAATTTTTTTCTTTTCTATTTAGACTTTATAATTGCTATTGCCAAGAGGATTAGTTCAGCACCAGTTAATTCAGAAATGGAAACTCTGTATTTTTTATCTCCCCAGGTGATTCTTATGTGTACCCAGATCTCTGAGCTAGCCAAGAGCCGACCTATTATGCTTACCATTGTGAGGGCTTTGTTAATTGGATTATGAGTTGAGTTTTCATTGATAGTTACCATTAGCATAAGAAGTAATATTAAAGTACCTCTTTAACTTTTGTCCAAATTTCCTACTTACCTGCTAATGTCTAGGAAATATGACAAATCAACTTCTTGGTATGTTATGATTTTTGGCCTGTAAACAACTGCAGTCCTTACAGTTCTGTAGCTGCTTGGAGCTTTACACAAGTTTTATTCGTGTAGACTGACTCATCTTTGCGTCTTTCGTAAGTAAGTACCCTACTGTGGTATGTTAGTGTATTTTCTTGGATAGGCTGAGATCACTTCTGGGATTTTACCCTGTTCACAAAAGTAGATACTAATTCCTAATTCATTACACAGCTGGATGAACTAGCAGACATTAAGTGTCCCTAAGCATTTTGAATAAAATGGTGTACATCTCCAATCTGATTAAGCCTAATATTGCTCTAATAAGACCTTATCCTTCAAGGTTGTTTTCTGTAGAATGACACAAATTACAGATTATAGGACCTGACTTTTCATATATAATTTAATCAGTAAAATGTCTAAGTAACAGGCCAGGTATTTAAGAAAGGAGCTTCAGAATATTCTTTTTCTTTCTTGTTTTGAAGACTTGTACTCTGAAGCTCTATTTGGAGCAGTATTTGTTGCCTGAAATATAACCTTCTGAAATTTTTCTTTGCTAATTTAGAAGACAATAGCCCTGGTGCTTAATTGGTACTTTGCTGATGAAACAGGAGAAGTGGCCGTACAGCAATTCATATGCAAACGACATACCTCACCATTGCTTAGTCCATCGTTTTTACATTTCAAAAGTCCCTTTACAAAGACTACGCAGCAAAGAGCGGAGTTCTCTCTCCTTAGCATTAAGGGAACTTCAAATAAACCCTCCTTCAAGCCTATCAAAGAGCCTTTAATAGGAAAATTATATTGTAATCTCTAAAAGGACCAGTTTAGTGGCCGAATGAGTTCCTAATTAGTGGGTCCCATCCTTTCGCTATTTGATAACGATGTAGCTTCTTAGTGAAGCAACTTCACTCTTTAAAAATGTTGAGGAAAATTTATGAACCTGACTGCCAAGAGCACTACAGTTGATGTGCACTTAATATTTAGGCCCCAATTAACCACATGCCAGAGCATCTAAAATGTGAATGGTGACTCACAGCCTCCCAGACAAGGTGCTTCAGGGCTTGCTCCCCTCCCCCCCACCCCCGTCCCCGTTCTGAAAGCTCACACACTTTGTTCAGAAAGGGTCATTTGTTTGTGTTTTTAAGGTAGTGAAATTCTGATCCTAATTCTACATATATTTTCTTAAAATATCTAATCTTTGAAAATAACATAAAGGGAAATAAAGCTGTGATGAAGCAGTAGGTTTTGCCAAGCATTGGCCCCAAAAGTTTATTTTAGCATTTTTGGTAGGATATGAACACAATGCTATAAATGAGCTAAGAAGCCGGAGGTGAAATCTGTGTCTCTGATTAAAAAAAAAAAAAACAAAAAAAAAACACGGTTTTGCCAATCATTACAAAAAATCATAGAGATGTTTCTAAACATTCCTATTAGCAAAAGAAAAGAAATTTTGACGAGTCTCTTTTTATCGTATCTAATGTTCTCCGGGTCAACTTTCTTTTAGAAGGTGCTTTCATCTGTTTTGATTTTCCTCAGCCTCCCTAAAGCATGTACTGTATGTGAGAAAAACGAACCAGTAAATTATAACCGCATCCTCAGTAGTTGCTTGAAAACACAATAGCAAATTATTGTTTGGACAGAAGTATGATTTGGTGACTAGATAACTTGAAATTGAACTTGGCTAATATTCATGGAAAAGAGTGAGAGGAGGGAATGCGTGGACTGCATGTGGATCCCAGGGCGTAAATCAGCTGTTTGGCTGAAGAAAAAAAAAAAAAAACAGGATAACTCTCAAGTGACTGGAAGCAGAAAGTTAGGGGTCTCCAGAAAAAGAAAGATGAACCAGAGCTTTCTTCATACAAGAAAAGTCATTTTAGGGGGCGCCTGGGTGGCACAGCGGTTAAGCGTCTGCCTTTGGCTCAGGGCGTGATCCCGGTGTTATGGGATCGAGCCCCACATCAGGCTCCTCCGCTAGGAGCCTGCTTCTTCCTCTCCCACTCCCCCTGCTTGTGTTCCCTCTCTCACTGGCTGTCTCTATCTCTGTCGAATAAATAAATCTTAAAAAAAAAAAAAAAGAAAAGTCATTTTAGGCCCCCAGTTACCCCCCCACCCACTCTCCACGCCTCACTTGCCCAAGCACACTTCTGCGGAGGTGTCCGGGTTACAAAGCAAGGCAAAACCCTCTGTAGTTAAGGATTTTAAGGGAACAAAGGGAATGAAAAAACTAACAGTCTCATCACCCAGGAAATAGCCTAACCCTGTCAGAGAGAATACGTCAGTGATAAAACTCCCAGGGCTGTCTCAAAAGCAAGCGGGACCCTGCATTCTTTACTAGAGATGAGGAGCTCAAGACCTCCCCCAGCTTTATACCAGCTCCGAAAGCCCATCGCCTTTTCCCTCAGTGCGGCCGTCACCTCTCCTTCATTATACTGTTGAAGTCTGTCCTAGGAGGAGCACAAGCTCCATTAACATCACATAGGATGCCTGTATATTTCTAAGTATGCCTGTACAACCTTTCTGAATATTCATCCTAACTCTAAATAAAAGAAACCCTCTCACCCCCCTGGGAGAGTCTTATCTTTGGAATTTATTCCCCATGATCTCCTTATTTGCTGTAAATAAAGTTTCCTTTCTGTGAGGACTCCCCCGATGTAGTCTGTACCTGTAACTTACCAAGGAGCGAACTCATGTTACTTTGGTTACATAATTAAGACCATCCTTATAAATCCTTCCTTATGCAAGTTCTGGCCATTAGGTTGTGTACATCTTTTTTTTTTTTTTTTTAAGATTTTATTTATTTATTTGACAGAGAGAGCCAGTGAGAGAGGGAACACAAGCAGGGGGAGTGGGAGAGGAAGAAGCAGGCTCCCAGGAGAGGAGCCTGACGTGGGGCTCGATCCCGGGATTCCGGGATCACGCCCTGAGCCGAAGGCAGACGCTTAACGACTGCGCCACCCAGGCATCTTTTACATCTGTTGTGTACATCTTTTACATTCTGTAAAATACATTCTGTCTACCACACTCCCTTTGACATATTATTTATTTATCATCAACTACTACACTATTTGAAAATAATTCATTTTCATCAGGAGGTCTGGTAGATTAACCAATGTTCAATTAATTGAACACCTGTTATATAATCAAGATTATTAGATGCTACATGAAATAAAGATGCATATGAAAATCCCACTGCCTTTTTAAAAGGATTTTATTTATTTATTTGAGAGAGAGAGAGAGAGAGCACAAGTGGGGGAGAGGGGCAGAGGGAGAGGGAGAAGCAGACCTCTTGCTGAGCAGGGAGCCTGATGCAGGACTCGATCCCAGGACCCTGAGATCATGACCTGAGCCTGGGGCAGACGCTTAACCAACTGAGCAACCCAGGCGCCCATCGCACGCCTTTAAGAAACTTACAATTTTATTGACAAACACAAAAAATAGCATTAAGCAATAGTTAATTATGTGAAATATGGTCATGAACAATTATGATAGATTTTAAAAAGTGAAATAGGATATAATCCAAGATGAAAGTTAGTAATTGAAAGCTTCACATAGTAATTAAATTTGAGCCTGGCCTTGAAGAATGAATATCATTTGCATGAGAAAAATAAAGGAGAATATACTGAGTAAAACAACTAGAGAATGTAGTAAGATAGGTTTAAAAACTGCTGACATTAAAACAGAGCATGAGGAGAGAAAAGCAGTGGGAAATGAGGCTTGGGCCATAAATAATAAAATTGTATTTTATTTCTAATATGTGTGAATCTATGTGTATGCATGTGTCGAATGTATTTTACAGAAGCTGGACCTGACATGAATTGAAAATATAATAGAAAAGATCATTTGATGTCCTTTTTCATAATTCTGTGTTTTAAATCTTGTGAAATACACATTTTGTTTAACTAATAGGATGTTCATACAGCCTATTTCTCTATTGTTAGATGGACACTAGTATTCCATTTTGACTAATTCTGGGGGGGAGGGGAAGGAAATCCCTAGGAGTTTTGCTTATTCGAAATCAGACGGGCTGAAAAGGAAAGTCCTGCTGTACTAACTAATGCTCTTATACTTCCTTGTACACAAATATCATTTAAAGGGTCTTTTACAAACAACACTGAGTTACATGAGGACTCTAGAAAAACAGTATAGATATGTGCAATGCATAGCTGACAAAGGATTCATAGCCCAAATATACACAAAGGACTTCTCCAAATTAATTTTTTAAAAGGACACAAAAGGGAAAAATAAGTGGATAGGAACATTACCAAAAGGCATGCCTAAATGACCAATAAATATATCAAATAGTATTAATCATTAAGAAAATGCAAATTAAAGGCACAATGAGATATAATACACATCTACACATTTTAGGGAGACTGACAGGAGCAAGCACTGAAACGGTATTAATTGGAATTGTTCAAACTGCTGCAATGCAAATGGTAAAAATTACTCATGTATCTTGGAAAATTTTTGATAATATCTATACATCTAGATCACCATTTCCCAAGACCAAGCAATTCAATTCCTACTTACACATCTGACAAAAGTTCATACAACCTAGCTAAAATCTGGAAAATCTCAACTGGTATTAACAGTCAAGTGGAGAGTCATTATACAAAATACCACGCAGCACAAATGACTACTGCTCCGTGAAACAGAATGAATGACTCACAAAGAGCGAAAGTCACAAACATGTCATTAAGCAAAAGAAACCGACAGAAAATATACATGTAATACATTTCCTTTTACATAATGTTCAAATAAGCAAAAGTAATTTATGGTGTTTGAAGTTAGGATATAATTATCTTTCGGTGAATTGTGGTAAAGAAGGGCAGGGCTTTTTTATGTGTTGCTTATAATAAACTATTTTTCTGTCTGACTGTTATTTACAAGTATATTCTCATGCTGAAAATTCACTGAAGTATAATGTAATTTTTTATAAATGCAAATTTTTTGTATATGTGTGCATGTCACTACGAACATTTTTAATAATAGAAATAATAAGCAAATATGAGGGATTGTCTTTTAGGTTTCAGTTGTGACCAGTTCAATTCAAATCATGATCAAAATGACATGCCACATTTTTGTATCCATCTCACTGGCAACAATTAAAATACTAATAGTTGCATAGAAATGGCTTGTAAGGGGCACCTGGCTGGCTCAGTCAGTAGAGCATGCGACTTCTGATCTTGGGTTTGTGTGTTCAAAGCCCATGTTGGGTGTAGAGATTACATACATACATACACACATACACACATACACGTAAAGAATTCCTTTGATCTGTAAATTAATCTGGATAGTATTGCCATCTTAACAATATTAAGTCTTCCAGTTCATAAGCACAGAATGTCTTTACATTTATTTTGGTCTTCTTTAACTTCCCTTGATAATTTTTTGTAGTTTTCAGTGTACAAGTCTTGCAAATTTCTGTTAAATTTATTCCTAGCAACTCTCCAGATCTTTGCACACTGGGTCTGTGTTGGGGCACCCCTTTGCTGACTAGTCTTGCTGGATTTTTCAAATCTGCCTTAGCTTTCACTCCCTGCTTCTGTTGAGCCTGAAAGCCAGCCAGACTGAGCATGTATCCTGCCCAGGGCCTGTGTAGGCTTTCTAGATTTCCCACTGAACGCGGGAGCTTTTCAAAGTTCTGTTCCCCAAAGAGTCTCACTCTGCAGTTGTTCCTCTCTGGCTTTGGGTATGTCTGGGTTTGCCCTACAAATCTCTCCTACTATGTTTACGTTGCTTTTTTTCTGTTTAAGCATTTTTCTTGCTTGCTATAAACATTTAGCTTTATTTTCCAGAGTTCTTTTTGTCGATTACTAAGGCTGGCAAACCACTTTGGAAACAAGGTACTATTTTATAAATTAAAAACACATCAAACCTAGAAATTTTACCCTAATTGTATTACCAAAAGCATTTTTAAATAATATATATCAGAAAATAAGAACTTTTGTAGCAGCACTGTTTTAAAAAATAAACCTAAGATACTACCAAATGTCCATCAACACTGATTCTGATCATTTTTGTCAGGTTTTTTAGTATTTCTGGGGTGTGACATTAGAAGCCCCTGTTCTACCATTTGTGCTGTTATTATTGGTTCTTGACTTGGAATATAAAACTAGTTGAAAATTCGATATTTTTATATGATATATATGTATGTATATATATATATATATACACACCATACATACATATTGTATTTATATATATATATACACATACACACACACACGTACACACATATATGTATTTCCTTAGAATGTGTGTGCTTCCAAATTCTGAACAAAATTTATTACAACATGAAGTTACAGTCATTACATGTTTTAAAATTCTATCTTTATGTTATTATTTGTGTGTGATTATTGTGTGTATACTGTGTACCTGGCACTGTATTTGGTAGTGGAACGGAATATATTAAAGGTCCTTTACCTGCCCTTAGGAGCCTCAGCGTAGGCAAGGGAGGCAGGTCGGCAAACAGACAGCTACTTAGGTAATATAAGCTAGGAATTGATCCATACTTATTTAGTTATTTATTTCAGGGGGAACAAATGCCAGATTCTTGTCTAATTAATCACCACTGATGTTCTCTGAAGAACGGTACACAAAGTAAGCAACAAAGATAGAGAAAAGGGGCAACATGAATAGGGGTACAAATATTTCATACCTCAAAAGCAGAGGTCATAGCTTAGAGCTAAGGATCTAGAAGCCACGTTTGGATCTTCTGTTCTCTGTAGGTCAAAATATAGAGCACGATATCTTATTTCTTTCTCTTGATCCATGGGAAAGAAAACCCACAAACTCCTCTCCAGGAGCAGGTAGGTAGGACCACAAGAGGAAATTTTTGCCCTCCACCTCGTTAGAAAATGAATAAATATCTTACTGCACATTTTGCAGCATCACTTACTATCTCTCTTTAAAAAATAGTGTTATCTCAACACACACAAACACACACACACACGAGAATTATTTCAAAAGGATGAAACACAATTTTGTTAAAACCCAAGGCTACACTTCTGTGCTGTTATAACTGTGGACCCATCACGGGGGGTGGGGTACATTCACTATGAACTGGGCCATTAAGAAATACTACCTGGAGCATGAGAGCAATTAAAAATAAAGTAGCTGTGTAGACATGAGGCAGGTTCTTACAGCATCTGCTCAATGACATGAGCAACAGTATGATATGATGCACAGAGAGAACACTACTATTCTCTAAGACGTGTAAGTATCAACAATACACAAACTACAGAAGCATCAGGACGTGTTGTTTAAAAACTGAATCAGTATATAGTAAGTATGCAGAGGAGATAAATACGTAGAGATGGGAGGCGGATTGGTAGTTGCCAGAGGCTGGGAGAGGAGGAAAGTACAGGTACTTTTGTCTAAGGGGTACAGGGTTTTTTTGGGGGTGATGAAAATGTTTTGGAACTAGACAGAAGGGGCAGTTCTACATGTCACTGAACTGCACAATTCAAATTGATTCATTTGATGTTATGTAAATTTTGCCTTAAGAAAAACAATTTAAAAATATTTTTTTAAGAAACTGGATTGCAGCAGATGGTGCTGTTTATAAAAATAATATTACTTTTGATGTCCCCTTAAATCACAGACACATATGTGTGTGCCTCTCCAACCTTGTAGGCAGCCTATTAATCTTGTGATCGGTGTCTTTTATCCTCCATTAATTCTTTTCAGCCAGTAAGTTGCCAGCCTAGTTGATTTTAACTATATACCAAAGGTAGGATGTTCATTTTCCAATTTAATGTCCTCCTACTCTGAATTCATTTTCCCCAATCTATGACAACGGGGCCAGTTAGGGAGTGTAATTGAGATGGGAGAGGTGGACTGTCTTGTGCTGCCTTCCTGTCCCCAGGTCATCTTCCTCCCCCCCCACCCCCCCGAGCCTGGCCTCCCCTCTTCACAGGCAACGACAATAGGATGGTGTGTTATATGATGCAGAAGGGGATTACAACACACAAAATGATATTTTCAAAATATTTTTTTTTTCATAATTCACCATGAAAAGAAAGAAAACTTTCTAAGAGGACATATATTCTAACAATCCTGAGGAAAGTGATAACAATTAATTTTATCTGGCACAGTTTTCACCTCATCTGGGTAGAATTCATGTAGAGGTCTCCTCGGGATGTTTAGAGCTTGTAATCACTGGACAAAGCCACACAACTGTTTTATCTTCAGAACACACAAATGGACACATGTGAATATTAAGTAAAGAAACGAATCAATGCAAATGGCAAGTTTTATAGAATGATAGAGCCCATGGGACCTGGAAAACAATCTATTTAAAACCAAAATAGTCTTTTTTTTTTTTTTTAAAGGAGTTTCAATTTTTTTTTTAAAGATTTTATTTATTTATTTGACAGAGATAGAGACAGCCACAAGCAGGGGGAGTGGGAGAGGGAGAAGCAGGCTCATAGCGGAGGAGCCTGATGTGGGACTCCATCCCAGATCGCCGGGATCACACCCTGAGCCAAAGGCAGACGCTTAACGACTGAGCCACCCAGGCGCCCCAAAACCAAAATAAATTCTTAAAAGAAATCATCCAAGGTCTACAGTGCTCTGGTGGTAAAATACAGAAAACAAAATGATCCTAATCTTATTGCAATACAGCTGCTCATTTATCTGAACAATCATTTACCACGGCTGTGTAGGGCTTTACGGTTAGCTGTGTAACACGCTAGCCCAGATATCTTTGGAATTTATGACAACTTCTTAGTTGGTCATTACCTATTTGTAAAGATGAAGAAAGTGGGGACATTCAGACTGATATCTCTACGCATGATTTATGAGGATTAACACACAAATGAATAAAGCTCAGACAATTAAGTTGCTTGCTCGACAATATAGAGCTTGTAAAGGGTATAAATCTGAATTCAGGTTTTCTGTCTCCAGCCTCTCTAACATCGTGCTGCTAGGGACACAGAGCCTCGTATTTCCTCCAGTTCTTACAGTGTCTGATTATTTGATGTGATCATTTTATGACTGTTTCTGTTTGATCACTTTAATATTAGTCTCAAACTTGACTTTACCTTCAGTGCACTAAGTAATTAATTAAAAGTCAGGATTCGGCTAGCACTTTTTTGCTTACTTTTAATATGTGAATTTATTACGACATAAATAATGAATCACTGTAAGGAGGGAAGTAGGTAGCAGTTACCTCTTGCCAACAAATGGTGACATATTTAATGATAAGAAACACGATGAGTATTTAATCCCCATTTTACAGTTGAGGACTCTGAGACTCACAGTTTTGTTGTGAGGGCTACAGAAGATGATGGACGAAAGCACTTACCCCATTACCTGGCACATGATAAATCTTAGCTACTATTATGAAAATACACTTTAAATGGATATCCTCATTACAAAAGCCATTATGGAGCAGAATTTGTTTCTATTATATTTGAAGTTTTTAGCCTATAATTCAAAAAAGGCAATGGCCAAAATTCTAAATTTTCATGATTAAAACCATAAAAATTTAGTTGGTTCAAAATGTATTTTTTTTTAAGATTTTATTTATTTGACAGAGAGAGAGGGCACAAGTAGGCAGAATGGCAGGCAGAGGGAGAAGGAGAACCGGGTTCCCCGCTGAGCAGGGAGCCCATCACAGGGCTCGATCCTACGATCCTGAGATCATGACCTGAGCCGAAGGCAGATGCTTAACTGACTGAGCCACCTAGGTGCCCATTTCATAATGTATTTTAAAAATTATATACTCAGATAATTAAATTCACCAATAAGTATATGAAAAAGAAGTAAAGTAGGAAAACACAAAATAAAGAAAATGTAAGTTATACTAACCAATTCATTTCAGCTTGAAAGCAGTGGGAAAAGAATGTATCTTACTTTTTAAACACATTGTTATGTAAAATACTTAGAAAAGTGAAAATAAATATTTTCAACAACGACAAATCTACCATTTGAACTATAATAAGCTATAAAATAATTTAAAACAAAATACATAGTACCAAAAAAGGCATTTTACAACCTTTAAATTTCTACTTGAAAACTCTCAAATTACATGAGTCTTACAGATAAAATTATTCCTAAAAGCACCATTACCTGCTTTCTGGACATTTGGTTTTCAATTTTTTTAATATATAAGAAAACTAAAACCTAGCTAAGATCATACAGCCATGTTAATGTGAACTTCTCTAGTTTTCCTTTGCTTCCTTGTATATCTGGTTAGCTGTACTCAAAATGGATAATTTACAACCAGTCGATCATGGAATAAGATGGAATAAAGACTGGTGAAGGATAACTGAATACCAAGTATAATATCAGAATGCAAGACACACAACTAAGTCAAAAGAGAAAACGGTACACCGCTCTGTTAGATGCCAAGTAAATGTCTGTATGGAAAGCTAATGCCAGGGGCATCTGGGTGGCTAGTTGGTTAAGCATCTGCCTTCCACTCGGGGCATGATCTTGGGGTCCTGGTATTGAGCCCCATGTCAAGCCCCCTGTCGGGCTCCCTGCTCAGTGGGGAGTCTGCTTCTCCCTCTCCCTCTGCTCCCCACCCTCCCCTGCTCATGCTCTTTCTCTCTCTCAAATAAATAAATAAACAAAAAAATCTCTAAAAAAACAAAAAAACCTCATATTTAAAGTCAAATGATTTTTGACAAGGGAGCCAAGAAAATTCAGTGAGGAATGAACAGGTTTTTTTAAACCAATGGTACTAGGTCAACTGGTCAACAAATACATGGCAGTGTTTGCATGCGTGCGCGCACACACACACACACACACACACACACACGCATACAAGTTGACCCCTACCACATCATACACACAGATTAGCTCAAAACAGACCAAAGACCTAAACACAAAAGCAAAAACTAAAAAACTCTTAGAAGAAAACATAGGAATAAAGCTCAAGGTGTGGAATTTAGCAATAGTTTCTTTTTTTATATATACATATATTTTATTTAAATTCACTTAGTCAAGGTATAGTACATCATGTTTTTGATATAATGTTCAATGAATCATTAGTTCAGTTAGCAGTAGTTTCTTAAATATGTTATGAAAAACACAAGCAACAAGAAAAACTATTAGATGCTAGGCTTTACTCATATTAAAAACTTTTGTGCATCAAAGGACACTGCCAAGAGAGTAAAAAGACAATGCATAAAATGGAAGAAAATATTAGCAAATCACATATCTGATAAGTATCTAATATCTGCAATGTATAAAAAACTCTTAAAACTCCACAAAAAGACAAAAAACTCTATTAAAAATGGGCCGAGGATCTGAATGGGCATACCTCAAAGTAGATATACAAATGTCCAATGCACATGAAAAGATGATCAAAATCATTGATCATTAGGAAAATAAAATCAAAACCACAGAGATACCACTTAACAGCCTCTGGGGTGGCACAATCAAAAACCATATTAAAAAAGTGCTGCAGAAAATGTGAAGAAATTGGAAACCTCCAAAATTAAAATGGTACAGTCACTTTGGAAAACAGTTGGGCAGCTCCCCAAGAGGTGAAACTCTGGATGGCCGTCTGACCCAGCAACTCCACTTCTAGGTACATACCCCAAAGGACTGAGAAGAGGCATCCGAACAAGAACTTCTACATGAATGTTCATAGCAGCATTCTTTACAATAGCCCAAAAGTGCGATGAGTAGATAGACAAAACACATTATAATAGATAATGCAATATTATTCAGTCACTGAAAAGGAACGAAGTGCTGATCAAGCTATAATGTGTATGAATCTTGAACACACTATGCTAGGTAAAAGAAGCCAGATATAAAAGGCTACTGTATAATTCTATTTACATGAATTATCCAGAATAGGCACATCCAGAGAAAGAACAAGCAGATTTTTCAGGGCCGGGGGCAAGGGAGAAAGTGACTGTTTAATGGGTACCCGGTTTCCTTTGGGGGTGATGAAAAAGTTCTTGAACTAGACAGCGATAATAGCTGTTTAACATTGTGAATGAACGTTCAATGTTACTTAATTGTACAATTTAAAATGGTTAACTGGTAACTTTTATGTGCTCTATATTTTAACACAATTAAAATAATGTAAAAAATGGTAACCTAGTTTTCTTACTTCTATCTAAAAACTACGTAAGAAAGTCTACTTAATTTCTGCCATTAAATCTGATAAGCTATAAGGTGCTCTCTAAAAGTAAAATAAATGATTTCTAAGACTCAACCTGTGATCTCAAGAACTATTTGAGAAAATAAATATGTGGAACAAATTCGAATAGTAACCCAGACTTTTTCAAAATGATGTCCAACAGTAGTCACCGAGCACTCCTGAGAGAAAGTGAGTGTTGCCTTATTTTTTTCCCCAAAACCGCTTATACAGAAAGGAAATAAACTTTTTAGTAAATAAGATAAAACCTGTGATTAATGAAATAAAGAGGATAATTATTTAGTCAAGATCAATGGTCCTATAATCTCAGTTCAGTAATTAAAATGGTATTAATATTTTTTTTAAGATTTGTTCATTTACTGGGGCTCCCGGGTGGCTTAGGCAGTTAAGTGCCTGCTTTCGGCTCGGGTCATGATCCCAGCGTCCTGAGATAGAGCCCCAAGTTGGGCTCCCTACTCAGTGGGGAGTCTGTTTCTCCCTCTCCCTCTGATCCTCCCCCGATCATGTTCTCTCTCTCTCTCAGATATATAAATAATATCTTAAAAAAAAAAAAAAAGATTTATTTATTTGAGAGGGGGAGGGGCAGAGGGAAAGGGAAAGAGAATCTCCAGCAGACTCCACACTGAGCACAGAGCCTGAGGCAGGGCTCCATCTCACCAACCTGAGATCAGCACCTGAGCTGAAAACAAGAGTCAGGCACGTAACTGACTGTGCCACCCAGACGCCCCATCATTGGGAAACACCCATAGTCGATACGCTTGGAAAAAATTCTGAAATTATTACAACAAAAATGTCATTGATTCATAGTATCTCCCAGCACAGGCCCCTCGATGTGATGCCTCCCGCTTCACGAGAGACCGTGTCCTTTCCTTTCCCAACCTTTAAGATAAATAATGTTTTTATCTTAAACATGGTATTTTCAAGTGTTTAAAATTTTGTCAATCATCTTCCAGTCTTCCTACTGCAAATAAAACAGAGGAAGTGATAGAATGTTTCAACTCAAAGTATCATTACTGATTTATGAACCTTACTAATCACTTAAAAAAATACATGGAGAGATTTTAAATGTGTTATAGTTTACATAACATCATAGCCAATTAGCAGCAGAGCTGGGTCATGGGGTACCCGACATCAAATTTAGTATTTGGTTTTCTTGTTTTTACCTTGTATTTCTCCTGTTATTGCTACTACTGCTCACTAATAATTCTTCATTTCTTTTAGGTTAAAAATCACTTTAACATAAAATACCTGAAGTACTTTTTTCAGTGTTTTTACCTAGGGTCATCGAGAAAGTCCTCTCCGGAAAGGTGGTATTTGAGTTTGGTTCTGAATCATGAGAAAGAAACAGCTATGCAAATATTTTGGGGAAAGAGAGTCCCGAGATGAAGAAAGAGTAAGTAACCATTGAGGGAGTAAGCTTTAGATATCTCAGATTGAAGGTCACTGGAGCTAGAGCACGGGGGAGTGGGGGGAAACTGGGGAGAAGAGGTTAGGTAGGCAGAGTGTGCAAGTCCTACAGGCCACGGAGAGGGCTTTAGTTTACTTTTAACTGCAATAAAAAGACGTGGAGCTTTTTAAGCAAGGACATTATAACTCTGAAAGATTTAAAAACGTTAATCACTAGATGTCCATTCTATGGAGTAGGAAAAGAGAGATGATGGTGCCTTTGAATAGGATTGTAGCAGTGGAGATGCCTGAGGGTAAAATGGTCAAATCCCAAGGTATATTTTGAAGGTGGAGTGAGAGTCCTTATTGAAAGACTGGGTACAGATCTTGAAAGGGATGAAGAAATGACGGCTCCTTGATTTCCAGACTGAAAATCTAGGCGGATGTTGTTGACACAGATTTAGAAAATGAGATCGATCATTATGTTTTGGCCACATGGAAGTGGAACTATCAGTGATTCGTTCCGGTGGAGTTGTGAAATAGTCAGCGGGACATACCATCTTTTGAGCTTAGGAGTGAGAAGTGAGAGGAGATATACATTTGGATGCTATAAGTGGGTTTCCTTAAACTTGGCAATTAAATTAGATCACTTACGAGAAAAGGAGACTAGGAAAGATCACCAGGGACTACTCCTTAGGGTCCTTGAACATTTAGAAGTCTGTAACAAAAAAGAAACCAGAAAAGGAAATTGGAAAAGAATTCTCATTAAGAAGGTGGAAAACTCCTTCAGAGAACTTTCAGAAGCCTACGAGTTTCAAAGAAGGGAGCAGGGCACCGTGTCCAGTGCTGCTCAGAAGTCATGATGACAAAGATGGAGAATGAACCATTGTGTTTGCCAAGACGTGGATCCTAAGGGCTGTACCCGTGGTGAGACTGAAAGCGCGAATGGAGACAAATGAAGTAAGGGTACCAGACGAGGAAGTGGAGACAATTTTTTTGAGAACGTTTAGCTGTGCACGGGTCAGGGAAATGGGGCGCTTGCTGGAGTAGGAAGCGCACAAGCGAAGGCATATGAAGGCATGCAGTTTATTGGTGTGTGTGGTTGCTCACAAAAACTCGGCCAAGTGCCTATTTTTTTCTCAGAGTTTAAAAGTGAAGAATTTGTGGCTTGGTGACATTGCTGAAGCCCTATTTACCATAACAAGGGCTTTAGTTCTGAAAAATTAATTTTAAATATAGTATCATTTCCCCCCAAATCATTGTTTTTTGTATATAATTGAAAGAAATCATGCTGGTAAAATGCATTTTTAAGAGGTGCTTTAGGTATATGACTTTTGAGAGTCCCAGAAATTCTCACCTGTATGCATATTCCTCATAAGATAAAATAAATGAACACAGTTGTAAGATGAAAGAATTGAACACTGTCTTTGAATGTCTTTGTTTTCTTCACCTGTCAATGAAGGACTAGAGCATAACTGCTTAGTACAAGTGTACTTAAGTGTGTGCCGAGTCATTAACATGACTGATGGCATTTGTCCACTATTCATAGGAGAGAGAGGACCAGAGGTCCCTCAGAATTTTGTGCCTTCCTCCCACAGGGTAGAGATATGCTTGGCATTGACATTCAGGTCCCAATTATACCTTCTTCGACATCTGGGTAACATCACATAAATAATTCTTACTAATGCATTTTGAACAGAGGAGATATACGTCAGTTCCAGATCAAAGTGATCAAGGAGTAGATATACATTCATGTTCCCCATGTCTCATGCACCTGATTCATGTAGAGAAATCTAATGGCTTGGAAGTAGACACTTCCTTATAACGGAAAAAGTCTGGGTGCCTGAATGTCCCTAGGAATGGAACTAGTCTTGTGTAAGGATCAGTAGTCTTCAACTTCATATGAATAGGAAATAAACATCTACTCTATTAAACTGCTACAATCTAGAGATTTAGGTATTACATCAGCTATAGTTACTTGTGAGTAATACACCCTGCTTACTCTAAATCCCTCTGTACCAAATTCTGTAGAATCGGAGAGTCATAAATAGCTTAGGAATATTTGGACATGGTTCTGTGTTCAACAATAAAAACGTCCTGCTCCCAAGAGGATGGAATATTTATAAATTCTACTTGTGATTTTGCTACCTTCTGGGTGTTGCAGAAAACAACTATCAGAGCGAGGTTAAAAAAAGGATGACGTAAAAACCGCCCCAGCTGACAACTAGTTACCGAAGGGTGCCAGGCAGCTGGCCTCCCTGACTTCGAAAGAACAGCTAGATGAAGACTATATTCCTCTAAAAACAGAAATTGATAAAATTAAGTTTGTTTCTTTGGAATATTTCTAAACTTACTGGCTGATGTCATTTCATTTGTGCATATTGACCTCAGCCAACTGGAAAGAAGAATGATACACATTGTCCCTTTTAAAAAAAATTAAAATACAGAGGTGGTAGATTTTTTGCAAGGATTAAGAAATGTAGGACCATTATTGGAAATACATAGATGTACATAGATGTGAAGATACATCTGCATACATGTGTGTATGTAATTGTTGTATTAAGTACATATATCTATGCCTTCATAGTTTTGTCAAGGAATTCTCTATCGGTGACTCCATTTTAGATCTTAATCTAGACTTTGGGGTAAAGATGGTCATTACCTAGCAGAGCCTAACTTACTCTCATACAATTTTACCTAAAATAGGGAAATGATGAAATATTGGTTAATAAAATCTTATATATGCAGAGAAATTTCCAAAGCAGAAGGAGAGAGGCCTTGAAGCAGGATATAGACTCAGGCAAATAATTCTGTATGGAGCACGTACATTCCCCCATTTCAGGCACACGTTCTTCTGGAAGAAAAAGGAAGTAGTTGAAAAACGTACCCCTCTCCTCTACTTGCTTTCTGTATTTTCACACAAAAGCAGCACTTTACATCCTAGATTTTAACTCTGCACTATAAGTGAGGGCACATGGACAGAACGATACCATCTGTTGCTGGTGTTAGTACGTGTATTTTTCTATCTTGCTATAAAACTGAGGAAGCCAATTATTAAAAAGTACCAATTTAAGCACCGCCTACTTTATTAGTTTCACTTAGGGAGTTCCAAACAGAGAAGTATGCAGTAAATCCTACAAGTAATCACAAATTAAAAGCAGCATTTGTGGGTATTTTTTTCAACGTACACGTTGCTTATAAGTCAGCCCCAGAATAGGCAGGATAGTATTTCTCCAAATGCTTGATTTCAAAGATGACAAAAGAATTCCATGAGCAATCAAATCACAGTATATTCCTTCCTGTTCCCAGTGCCTCGGGGCACTATGCTCTCTCTCAGAAACGGAACAATCATAATTCTTTGTTTCTCCGTTGTATAACACTGGGGCCATATGCGTTTTCCTGACCCTATATTAGACAATGTAGACATACTTTTTGTTCCTGCATTAAATCATGGAACAAGCCAAAATATCTTAGTTGCTTGCTCTGGGAAGTACCTGATCCCAGAAGATAAGACGATTTGTCAACTAACAGCTTTATAACTCAGCAGTTTCCTCATCAGGAGTCATTCCAGAATTCTCACTTCCCCTTTGCCAAACTGAAGTTATCATGTCATAAACTCTGTTCAAACAGTTTTTGGCCAGTTTTTGTTTTGTTTTTTCGGTTTTTTGTTTTTTGCTGTGCAAAACCCACTTTAAAACCACCCAATCAGTTCTTAACACCTTGTGAATATCCTACTTAACTTCCAATTTTGAGACACTAGTTAGATGCAGTAATAAACTGTGTTCTTCCTTCAGAAATCGAAAATTTGGTTTTTGTTGGTTTTTTTTCCTGGTAGTCCTTCTTGGAGTTCACATTAATTAACCTTATGTAAGAAAATGGGAGTGTTTTGCTCATTTCAAGGACTTTTTGAGAATTACTTCCCATTCAGGAAGACGGCTATGAAGCCATGTGTTTTTTTTCTTTTGTTTATTAACCTACTTCTGGTATTATATCTGATTGGACCAAAAATGGTCCAAAAATATTTTCTCAAGAGTTATTTAAATTTCGGGGGGGGGGCATAGCTGTTTCTTTCTTTCTCCTTTCTCTGAAATCTTGATCGTATTCTTAGCTTTTATATGACACGCATATGTTTTCCTTTGATTTTCCTAAAACTACAGACACAAAACATTAGTGTGTATAGCAAGGTAAATCAAGATTTTGAACGATGCATTACTGCAAACTAAAATAAAATTGAATGTTAAACACTCTTGTCCTTAAAAGTCCATTAGTCAAATCAGCAAGTAGTGACTTCCTAATAGCTTTAGTTTCTCAACCACTTGTCAGACAGTGACACTGAGTCCATCAAAACTCAGATCATTAGCCTATATTCATTCTCCGTCATTATTCACAGAAATTTCTCTACTCACCTCTACCCAACTTAAGATT
Organism: Ursus arctos; assembly: GCF_023065955.2. Classification (NCBI taxonomy): domain Eukaryota; kingdom Metazoa; phylum Chordata; class Mammalia; order Carnivora; family Ursidae; genus Ursus; species Ursus arctos. Next base: position 21,769,259 of record NW_026622852.1, read on the forward strand.
GGCCTAAAAGGACATCTTCTGTGAATTATCATCTAGTGACCTATGCAATTGTAACTTCAGAGAATTTTCCCCCTTGTTCCATTAATTGACGGGGTGCAGTCTAGAGATTTAATCTCTTCCTGATAGAAATAATGACACCCCTTTCAAAAGGCAGACACATTTAGAGTCAGCTTTGATTTTTAATATTTCCCCAACCAGAGTTGGCTATATAATTTGGGGGAGAGGGGGTAGTGCAAAATGAAAACATGAGGCCCCTTGGTCAAAAAGCGAGGAAGAAGCCAGATACAAAAGTCCGCTTGCTCTATGATTTCATTTCTCTGAAATAACTACAATAGGCAAAAACCAGAGACAGAAAGCAGATTAGTGGTTGCCAGATGCAAGGGGGAGGAGGTAAAGGGGCAACTGCTTGATGGATGTGGGGTTCCCATTTGGCATGATGAACAAGTTCTGGAACTAGACAGCGAGGATAGTTGCTCAACATGGTGAATATACTTAATATCACCAAATTCTACACTTCAAAATGGTTCAAGTGATAAATTTTGTGTTATGTATATTTTATCTCAGTAAAAGTTTTAAAAAAAGGCAGGAGAATGTGCTGATAAAGGTACTAGATTAGAAAGCTTCTTCCTTTCTTCTGCAGTCTTTCAACTTGTCATGTTTTCTAAATTTTTTAAAATTTTATTTTAATGCCAGTATAATTAACCCACGGTGTTATATCAGCTTTGGGTGTGCAATATAGTGATTCAACTTCTTATGTTTTTGTATTTGCTTATTAGTATCATTCTAAATAACTAAAAATTAAAGTGTAAGTTGTTAGCATGCATTTTTCCATTTATCTTATATTTTACAATGCCAGTTTTAAGTGCAAATACAAGTGCACTTAACTCCTCCTATGTGGAAACTCAAATATGACCAATTACCAAATATCATTAATATTACACAATTAGTATTTCATAGTTCATACATGTGTATATATCATTCTTATCAGAACAGTAGAAATGCTCACAAAACAAACTCAATTGTTTTCATTTCACAGATACACATGCTCCATATTTTGCTTACCGAGTACACAAAGACTGAAAACAAAACAAAAAAACTATGGGTTGTCCTCATAAGTGATTATATAATACTGGGAAGTAACACTAATAAAAAAGAATATGGTAAGTTAGCTTGGTCGTTTGTGTTTATAGAACACTATTCTCTGCTTTCAGCATTTGAATCAGAAGGAAAGTGTAACCTCTCTAGGCTTTCAGAGTCCTCATGTATTCATTTGCAGACAAAACATTAAGAACTCTGACTCCCTTTGAGTCTCACTGAACCTTCCTATATACGCATTTTGTGTCCACCAAAACTTGGTGGTCATGGGATGGTGGAAATAATATATGTAAATGGGTATCAAGGAACTGTAGACATGCATATTGTGTCTGTCTCCTTTGTCTAATAACCAGGCTCCATTGTTCCATTCTGTTTCCCTTATAAAACACAAACTCAAAGATAAAATTATTAAGAATGTCAAGATGGTGAAAACAAACCATACAACCAAGTATGGGGGCCCTTCTGAATACGGGTCCTATGTAACTAGTGACATACCCATGAAGTCAGCCTTGCTTCACATACATTAGTTTATATCTGATTCTAATTCCCAATTTCTCCTGTTAAAATTCTCTAGTGCCAAAATAGTACGTCCACTGTGTTATATTTCATGTAGGATCAGCATATGCAGTTGACAACATTCAATCAACTTTTTATGTGAAGACAGTATATCCACATTTTCAAGGCCATGTTTTTTTTTTTTTTTTGATTGTTTCCACCCAAACATTATTGGATTAATAAATTCTTTGTTAAGCTGCCTCGAGCTCAGCACATTTGAGCTGGTGGACCTTCTGATTACCAGGTGTCCCCTAGAGACAAACACACTTATAGAAGTTGCTTGTCATACAACCTTAAATTCCTAAAGAACAAATGCTTCCTTTGAAGAGAAGTTATTTATTTATTTATTTATTTATTTATTTATTTATTTATTTTACTTATGTCTTTTTTAAGTTACAAATGTTTGGTTTTCTTTTTTCCTTGTGGTAAAATACTCAAGTTTCATATTCCCTGTATATTTATTTTCTATGCTCTATTTCCTTTGATCCTTAATTATGCTTATCATCCCATGACAAGATTATTTCAATATCTTAATTTGTCTTTTTTCCTCTAGTTTATATTAAATTCGATGTGTAGTCCACGTTGTTGCCAAAGGAATTACCTAAAAATATTTATCTTATTTGAGTCACTTTCCTACTTCAAAATAATTTGATTTAGACTCTTACTGCCTAGTGCATAAATTCAGATTTGATGGGTATAATTTACCTAGTGTATGAAACACACTATTGAAAAGGCAGAATTGGTCAAAGAGAGATTTACAAGGAAAGTCAATCTCTACAGAGTCTCTGTAGACTAACTCTGTAGAAGGACACTGAGTTAGCTAGTAGTCACTTCAATAATTTCAGTTAGGAAGCCAGGAGAAATAGTTACACTTAGAATTTGCGGTAAAACAAATAGCACAAAAAAGAGAAAATAGCAGAAACACTAAAACACTTTCATTTTTGCAACCATAAATTTGAGCATCACTAAAAATAGAGAATTACAACTAAGAACATGGAAATAATTAGTAGACTGCCTGGCATATACTTTTCTTCTGGCTACAGCTATCCTTCTTTTTAGAATCCCCTCCTTAGGGCAAGAGTAAAAAGTCACAAAGGTATTAGGTAAATCATTATAAGAATCAAAGCCAAATTAGGGAAAGATCTGTGCAGGACTTTGGAAGGGGACTATGCCTCAAATAAGTGACAAAAAACAATTCAGGGAAATTCAAATCAAAACCACACTGAGATACCACCTTACGCCAGTTAGAATGGCAAAAATTGACAAGGCAAGAAACAACAATTGCTGGAGAGGATGTGGAGAAAGGGGATCCCTTCTACATTGTTGGTGGGAATGCAAGTTGGTACAGCCACTCTGGAAAACAGTGTGGAGGTCCCTTAAAAAGTTAAAAATTGAGCTCCCCTATGACCCAGCCATTGCACTACTGGGTATTTACCCCAAAGATACAGACGTAGTGAAGAGAAGGGCCATATGCACCCCAATGTTCATAGCAGCATTGTCCACAATAGCTAAATTGTGGAAGGAACCAAGATGCCCTTCAACAGATGACTGGATTAAGAAGTTGTGGTCCATATATACAATGGAATATTACTCAGCTATCAGGAAGAACAAGTTCTCAACATTTGCTGCAACATGGATGGCACTGGAGGAGATAATGCTAAGTGAAATAAGTCAAGCAGAGAAAGACAATTATCATATGATTTCTCTCATCTATGGAACATAAGAACTAGGAAGATCGGTAGCGGAAGAAAGGGATAAAGAAGGGGGGGGTAATCAGAAGGGGGAATGAAGCATGAGAGACTATGGACTCTGAGAAACAAACTGAGGGCTTCAGATGGGAGAGGAGTGGGGGAAAGGGATAGGTTGGTGATGGGTAGTAAGGAGGGCACGTATTGCATGGTGCACTGGGTGTTATATGCAACTAATGAATCATCGAACTTTACATCAGAAACCAGGATGTACTGTATGGTGACTAACATAATAAAAAAACATTTTAAAAAAAACCAATTCAGTTTTGTAAGAAAAGTTCATTTGAATCTTCCACCTCACAATATTTCTAGGCTCTCAAGACCTATTGCTTTTCCTGTTGAATTTAGTTAAGTCAATATAGGGAATAGATCATGTAGCTGTACACTTATGTGGAACCACCTGTCCATTGATCAAGATAGCTGTCTGAGGGAAGGGTCAGGAAATCCAAGGAATGACAGTAAGCAGAAGCTTATTCTCCAAGGTGTCTTTGTCATTTGGGATGAGACTGGAGTAGGTGCACCTACCAGCTTCTTACTTTGAACTCCTTATTTTGCAACCTTCCAAAAATGTTGAACCTACTCAGAGCATAGTAGGGACAGAACAGGAAGCCAACACAAAGCAGACTTCCAACCTTTTTAAGAGAGTTTCCTCTAATAGGAAAGATCTGTTTCTATTATTTCCCTCCTATTGTTTCATTATCTAAAAAGTTTTATCTCATCCTGTACGATTAATGCAAGATCATCTCCACTGTGAAATCTTATTAAGAAACCTCCTGTCCGAAGGAATTACCCCTCTCCTGCTCTAGAATACTCTATATGCACCATACTTCTATTATCACATTGACAGTCTTGTCCTATTGTATCTGTTCACCTATCTCTAGCTTGTGTCCATCTCTGGAAAATTCAAAGTCCTTACATAGATGTTAAGGCTCTGCATGATCTGGTTCCCTGCTTATCTCTCTGATCTCCCTTTCCATTTTGCTCATGTGCAGAGTTTTGCAGGCACACTGATCTCTTTCTGCTGTTCTAGGACTCTCTGCCTTACTGATCCTTTTGACTAAAAATCATTTCCTCTAGATATATGATTGATTCATTCTTTTATTTACCTCTTTAAATTGTCTTATCAGAGAGGTCTTTCTTGACAACTTCACCTAAAATGACCTCTTCCCAACCAGGTCCCTTTCCTTATGTTTACTTTATTTTAATTTTCTTCATGGTATTTCTCTTCATTGATTTAAAAATACATATTTATTGTTTGATGCTTTTGTCTATTCACCCACCAATACAATATCTACTTCATGAGAGAAAGGAATTTTTTGTTTACTGTGGGTATTCACTACCCAGGACATATCCTGGAGTACAATAGTTACTCGATAAATAGTTGCTGAGCAAATAAATGCGTTGTAATCTCATCTAGCAACTACAGATTCCATAAAGGCAAGGACTGTATCACATTCCCTCAATAACTGGGCCATTATCATCCATAGTCATGAACACATAATGAGTAGTTATAAGCGTTTATTGAAAGAATATTTTTCTTAGATGGTAAACCAAATATTACTCATAAGTATAATGTACATATGCCACAGATTTTGTGAGATTTAAGACTCTCACAAAAATAAAGAATAAACTGGTTGGCACAGAGTTTGTGCATTCAGTTTTTGGTGCTTCTCTTTTCTTCCTAGTCTGTTTCTCAAGCCCCCATGGACACAGTACGTCCATATTTCAATTGTTGCCTTCTAATCCCTATAAGATTATAAAACACCTGTTGGTGTCTCTTCAAAGTCATTCCTGTGGCTTCTATGTATCTTGTCCTATGCTACTTAAGAAACCAGCAAATTCACTGGCAGGCAGTATGGCATACAGAATGTTGGCCATACCTCAAAGAGTGCTACGCCCTTTTTTTTCCGACATCTTGACTTAGAAGATTCCTGCTGCCTTCATACAGATTTTCATAATATATTTTAAAATTTTACCTATCTTTTCTTTCTTTTTTTTTTTTTAAGATTTTATTTATTTATTCGACAGAGACAGAGACAGCCAGCGAGAGAGGGAACACAAGCAGGGGGAGTGGGAGAGGAAGAAGCAGGCTCATAGTGAAGGAGCCTGATGTGGGGCTCGATCCCATAACGCCGGGATCACGCCCTGAGCCGAAGGCAGGTGCTTAACCACTGTGCCACCCAGGCGCCCCATAAAATTTTACCTATCTTTTCTAGTTGTGTTAAGCGAGAGTATTGGTCAGTGCAAGCTATTTCTTCCTAATGAGACATGAAATGCAGATATTCTAATACTTTAATTAAGCAAGTTTTACTACAGGCATGTGATTGGTTATCACTTTTTTTTTTTTTTAGGATGAATTGCCCTATTATGACAATAAAACCATTAAAAGAAAAACATGGTTGATGATGATACTCTAAGAGTATGTAATTAAAAAAACATTTGGAATTGAGGTAAATAATTCTATCCATTTTTTATCACAATCACTTTTGTGTCTTACAAGTTTCTGGTTAATATATATGGAGCAATGAATGCATTAATAGAGTACTAGAAGCTTTCACCTACACAATTTAAGAAATACTAAATACTAAGTGTACAGGAATGCACAAAATAAGCACGTACCAAATCCTGGCTATCAGACTAGAACTGAAGTCACACTGACCTACCTCTTTGTCCTTCCTCTTCCTGCTACTCCAGACCAGGAATATTACACTATTATAAAAATAATAATGTAATGGAAATCACTGAAATAACTGTTCTAGTTAGAACCTATAAAATACTCAGTTTGATATTTGACAAGAAATGAGTATGAGATATAACCAAGGAAGTATAATGCAAAAAATGGGAAGATAAGTCATCTATTCACACACATAAAAAATATTAATCTGTCATGAATTGACATCACTTATGTTGTGAGAAATCAATAAAATACAAGCTTCAGCATTTTTATGGACTTTCATTCATGCATGCATTCATTCAGCCAATATTTGTTGAACTACGGAAGACATTTAGGCAAAAGGGATTCAACAGAGATCATTTGCTTCTGTAGAAGCCATGAATCTGTGCTGAAAACACAAATTAATTGGACAATCACACAAACATATTTATTATTGTAAACTATGATACCCATTGGAAAGAGAGAAAAATAGTATACACTATTGTTGCCTATCCGACAGCCGTCACTCCTTCTTCCTTTTAAAATAACCACACTTTTATGTGGTTAAAATCTTTTTTTAAACCTAATCTTTTTTAAAACCTTCCTTCCTGCTGGGATGCTCTTGATGTGAAGGATGTGAAGCTTGGAGCTCCAGCATGTATCTTACCAAGGTGACCAAGATAAGAAGCTGGGGATGGCAACTAAAAAGTTTTATTTCTTGCTTGTTCAGCCACTAGATTCACCTCTTCTGTGAAATTGATAGAATACAACTATTTGCATAATATTCTGTTATCTGAAGCTAAACACATCCTATTGAAAATAAGTAAAAAACAAAATATTTTTCCAACTAATGTTTTAGGAAGGTTATCAGGAAGTTAGATTTTATTTTCCCAAAGTCATTTTTCCCTTCTGTAATACTGTATGATTTATTGACTACTTACAGTGTACGAGAATCACAAGTATTATCTCTAATTTTTATAACATTTGAGGAGAGAGATATTATCTTTTTTTTCTGATAAGGAAACTGAGGCGTAAGCAAATAAGTAAAAATTTTCAAGATTGTATAGCTAGTGAATGGCGGAGCCAGAATTCTAACCCATGTCTCAATGACAGCAAAGCCCAGGATTTTCCCAATAAGTCATGGTAAATATCTGATCACTTTGATATTTAATTGATTCACCTATTGACTTATTATTAGGAAAATAGAAAACAATGAAACTCAATTAATTTTGCTACAGAATTAAAGGGGGAGTAAAGAGCCTCAGATCATATACTCACTCACAGACATATTTATTGATGTCATTTTTTAAAAAAAGATTTCATTTATTTATTTATTAGAGAAAGCACAAGCAGGGCGAGCAGCAGGCAGAGGGAGAAACAGGCTTCCTGCCAAGCAAGGAGCTTGATTTGGGACTCAATCCCGGGACCCTGGGATCACGACCTGAGCCAAAGGCAGATGCTTAACCAACTGAGCCACCCAGGTGTTTTACCATGTTGGTTTTTAAGTCAGTGAAATTTTAAATAAACTTAAAGATAAATCCAAATATAACTTCTAAGGAAACTATAAAATCAGGAGTAATGTAGTAATTCCAAATATACTCTGCAACTTAGGAATTTTTTTTTCTTTTTCTGAGTAGAATAGAATTCATCATAAATTTTTATCTTCTCTAAGAAGTCGTAGGCAATTTAACAATATGAAATGGATACATTTAAATCTTATAAGTTCTTAGTACAAGAAAAAATATTTTTAAAAATTTAGTCATTTATATATATAAACACACATGTGCATAATCACTAGAAGCAGCTCTCAATTACCTCCATACGACTGTTCATATTTAGCAATATCATATTAGTTAATTATTTTAAATAGGTATTTCATTCAAAGAGTTAGGTGTATATTAGAAAGAATTAAGGTTGGCAGTACTGCTGTCTCCAATTGCCAGAGTAAATGTTACTTTTCATCATTTCTACCATCACCCATAGAAATTTAAGATATTGCTCTTAAAGGTTTTAAAAATAATTTTTAATGAAATTCTGAATTCTCTGCCTCACTAATACAACCTGTTAAAGCCAATAAGGCATTTTAGAACTGTTTAGGAGTAAGTGAACTCAAGGGAACAATGTTTTCCAGGGAAATGATAATGGGATACAGAGCCTTTCTTTTCTGGGTCACTAGTTTGAAAGTAGCTCAGGTTGTAAGTGATGGAAAGTCATTACTGTTCAATGGCCTATGTGAAATTAGTTGGTGGTTTCAGTCCAGTTCCTAGTGAATAGGTGTTCACATCCCAATTGGCATTAATTGACATGCATGTTGACAGTTTTATTATGAGGAAGGGCTACAGGCATTGCAAACCTAATTTTAGAGCACATCACACATAATAGCATGGCTGAGGGAAGGTATATCTCTAAGAATGTAGCCAGGGTAAGAGTCTGAAAATTGTTTCTCCCCATAAGTTCCTTTGAAAGGCTTCTTTGGTGCTCAGAATTTTTACATGGCAAAGGTGTCTATCTCTAGCATGGTTGCACATTCTTGGGATATGCTTTTTAAAATCCCTAATTATTGGAAACATCTGTCCACAAAACCAATAATCGTTACCCAGAATCCATCCGAACACTAGATCTTAATTTTCTTAACCCAATTAAGAAATGATCACTTGGCTAGCTCCAGTAATCAATATTGTTTGTTCTTCTAGATGATGATGAAGACATTCAAACCAACTTTGGGAATAAAATAGAATACACCTCATAGAGGTTCAGCAAAATGCTATGACTCAAATAGTAATAATATAGACTTTCTAATATAGGGAAGTTTGCACCTATCTGTGTCTGATCTTTCCTAATTATTTGACAGGTATGTTCCCAGGGCTGGAAAGCCAATTAAATGGGAATCTCAGATATTCCATCAAGCAAGCAAGTATGTACTGAACAGAGACAGTGCTTACTGAATGTTTCATATGGGAGAAGTTGGATAGTATTATCCACTAGACATAATTCTATTTCTCTCTCACACACACACCAATTAGAAAACAAACATGCATTTACTGAGTACCTATTATTTTATTATTTTCCAGGAACTTTAGGCTTCTTCAATATGATAGTTCGTTTAATAGTGACAAAGATCATGAGGGTTGTCATTAATTCAATTTCATAAGTGAGGGAAGAGTCTTCGAGAAATAAAAGAGCTTATCTGTATTCCAGTGGCTAAATCATAGGGTCAGGTTACACATTCTATGTTTTCTTGACTTCAAAATCTTTGGTTATTCCACTACATTAATACAGGAACCAGATTTCAACTTATGATTTAGGAGTCCATAAGCAAGTCATTTATACTCTTTTAGATTTTTATATGTAAATAAGAAAGTTGAACTAGATGCATTCCCAAAATGCTCTTAACTGTCATAAGATTCTGACAATGTTTTGATTTGATGATACAGACAATAATTGGAATCCTTAAAGATGGTGTTATATTTATAGTGCATCTTTTTTTTTTATAGATTGTATTTACTAATTTGAGAGAGAGAGGGAGAGAAAGAAAGAGAGAGAGAGAAGGAAGAAGCAGAGGGGGAGGGAGAGGGACAAGCAGACTCTGTGCTGAGCACAGAGCCCAGTGGGGGGCTCCATCCCAGGACCCTGAGATCATGACCTGAGCCAAAACTAAGAGTCAGATGTTCAACTGACTGAGCCCACCCAGGTGCCGCTATAGTGCATCTTAATGGTAGGTCCTATACAGGGTGCAAAAGGAAAATAGAGTCACTTGTTTAAATGCTAAGAAACTTACATTAGTGATTATTGGGTAAAAACAAGTTACATGTAAGAAATAGGTCAAGAATGGCAATGGACATTCATTACTTTGCTAAGAGAGGAAACCAGTAAGCCAAACTCTAATAGGCACATAAGAATTTCAAATTCATTCCTGGTTAGAATTTGTTGCTACTACTCCCCATTTAGAAGGTTCTAGGCTCAGAATCCCAAGATATGATGTACTTTCTTTTTCTCATGTCACAGTGAAGAAAGACTACATTGTCAGATTCCCATGTGAGGATACTCTCATGAATGTAGTAGAAATCAGATTGGATCTCAAAGAATAACAGTATCTTCCCAAAGCATATGACATAGTTTGGGTATTCCTAGACTTGTCATTCTGATTTCAGAATTACTGAAATTGCTGGTGAAAATTTTTCTATCTTTTTTTTTAAAGTGAATTGCACTGGGTATAAACCAATATAGGAAATAAAAGAAATGAACTATTATTAAAATCAGCTACATAGAATGAATGGGAAGTTTTCACATCTGACCAATCTGTTTAGCTACAATGAAAGCTGCTATGAGACCTCTGATACAAATTTTTATTAATCATATGGAGAATTATTAAACTATTAATTCTGTGCAATGTATTTACTTATAAGTAAACACCAAAAAAAAATTGGGTTTGACCAAAAAACTTTTAAGCTCTTCTGCTAAAATTGCCTATAGAGTCACTTCATCCATTGAGGATAGGTTTGGTTTGAGGGGACAATAACCAGATATGGTGAATTAAATAAAATATTCCAGGTGAAAAATATTATTTTTCATCAAGTTGACATGTGACTAAAAGATCATATGAGTGATTTGTGTGTCTGTGAGTTTTAAGCTAGCACTGATGACAATTCCAAAGGAAGAAGATCAAAAAAATTTAAGTAGTGTTAGAATACTAAACAGTGTCTGAAATCTTCTTGAGGTGGCTATTTTGAAAGAAGATTCAACCTGAGTTTGTTTCCTAGAGTCCATAGTCTCTCATGGTTCATTCCCCCTTCTGCTTAACCCTCTCCTTCTTCTTCCCTTTCTTCTCCCACCGATCTTCCTACTTCTTATGTTCCATAAATGTCAATTAAACCTCAATTTAAAAAAATAAGTAAAAAATAAATAAAATGTAAAATGTGGAAGCAAAAACAAATAATTATCCACCTATTTTTGTTGTTATATTTTATTTTTTCATTAAAGAAAATCTAAATCTAAAAAAAAATAGAAGATTCAATCTGTATTTCAGTTTTACGCTTTGCATGTTAATTTTATTCAACAGTCATATTAGGTATAGAAAGCAAATACAATACACCCAAACTAGACATATTAAAATCTGTTAATCATATACAACAAATAATGAGAATGAGCTTTTTAAAAAATTCAGTCAATGGTTAGTCAAAATTATTACAGCCTAACAGTGTTCTCACTGCTAAAAAAAACCACTAGACCAGACCATCAAAACCCCAAATTTCTTGTTTTGTGCAGCACCCTAAGCAAGATGATATCATCTTATCATCTTCAATTAATATCTTCAATTTTCATAACATTGGTAATAGACTTATTTTGAGGGTCAATTAAATATCACATATGAGATTGTTTTATCAAGTGGAAAATATTGTACAAAATTAATATCTTAATTATGTTCATCCTCTCATTGTTATATTTGGTGCTGTGTCAGGTAGATTACTATATTCAACCAACAATAGGTAGCCGATTTCAGAGGGGTGTAAACAGTAAACTTATTGTTTCATGTAACAACAAACCCAAGGTCTTCCAGCTTCAAGAATGATTTAGTGACTCAGTGATGTTATCAATAATCCATCTTTCTTCCATTTATCACCTTGCCATCCTTATGATGGTCTTACTTCTCTTTGCAAGATGGCTACGTTATTTCCAAGCAACACATCCAAATCTAACAACGACCAGAGAGCTAGAAAATAATTTTCTCCTGTTGAAGAATAAGGCTCCATTATTCAGAAGTCCCCTACTCCTAGGTAATCTTTTCTGTCTTATAGGACATAGCTGGGTTACATGGCAAGACCAAACCAGAAACTGACAGGAGGAGTAAGATTATCAAGAGGCATTAGACTAATTATGATTTTCTCAGAACTGGGAAAAGGTCAAATTCCCAGGCAGGTGACCATCTAAACTAAATGTTAGAAAGATATTCAACAATACTTATCATATATGCCTATTGGTTAAGGGCTTTTGTTGCTTTTGTCACTGGAAGATATTAAGTCCTCATCTTTGATTCCCAGGGGATGGGTGATCCAGTAGTTGTGTAACTGTAAAACATTCATACTTGTTATTCATAAAAAAAATCCTACATCTTTGTAGTTATGGAAGAGGCAGAATCCCCTCCTTCCTACCCCAACAACAGCCAAAGGACAACATTTGGACTCACATTTCTATATAGTCCCAATCTACTATCTATATTTGATTGACAAAGCCAATCTGAATTCTTTCTTATGAATTTTTAGAATAAATGCTAAGTGCAAAATCTAGGAAGTTTTCACAAACATATAAGTTGAATAACCACCATGTGATCATGGTATAGAAGCTTTTCTTCTCTCCGTCCCTCCCACCCAGGGCTCTGTCAACCTCTGATCTACTTTTTGCCATTTTAGTTATGCATTCTCTAGAATTATGCAGTCTCTTGTGTCTGGCTTCATTTTCCATAATATTTATGTGATTATTGTATTTAATGCTAGTTTGTTTCTTTTTACTGTTGAGTATTGCTGTGCCACATATGTTAATCTCTTCATTTGATGTATATTTTTATGAATAAAGTTACTTTGAATATTAAACTTTACATCTTTGTGTGGCCACACACTTTCATTTCACTTGAAATGGGATTGTTGGATCAAAAAGTAATTAAGGCAAATTTATGTTTTCCTTTATAAGTATACATTTAGCTTTCTAAGAAACTACTCTTCAACTGTCTAAAGTGTCTATAGATATGAGAGATCCAGTTATTTTTCTTATGTGAAGTCACTGTTCAAATCATTTGCTCAATTTATAGGGCTGGTTTTTTACTATTAAGTTATAACAGTTCTTTAAATATGTAGGAGAAAAGTCCTTATTAGACATATGCATTTTTTATAAAAAGATTTTATTTATTTATTGGAAAGGGAGTGAGAGAGAGACAGAGAGAGCATGAGCAGGGGGAGGGGGAGAAGCAGATTCCCTTGCTGAGCAGGGAGCCTAACATGGGGCTTGATCCCAGGACCCTGGGATCATGACCTGAGCCAAAGGCAGTTGCTCAGTTGGCTTAGCCACCCAGGTGCCCCAGACATAATGTGTTTTGAATATTTTCTCACAGTCTGTGCCTTGCCTTTGTGTTTGTTTTCTCTACAGTGTCTTCCGGAGAATAAAAGTTATTTTTTCTTTTATACTTCTTGATTTTTTTGTGCATCCTATCTCAAAGAAATTGTCTAACAAATGTCATAAATATTTAATCTTACATTATATGCTAGAAATTTTATGGTTTTAGCTCTTACATTTAAGATTATGTTGTATCTCAAGTTAATACTGGTTTATGCTGCCAAAGTTTAATTTTTATGTATAGATGTCCAATTTTTCTAGCATCATATATTGAAAATAGTATCCTTTCTCTATTGAATTCCCTTTGCATTTTTGCTAAAAATTAACTGCTATACACATTGGGGGCTGTTTCTAGCCCCTATTCTTTTCCATTCTCTCAACACCACGCTATCTTGATTAATGTAGACTTATTGTAAATCTTGAATAGTATATCTTCAAGTTTTACTTTGTTTTTAAAAATTGTCCAGGCTATATGAATTTCCATATAACTTTTACAACTATCTTGTTAGTTTTAACAAAGATACTAGCTAGGATTTACTGAGGATTGTGTTGAGACATTAGATTAATTTGTGAAGGAATCTGAACAACATTGGATCTTCTAATGCATGAATATATTGTATCTAACTGTCTTTTTCAGCATTACAGTTTTCAGCATACAGTTCTTATATATATGCTATTAAAGAATTCCTAAACATTTCATATACTTGATGCTATTCTAAATGGTACTGTTCTTTCAATTCCTAATTTTTCATTGCTGTAGAAGAAAAAAGGACAATTTTTTAATTTACCTTGTATACTGCAAACTTGCTAAACTAATTTATTACTCTGAATAGTAGCTTTTTTATATTCCTTAAGATGATCTACATAGAGAAAAATACCATCTGAAAATAAAGACTTCTTCATTTCCAGTTTCTATGCATCCTAAATTTTTTCCTTGTATTATGGAAGTCTAAAACCTCCAGGACAATGTTGAATAAAAGTGGTGAGAGTGGAAACCCTTGCTTTTTTGAGATTGTGGATGAAAACCTTCAGTGTCCCATTAAATATATTAATAGTAGATATTTTGTAGCTGACCTTCTTCATTAAGATATCCCTTTTATTCCTGGTTTGCTGAAAGTGTTTAATGTAAGGGGACTGAATTCTGTCAACAGTTTATATGTTAAGGTAATATTTTTCTGTTTATTCCAAGAATATAGTTAACAACATTAATTTTTACAGGTTAGCCTTGCATCATTAATATAAATCCAAATTGGTAATGATGTATTAGGCTTTTTATATGTTATTGGATTCAGTTTGCTAAAATTTTGCTAAGGATATATTGCTTAAGGTCATAAGGGGTATTGAGCTGTATGGTTTCTTTTTCTTTTTCTTTTTTTCCCCTCCAGGTATTTGCTGTCAATAAAAATTCCAAATGAGTGTGAAAACACTAAACGATCTTCAAAAAACTTACGCAAAACTTGACAGATCTAAAGGGGAAATGAGAAAATCGATTACAGAGTTATATTTTAACCGGTGTTTTTTAGTAATAGATGGAAAAAGTAGAAATAAATAAGAATGTAGAAAATTCAAACAATCTTATCAGTCTTGACCTGACATTTAAAATATTTCACCAAACAATAACAAAAGACACATTATTTTCAAATGCTCAAAGAAATATGGCAAAATAGACCACATCTCAGGCCATAATACCAGTTTCAATATATTTAAAAGATTGAAATGAATATTTTGTGTCATTGACTATATGAAATTAAACCGAAAATGTCTTTGATGGAAAGATATCTAAAAAAATTCCTAAATATCTGGAAAGTAAACAACATACTTATGAGTAGGATATTAATCAAAGAAGAAATCACATGTTAAGTAAGAGAAATTATATATAACTAAATGAAAATGAAAACACAACATATCAACATTTACGGGATGGAGCTTCAACAGTGACCAGAGGGAAATGTATCCTATTAAATGCTTATATTAGACAGTAGGTAATGTCTCAAAAGAACAATATAAGCTTCTGCCTAAATAAACGAAAAACAGCAACAACAAAACAAATCAAACTAATTTAAATCTACAGCTACTAGAAAAAAGAAAATAAAGACAAGAGCAGAAGTATATGACTCTGAAAACAGAACCACAATTAAAAAAATACAAGAAATCAAAAGCTAGTATTTGGAAGAGATTTAAAAAAACTGTATTAAGGAGAGAGAGAGAAGACACAGATTGCAAGAATCCAAAATAAATGAGGAGACACTGTGACAGTTTCCATAGGCATTAAAAATATATTTACACAGCATTAAAAGAACTTTGTACCCAGACCTTCTAAGATGGAATGGATAGATTCCTTGAAAGACTGCAACTGCCAGACTCATTCAAGGAGAAATTATTAGCTTGAATAGCCTACATCTTTTAGAGAAATTGTATTCAGAGGTAAAATTTTCCTATAAATGTTCCAGTCGCACACACTTCATAATAAATATTAGTTGTCATCACTATTAATTTTTCGTTTAGCTATTTCCTAAGTTTTTATGTAGTATGGACAATCCCCCACCTACGGTGGTTTGACTTATGATTTTTTTGACTTTACTATGGTGCAAGGGCACATACTTCAAATTTTGAATTTTCATATTTTCTCAGGCTAGTGATTTGTGGTCTGATATTCTCTTGCAGTGATGGGCATTTTTCACTTTCCGTACAGTATTGCATAAATCATGTGAGATATTCAACACTTTATTATAAAATAGGCTCTGTGTTAGATGATTTTGCTGAACTGTAGGCTAACGTAAGTGTTCTGAACACATTTAAGGTAGGCTAGACCAAGCTATGCTGTTTGGTTGGTTATGTGTATTCAATGTATTTTTTACTTAATGACATTCCAACTTATGATGGGTTTACTGGAATGTAACCTTATTTTAAATTGAAAAAGATCTGTATATTTTAATTCAGAGACAGCTAAAATTTACTTAATTAGCCAATATTATTTTTTTAAGGGCACTGTGACTTATTCAAATATCTTCCCTAACCTTGCTGGCTCAAAGACAATGATAGTACTCTTATTCATTTAATATGGCCTAGATTATATTTGTTTCAATTATTTGTAATATTAAAACTTTTTTCACATAATATCCTTATCTCCTCATAATGATAATATTGACCTAGTTTTTTTCAGAAACATTTTTTTTATCTCATTTACTATACTATATTCCATATTGAGTAAACAATGCACTTCTTTGGAAATTGGCATATCTATTTATGCCAACTCGCATATCTAATAGTTCCCCAAATTCCTTCCTTTTCACTACTTAATATCCTTAAAAAATTATATGAATAAAGAAGATTTAACAGAACAGTCTTTCTACTGTTACAGAATGAATCTGGAATATAAAACATGATAAATGCATGAGAACTTGTTCATAATATGGCTATATTGCTACAGGCATACTGGACAGTGTAATTCAATAACAATTCTGGAAAAGGCATGTTTAAACTTTACTAAGTAGTGTTTTTTGAAAAGAAACAAATCTGCCTTTAAATTTGATTGAAAAATGCTTAACTACTCAATTTCTTCAACTAGCTTTGTTTGCATATAATTTAGTTCCACTGCTTTGTGACTGTACATTTGCATTTAAATAGATTCATCTTCAAATCATGTGCAACATACAATACAAATGTGGGAGTGAGAGGCTATTTTGCAAAAGAAATTTTTACTGACCTGATAGTCCAAAATGCTATTAAGCTCTCTTTGACATTTTAAAAATTGTACAATGAATTTTATCACACCTATAACTCACAATGAAATTACAATTTGGAATGATTTTTCAATGTGTGTCTTGAATCTGACTTTCTGTCATTTTTCACCTCATTCTAATGCAGATTGACAAAACCTAATGTCTGAGCCACTTCCTTAACCTCAAATCTGGTTAGGGGCCTATGCAATTCAAGATAACTCAAATGACATTATGTACTCTTATTGATTTTTCCTTCTGAGTAGCAGTGTCTAATTGACTTCTAATACTGGCAAGCAAATTTCTCTCACATTATATATGATGAGTATGTTAAAGCTACACCCACTAAAGTATTAATAATATTTTAGAATTGAAGCACAGATAATAATAAGATCTTAGAATACTTACTCATATCTGAATTCTCACATTTTATATGCATGTGCCATAAATTACTTGTACCTGACTTGTTTCCCTGCCAGAAAGCTAGCTTAAAAGGCTATTACATAATACATTATATGAAGGCTTCTACAATATTCTTGATTTCAAATTTTGTTTTCTCTTATTTTTGTTTTCTTTTATTTTTTTCTTTTAGGTCTCACCTTAACTGCCATTTGTATAACGATTTAATTTTCTGCTTAGTATACATTTTCTAACTTTTTTTAAGAAAATATTTATTCATTTATTTTAGAGAGAGAAAGAGTGTGTGAGCAGGGGGAGGGGCACAGGAAGAAGGAGAGAATCTTCAATAGACTCTCCACGGAGCATGGAACTGAGGGGCTCAATCCCAAGACCCTGATACCATGACCTGAGCCAAAATCAAGAGTTGGCCACTTAACTGACTGAGGCACCCAGGTATCCCCAGTTTCCAACTTCAAAATATTTTATTATTTGTCTATCTCATTAGAGTAGGAACTACATGAATATATTATATTCAAGGCAGTTGAATTTATTCATTTGGAAACTACCTCTTTCTGAAAGGTCTTCTTTCCTTCTGTTTGTTCTTTTCTTTTCTTTTCCTTCCGCCCTCCTTTCCTTTTCCCTTTTCCTTTTTCCTTCCTTCCCTTCCCTTCCTTCCTTCCTTCCTTCCTTCCTTCCTTCCTTCCTTCCTTCCTTCCTTTTCTTCTCTTTATTCGAAAGGTCTTTCTTTTGATGGACACTGATCTCTACTAAACCAAGTGGTAGGCAATAGGATTTAGATATAACCTAACCTGTGGAATCCCAACCTCATGGCCAGAGCAATTAATTCTTAATGTAGGCTTCAATTAAATGAATTCAAACTTGAGTGAAGCCCAAGAAGTAATTCCCATATGGAGTTATCATTCACCTTTGGAAATAAATGAACAAGCACTGGTGATAATCACCTTCAGACCCAAAGGAGAGAATCTGCCTAGTAGGAAGGACAATATCTAGAAAACTGAAAATGGAAATGAACAAAAAGAACTCCCAACCTGGTCATATCAAAAGAATGTTGAATCAAACTGTACCTGAAGATGTGCTCTGGAAACATATATTAACATGTTACAAGAAAATGATACTTTGCATAAGTTGTGTGGAACTGGTATCACCCTTCACATGTTAATAATTTCATGATTTACATATTTTCTCAAAGGAGATTATGCAGTGGTATGTTGATATATATTTAACAACCAGTTCTTTAAAAATAGGTCTGGATTTGTAATGTTTGCTGCTACGATCATGCTATCATTGGACATGGAGTTAGGAAGACAGTCACACAATCAGATGTCACAAATCAGTAGGAGCCATTCAAGCCATACCATTGAGGCTAAACTGTAGCTGTGTCATAGCTTGCTCCTTAATTTCAATAATTGTGTTTGTATGTGTGTGTTTGTGGGGGGGATGGATGCTAGATTGTGATAAAATGGTGAAAATATGTTTGAAATATAATATCTAAGGGTTTGTCTGCTATGCTTCAGAATTCACATGTTATTATTTGAATTATGGAGAGTAAAGAGAAATTTATTTTAGCAGGATATCATGAATGAAGTGTGGACCATGGACTGGAAAAGAAGAGGTAGAGGCAGATACATGATGAAGCAAATTAAGCTTAAGTATCTGGAGGCTTCATTTTCGCAGGTCTCTTCCTGGACAGGAGAATGACACATGTATGCACATAATCATGTTTTTATAAAATTGCAAAAGTTAAAATATTTAGCCTGTATCATTTAAGACCGTTGTCTTTTGCAACTTCAATTTTCCTATACTTCCTGTGGTGTGGAATGCACTGAGTGGCCATGTATGTTTGCAGGTTCAGCTAAAATCCAAGTATATGTAAGGGGGCAGTGGGCATGTAGATAGGAACAAAGGAGGGTGGTTGGTGCTGGCTATGTGAGGGTCAGCAGCATACAACTGTTCTTGAACTCATGAAAAGCCTAATAATCCAAGACATATGTGCAAATTGAAAGAACAATGGCTGAAATTAAAACACTGGAAATCACATCACTGAAGCAGTATGGAGAAGGAAACCAGGAAGAAAACTATAGAAAGGGATAGAGAACCCTACAGTGGCATGGAAGTTACTGGAGGTCTGAGTTTTAAGAGGAAGACTGATAAAAGAAGAGAACTGAAATGAAGCAATTAGATCTGGTTAATAAGAAGTTAATAAAAATTTACCAATTCGGCAGAGTTCTGGGAGAAGAAACCGGATAACAATAAGACAAGGAAGAAATAATAAGTGCTGCTCTGGAGAACAGAAGTGTAGACAACACTTTCCAAATGTTGGGGTGAGATGTAGAAATGTAATAGCTCCAAGATGATCCCCAAGGTTTAATATTAGATTTGAATATTCTACACACACACTCAAGAGTTAATCTATTTAATTACCCTGCATATGTACGTATACAATGTGCATGATTATTTCATCTCTAGTTACAAATCAAAGCAATACTAATTGGAGTATTGTTAAAATTCTCACATTTAAGAGAATAAATATTTAAAGATGGACTGAATAAGCACTCATCTAATGTCTGAGTTTCTGCCTTCCCTGTCTAGTGTTTTACAAAATTTTGTTTTGCTAGAGTACATTTATTTTCTTGAAGGAGATGAAAAATGAAATGAAAATCAGAGGGTAAATTGCAACTGCTTATTGTTCAAGCCTAATGAAAGCTATGTAGGCCAGATAGTTGTAGAAAACTTTTTGCAAAGCTAAATTGACCCAAACACCCATGGTCTACTTGGCCTAGGAACAATTTTTCTTCCAAAACTTAATATTCAAGAAAGTATTACTTGGTGCTTATTTATTAATATCTATTTCTCCATAACAATCTCTGTAAGAGATATTATGTATCACTTTTCAATGTTTCCAAATTTTGTTACTTCTGAAAAAAATTTTAGATACATTTCTGCCACATTTACAAAATATAGAAGAAGACTGTTTTGAAGTTGTGAGCATTTTTCTTCATAAAAGATGTGACAAGGAACAGTTTTAGTCAGCCTTATCTTCCACGGGTACAGTGCCAGCACATTGGGGATGGCACATTTTTTATTATTTCCATTACAGCCACTGTCAGTTTGGGAAATATTAATTTTGTCTAAATACACAGCTTGCACATTTTGAATCATCATTTCTGGAAATAACAAAAACAGTATCAGGCTTAATGTTATGTTGCATATTATCTGAAAATGGAGTACTCTACCAATGGTATTCTGTCAGTTCCAAACTTTTAAAGTGTAGACAATGCATTTTTTCACTTTTTAAACTGAATATATCAAGACTCTTACACTACAGAGCACTGTTGGTACCCTGAGGGAAGGAGAGGCCATGGAAGACACTGCTAACACAGGAAGGCTTCCCTCTCTAGGGGACTGAAATGGCAACCAGAAGATCGGAAACCTAGGCAACCTCACAAGTAGGAGGCTGTGCTGAATGGTTGGACGCTAGAATCCAAGAGTTTGGCCTGAGCTTTAATCTCTCTTTTGTCACTGGCTGCTGACAAATTATATAACTTCTATAAGGTGAAGATGGCATCGTAACATGCTGTAATCTTTTATAGCTTATTGTGAAAGTCAAATCAAATAATAAATATCAATAAAGTGGTATTTCACCTGGTACATTATTAATAATTAGTATTTACTATTATAATTGTCTGAAGTAAAGGGACATGAAGAAGATAAATGGATTCAGGGACTGGAGCAAGAAGAAAAAAAAAGATTTGTTTGAATATTTCTAATATTCTACACATGACTGTGGGATCTCCAGAAATTTGGGAAGACCTAGTACATAATAGTGAAGACATCTATCTTCAACGTTTATTCGAGAACACTGACAAAGCCTGAGTAGTGACTGTTGAGGTAAATGTTTAGACTAAGTTATACCTGGAGTGTTTAGTGCTACTTTTTAGCCTACCCACTAAATATTTGATTCACTAACTGTATTGTTCTAATCCATTTAAAAGAATAATAATAATAATAATAATAATAATAATAATTATTATTATTATTATTATTTTAGAGAGGGAGAAGTGAGGGGTGGTGGTGCAGAGAGAGAATCTTAATCAGGCTCCATACCCAGTGCAGAGCCAGATGCAGGGCTTAATCTCACAACTCTGAGTTCATGACCTGAGCTGAAATCAAGAGTCGGATGCCGAACTGACTGAGCCACCCAGGAACCCCTCTAATTCATTTAATTAAATGCACTTAAGTCAAAAGTTTTTATGAGGACTTACGGATGCCAAATAAGGAAATATGAAATGTGCTATAGGAGCTAGAATTTTAAAGATAATATTTATAATTATCTACTAACAAAAGTCCTTAGGACCTGCATATATTCTCTGAATATCAGTTTTGTAAAATATCTTGGATCCAAGAAATAGATGATCAACCTTAAACCAATCTTAAGTCACTATTTAAAAATTACAGAACTCATTATGTGTATTTTTGCATTTTTCTATATTGAGAAAAATGCACCTAAACCTAGTGATTTGCTTACCAATTTATTTGAGATAAGCAATCTCTCTGAAGCCAATTAAATTGTTCAAAAAAAATTTTTTTTAAAGATTTTGTCCATTCATTTGAGAGAGAGAGAGTGAGTTAGGGATAGAGTATAAGCAGGGGGAGCAGCAGAGGGAGAGGGAGAAGCAGGCTGTCCACTGAGCAGGGAGCTCAATGTGGGGCTTGACTACAGGACCCCGAGATCATGACCGGAGCCAAAGGCAGATGCTTAACTGACTGAGCCACCCAGGTGGCTCTGTTCAAAAAATTTTTAATTGATACTTCCATTTCTTTAATTTTCTCATCTTTACTATGATAGATGTCAGTAGTAAACACCTAACAGAACTTTTGTGAGAACTAGATGAGAGAATGAATGGGAAGCAGGTATCACAGTGCCTGACAAATAGCAAGTGAAATAAACCTGAGTTATTCTTATTGTTGGAAGTATTGTTATAAATACTAAGTCGTGAGATCCTAGAAACTTTACCTACACAACTAGTCCATTCTGTAAGTATGAATGTTTTCTATAACTGTTTCAGTAAAGAAAGAAGAGAGGAGGTCAAAAAAAGTAACAGAAAGAAAAACATCTAAATAAACACTTCTGAATCTTAGTTCCTTTCCTAAGTAGAGACATTTAGAACATTCAGTCTCTTAAAATTGTTTACCTGTCATAGATTTCACGCTAAATTTGAGTTGCCTGTGAGGGATATTTTGTCTAGACTATGAAAAATAACCAAAATATAATTTTGTTATAATATTGAACTTCAAATAGAAAGCTGGATTTGAACTCACATAAGCAAATCACATAAAGGTTTTCCTTCCACATAACATTTTTCAACTAAATCTAATACTTTGAATCTCATGAATCTTGGTCTTTATATGAACTGTCATTTGGCATTCCCACATAAACTTTCTAGTATCCATAGTGTCATACCAAACTAACAAAAGAGCATGATTTACTCTCATTTCTTTCCACCTAAGAGAATTTTGTTGGGATGGCATAAAATATTTCAGAAAACTTTGAAGCAAAAACAAAATATTTGAAATGATTTATTTCTCTCTCCAGCTCCTAGCATCCCGATCTGACTTTCTTACCTCCTGCCTAAATATCTGCACATTCTCTTCCATCTTCAATGAAATATTCTGATGAAGACTTGATCAATTCACATTTGAAATTTTGAGAACTTTTTCTTTACCTCATTTTTTTTCTATGGGTTCAGAAATATTTATCTATCTAAATATCAGCTATATTTGTCTCCATGTTTTTCCAACAATATGCACCCTTTACTAGGATGCAAATTTACCTACCTACTGTGTAAATCATATGTTGCTGACTTGCTGGTCCTAAGATTTATGCTTCCAAGATGAAAGTGATCAATTCTATATTCCTTACCTCACTGAAATATATACTGCAGGTCTTTTATGTGGGTGATATTATTAACTAGGAGATGTTTGTCCCACCCAGCCTTACCTTCTTCTTGAATTTCATGGCCTTTTTTTCCTTTTTGACAACTCCACAGTGTCCATACCTTTCCAGCTCCCTAAACTGGGGAGATATACTTAATCTGCTAGCCAGATGTATTAGCTAATCCATCTGAGTGTTCATTATTCACAGATAAATGAATAACACTTACATCCTCTATTGTATCAAGAACCAAAGGGAAGGACCTAACTGTGGAATTTCAGGAAATATGAACCACAGCAGGGAAGGTATTTTGGGGATGTATTATTTATAAAATATCCAACCTCCTGTTATAAATTAAAGCCTCCACCATAAAAAGTACAGATCTCATCTATACCAACAAACTATATAACATAATAAACTGGGCTCAGTCATCAAAACGTGTCTGGGTTCAGTTTCTAATTAATCCACTTAACTAAGTAACTTTAACCATGCCATACTCTTTCTCTAACCCACAGCCCTCTTTATAAAATCAGTTGAAGGGTACCTGGGTGGCTCAGTCAGTTAAATGTCTGACTCTTGGTTTCCACTCAGATTATGATCTCAGGGTCATAAGATCAAGCCCTACATTGGGCTGAGTATGGAGTCAGCTTGGGATTCTCTGCCTCTTCCTCTCCCCCTCCTCACCCTCTTAAATAAATAATTAAATAAATAGGTAAATAAAATCTATAAAAAATCAGTTGAAGATTAAAAGAGACAATGGATATCAAATGCTTAGAATTGTGCTGTACAAGTGAACAATAACAGCCAGCTCAAAGAGAAGGTAATGGAAATGATGATATGATGATGATAATGATATTTCTTTTGATTACTTCTAATTCCCCTCCACTCCTAATTTTCTATAATCAGTTAAGCTGTTAAATCATGAATACCTGAGGGTTAACTTTCCTATAGTTCTTATTCTCTGTGTCATCTAAATTACTCATGATTTACTTGTATTTTTTTATTATGTTTTTTACATTCATGGAGGCTCCATCATATATTCAGAAAAATGAGGCAGTTCACACAGAATATATATATATATATTATATGTAATATATAATATATATATTACATATATATAATACATATATATATAATGGAATATATGGATAAAATTGTATCAACTTTAGGTTAACTATGCCTGTATACATAGGAATTATAGGTGTTCCACTAATTTATTCTTTATGTATTCTTTGAATTTGTTATTGGGCACTGAGTAAATACTAGGTATTTTCCTGTCCTTGAAAGCACAAGTCACTGAAAACCTGTGCATAATGGTTTCCTTTGTCTTCCAACTGTCCTGCAAACCTAAACTTTGAATATAGATTACTATAAAAATATAGGGTATTTTATGGACTCCTATACAACCTTGTGGTTAGAGTTTCTTAGAAGAAACTACTCCAATATTCTACCCTAAACAAGAAGTTTCTCTAGGAAAGTACCATGATTACAATATCCAGGCTTCCCTGAAAGAAAATTATAGAAGTTTTCTACCTCAAAAGGAGTCCACAACTTTATTTTTCTGATTACTGAAAAATGCTTCCTCTTATTAGGTGTAGCATCTGCTTCCCCGGACCTACCAATGTGAGGTATTAGTTCTGCTCCCTAGAGCTCTGCAGGACGAGTCTAATCCATCTTCCACATGACAGCCCTCCACATATTTGAAGACAGCTTGCACTGCCCCGATAAGTCCTTAATCTATATATTCCTGTGGTTCAACTATATTTTTGTCAACTCCAGTTATTCCTTCTTGACTTCCTATGTGGTTATTCTCTGTCATACCTCAGCTTAACTTTGTCAGTGCTTAGTTTCAAGATATTCTTCCCCTGGAATAACCCTCGAATGAATGAGCATACCGTCAAATAGGAGTTATTAAAATGTTGGGAAGAAATTCAAACCTCAAATATCGCTTCTTGATATTTTAGTTATCAATTGCTACTTTATGGCATTACACAATGATCATTTTATTAAGTTTATGATTCTGTGAATGAGAAATTCAGAGAGGGTGTGATAGGAGTGGGTTATCTCTGCTTCAGGATACCTGAAGCCTCCGCTGGGGGAATTAAACAGTGGGATGACACAAATGAATGGGGCCTGAAATCATTTGGAGGCTTCTTTACTAATACACCTGTGCCTGCACTGGGATGACTCAAAGACCTCAGCTGAGGAAGGAGTCTGGATCACCTACACGTGGTCTCTCCATGTGACTTGAACTTTTTATATGGGAGCCTTGCAGCTCAGTTCTTGAAGGGAGGAATCAGAGAGAGAATGTGCCAGAAAAACCAGGCAGAAGCTAAGAAGCTTCTTCTGACTTATCCTCCAAAGACATGCAGGGTCACTTTGACTAATTCCCAAGAATTACAAATTTCTAGGTAAAGCCCAGATCCAAATGGAGGGTCACTGTACTCCTCTTTTATTATTATTATTATTATTATTGTTATTATTAACATATAATGTATTATCTGTTTCAGGGGTACAGGTCTGTGATTCATCAGTCTTACACAATACACAGTGTTCACCACAACACATACCCTCCCCAATGTCCCTCACCCAGCTACCTCATCCCCCACCCCTCTCCACTCCAGTAACCCTCAGTTTGTTTCCTGAGATTAATAGTGTCTTATGGTTTGTCTTCCTTTCTGGTTTCTTCTTGTTTCATTTTTTCCTCTCTTCCCCTTTGATCATCTGCCTTTCTTCTCAAATTCCACATATCGATGAGATCATATGATAATCGTCTTTCTCTGATTGGCTTATTTCACTTAGCATAATACCCTCCAGTTCCATCCATGTCATTGCAGATGGACTCTGAACTCTATGGTCAAGTAATCTTCGATAAAGCAGGAAAGAATATCCAATGGAATAAAAACAGTCTCTTCAACAAATGGTGTAGGGAAAATTGGACAGCCACATGCAGAAGAATGATGGGACCATTTCCTTATACCATACACAAAAATAGACTCAAAATGGGTGAAAGACCTAAATGTAAGACAGGAATCCATCAAAATCCTTGAGGAGAACACAGGCAGCAACCTCTTCGACCTCGGCTGCAGCAACTTCTTCGTGGACACATCGCCAAAGGAAGCAAGGGCAAAAATGAACTATTGGGACTTCATCAAGACAAAAAGCTTTTGCACAGCAAAGGAATCAGTCACTGTATTCCTCCCTCTTGATAGAGGAGTGGCAAGATCATATGGCAGAGGATCGTGTGGGACAGCAGATGCTGTTCGCGTCATCTTCGAACAATACAGTGTGTTCCAGTAGCCCTCTGGCCACAGTTCACATCCCTCCACATGCAAAATCCCCATCTCAGAAGACACAAAACCTCTCATCCCAGACAGTAACAGAAAGTTTAGGATCTCACATCTACTCTGGACCAGGTACAGAGGAGTCTCTTCCAGCTTAGTTTTTTTTTTTTTTTTTTTTTTTTTTAAGTGGCTTATCTCCATTTAAAAGCTTGTAAAGAGATCAGTTATCTTTGTCCTACAAACTCAGGATACAATGTTGAATCAGGCATGAAATCATTATAATAGGCATTGCCATAGAAAGGGGGTGGGCAATGAGGGGCGCCTGGGTGGCTCAGTCTGTTAAGTGACTGACTCTTGATTTCGGCTCAGGTCATGATCTCAGGGGTTGTGGGATGAAACGCCGTGTTGGACTCTGAAGATTCTCTCCCCTCTCCTCTCCCCCCTCACAAGCATCTGTGCATGCACTTGCTCTAAAATAAATAGATCTTTTAAAACACAAAGAAACCAGGGGTCAGGGGGAGGTCAATGAAAGGTACAGAGCAGCCACTGCTCCATAGTAATTTTGCAATCTCACTGGATATGTGTTGCTAATTCCAGAGGCCTCTTTATTTTGCATTGCTTTTGTTACTTGTAGTCCAAGCTGATAAAATTCTTCCAAAAAACCCTCCAGGTTTCTTATGTACCAATTTATAATCCACCCATTAAAAGAAAGCCATATGCACTAATCTCTGTGATAAATTCTTTCAACTTTGGACTTCCTATGAGACAGCTGTGGGACATCATCTCTAAGATTTAATGCAAGTCTACTTTTTACCAGAGACTACCTCAGAGGCACACACTAAAGAACTTTAGTAAACCTCTGCCTGTCTTAAAGAGTCTATGAGGCATCACTTAAAATTTTTTTGGAGAGTTTAACAAAGAGATTTTCAATCACACCCTTGGCTTTATCTTTACTCTGAGGCCATATTTTCCTGACAACCTTGTAGATCTAATTATTTGCCCTGAGTCCCTTTACTATTTTGAAATTCTTTTGCATTCTGAAGAGGTTGGGAATAAAAAGTTGTTTTGTTTTGTTTTTCCAAACTTCAGCAAGTCTTGTCTCTTTTATAAACTTTTCTAAAGTTTGCTGAAAAACTGAATAATTCCTTTTTAGCTGGTTTCTGTTTATATTTTATCATACATAACTAAAAGAAATCTAGTGGCACTTTAAAAACTCAACATGGAAATCTCCTTAGCAAATTCAATTAGTTTGTTAGAGATATTTTCCATTTTCCATGTTACCACAGGTGACAGTATGGCCAAATTTTCTGCCACTGTATAACAAGGATCCTTTCTCTTCTGGCTGAGTAATATTTTTTTCATTTTCCTTTAAGCCTTCACTAACAGCATATTCAAGGCCTGCCAGGGTTATACCTGTGACCTACCCCCAAAACCAGTGCCAGAGTGTTATAAGCAACTGACAAATTGTTGAACACTGTATCTGAGAGTAAAGAAGTACTCTATGTTGGCTAATCGAATTTAAATTAAAAGAAAAATGCCAGGTGTTTTCAGTTTTGTTACATTGATGCCATATTTTGAAACACCAAATTCTACTTCAATTAACCCTTGCACAACAAACTATCCCAAATTACTGGTGTAAAACAAAAACTTATATTATGTTAACTGATTTTGTGAATCAGGAATTTGGACAGGTACAGAATTGGGAAGAACCAAACAGGCAGGATGACTTACATAATTGCAGCATGGAATATCCTTATTTCCTTATTTCCTTATTTCCTTCCTTCCTTCCTTCCTTCCTTCCTCCCTCCCTCCTTCCCTCCCTCCCTCCCTTCCTTCCAGATTTTATTTATTCATGAGAGAGAGAAAGAGCAAGAGAGAGAGCACGAACAGGGGAAGGGGCAGAGGGAGAAGGAGAAGCAGGGAGCCTGCCGCAGGACTCTATCCTAGGACCCTGGGATCATGACCTGAGCCAAAGGCAAATACTTAACCGACTGAGCTACCCAGGCACCCCATAGAATTTCTTTAAAAAAAAAAAAAAAAAGATGTATTTATTTGAGAAAGAGAGAGGGGAGGGGCAGAGGGAGAGAGAGAATCCTCAAGCAGACTCTCCACTGACAACAGAGCCCAGTGCGGGGCTCCATCCCAGGACGCTGAAATCATGCCCCCGAAATGAAGCTGGATGCTTAACCAACTGTCCCACCCAGGCACCCCTCTGAAGACTTCTTCATACATCTGGTGCATAGGTTGGGATGACTAAAAGCTATGCTCAGCTAAAGATTGTAGATTGGAACATCTACATGTTATTTCTTCATGTGGCCTGAGCTTCTCAGGGCATGGCAGCTGAATTTTGAAGACTCTAGAGAGTGAACACAGAGACAGCAAGTGTTTTAAGAGACTAAGGCAGAAGATGTACAACTCAGAAATCAGCCTGTGTCACTCTAGCCTCATTCTATTGATTATAAGTGAGTCGCTATAGACAATCCAGATTTAAGGGTCTTGGCTCCAGTTTTTGATTAGGTGAACAGGAGGGTCACAATGCAGGGAAGAGTTTATAGGGTGATGATATTATATCCATCTTTGTAAAATAAAATCTGCCACACCTGGTAATTATTAATATGTAACTTATGTCCAATCTGGCTACTGTGTATTATCTGGGGAAAAAATTCCCATTCTTGAATTGATTTCATTATGAGGTTCTTTGTGACATACTTTGGAATTTGGATTACTATTCACGTTATCTTTTGAATAAAAAAACAGGTACCATAAAGGAAAGATGAAGGGCTCTATTACATGTATCTGATGAACAAAAATCACTTCCATAAAACTCTTTTCATTTAATGTCTCCATATTAGATTCTATTTAAATGCATTTGGTATTGGCAGTGTGAACCTTGATCAAATTATGAGATAACAAGTTTGCTTTTGGTACTGTCTACTTTTTGTGAGGGAGCACATCACGTGAAGGTAACCTGGATAAATTATGCAGGATAATGACAAGGGTATGGGACATTCAGTCTCATAGTACAAAGCATAATTTCATATAACCAGCTCCATCATATGGTCACTTCCCTAATGTGGCCCAAATACCCATTTGACCAAGACACCTGTGTGATCCGAAAAGCCCTACATACTCAGAACAACATGTGACCAGAACCCAGTCATTTAACCCCTAATTTTCCAGTTTAATACTTCTATCAAAACAATTCTTAAAATTTTCTGTCATCTCCAATCCATGGACCATCACTCACTATCATCTACTCATGGCTTAAATTACACGGTTACTATTCCATGGGTCTTCATTAGAACAGCACCTTTACGAACTCTTAGTCTTTATGGTTTCCCCCTACCTCTGTTACACTGACCTGGAAACACTTCAGTTATGGTTAAAAACAACGAACTTTCTACTCAATGTCTGCCACCAATGAGTTTAATATTGCTGGGGGGAAAAAAGTCAATTTGTGAAATAAAATTGTGTGCCCTGAATAGATTTGATTTTGGCTCGATTAAAATCATGGCTATAACCGGAAGCCATGGGTTTCAACCTTCAGTTAATGAAAAATCCTAAAGAGAAACTAACTAAATAAACTGATGACTAAGTACTGTGATAATGTTGAGCTCTGGGCTGGTTACTAACTTTGTTTAGAAAGATAACAAAGGAAATGAATGAATATTCACATGTCTGTCACCAAAAATTTTAGTTAAAGCTTCATATGTTCTGTAACTTGTTACAATAAAGTTCAGGTTCTGCCTAAGTTTCTTTACCAAAGGAGACAAAGAGTTTTCTTCCTACAAATTTAAATTTTTAAAAACATTCTTAGAACTGTTGACGTCCAATCTCTGAATGTTTAGAATAAAAATACTTCCTAGACGGTTTTGGAAAAACTTGTTCATCTAGGGGTTTAACCTGTATTTGGTGTAGGAGGATGGTTTTACTGATTATAACTGGCCATTGAGTATGACTTGGCTGACCTACACTAAAACACATAGCATTTCTAAATAGGCTAGAATCATATCTAAAGGTAGTATTCCTTGCAAAAAAAAAAAAAACGGTTTTCATTTAAAATAATAAATCTAACAGTTGTCTTCTTAATCTATGTCTCAGCAGAATTCAAAGATTTATTAATCCCCCCATATTGAAGTATTTTATTATTTTAGCTCTGATACAACTACATTTTACTGTTATCAGTTTTTTTAAATGTCTTGGTATATACACTGTATTATTATATTCACCCCAATCCACCAATATAATTTCTGTATCTTGAGAAGATTAAAGTTTATATACTTCAAATTAAACGAACTAGAGTAGAATCGATTAAATGAGGTAGATTCAAAGTTAAAGCACAAAGCAATTTCACCCACTCTCATCTGTACACCTTCCAACTGCTTTGTTGAATTATTTTTCTCTCTCACTGTATAAAATATTGAATAAATCCCTAAGCTTTTATAATCGCATTCTAGTATTTAAAAGTCCTGTCTGGTCTAATGACAAAACTTTATTCTCTCATTTGACTCAAAACTATTCTCTTTCCAGGCAGCTTTGACCTGAATCTGGGAGCGGCTTCCATATCCTTCATGTTCAGTTTCTTTCTTCTGTTTGCTTTACCTCCTCCTCTACATTTCAGTTGATTGGTACATCTATGCCCAGGCTTCGGGGAAGGGTAATGCATTATAGGAAACAAGCATTATAGGAAACGTTATGCAGTCGTAACTATAATATGACATCAGAACCACCTTCGTGTCAACTGCTAAAATAAAGTACTTCTGCCCATCAAAGAATATTTTGGGAGTCCCTCCAAGATAACCATCACTGAAAAACACTTGGCTTTTAGCTCCCTGATGAAGATGAAGCTTCTTCCAATTAGACTTTCATGACTTGCTCTCTCAGCCTCAAGGTTTTTTCTTTTTTTTTTAAGATTTTATTTATTTATTTGAGAGAGAGAGAGAGCACGCAGGTGTGAGCACTAGCAGGAAGAAGGGCAGAAGGACAAGCAGACTCCCTCCTGAGAATAGAGCCCAATATGGAGCTCGATCCCAGGACCTTGAGATCACTATCTGAGCTGGTCAGATGTTTAACTGACTGAGCCACCCAGGCGCCCCTCAGCCTCTATCTTCTGGCTGTCTATACTAAGAACACACTCTCTACCGAGATCACTTTGTCTATGCTTCCTTCCACAAGGTTCAGCTGTGGCCCAGGGGAAGCTGCCCAGTACGTTCTGCCCAATTCTGTCCATTTCCCATGCAGCTCACGTCACTCTCCTGCCACAGGCTATGAGAACCTGTAGACATTTTCAGGCTTAAATCAGAAAATTCTTCTTGTATCCCTAAAAATTTAAAGCACACAGATAACATCTCTGAGTAGCTCTCTCAACTTTACTTGGCATAACTTTTCCATTAACAGCTCTCTCTCCAAATAAATTCCCAATTTTATTTTATTTTATTTTTTTTACCATCACTCTCTTCTCTCAGCCTATGGGCTGGAGTTGGATAAATAACTAGTTTTACAGTATCTTACTATGTTCTGCTTATGATCTAGCATGTACTCTTGACCACAGGAGCCACTCCCTAAAGCAAAGAAACTCCAACACAATAGAAAAAGTTCCATTTGGCATTGTTTTTACAAAGAGTCAGCTCCTCAAGAGATTTGAGAACTCTAATGCTGATTCTGTATCTCCAGAGAGGTCATAAAAAACTCAAGAAAACTAAGATTAAGGGCCAATGTCTAATTTTTACTATTTTGATAATTTTTATACTTTTGATATCTTGTGGAGCACTTTTTAAGGAATCATGTCTCTATTAATCATTTCTTAAATTACTTATGGTATATATTATTAGAAGAAACTAGACTCACTTGTATAAAACCTATCACTAGATACTTAGGTAAGTTTAAAATTATTAAAAGTAAGTTACATTAAACCCATTCAGATAGGTTGATTATAATGCAACTTTATATTTCTGAGCTATTTAAAGGCTTGCTAAATAGAAAAGGCCCCCTACAGGTATGAATATCACTTTGGATTATCTCTTTCCTACAAACATTCAATAACTCCCTTTTGCTTATGACCATTAACCTCACCACTTCAGTGTCATATGTGTTCCTTTTCTACAAGCTATTTTCTTCAACAAGCCTATCTCACTTCATTTCCACACTCATTCCCTTTCCTCATCCATGTACTCCTTGTGACATAAGAAAATCATATCCAATTCCCCCAGGTGTCTTCTTCCCTGAGTCCCTCCAGTTAAAGTCCTATGCCAAAAATTGTACTAACTTACTTAGACTTTGCTGCTTAGACTAAAAGCAAATGTGCATGTGAGGTTTACCTCAACTAGATTTTAAATTACCTAATCCTAAACCCTTTTTTGTTTACTCTTCAGTGCCTTGGATAGGACTCTATAAACAGAGCAGGCTGGCAACACATTACGTTCATGATAATTTATTATGCAACAAAATAGAAAACTCTACTATATAGTGGGGGTCTTAAATTTCACCAGAGAAAAACAGAGTGATGTGACTGCCGATAGAAGTTATGCAGTAGCACACCACGGCCTGATTTATTTCTGTTTATGCATATACTTGATTTCTGATATGTCTACAAAGATATAAACTGATTTTTTTTGTTGCCTTGGAAGAGTGTTTATTTATATTTTAATCATAGACACATACATATGCATGTACTGGATAAGTTTGATGTATCTCATATATGAAACATATATATCAATGTATGTATACAGAATGTATGCTACAGAATGTATACATCCTAGCCAATTGTGCCCATCTTGCCTCCAACTAACTGCAGTGATCAGCTAAGGCAGTCCAGAAGAGAAGAGTTGCCAGGTTGACCCACAAAATCATGAGTTAAATAAATGGCTACTGTGAAGCCCATAAATTTTGGGGTAGTTCATTATATATTTAAATAGTAGTTAGGATTAGGTATTAATCCAAAGGATACAAACACAATGATTCAAAGGGGCACCTGCATGCCAATGTTTACAGTAGCAATGTCCACAATAACCAAAATATGGAAAGAGCCCAGATGTCCATCGACAGTTGAACAGAAAAGAAGATGTAGTATATGACTACAAACACACACATACACACACACGATGGAATACTACTCAGTCATAAAAAAGAAATCTTACCATTTGCAACAAAGTGGATGGAACTAGAGGGTATTATGCTAAGTGAAATAAGTCAATTGGAGAAAGCCAATTATCATATGATTTCACTCATGTGGAATTTAAGAAACAAATGAACATATGGGAGGAGGGAAAAATAAAATAAGATGAAATCAGAGAGACAAACCATGATAGATTCTTAACTAAGGGAAACTGAGGATTGCTGGAGGGGGGATGGGTGGGGGGATGGGGTAACTAGGTGATGGCCATTAGGGAGGGCACTTGATGTAATGAGCACTGGGTGTTATATGCAACTGATGAATCACTAAACTACCTCTGAAACTAATAATACACTATATGTTAATTAATTGATGTTAAATTTTTAAAAAGTAGATACAATTGCACATTTATTGTGAATGTAAAGATGAGTTACATTACAATGATGTATTATGCTGGTACATATGTTCTAATTCAAAATAGTTTGATTATAATCTCAATTTTACTAAATGCATATGTGCCTGATCTTTGGAAACTTGAATTTTTCTTCTTGCTTATGAAATAGATCACAGATTATGGTGGGTAGACATATTGAGAGTCTAGGTGGTTCCACAGAGAATAGCTATAAGATTAGAGGCAATAAATGCAGCTCTGCTAACAACAGCCAGCAAACAATATTCAGCCAATAGAGTAAAGGAGAGGAAGAATGAGAGCCCAGGGACTCACCTCATTAATGCTTCACATTCATTTTCCTAATGAGTTTGATGTGATAGATAAATGAAATACTTTACTTGGCAAAAATCATTTGAACTTCGTAACATTCTAATGCTAATTTACATTTTTTAACCGTTGTGTAAAAACAAATTTAAAAACCCAAGATTCCTATCCATGAAGTTACAGCACATTCAGATCAAATGAAATGTTACAATAAAGTTCTCATTAATTTATGTTCCAAACATTTGATTTTTTCTTAAATTATAAAAGGATTTCAAGCTAAAGAAGTTGTATGTATACATGTAAAAATAAGGAAGACAATTCTATAAGTGCGTTTCATATCTATTATGAACTATTTTTTTTTTCTTCATATTATTTCATTCAAATGGCCATTGCTGGGCTAAAAATGTAGGATGTTAAAATGAGGCACTTAGCTCAATACTATTCCATTGCATGTATATACCACATCTTTTTAACTCGTTCATCTTTTGATGGTCCCTTCAATTGTTTCTATATTTTGTCTACTCTGAATAGTGCTGCAATGAACATGAGGGTTGTAGATATCTCTTTGAGATGTTGATTTCAATTCCTTTGGCTATATATCCCAAAGTGGAATCGCTACATCACATCGTTCTATTTTTAATTTTTTAAGGAATCTCCATACTGTTTCCCATAGCTGTTGTACTATTTTACATTCCCACCAACATTCTTACAAGGGTCCCAATTTCTCTACAACCTCACCAACACCTGATATCTTTACTTTTTTGTTTTGCTTTGTTTTTAAATTAGAGTTGTCCTAACAGGTTTGAGATATTTCATTGTAGTTTGAATTTGAATTTCCCTGAGAATGATGTTGACCATCTTTTCATATACATTTTGGCCATCTGTATGTCATCTTTGGAGAAGTATCAATTTGAGTCTTTTGCCCATTTTTTAATTGGGTTACCATAAAAAAGGGGGGCGCAAGAAAACTCTGGAAAATATTGGGTAGAAATATTACCTTGATTGTGGTGATGGTAACATGTGTGTTTATATATGTCCATACTTATTAAATTGTATACAATATGTGCAGTTCTTTATTACTTATACCTCCATAAAGCTGTTAAAAAATAAAGATATCACTTAGCTTCAGAGACTATACCTAATGCCTAAGAAAAATAAGGTGGTATTTACTATTTGTCAGGCCCTGCGCTAAGTGCTTTAAATACATACCATTAACTCTTGACGCTGCACATCAACCTGATAAAATAGGTACTATTATCAGGCATCCTGAAACTGAGCCAGAGAAAGGTACCACCATCACTAGATAAAAAGTGGAGAAGGGATTCAAGCCCTGGCTGTCTGTTCTTTTCAAATTGGTACCCAACTTCCTCTGCCTTGACTGACGGACTGAGCTGGGAATTAGCTGTTTAAGATCAAGTAACAAGTGAACTCAAGCAATAAGTATTTGATTACTTAAATTGACAGTTAAGGTCAAAAGAGTCTGATACAGGTTTCAGTCTTCCATCATGTTGGCCTCGGGAAGTTAGAATAAAGTCAGCCAAAGACTTAGAAATTTACTGGAGGTTGGAAATTCATCTGTTGCATTCCCAGTTTTTGAAGGCAGTAGACAGCAACCAAAACACACTATCACATCTACAGTGAATTCCTTACCACAACATCCCTGTGAGAGGGCGTAGATGTCACCATTCTATAGCTAAGGAAGTCAAAGCTCAGAGGGGATGAAAAATTTGCTACATGTCCCCTGTTGGTAAGTAGATTTTCTTCCTTCAATTGCATTGTTCCTTCCCTTACGTCATGCGTCTCTCTTCTCAGTTTATGAACCAGCTAAAGAACTCATGCAATGTCAGACCACCCAGCGTAACCCCAGTACCCTTTCTCTTTTTTTTACCTGAGATTAGAGGCATGGGGATCTGACTCTGGTTTTATGATTAACTGTAAGCACCGGGAAAAATACAAGGTATGACTCTCCTGTAAAATATTGGTAAGTAAATTTACATGGATTGAAATTACTCTTCTTCCTTTATAGATTAAGCTACTTGCCTCGAAGCAGTATTATTCCTAATTATACTAATAAGAGTGAACAAATTAAATTCCTTGATATTAGCACTAGAAATTGACTTTCCTTGTTTGCAATCACTAAAGTCCATATAACTGATTCGGTCTCAATTCTCTGGAGCTTCTTGAAAATGACCTCCAGGTCTTCATATAAATTAATTTTTTAAAATGCTTTTACATTTGGAGAACAGGGTTGAGACCGCTAGGTCAAGGAAAAAAGAAAATTAAACTTAACATTTTAGATTTTCTTTTCATCCTGTGGTTATTACAACTTATAAATAAATGAATTTTTTTTGTAAATAAGGCATATGTGTTGGTTTTTTTCAATGCAGTCTACTTTAAAAGTGGCTTGAGTACTGAACATAAACATTAACAAAAACATTAAGGATGAATTAAAACAGGTTTCGAGTGATGAAGCTTAGTGGTACTTTAGTCCGAAATAGCAATGGCAGCAGTTTTATCTGCACAAGTCTACGATTTAATGACCAGAGATTTAATGAGAACACACCTCTCAAAAATATGTGGGAGACAATTAGCCATAGTGTAAGGCAGTATTTGAAAAGTGATACATGAAATACACAAAGCAAGTGAAACAGGAAGACAGAAGAAAGAAACAAATTCTTTGGTGAAGGTTGAAAGCATAGTTCATGGTAGAAGAATTGCAGCTTCGTTTAAGAGTAGACTGGAAGGCCTGGAAAGAAAACTTAATTCAAGTAGAGGGAAGAGCATCAATATGGCACAAATGCAACAGAGTTCTTGGTAGAATAGGAAAGTGCTTGATGTGTATTTGATGTGGTTATATCTGGACTGAGATTTCTCAACAGATTCTTTCAAATACCTGCCAAATCTAGGAAATGGAATTGCCATAGTACAGACATGCATTGCATGGAAATCGTGGAAGCTGTGGGTAGTTAAACCTCTTTCAATCTGACTGTGAGCATTGTAGCATCTGATGGTTAGTGGACAATAATTTTTCTGTCAATTTCTGTAATTGGAGTAAGGCCTAAGAGGAACTAAAGTTTACCCTAAAACTAATTTTAGAGACAAATTCTAAGAAAAAACTAAAAACAAAAAAGAGACATAGAGTCAATGAGTCTACATTTACAATTCTTAAGGGAAATCTCAAATAACCATTTAATCAAAACTCTAATGTGGTAATTGCCAGCAATCTAATCTATTCATTAAAGTGTCATCACTAATGACTAAACTTGTAAACACTGTGTTTGCCAAAGTTACAAATACATTCTTATTTTTAAAATTTTATGACTGAAATATAAATTTCTTTATTTTGGCTTTCCCACATTTAGTCTGAATGATGGAGATTTATTAAATGTGTTCTACTTTATTGCTGTGTGTGACAGATTTTCTAAATAGTGGTGCTGGAAATTAACAGTTTTTAAAAGATTTTATTTACTTATTTGAGAGAGAGAGAGACAGAGAGAGCATGGGGGGAGAGGGTCAGAGGGAGAAGCAGACTCCGCACTGAGTGGGGATCCCAGTGTAGGACTTGATCCTAGGACTCCAGGATCATGACCTGAGCATGACCTGACCTGACTTAACCAACTGAGCCACCCAAGCACCCAACATTTCTCTATTTCAAAAATGCAGTCAAATACTAAAGCTACTAGGATAAAACAATGTAGAGTTTTTTGTATTCATACTGTATATGACATTTGTAGGGTAAATTAACTCATGAGAGGTACTTTAAAACCATCTTGGGGTGCCTGGCTGGCTCAGTGGGTTAAGTGCCCAACTCTTGATTACGGCTCAGGTCATAACCTCAGGGCTGTGAGATGGAGTCCCGTGTGAGATTCTGCACTGTGTGTGGAGACTTCTTAAGATTCTCTTTCTCCCTCTCCCTCCAACCCTCTCCCCTGCACGCTCTCTCTCTCTCAAATAAATAAATAAATCTTTCTCTTAAAAAAGTACTTCTTACTGTCATTGGAGGTAAGTATTACGATAGTGGCTCGTGCAAGGTGTAAATGGAAGGAGAAAAGGGAGGGCCGTCAGAGGCACTGAGGTAAGGCAGCTACTGCCAAGGCACTGCCACTTGAAGGAAGGGAAGACAAAAGAAGGATGGCAATATTCCACCATTAAGGAGCAAACACAAAGGCACAGAAGCATGGACGGCCCCGGGGAAAAGCAAGCAGTTTGATGTGTTAGTGTGCACTGCATCTGGAGGAGCAGTTTGGAAAGAAAGGAAGATCTACAGAAAATGTAGAAAGAAGTATGCTAAGAAGATTTCAGTTTATTGTAAATGCTTTTGGACACGGGATTGACAAGCATTGAATTTTCTTAATATAATTAAGTTTGGGGTATTTAATTTGGGAGTCAGGAAGAGGGATGCTTAGAGAAAAAGAAGAGGAAATTACAAATAAAGTTCCCTTCAAAGATAAGGAATAGGGGTGCCTGGGTGGTTCAGTCAGTTAAGTGTCTGCCTCTGGCTCAGGTCATGATCCCAGGGTCCTGAGATCGAGACCCATGTGGGGCTCCCTGCTCAGTGGGAGCCTGCTTCTCACTCTGCCTCCTGTTCCCCCTGCTTGTGTTCTCTCTCTGTCAAATAAAAATAATAATAATAAAATAAATATATTAAAAAAGAGATAAGGAATAAAATCGGTCATACCAGGAACAAAGAAAAATAAGTACATTTTGGAGATGGATTGGATAAAGCTATTGTAAAAAGCATTGAATATTGTAGAGTCCATTTATGGGTTTAACACAAGCAAATAAAACTTAATAATCAGTGACAGGGGACTTTCCCCAGAAAATAGTTTAAAACAAAAAAAGTAAAATATCCCTATGAAAACAGTAGGAAAATGGACCACAGCAGACAGTTTCAAGGAATAGATAGGATTTATCTTATGATAAAAGTGACATTTATCTTCCATGAGCCTGGGTTATTCTGGTAAGTGAGGTTAGAAAAAAAAAATAATCCTCTGGATGAAAATTACACTCTGTTTTGTATTATAAATTCCTAGTGGATTAGAAATCTAACAAAATTAAAACAAAAATTAGGAGATGATATTATCACTTTTAATTAGGGAATAAAGTAAGAAATTGTCCCACTGATTGTTGGAGCGGGGAGCCATACGGTTAGCATGAGAAGGAATGAGAGTAGGCTTTGGGAATAGAGACCAGCTCCCCCGGTCTTCAAGTCTGATTAATCAGAGTGATATGAAATCTCCTGAAGCTTAACTTTCCCTTAGGGTTTCATGCTTTGATTCCTGATTGTGACTTTTTTAGCCACAGCCCTAACATTCAGCTCAGTTGTACAGTTATTTCATTCTTTTGGGTTGCCAATGCAAAGCTATGATAACTGGTGTTTAACAGTATGAATTAATAGTATCTCAAACCCTATTAAATGCTCAGTATCATACGGACATCAAATATGGTAGTACTCTATATGTTAATGCATCTATACACTCTTATCTATCCATCCATCCATCCACCCACCCACCCACCCACCTTTGTGGGCCTATTAAGATGAGGAAATTCATTCAGTTACAGCTCAATTCAAATTCTAAGGGGTTAAAATATTCATCCCCCTCCCCAAACTTATGGGGGAGAGTCAATGACTAAGTTTGTCTTAAAGAAAAAAGTCAATATTGCAAGTATATTATACTCAGTTTAATCTAAATAGTTCTGCTTTAATCAATGTTCATCAATGTGAATCTGACAAACATTGTAAGGCAAAAAATAATACATAAGGAAAAACTTCAAAGCCCAATGAAAAAGTAAAAGGAAATAAAATATAATGACTTTTTTTTTATTTTGTCCTAAGGTTTTGTGCCTTGAGCTGTTCCTTTCAATTATTCAATAGAGGCATCACACATCCAGGAGGGGAAAAAAAAAAAAAAAAACATACACACACACACACACGTTTTTACTTAAAAAAATGATAGTATGAAAAAATATGTTGTAGTAGTGCCAGAAGTCAAAGGGATATGCTTTGAAATATTTGCATGGGACTGCATTTATGAAAAATAAAAGAAGTACCTCTCTACGTCTATAGGTAAAATAGTACAGCTAAGTTGCATCTTGCGATTAAATCGAACTCCTCGGAAAAATCAAACTCAATACCACATAAAAATATTTTAATTGATAGAGGCATTATGTTTCTGCATCTTCTCTGCATGTTGCATAATTTATAAATTGTGTCTTATGTTTGTGGTCAATATGATCTGCTTGAAGGACTGTGGTTCTAATATTCTATACAGCAGCTACACAGTTTTGTGAAAAATCAATGCCACCGGCATTCAGGTCAAGCTGGAGCATGAAGTTCATGCTTTGATCACCCTCTCTGTTCTAAACACATAGTAATGATTGATAAAATATTAAAAAAGAAAATCTAAAAGTCACTGCTGAGCTCAAATACAAGATAAAAAGTCTCTGTGAGCCAGAAATAGAATAAAAACATGCAGTAACAAGCCAGGCTGAAGCTGAGGCTTACTGAATTTTAGGTGTAGAAGAAGATACTGTTGGCCAGGAGTTTAGTTCTGCAGAATAAAGGGTGCTAAAAGTGCTTCATGTAAAATGGTGACTCTCAACCATAGTGACTTTATGAAGCCAGTGAATGAAATGTGGTTCCCTATACCACAAACTTCATGAATGGAGAAATATATATATATAATAAAATAAACAAAATACCATCAGTCATTGTCTGATCTATAAACCCTAGTAAGTTTCAAACATAGGGCGATGAGTGGACAAAGCCTCTGAATGGAGTTGAATCAAATCACTGGCTGTGTCCATGTCCATCTTGCCATACTGCTAATATAACCATAGGACAGGAAACCTACACTTCATTAAAAATTTGGCCTGTAGGGTTAAATGAATGGAGGCAACTGAAACTTTATTACAAACTAAAATATGATCTGAAAATAGCAGGGAGAGAACCCACACTTCAAATTCCAAAAATTCCAAACATTCCACTAAAGATAACAAAACACCTGAAACTAATCTAATGCAATGACAGCCAACATATATATATATATATATATATATATATATATATATATATATATATATATGTTGGGATGTAAAAACTTTCCACCTGAAATGTACTTTATAACAGATTCTTTTTTTTTTTTTTTAAAGATTTTATTTATTTATTCGACAGAGATAGAGACAGCCAGAGAGAGAGGGAACACAAGCAGGGGGAGTGTGAGAGGAAGAGGCAGGCTCATAGCAGAGGAGCCTGATGTGGGGCTCGATCCCATAACACCGAGATCACGCCCTGAGCCGAAGGCAGACACTTAACCGCTGTGCCACCCAGGCGCCCCACTTTATAACAGATTCTTACAAAGATTTTTAATTATATTAAAATATTCAAAGAGAAATATGGGTGTATAAATCCTAGTTTAAAAAAGAAGTATCTCTTAATGAAAAGCAAACAAAAATAACACAAGAAAAAATACTATATAGGAAAGCTTAAAAAGGAGTTAATTACTGAAATGCATCATGTGGGAAAAAAATCCTGACTCAACACATTTCATGAAAAGAACAGTGAGTGAATGGTAAGATAGTATTGAGAAATTCAGAGTATGCAGCAGAGAGAAAAAAAGGCAATTTAAATACAAATATGAACAAATAGTTAAGAATGCTGGAGATACAGGGAAAAATTCTATTTAAAAAAATAGTTGTTACAGAAGAAAACAGGTAATAACAGAGAAAGTAGTATTTAAAGTATTAAGAACAAAAATATTTTTCAGGTTTGAAATAAGATATAAGCTCCTATTTTAAAGTACACTCAGAGGAATTAATAATATAAATAAAAGAAAATCTAAGCCCATTAAAATTGTAATGAAATAGTAAATCAAAGAAAAATGAGTGGTACATAAAGCTACAAAATAAAAGTATTTATGAAGAAACAGTTATTAAACTAATCTTAGATGTCTGACCTGCAACAGAAAACAGTCAATTCCAGAAAACAGTACGATAGTATCTTCAGAACGCTCTAGAAATACAATGAACTCAGACATTTATACCCAGCTAAACACTGATTTAATAACAAGAACATTAAGATACATTCAGAAAGCAAAACTTAGTTATTAGTGAATATTAGTGATTACTGGAATGTTAGTGAATAAGTCTTAGCACCTGAAGACCCTCACTAAAATGATTCTAAAATAGCCATCTTTGTTGAGAAGAGTAAATTGAGAGGTAAGAGAAAAATGAGAACATAAGACAAAAAAAAAAAAGGAGTAAATCCATAAAAAATGAAACATGTACATAAACTATATTAACAATGGTCTTTAAAAACATTAACTATACTATTGTGTCAAAAATAAAAGAATAACCTAAGACTTTAAGCAAAAATAATCCTATTGGGTAAATATTCATTTGGCATTTAACTAAGGCTCTTGTCATGATCAAGAAGAGTATACAAATATTGAAATGGATAGAGTAGACCCAGGAATCCCTAAAGTCTTTTTTTTTAAGATGTTATTTATTTATTTGACAGAGAGAGAGACAGCCAGCGAGAGAGGGAACACAAGCAGAGGGAATGGGAGAGGAAGAAGCAGGCTCCCAACGGAGGAGCCCGATGTGGGACTCAATCCTAGGACTCCGGGATCAGGCCCTGAGCCAAAGGCAGATGCTTAACAACTGACCCACCCAGGCACCCCAGGAATCCCTAAAGTCTTGACACTTTTCAAGAATCAAGGGATTCTTAGAAGCTTATCTATGGCAGATCCAAAATACATACAAATCTAGCCAAGGATTATATACAAGACTAGCACCTGTACTTCATTTTTGAGACTGATCACTAAGTGATAAGTAACGGATAGTGATAATATGTACCATCGCAAGAGAAAGGCAGATGGCCAGGATGTCCTGAGGTCCTAAACAACTAGCTAGGTATTAAAGCTGAAGTGACCTCATAGCACAGCTTCTGTTTCAACATAAACTAATTAGTACCAAACTTTTCTGGTTTTGCCCAAAAGGCCTTTTCTAATTCAAAAGAAATGGCTGCAAAAATATGTAGTAGTCTTGATAGAATAGCAGGGTAGAAGTAATGTAAGTCAAAGAACCATGCAACGCAAGGTAATATAGTTTGGTGACTCCCCAACATTAGAAACTGAAACTTAAAAAAAAAAAAAAAAAAAAGGTAAAACTGAAATACAAAAAATGACCTTACAGGGTCATGTGAACCAGAAATCAAACAGTACTTGCCTGAAACTGCAGTTAGCATCACCTCAATGGTCCTGAGCATCAAAAGCCATGAACGTGGAACATAGTAGTTTCTGACTTACAAATGCTCTTTGAGAAAAGGTAATATCACTCTAGGCCCCAAATATTTCTCCCATTTAAAAAATACAATATCCACTACACAGACAAGAATTGTCAGGTACCTATGGTTAAAAAAAAAAATCATTAGTGAGAAAGACCAGAATTAGATAGCTGAAACAGACTCACAGGAACCCTGATGTTGCAATGTTCAAAGACAGACTGAAAAATGACTACAGCAACTATGTATAAGGTGACAAAAGATAGGTGAAAATGTCCAGAGGAACTGAAAATAAGACATGTGGCACAGCAGATCTAAAAATGAAACAAAAAATCTCAAACTACAAAAATTAAGAACTCGTGAAGATGAGGTTGACATAGGATTAAATACATGAGAAGAGAAAATTAGTGAACTGGGGTATAGGTCAGAAGATGATTATCTAAGACCAAAAACAATATCTATATCTACATATATAGATGATGATGAGAGACATAAAGGGTCAAGTGACAAATATGCCAGAGCAAGAGACACAGAAAGAGGGACAGGACAGTGAAAATGAGGAAGAAGCAATACTGGGAGAAAGGAGTTGAATTTTTATTTTAATGAAATATCCCAAATCAAAGATTCGAGAAAT
Source organism: Ursus arctos (assembly GCF_023065955.2). Lineage (NCBI taxonomy): Eukaryota > Metazoa > Chordata > Mammalia > Carnivora > Ursidae > Ursus > Ursus arctos. The sequence continues at coordinate 21,813,512 of NW_026622852.1, forward strand.
GCTACAAATTATTGAAAGGATAAATTTAAAAAAAAATCCCTACCAAGACACAGAAGAGATAAACTAAAGAAAAGCAAAGACAACAACAACAACAAAAATTAGGGGCTCCTGGGAGGCTCAGTCGGTTAAGCGTCTGCCTTCAGCTCAGGTCATGATCCTGGGGTCCTAGGATCAGTCCTGCATAGGGCTCCCTGCTCCTGGGGAGCCTGCTTCTCCCTCTCCCTCTGCCCAACCCCCTTGTGCTCTGTCTCTCTCACTCTCTCTCTCTCAAATAAATAAAATCTTAAAAAAAAAAAGAAATTTTAAGATGGAATCAGATGGGTGTAGCCCATTACTTTTACGAGGGTGGCAGTAAGATCACAAAGACCTCTCTGTGCAAGAAGAAAGGCAGCAAGCAACAGAAAGATACCTTCACTCCGATGAAAGAAATTAACTGCTTTGTAGAAGTTGAGACACAGAGGGGCGCCTGGGTGGCTTGGTCGTTAAGCGTCTGCCTTCGGCCCAGGGCGTGATCCCAACGTTCTGGGATCGAGCCCCACATCAGGCTTCTCCGCTGGGAGCCTGCTTCTTCCTCTCCCACTCCCCCTGCTTGTGTTCCCTCTCTCGCTGGCTGTCTCTCTCTGTCAAATAGGTAAATAAAATCTTAAAAAAAAAAAAAAAAAGAAAGAAGTTGAGACACAGAAAACAAATATCTTTTAAGAATGATGGCTAAAATCAGAGGAACAAAATTGAAGAGTTTGCCACTAACTGACACACAATAAGGAAACATTTAAAGGATATATTCTAGTCAGAAAGGAAAATTACCTAACAGAAAAATAGAGGGAGTGAAAGAATTCATAAGAAAAAAGAATACATATGTAGGAATATATATGTGAAATATTTATACATACAGTAAATATTTAATTCTTTACAAATTAATAATTATGATGGTTTGTGAAGTTTCAAACATGTACATATTCATGTGTGTTTGCCTATATTTAGAAAATATCATACATGTTGAGAAGTTTAAGATTGAATTAATGGATATTTACTGTTTTTATCTAATTGAAGGATGCATCCTGTTATTTGGAAGGTAACTACTACAAAAAGAAAATAACAACAATAAACTATATATTTCTATATTGGGGAAGCAAACATGGATTGCCAAAAAAATATAGGATATGACTAAAATAAGAAAAGAAACAAGGAAAAATAAATTTACAGCAGAGGATAAGTAGAAAGCACATAATAAAATGTTAGAAATGAACTCAAATATATCAGCATTAAAGTAAATTTAAGTAGATTAATTGCCCTCTCTTTTCTTTCTAAAAGAGATAAATTTAAAATGTAAGTACACATAAAGAATAAAAGTTAAGAAATGGAAAAAGAGCCAACATGCAAATCCATCCCAAAGAAATTTTGTGTAATTACCCTAACATCAGACAAAGAAGAATTTAAAAAAAGGATTTCCAGATAGAGACCCTTTCACAATGATGAAAACTTCTAATTTTCTCAGAAAATATAATAAATCTAAATTTATATAAATGTAATTATATAGTAGTGCTGTTCAATAGAACTTTCTGGGATAAAAGAAATTTTCTGTATCTGTACTGGACAATATAAGAGCTACAGTCCAATATGTAACTATGGAACATCTGAAATGTGGCTATTGTGACTAAGGCTTTGAATTTTAATTTAATTTAAATTAATTTAAATTTAAAGAGATACATGTGGCTAGTGGTAACTGTATTGGACAGAGAAGTTATGCATCATCAAATACATAAAGTAAAAATCAAGAGAAGTCAAAATAGAAGTAGAAAAATCAAGACTTACAATTGGAGATTTTAACATACCTCGTTTGGTAACAGATAAAGTAAACAGGAAAACAAAACACTAGGGGTAAGATTCAAACACAACAAATAACAAGTTTGGCGTAGTTGATATACAGAAACTCTTGCAACCCCAAATTGGAGGCCATACATTATTTTCAAGAGCAATTTTTATAAAAATTGACCTTAAGCTAGACTATAGTCAAATCTCAATGAACATAAAAGAAATGAAATCATACAGGATATGTAGGAGAGAATTGTAGACCTAGAGAGATTAAATGTAGCAAATTAAGTCATATAATTAGAAAACATTTAATTTTGAAATAAGCTTCAAAATAGCAGTTAGATCCAAGATAAAATAAAAAGGGATTTAAGAAAACATTTTCACTTAGCATAATCTCCTCCAGTCCCGTCCATGTGCTGCAAATGTTGGGTAATTGTTCTTTCGGATGGCTGAGTAATATTCCATTTGTATATATGGACCACAACTTCTTAATCCATTCATCAGTTGAAGGGCATCTCGGCTCCTTCCACAATTTAGCTATTGTGGACAATGCTGCTATGAACATTGGGGTGCATATGGCCCTTCTCTTCACTACGTCTGTATCTTTGGGGCAAATACCCAGTAGTGCAATTGCTGGGTCATAGGGTAGCTCTATTTTAAACTTTTTAAGGGACCTCCACACTGTTTTCCAAAGTGGCTATACCAGCTTGAATTCCCACCAACAGTGTAAGAGGGTTCCCCTTTCTCCACATCCTCTCCCAACATTTATGGAACATAAGAAATAGCAGGGAGATTGGTAGGAGAAGGAAGGGAAGAATGAAGTGGGGGTAAACAGAAGGGGGAATGAACCAGGAGAGACTATGGACTATGGGAAACAAACTGAGGGCTTCAGAGGGGAGGGGGTGGGGGGATGGGCTAGCCCGGTGATGGGTATTAAGGAGGGCACATATTGCATGGAGCACTGTGTGTTCTACACAAACAATGAATCATGGAACACTACATCAAAAACTAAGGATGTACTGTATGGTGACTAACAAAACATAATAAAAATTTAAAAAATATATATATAAAAAAAGAAAACATTTTCAATAGACATACAGTATAATGGAAGTAAAACATATTAATATGAATTGCAGCTAAATTTTGCTTACAGAGACCTTTTTAGCCTTACATGCACATACTAAAAAATAAGAAATGGCTAAAAATCAAAGGGTAAGTATTCACTAAACAAAATTTGAAAAAGAACGCATATTAACCAAAAGAAAGTTAAGAAAAAAAAACAGTAAATGGAGAAATCAGACTCAATGAAATAGAAGATAAAAACTATAAAGAAAATCGAAGGAGCAAAAGCAGTTTTGATAAGATTCATATAATTAACAATACATGTTAAGAAAGCAAAAGGGAAAGAGAAGAACAAGTAAACAGTTTTGGGAATATAAAAGACAACAGCACTAAAGAGTTGGTGTCATTCAAAAGGATTTAAGAATGTCTTGAGCAACTTTATACCTAATATTCAGAAAATTTAAATAAAATGGATAAATTCGTAGAAAAATGTAAATTATCTAAGTGGACACAAGGAAAAAAATCAAATTTAAATTGTCCTATACTATTTAAAAAGTGAAATCCATAATTAAATATTTTGATATAGCAAATGCTAGACCTAGATAGCTTCACAAGTGCATTCTGTTATCATTTAAGGAAAAAGTAATACTCATCTTATACAAAGTCCTCCAGAGAACAGATGGGAAAAAAAATTCCCAACTTGATTTCTGAGGTCAACATAACCTTGATACCAAAATTTCAGTAAAAAGGAAATCACAGGCCAGGATTACTCATGAACCCAAATGCAAAAATCCTCAACAAATTATTAGAAAACCCATTCAGGGAGTGCCTGGGTGGCTCAGTCGTTAAGCCTCTGCCTTCGGCTCAGGGTGTGATCCCAGGGTCCTGGGATCGAGCCCTGCATTAGGCTCCTCCACTGGGAGCCTGCTTCTTCCTCTCCCACTCCCCCTGCCTGTTTTCCCTCTCTCGCTGGCTGTCCCTCTGTCAAATAAATAAAATCTTAAGAAAAAAAGAAAAGAAAAGAAAAGAAAAGAAAAGAAAGAAAGAAAGAAAGAAAGAAAGAAAGAAAGAAAGAAAAGGAAAGAAAAGGAAAGAAAGAAAGAAAGAAAGAAAGAGAGAAAAAGAAAAAAAAGAAAACCCATTCAGCCCTATATAAAAACTAAAAAACATCATGAACAAGTTGAGCATATCACAGGAATGCAAGGTTCATTTGTAAATTTCAAAAATTATGTACTGAAACATTGTTCTTTTTTTTTTTTTTTAAGATTTATTTATTTTAGAGAGAGAGAGCAAGCAGGAGCAGGAGGGGCAGAGGGAAAGGGAAAGAGAATTTCAAGCAGACTCCCCACTTAGCACAGAGCCTGATGCAGCCTCAATCCCATGACCCTGAGGTCATGACCTGAGACTAAACCAAGGGTTTGACACTTAACTGCCTGCACCACCCAGGCACCCCTGAAACAATGTTATCAAGAATACTGGCGATAATCTTTATGTCTGCAAATAGAAAACTAGGAATATAAAAAACACATAATTTTAAGTTAATGAATTACAGCAACCTTCTACTGACATGGATATATCTCAAAATATAATAGTAATCATAGAAGCAATTATTACATACTGCCACTTATTTAAATTCTGAATAGCAGAAAATCTTTTCAATTTAATACTTAGGAGTACAGAAATACATAGTAAATATGCATGGAAGCAACTACTGATAGGGGAAAAAGAGGAGAATGGGGAAGGCTTACAACATCTGTTTTTTGTTTTGTTTTGTTTTTTTGCACTTTCCCACCATTTAAATAAAAATGTCAAAAATTGTGGCTTAATGTTGTTTTTATAACACTGTGATATATATCCACACACATCCAGATAGATAGATAGATAGATAGATGCTTGCTGTTTTATTATCTATTCTTGCTGGTATATCTGGAATATTCGACATGCAATATAAATAATTAGATAGGTAAAAATACAAATGCCATAATTTATAGGAGCGTTAGCCCTATGCTTTAGGATTATTAGATTGTTTCATCAAATTTCAATTTGCGACAGCTATTCAGGGTAGTTATTATGGTTTCTAATGATACACTTAATGATTCTTCCCCCAGTTATCCAGAAAGAATTCGGGTCTTTGTTTCTCAAAGACTTTGAGATTTTAGCCTTTTAACTAATCAATTGGCCATTTTGGCATTAGAAAAGGAATCCGCTGGGTTATTATTTTTAAACAGAAATTTATGACAATTTCAATTCATTTACTAATAAATATTTAATTACTTTTATTTCCAATGTAGTATATAAGCATTGCCATTAGGTGGGAGAAAACAAGTAATTTCCACTATTATTTGCTTGTCAGAAATCATGTTCTTATTGCTAAAGCCAATGAACCAATTTTATTCTGTATCTTACTGGGTCTTTGTTGAATGTTGGCACTCAGGTGCTCCAATTAAGGCATGATGCACATTCATGCTCAATAGTTGATCAGTACTCAGATTAACTGCTACAGAATGATTGTGAGTTCATGGTGTAAATGACTTCACCTTCATGTTAAAAAGTGTTTCATAATCTCTATGTGAGGAGCATAGCTACTTATATGAGGACAGACCTTGGGTTGAGTTAAATCAACCTCCAATACAAACAAGTTAGAATCAAACTAATCACTGTTATTACCATGATAAAAATCTGAGTATCTGGGAAAATGGGGGGAAATGATATATTTATTTTTTTTTTGAGGTAATCCTGTTTGACAAGGAAACCCCAATAGTCAATAGGATAGGGCATATGTTTAATCCTGACTACCTACACCTTCATGAAGTTATATCTTATTGATCTCCTACATAGCTTTTAATATGCAACTTTTTCTTCTTTAAACTTTATTACCTCTGACCAACATTTACACATAGATAATACATTGGACTCTTTCCTTAGCTCACAGATTTCCCATTGGGTTCATTCTTTGTGGGACAATCTCACTTATTATGGCACTGTTTTTCGTATATGTTTTTTTCATATACTAATGACTCACCAGTCTCTGCTCCCATAAATAACCTCTCCTACAAGCTTAGGATTTACATCAAAAAGCCAAGTTTCTCCCCACCTGTACTCCCAAACATGATATGACCAAAACCTGATTAGCTCTAGAATTCCCTGGTGTCTTGAGACTAGAATAACTGGACCGTGTACGACACTTGTTCATCTTGGTATTCCCAGTATTTAACAGATTTCTTGATCCTTAGTGTGCTTTATCTAGCTAACTCAATAATCTAGAATGTGCCCAAAGTCCTTCAAGTCTACCTCTCATGAAAATCAAATTTGTGTCTGCATCAGCTTGCAGATAAATTCCCTGCTGAATTAAGAATATGGAATGAAGTTACTATCGTTTTCTTTTTCCTCTGTTGGATGTGCTATGTTAGGTCTCTTTCACCTCAGTTTCTAAGATTGAATATGCCAGGATTTTATTCCCCCAAAAGAGAAGTGCTGTCATCTCTTGTCTCAAATTTACTGACTACTGACCCATGAGTTTGTCTGTTGCTATTAGGACACAGAGGTAGAGGTCAGAGAGTAATGGCTGAGTTGAGAGAAGTTATAGACGCAGTGTATATTCCAACTATTTGCATGATAAGGATATAAACATTTCCCATAGATAAGTAGCTCTCAAGGGTTAAACCGTCTTTTAATTACCCCACAAAGGCCAACATTTTGGGTGGCAGCCCTCATGAGCAAAAATCTATGGGATGATTTTTTGTGCTACAGGCTGAGTAGGGAAAAAGGGGGTTGAGACTGAATTAATCTCACAGGCCAGAAACTGCATGCTTCAACATCCTTGTAGAACCACTTTTTAAGCAAAGACTCAAGGGCAACGTGATGCAGATTTCTGGCACTCCTATTTCTGCAGACCTCGCGCTTTCTTGAAACTCTCCTTCACAATGGTCAGACTCAGACTTCCTGAACATCTCTGCATCTGTTTTCACAGCTCAGCAGCAATGCCGTGGGATCCTGACACCATTCTGTGGAGGAAAGGTGCCTCCAGACACCAAGCCATGCTTTTGTTGCCCTTGTCTTATGGATGACAGTCTACCACTTGCTGTTGTCCAATGTCTGAAAACAGTTGTTCCATATATCTTATCATTGATCTAGTTGTTTAAGGTGAGTAGGCAGTTGCTATTACAACCTCACGGCTAAAAGCAAGAGTTAACATAAGCTCTATCTGCTAAAAATAATAATATATCATTCAATACTGGTAATTTTTTTTTTACTGATAAATTATAGAGAAATTATTTGAAAAAGTATGTTTTTGTTTTGGACAATGAATTCTTCATTCTTTCATTAGGTGTAATAAAGAAATCATAATATGTGTATAAAGCTAAATAGAATAAATGGAGCATTAATTCTGGATATTTAAAAAAGCAATTTGTAAAGTTTAAAATAATATTAGATTTATGGCTGTGCATCAATGATATATTTGAAGAAAGTATTTCTTTTAGCAAGCAAAGATAATTTAAAAATATTGATATGAATTCAGTACTATATAGTTTACTGAACAATAACCTAGTTCCTCCAAAATGCATGGAAATGAAAGAAAAAACGCAAATTGCTTTTCAGAAGAAAGTATTTTAAAGTTTTGATAACTCCAAAGGATATTTTTGATGAGCTGTAAATTTGAACGTTATTATGTTTTGTGACCTTTCTGCTTTTATATTTAGTATTCTCTTTTTTTAGAAGAAACAAAGTTGAAGATGTGAACAAAAAGAAACTTGAAATGTCTACAAGAAGATATTAAATATAATAAATATCCAAATTGGTGTGTGTGTGGAAATATTTAAAATGTTGGTGTTGAAGTAACAAAGGAAAATTAATATTAATAACAACATTGAAACCAATAAACTCATTTGTTTTTCTTAATACTTACATAAATTAATGTTGATACAACTTTTAAGATTATGATAGGTAAGAAATTTACATTTTCTCTGAAAAAGGTAGCACTGGTTCATTAGTTTGAATGTTTCTATGATTTTTAAAAATAATTTCATTTTATCTAAACAAAAATAAAAATGTAATACATAGCTGATAAAATTTTGCACTTCTCTAAGCAAGTAATTTGGTTCGTTTTCTTTTTATTGCCCTTATTTTATGTATTCACAGGGAAAGAAAAATTTGATTTTATTCCTCAATAATGTTTCTATGAAGATCATCATTCCAAAGGACTTAACTAACTTAAAGTTAAAAATATTCCTTTCATAGAGTGTATACTTTCACAGAGTTTTTAGGAACAAATATTTTCCTCAATAAGAAATAGATTTCTTCTATGTCAAATTCCTTGGATTAGGTGTTAGATGAGACTGTTTTTCCTCATGACTGATTTCAATCATGAGAGATTTTTCATATGCACCTCCAGGGCTTTCCCCAGCATGTTTGCCCCTCAGGAGGGGTTTGCTCCGTTTAAATCTTTTGTTTACCTTGGTATAAAGTGGTGTCTTTCCTGCTCCTCTAGAGAGGTTCTGCCTTTGTCCTGCATTGCCTGTAAGTGACATTTTAGTGAACTTGATGCTAGGTTAAGTTAGCAGGTAGGGTGGCTCACATGGTAAACTGTATCTTCTAACCTTGCTTTTTTCTGCAATAAAGGTAATATACTCATAATCATCTTTCATTCCATTTATTCTCAATGTATTCAGAATTAGGCTAGAGAAAAGGGACATTATTTAATGAAGACCACTCTAAAGCATCCAGCAAGATAATGGTTAAAAATAGAAAATCAAACCGTGTAGATCTGAGTTTGAATCTCATCTGTAGGCCTCAGGGGTTGTATTATGTTAGGCAAGCCCCTTTCTCTGAACTTCAATTTTCTTAAATGTAAACGAGACTAAGATATATTGTTTGCTCTAAGAATTTGGTGAACAACTGGTTTTATATGTATCCTAGCTTTTAATTATTGTTGTATAAATATTTAATAATATATATACTGTTATAAGCAGTTTATTTTTATATAGACATGATAAAATAGTTAACAGGAAATAAATTGGAGATATTTAAACTTCTTTTATTTATATGATACATAAGGTAGGAAATCTTAGTACGATAATTTATGCATAAGAGACCCACAGAATACCAAGTATCAATCACTTGAGAGAATGGGAAAAAAGAGGTTTTCGAATACAAGAAGAAAAGAGGTTCTTGAATATTATGAGCCTTACTCCTTGATGAACATGTTCTTTTAATATTCTAGGCATGAGTAAAGAAAAATAAACAAAAGAAGGACATAATTCTCTTTTTTATTCCTAATGCCATTTTCTTTCAGTGTTTCTTATCGTTGCCACTGTTTTCCTATTTCAGGAGGCAACATTTTATATTGCAATTTCTTGTGTATTTGGTTCCACTGCTATGGATTCATTTGTTGTTCACTGTAATATGGTCATTAGCTATGAATATTGGGATAATTAATATTATAAATAACCTATCTGGCTTTTCATTTATCCAAAATGAGATGGAACTTCTATGTACAGGCGATCTTGAAAAATTAGCAACTTCTTCTGGAGAACCGAAGGACTAGTGGAGATATCCGTTTTAAAAGTAAAAAAGGATATTAAATATCTAGCTGCAAGTGCAGCAGGAGAAATCAAGATGAAACTCCAGACAGTTCAGAAACACCAAGCCTACTTAAAGAAATAAATTCTGTTATGCGGCTCATCTAACAGAGAACATTAAAAAAAATTAACATTGCACAAATCACAGGACAGTTCCTTGAATATATGTGATTGTGAACATGTCCCTGGATGGTGAGTAACAAATTGGTATTTGCTAGCTGTCCGCTCTATCTTTTTGAAGCCACTGAAGCCATGTTTCCTAAGAGAAACATCCATCTAAGGGAAACCAATGCAATGATTGATAATTTACCACCTCCAACATGCCCCATCTTCTACCCAATTACTACATTTATTTTTTTCTCTGTGGTTAGCTTGTATCATACCACACTCCAGTGGTGGTGCTGAAACAAGCAAAAACCAGCAATTGATGGTAAGAGATGTGACAAAGATACAACTTCATCTGGGTGAAGAAAATACCTTATAAAACTTAGGACAGCTTACCAGAGCATGGAGTGCTTGTAGTTAATAACGCACATTACCGTATCAGTAAGGAACTCTGTGCTTATCAGAGTTAGTAAAAACAAAAACAAAAAAACCAAAAACATGATTAAATGATATACAAATCCTTCCAATCCAAAAGACTCAGAGAAATAAAATACAAAAATCAGGAAAATGTGACTATCAAATTGTGCTTTTCAGAAACTATTAGATGGTAGATTACATGATAAACAAGATTCATAACTGAAATGGTTTTTAAAGATGACAGGTCTTAAATAAACTTTATTAATACAGTGCATTTATAATGTGAAATTCTCTAAGATAAAAAGGAAAACCTAAAATATGTAATTTGAAAATTGATGTCATATGCATATTTTATTGACACCCAAACCTAAATACTTGAATCATAGAGGAGGGTTTATATATATATATACATACATATATATATATGTATATATATATAATATGTATATATATATGTATTAAATGTGTGTGCTTGTATGTACAAATATATCTATTCACACGCAATAAGAAGTATATAAATATGTGTATTTAATATATATTATATATGATATACAGTTATATATAAAGGGAAATACTTTATATTAGAGAAAGAAATACACATCCAATAATGATATATAAGGATATAGAGAGAGCATGTAGAGATAAAGATGCAAAGATTATACACACATACAGCGAAAAAAATAAATGTGCCTGGGGGAGATTACCCTGTGAAATTTCCTCCATATTAGTCATTTTACAGCAGTTAATGTGCTATCCCAAATTATATCTTTTTTATAAATATGAGGAGGAGATCTAATTACAACAAATCCTTCCTTATTAGTGTAAACAACAGCTAATTGTGCTATGATGCTAATTCAATATGATAGAAAGCATATAATGAAATAAGACTTTCAAATCACATTAGTGTACAAATACTATGCTTCATGATCATTGTCAACAGCATTATATTTGGTGGTTAATGGCATGCATGTCCTGGAGAGAGAATGTATTTTATTTGCTCAGGTAAGTTACAAACTGACAAAACAGTGCAGTCCTGAGACTCTTGATTGCTGAGTACATTCTCCTTACTTCTGGTTATTTAAGGAGAACTTTATACTGATTTCTTTGGAGACTAATTGGAAATGAATGAGCTCTCAGAGTTTATCAATTTAAGAAGCAGCATAAATCATCCTAGTCCATGTACTCTTCACAATGCCAGTGGGTGGTAGTGTAGGGATACAATTTAACGGAGCCAATTCATAATCACAGTCAAACACATCATGTTGTGATGGTGTCTGATTTTCCTAGTAGGAGTCAGTTGTTTAGAATCTGAATATCTCTGCAAGTTGCTTCTTTACTTTTTAATTTTTTAAATAAATGATAACCCTTATTCAATTAAAATAGAATGAGGAATCCTACTGTTTAAAACATGAGATACTCACTTTAAAAGGTTTAAAGGACCAGTATTTGCAGCAACATTCACCCAAGACTCCTGAGGGAGAGGCACCTCCAACGTAACCTTAAAGTGCCATGAAGGAGCTGAAAATTTGCACTTTTGAAAGAGGTATGTTTAGCAACTTAAATATTATATTCATGCCCATTATATAATTTAATCACTCTTTTTAGTGTGAATTTACCACACTGGAAGATTTTATTTATTTATTTCAGAGAGAGAGAGAGAGAGAGAGAGAAAGCATGAGCAGGGAGAAGCACAGAGGGAAAGGGACAAGCAGACTCCTGGCCAAGTGGGGAACCCGGATCAGGGCTGGATCCCAGGACCCTGAGATCATGACCTGAGCCGAAGGTAATTGCTTACCTGACTGAGCCACACAGGTGCCCCTGTTTCTTTATATTTGGGGATCAAAACCTAACTTTAGAATCATCCTACCTTTTCACATGTTAATAGATCGATTTTGATGGTAACATATCTGTAAATTGAGCACGTCTGTTTCCTGGATGCTTATCTAGAGTCTCTCAAATGACAGCAGTGTCAACATTCTAACAGAGATCTCTTCTATAATCCCACTTATGTTCAATTCTAATTTCACGTCAAGCATTATACCTTTTTGTTTCTTTCCTGCACTTTCATCTTTGTTGACTAATTCTCGATTACCCATCTTTAGAGCATGTCCTAGGAGTATCACTGAGAGAAAAGAAAGTGACACAGTGATGTTTTTTGCTCCCTGTGCTTCCAGTGAAAAACAGAGATGCAGTTATCAATCACTGAATGACTTGGAAAGAAGTGGTGTGACCAGTTGCTAATTATGATATGCATCTGATACTTGGTGATTTGTGGACTGAATAGACAGCAGGACTTCACGTACTGTATTTTACGTTACGCAACTAACACTGCTAATACACTGCGGTAACTGAAATTTGAACCATGTTGTGGGGGATTGATATTATTTAACCATGGTAATGGAAACTCAAACATATCAAAATCACATAAAGTGTGTATTGCTGTATTCAATATCCAGTGAAAATATTCAAATATGAAGGCAAAATGTTTCTTCTGATCAATAAATGCTGGGAGAATTTGTGACTACCATATCTGAAATCTTTAGAAATACAGAGGAACTTCTTTAGGCTAAATGGAAATGATAGCAGTGTAAGAGAAGAGACATACACATCTACAGAAAAGCAAGGGTGACACTAGAAGGAAGATCTGCTGATTAAGAAACATATAAATGTTTTCTTCTCTTTAACAGTTGATGGTTTAATGTAAAAAAATTATCTATTTGTGGGGTTTAACAAATGTAGATGTAAAATATATGGAAACAATGTTATCAAGAGTGTGACAGTATAAAGGGAATTGTTCAAGGTTCTTATATTCTACATGAAGTGTGGTATTTCCTCCCTGTAGATTCTGATAAGAGACAAAGTATTGTAATTCCTGCATTAACAACAACAAAAATAGATGGGTATAAACACCAAGAGAAATTAAAATAGAATATTATTTTTTTTTATTAATTCAAAAGTAGGCAGGAAATCTGAACAGTTCAAATGAGAAAAATTAAACAATGGAAGCTCCACATCCATCTACATCAGTAATTCCACTAAATGTAAATTGACTAAATATCCCTATTAAAAGCAAATATCCTTACACTAGATAAATTAGGCAGTCCTAACTATATACAGTCTAAAAGAGATTATTTTGAAATATAAAGACATAGGTTTGAAAGAGAAAGGATGAAAAAAAATAATCTATTCATAAAGTAAACACAAAAAGTCTGCTTTGACTATATTAATATCAATGTGGATCTCAAAATAATGAATCTTAGCAGAAATTTGTAATAAATAAAGGTAAATTTATCAGGAACATAACAGTCATAGATGTGTCTAATTAAAGAACTTCAAAATCAACAAAAAATAAACTGAAAAATAAAGGGAGAAATAGACAAATCCATAAATACAGTTGGAGATTTAATACATACTACATTTGTGATCTTAATGATGTTACTGTATCTCTTAAAGCTTCTTTCCTGGTCTGTTAAATAAACATAATTTCTATCTTAAAAGGTGAAGCTTAAACATGATAGTATATGTAGGGGTGCTTGGGTGGCTCAGTTGGTTAAGTATCCAACTCTGGATTTTGGTTCAGGTCATGATCTCTGGGATCAAGCCCCACGTTGGGCCCTGTACTCAGTGGGGAGTCTGCTTGAGGATTGCTCCTTCTGCTACTCCCCTCACTCACTCTCTAAAGTAATAAATCTTAAAAAATGTGTTAGTACATGAAAAATGTTTATTACAGGGCTATTGAGTACCTAAGATTTCTGTGAAGAGTAGATGTTAATGTTTCTTTAAATTTACAGTATTTCAACATTATAAAGAAGTAAGGTCCATTCTAAGACCTTGGAATTAGCTATAATGCCTTCTAATTTCAAAAACAACTTTTTAAAAACAGATTATTTATTTGAGAGAGAGGGAGAGCATAAGTGGGGGGGGGAGGGGCAGAGGGAAAGAGAGAGAGAGAAGCAGACTGCCTGCTGAGCAGACAGCCTGATGTGGGGCTTGATCCCAGGACCATGACCTGAGCTGAAGGCAGATGCTTAACCAACTGAGACAGCCAGGTACCTGAAAAACAACTTTCTTCAGCATTGCCATAGTTGGTTTCTTTTGATTGTTAAAATTGGCATTTTTTCCCCAATAACCGTTGTACCTTAATACTTTGCACTTTCAATTATGGCCCTTCCATTATACAGAAATTGGTATTACAAAGGTTGTCGTCCCCTCTAGACAAAATAGAATGCATCTTCTCAGACTATATCTCTTTGATGTGTTGTTCACAATTGTAGAAACTGAACAACCTTTCCTCTATTGAAATGCTGTTCTCATTCTGGTTCCATATCATGCAACTCTGAAATGCTCTCATGTCTGTGATTTTTTCTTCTACCATTTTACTCCTCCCCCCTTGGGATGCTGTCTCTCAAGGATCTGATTATTTTTATGTGCCCTCTTTCTTTCAAGATATATACTTGAGTGACTTATTCTTACCAAGTCGTCACTTCATTGTTGATGATTATAATCTACATTTTCAGCCCCCAAATGACAATTCATTCATCTTAAATTTAAAACAATGACTTGTTTGCACTATGATTCACTAAGAAGTTGTTCTTTCTCTTTGTTCATAAACAAATTTGAATGTCAGATTAAATTTTTTTTACACATAATTTTTTACTTCTACAGTTCCTTACCTAGCTAATTGGATATTAACTAGCTTGACCATGATAAAGACAAGTCCAAAGGACCCAGAACAGTTATGTTTTGCTTCAGTCTCCAAGACTACAGAGGATGTTATCCTTTTTTTGTATTTCCTCAGATGTAAGTCATTAGCAAACCTTAGTTAGCTCTGACATGCTATTCTGTGTTTAGAAAAGCAACCACAGTACAGTAGTAAAGAAATTTGGTGGCTAGGTACAATGGATTATTTGAACATCACTGTTTAGTTCTACAAAACACTTTTAAAAGTGTTCCAAATAAAATGATTCACTTCACCATGTTTGGAAAACAGTTCATCATATTTTCCAATAAGCAGAAATTTGGTCAAAGTTCCTTATGTATTTCTCTGGGAGATTGGATGAATGGGAACCCATAAGTGACTATGTAGTAGGGGCAGATAGATAAAGTGTGGGTAAAATTCCAAGGTAACCAACTAGAAAGCCCTTGATTGGTTACAGGCGTAGCTCAGGGATATTGTCAGTTTGGTTCTAGACAATTCACAATAAAGCAAGTTAAATGAATGTTTTGGTGTCCCAATGTATATAAAAGTTGTATTTATACTATATCATAGTGTGCAATAGTATGTCTTTAAAACAATGTACATACATTAGTTAAAACTTACTTTATAACAAAAAATAAATTATTGCAAAAAATGCTAACCATCATCTGAACTTTCAGTGAGTCCTAACCTTTTTCTGGTGGGGGGGTCTTGCTTTGATGTTGATGGCTGCTGACTGATAAGGTTGGTGGTTGCTGAAGTTTGGGGTGGCAGTGTCATTTTCTTAAAATAGGACAACAATGAAGTTTGCCATAGCAATTGACTCTTTCTTTTGTGAAGGATTTTTCTGTAGCATGCAATGCTGTTTCATAGCATTTTAACCACAATAGAACTTTCTTTAAAAATTGAAGTCAATCCTCAAACCCTGCTGCTGGTTTATGAACAGAGTTGATGGAATATTCTAAATCCTCTGTTGTCATTTCAATTATCTTCACAGCATCTTCGTCAATCAATTCCATCTCAAAAAAACAAAAACAAAAACAAAAACAAAAAAAAACCAAACCCACTTCCATTGCAACTTCTGATCCAATCAAGTTTTCAGTCACATCTTCAGGCTCCACTTTTAATTTTAGTTCTTTTTTTATTTCCAACCCATCTGCTATTACTTCTTCCACTGAACACTGAATTTTTTTTTTAAAAAGATTTTATTTATTCATTTGACAGAGATAGAGACAGCCAGCGAGAGAGGGAACACAAGCAGGGGGAGTGGGAGAGGAAGAAGCAGGCTCATAGCAGAGGAGCCTGATGTGGGGCTCGATCCCAGAATGCCGGGATCACGCCCTGAGCCGAAGGCAGATGCCCAACCGCTGTGCCACCCAGGCGCCCCTGAACACTGAATTTGAACACCTCACAGTCATCCATGAGGATTAGAATCAACTTCTTCCAAACTCCTTTTCAAATTGATATTTTGACCTCTTCCTGTGAATCATAAATGTTCTTAATGGCATCTAGAATAATGAATCCTTTCCCAAAGATTTTCAATTTACTTTGCCCAGATCCATCAGAGGAATCTATTTCAACTGTAGCCGTACAAAATGTACTCTTTAAATAATAAGACCTGCAAGTAGAAATGACTCCCTGATCCATGGGCTGCAGAATGGATGTTGTGTTAGTGGGCATGAAAACGACATTCATCTTGCACAACTCCAACAGAGCTCCTGGGTAACCAGATGCCTTGTCAATAAACAGTAATATTTTGGAAGCAATCCTTTTTTTCTGAGCAATTCTTAACAGTTGGGTTAAAATATCCAATAAACCATGTGATAAACAGATATACAATGATCCAGGCTTTGTGGTTCCAGGTATAGAGCACAGACAGAGTAGATTTACCATAATTCTTAAGGGCCCTAGGATTTTCAGGGTAGAAATGAACATTGGCTTCAACTTCAAGTCACCAGCTTTATTAGCTCCTAACAGGACAGTCAGCCTATCTTTTGAAGCCAGGCATTGACTTCTCCTTTCTAGCTGTGAACATCCTAGAAGGCATCGTCTTCAAATAGAAGGCTGTTTCATTTGCGCTGAATATCTGTTGTTTAGCACAGCCACCTTCATGAATCATCTTAGCTGGATCTTCTGGAGAACCTGCTGCAGCTTCTACATCAGCACCTGCTGCTTCACCTTGCACTTCGATGTTGTGGAGATGGCTTCTTTCTGGAAACCGAACGAAGCAATGTCTGATCGCTCCCAACTTTTATTTTGCAGTTTCTTGACCTCTCTCAGCCCTCACAGAATTGAGAGGAGTTAGGACCTTGCTCTAGATTAGGCTTTGGCTTAAGGAAATGTTGTACCTGGTTTCATCTTCCATCCAGACCACTAAAACTTTTGTCACATCAACAATATTGCTGTTTTGTGTTCTTATTATTTGTGTGTTCCCCGGAGTAGCACTTTTCATTTCCTTCAAGAACTTTTCCTTTACTCACAACTTGGCTAAGTGTTTGGCACCAGAGGTCTAGCTTTCAGCCTGTCGAGGCTGGCTTTTGACATGCCTTCCGTACGGAGCTGAAGCATCTTTAGGTTTTGATTTAAAGTTAGAGATGTAGGACTGTTGCTTTTTCTTAAATACTTAAAAGGCCATTGTAGGGTTATTAATTGACTTAATTTCAATATTGATGTGTCTCAGGAAATAGGGAGGCCTGAGGAGAGGGAGAAAGATGGGGGAACAGCTGGGTGGTGGAGCCGCTGGAACACACACAATATTTATCAATTACATTTGCCATCTTACGTGGGCAGAGGTTTTGGCACCCTAAAAAAATGACAATAATAACAAAGATCACTGATCACAGATCACCATAATAATAACAATGAAAAAGTCTGAAATGTTGCAAGAATCACCAAAATGTGACACCAAGACATGAAGTGAATAAATGCTGCTGGAAAAAGAGCACCGACAGATTTGCTTGACACGGGGTCGCCACAAATATGCAATTTGTAAAAAAAAAAAAAAAAAAAAAAAAAGCACGATTTGTGAGGCACAATAAAATGCAACAAAATAAGGCATGCCTGTCCATCAGTATTCCTGCTCTACTTATTCACCACTGTAATCATTAAAGCTAATAATTTTCCTTTTTAGATACAAGGAGGCAAACTTCCTTTCAAGAAATCTTAATATTTAGTCAATTTCTATTAGTCCAACAGATACATCAACTCCTTAAATCAAGACTTGAAAAGTCTTATTGTAAAAATGTCCAAGAAGCATTTTTCATATGAGACTTCCAAATGTAGAATACATTGCTTCAGACTACCTTTCAGGTTCCAAAGCTTCTGTTTTACTCCAACCATAACTTACATTATCATTAGTGCACATTAAAGGATCACTGTGCATACAGTATTATGGTCCACAGTCACTTGACTTCCATTTATGATAGAAAAAAAATTTGCATGTTAAAACAAGTCATGGGCCTTCAGTTTTCTTCTATTTCACTTTCCAGGCAGTTCCACGGGTTAACTTTTCTTTAACAATTTGTCTAGAATTTGTCAGCACTGACTCACTGCCACCCTTGTCACGATGATTCTGTATTATGAGACTAGCTCCTTTAGTGGACTCTAACCCATTCTCTTCTTCTTCCTTCCAATCCATCCTGAACCTGTAACCGCCTCCGGCTTCCTTAAGTGATAGGACCCGCCTCAGAGTACTCGTCTCCCCAATGAACTGCAGTGGCTGCAAAGAAACGCTTATCCAAATTACTCTCTCATGTTCTCAAGTTTTCATAATCTGACACCCTTCATTAACCCAACCAGTTTCATCGGTCTCTCCTTCCAACACATTTGTCACTGTTATTCCTGGTAAATCTTGCATCTTTGATTTGTCTTCCTGTGAACCACCCCTCTCCATGATGCTTGATCCTGGCTCATACACAGTTTTGTAGCCCACCCTAGAAAGCTCCTGTTCACCCTTTCATCTTTAGTTTAGCGACCCCTCTCGTGAGAAGTTTGGCTTATTTTACTGTCCTTCACTCCCCTCCATTTATGCTGTGCCAGTTAATAAACTATTGCTTTTCAGATGAAAGCTCACTCTCCCATGCTCAGCAAGGACTCTGCAAACTGTTATTTCAGTTTTGCTAGCTGGCTCCCTACTAGCACGTGCCACTGGAGGCAATAGAGTGAGGCTGGGAAGTTGGAGGAAAGAGAGAGGTTTTGGTTTTCTCGTTTAGGCTTCCTTTTTGTTCTGTCACCACAATAGTGCACCTTGACTTTGGCAGTGGCAATTCACTTAGTAATAGCAGTTGATTTCAGTGTCCAGTTCTTCCAACACTCCTATAAGCAGGCCCATTGGGATGTCTTGGAGATACCAGAACCATCCTGTTGGCAGCTGTCCTTCAGGATCTGAGTCCCTGATCCATGAGGTCCTTCCTCAGAGGTCCTCAGATGTCTACCAGGCGTTCAGTGTCTCCTCCTTAGAAGTTAGGAGACAATCCAGCTCCACAAAGCTCCTCCTCTGGCCCTTTAAACTTGAATAATTGCAACCTCTTTTCTGTTAGTTCAGCCTAAGCCTTCTGTAGTTATAACCACCGTGATACTTTAATGTTCCTGTTGGCCAGAACAATTCTCCAACACTGTTAACCTTTTTAATTTAAATATTCCTGTTAAAATAACTGAGTGGTATTTGTCTCCTAACTGGACCCTGTTTAGCAGATCTCTCCTCTCAGCCACCTTTTCTTTCCATATGCTCCATTATGACAGCAGGTGATTTAAGGTATTTGCTTTATACTTGTTTTATCTCAAAGAAGACCGAGTTTCTTGAAGGCGAGATACTCTCCCTTCTGCACTCCCAGAACCCAGCACATAGCCTAATGCACAATATATATTTGTTAAGTGAACAGACGAATAAATGACAGTATTGAATTACTCTAAGTCTCTGTTTCTGTCATGCGGTGATGAAACATTTGGGAAGGCTGCCTTTGTAAGCTACATGTCAGACCAGAATAGGAAGCTGTCTAGCTGGAAGCTCTGAGGAACATCAACTTATCAATCAATGACTCACCACTTACCCAGGGTTTCATCACCATGTAGGGAGGGACAGAACCATCATTTTTTCTGAGTGTATGTTCCATGAACCCTTCTGAGGTAGAGCTTACATTGAAATTTCTCTTGAAAACCTCCATATGTGAAACTATATTTTTAAACTCCCTCCTAAGACTAGAAAATATGGAAATTAAAAATGTCAGATTGCTATTTAAATAATAGCAATTATACTCGGTATTCATATTAATTGGGTAATGAAAAATTAATCTTGCTATGTATCATTCTAACTATTTTTTAAATCATTTGCCTTTCTTGTGATTAATAGAACACCCTACCAATTTAGTAGCCTTATCTGAGAATATTCATTCTGCTTTTAAGTATTTTACTATTTTTAAAATCCCGTTTTCTAAGAAGACATTATAAAGCTGTTCTTTGCATATTTGTCTAAAATTCACTTGAAATTGCCTTTGAATTATAATAAAATGAAAAATATGTCTTAGCTATTTGTACCACATAGCCTGCCTAAATAAAATATTTATGTGCCATTTTCACCAAGCAAATATCTCAGTTTAAATAAATAGTAGAGACTCAGGATAATGAAGAAAAATAAAACCATGATTTTTAAAATCTATTTAATACATGCACATAGTCATGTGAATGAAATAAGTTCATGCTTTTCTAGGCATGTTAATTCAAAAAGAAAACCAACATATATGTATGGGGCATTCTTACTATAATTATTTTATTTATATCACTATTTTTTTCTGTTCTATTTTTTTAAGCTGGCTTCTCTTTAATCTTTTTCATAATCCCTGTGGTAAGTAATCAACCTAAGATTATTTGTCAATGTCTTGTTTAAATTGGATCTTCCAAAGAGGAATAATGTGCCATTCTAGTACGCAGGAAAATCCTTTTTGTTTACACATGGTCAATTCTAAAAAGCTTTTCTCAGATAACATGAAAAATTGAGTGTATACTCTCTTCATTCAACAATGAACTGATTCATCTTTTCCCCCTCACAAGGGATGACAGTTTATGTAATTCATCCTCTGTTTTTTACGGATACAACACCACCTCTCTTGGAGCAAGGGCTCAATCACTATCATGGGCCCAAGAGTTCAGATGTCTTTTTGCTCAAAGCAACTGGCTATAGTTATATATAATCTGTGCTCAGTCTTCCATTGATGTGATCTCCTTCGGACAACTAGGCTCACACAGTAGGATTCAGCAAGGTCAACAATTAAGCATCTTTAGCTCATCTATCAGTCCACAGGATCGTGACTTGACTAAACAATGAGGCATAAAATACACATTAAGAGTCTAGAGAGGTGGAGAATATAAAAAGGAAAGATACAAATTACAAAACCTGTACAAATCAATGGGACTGTTAAAAAAAAAAAAGTATCAGGCAGCATAGTGGCTACGAAAATAACGTTCTTCCCCAGGGGTTGATAAGTGTAGCATAATGAGTACAACCTTTATAGCCAGCAATTAGTCTGTCATGCGAGGCCTTCAGCAGAAAATGGAATTACCAACAAGATCCATCCTGATCAAAAAGCCAAATATGCTGTTAACGAGCAGCCTTTATCTTTTCTTTCTTATTGCCTTTACACATTTAAGAGGAGCCAAGCTGAATTAGGTGAAGAAGGAGGAAAGTGTTGCCTCTACTTGCAGAAAGGGAGAAAAGTCAGTTTGTCAATATTGCTAAGTTGTTCTAATGGCTGTTAAACTCTAATATTTTTGGTACTTTTTCAGTTCATGAGAAAATACTTTTAAATTTTCAAAGTAAAACATATTTTTAAATCTAAGAGTTAAGTGTTTATGGTGTCTTTATGGGCCAATGATGTTTAAAATGAACCTTTTCCTTTGTGAGCAAGGACAGATCAAATCACAACTGGAAGATGAAGAAATAAGCCTTTTCTTATTTCTCCCTTCTAGGTTTCCTTTATATTACAGATAGCAATGTTTTCATCCTACCCTGATAGAAACGGTGTGACAGAAAAGTAAATTCGTTCATACTGTAATACCAATAGGCAGTAATGCATGGCAATACCGTAATCATTAATTTTCCATGTTTTGCATGCAGTTCCATTTTTTTTTTTGCCCCCGTATGTTCACCCTTGTCTTATGTTACTTGGGGGGGGGGGAATCATCCTTCACGTCTCAGCTCAAAGTTCAAACTTCCTTGGCCCCCGTCACTAGTCCAAGCCCAGAGAGATACTTGCATCCATGGTCAGCACCTTCAGTATATTGTGCTTCTATTTTAACGCTCAATTGCTTGTTGACTTTGAGTTGCTTTTATCTATTTGTCTTTGTTTTGGTATCCATCAGTCTTACACAGTGCCTGGTACATAGTAAGCACTTCATAAAATCCACTCAATGATTGGGTATGTGAATTAGAGTTTAACAATAATTTGTGTAAAATTCCTTTGTCATTTGCATTTTCAAAAGAGACAAAGATTTTGGAACACCTAATGGGGAAAATATTTTGGGACAAGGGGCATCTTCCAAGCATCCCTGACATTTAAGCTTGCTCCTACAACTTTTCATTTTTCGTGTTTGTGATTTCCTTTCCTGTGAACTCTAACTTGTCACATCACATTCCTGCCTTACTACTGCACTGGTCACTAGATTGAATTCGTTTTTAGTTCTCTTTCCCAGGACACAGTTCCAGTGCTTCTGACGGACTCAGCATCCCTCTGACACTCCAGATCTAGACGTTCTTAGTGTGCCTAGTTCAATGCTGTGGGCTTCTGTGATTAGCACACTGTAATTTCCTACTCTAGGAACTTATAAGTGAAGGTAATCTTTCTTTACTATCACTTATCTCCCTAGAGCTGTATTTATGAATATTTAAACAGCAATTTCATTTTTATTGCTATGTATTGTCTTCTGTCTTCCCTGTTATGTTATTTCTATCTGGGGAGACACCCAGCTTCTCCTAATAATCACAGCATTTAGCTTTTCAGAGTCTAACAACTGGCACTAGTAATTTGTTGTGGAGATTAGGCCTTGCTTGGCATATCGACTAACTTCTGCCCATTTGTCTGATGATATTTCCCCACCTAAAGTGGTCAAGTCTAAGGACAGGTTCTGGAAACTTTTACTTTCATCCAAGCCCCTTGACAGGCCCTGGAAACTTCTATCAACAGAGGCTAAGAATCATTCAGGTGAGAAACATGGTAACAACAAGAGAACTAAACTAACATTTAGTTAGGAAACAAATCAAAGTTTTCTTTCCTCAGATGATAAACTCTATTAGAGCAAGGAACATACCTCATTATTTGTTTTTGCAACGCCAGTTCTAATGAATATCTGAAAAAGTATTCAGACTACTTAAACCTCAATTTTGACTTACTGATGTAATCTATAATTTTCAGTATTTTTAACTTCAGTAGTCTCACAATTTTCAGCATTTTTATATGTTAATAATCATATTGATTATTGATAACTTCAGACTTGATTATGATACTTGAGTATGATAACTTCAGACAAGTGTGGCTAGTTCACTAAGGACATGCAAGATATATTACCATGAAATAGTTAATACCCCACCTAGGAAAATTTGCTATTCACTGATACTATTTTTAATTTGTAGTAATGGCCATTTTCTTTCACTGATTCAGTTATTATTCTTTGGAGGTCTCTAATCACCCAAGGGCTTCACACATTACATCCAGGGAGTCCATAAACATGGGAAGAAAAAAATTCATCCTTCTATGTTAAGTAACAAATTAAGCATTTTCTTCAAATTCCTCATGATTACAGGCAACAAACTAGACGGTATTAGTAACTGTCACTTGGTCACCAAAAGATATTATAGATACATCCATTCCACATTAGAGTTGTTGCTTTCTTTTGTAGTCCCATGGAATATGTATGTATTTAAATTATTCTGGTAAGTAGGTCCATGAGCTTCATCAGCCACCCAAAGAAGTACACAGAACAAAAGGTATAAGAACATCTCCTCTAGGGGCGCCTGGGTGGCGCAGTCGTTAAGCATCTGCCTTCGGCTCAGGGCATGATCCCGGCATTGTGGGATCGAGCCCCACATCAGGCTCTTCCGCTGGGAGCCTTCTTCTTCCTCTCCCACTCCCCCTGCTTGTGTTTCCTTTCTCGCTGGCTGTCTCTGTCAAATAAATAAATAAAATCTTCAAAAAAAAAAGAAAAAAGAACATCTGCTCTAATGCTTTTGTTTGTCATATGCTTACCTAGCAAATAATCCCTGTGTATTAAAACTTCTCACAGATACCCTGAATGTTTCCTCCTAGAAAACTCGCAAGATCCAGATCAATACAATTGGACACTGGTTTCTTTATGCTTTCCAGATGTTTTGGTGGAGCAAAATATGTTATGAGGTTATACAGAGAATGACGCTCCATGAAATTATAGTCACTACTTCAAAATCAACATTTGACTTAGGAAAAATGTCATCTGATTATTGAAACCACAGGTTTCTATTACATGTATATTTTTTAATTTATATAAATATAGTATATAAGCACTATATATATTTATTTACATTGTCTCTCATACACCCACATACACACATGCACGCAATAGGCAAATCAAAGCAAATCATATATATATATACATATAAATGTGTATATTAAATATATACATTAGAACTTTTTACTTTTTTTTTTTTTAAAGATTTTATTTGAAAGAAAGAGTGAGAGAGATCACAGAGTGGGAGGGAGAAGCAAACTTGCTGCTGAGCAGGGAGCCCAACTCAGGGCTCCATCCCAGGACCCAGAGATCATGACCTGAGCCAAAGGTAGACACTTAACCAACTGAGCCACCCAGGCACCCCTTCTCTCAATGGTACCAGCAAACTGGTCAGAAGAACAGCACTGCTTCATCAGAGCATCTGGGACTTCTAGTAACTGGCCCATTATTGGGATTGGAAGAGGAGTATCAAACTACCAACCAAACAACAAAACCAAAATGTCAACTGCTAATATAAATGTATGACATTATCAAAGCTACAGCTAAGTACTAATACCCTTTTAGAAAAATTAATCTCTCAATAAATATTTCAGTCAGTTTATATTTACAAACTTAAAAGCTGCTCTTAAAATTCTATGGAAATGCAAATGATTTATGATAACCTAAGTGATTTTTAAGAGAATCTACAAATCAGTGGAGAAAGTCTCTTCAGCAAATGATACTGGGAACTCTGGATTACCACAGGAAATACAATGAACAAACTTTCACCTTATTTAATAATAAAAAATGAACTCATAGTGAATTACAGACTTAAATGGAAAAGCTAAAATTACAAAGGTTTTAGGAGAAAACATACGAGGTCTGTGTGACTTAGAAGAAGTAAAAATTTCCTAAGACAAAAAAAAAAAAAAAAAAAAGAATGAACTGTAAAAACATAAGTGGCAGTTAACTAAAATTAAAAACTTGAAAGTTTCTATTGGGCAAAAAAGAAACGAGGAACAGAACGGGACGAAGTATTCACAATACACATATTTGACAAAAAAAACTGACCAGGGATAAGACACTCCTAAGATGAATGAATTCTGAGAAGGTCAGTAGTTTGGGAAAACACAATTTGTTGTCATGTTTTCATGACTTTTGCATCGTACTTCCTAGAATATTTTGGACTATAAGGAGTTGTACATTTATATATGCAACCATTTGTCCTTTATTCTGATAACCAGGAAGTTCCTTATTGCATGAGATAAGATGTATAATGCACTAAGTATAAAACCTACAGGCTTATTGCATTGGAAGAATTCTTTATATAATCTGGATACAAGTTTCATATATACTTATTGTGAATAAGAGTAGCCACATTTCTGTGTGGATTCTGATAAATGACAGGAGTAAAATAACCTAGGACATGTATTGTAGACCAACATATCTAGAACTTAGACTAACAGAACAATTCAAAATTTATTTTGAGTATTAGACAAGTGTTGAAATATTCTAGTTCATATCTTGCTTTAGGGAATTCTTTTTTCAAGATTTTATTTATTTATTTGAGAGACAGAGAGAAGGAGCACAAGCAAGGGGAGGGGCAGAGGTAGAGGGAGAAGCAGGCTCCCCACAGAGCAGTGAGCTCGATGTGGGGCTGGATCCCAGGACCCTGGGATCATGACCTGAGCTGAAGGCAGATGCTTAAATAACTGAGTCACCCAGGCACTCCTCTAGCCAGTATTAGCCATACTCTAGAGGTTATGACAACAAGGACATATAAAAAATTTTACTGAAGATAGTGCAGAAGGAGGGAGTTAAGATGGCGGAGGAGTAGGGGACTATAAATCACTCTTGAAAGATATTGAAGTAGACACAAACAGATGGAAAAATATTCCATGCTCATGGATCGGAAGAATTAACATAGTTAAAATGTCCATGCTACCCAGAGCAATCTATACTTTCAGTGCTATCCCAATCAAAATACCGATGACATTTTTCAAAGAACTGGAACAAATAGTCCTTAAATTTGTATGGAACCAGAAAAGGCCCCGAATCACCAAGGAACTGTTGAAAAGGAAAAACAAAGCTGGGGGCATCACAATGCCAGATTTCGAGCTGTACTACAAAGCTGTGATCACAAAGACAGCATGGTACTGGCACAAAAACAGACACATAGACCAATGGAACAGAATAGAGAACCCAGAAATGGACCCTCAGCTCTTTGGGCAACTAATCTTTGATAAAGCAGGAAAAAACATCCGGTAGAAAAAGACAGTCTCTTCAATAAATGGTGCTGGGAAAACTGGACAGCTACATGCAAAAGAATGAAACTTGACCACTCTCTCACACCATACACAAAGATAAAGTCCAAATGGATGAAAGACCTCAATGTGAGACAGGAATCCATCAAAATTCTAGAGGACAACATAGGCAGCAACCTCTATGACATCGGCCAAAGCAACCTTCTTCATGACACATCTCCAAAGGCAAGAGAAACAAAAGATAAAATGAACTTGTGGGACTTCATCAAGATAAAAAGCTTCTGCACAGCCAAAGAAACAGTCAAAAAAACTAAGAGGCAGCCTATGGAATGGGAGAATATATTTGCAAATGATGCTAGAGATAAAAGACTGGTTTCCAAGATCTACAAAGAACTCTCAAACTCAATACGCGAGAAACAAATAATCATAAAATGGGCAGAAGATATGAACAGATACTTTTCCAATGATGACATACAAATGGCTAACAGACACATGAAAAAATGTTCAAAATCATTAGCCATCAGGGAAATTCAAATCAAAACCACATTGAGATACCACCTTACACCAGTTAGAATGGCAAAAATTGACAAGGCAAGAAAAAACAATTGCTGGAGAGGATGTGGAGAAAGGGGATCCCTCCTACATTGTTGGTCAAAATGCATGTTGGTACAGCCACTCTGGAAAACAGTGTGGGGGTCCCTTAAAAAGTTAAAAATAGAGCTACCCTATGACCCAGCCATTGCACTACTGGGTATTTACCCCAAAGATACAGATGTAGTGAAGCGAAGGGCCATATGCACCCCAATGTTCATAGCAGCATTGTCCACAATAGCCAAATTGTGGAAGGAACCAAGATGTCCTTCAACAGATGACTGGATTAAGAAGTTGTGGTCCATATATACAATGGAATATTACTCAGCTATCAGAAAGAACGAGTTCTCAACATTTGCTGCAACATGGACGGCACTGGAGGAGATAATGCTAAGTGAAATAAGTCAAGCAGAGAAAGACAATTATCATATGATTTCTCTCATCTACGGAACATAAGAACTAGGAAGATCGGTAGGGGAAGAAAGGGATAAAGAAAGGGGGGATAATCAGAAGGGGGAATGAAGCATGAAAGACTATGGTCTCTCAGAAACAAACTGAGGGCTTCAGAGGGGCGGGGGGTGGGGGAATGGGCTAGGCTGGTGATGGTAGTAAGGAGGGCACGTATTGCATGGTGCACTGGGTGTTATACGCAACTAATGAGTCATCGAACTTTACATCAGAACCCAGGGATGTACTGTATGGTAACTAACATAATATAATAAAAAAACATTAAAAAGATTTTACTGAAAGTCCTTTTCAAAGAAATTCTTCCAGTTCTTAAAATTTTTATTTATTCACATAACATACATAAGAGCATGAATACCAATTAATCAAAAGACGCACTGACAGTTCACAACCAATAAGCCTAGAAGGGAAGGTGCTGAGTGCATCTCAGATCTCAACTGTACATCAGACAGTGTTCCATGTGCCTCTCGTGGCCTGTCTCCATTAATCCTCTATCAACTTGACTGGATAGGTACCCTCTGATAACCTAAAGCACAGGGAAAGCAAGAAATGACTTACCTAAGTCATACAAGATGTAAATCTCAGTTATTCCCAGGAAACTAGACTTCAAGCCTCCCTCTACACTTCCTCAATGTGCTGACATTTATACACATGGTATTTGATTTAAAACTCAATTTTTAAAAGTACATATTGCTATTCCTCATTTTTTTTTAGGGTAAACAAAGATCCAGAAATGTATGTAATTTAGGTAATTTAGTTCAGGTTTTATTTGTTTTGTTTTGTATCCCTGGGATACAGAGAATATGATCCTGCATTGAGTTTCAGGGGGTTGATCCATTCAAAGGTTGAAATTGTACAGAAAATCAAGTATAACAGTGTTTTCTTGGAAAAAAGTTTCATGGACAATTTTAGAGCTTAGAGTTTTTTTTACCTGAGGTATTATCAAACACATAGTCCATCTTAAGCATTTCAAAAATATGAATAAAAAAGGTGCAGTATGCATAATTCAAATTATCAGACATATTCAATTCGAACTGGACTATACTTGGATAATATTTCAGTATTCATAAATGAAGTTCCTGATTATGGTTTAAAAGAAAAACAAACAGGGGCGCCTGGGTGGCTCAGTCATTAAGTGTCTGCCTTTGGCTCAGGGTGTGATCCCAGAGTCCTGGGATCAGCCCCACATCAGGCTCCTCCGCTATGAGCCTGCTTCTTCCTCTCCCACTCCCCCTGCCTGTGTTCCCTCTCTCGCTGGCTGTCTCTCTCTCCATCAAACAAATAAATAAAATCTTAAAAAAAAAATAAAATAAACAAACGATAACAAAAGAGTATCCTAGTTTACAACAAGATGGAAAGTTTTAAAGTGGCTCCATAATCCATGACATCTTTTTTTTAAATGCAAGATTTTCATAAGTATTCACCTACTTAGAACCATAGTATATGATAATATGTATAATATGTTCCACGAGCTAGGCTAAGCTGAAAATTAAAATTAGTTTTAACTTTTTAGAACTACCTTTTTGTCAACTTTAAGCTCCAATGTGTAAATTTCAATCAATTTAATTCGGTTCATATTTCAAGAAGAAAGATTTTTGCTTATATCTTTGAAGTGTCAAAAATTATCAAAAAATATTTTTAATAAAGAGCTACAATTTTCCTTGAAAATTTTCAATTATATGTAATTATACTTTTTCAATCATCTTTGACTACCTAGTGGCTATTTTCACTCCATCATCAGCTGTGGGCTAGAAGAGCTCCTAAAGTCCTAACTCCGTGCAGTCAAATATCCTGGAGGAGTTTGTTTATGATACTGAGGTCAGCTTTCATTGGGAAAGATCTACTCGTGATTTTGTTTTTTTCATTACTGACATTCCAGAGGAAGTACAGTACTTGACTGAAATTGTCCTTTTACTGTTTTTTCTCCCTTTCCCCCTCTATCCTGGAGCTTTTAGAAGAGGGCTTCAGGCTAGCAGGAGGGAAAAAGAAAAACACACGTTTTGATAAGATTGAGTGGTTCTAAATAATTTATTGCAGCAATCAATATCCAAATGGAGGTAAATGGAATCCTCTTCTTGATATACGACATATAACTATTTCATAAGGATTAAGTCAAGATTATCCTTAGGCTAAAAATACATTATGGGCAGTAGGACACTGACAAAACTCCAGGTCTTCCATTCACCCAGCAAACTAGGTTTTAACTGTCAAAAATAATGAGGATAGCTTCATCTAGGATTAAAACCTTATTAAATATTAATTTATTGAAAATTAGAATGTTACTGTGCACATTAACAAGAATATACTTCTACCTGTAATGAAACACAGAGACAGAAACATTCTTCTGAAACCTATTCCCATTGATAATATGGTGTCTGCACACAACTCATCTAGGAGAGGGTGAGCTTCTATTTTTAAAAAATTGGCAGCTCTTTTCTTCTTTTGAGCTTAAGCAGGAGAAGTTTACAAAAGCGTGAAGCTAATTAAGATATGCCTACTTATTTCTAATAATTTTCCTTTTATAAGGAACAGAATAAACCTCGGAGCTACTTAGTTGACCATGTGGGGAATACTAAACATGGTTTTCATGTAAAACTCAAATCAATAGTTTTATTATTCTGAACTTGGGGCCTAAATTTAAGAAAGGCATTAAGCATTGAAGAGAGTAGTCAAAGGACACCGTTTATTATAGAAACATGTACATATAGGTTATAGGTATAGGATCCTGAGAAACGACTATAGACTACATTTAGAAGAATAATTAAGCATCTGAGAAAAATTATGAGGAAATCTGTTTTTTTAAGAGTACCTAACTTTTTGTCAAAGATTATTCAGGGTCATGCCAAAGTCCAGTAAGTTTACCAGCTCTTAGCAAGTACTTTTGCATCTAGGCAAATGTAAAGAATAACTTTTTAATGCTTTTTCTGAAGAGCAGACTGGACATGAAAAGTTAACTTTTCTTCTGAGTATTGATTTTTCTCATTCTTATTATCTTTTCTTTAATAATGTTAATAGATTTTAAAATAAACCTGTATAGATGAATTCAGATGACAGTATATTAATTTCATCCGTATCTTATATATTCTCTTGTGCTTTCCTCTTAATGGGAGTGTTATGAAAGCATCGGTAAGAATTATACAGACAAGATCTATAAATAAAACTAGGCTTTGATACTGTTGAGTTTCCTTCTTATGAATTATGATCTTCATAGGAACTGTATAGTTAACCAAAGACTTCAGGTAACCAAAATGACTCATTTGTTACCTTTACTCAGTATTGGTCTAAAGTACTAAGATCTGTTGGGGCTTATAATTACAGAGCAACACAATCACAGGAACCCTTTGAGAAACGATACACACATTTTGAGATAGTTTATACACCATGACTAAGTCTACATGCAGCATTGCCTCAGGTTTACAAGGGATAAATCTGTTAAAATGTCATTTTAGTTACAAATAGGTTCGCATTTTCATGATCTTACATAAAACTGAATGTTAGACTACCACTATATTTCACACTTTAAGAGATCAAAGAGAAGATACTATAGCTGTTTTTAAGCCAAGTTGTCAAGCCATTTTAATTTTTCTGAGAACTTACCTTCACTAGAGATACTATATGAACATTAGAGTCTATAACTATGTGGCAACTAGTTGAAAAGTTGCAAAAATTACTATTACAATTCTATGACTATTGGGCTAATAGTCATTTGTGTTACCTTGTTTTCCATCTATCTGCTATCATTATCTTAAGTTGATGTTTCCTTAGCTGCTGGACAGAACATTTTAAACACTGGAAATTAAGGTTTTTTCTTCTCTTCAAATCCTCTAGAACTTTTATCTGAGATTTAAATAAGTGCTTACTAGTATCTATACTCCTATGAGAAAAAAACCCTTCTCACACCTGTGAAATTTCATCTAATTTATTAATTCTTCCTTAGAGTAGGAAATATATTATAACATGTTTCCTTAGAAGATATTCTACACCCACATGAGGAGTCTTATCAAACTCCTAGAAAAGCCTGGGAGTTCTGAGGTTGCCTTTCTCTGTAGGATATAAGCCATTTCCTTGGTGTTGAGACTAATTAGGGATGTTACTTTAGGTACAAAATTATAACCTAGAGAACCCTGGTCAAGCGTCTGTGGTCAGGGACACCTGGGTGGCTTAGGTGGTTGGGCGTCTGTCTTTGTGCGTCTGCCTTTGGGTCAGGTCATGATCTCAGGGTCCTGGGATTAAGCCCCAGGTGGGGCTTCCTGCTCAGTGGGGAGCCTGCTTCTCTCTCTCCCTCTGCCCCCCCCCAACTCATGCTCACTCTGTTTCTCTCAATTAGGTAAATAAAAATCTTAAAAAAAAAAAAAAGAGAGAGATAGAGTATGTGGTCAGATAGTGAGCTGAGCTAGAGGCTTAACTTAAAATTCAAAGCCTTGCTACCGCACAAAGCTTTACCTCAAATCTTGACTTGGCTCATCTGTATATGAGACTTTACCACTACTTAGAATAGAAAAGGTCATGACCTTGGATATAAGTAATGGGAGATTAGGAGATGCCAGACAAGCCAGATACAGGCATGTTCCCTCTTGTACCTACAGCTTAACATTTAAGTCATACATTCAAATACTTTCCCACAGTTGCCCCTGAAGTCAGCAAATGCTAAGAAAGCAGAGGTTTTTGATTTCTTAATCATGCAAAAATAGGTTCAATTTATTCAAAAATTTGCTTATATTTTCCTTCTCTGATGATAGAATTGCATGACTTATATTTCTAGAATAGAAGCAAAGATTATCTGGGTGATTAATCTCAAAGAGGTTCCCAATTCACCAGCCTTAATACCTAGAGTCACCATTATAAAAAGACCATCGTTATTGGCTAATTACTTTGTTTCATGAAGGAATAGAAGCATCTTGTTTAAAGATACGCAGCCTCATAGAGATGATACAGTCTCAATTCTGTATCTTAAGCTAGGAGTTAAACATAAATGTATATTGAACATCTCCTACATGGTAGACATACACAGACAATTTGGAAATTAAAATACCATCAGTTTTGCAGGATGTGATACAGAGCAATTTTCTCAACTATAGGTGAGCCTGGCCTGGAGCTTTGTTAACTTTCAATAATAAATCATATTGCAAAGGAGCCTAGAGTTCCTAAAAATTAAGGTCACAGGAGAAAAAGGGATGACTGTTCATAACTCAAATGATCATAGACAGTCAACAATTTTGATAAGTTTGGGTCACTTTTGTATTAAAAAAATCAAATCAAACAAATTCCTATCTCATAACAAATAATTTCTCAGTCGCTCATGGAATGTAAAACCTTTAGGATGACTCTGTAATCCATGGTATTTATCTTAGAAAGCAAGGCCTTTAGAAATCATAGTCTTTTGTGTTACAGTAAGTTCACGCTTTATTTACCACAATGGGCTGGACCATGCTAAGTATTAATGTCTCATATTAAACTGCATTTGCCAACTCCTTAAGGGGATCAGAAATGTTTAATAGCCATTGGTTTAACGGAAAAACTTAGGATTGTTTTTTTACCACACAGATTTGTGTAAATTCAGATTTATGTTTTTTCAACAATGTAAACCTCCAATATCCTTTAGATGCCTTTTTTTTTTTTTTCTTCCCCTAACCATAGGATGTGTTTATTCTTCACAGACTCTGGCTGGATGAATTGTTTGTTTCATTAAATTCCACCATTAATTTATTTTCTATTCTCTTCATTAGATCATAATTTTCAAGACAAGAAAAAACTTGACTTCTTCTTCGATATTCCCTCTATATGTGTATTTCAAAAGAATTTCTGATTTTTTTTTTTTTTTGTCTTGAGTCACATTACTATATCTTTGTGCTTATGGACAGTGGTTCCTACTAGGTTTCAGAAGGGGAAGGAAAAAAGGGGGGCACAAGCAAGAGATGAGGTAGGGAAAAAAATTTTATATTGGTGGGAAATAGGGGAAAACTCTTATCTTGTTTCATAGTCCAATTACAATCAGTTCTGCCATAATGTTTGTTTTCAAACTTGAAA
This sequence comes from Ursus arctos, assembly GCF_023065955.2. Lineage (NCBI taxonomy): Eukaryota > Metazoa > Chordata > Mammalia > Carnivora > Ursidae > Ursus > Ursus arctos. Next base: position 21,846,979 of record NW_026622852.1, read on the forward strand.
TTGTCCCAATGAGAACGCTGTATTAGGAAACAATAGGAGCATAACTCAAATTTCAAATCTGTTTATGTTCAATTTTGTTCCAAAAAACTCCAGATCATGTCCTGAACTGACCCAACTATCCCAACTGACCCCACGCTATGTAGATATATACAGACTATACCCATGTAGAACATCTATTCACCTTTCCAATTCACTGTATATGTTCGTTTCTCATCTATACATATTTAATGCTACAAACTCCCATCCAATTTCAGACAACCCTCTCACCAATTCAAAACAATTTACAAACTCATAAAGAATGTACATTATTCCTTTAGATTTGTAATTATCATTACTATTAATTTTATTCTTACTTTACTTTTTCCCAACTACTCAGAAACACGTATACACGTGGTTGCTCTTGTAGTTATGATTTACATTTTTTAAGAGGACAACTGCTATTAAAATAAGCTGCCGGCATTAAGTGCCAAAAGGTTTACTTGTGTCTCACTCTTTAGACACCTGTGAGTTTGGGGAACCATGCCCAAACAAGTGCAACTATTGTAAACTCTAGAGGAGGTCAAATGACTAAGCCAACTTGGCTACGAATAGCATTATGATGATTTTATAAATAGAATGGAATTACCATTTTCTATGCTTTCAAAGAGACCTTTTGCAAAATCCAGGTTTTGGATGACAGCCAAGTGACTACAATTCTGAAATATATATAATTTTTTGCTGAAAAGGAGTCTGAGTGTTTTACCATCTTGAAAAGGCAAAGGAACATCTCTTGAGATGGACACTTAAGGTCATGGATAAGGAGGTTAATGTTTAGCCTGTGAAGTCTTCTTTACTATCTATCTAACTTGTCTCTGATTTCATATGATTTGAGAGTTTTTTGTTTTGTTTTAAATAGAATAGAGAAATAAAAGAAAACTGCAATTTCTGTCCACTGGAAAGTTCCAGTGTTTAAATACATGAAATGGGATAGTTTGAGGATTCACTTCGAACGTATGCCATGCTTTCTATAAATCTCATCTACCCATCACATTATGTACTACACATTATGGTCTTTATTTTACATGAAGAAACTGAGGTTTTGAGGTTTTTTTAATGCAACTTTAGTATCTGTGCTAATTAAGGTCTATATTCTTTTCTTCTGACCACTATACCTCCCTCCAACCTTCCTAGTACTTTCAATTAATAGGAAGTATATTTTGTCATTAATTCATAAATGCCAGAAATCTATTAACTACTAGTAGCTGTTAGAACATCATCAGCCAAAGAAGTAGGATGAAGAACATCCTTTAGACTTAGAGAGGGATGTGACTTAGCTATTTGGTATTATGAACAGAATTTGATTATTAATTATAGGAAGGCAGTGAGTAGAGCAAAATGTTAGCCAATGCAATAAATTATATCACTATTTCATATCTAATTACATTTTTACTTTTACTTGTTATGTGTAGTCATGGAATTATGCTTAATAAGGTGGTTGAAAGATGGCAACAATTCAGTCTTTGCAGCAAATATATTGATAACTTTGTACTTATTAGCAATACTATCAAATTACTTGAAGCATATTTTTACTGTTTATATATTATAGCTAAACCTTAAAAGAACCTACCCAAAACTGAAAAATTTATGAATTATTGTACTAAAGAAGGAGACGATTGGAATTGGAGTCAGAACCTCTCAATTTCAAATTCTGGATCTCTCATTGATTATATATATAATTTTTTTTTTTTTTTACTACTATGAGGATAGAAACTGTTGCAGTAGTTTCGGAGGATAAAATGTAATGTGAGAGACTCGTTAAGCTCTGTATAACGTAAAATATTATTGTTACTATGTTAAATAAAAGTAAGCATTATTTTGTCAGTATACCTTCATTTCTTTGATGTAAATATAAGAGGTATGAAATTAATCATGGAAATTCAACATAATTTACTTATATATTTTAAGAACTCTATTTGAAACTTTAGAAGACAATAGAATTATTAGCATCACAGAATTTTCACAAAAAAATTGCTCACTACTAAAGACACATTGACATATTGGTATGTATCCTTTGGTTAGGATATACTGTATTTTGAACATTGGCAGTGTCTGCCTGGTGATTTTTCTGAGACTCACCAAATATCAAAGTATGACCGGATCAATGAAGAATGCTTTCCTCTAAATATTTAGAAAAAACACTGTTTCTTTTTTTCAATCATGCTTATTTTTGGCTTTGCCTTTTCTGGCATCTGAGGTTTAAGGTACAGAGGATAAGGACTTGGGTGTATACCCTGGGAGGGAAGGGAAAGAAGTCTATCTAAGCATGCTGTTGTTAGTCTTGACTACAGGGCCAACTTTAATCCTTTAATATTCATTCACCTCAAATGGTTGAGCCAGGATATAAACCCAGCTATCTCCCACTACAAAGCTGTTCAACACTGTGGTATTTCATCAGTTCCTAAAACGTAGACTAAGAAATCGAATGCCATTCATATATAAGTATTGATATTTAGATACAGTACACCATCCTAAAGATTTATTGCTCTGGTTCAGGGGGGTAAAAATAAGGCAATGAATTTACAAAAATATAGGAATATACATAATCCTTGCATTATGCTAGTCTTCTTAGTTCTTACGTTAAAAAATTTAAAACTATATAGGGTTTTTTTTTAAGAAAATTATTTTTTCTTAAATTTGGCATAGATGACAGATTATTTAAGTAATTTATTTTCATTGATGTATATATTTTTAGACAAGTGTAAAAAGGTCTCAGAATCCGTTTTAGCTAAACACATATAACAAAGTATAACAGATAACAAGAAGGCTTTCCTACTATCAGGAGATCATTCTAAGAGGGTTATTCTCTTGATAAGAGGCTCTTTGATTTAAAAATAAAGGGTGATCACTTAAAATCTTTACCATGAAAAATGTTTTCAAAGGCATTTAAATTCCACTAACTCCATACATTATTCAAACATAAGTTTTAAAAAATCACAGATGGACTTAAGTTAGAACATGTTTGTATTTTATCAAAAAACATTCAAGTTACATTGATTTTAAAATGGCTCACTATACATATACACACATTAAAAAAATCAAGTAGTTTTTAGGAAAAAAAACAATCATTACTTACTTTGAAAAAGATTTATCAAACTTTACATCAAAAAATAAAATAAAAAATAAAAAAACAAAAAAGAAAAAAAAGAAAAAAAAAGAAAAAGAAAGAAAAAAAAAAAAGAAAAAGATTTATGATAGACAAAGAATGGTGTAGTTCATAGCTACCCTAGTATCAATGCCAGTAAATGGTCTCCCTTGTTTCTCTGTTGGGCATCACCTGTGCCCTTTCAATATTGTTTATTCTAACAGTCTCTTATTGTCACTGGGAAACCAAAAGAGAAAACCTGGAATTCTTGGTACTAGCTTCCCCCTTGACCTGGAAATACCAATATATTAAGTATTCCTGATATCTAGGCTTCAATAGAGAAGAATCTCTGTGGGGGATACAGAAGACTGAGAAGATGAGAAATGTACCATCCATGTACTTCTCTCACTCATCTGTCTTGTCAAGTAGGTAATTCCCCTACACAAAACTTCACAGGTTTAGCATTTGGCACAGAGAGAATAGATGAGACAGCACGGGCTCTCTTCAGACTACCAGGAGTGTTTGACTATACTGAGGCCTACAAGTCTTCCTCAGAGAAGCCACTGACCACAGGATTTCTAAGAAAACCAAATAGACTTACAATCACCGTATGATAATATGTCTCTGTTCCCTTATAAGTGAACAGTCTCATATTTGGGACATTCTTTTTGCACCCCAGTATTTGTTGTAGAAATTCTTCCCAAGATTTCTGAACCATTTTTATCCTTGCCAGAAAGGTACTTTGAACACATTTACTTGGTATAGGATTTTCCAGTGTATTAGTATACAATGACTGATTTAATACCTGACCAGTAATTCTCAGTGCACGTATATATCAAGAATAGTTCACGATTTTTACTTCATTAAAAAATACCCATGCAGGCCACAACTACCACACTGCCACTGAGGCAAAGCAGGACAAATTTATATGTACGAATTTATAGATCACAAGCCTTTCTTTCAACCTCTGATATTATAATTACACGGGGACACTACCAAAGAGTTGTTTATTTTACAAATGCTGACTCACTGAACATTTTCATTAATCATGAGTGAAAATAAGTTACCTTTTCTAATTTTCATAGGCACACCTATCACTCTCATACACATTTTGTGTAGATGTATAAACACATACAGCCCTCTATACAGGATTGTACCATTTGGGTTACAAAAACCGAGCAGTGGAAAACTGAATTGGAAAAAAAAAAAAAAGTCAAGTACTAACTAGCACATATAAGAATTGATTAAATATTTACGACAAAATCAGTACACTGAAAAAATGTAGTAATTAACTTAGCAGGATGGCATAATTTTTTTTAGCACCAATCATGTCTGATCTACCTTTAAGATTTTAAGAGTAATTTCAAAGTACTCATTACGTATCACTTTATGACAGATACTCAAAGACACTGTACAAAATTATATGAAACTCTTAGACCCTCAAAAGTACCTTAAAATGTCAGAATATATTGTGAATTCTCCTTATGCCATCACAGCTACAGTCTTCTCTAATTGTAAAACATGGTGCCCCGATGAAAACATGCAAAAGGATGCTCAGTGGTAGATAATCTTGCTACTTACCCTTCTATGGTCAGAAACATTTTTTTAGAAAAAAGATTTATTTTTTTATTTTAGAGAGAAGTGCGTGAGTACGGGGAGGGGCAGGGGAAAGGGAGAGAGCAAATCAGTCCTCAAGCAGACTCCACACTGAGCCTGGAGCCTGATACAGGGCTGGATCCGAGAAGCCTGAGACCATGACCTGAGCTGAAATCGGGAGCTGGCTGATTCACCGACTGAGACACCCAGGTGCCCCAGAAATGTACTTCTTCATTTAAGAGTTTACTCATCACATTTTCCCCTGCAGCTATGGTTAAAAGGTTGGAAACGAAATGATCTTAGGTGTAGAAGTAATTGAAAAAGTTTTAGGACTATAAGTTACAACAAGAAGTTTTATGGAGCTGACTAGGGTTTCTTCTCTGAAATACATTTACCAGTATGTTAAAATTTAATAGCCATATAAATGATACATTACAATAAAAAAAAATCACAAAAATATTTCATATTTTTCCCTTGAACATGAATATAGGTCAAATAATTGATATGTAAGGACATCCTCATAGACAAAAATGTACTATTGATTTCATGGACTTCTGACTCATTATCTTTCACAAACTGAAATTGTGGATTTGATGGCCTGTTTTCATGACCCCAGGATTATAATGAAAACCTACACAAAATGTGCTAGTATTTCCATTAATCATGAAACAATGTTTTCGAGGTTTTTTTAGTAATAAAATCAACAGTCACCTTTGAAGTTATGTCTTCATCTTGAAGAAGCTGCTGGAGAGTCAATTTCCACAATGATGTCATCGCACATGTAAATTCTAGAGCTAGCCTCATACTTGAAACCTGCTAATAGGGGGAGTTTCCCCAGTTAGTCTCCCTTCTTATATTCCTTTTCTGTTTTTGAATATTTCCTATCAACTAGCCCATTAACATAATCAAAAGTTACATATAATAGTCCTAGGAAGGACAATTGTGGGAATGAGAATGAAAAGAACTAGGAAAAATATGACTTTCCAGAGAAGCTGTATAGAGAATAATTTGGGTGATCTATTTAACAGAATCAAAGTGTTTTTCTTCTTACTGAAAGCACTTTTTTTTTTTTTGGACTCCCATAAATGCTTTTAAGACTTTCTTTGGAAAACCTGTCATTTTCAAAGTACCCTTAAGAGCACATAATCCCTACATAATTTGAAAAAATTGCACTTTTCTGATAATGGCAATTTTTCTACACAACTAGTTTATACAATAAGGAAATGCCTCAGACTTGCTTTGAAAAGGGGAGTACATTACAGATGGACACCTTGGGCCATACTTTGGATGTAGTATATTACCTACAAATTTAGAAGTACACAGATTAACGTGCATTAGACGGTAATCTATACTTCTTTCTTCAGGGAAAAATATACAACTCAGAAACACCTGGGCACTTTTGGGGAGAAGAAGGTGGTGGTATAAACCAATAGTTCTTGTAGGCTTGTAAGAAGAAAACAAGAGCCATTTGGGAGCAATGGAAGTACACTGGTATTTTTAAAGGTTACTTTACACTCTATAGAAGGTGACCTACAAAAGGGAAAGAGAATGCAGGTTGACTTACATTGACAAATTACACCTACCACATTTGCAATGTAATTCTGAGATTATTCTGCTACACAAGACAGGGGAGGAAAAAGTAATACGAAAGAAAGTGAACGTCCCTACGGATGGGACTATAATCCACTTCCCAAAAAGACAGAGACTGTAATCTTTTTCATTTTTCCAATCATCAGAGTTCTGTTACCATTTGCCCTGCTTTAGGACGACCTTATTTCAATTGTTTACAATGACCCATCATGAAGCCATAGCAAATCAGAGCTGCTTGATTCCTTCTTGTAATACCTAGCCTAGAAGAATATCAGAACTTTTTACAGTAGGAAACTTATTACACGGAGACCAAATCTTTGGTTTATTATCAACTTACAGAGAGGATTAAAAAGTTTTACTTAGAAAGATGATTAAACAGTTTTTAAAACCATTTCCCTAGAAACTATAGAGTCATTTATGAGAGACTTGCCAAATAACGGATCTCTTTTTTTTTTTTTAATAATATGGAAGAACCTGACTGAGATTTATGAGTTTCCAAATCTTTTTTTTTAAATTGGTGGTTTATTTTTTATTTTTTTAAAGATTCTATTCATTTATTTGACAGAGAGAGACAGCCAGCGAGAGAGGGAGAGAGGGAGCACAAGCAGGGGGAGTGGGAGAGGAAGAAGCAGGCTCCCAGCGGAGGAGCCTGACATGGGGCTCCATCCCAGGACCCCGCGATCACACCCTGAGCCGAAGGCAGACGCTCAAGGACTGAGCCACCCAGGCACCCCGGATCTCTTATACAAAGGCAGTCAGTGGTTCTTATCAAACCTTGAAAATTTATCTTTGTCATTCACAGTCACACTCAGTTAAATCGACAGGAGCACTGAAGATAAATCCTTTCCTTTGAGATATCTATTACAAAATACTTTAGAACAGGAAAATATTCATTCTTCTTGGAAAAGGATCTGGAAATATTAGTTCAATTATTATGTCCTTCGGAAAGACTATGGAAGCACTAGTTCAATTATTGTGTCCTCGTGAAAACTCAGCAAGGAGAATTTGTACATAACTTACATATTTAAATAAATGAAGATAGTATATATAATGAATTGTCGTAGGACATTCAAAATGAGACAAGGATATTAGAATGACGTATCATTCTTGACTCTATACCATGATAATCTTAAAACATGAGCATCTTGAATACATCAGAGTATAATTCAGAGAGTTCTAACTAATCTGAAAAGAAAAAAAAATATAAATTTGCCCTAAAAAATATTTTTATAAGTAACCATCTCAATAGTACTACTATCTTAGGGAACCCAAATATAAGAAGTGAAACATAATGTGCTCAAAATAATATGCTACATGAGTATGGGGTTAGAGCTGAAATGGACAAGAAATATTAAACATTGCAGGATATAAAACCATAACAGAATTATGAAACTATTAAATTTTTAAGATAGAGGAAACATGAGGACTCAGTTTACCCTCATTGTCTTACAGACAACATGATGTACTTAACTTAGCAGTTAACTTGTATGGTTTTTCTCAGAACTTACAGTGAAAACTTACTACATTGTGGGCACTGTGCAGAATATAGTAAGAACATTTTTTCCTTGAATTCTAATCATTCTATGAGGGTAGTATAGTGGGCAGAGTGGAATTTCTTCTACAGGCAGGATCTTGCAATTAGGCAAAAATTTCATCAAGTCAGATTTCTCTGCAAAATGCCTTAGAAGAAGGTACCATATGAGAGATTAATATAAAATTTCCCCAGAAACCCTTACAGCTGGGTTTTGGGAGTAGGCAGAATGTCATCTCTTGAGTGCCAAATACAGTGGTTGACTTGCTTTGTATGAAAAACAGCTATCTCTAAGCACCAGCTGACGAGGACTATCTTTTATGTTAAGCATGTGTTCTACTGTTTTAACTAAGCAGTTATTAAAACTATTGGCCCAGGAGGATAAAAAGTCACATCTAAACAGTCCTTTTCCTGAAAATGGATTCCAAACCGTGAGAAAAGCATGATGTTTACTGTTGAGTATAAGCCAATCTTGATATTTTAATAAATAGGTTTACTTCATGATTATATTCATATTAAAGAGCACATGGAAATTATTTCTTGTGCACAAGTCATAATGTAAGCAGCATAGTTTTGGGTGTTTTTGTTTTTGTTTTTTTTTTTAGCACAGATTTGTTTCTGAGGTAGGAATACTTGATTTCTAGTTTAATGTGGCTTTTATTTATTGGAAGATTAACATGTTCTTTGTAAGCTTCGTAACATGTTTTTGTAAGCTTTGGATCAAGGGGTAGTCTATATAGAACACCTTGGAGTGTCCTTATTAAGTAGTAGATGCCCTCGAATTAATAATTTCACCCATATCCTTTCTAATACCTTCTAGAAAAAATGTAATGAAATATATTGGGAAATGATGGTAAAATATGAATTTCCACCATTTCCATCATTGCTTTAGATGTGACTTTGATGAAACTCTGTAAACTCTCTATAGAGCAATTCCATTATCTATACAACACTTTGTTCTCTTATACAGTATTTTACTCTCTTTTGTCCTTATCTTACTCATTTCTGCCATAAATAGTCCAGTAGGCTACCTGAGATATGTTAAGACTTCAAAATAGGACTGGGAAAAGGAAGGGGAAAAAAAAAGATGCAAATCATCTTTATTTCATTCTTCTACCTCTCACAGCCGGGGATACTATGTCAAAGCACACAGGTGTATTCTTCAAATCATTTAATGCAGTCTTCCCTAGACTGGGACTGTGTCTGCTTTTTCCATCACTATTTGTCCTGTTATAAAGGCTTTTGTTTACTGTGTATCCAGTAAATATTGGTAGCATAAATGAATAAATGAATTAAAACCTCTACAGCACAGAGGATGTTTTCCTAGTTTCACCAATGATATTTAACTTCGTGCGTAGGCTACACAATGCTCATTATATACTTTGCCCCATTTAATAATTATTTCTTAAACAGGGTAAAAGGCATGTGTTATGCCTACTCAGTAAAAAATAAGATTACTTAGAGCGGGGGTGACAAACTGTGGTCCATGGATCCTTCTGCCTATTTTTGTAAATAAAGTTTTACTGGAACGTTCATAGTGATTTGTTTATTCATTGACCGTACATGCTTTCTGGTTACCATAGCAGACTTCAGTAGTTGCTATAGAGACAATATGGCCCACAGAGCCTAAATTATTTACTATCTGGCTCTTTATAGGAAAAATTTGCTGACCCTTGGTTTAGAGAAATAAGATAGAGATCCCAACAGCAGTGTTTAGTGATCCCTGCACTATTTAGAAAACTTCCGGAGGGAAATATCAAGTGTATCACACTCGGCTTGGTAGAGAAGATAGGAATGTAAAGCTATGCAACAGATTTTATAAGAAGCATTTCATAAGTTATACATCTAATTGAGTGTTGTCTCCTGTGGCACTATATTTATAGCCTTTCAATGTTGAAAACGCATGCGCCCTTTAATGCTGGATTTAAATTTTAAGGCACCTCATTTTTTTTTCTGAAAGGTAACATGATTAAATAATGAGTTTGACAAAACTGGTAATACAGTTTAAGTTTGAAAATCTAAAGCAATGGTACTTATTTCCTTACGTGGCCTGTAATCTGACTCTGAATAGGACTCCAAAAGAAATGGTAAAAATTTATTTATAAATGAAGCATCAAGGGATTCAGTGTTTGTTTCCAAGGTTAAAAAGTTTCTAAGTTGCAACACACAAGCATTTACAGTTGTATCTGGTATGAACAGGGCATGAAAACATCAAGTTGATGGTGTCACCTGCAATATCCTATCACTTTTGTGTATCAACCTTCACCTTGATTCTGTTTGTTTTCCTGATGAGCATTTTTCAGGTCAAATAGAAAAAACATAATAAAAAAAATAAAGAATGGTCAAATAAATTAATAAGCAGTTTTGTTCTAAGTAAATTACAAAGCGTCAGAAAACATTTTTGTTTATCCAGTGAAACCGACAATCGATTCTTACTCTGTTTAGGCAGTGTGACATTACACATTTTAACTATATTGGTTGTGAAAACATGTGTCAGCTTGAACATAATTTCTTAGGAATGTGAGGGTATTAAATATTGCCTTGCAGATGCTCACAAAATATGTACCCATTTTTGCCATATGGGAGAGACAAATGAAAGTCTTCAAGGATCAACAAGAGAAAAACAAACCACCCCATATGCAGATTAAGCTAAGTGCCAACTGGGGATAATATCTTCTTTTAAAGTGCCAGGACTGATGAGATTTAAAAAGTGATCTTTGAATATAAAATGGCACAAATAACAGAAAACATCTTAATTTGTTTTAAATGGATAGACATTGTATTTTTAAGTTAAAAAAATATTGAGCCATAATGCAAGGGATACCATGGTGATTATCTATGTCTCAGGCTTAAGTAGAATGCAGACACAAAAACCCAGGATTCTGATATGATTTTCAATATAAAAAACGATTAAGTACTCAAAGAAACTATTAAATATACCCAGTTCCCTGCAAATGACTGTGAGATACCTAAAAATAGCTAATATTTAGGTTGATGCTTTCCTACTTAATTTGAAGTCAACATCTCTCCTCTTCCCACTTCCTAAATTGGTTTCCTTTCCTGTATTTAATATCCCAATGGCTGGTGCTACCACAAACCAAGTTAGGCCATGAAGTCACTCTGACTCCTTTCTTGCTGCCCACAACAGTGAAGAGATCCTATCAAATGGCACCTGATAATGATTTCTCTGGGCCTTCCCCTTGTCTCCACTCCCACTGCTTCTATTTCAGACAAGATTACCAACACTGGTAATACAGTCTACTTGTCACGATTATAAGTCCCTGCATATTTTTTCCCCTTCTACTGGACTTGAGTTAAACAGAATTTAATGAATAGTAATGTTCTTATCAAGGCACACTCTCATCATTTTCCCATAGGAACAGTGTTGCTATAAAAATACCTGATTTATCTACCAGTACATATATACAAGAATTTTTTGGTTGGGGGTGGCGATTTGTACCTAAAATTGTAATTCCTGGGTTATAATGTGTAAGTATGTTAAATTATAAAGTTTTTCTGAAATAGTTGTACTAGTTTACATCCCTACCAGCATAATGTGTAAGCAATAGTCTTGATTCACATTTAGGATATGTGATACCACCTAACTTTTAAAATTTTGCCAAATGGATTAAAAAACCCACAAAAACAAACAAACAAAAAACACAACTTACCTCAACCTTCACTTTTCTGATCACTAAGGAGATAAAACATCACTTATATTTAGCTCTAGTTTTGCCTCATCGCCCACCCCAAGTAGCCACAAACCGCACACAAATACACCTGTGTGCGCAACACATACACAAACTTACATTTCTACATCCATTACTTACACACTTTCTACTTCTCTTCTGTTACTGTCTAACCACCACCAGCTCTTGGAAGGCTTTCTGGCCCTGATTTCCTTTCTGCCTGGTTTCATTACACACCTTTGCACTCCCTCCAATATTTTCGATTTTTTTCTACCATAGCACTGAACTATTCCTTATGTCAAATAAACATTTGTTTGAATCTTCAAGCAGAAGCCCATGAAACCAGTGACTGTTTATCTCACATACTAGTGTATAATCGTATATGCACTAAAGGTTCCTACCTAATCTTAAAATAAATTTGTGCTGATTCTAGTAAGTTGTAAATATAAAAAAGTATCTTCCACTTGGTGTCAATTAATTTTGGTATTAATACTCCTTGTTTTGTTGTCGTAGATTCCAGGATTTAAAAAATATGTGTATGTGTACAATATACAAGTAATATAGATTTACAGCTAAATCCATCATTTGTTACATAATTCTAATCCAAAATTATATAATTGAGACTTTATTAGCATGAGGACCAGAATATGACACATCCTGTGAACCCCAAATACCCTAAAATTATTTCTGGTTCTTCAAAATGGGTGTCCTACAAAAATTCCGAAAGCATGCTCCCCAATGATTTATTGCACACCACTGCTGCATTTAGCTGTTTTTGATTCAGCTGCTTGGATTATTTATTCAATCATTCCACAAACACTTTTGAGTCCTGAATATTCCAGGTGTCTCTTTCAATTGAAGGTTTAGTTGTGATCAGTACATTCAAAGTCCCTGTCCTCACACTTCCATCCAGGTAGAAGAAACCAATATGATACAAGCAAACAAATGAAAACAACTAATATTTCAGAGGGAGGTAAGAGTCGTGAAGATATGTAATCTGAATACTCGGCCAGAGAAACTGGGCAATGGTTGCTATTTCAGAAGCAGCAATAAAGAAAGGCATCTCTGATGAAGTGAATTTCAGCTTCAATCTTAATAATGAGTAATTTGGCTGAGATTTATTTCTATGAAAGTTGATTAAAGAGATCTTTGTTGCCAATTTTTTAGTACCTGTGGTAAGACTGCTAATGTCATGCTAAGGATGTCACCTCCAGACCTTTTCAAATGCTATTGCACTCTATAGATAGTCACAGGGGTGTTGGATTCTGTATATAGGAGAGGAAAAGGGCCCTCTCCCCCACTCCCCCACCACAAAGGCTACCAAACACACCAAGGCTTCATAGGCTTTTTACTATAGCTACTATCTTGATAGCACTGAGAATCAAGTGGAGTAGCATTGCTAAGAGGGTTATTTAAAATGGAGCCAAGAGGACCTTGAGGAATTGGGTCTTAATGCACATCTTCTGTCTCAAATTCTTGGAATTTTTGTTGAATTCAGCTGAAAGCCAAGGCATCTGTTGCATGTTAGAATGGACCTAAATGGACTTTCTGCCCTAGCAACCAATCACATACAGATTAGTTTAACTGTAGCTACGCCAACACCAATCATACTTAGCTCCAAACAACTTATGTAAACTCCCTCTTTTCCTCCTTAAAAACTCTAACCTTTGTCTCTCCACAGAACGCTTTAGATTTCAATCTACTCTGTGTCTCCTAAATTGCAGTTCCTAAGACCACAGATAAACACACGCATTTTACTTAGCAGCTTGCAGTTTTCTCTTTCATTGTTCAACACTCCTCTGCTCATTATCTCCTGCAAACAAACCCGAAACTTCAACAAAAGTTGGTTCTTTTCACAGGAAGAGTTTCTGTAGGATTCAGATTCTGTTTACAAACCTACAAAACTAACCTCCCTCCTCCCACCCCATGCCTGAAAATAGCCTTCAAGGTAAAGCTCTGCCCCTGTGAAGAGTGGAGACTTTGACATGAAAAGATTTAGATACAAAGCCAAACTTCGTTTCCTTCTACTGTATATAAAAAGAGAGTTGTAATTTAATGGTGTACTATCGTTTGAATTACTTACTAACTAAATGAAATACAAGGTTTGCTAGACTCCAAGAGTCACCAGCTAGTCCAGGCGTATCAGAAAGGGAGCAGATGCCTGATAAGCACCCTTAGAGATTGTGCCCACGGAGAGTGGAGGTCACGAATCTCAAACAAGCAAATGAGATTCACGTACATACATTAATGTTTGAGAACGTCTGTCCTCTCTGACAGTGAGAACAAGAATGATACTCAAGCTGATTCAAAATAAACATGAGTGCATACTTCCTAGGGCTGATGTAAAAAAAAAAAAAAAAAAAAAAAAAAAAGCACCAGAAATTTAAAACAACAAAAACTTATTTTCTTACTGTTCTGGAGTCTTCAAGTCCAAAATCAAGGTGTTGACAGAACTTGCTCCCATCCATGGCTCTGAGGAAAAATCTGTCCCAAGCCTCTGTCTTAGCTTCAGGAGACGGCCAGCAATCCTCGGAGTTTTCTTGGCTTGCTGACCCAGCACTCCATTCTCTGTCCCCATCTTCACCTGGCGTTCTCCCCGTGGCTCTCGCTCCTCTTACAAGGACCACTTATATTGGATTAAGGGCCTGCCCTACTCCAGTACTGCCTCATTTTAACTAATTGCATCGACAACTACCCTAACCCTATCTCCAATTAAGGTCAAATTCTGAGGTACTGGGAGTGAGAACTTTAACAGATCTTTTTGAGGGAACACAATTCAACCCATAATAAAGAATAACTGCATATTCAGCCATAGGCTCTCTCATGATGATATGAATCAGAATCTTCTGGAGAGGAGGGTAATGATGGAGATTCCTAGACACACCCCAGAACCCCTGAGGCAGGATTTTTAAGGCAGTTGATCCCAAACTGGGGATTTTAAAGAAATTTTGACAAACTGACTTAAAAATTACTATTGTAAACAGATGGTAGTACTGTTTCTATAGTAATGGTTTGTGCTGTGCCCAACACAGTAGAACACATTGTGATATTGAAGCTTGGGGTAAAATAGAATACTCGATTTCAAGTTAGGCGAGCAGCATTAACTATTGCTTGTCCGAGGCTATTTTTCAAAAGGAAATAAATCCTTTGAAATTGATTTCATCTGAAAATGAAGTAGCTTACGATGGATTTGTTCCTATCACATTTTTTGGCATACCTCTTTATTCCTGTTTTGTATTAATTTTTATTCTTTCTTTTCTTTATACATTTACATTTCTCTTCTTTGTCCTTTGTAGTACAAGAATTCTTTCACAAATATATTTTTACTTAACACATAGTGAGTACTTACTATTTGTTTTCTTGTGCTAAAAGCTAATGGAATAATGTTCTCTAAGTCTCAATCTCAGTTTCAGAGAAATTCTTGATCTACCAGGAGGGATGGAGGGAGGGAGAGAGAAAGAGAAAAAGAGAGAAAGAGAGAGAGACAGAATAGAACCTTAAAAAAAGAGTTACTGTGGGGGCAGCTGAGTGGCTCAGTTGGTTAAGTGTCTGACTCCTGACTTTGGCTCAGGTCATGATTTCGGGGTCGAAATCGGGCTCCACACTGGATGTGGAGCCTGTTTAAGATTCTCTCTCTCTCTCTTTCTCTCTCTCACTCCACCTCTCCCCCCTCCCCCCTCCTTCCCCTCCACATGCACACTCAAGTGGTGCTCTCACTTTCTCAAAAAAAAAAAAAAAAGAGCTACGTGAAATGTGAAAAGTACTTCTTAAACTTTAATGTCCATAGGAATCAACTTGAGATATTGTTAAAAATAGATTCTAAATCCGTGAATTTGGAGTGGAGCCTGAGATTCTTAATATCTAATAAGCTCCAAGGTGATGATGCTTCCAGTTTGTGATTCACGCTTTGAGTAGGAAGTTGGTAAGAAATAAAATGGAGATACATGCAAAATATTAATGAAACACAAATGTGGAAAATTATTACAGAGAAAAAGGATATAGATTTTGGATTTAAAAAGGATAAAGAATTTTTTTCAAATCTGAGTATAATTGAAACACAAGTTACATTAGTTTCAGGTATACAACTTAGTGATTTGACAAGTTTATACATTATGCTATGTTCACCACAAATACAACTTAGTGATTTAAGTTTATACATTATGCTATGTTCACCACAAAAATTCCATATGTTCCATTACAACACTATTAGAATAACTTCGTACTCACTCTGCTCTGCTCTTTCTTCCTGTGACTTACCCATTCTATAATTGGAGGCCGGTATCTCCCTTTCTCCTTTAACCATATTTCCCAATCCTTCAACCCCTCCCCTCTGGCAACCATTAGTTTGTTCTCTGTATTTCTCGTTCTGATTTTGCTTTTTGTTTGTTTATTCATTTTTTAGGTTCCATTTATGAGTGGATTCATATGGCATTTGTCTTTCTCAGTCTGGCTTATTTCACTTAGCATAATATCCTCTATAACCATCCATGTTGTCCAAAATGTCACAATCTAATCCTTTCTTACAGCCATGCAATATTACATTGTGTGTGTGTGTATATATATGTATCTCCACATCTTCTTTATCCATTTATCTATTGACGAACAGTTTGGGTCCTTCCATGTCTTGGCTATTATAAATAATGCTGCAATAAACATAGGGTGCATATATTTCTTTCGAGTTAGTGTTTTTGTTTTCCCTGGGTGAATTACCCAATAGTGGAATTATTGAATCATATGGTATTTCTATTTTTAATTTTTTGAGGAACCTCATACTATTTTCCACAGTGGTGATACCAATTTACATTCCCACCAACGGTGCATTAGTTCCTTTTTCTCCGCATACTTGCCAACACTTGTTGTTTCTTATCTTCTTGAGTTTAGCCATTCTAACATGTGAGGTGACATCTCATTGTTCTGTTGATCTGCATTTCCCTGATGATGAGGATGTTGAACATCTCTTCATGTGTCTGTTGGCCATCTGGATGTCTTCTTTGGAAAATGTCTATTCAGGTTCTCTGTCCATTTTTAAATTGTGTGTGTGTGTGTGTGTGTGTGTGTGTGTGTGTTGCATTGTATAAATTCTTTATATATTCTGGATATTAACCCCTTATCAGATATATCATTTACGAATATCTTCTCCCATTCAGTAAGTTGTCTTTTTGTTTTCTTCATGGTTTTGATAAAGGATATTCTTAGCAATGGGAATAGAAAATGTAAGGGTTCAAAAGTGATGAGTAATGACCAATAATAAGTGTGGTTAAACCAGTGCTTTTTAAAATACACTTCTTCAAAAAGCAGATTCTTAGAACAAAACCCAGAAACAGTTATTTAGAATTTCTGAGACTAAGAGCATGGGACTCACAAGTAAATTCTAAACTTCTTCTCTGTCTCTGAAACCACCTCCCCAATCCCACAAATTTGACAGCCCTAGGCTATAGGCTGTATGCTGGTAAAAGTGAATGAAATAGTGTTCTGAGAATATGCTCGAATACAACCTATAGCCAAGTATGAAGACCATTCTGTGCCTTGTCTAGGAGTTTGTATTTTACTTTTCAATGCTTTATTCTGTTTAGGAAAAAAAAATAAGCACACCCCCATGTAAGTGTCATTATTTATTTAATATATATGCAAATATAGTCATTTCCATATATTATTTTCATCTGTTTTTAAATTATTTTGAGACATTGATTATTTTTAAGTGTCTTGACTTTTTTTTGAGTATAGTCGACACACAATGTTACATTGGTTTCAGTTTCATAACATACTGATTCAACAACTCTATATGCTATGCTCACCACAAGTTGAAGTTTTTCTTTGTCAATATAAGCATTCTCTTTATCATAAATCCTAATTGCTGTGGGGCTGAATTTAAGGTAAACCAAAGGTGCTAAAAGCTGCTTTAGAAGCAACTCTTCTCTCTGTGTCCTTTCTCTTTCTTTTCCTCTCCCTCGGCCACCCTCTCCCTCTCTCTCTCCTTTTTCAACAGCTGAAACAGGAAAGAGTAAAATTGAGCTTCTGGATTCAATGAGATTCCCCCATGCATCCTATTCACCTTCTTATGTTAGAGTAGGAAATGTTCACATGCTGCTGGCTTACAGAGCAAACTTATTTATAGCTGACATTGGTTGATGGTTTTATGATAATTTTAATGAAATGTTTTCCAGTCCCTCCAAATATAAAGGATGTTGAAAGTGTAAGATAATGCTCAACAATTGAGGGGATATAACCAACAGGGGAGAACTGATGCCATAATAACCACGCTGAGTTGTTGTAATGTGACTGTTCTCTTCCACCAGCCTTATTCACTTCTTTTTATGCTCTGGATAAACCATCTAACATAGTAGTGACTAAGTAATAATGGATCATATCCCAGCTGTGAGCAGTGTTGTGGTTAGTAAAATAGGGAGCAATCTCAAATAACATTGTGTATGACAAGTGAAACTTTAGTAATTTGCAGTGAATAATTCTGCACGAGAAGAACAGAAGATGAGGGCTCTGTGGTTCAATTCTTTACATATATCTGCATCTGTGTTTAAAACCTGAGGCTTGGGAATTTACTGTATTAGGGAATTCATCCTAGTTTCCTCACTTATGATATTGGGCGAGTTGTTTAACTTCCCCACACCTTAGTTATTCCCATCTGTAAAATAGGAAATTGAATGAGCTATTTGTGTAGAAATCACATTGTAACCAGTGGTACATAAAATGTGGTTACGGCCTCCTCCACAAGTACTGGTTCCTTCTCTTCTTCCCCTGTTCTCAGCTTTCGAAAGCCCCAAGACTCAGCTGCAGGGCTTTCCTTTTCTACACTTTCTCTGTAAAAATGCTTTTCTTTTCTTTTTTTTTTTTCTGTTCTTTTCTTAAAAACTGCAGATATGCTGATGTCTCCCAGTTTTTAATTTCAAACTAAGCCTTTCTCTTCTTTGAACTCTGGCCTACTTAACAACCCCCCTTAGACGTCTGATGAGCGTCTTCAACATCGAACATTCAAAATTGAGATAAAATTTGTCTCCCCAAACCACTAGTCTGCTGTTGTCCCAGTGTATCCTACATCAGCAAGTAAAATAAACTGTATTCTCTTCGACTCATATTCAATTTATTAGCAAACCCTGTCTTCTCCTTCAAAATGCCCTTGAATTTGTACTGCTTTTAACTTTTTTCATCATGATTGAAACAATCAACATCTCTCACTGAATTGCTATAATAGTCTCCTAACTGGATTTCCTTGTCCAGTTTTTTTTAATTTAAATTCAATTAGCCAACATATGGTATATCATTAGTTTCAGATATGATGTTCAATAATTTATCAGTTGCATATAACACCCAGTGCTCATCACATCATGTGCCCTCCTTAATACCCTTCACCCAGTTACTCCATCTCCCCACCCATCTCCCCTCCAGCAATCTTCAGTTTGTTTCCTATAGTTAAGATTCTCTCATGGTTTTTCTCCCACTCTGATGACTTTCCATTCAGTTTTCCCTCCTTCCTCTCTGATCCTTTGCACCGTTTCTTACATTCCACATGAGTGAAACTATATGATAATTGTCTTTCTCTGTTTGACTTATTTTGCTCAGCATAGTACCCCCCAGTACTATCCATGTTGATGTAAATGGTAGGCATTCATCTTTTCTGATGGCGGAGTAATATTGCATTGTATATATATATACATACTACATCTTTATCCATTCATCTGTCAATGGACATCTGGATTCTTTCCATAGTTTGGCTATTGTGGACATTGCTGCTATGAACATTGGGGTACAGGTGCCTCTTCAGATCACTACATTTGTATCTTTGGGATAAATACCTAGTGGGGGGGGGGGCGCCTGGGTGGCACAGTCGTGAAGCGTCGGCCTTCGGCTCAGGGCATGATCCCGGCGTTATGGGATCGAGCCCCACATCAGGCTCTTCTGCTATGAGCCTGCTTCTTCCTCTCCCACTCCTCCTGCTTGTGTTCCCTCTCTTGCTGGCTGTCTCTATCTCTGTCAAATAAATAAATAAAATCTTAAAAAAAAAATACGTAGTAGGGCAATTGCTGAGTCGTAGGAACCTCCACGCTATTTACTAGAGTGGCTGTACCAGCTTGCATTCCACCAACAGTGTAAGCGAGTTCCCCTTTTTCCACATCCTCACCAACATTTGTTGTTTCATGTCTTGTTAATTTAAGTCATTCTGACTGGTGTGAGGTGGTATCTCATTATGGTTTTGATTTGTATTTCCCTGATGCCAAGTGATGTGGAGCATTTTTTCATATGTCTGTTGGCCATTTGTATGTCTTATTTGGAGAAATGTCTGTTCATGTCTTCTTCCCATTTCTTGACTGGATTTCTTGTTTTTTGGGTGTTGAGTTTGATAAATTCTTTATAGATCTTGGGTACTAGCCCTTTATCTGACATGTCATTTGCAAGTATCTTCTCCCATTCCGTAGGCTGCCTTTTAGTTTTGTTGAGTGTTTCCTTTGCTGTGCAGAAGCTTTTTATTTTGATGAAGTCCCAATAGTTCATTTTTGCTTTTGTTTCCCTTGCCTTTAGAGACATGTCTAGCAAGAAGTTGCTGCAGCTGAGGTCACAGAAGTTGCTGCCTGTGTTCTCTTCTAGGATTTTGATGGATTCCTGTGTCACATTGAGGTCTTTCATCCATTTTGAGTTTTTCTTTGTGTATGATGTAAGAAAAAGCTCGAGTTTCATTCTTCTACATGTGACTGTCCAATTTTCCCAGCACCGTTTATTGAAGAGACAGTCTTTTTTCCATTGGATATTCTTTCCTGCTTTGTCGAAGATTAGTTGACCATAGAACTAAGGGTTCATTTCTGGGCTCTCTATTCTGTTCCATTCATCTATGTGTCTGTTTTGGGGCCAGTACCATACTGTCTTGATGATTACAGCTTTGTAATGTAGTTTGGGGACTTCCTGTTTTTATCCTTGAACAATGACAGTTTATTCTTTATCTAAGAGAAGAGTAGTTATTTAAAAATATAAATCAGATGATGCCTCTTAGTGGCTTTCCTTATCTTTCAGAGCAAAATCCCACTAAATGTCATGGTTTCAATAGCCCTGCTATCTCTCTGACCTTATCCCCATTCCTTATACTTTTCTCACTCAATTGTATACAAACAGGTCCAAGTGAACAAGTTCTCATCTCAATGCATTTGCAATTTCTGGACTTTTTAAAATGAATTTGGGTCAGAGCTGTTATGGCTGGCATGGTTAGGTCATCTGGGATAGCTGAGGCCTCTGTTCACTTTTTTCTTCTATCCACAAAGTGGCTAAACTTGGGATATTTCATGGGGTAGCAGAATTTTTTTCCAGCAGCAAGAGAAGTTAAGCCTTAATATATTACATACAAGCTTCTGGTCCTGTCCTTTGTTAATGTATCATTGGCCAAGGTAAATTCAATGATCAAACCCAAGTGTGGGAGAGGATTATAAAAGAGCATGTATATATGGATATATCATTTAATGGTGGCATTACTAGAACAATTTTATAGTTTCTATTGCTGCTGTAATATGTTACCACAAACTTACTGAATTTTACAGTCTTCCTTCTAGAAGAGAAATCTGTTTCCAGGGAGCAATCTGTGTCCTTGCCCTCTCCAGCTTCTAGAGGCTGCCTACGTTCATTGGATTGTGACCCCTTCTTCCATCTTCAAAACACATTACTCCCACCTCCACTTTTATCATCACTTCTTCTGACTTTGACCCTCTGTCCTCTCTCTTTTGAAGACCCTTGTAGTCACACTGGGTCCATCCAGAAAATTCAGAACATTTGCCTCATCTGAAGATTCCTAACTTGTTCACATCTGCAAAATTACTTTTGTTCTATAAAGTAACACACACAAGTTCCAGAGATTAGGGAATAGATAGATATCTTTTCGGGGTCCATTATTCAACATACTGCATTTATCATGTATTCGCAGGGCCTAGAAAACATTCTGGCATGAAGTAAATACTCTTTAGATGTCTGTTGAGTGAATGAACAAGTTACTGGAGTAAATTTGTTTAAAGACCTGTTTATACTAGAAGATACAGTAAAGAAACATTGTATATGCAAGAAATTTTTTCAAATATACTGATTATATATAATGTGTACAAGCAAGGTCATTTTTAAAGTATTATCAAGTTCAGTTTTAAGTATTATGAATTGATAGAAAAATAAGAAAGTCAGTATGTATGTTTTAATACATTTATTTAAATTGTGTTTGTCAATATATATGTGTGTATTGTGGGACATGGGAGAACTCTGGTGGCTGATAATGCAAATGTTATGATAAAATTTTGAGTTTTATGCAACTACAATATAAAGACAGTTTCAAATATGAATTACTAGCTAATGTATTACTTGTATTAACTCATTTGATCTTTGTAACAATCCATGTTGCAGATACTATTAAATTCATTTTTTCCTAATGAATGTACTAAATAAAAACAATTGCTTAAATGATTTGTTCAATATCTTATAGGTACTAAGCAGTGGAACCCATGCAGATGGTTTCAGAATCAGCTACTAAATCATTAAGCTATAGTATTTTTCTGAACACAAAGAGTTTTCTGGTAGATAAAGGAAGAAAACAATGACATCTCATTGGGATCACAACTTCTTGGGTTTGTATCATTTATATTCAGATATATTTTTAAGAGAAAAAAATTTTTACAAGTAAAGAAAATAGTATGAGATGATTCAGAGAGACAGGGAAACTTGATGTCTCTATGAGAAACAGGAAATATTCTTGTTTGAGTGAAGCATCTGGAATATGTTTCCCTGTAGGAGAAATCAGACCAAGAAGGTAGATTGAGAACATGTTATGGGAGAATGTGATGAGGTGACACATCTGTCCTAATTTTTTTTTATTAAAGATTTTATTTATTTATTTGAGATGAGGTGACACATCTGTCCTAATTTTTTTTTTATTAAAGATTTTATTTATTTATTTGAGAGGGAGACCACATAGGAAGAGGAAGAGGGAGAAGCATACTCCCTACTGAGCAGAGAGCCCGATGCAGAGCTCTGTCCCAGGACCCTAAGATCATGACCTGAGCCAAAGGCAGATATCTAACTGATTGAGCCACCTAGGCACCCCCCATCCTAATTTTGATAAACAATGGGAAGCCTAACTGGGAGAATGATCGATTAAACTGGCTTTTCAAAGTTTGATTTCACAATGGCATATAGGATCATCTAGCATACTTACAGAATTCAGGAAGAAAAGTGAAAAATGCACAGTTCCACATAAAAATTTTACTTCATTCTGCAAAGGTGTGAAAATGTGAGAATTGATTGAAATGTTTCTTTCTTTCTTTTTTTTTTTTTTTAAAGATTTTATTTATTCATTTGACAGAGAGACAGCCAGCTAGAGAGGGAACCCAAGCAGGGGGAGTGGGAGAGGAAGAAGCAGGCTTCTGTTGGAGGAGCCTGATGTGGGGCTCGATCCCAGAACACTGGGATCACGCCCTGAGCCGAAGGCAGACGCTTAATGACTGAGCCACCCAGGCGCCCCTGATTGAAATGTTTCTACTTCCTTTTCACCCTCATTTTTTCTTCAGTAGGAAGGTACCACGGCAGGGCAGGTAAGGCTGATGGAGATGATTTTGACAATGTACCTGTCTAAGGTTTAGTTATCCTGAAGTCCATCTCCACTTTTATCCTTCCTTTAGTTTGACTAGTTGCTTCAATGTTGTCTCCATTTTTGGTTGATCAGTTCAAATTGGGTTTCTACCCCTTGTAATGAGTGCTAATACACCTTTAGATTTTTATATCGGAAATTTGGGTGAATAAGTTCTAGTCCACGAAATTTCTTTAAGGGTAAAGGAAGCTCAGAAAGAAGGAAAACTAGGAAAAGTTAAAGGCTTAAAAAAACAACCAAATGTAACACGAAAAGATGTTTATATATGTACAAAGAGTATGGAAAATGGCAATCTTCAATGGGTGCTCCTTGCATTCTCTTACATTTCAAATTAAAGATTGTTTTTGTATTCTTGTACTTTATTTAGATCTTTCCTCCTTCACCAAAATGCTTATCATTTCAATGATTGTGATAACTGTCAGAGATTACTTTACATCAATAAATGACTCCATGAATCTTGTTTTACCTATGATAATAGTTTTAATGAAAATTTTCTCATAATTCTCAAAAAGTCACTTGTGATTCCCAGGCTCCATCTTGCACTAACATGTATACGAACAATACTTACTTTATTAGTTAATTAATTTTGAAATTGTGGTGTTTCACAATGGTGACCTCATGCAGTTAATTGCCAACTGGTTATTGTCTATGAACACTCCAGAACATGACAACTAATACAACAATTTGCTTTTCAATTTAGCAAAGGTTTTTTGTTGTTATTTTAATAAGAATATCCTATACATTCAGAAGGTTAAACACATTGGAAATGTAATTCTATTATTAGGATATTGACTCAAATTTCTAGAAAGTAATTTGGCAATATCTTCTAAGACTCTAAAAAGTGTTAAGGGCTTTTGACTTAATTTCTCTTGGAGAATCTACATAAGAACATAATTCAAAATAGTGAAGCAAGGCAGAAAAAGATTAATGTTTAAAACGTTAACTGTAGATTTTTTGTTAAAAATGGAAATAACCTGTATAATGGACTTTGTTTGCAATGTTACATCCATAAAACAAATATTATTTAATCAAATGATATTTAGAAGAAGTTTTTAAAACATGAAAAATGTATGTGGAAAATTTCAAGTGTAAAGAGTTATAATCAAAATGATATGCACGTTATAATGATGCTATGTCAAAATATATATCAATAAGGGAATTGAGAGAAGCAGACTGAAATGTACTTTCAGATTTTCTCCTTAAAAAATAAATAGTTCTCATGTTTATTAGAGTCAACATATAGTTCAATCAATTGACCTTATATTTCCTAGAATATTGCAATGGTTCAAAGAGTAATATTGGATAAAACTGAAGAATCACATGGGAAACAAAGAAATTTGAGGAAAAAAAAATCTATTGGTTAATACAGTTATTTCCCCAGTTGATGATACAGAAATGAAATGAAGCTTCCAAGTTCAGCATGGTTGAATAAACTGAAGATCAAGAACCTCAAAGATGTAAAGAGCACTGGAAATGTCATTCATTTTATCCCTTGCTATCTATAAACTGCTCCCAGAAAAATGAGAATATATTCTATTTTTTATTATAATTCTCTAGAGAAAACATTGCTATAACTTCCCATTTAAACTAAGTTAAGACCATTATTTCAAAGGTCTGTAAGGAAAAAACTTTTTCAAAACCCAAGACAAAAATATATATCCTCTTTTTACTGGAAATTTAAATTTTCTAATCATTACCTTGGATTTTTTACATTGCTGTTGGTCACTATTTAGTCATTTTCTAGTTTTCTAATTTAGTTAAAACAATTTTATACCCTTCAACTTTTCCCAATATCTGTGATTTTTCATTCTACTAATTACTATTGAGCTCTTTTCTGAATAGTCTTCAGTTTCTCTGCACGCCAGTTGATTTGTGTAACAAAGAACTAGTCAGATCCTAATTCCTCACTTCATAAGTTCTAGTAATCACTTTAATTTTTTAAATATACTGCTCCAAATAAAATTTTTGTGATTTAATTATAACAATGGCCGATATTTTGTCATTTAAAAGGTTACTGTTAGGAGAAGAATTCTAGCACTCAGTAAACACCACGATATCTCTATAACCAATTTTTCTTTATTATTATCTCAGGGTAAGACATGCTTCCAGATCTTATTCCAATATTAGGTCTCCATCTTTTAGTCTGATTGCTAAAATAGCAAATCAGTGTCCTAAAGGAACACCTACTTATACTGAATATTCTTTCCATAATCAAATTTACAAAAGTAACATTCTTAAAAATTAAGCTTTCATTTTATCATACTCTCTTCAAAAGTGTATAATGACAACTGATTGCTTATTGGATTAGTGTGTGTGTGCGTGCACTAAGGACACTTAACAAGAGATCTAGCTATTAAATACTTATACGCCCAGCACAGTATTAACTATAGTCACAATGTTGTAAACCAGAATTGGGGTTGCTGGAACATATGATAGTTCTATTTTTTATTTTTTTTAGAAAAACACTGTACTGTTTTCTATAGTGGCTGCAGCATTTTACATTTTACATCCCCACTAATGGTGTGGATGGGGTCCCATTTTTCCCACATCCTCACCAACACTACTTGATACATACATATATATCATGATATATGATAAACAATGGGAAGCCATTCTAAATAGATGTGACATGATACCGCATTGTGGTTTTGATCTTCATTTCCCTAATGATTAGATGATCAAGCATCTTTTTCTCTATCTGTTGGCCATTTGTATGCCTTTGCACAAAAGTCTATTCAAGTCCTTTTCCTAATTTTAAATCAGGTATTTCTTTTTCTTTCTTTCTTTCTTTCTTTCTTTCTTTCTTTCTTTCTTTCTTTCTTTCTTTCTTTTTCTTTCTTTCTTTTTTTTTTTTTTTTGTTGTTGTTGTTATTTGGTTTGGTTTGTTTTTTGATATTGAGTTTAGGAATTCCTTACATATTTTGGAAATTTACCCCTTATCTGATAGGTGGTTTGTAAGTATTTTCTCTCATTCTGTAGCTTTCCTTTTAACTCTGTTGATTGCTTCCTTTGCTGTGCAGTGGCTATTTAGTTTGGTGTTGTGCCATTTGTCTTATTTTGCTTTTGTTCCTTGTGCTTTTGGCGTCATATCCAATAAACTATTGCCAAAACAAATGCCATGAGGCTTTCCGTATGTTTTCCTCTAAAACTTTACAGTTTCAGGTTTTATGCTTAAATATTTAATCTATTTCAAGTTAATTTTTGTTCATGGTATAAAAGAGATTTAATTTCATTCTTTTGCATATGGATATCCAGTTTTCTCAACCTCATTTGTTGAAGAGACTACCTTTTTACCAGAGTATATTCTTTTTCTTCTTAAAGATTTATTTATCTATTTGAGAGAGAGTGTGTGTAAGCATGTGAGCGGGGAAGGGTAAAGTGAGAGGAAGGGAACCTTGAGCAGACGCTCTGCTGAGCACAGAGCCCAATGTCGGGCTCAATCTCATGACCCCAAGACCATGACCTGAGCCAAAAGCAAGAGTTGGACGCTTAACCAACTGAGCCACCCAGGCAGCCCTCCCTAGAGTATATTCTTGACTTCCTTGTCAAAGAATAGTTGACCATATATGTGTGGGTCTATTTCTGGGCTTTCTATTCTGTTCTATTGGTCTATACATCTATTTTTATTCCAGTAACATACTGTTTTAATTACTATAAATTTGTAATATATTTGTTTCAGGAGTATGATATCTCCTTCTTTGTTCTTCTTTCTCAAGACTTTTTTGGCTATTTAGGATCTTTTGTGGTTTCATGCGAATTTTAGGGTTGGTTTTTGCTATTTCTGAAAAAAAAAATCATTGGGATTTTGATAGAGATGGCCTTGAATCTGAAGATTACTTTGAGTAGAATGAACTTTTACTAATATAAATTATTTCAAAGCATGAACATAGGATTTCATTCCATTTATTTGCATCTTTTTAAATTTATCTCAGCAGCGTGTTGTAGTTTTCAGTATACCAGTCTTTCACTTCCTTGGCTAGGTTTACTCTGAACCATTTTATTCTTTTCTTTTTAAAAGATTTTATTTATTTATTTGAAAGAGAGAGAGAGAGAGAGAGAGAGAGAGAGGATATGAGCAGGGGAGAGGGGCAGAGGGAGAAGCAGACTCCCCACCAAGCAGGGAGCCCATGCAGGGCTCAATCCCAGGACCCTCAGATCACGACCTGAGCTGAAGGCAAATGTTTAACCAACTGAGCCACACATGTGCCCCTTATTCTTTTTGATGCTATTGTAAATGTTTAAATTTTGTTTTAAATTTCTTTCTAGGATTATTTGCTGTTAGTGTATAGCAACACAACTAATTTTTGTATACTGATTTTGTATCATACAACTTTTACTGAATTCAAACCCCACAACCAAAAGGACCAGATGGCTTCACTGGTGAATTAAACACCAAGCATTTAAAGAATAAACATCTATCCTTCTCAACACTTGAAAAAAAAGTGAAGAGTGCTCACTTCAGCACATACACGAAAAATTGGAATAATACAGAGAAGATTAGCATGACTCCTGCACAAGAATGACACACAAATTTGTGAAGCATTCATATTTTTTTAGTAATAGCTGGGTCACCACCCTTAAAGAGATAGCAGCTTGACTGGAGAAGTAACAAAAACCCAGCAGTTTGCACAACAGGAGACAGATCTGTTTGTACTGATTTTGCAGGGTGTAGGACTTCTCCAAAAGTGAGGAACTTGGCAGGCACCATTTTCCTTCCCACCCTCCAGCATACACACTGAACTACCTTCAAGAGGCAAGGATGCACGAACACTTGCTGCCTGACCCACTGGCAGAACACCACGCTGAGTTCCCCTGAGGACAAGCCCACTCCAAGCCTGCTGGCATTAGCCCTGGGCTCAGGGCAAATTTTGTTAAAGTCATATGTGTGCCTTGACCAGCCACTGGATGCAAAGCCTCTAAAGCGAGGTGCACACATCTGCTGGGCTGTGGCAGGCACTCATTCCCAGAGGCTGACAGGTATTCTGCTCAGCCACCAAGTATATGGCTCCCACTGAACACCCCACCCTGTCACCACACCAGGCCCAGGTATCACACCTCACCCAAGCATGAGCCCCCAGCCACACACCCATTCCAGCCCCGCCTAGCCATGGTCACTATTTTCAAGTGCAGAAGACACAGATGACTTTCTTAACACACAGAAACGGACACAGAGAGGCAAACAAAATGAGGAGACAGAGAAATTCATCTGAAATGAAAGAAGAGAACAAGGCCACAGCCAGAGATTTAAATGAAACAGATAATGAAATGAGAAACAGGCTTGATGGACTAAAGAGCAGGATGGAAGAAGCAGAGGAACGAATTAGTGACCTAGAAGACAGAGTAATAGAAAGTAATCAAGCTGAACAAAAGACAGAAAAAGAATTACACAAGACAAGAACAGACTTAGGGAACACAGTGACCCCAATGAACATAACAACATTTATATTATAGGAGCCCCAGAGGAAGAGAGAGGAAAGGGGGCAGAGAATTTATTTGAAGAAATAATAACTGAAAACCTGCCTGATCTGGGGAAGGAAAAAGATATCCAGATCAGGGAGGCACAGAGAACTCCCATCAAAATCAACAAAAGCAGACCCACATATATTGACATACTGTCAAGATATATTGTAATTAAACTTGCAAAATATAGAAAAGCAGCAAGACAGAAGAAGTCATTAACTTACAAGGGAAAACCATAAGGCTAGCAGGAGATTTTTCAAAAGAAACTTTGGAAGCCAGAAGAGAGTGGCATGATATATTCAAAGTTCTGAATGAGAAAAATCCACAGCCAAGAATACCGTATCCTACAAGGCTATCACTCAGAATAGAAGGAGAGATAAAGAGATTCCCAGACAAACAAAACTACAGGAGTTCATGACCACTAAACCAGCCCTGCAAGAAATATTAAAGGGGACACTCTGTAGAAAAGGGAGACGAAAAGTGACAGTATAAGGTAGGAAACACAAAAGTAGTGAAAATGAATACTTCTGTAAAAAATCAGTCAAGGAACTTAAAAACAAAAGGATATAAAATATAGTCATATATACCTAAAACATGGAGAGGAGAGGAGAAAAGAATAGGTTCAATCTTAAATGATCAACTTAATATAGACTGCTATATGCAGAAGAGGTTATATATAAATTCAAGAAGATAAAAGCCATACTATGCATCTTTCTGACCACAATGCTATAAAACTAGAAGTCAACCACAAGAAAAAAATCTGGAAAGACCACAAATACATGAAGATTAAAAAACATGCTACTAAGCGGCACCAGGGTGGCTCAGTCAGTTAAGTGTCCAACTCTTGATTTCAGCTCAGGTCATGATCTCAGGGTTGTGAGATTGAGCCCTGCATTGGTCTCTGTGCCCCGCAGCCAGTCTGCTTGAGAGATCTCTCCCTCCCGCTTCCTCTGCTCCTCCCCTCGCTCACTCTCTCTCTCTCTCTCTCAAATAAATAAATAAATAAATAAATAAATAAATATTTTTTAAAAAACTTACTAAACAATGAATGGATCAACCAGGAAATAAAAGGAGAAATAAAACAGTACATGGAAACAAATACAAATGAAAATAAAGTGGTCCAAAACCTCTAGGATGCAGCAAAAGTGATTCTAAGAGAAAACTTTATAGCAATACAGGCCTACCTCAAGAAGCAAGAAAAATCTCAAGTAAACAATCTAACCTTACACCTGAAGATGGTAAAAAAAAAAAAGAACAAAAAACAAGACCTAAAACCAGCAGGAGGAAAAAAAAAAATAATGCTTACAGCAGAAGGGAATGACATAGGAACTAAAAAAAAAAACAATAAAACAGATCAAGGAAACCAGGAGTTGGTTCTCTGAAAAAAATCAATAAAATTGATAAAGCCCTAGCCAGACTTACCAAGAAAAAAAGAGAGAGAACCCAAATAAATAAAATCACAAATGAGAGAGGAGAAATAACAACCAACACCACAGAAACACAAACAATCATAAGAGATTATTATGAAAAACTATAGGCCAACAAATTGGACAACCTAGAAGAAATGGATAAGCTACCATACATATATAGTTTATATAAGCATCAAAATCATAAATATACAAACTACCAACAACGAAGCAGGAAGAAATAGAAAATTTGAACAAACTGGTAACCAGCAAAGAAATTGAGTTCATAATCAAAAAACTCCCAAAAAACAAAATTCAGGAGCAGAAGGCTTCCCAGGCAAATTCTAACAAACATTTAAAAAAGAATTAATATCTATTCTTCTTAAGCTATTCAAAAAAATAGAAAAGGAAGGAAAACTTCCAAATTCATTCTATAAGGCCTATTCTCTGGTACCAAAACCAGATAAAGACACTACTGAAAAAGAGAACTACAGGCCAATATCCTTGATGAATATAGATGTAAAAATTCTCAACAAAATACTAGCAAACTGAATTCAAAAATACATTAAAAAAATCATTCACCATGATCAAGTGGAATTTGTTCCCAGGATGCAAGGGTGTGGTCAATATTCACAAATCAATCAATGTGATACATCATATCAATAAGACAAAGTATAAGAAGCATATGATTATTTCAATAGACGCAGAAAATCATTTGACAAAGTAGAACACCCGTTCATGATAAAAACCCTCAGTAAAGTATGTTTAGAGGGACTATAATTCAACATAATAAAGGCCATCTATGAAAAACACACAGCTAGCCTTATCCTTAAAGAGGAAAAACTGAGAGCTTTCCCCTAAACTCAGGAACAGGATAAGGATGTCCACTCTCACCACTTTTGACATAGTACTCAACTCATAGCCACAGCAATCAGGCAAATAAAAGAAATAAAATCATCTAAATCGGTAAGGAAGAAGTAACTTTCACTGTTTGCAAATGACATGGTGCTCTATATAGAAAATCTGAAAGACTCCACCAGAAAATTGCTAGAAATTATAAAAATTCAGTCGAGTCTTTGGATATAAAATCAATGTACAGAAATCTATCGCATTTCCATACACCAGTAATGAATCAACAGACAGAGAAATTAAGAAAACAATACCATTTACAATTGTACCAAAAATAATAAGATACCTTAGGAATAAACCTAATAAAAGTAGTTAAAGACCTGTACTCTGAAAAGTATAAAATGTTGATGAAAGAAAATGAAGATGACACAAAGAAATGGCGATATTCCATGCTCATGGATTGGAAGAACAAATATTGTAAAAAGGCCAATATATGGAAGCAGCCCAAACGTTTATCAAGTGATAAATGGATATATAGATATATAACTATATATCTATATAGATATATATCTCCCATATAATGTAATATTATTTATATATAATGTAATATATATAATGAGCACATATATACATATATATAAATGTAATCTTAATCAGCCATAAAAAGGAATGAAATCTTGCTTTTCAATGACATGGATGGAGCTAGAGAGTATTATGCTAAGTGAAATACGTCAGTCAGGGAAAGACAAATATCATATTATTTTACTCATATGTGGAATCTAAGAAACAAAGAGAAAAAAGAGAGAGAGTGAGAGAGGCAAACCAAGAAACAGACTCCATAGAGAACAAACCGATGGTTCCCAGCGGGGAGGTGTGTGGGGGGATGGGTTAAATAGGTGATGGGGATTAAGGAGAGTACTGGTCGTGATGAGCAAAGAGTGATACACAGAAGTGTGAATTACTATATTGTACATCTGAAATTAATATAACACTGTATATTAACTAAGAGGAATTCAAATAAAAACTAAAAAAGAAATTGAAGAGAGAACATCTCCAAATTCATTTTTTATAGGCTAACATTACTCTGACACTAAAGCCAAAGATATACAAGAAAAGATATATAGGCCATATCTCTGATTAATATAGACGCAAAAATTCTCAATAAAACATGCAGATACTAAATTCAATAGCATATTTAAGTGATGATACACCATTACCAAGTAGGATTTATTCCCTGGGATACAAGGATGATTCAATGTATATAAATCTATATTTGATACACCACATGAACAGAATAAAGAATAAAATATTAGAATATTTTTAAAAATTTTGCTTAGCAGTTTCTTGTGCACAGAAGGTATTTGGTAAATCTTTGATTTTTGGGGGGGCAAATCCAATTTTTAGAGTAATATATTTTTATAATTTTTATACCTAGATTTTATCAGTAAATAAATTTTAAACGGAAATGAGTTTAGAGGAGTGAAACAAAATTCTAGCCTCAAACCTGAAGCCGGTTATGGGGTCGGTGTTTGAGAAAGTGTTGGTGAGAAAAGTGTAGGAGAAATAAAAAGAAATAACAGGTTTTGGTTACCTAGCCATACACCAAAAACTACTTGGAAGATTTTACAGTTTCCATTTTAGTTTTGTTTTCTTTTTCTCAGTATTAGAGGTCTAACTGAAATGCAATAAACTGTAAATATTTTAAGTGTACAATTTGATGGCATATGTATGCATCCATTATCCACCAACACAATCCAATGAACATACCCATCACACCCAAATTTATATCACACTCTATTTTTCTTTTATTTCTTACTTCCACCCATCTCCACTCCTAATCTCTGAGACAAGTAAACTGTCTTTTAGGGGTGCCTGGTTGGCTCAGTCAGTTAAGCATCTGACTCTTGATTTTGGTTCAGGTCATAATATCAGGGACATGAGATCCAGCCTCGCATCCACTCAGAGCTCAGCACGGAATCTGTTTGTCCTCCCTCTCCCTCTATCCCTTCCCTTCTGACCCTCCCCCTGTGCTGTCTCTCTCTGTCTCTTAAAGAAAGAAAGAAAGAAAGAAAGAAAGAAAGAAAGAAAGAAAGAAAGAAAGAAAATCTTTAAAAAAAACCTGTCTTTATTAGTTTGCTTTGAATTTTATAGAATTTAATATAAATGGAATCATACATTATGTACTTTGTTCAGGTTCTTGCACTAAACATCATTTTTTTTGAGATTTATCCATGCCGTATGTATCAGAAGTTTGAAACTGTTTATTACTGAATAGTATTAAATTATGTGCAGATAACACAATTTGTCTACCCATTTATTTACCAGTGTATATTTGAATTTTTTTCAATTTTGTGACTTTTACCCAAAGTTTCTACTGACATTTGTATTCAAATATTTGTATGGACATATGATTTTTCTCACGGGTAAGTATCTAGGACTACATAAGGAGGTAGTATATACTTACATTTCAAACAAACTTTCAACCTCTTTTCTGAAATATGTACCATTTTACATTCCCATCAACAATGCTTCAGACTTCCAGTTACTCCAAATACTCAGCAACACAGAGAGTGTTTTTTATTTAAACCATTCTATTAGGTGTGTAGTGGTATCTCATGTAGTTTCAATGTACATTTCCCTAATAGTTAACAAGGCTGAGCATTTGTGTGCTTATTTTCTAACCACATATCCTATTTAGTAAAAATCTATAAAAGTCTGGCAATTACTAATTGGGTTATCTTCTGGTTATTGGGTTAGAAGAACTCTTTAAATATTTGAGATTCTATATATACATAAATTATACATGCTGGCAAGTGTGTAGAGTATATCAATTATACATTAATGGGGGAATGTAAAATAGTATAGCTAATCTGGAAAATATCTTCATTATTTCTTTAAAATTTCAACATGTAAGTACAATGTGACCTAGCAATTGAGCTCCTGGGCATTTATCCCAGAGAACTAAAGACTCATGTTCACATGAAAACATGTATATGACTGCTTACGGCAGCTTTATTCATAATAGACAAAAACTGGAAAAAAACCCAGATGTCTTTTAAGGGATAAATGGTTAAACAAACTATTGTATTATACATATAACTTAGTATTATTCAGCAATTAAAATGAATGAACTATGGACACATACAACAACTTGGATGAATCTCAAGGAAATTATGCTAGGTGAAAAAAAAAAAATCCCCCAAAAGTTAATCCAGGATTCCAATGATTACATCTTCAAAATGACAAAATTTTAGAAATAGAGAGCTGATGAATGATTGATAGAGGGTAGAACTGTGACTGGGGGGAGGGAGGGCTACATGGGAGAGAAATGGGTATGTTTATAAAAGGGCAACACCAGAGATCCTAGTGGTAATGGGCTGTGGGAGAGAATATATGAACCCACACATTTTATAAAACTATATGAAACATGGACACTCATGCATACAAGTAAAATTGGGGCAACTTGAACGATACTGGAGGATTTTATTATCTTAATATCTAGGTTGTGATATTGTACTATGTTTCAAGGTATTACTATTAGGGGATGGAAGCAGCACAATTGTCCTTCCATAGATGAATGGATAAAGAAGATGTGGTATAATGGAATATAATGGAACGTTATTCAGCCATACAAATAATGAAATCTCGCCATTCGCAACAACATGAATGGATCTAGAGAATATAATGTAAAGTGAAGTAACTCAGAGAAAGACACATATCACATGATTTCACTGAAATGTAGAATTTAAGAAACAAAACAAAATAACAACAACAACAAAAAATAGAGAAACCAAAAACCAGGCTCCTAACTATAGAGAACTGATGGTTATCAGAGGGCAGATGGGTGGGGAGGCATGGGTGAAATAGGTGATGGGGATTAAGGACACACTTATCATGAACACTGAGTAATGTACAGAATTGTTGAATCCCTATATTGTACACCTGAAACTAATATAATGCTGTGTGCTAACTATACTGGAATTAAAATTTAAAAAAAAGATACTACCATTGGGGGAATCTGGCTTAAAAATACCTCTGCTCTCTCTGCATTATTTTTTTTGCAACTGTTTGAGAAATTACAATTATCTTAATAAAAACTTCAATTAAAAATAAGTATTTTATAGCTAAATGTAGCACAAAGCTCTCATATAAGGGTGTTGTTATTGCCTAGTTATTAACACAGTACTTCTAGTTTTTATGCTTTGTATAATCACCTCTGGATGATCAGTAAAAAATGGGTAAAGCTACAAAAGACTGTAGTATTGCCATTGTAATATCGTTTATATACATGTAAAAATGAAAGAATTTAAAAGCCTTTGTGCTCCTGGAAAACAACATACTTGAAAGAATTAGCATATAGGTTTTGATATAACTTGGCATCTCCTTATACTGGGATACCGAGGGTCATGGTTTATTTTCTATGAATCTTTATTCATTAAAACTGACGTTTTTGACATTAAAAAGACTTCCTATTCGTGAACACTAGTTGAAATTATGTCATAGTAAAAACTGCTATATATTCAACCTATCTAAGTCTAAGTGAGAACAAACTTGTTACTTAGTTGGACACCACATGGGGTAAAAAAAAAAAAAAAAAAGAATCTAGACACAGACTTTACACCCTTCCTAAAAATTAACTCAAAATGGATCACAGATTTAATGGAAAACCACAAAACTATAAAACTCCCAGAAGATAACAGAGAAGAAAACCTAGATGAACTTGAATATGGCAATGACTTTTTAGATATAGCACCAAAAGCATAATCCATGAAATAAATGAGTGATAAGCTAGACTTCGTTCAAATTAAAAACTTCTGCCATACATAAAACAATGTAAAGAGAATGAGAAAATAAGCCATAGACTGGAAGAAAATATTTGCAAAAGGCATATCTGATAAAGTACTTTTATCACAAATATACAAAGAACTCTTAAAACTCAACAATAAGAAAGCAACCCCATTAAAAAGTGGGCCAAAGATCTGAAGAGACACCTCACCAGTGGCAAATAAGCATTTGAAAAGTTGCTTCACATCATATGTCGTCAAGTAGTAGCAGCTCTATGTATAACTACCAAAACTTGGAAGCAACCAAAATGTCCTCTAGTGGGTGAATGGATAAATAAACTGTGGAACATCCAGAGATGGAGTATTATTCAGTGCTTAAAAGATAATGAGCTATCAAACCATGAAACGACATGGAGGAAACTTAAATGCATATTACTAAGTAAAAGAAGAAAAAGCTACATACTATATGACTCCAAGTACATGAAATTCTGGGAAAGGCAAAACAATGGAAATTGTAAGAAGATCAATGGTTGCTAGGGGTTAGGGTTGGGCAAGGAATGAATGGACAGAGCACAAAGGGTTTTTAAGATAATGAAAATAGTAAACCATGATGGACACATATCATAATCCATTTGTTTAAAATTATAGAATATATCATACAAATTATGAATGTAATGTAAATTACAGACTTTTGATGATTAGGATGTGTCAATGTAGCATTATCAGCCGTAACACATGTACTACTCTGGTGGGGTATGTTGATAATTGGGGAAGCTATGCATATGTACAGGCTAGGGTCACATGGGAAACATCTGTCTTCCCCTCAATTTTGCTGTGAACTTTAAACTTCTCTGAAAAAAATAAAATCAATAAAATTGTTTTAAAATAGTATTTAAAAAAATAAAATAAAATAAAATAAAATAAAATAAAATAAAATAAAATAAAATAAAATAAAAATAAAATAGCATTTTAAGGGGTGCCTGGGTGGTGCAGTCGTTAAGCGTCTGCCTTCGGCTCGGGGGTGATCCCAGCGTTATGGGATCGAGCCCCACATCAGGTTCCCCTGCTGGGAGCCTGCTTCTTCCTCTCCCACTCCCCCTGCTTGTGTTCCCTCTCTCGCTGGCTATCTCTCTCTGTCAAATAAATAAATAAATAAAATCTTTAAAAATATAGTATTTTAAATATCTGACGTGGAATATAAGCTGCCTTCAAAGTTGATAAACTGTTCTTATTTTAGTTCAACTCAGTTAAAACTGAGAGTTTCTGTAATTTCACTATGACTTACCACTTCTGAGAAGGAGGTGATAGCTTGTGCCTATCCCTTTGTTTACACTCCCACTATTTTCTTTGTAAAGAAGGTATTTATTCACACTTTGCAGCTGTTGTTCTAGCTGCCTGCCTTTTGTTCCTTCGACCGGTTCCGAACATTATTGTTTTATAACACCTCTTTAATTTTATTACTTCCATTTTCAAAACACGTTGTGTCTAGAATGAAGGCTTTCAGTTCTGTTGTGACATTCTTAATAGCTCAAACTCCCCTCGCTGTAGACCAATCTTTAGCAAAACCGTCCATCACATTGTTGAGCTATTGACCTTTACACATTTATTCCTTAATACATTTGCCCTTGTCAATCCCTTTTTTGCTTTTATGGCCACATATCCCAAACTCCACTTTGAAATTCTGTACATTTTTTAAAGGCTGGCTCATATTTAAAGACTGGCACCTTCTCTTATTATCACTCTAGGTGAATATGATTTCTCTTCCTTTAATCTCTGAGCTCCTACAACTATTCCAAGAGACATGGACATAGCATCAATTATACACATCCTTTCTTAAAGTGAATTGAGGCTTTATCTCTTCTCCCTATGCCATAAATTACTTCAGGAAAGAGACTGTTTTTTATTTTATTTTATTTTTTTTTTTATTTTTTTATTTTTTATTATATTATGTTAGTCACCATACAGGAAAGAGACTGTTTTAAGTTCCTTAAAGATTCCTTATGGAGAGAAACTAGGGATATCACATCTACAGTGATGGTTTCAGTATAACAATATGCTTATTTGTTAGTAAGTATATCAAAAATTTGTTAGTAAGTATATCAAAAACTACTTAATATTACTGCTTAGTAACAGTTCAATACATGTTTATTGAAGGTTTATTTTAACTCAGGATCCAAGTAAGTCATGAAAACTACAGAAGTGACTTTTTTTTTTAAAGAGAGAGAGCATGCACATGTGGGGAGGGAGGGGAGAGCGAGAGGGAGAGAGAGAATCTTATGCAGGCTCCCTGCTCAGCACAGAGCCTGACTCGGGGCTTAATCTCATGACCCTAAGATCATGACCTGAGCTGGAATCAAGAGTCAGACGCTTAACTAACTGAGCCACCCAGGCACATAAGTGATACTGTGCAGTATTTGTCTTTCTCTGTCTGGCTTATTTCATTTAGCACAATGCCTGCCAGTTTCTACCATGTTGTCTCAAATGGCAGGATTTCCTATTTCTCAAAGTTGAATAATGTTTCATTGTATATATAGTAATGTTTCATTATATATATATATATATATATATATATATATATATATATATATAATATACACACACATATATATATACACACACACACACACCACATTTTATTTATCCATTCGTCTGCTCACAGACAAGTTGTTTCCATACCTTGGATGTTGTGAATAATGCCTCAACAAATATTAGTGGACATATTCTCTTCAAGATAATGGTTTCATTTCCTTTGGACACATACTCAGAAGAGAGACTGCTGAATCATATGCTAGTTCTATTTTTTCTTAAGGAACCTCCACACTGTTTTCCACAGTGGCTGTACTAGTTTGCATTCCCACCAACAGTGCACAAGGCCTCCCTTTCTCCACATCCTTGCCATTTGTTACCAATTGCCTTTATTTTTTTAAAGATTTTATGTATTTATCTGACAGAGAGAGAGACAGCAAGCGAGAGAGGGAACACAAGCAGGGGGAGTGGGAGAGGAAGAAGCAGGCTCCCAGCAGAGGAGCCTGATGTGGGGCTCGATCCCAGGACCCTGGGATCACGCCCTGAGCCGAAGGCAGATGCTTAAGGACTAAGTCACCCAGATGCCCTACCGAGCCACCCAGGCGCCCTGATCAATTGCCTTTTTTGTTAATAGCCATGATCACAGATGTGAAGTACAACCTCAGTGTGGTTTCGATTTGCATTTCCTTAATGATTAGTGATGTTGAGCACCTTTTCTTTTTTTTAAGATTTTTTTATTCCAGAGAGATAGAGAGAGAGCAGGGGAGAGGGACAGAGGGAGAGGGAGAGGGGAAGCAGACTCCCCACTGAGTATGGGGCTGAACCTTGGGCTCCATCTCCAGACGGGGAGATCATGACCTGAGACAAAACCAAGAGTTGGCTGCTTAACTGACTGAGCCACCCAGGCACCCTAAGAACCTTTCCATGTACCTGTAGACAATTTTTATGTCTTCTTTGGATCAATATCTATTCAGAGCTATGTCCATTTTTAAATTGGATTATTTATGTTTTTGCTATTGAGTTATATGAGTTCCTTGTATATTTTGAATATTAATCTCTTATTATATATGTGGTTTGCAAATATTTTCCCCATTTCATAGATTACTTTTTAATTTTGTTGATGGTTTCCTTTGTTGTGTAAATCTTCTTAGTTTAATGTAGTCCCACTTTAAAATTTTTCTTTTGTGGTCTTTGCTGTTGGTGTCAAAAACAAAAAAATCATTGCCAAGAGTAATGTCAAGGACTATACTCTTTATGTTTTCTTCTAGGAGTTGTATGATTTCAGGTCTTACTTTCAAATAATTTATTTTGAGTTGATTTTTATAGATGGTGTAAGACAGTGGCCCAGTTTCATTCTGTATGTGGCTATCAAATTTTCCCAGCACTATGTATTGAAGAGACTATCTTTTAATTGCTCATATACGCATAGGTTTATTTCTGGGCTTTCTATACCATGTATGCATATATACATGTATATGTCCACTTTTATGCCAGCACTATACTGTTTTGGTTACTACAGCTTTGTTATATAGTTTGGAATCAGGAAGTGTGATGCCCTCAGCTTTGTTTTTTCTCAAGAATCCTTTGCTATTTGACTTTTTTTGTGATTCCATGCAAATGTTAGGATTTTTTTTTTCTATTTCCTGAAAAATGCTATTGGATTTTTGATAGCAGGTAGGAAAGAATATAGTTAAAGCCATTACAAGGAAAAACTAGGAAATGAGTATTTTTGCTTACTCCCTCTGCATTGATTCTGGGTGTATGGTGGGCGTGGGGTGGGGTGGTGCACCTGTGCCTGCTTAGGAATTTATATTTGCCTCGTATGGTCCTAGGAGACTTATGAATGTTTGCCCCGTTGACTATCAGAAGACTCATCTCTAAGGAACAGTTACAAAAGTTGAGGTGCCAGATGTATGACAAGCTTCTTATAGGGAGATACGAGTGATTTGGTTTTATTGTTGGAGTGGATCAGAGGGAGAAGGCAGAGTAAGTCTCCACCAGCTTCTTTGGTCTCTGAGGAGGATCATAGGCAGCCCCTAAGTATGTGATAAATAAGAAGCGAGAACCTCAGGCAGCTTATAATGTGTGCAGTTAGGCCCCTTTCAAAGAAAGACTGAAAGATGGGTATTTTTGTCTGTTCTGTCTGTGCTGAGCTCTGTGGAGAATGGCCATGGAGAGGGCTTCTGGGCTTGTAAGAATTGTTTCTTTGTTTGCCATAGTTGCTGGCTTTCACAGCTAGGTGTTTTGGGGGCCTATCACTTGGATGGGAGTCTTAAAAGCTGGGGCACCAGGTGTGTGGTACGAACACTTTGCTCCTCAGGGAGAAGTTGGGAGTTGAGGGTTCCTTCTTTGTCGTATGGCACTATTATAGGAGTGGGGTTTATGGTGAGAATGTGTCTCAGCCTTTCCTACCTGTTTCAACGTGGATATTTTCTCATTCACCCAATATGTAGGAATTAGCTAGTTTGTGGATTTCTCGGAGGGAACTGCTCCAAGCCTAGCTGCACTGTGTTGTGTTCCTGAGAAGATGGACATTCAGGAACCTCCTATGTTGCCATTTGGTTTGACTTTCCCATCCCTGTTCATTCTTAAACCTAAACAGACATGATTTTATTTTTATTTTTTTAAAGATTTTATTTATTTATTTGAGAGAGTGCGAACAGAGTGTAAGCAGAGGTAGGGAGAAGCAGACTCCCTGGCTGAGCAGGGATCCTGATGCGAGGCTTGATCCCAGGACCCTGAGATCACGACCCAAGCCAAAGGCAGACAATTAACCTACTGAGCCGCCCAGGCACCCCAACGTGATTTTAAATTTCAGTTCTGTCATTGAATCTAAGGACATTACTTAACCTCTCTAATGGTCAGTTTCTTCATTTGCAATCATAGGAAAAATAGTACCCCCATCTCGTAGGGTTTTTCGAAGACTAAATAAGACAATGTAAAGAACAGTGTCTGGCATATAGTAGATATTAAATAGATCTTGATTATTATGATGATTATCATTTTAATGTACCCTTTATTTCCAAATATGTATTTTCTGTGTTTATCTCAGAATACTTCCCTTGTAATATTAATAGAAAATGTTATTTTCCCCAATCTTTTCTGATACTTTCTCATTTATATGTAATATCTCATATCTTTTAAAAAATTCTCTCTACATATTTTTCCTTACTGTTAAGTTTCTTATCAAGTTGACTTAGAGTCACAGTTATAAATATTTGGCCTACACTCTTATTCTAACAAAAATTAGTTACATTTATAATAAATATAAGAAAAAGGAGAAGCTGGTTATATTGTATGTTAAATTCATTTATTTTGAGATGACTATATATGATCCTTCAAATGTCTAATTTACTTATGCTTTGAAAAATGTAATTTAAAATTAGTTGAAAACACTATTACATTTTTGGTTTTAGAAAATATAGAGATCAAGCAAACCAGCAAAAACTAGGTTTTTTGTTTGTTTGTTTGTTTGTTTTTGGTATAAAAATAATACATCTCCAGCGTCCTGTAGAGCATGCAACTTTTGATCTCGGGGTCATGAATTCAAGCCCCATTTTGGGTGTAGAGCTTACTTAAACACACACACACACACACACACACACACACACACAATCTCCCTGTAATTTTTATTTTTATCTGCATAATCACTGTGGTCACTTTAACTACTGCCTTCCAGTCTGTGAAATACTACCAAGAGGAACAAAGAAAGTTTATCATGATCATATAAACATGGGAATAATTACATCTGACTGACTATAATAGTTCTGAGCATATGGTTTCAGGTTGCAGCCTCAAATATAAAATGTTTCCCTCACATTTCATATTTTTTATGTGATGAAAAGACTTGCTCAAATTTCTTCCTATTTTGGCAATGTCAGTACTATACTAATCATATTTTTGCACATCTGGTACTCTAAACAGACTTCTGGGATCTTGGACCTCTCAATGCTTTAATTGTATTGTGTGACTTTATTATCAGCATTTTTTTGTTCTGTTTGGTTTGATTTGATTGTTAATTAGATGAGAAAAAAGAGGATTGGGTTAAGACAATTGAAATAAATGGATAATTTTGGATAAACAGTCCATTTTATTCACTCAAATATATCCTTTGTGATAAATATATTGGGTTATCTGTCCAGAGAACTGTGTGATTTCAGCATAGTTTAGTGAAAATTCTTATGTTTTTCTGTATCAGTGAATATTTGTTCATATAATAACCTTCCGGCAGTTAAAAAACAGTAAGTTACAACAAATCACCCTATCACAGCTGAACCCCAGAAGAAAAACATTACATGGCAAGTGGCATTACAAGTGATGAATAATAATGAAAAATAAAAAGGCTAATGAGAATCTAGTATTGCATATCCCTCAAACCTCTAAAACCACAATCATATGCTAAGAAATTAATCAGAATGCACTTGTTATTTTATAATGATCACTTACAAATGGCAAATTCAAACTTCCACTATATTTCGTTCTTACAGAGCCCACAAAGTGTCAATGTCAATGATGGACAATGGACAGTGAAACATGCTAACACCATAAGGAAGTAGAAAAGGGGAGTTGCATTTCTGATATAAATTCTGAGACCTAAGTAGGTATATACCCTATATGAAGTAATTCTATAATACTACAATTTACACATGCATTTCATATAATAAAGTTAAGGTGACATGATAGAGAGGAAGGAAGGTAAGGAAAGAAAATAGTAGGTTTAAAACACTTCATATTCAGAGGTGGAGTTAAGATGGCGGAGGAGTAGGGGACCCCTTTTTCAGCCGGTCCCCTGAGTCGAGCTGGATAGGTACCAGACCAGCCTAAACAACCACGGAACCAGCCTGAGATGCAGGAAGATGCATCTGGATCTCTACAAATGAACATCTCCAGCGCTGAGTATTGAGGTACGAAGCGGGGAGCCGTGAAACCGTGCAGAGATATCGGAAGATAAACGGAAGGAGGAGGGAGCCGCCGCGTTCGGGCGCCGGGAAGCAGCAGCCACCTGCACCGGGAGCGGGCGGACTCTCAACGGCACCCACAAGAGAGCAGACTGAGACCGTGAGCCGGGAGCGCACGCCACCAGGCTTCTCACGGAACACCGGAATCCCGGTGTGCTCACTGGATCCAGACTGAGACCGGGAGATCCGGGAGCGCGCGGGGCGGCTGGCGGCTGGCGGCGTTAGAAACACAAAGGACAGAGTCGCGCCGGCCCTGGAAGTGAGGGCAGGGTCGCCGAGTGTGGGGCGCACATCCCGGGACGCTGCAGGGTTGAGCAGCACCAACAGTAACAGAGTTAAAGTGGCCAGAACATCAGTGGAGAACGGGTCGCAATCCCTCTGTTCTGTGACAGAGGCTGAAATTCAGCCACTGCTGCTCTGACTCTCAGAAGAGGCACAGCAGACCGCCAGGGAAAGCCGCCAGAGAACAAAAGCCTGGAAAGACCGGCTCACAGTGTGCCCATCCCCATCCCCCCTCGCAGGGGACACGGAGACTCTACCCAAACAGGGTTGCCTGAGTATCGGCGGGCAGGCCCCTCCCCCAGAAGGCAGGCTGAAAAATCAAGAAGCCCACAACCCGGGCGCCTGGGTGG
Source organism: Ursus arctos (assembly GCF_023065955.2). NCBI lineage: Eukaryota > Metazoa > Chordata > Mammalia > Carnivora > Ursidae > Ursus > Ursus arctos. The sequence continues at coordinate 21,890,741 of NW_026622852.1, forward strand.
CTCAGTCATTGAGCACCTGTCTTCGGCTTAGGGCGTGATCCCGGCGTTCCGGAAAGGAGTCCCTCATCGGGCTCCTCCGCTGGGAGCCTGCTTCTTCCTCTCTCACTCCCCTGCTTCTGTTCCTGTTCTTGCTGACTGTCTGTCTCTCTCTCACAGATAAATAAATAAATAAATAAAATCTTTAAAGAAGAAGCCCACATCCCTAAGATCCCTATAAAACAAGGGGCATGGCCTGGGACCCAGTCAATAATTTGGGCTCTGGACAACCCCGCGACCTCTCCTCATCAGAATGACAAGAAGGAGAAGCCCCCCCACCCCCCTGGAAAGAAAAGACAGGGAGTCCGTGGCCTCTGCCACAGAAATAATGGATATGGATGTAACCAAAGTATCAGAAATGGAATTCAGAGTAACGATGGTCAAAATGATGAGTAGAATTGAAAAAACTATTAACGAAAAGGTTACTGAGAATATAGAATCCCTAAGGACAGAAATGAGAGCGAATCTGACAGAAATTAAAAATTCTATGAGCCAAATGCAGGCAAAACTAGAGGCTCTGACGGCCAGGGTCACCGAAGCAGAGGAACGGGTTAGTGAATTGGAGGATTGGTTAATAGAGGAAAAAACGAAAATAGAAGCTGGTCTTAAAAAATCCACGCCCATGAATGTAGGTTACGGGAGATTACTGACTCAATGAAATGATCCAATGTTAGAATCATCAGCACCCCCAAGGGGGTGGAGAAAAACAGAGGTCTAGAAGAGATATTTGAACAAATTGTAGCTGAAAACTTCCCTAATCTAGCGAGGGAAACAAACATTCGTATGCAAGAGGCAGAGAGGACCCCTCCCAAGCTCAACCACGACAAACCTACGCCATGTCATGTCATAGTGCATTTCGCAAATATTAGATCCAAGGATACAGTATTGAAAGCGGCCAGGGCAAAGAAATTTCTCACGTACCAAAGCAAAGGCATCAGAATTACGTCAGACCTGTCTACACAGACCTGGAATGAGAGAAAGGGTTGGGGGAGCATTTTTAAAGCTCTTTCAGAGAAAAACATGAGCCAAGGATCCTTTATCCAGCAAGGCTGTCATTCAGAATTGATGGAGAAATAAAGACATTTCAGAATCGCCAGTCATTAACCAATTTCATAAACATGAAACCAGCCCTACAGGAGATATTAAGGGGGGGGTTCTATAAAGGTAAAAAAGGCCCCAAGAGTGATACACAAAAGAAACTCACAACCATTACAAACAAAGACTTTACTGGCAACATGGCATCATTAAAATCATATCTCTCATTATTCAGTCTCAATGTGAATGGCTTAAATGCTCCCATAAAGCACCACAGAGTTGCAGATTGGATAAAGAGAAATGACCCATCCATTTGCTGTCTACAAGAGACTCATTTCGAACCCAAAAATGCATTCAGACTGAGAGTAAGAGGACGGAGTAACATCTTTCATGCAAATGGACCTCAAAAGAAAGCTGGGGTAGCAATCCTCATATCAGATAGACTGGATTTTAAACTAGAGACTATAGTTAGAGACGCGAAGGGCACTATATTATTCTTAAAGGAAGTATTCAACAAGTGGATATGACAATTACAAATATATGCCCCTAACAGGGGAGCAGAAAGATACACAAGCCAACTCTTAACCAGAATAAAGAGACATATAAATAAAAATACATTAATAGTAGGGGACCTCAACACTCCACTCTCAGAAATAGACAGAACACCCTGGCAAAAACTAAGCAAAGAATCAAAGGCTTTGAATGCCATACTTGATGAGTTGGAACTCATAGATATATATATAAAACACTACACCCCAGAACCAAAGAATACTCATTCTATTCTAATGCCCATGGAACATTCTCAAGAATAGACCATGTTCTGGGACACAAAACAGGTCTCAACCGATACCAAAAGACTGAAATTATTCCCTGCATATTCTCAGACCACAACGCTCTGAAATTGGAACTCAACCACAAGGACAAATTTGGAAGAAACTCAAACACTTGGAGACTAAGAACCATCCTGCTCAGGAATGACTCGATAAACCAGGAAATCAAAAATCAATTTAAACAATTTATGCAGACCAATGAGAATGAAAATACAACAGTCCAAAACCTATGGGATACTGCAAAGGCAGTCCTAAGGGGGAAATACATAGCCATCCAAGCTTCACTCAAAAGAATAGAAAAATATAAAATGCAGTTTTAATATTCTCACCTCAAGAAGCTGGAACAGCAACAGAGGGACAGGCCTAATCCATGCACGAGGAAGCAGTTGACCAAAATTAGAGCTGAAATCAATCAAGCAGAAACCAGAAGTACAGTAGAGCAGATCAACAGGACTAGAAGCTGGTTCTTTGAGAAAATCAATAAAATTGACAGAGCACTGGCAACACTTATCCAAAAGAAAAGAGAAAGGACCCAGATTATTAAAATTATGAATGAAAAAGGAGAGGTCATGACGAACACCATTGAAATCGGAAGGATTATTAGAAATTTTTATCAACAGCTATATGCCAATAAACTAAGCAATCTGGAAGAGATGGAATCCTTCCTGGAAACCTATAAACTACCAAGACTGAAACAGGAAGAAATTGATTTTTTAAACAGGCCAATTAATTATGAAGAAATTGAGTCAGTGATAAACAACCTTCCAAATAACAAAACTCCAGGCCCGGATGGTTTTCCTGGGGAATTCTACCAAACATTCAAAGAAGAAATAATACCTATTCTCCTAAAGCTATTTCAAAAAATTGAAACAGAAGGAAAGCTACCAAACTCATTCTATGAGGCCAATATTACCTTCTACCCCAAAACAGGCAAAGACCCCCTCAAAAAGGAGAATTACAGACCGATTTCCCTAATGAATATGCACGCCAAAATCCTGAACAAGATCCTTGCTAATAGAATCCAACAGTACATTAAAAGGATTATCCATCATGATCAAGTGGGATTCATACCTGGGATGCAAGCGTGGTTCAATATTCGCCAATCAATCAGTGTGATACATCATATCAACAAGAAAAGACTCAGGAACCATATGATCCTCTCAGTTGATGCCGAAAAAGCATTTGACAAAATACAGCATCCTTTTCTGATTAAAACCCTTCAGAGTGTAGGAATAGAAGGTACATTTCTCAATCTCATAAAAGCCATCTATGAAAAGCCTACTGCAAATATTATTCTCAATGGGGAAAAGCTGGAAGCCTTTCCCTTAAGATCAGGAACTCGACAAGGATGCCCACTCTCGCCACTATTATTCAACATAGTACCAGAAGTCCTTGCAACAGCAATCAGACAACAAAAAGGGATAAAAGGTATCCAAATCGGCAAAGAAGAAGTCAAAATGTCTCTCTTCGCAGATGACATGATACTCTATACGGAAAACCCAAAAGAAGCCACTCCCAAACTATTAGAAGTTATAGAGCAATTCAGTAACGTGGCGGGATACAAAATCAATGCTCAGAAATCAGTTGCATTTCTGTACACGAATAACGAGAACGAAGAAAGAGAAATCAGGGAATCCATCCCATTTACAATAGCACCAAAAACCATACGTTACCTTGGAATTAACTTAACCAGATATGTAAAGGACCTATATTCTAGAAACTATAAATCACTCTTGAAAGACATTGAGGAAGACATAAAAAGATGGAAAGATATACCATGCTTATGGATCAGAAGAATTAACATAGTTAAAATGTCCATGCTACCCAGAGCAATCTACACTTTCAGTGCTATCCCGATCAAAATACCGAGGACATTTTTAAAGAACTGGAACAAATAGTCCTTAAATTTGTATGGAACCAGAAAAGGCCCCGAATCGCCAAGGAACTGTTGAAAAGGAAAAACAAAGCTGGGGGCATCACAATGCCGGATTTCGAGCTGTACTACAAAGCTGTGATCACAAAGACAGCATGGTACTGGCACAAAAACAGACACATAGACCAATGGAACAGAATAGAGAACCCAGAAATGGACCCTCGGCTCTTTGGCAACTAATCTTTGATAAAGCAGGAAAAAACATCTGGTGGAATAAAGACAGTCTCTTCAGTAAATGGTGCTGGGAAAATTGGACAGCTACATGCAAAGGAATGAAACTTGACCACTATCTCACACCATACACAAAGATAAACTCCAAATGGATGAAAGACCTAGATGTGAGACAGGAATCCATCAAAATCATAGAGGAGAACATAGGCAGCAACCTATACGACATCGGCCAAAGCAACCTTTTTCATGACACATCCCCAAAGGCAAGAGAAACAAAAGATAAAATGACTTATGGGACTTCATCAAGATAAAAAGTTTCTGCACAGCCAAGGGAACAGTCAGAAAAACTAAGAGGCAGCCCACGGAATGGGAGAATATATTTGCAAATGACACAACAGATAAAGGACTGGTATCCAAGATCTACAAAGCACTTCTCAAACTCAATACACGAGAAACAAATAAACAAATCAAAAAATGGGCAGAAGATATGAACAGACACTTTTCCAATGAAGACATACAAATGGCTAACAGACACATGAAAAAATGTTCAAAATCATTAGCCATCAGGGAAATTCAAATCAAAACCACACTGAGATACCACCTTACGCCAGTTAGAATGGCAAAAATAGACAAGACAAGAAACAACAATTGTTGGAGAGGATGTGGAGAAAGCGGATCCCTCCTACATTGTTGGTGGGAATGCAAGTTGGTACAGCCACTCTGGAAAACAGTGTGGAGGTCCCTTAGAAAGTTAAAAATTGAGCTACCCTATGATCCAGGCATTGCACTACTGGGTGTTTACCCCAAAGATACAGACGTAGTGAAGAGAAGGGCCATATGCACCCCAATGTTCATCACAGCAATGTCCACAATAGCTAAATCGTGGAAGGAGCCGAGATGCCCTTCAACAGATGACTGGATTAAGAAGTTGTGGTCCATGTATACAATGGAATATTACTCAGCTATCAGAAAGAACGAGTTCTCAACATTTGCTGCAACATGGACGGCACTGGAGGAGATAATGCTAAGTGAAATAAGTCAAGCAGAGAAAGACAACTATCATATGATTTCTCTCATCTATGGAACATAAGAACTAGGATGATCAGTAGGGGAAGAAAGGGATAAAGAAAGGGGGGGGTAATCAGAAGGGGGAATGAAACATGAGAGACTATGGACTCTGAGAAACAAACTGAGGGCTTCAGAGGGCAGGGGGGTGGGGGAATGGGATAGACTGGTGATGGGTAGTAAGGAGGGCACGTATTGCATGGTGATATCACCGGGTGATATACGCAACTAATGAATCATCGAGCCTTACATTGGAAACCGGAGATGTACTGTATGGTGACTAACATAATATAATAAAAAGTTATTTAAAAAAAAACACTTCATATTCAAATAAATTTTATACATAAGAAATTAAATAGAAAATATCACTAAAAACTCTTCACTTCATATATACTATTTTCTAGTTCTTCCATCAGGGTGTCACAACAAGCGGTGTTACCTGTTGCTGCAATCTTTTATTCATTTACAATGCCTCAATGCTAACCTTATTCTCAATAAGGAGATGCAATTCTTGGGAGTTGTCTGTGTCTTTAGTTAGGAAAAATAAACATAGGACAAGAAAATTGAGTTGTAGGGGCGCCTGGGTGCCGCAGTCGTTAAGCGTCTGCCTTTGGCTCAGGGCGTGATCCTGGCATTCGGGGATCAAGCCCCACATTAGGCTCCTCCCCTATGAGCCTGCTTCTTCGTCTCCCACACCCCCTGCTTGTGCTCCCTCTCTCGCTCGCTCTCTCTGTCAAATGAATAAAATCTTTAAAAAAAAAAAAAAAGAAAATTGAGTTGTTGCTAGACGATAAGACTTTCAGCGATGCAAAGGGGTGGCTTAAAGGAGATTCCCTAATCCCTAATGTGATCCCTAATGTGATAATTTAATAATTAAATAAGAAAACAATAGTTCCTTGAAAAACCGTGAGTACATGATGATACTTAAAAATACTCTAAGAAGTGGTTATATATAAATAAATTTCTGTTGTTTACAGAAACTGCTGAATATGGGTATATCTGAGTTGCATGCCTGAAGGTTAACAATGAAATCTTATCACAATTATTTGATACTAAAAGTGATTAGTTCTACTTCTAGATAGGGTAGCAAAAATCTAAGCAGGTGAAATCAGTCAACAAAAATGTTGAGGATAGTGTAAAGATTTATATTGAATTTGTTAAACCCATGGAAATATGTTTCTCCAACTATTGATTCCACATTAGAAAAATGACATCTTTAAGGTTTAAAATTTTACCTAATGGATTTCTTGTTTTGTTATGTGTTTCACGTGTATAATTCACACATTGACTGGATAAATGTTGGCTTGGTTAAAGGGATTTTATTCAACACCCCCTACAACACTCTCCAAATGCACACGGTTCCTCTTCCCTACCCCCTCACACACACACACAGTATTTAAGCAAATGATTATAAAGGCAATATATTTGATTTGTGTAGGGGAAGTGAGATCACCCAGTCTTGGGAAAAAAAAAAAAAACATCATTTGGGAAGTTGCACTATGTACAAAATAGTCAATAAAGTCAAATCTGGGTAGAATCTTTCTGGAAACTATACCTAGCTCCAAAAGACAGAACCCTAGGCCATTAACTTCAGTATAAAATCAAAGTTGCTATAGCAAGCATGAGATGATTACTATTTTTTACTTCATTAAGAGAATGTATTTGCAAACCTGTGATGAAGAAATGGTATATTACTGAAACTTCTATGTAACTTATATTAGTAATATTAGTAATATAAGTAATATTAGTAATATAAGTACAATAATGGATTTTAGAGTTACTGCATTGTATGTATATACTTGTTTAAAGTTGAATTGAATGGTTAAATTAGTCTGTTATGAAATTTAAAAATATGATTTATTAAACTTAAAGCATTTGTTAGTGCACAGGAATATTTCGTTCATAAAATTTATTTGCCTTGTTAGATATTTGAAGTGATTAAGATAATCAGATAATTTTTTATTGTACCTTAAAACCTAAGTGAATGTTAATTAAATATGTAAATACAGTGAATTTAAACAGATTTTAATCCCTCAAATGTATAAATTATTTGAACATAAATTGAAACCAAATAAAATGACTAATCTCATTTTATAGTAATTGCTAGATTAAAATAAGCTGAAAGCCTCAACAAAAACTACATTTAAAGTTTTTAACTACAATAACTGAAATATTAATTTAAACAAAAGTAACTAAAACTTTGTCTTATTGTGTCAAAATGTTCCCCTCAGATATAAGAAAAAAGACCAAGTGGACTTAAATTACATATCTTACCATTTGCTATATCATTCTTGCATTATAAGCATATAACATTTTATTTATTTCATTTTGATGTGATTAACATCAAGGATGTTCAACAATTAAAATAAATCTCAGATTTCTAATTGTGAATTTTTTCAACCAAAATCTTCATATTCATATTCCGTGACGAAGAATGTACTTAGCTAGCTATGAGATGAAGTTTTTGAACCACCCTCTGAACCAAGAAATGTGGAAAATGAAACACGAAGGACAGATAAATATAGTTAAGCTAAATATAATTCGTTGTATTAATATAGCTGCTCTTAGATTTAAAAGATACATGTTAGGATCTGTTGTTTAAGTAGATGAAGGAAAACCAAGTATTTTATACCTATTTCAGGAAGGAAAACAATTAAATAAACAAGTATATTATCTCATAGATATTTTAGATATCTTACATATCATAACTGATGTGTTCCAGTGATTTCAAGATTAATCAAAATGTTGCTACACCATTCTAAGAGGAATATCATTTCTCTCTCCCGTCTCCCTTCCTCCCTGTGTCCCTTTCTTTCTCTGTCCTTCCCTCCCTTTCTTTGCTTTTCTTCCTTCATTTCCATCTTGTCTTCCTTCCATCCATTATCTATTTCTCTATCTTTCCTTTCCTCCTCTGCACAGTTTCCTCCTCTGCATATCCCTTCTTCTTTTTCCTCATTCCTATTGTCCCTCCCTCTTCTCATTTCTTTCCAAAATATAATATTTTTGTTGATGCGCAAAGTCTTGTATTTTGTGTACTCAGTTTTTTCTTACTTTCATTGAATGATTATCTCAGTGTTCAAGTATTCAAGTTTTATATTGAACTTGTTATACATAAAGGGATATTATTTCTCTAACCACTGGTTCCACATTGGCAAAAGCCCATCTCTTAAAGATGAATGCTTTATCTGATAGAATCCTTTTTCTTCCCCCTGTATAATTTAGAAAGTAAATACCCAGCTAAAAGTTGTTTGAATAAATTATTTTTTCAACTCCCTGAATGCATGTGTGCACACACACACACACACACCCCTCAAAATTAGAAGGAAGAAGAAACAATGTTTTCTGATACTAGACAAATGCAAAAATCTATTTAGCACAGTTGTCAAGTAACATAAAGCCTAGATAGAAAGAACTAAAGTAAACTTACTGTACCAATTCTGATGTAGGGATTTTCTACACATCAACTGATTTATTTCAAAAGGCACATCCATTAATATTATTGTAGTAATAATTCCTGATTACCTGGCCAGACCATTGGAAAGTCAGGACATAACATTTTAGAGACTTAATTCACCAGTTTGGAATGACCATATATGCTATCTATCCTCAAGCTTCCCGAGTAGAGAAATTCTTCTTAGAATGGAAAATACGTAACATGCATCAGTGTATCATTTTGTATACTGTGAATATCCTTCTCACACCCGCCCAGAGTAGAGCGAATTGGCATGATGAAAGGGATGTTTGGAAGATGATGAGCCGCTGTAGAATCTGTAGACTGACTCAGGTGACTCCCTTCTTCCTTTCCTCTCAAGCTGTTTAATTTATTACTAGGGAACCCACATAAACTGACCCATACAAACTTCAAAAACTAAAATTAAAAAAAATGGCAATATATTAACATATTGTTTCTCAACTACAAACCCACATTTTCTATCTTCTGCTTTGTGAATATATACTAAGAGGGAAATTGGCAAAACACTTTTCTTCTTTGTCAGTCAACTCACTGTTAACTTCTACCAATAGGAGGTAGTAGAGGAAGAGTGAAGTCAAGAGGATGGAGACAGAATAGCCTTCTCCTCTTTGCTCTATACTGTTTTTGCTATTGCTGTAATACCTTAGCATTTCATTTTTACTTTTGAATATCTTCAATAACTAGGTAACAATTCTTCATAGTAAATTTTCTTTGTATTATAATAACTAATATTGTTATGTCTCTTGACCAGACCTTGGCTAATATACCACCTAATTTAGAATTGTATTCCCTCAAATTCTTGTCTTCCTTATGTCTGCCCTAATTTGTTTCTTGTCACATTAATTATCCCTAGTTGACGTACTGTATTTTTCTCTTCAGCAATATTTTTCTTATGTCTCCTACTACTAGAATATGAGTCTTATGGAGACAGAAATTTTTGTATGCTATGCTCACTGCTCTATCCACAGTGATGAGAACATTGACAAATAGCAAACAACAAATATGTATTGTTTAAATAAATGCATATATTGTAAAAATTAATCAGCACAGAACACTGTGAAGAAATAAGTAGAAACAGTTATCTTAAATCTCTACCTGGAAATATGCATAAGTACCTTTAGAAGGCATCTTTTTAGCCACCAATGTATATAAATAATTGATAAAAACTCAATGTAGATACACAGATAATGAATCATGGAACATTACATCAAAAACTAAGGATATACTGTATGGTGACTAACATAATAAAAATTATTATTAAAAAAACCCTCAATGTAGATAGAAAGCATTTAGGAAAATTGAATAAAACCATTAAGATTATTTTTATGAAATACTAGTTTCATTTTAATTTAACTGAAGAAACATCAACTCAAGTGAAAATGATAGAATTACTAAACATGAGATAAATGTTACCGTGTGGAATATTAGTTCTTAAAAGAGAGGCTGGAAATTTGCAAGCAGATTGCTTGAAGAATTTGTCCTACTGACCTTTTTATGTGCATAGCGTTATAAATTTTTAAAAATGTCTTTATAATAAGCATATGGACTCCAGGCCTTCCCAGTTCCACCTACTCCCAATTGCCTTAAATCCAATTATTTTATTCCTTTTATTTTCTGTCTGTATCTGGTAGCATTTGCGTTTATGACCCTTGTTTAAAGATCTCTATAAAATTAATGAAAAATGGTTTCATGGACACATGCAGTAGTTGAGTCTTTATCTTTTGATAAATGTCTCAGGAACAGAATTGAAAATGTATAGTTCTTTAAAAATTAAACCTATAAAACCTGTCTCTATAATATTAGCAATACAATAAAGCACAACTGATTTGCCACATGACTTAGGAAAGTGATTCATTTCCTCAAATTTCTCTAGCAGAGACGTGTCTTTATTTTGGGTTACAATATAAAAGCAAAATGTATTTAAGAGAACTTTATTTTAAATTAGTTCCCATGATGCCAATGTGGTTAGTATAACTCCTTATACAAATCTGTTCTTTAGTTCAGTTCATCGGTTACTGATTGAATTTTAACCGTATGTTAGTCTTTATACTTGGAACTGGAAATGCAAAGTAGTATATGAGTATGTCTTGGTCCTCATGGAACTTAATGAAATTTATGTTTTGAGATCTTTGACATTTACAAAATCTAAAATAGACATAGAGTCTGAGAACTCCCTTGGCAAGGTCATATTATAATTTTTCCCTTTAATACAGAGTGAATGGAATAAGAGATCTAAGATTATCTCCCCACCTCCAAAAAAGAACGAATGAAAGATGAAAGAAAGAAAGAAAGAAAGAAAGAAAGAAAGAAAGAAAGAAAGAAAGGGAAAGAAAAAGAAGAAGGAAGGAAGGAAGGAAGGAAGGAAGGAAGGAAGGAAGGAAGGAAGGAAGGAAGGAAGGAAGAAGAAACCTACAGCAAGGTCTGTTTGACAACTAGAATGTTTGCTATCATCTATCTATCTATCTATCATCTATCTATCTATCTATCTATCATCTATCTATCCATCCATCTAATTTTTGTTGAGGGAAACAGATGAGACCACTTAACTAGGAAGAACTCTAGTTATCCAGTCACTAACTATATCAGAATGTGTTCAAATTTGATGTCAAGATGGATCTTCAATTTATAATCCAAGAAAAACTGAAAGAAAAAAAATGGGGGGAACATTCAGACATCCTTTTATCCCCTCTTTCGGTCACTGGCACATGCTTGGAGAAGTCTGATGTTAGGTTGTAAGTAGCCTCCTTCTTATGTTCTCCATTGATGGAGGAATCTTTCATACACCAGCTCAGAGATTTCAGAAGAGGGCTCAGTCTAGTGTTGGTAATACCTACCATTATAGTAGAGGTGAGGGGAAAGTGCAACCTAATTTGAACTGAGTCTCTTGATTTTATTTGTTTTTAAATTTTAAAAAGTTTTCTAATCCAATTGTGGTAACTCCATGGTTATTATTCCTAAATTGGAAGAGCCTCTGACATTAAGGTATTTATATGCATTATTTTCATTTAAAAGCAGTCTGAAACTTTGAGGGCAAGGATACAGTAAACTACTAACCGTTTGATGATTCCTAGGAAAGAAAAAAACGCCAATGTTTACAGAGTCTCTATTCAATGTTGAATGTTGAGCTAGGTTCTTTGCATACATTTTGCTTCATTTACTGACTACAACAACTCTTTGAGGCAGTTATTCTTATCTCAAATTTACAGCTGAAGAAACAAAAATGTGAAGAGTTTAATTTTCCCCAGGTACACATCACGTAATAAAGGTGGGACTAAACTAAGTTCAGTCCAGAAGCCTAGTCTGTGAATGTTCCATTCTTATTTGCCCAGCTGTAAAATTAGGAAAAATATCTCTTAGGTTTATCCAGCTTTGAAATGTTAATTCTTATTTAAATAGTATCTCGAATACGTAGTAGGAAAATTTCTTTTATTTTTTCCTATTCTTAACAAGTTCATTTATTCATATCTTCAAGTACAGACCTAGAAGAGTAGATTGTGAATTGGACAAGAAAAGGACATATATTTTTTATTCATTCTCCTCCAGGTTTCTGGCCACATTTTCACATTGCAATGAGCAGAGAAATGGGACAATAGATATAGCTTTAACATGGTTGGTTTCTATAATCTCTTCTAACTGAAGGATTCTATTCTATTAACAGTCTAAATATTCATGTAACCGCTTGGAGTGTTAGACAACAAAGGAAGTCTTCCATAGCTAGAGGCATAATCCCATTATTTTTTAATTTATTTTTTTATTTTTTATTTTTTACTATAATAATATTTTTTTATTATGTTAGTCACCATACAGTACATCCCTGGTTTTTGATGTAAAGTTCGATGATTCATTAGTTGCGTGTAACACTCAGTGCACCATGCAATACGTGCCCTCCTTACTACCCATCACCAGTCTATCCCATTCCCCCACTCCCCTCCCGTCTGAAGCCCTCAGTTTGTTTCTCAGAGTCCATAGCCTCTCATGCTTCATTCCCCCTTCTGATTACCCCCCCTTTCTTTATCCCTTTCTTCTCCTACCGATCTTCCTAGTTCTTATGTTCCATAGATGAGAGGCATAATCCCCATTATTTCTTCATCATTTACTTTTTCTATATTTTCACGTGTGCATGTATGTGTCTCATTTTCCCACCTACAAAAATAGCTGGAAGACTCATAAGAAAACTCTTCTGTTTCTTTCCTATACTTCTTTCCTGCTTCTCATTGCTCTTAACCAAAAGTTCTTTGTGGCATCAGACAGATCTCACATAGAGTTCCTATCAGTATATTATTATCATTATTAATATTTGGTATTTGTCTCCAGAGTTTATGGTGCTGAAAAACCTTAAAGAAAACACAGACAGACACACAGACACACACACACACACGCCAGTTTAACCTTAGGGGGTTTTTGTTTACTAAGTTCCTGATGTACAATTAAAATTAAAATAACATGTTAAAACAAGTAAATGTTGCTGATTTCAATCTGCCTCAACAGCAACCATCTGTTAAGGTAAAATACACACCGATGCTCCCAGTAGTGCAAATCCTACCTAATGCCTGTGACAACAGAAGGGAAATCTAAATTCAGAAAGTAATGTCTAGTGGGAAACAGCGAATGTCCTTTGAATAGATCAACAGTTTTTTCTGTAGCCTCCTGGCCTCAGAATAGATGTATAATATGCTATGGTACTATTTCTATGTAAAACACGATACTGGAAAAACTTCACTTTAGAATTCAAATGGCCAAGATTTCCTTAAAAGACGAAGAAAAAATTTTCTAGGTATTCATATGTTCTTTATGTGTCTCCTAGCATGTGTATCCTCCTGCAATTGCTCCATAGGACATGCTGGATGAGAAATTCACAGTTCTTTCAAAGGTCCCCATTATCCCCTGAAAAAAAATCAATCACTATTTTGTTCATTTCATTCTTTGGTTACTTTTGACAACTCCATACTGCTGTTAATACTTTTCTTCATTGTTTCTGTAATACTGGAAAGTTCTAGTTCTCTTCTGACCACTCCTAAATTTCCTTTTGTGGGAATGCTTTCTAGCTTCCTCGCTGATAAATATAGGCATTACTCATTCTTTTTTGTAGTGCCTTTTTCTTTTAAATATTACCTTGGAAGTATTTTGATCTCTATACCTACCTGTAAGAATGCAGATCTCCAATCTGTGGTATTAGCTCAGGCTTACTTTCTGAGTTTCAATATTTCCAAGTAACAGATATTTCTACCTTATGATAAAATTGATATTCCACTGATTATCTATATTTATTGACTTATCTCAAATTTTCTTCATCAAGTTACATGCATAATAATTCCACAGATAGCGTGAGCTCCAGAATTATCTGAATCGGCTATGCATATATGATTGTACATACCAAGGTGTCTGACTTTGTGATAGAATAGAAAGCAGTATTTTCACATGCCAGTTAGCTGAAGTTCACATTATTATAACTTCCTTCTGAAAATCTCTAAAAAACATATTCATTTGCCATATGCAGATGAAAATTAAATTTATGTCAAAATGTCAGCTATATAGACATAGATGCAAAGAGAAGTTTTCCTGTGTTTCAATCAAAGTTCTTTTTGTTCTTTTCCTGGTAATGCAAGTGTCTCTGTGAGGTGTTATCTGTTCAGAATTATAGACATCTTTTAAACTCTGAACCTCTGATGAGAAACATAAGATGACAAAGGACATCCACACAGGTTTGTTGTTTCACTGATTATCACTGAACACAATATAAACACAAGTTATTCCCTGACTACTTATACCTTTTCTTGATACAAAATATGTTGCTTTATATATGGAAGAAAACTAAATTTTATTTAACTCTTGGAAGTCATAGTTTTAGCATCTAGTCTCCATTTACATTTTCTTTATGGAACTACGGAAGTTTCTCTGGTATTTTGGAAGTTTGAATACATGAGATGAGAACACATACACATTTTTTTTTTTTGAGAGAGAGAGAGAAAGAGAGCAAGTGGGGTGGGAGGGGCAGTGGGAGAGAGAGAGAGAATCCCAAGCAGGCTCCATGATCAGCATGGAGCCCAATGCAGGGCTCTATCTCACGACCCTGAGATCATGACCTCAGCCAAAATCAAGAGTTGGACACTTAACTGGCTGAGCTACTGAGGTGCCCCAAAACATACACAATTTAAACATGGGACATTTGAGCAGAATAAATGCTTAAAAATCATGTGCTCCTTTTTAAGAAACAGGAAACATAAAGAAGCCATCTGGGAGAAAGTCTGAATGGTTTAGATATAAAGAGACAGAAACAAAATAAAAAAAAATTGTTCAGATAAATGATCTAAAGCTTGATGGTCAGTATCACAACACTTGATTTTTTTTCTTTTGTAGAAAAAGGTGAAACCTGACAAGATACTGCGAACAAAGAATGATCGCTTAAATATTTCAATCATGGGCAAACTATAGAATTGAGAATTATATAACAATTTCAGGAACTAACCGAAGCAATGCAATCTAGAATAAACAAAATAAAACAAAATGATAAACAACAACAAAACCCCCTATGAATAAATATTTCGCAAAGATGTAATTATTGTGAATAATGCTGTTAATAAACATGGAAGTACAACTACCTCTTCTTTCTTTTTTTTTTAAAGATATATTTTTTAAAAGTAATTTCTACACCCAAATTGGGGCTTGAACTTACAACCCCAAGATCAAGAGCTGCATGCTCTACTGACTGATCCAGCCAGGCATCCAGTACAGATACCTTTTTATATTCTGCTTTCATTTCCTTTGGATATATACCCAGAACTGGGGTTGCTTTATCAGATGAGATAGGGAAACACATAAGTGTCCACTGGTGGATGAATGAACAAAGATGTGAGATATATATATATATATATACACACAGTGGAATACTACTCAGCCACAAGGAAGAAGGAAATCCTGCCATTAGTGACAACATGGATGGACCTTGAGGGAATTATAGTAAATAAGTCAGATAAAGAAGGACAGATGTTTTATAAAATAGCTGAACTCATAGAGAAAGAGAATGGAGTGATGGCTACTAGGGGCTGGGGGTTTGGTGAGAAAATTGGGGAAATGTTGGTCAGGGGGTACAAATTTCCGGTTAGAAGATGAATTAGTTCCAGGAATCTAATGTATGGCCTTGTGATTATAGTTAACAATACTGTATCGCATAAGTGAAAATTGCTCGAGAGTAGATCTTAAATGCTCTGAGCAAACACACACACACACACACACAAGATAGTTGTATTATGTAATGGAGGTGTTAGCTAACACTGTAGTGGTAATCACAGTGCAATGTATGCGTGTATCAAATCAACATGTTTTATACCTTATACTACACAATGTAAATTCTATCTCAATAAAGTTCTGGGAAAAAAACCAAAACTTTGAGAAGCTTCTCAGAATACTGAATGCTGTGTAGCCCTAGCATATGGGGTGAGCTACTAACTTAGCCTGGGGTAGACAGCAACAAAAGGAAAGCAGTGAAGAGGTTTGTTTGTTTGTTTGTTTTAGATCTTATTCTTGCCTTTTACCTATTTATTGCCCTGAGAGATAATCATTGCCTTTTCCCACTGCAGTAGACCACCAGTGCTAATATATGCACAGAAAGGATAAGCAAAGGACTTGATAGGGTAGTATTAAAAAAAAAATAGTGACTGAAAAACAAACTACACTGGGACGGTCTATTCTTCGTGGTCTTCCCCCAAAACTGCGAGATTATAACCTTATAGACTAGAGTGATGACATCCTTTCTGTTGAGATATAATAACCTAGCACTGTATATATATATATTTTTTCACACACACACATATATACATATATATACACGCACACATACACACACACACACACACACACATATATATATATATACACCATTTGAATATGTATATGTGTGTATGTATATAAATATTCACACGCAAATAAGCTGAAATTAAATAATGGTGCTACTGAAAAAATATACACAGGCAGATATTCATATTAGTAATTAAAATAAAACTTAGCATCAGCAAAATATACCTAGCATGTTTTTATTAAGACACAGAGAAAAACAAATAACAAGTGAACCTTAAAAAGAGAATGTAAAATGAAAACAGGTGGTAGGATAGTAGTTGGCTTGCTCACTGGATATCAAGATATGTTGCAAAAGCCACAGCAGTAAAATAGTGTTGATATAGCATAAGCTCAGGAAGACAGACATATGGAAGAGAATAGAAACTTTAGAAGCAGATCTGTGTGTGCATGAAAATTTAATAAAAAATTAAATCGATGAGTTCTTTAGTAGATAATATTGGGATACTCATTCATTTTGGAGAAAAGATATAAAACAAAATCTTACATGGAAATGTGGACTATGTAACATAATCTGTATGTGAGAACTAAAACTAAAAGATTCGTAGAAAACAATATAGGAACTTATATCAATGACCAAGAATGAGAAACAGTTTTCTCATTTCCTTATGATGAAGAATAGCATGGACACAATTAAGCAGATTACAGAAAGGGAGAACATATTTGCAATAAGTAAAGCCAACAAAAGATTCACCACTATACATAATGCATAAGCAACTTTTACAAATCAGTAAGAATAAGACAGTAACCTTCAAAGATAAATGGACACAGTATATAAACAGGTTATGAAAAAGGGATCTCCCGAACGAACAAAGAGATGATCAGATTTTTTCAGCAATGATAGAAATGTAAACTAAAAGAAAACGTAGGTATCGTTTTACACCATTAATTATCAAAACGTAGAAAACATGTAACACTAAACGTTAACTAAAAGTGGAACATAGAGGCTCAAACAACCTATTGATGGCAACTACTCTGAAGAATAAACTAGCAATACTCAATCATTTTAAGTATATTAATACACTATGAGGCAACAATTACACACTTGGATATGCAGTACAAAGAAATTTTTACACCATTCCATAAGGGGGAATGCACAAGCATGCTCCTGATATGCTATTAGTCATGACAGCAGGGAGGTGGAGGCAAATACAGTCAGCCACTACTGGGAATGTGTACAGTTATATCATGGAGTATTATGAATTATGAAGAAGTACAACAGATATATGCAATATAGCCAAATAAACTCTATAAAACCATAGATTGAAATAGAGAATATAAAACTCAGACCAGAAAGTAAGGTAAAATCAAGAATATGATTATAATACAAAATTTAGAATATGAAATCCTTTTTATTTACTATTAGTATGAGACAGATTAACCTACCAGTATACAGAAAAAAATATTCAATTATGCCATTTTATACCAATACAATAAAATAAAAGCAATTATTCCTGAGAATTGAGATTTACTCTGGAACTGAGGTAGAGAGCTATTTCATATACTCATCCCAATGGAGAAAATAATGTAATGTGATAAACAACATTATGCACCAGTTTCAAAGGGTTGTATTTTATAAGTAACTCATGTCTCAGTCAATAAGCCAACACCAAGGAACAATTCAAAGTAAAGGAGGTCAACCTGCTATCAGGACAATCGTGGACTCCAACCAAGAGTTGCCGCAGGTTTATCCAGGTTTGCAGCACTCGTTAGAGTAATAGTTAGAACTCACAGTCTTAGAAAACTTCTGCACGTATATTTTCCCTCCCTTCCAGGCATTTAATAGATATTGAATTTCAGTGAGATCAAAAGTTGGAGATGAGTTAAAAGTACCCTCACGCTTTAATATCAGCAAACAAGGTGGGGGTGGCAAACTTGGTATCATCTTTTGCATCTTGAAAACCCAAAAAGGTTACCTCTCCAATGGAACATATCATTGATGACTGACTCCCCAAAAAATCACCAGAAAAACATGCTGAAAAATCAAAGATAAGACTGTTAGTCCTACCACAGTCAGAAATATCACACCTTGAGAGAGGTTTTAAAGGTGTCTAAAAAGGGGAAGACAGAAGAGGTTATTTATAAGGTTTTAGGAGCTGGGCTGAATCAGTTTAAAATGGGTGTTGTAGGAAAGAGAAAAGGTTCAGATTGGTGGACTGTATGATATAAAGCTTTGTATTGGGAACAAGGTGACGGTCTCGTGCTGAGTCTTAATGAGTAATAAAAGTAATAAGTTATCAAAAGATACCAATTTCAGTTAATTCGTAGTTTAATCTATAGGAGTACGTATCTCGTGGAAAACAATATTCAGTATGTTTTCAGTGTTACTGAGTATGAGAACAGAAATGTATACCAGTTCTAGTAAGGTCCAACCTAGGACTAGGAATTATATCGGTTTCTGTTCTAAACATATTGCTCCAAAATTTGTCAATGAAGTACAAAGGGAAACATCCAGAATTATTTCAGGAACTAGATGTCTTGTATTTTAATGCATAAAAATGTGGTTATGAAAATTGAAACAACGAAGTATCACGACATACCTATTAGAATGGCCGAATTCCTAAAAAACTGATAATAAGCCATTCCTGGAGAGGATATGGAACAAAACTCATTTATTGCTGCTGGGAATGCAAAATGGTATAGTTCTTTGAAAGACAGTTTAGAATTTTCTTACAAAGTGAAATATAGTCTTACCATGTAATCCAGTAACTACACTCCTAGATATTTATGCAACTTATTTGAAAATGTATTTATATGCAGAAATCTGAATGCAACATCTATGGAAGCTTTCTTTTCATCACCTAAAACTAGAAGTAACCAAGAGAACTTTCAATAGATGAATACACTGTGATGTATCATTACAATGGAATACAATTCAGCAATACAGTAGAAATGAGCAGACCTCCGGTTTCTAGTACCACATGTAAAGAGTTTGGAAGTCACCACTGTGTCCTGAGAGCAAGTAAAAACCTTAACAAACTGAAAAATCAACAACTCTTTTTGGGTCCAAAAGAGCAAGGGTAGAGAGCAAACCCAGAGCAGAGACCCACGAGCAGAAACTGCCACTGGAATCAATGCTTAAGTAGGAAAATTTGAACTGTAAATGATAAATTGTTGGAATTTCAGTGTAAACAACTCTGCGAGTTAAAAATCCAGGGGGACTCAACCATAAGGGAGCTCACACAATTTTGTGAGATTTTCTACCAGGACCTCAACCAGGTTCTCATAGTAAATGTTAGAGAAAAATCCCCTGTGCTGAAATTTGAGAGAGCTCTCTGTTCTTCCTAACAAGGCTGCCCTCAGGGGAAACCGTAAACCAGAACCTAACTTCCCGAGGTATTATCAGAGCCTAACTGACTAAAGGAAAGGAAATACCAACTCCAGCCTACTCTTAGCTATATAATCCTACCTAAGGAGGAAGAAAAAAGCTGAGAAAATCTTGGGAAGTTCACAGTGCAGGGCATAGGCTCATTGAAAGACCAAGACCTAATCATAGGACTATAGAATGCTTCCCCTCTCCATATACCTGAGCCCTACATTAACAAAGGGCCTATTTATAGCTGTTCCTTTTGCCCTGTACATATGCTACTATCAGAAAAAAAAAAAAAAATTACAAGCCATACCAAAAGGCAAAGAACAGAATTTGAAGACAGAGCAAGGATTAGAACCAGATATGACAAGAATGTTAGAATTATCAAACTGGGAATTTAAAATAAGTATTAATAATATTTTAAGGGCATAATGTATAAACTAAAAAACATGTAAGAACAGATGAGAAATGTAAACAGAGAGATAGAAATCCTAAGAAAGAAATGTTAGAGATAAGAAAATACTGTAACAGAAATGAATAATGCCCACCTACAGTTGTTAGTAGACTGGACACAGCCGAAGAAAGAATCTCTGAGGTAGAGAATATATTAAAATATACCTTGAAATCTGTAAAGCAAAGAGAACAAAGACTGAAAAAAACAGAACAGAATACCCGAGGACTGTGGGATAGACAACTACAAAAAGTATAAATACACACAATGGAAATACTAGAAAGAGAAAAAAGTGAGCAAGGAAGAGAAGAACTATTTGAAACAATGACTGAGAATTTCCCCAGTATAATGTCATACTAGGAAGCTCAGAGAACACCAAGGAAGATAAATTCCAAAAAATAACACCTAGACATACCATTTCAAAACTATAGAAAACCATTGCTTATTTGTTTTGTTTCTTAAATTTCACATGAGTGAAATCATGTGGTATTTGTTTTTCCTGACTTATTTCACCTAGCATTGTACTCTACAGCTCCATCCATGTCATTGCAAATGGCAAAATTTCATTGTTTTTGTATGACTGAATAATATTTCATTGTATATGTATACTACATCTTCTTATCCATTCCCCAATCAATGGATGCTTGGCCTGCTTCCATATCTTGCCTATTGTAACTAATGCTGCAATAAGCATAGGGGTGCATGTATTCCTTTGAATTAGTGTCCTTGTATTCTTTCGGTAAATAGCCAGTAGTGAAATTGTTGCATCATAGAGTGGTTCTATTTGTACCTTTTTGAGGAAACTCCATACTGTTTTCCACAGTGGCTGCACCAGTTTGCATTCCCACCAACAGTGCAAGAGGATTCCCCTTTCTCCACATCCTCACCAACACCTGTTGTTTCTTGTGTTGTTGATTTTAGCCATTTGATGGGTGTGAGGTGCTATATCATTGTAGTCTTGATTTGCATTTCCCTGATGATAAGTGATGATGAGTATCTTTTCATGTGTCTGTTGGCCATCTGTATGTCTCCTTCGGAAAAATGTCTATTCTAAAGAAAATAATCTGAAAGAAGTCAGAGAGGGAAACACACCTTTCCCAAGAGGGATCAAAAATAAGAATTATATTTGACTTTTCCAAGGAAACCATGTAAGCATGAAGAGCATGGAGTGAAATATTTAGAGTTGGGGGGGAGGTACAAAACACCAGCCCAGAATTCAAAAGTGAAGAAGAAATAAAGACATTGTCAGACAAAGAAAAATTGAAGGAATTTATGGCAAGTAGGTCTCCCTTGCAAAAAATGTTCAAAGAAGTTCTTTAGAGAGAAGAAAAATAACATAGGTCAGAAACTCAGATCTATGTAAGGAAAGGAAGAGTTCTGAAGAAGGACTAAGTGAAGATAAAATAAAAACTTTCATTTTTCTCATTCTTAATTGATTTATTAGATAATAGTTTATTCAAAATAATACCAATGTATTTGACTGTCTGCCTAAATATAAAATATTTATGTATATACTTATACATACATGTATGTATATTAAATATAATATATAATTTATATGTGTATTTATATATAAATATATACACATATATGTGTTTATGTATTATTATATATGAGTAAAATGAATGACAGCAATGATACCAGGGTGAAAAGGAGGCTTAGGATTATTTTGTTAATTTAAGTTTCCCAACTACATGCGAAGCAGTATGCTGTTATCTTAAAGTGGACTTGAATTAGCTTTAAATATATATTGCAAACTCTAGTGAAACCACTCAAAAGAGTTAAAAAATAAAACTGATATGCTAAGAAATAAAACAGAATCATAGAAAATGCTCAACTAAAACCACAAAAAAGCCAAAAGAGTGGAAGATAAAAAAGGAACAAAAAGGAAAGTCAACAAATAGAAAACAGTAACAAATATGATAGTACAAGTCTGTCTATATCAGTAATCATTTCGAATGTCAATGGTCTAAATGTGCCAATTAAAAGAGAATATCAGACTCAATTAAAAAAAAAAACAAAAAACCAGAATCTAAATATATGTTGTCCACAGAAACCCACTTCAAATATAAACACACACATAGTTTAAAAGTAAATGGAAGAGAAAAATATATCCTGCTAATACCATTCAAAAGAAAGCAGGAGGAGCTATACCAACTTTAGTCAGAACCAACTTCAAAGCAAGAAAAGTTAATGATAATAAAGGGCTTTTCGCAAAGAAAATGGAGTCAATTCTCCAAGAAGACATTACAATTGTTAATGTGTACACACTTAATAACAGAATGTCAAACTATGTGAAGAAAAATCAGTAGAATTGCAGAGTACGAGATAATCGACTATCACAGTTCAATGTCTACCTATCAGACATGGACAGATCCAACAGTCAGAAAATCAACAAGGACACAGTGGAATTGTAAACACCATCAATCAACTGTATATAATTGACACCTACAGACAACTTCATCTCACAAAAGCATAAGACCCATGCTTCTTTTTTTTGGTGGGAGAGTGGCAAAAGGAGAGGGAGAGAGAATCCTAAGTAAGCTCCACACCCAATGTGGATCCCGATGAAGGGCTCCATCTCAAAACCCTGAGATCATGACCTGAGATGAAAACAAGAGTCAGACACCTAACCAACTGAGCCAACCAGGCATCCCAGAATACCCAGGCTTCTTAAGCTCACATGAGACACTCACCAAGAATGACCACAGTCTGGGTCACTAAACATACTCAACAAATTTAAAGAAGAGAAATCATACAATGTTTGACTGATCATTCAGACCACAGTTAAATCATAGAAGTTAATAATAAAAAGATGACTGGAAAAGTCTGAAAAATGTGGAGATTAAATAGCATACTTTAAAAAAAAACAGAAGGGTCAGAAAACAAATTTCAAGATAAATTAAAAAAATATTTTGAGCTACATGAAAATGAAGATACAACTTATCAAAAGTTTTAGGATGTAGAAAAAGCAGTGCTTAGAGGAAAATTTATAGCAATGAATACACATGTGAGAAAAAAAGACAATGTCAAGAGAATAAGAAGATAAGTCAGAGACTGGAAGAAAATATTTGCAAAAGAAACATCTTGAAAAGGACATTTATCGAAAATATACAAAGAATTCTTAAAACTCAGCAATCAGAAAACAAACAATATGATTAACAAATAGGCCAAAGATTCTTACAGACACCTCGCCAAAGAAGATGTACAGATGGCAAATAAGCATATGAAAAGATGCTCCACATCATATGTCATCAGAGAAATGCAAATTAAAACATCACTGAGATACTGCTACACACTTATTAAAATCACCAAAATTTAGAACACTGAAAACACCAGAGGCTAGCATGGATGTGGAGCAAGAACTCACGCATTGCTGGTGGGAATGCAAAATGGTATAGCCAATTTCGAGGACAGTCGGCCGTTACTTATAGCACTCAAAATACTCTCACCATACAATCTAGCAATCACACACCTTGGTACTTACCCAAGGGGAATGAAAATATGTCCACATAAAAACCTGCACAAGGATGTTTATAGCAGCTTTATTCATAATTGCCAAAACTTGAAAGCAACCAGTAGGTGAATAGATAAAGACATTGTAGTACATCCAAGCAATGGAGTATTGTTCAGTACTAAAAAGCAATGAGCTACCAAACCATGAAGACATTGAGGAACCTTAAAGATATATTACTAAATGAAAAAAGTCAATGTAAAAAGGCTAGGCACTGTGTGATTCCATTTATATGACATTCTAAAAAATGTAAGACTATAGAGAAAGTAAAAAGTTGAGTGGTTGCCAGGGGTTGGCATGGTGGTGGAGGGGAAGGATGAATAGTTGGAGTGTGAAGGATTTTTAGGGCTGTGAAAATACTCTGTATGATATTATAATGGTGGATATATGTCATTATACATTTTTCCAAAGTCACAGAACGTAGAACACCAAGACTGAACTCTAAAGTAAACTATGGACTTTGGGTGATTATGATGTACCAATGTAAATTCATCCTTGTTTTTGAGAAAAGAAAAAAGAACCAGATAAAAAGATTTAAAAAGCACAAGAAAAAAAGTACCATTCTGGTGAATGACGTTGACGTGGGGAGGCTATGTGCATGTATGGGGGCAACAGGTGTGTGGAAAATCTCTATACCTTCGTCAATTTTGCTGTAAACCTAAAACTGCTCTAAATACATACACCCACCCACCCACACCCAAACACACACACACACACAGAGGGAGAGAGATGAGCTAATAAGCCATGAAAAGACATGGATGAAATGTTTATGTATTTTGCTAACTGAAAGATCCAATCTAAATGGCTATAAAATGTCTGACTCCATTCTAATAAAGAAAAAGCAAAAAATATATATATTTTAAAAACTCAATGGCTTCCAGGGATTTGAAGGGAGGGAGGTATTCAAATAGACAAGGCACAGAAGATATCTTAGGGTAATGAACTTTTCTGTTGATATTGTAATGGTGGTTGTGTGATATTATGCATTTGTCAAAACTCACTGAATTTAAGAGCACAAAAACTGAACCTTAAATATACAAATTAAACCATATTAAAACATTGGGGGAATCCTAGGATAGAATGTATAATGCAACAAAACAATCTACCTATATTACAAATCAATGAAAGAACCTCACCATAGAGGGTAGGGGAAAATGTACTGACCAAAGTAACTTTGGAAATGAGTAGAGTCAGTAAAATAGAAATAAACAGTTCATAAGCATTGTACTCTAGTAAATAACATATTTTTCCCATGGGGGTACAGAAGCAAAATTCTAATACTATATACATGTATGTTGGAATTGAAAAATCAAAGAAATGCATTAAGATGGTGGGAACCAAGTTTCTCACCATTGCAGTGGGAGGTTCCAGATGGGCAAGGAAAAGAGACTAGAATCATTCATGTGGTAATGTATTAGAATTGAAGACATTAGCTGTGTGAACTCATGCTTAGCTTAATAATTACACAATAATTATAGATTCATGTGAATTTATAGGTTAGTAGGCACACATATATTTCCCTTCTCTTTCTCAACCTAGAAGCAAGACCACTGTAGTAAAAACAAAGACATCCAGCACTAAGATCTTGGTTTCTAATAACATACTCATAAAGGGAACCACCGTTCTGTGGAGAAATTACCAATTCTAAGTAGGAGGCAGGAATTATAAAAATGGGCCTGGAACATTTTGAACTGCCAGGAAGTAAAGAAATTTGTCTTTAAAATTCCACAATGGTGAGCTCCCTCTCCTATTTATAAAAAATAGTAAATAATAATAATAATAATAATAATAATAATAATAATAATAAAACCAGCACAGCTAACTAGAAATCATATGGAACCACAAAAGACCCCAAATAGCCAAAACAAAATTCAGGAAGAAGAACATATCTGGTGGCATCACACACCATGATTTGAAAATATATTACAAAGCTACAGTAATTGAAATAGTATGGGACTGTCATCAACACAGACATGTAGACCAATAAAACAGAATAGAAAGCCCACCCAGAAACAAATCCACACATTTATGGGCACCTGATCTTTGACATGGGTGTCAAAAATATACAACAGGTAAATAGTCTCCAACAAATGGTGCTGGAGAAACCAGATATCCACATGAATAAGAATGAAATTGAACTCTTCTATACCATACACAAAAATCAACTCAAAATGGATTCAAGACTCAAAGCTATAAAACACACAGAAGAAAGCATAAGGAAAAAGCTTGATGATATTGTTCTTAGCAATGAAGTTTTTTGGATATAACACCAAAAACACAAGCAACAAAAGCAAAAATGAACAAGAGGTTTACCTCAAACTAAAAAGCTTCTGCTCAGCATACAAAAGAAGCAACAGTGAAGAGGCAACTACAGAATAGGCGTAAATATCTGTAAACCATGTGTCAGATAATATACAGGTCAGTTCCAAAATGTGTAAGGAACTCCTATAACTCAATAGCAAAAAACCAAAAAAACAAACCCGAAAACAAAACATCCCCCACACCCAACCCGCAAACTAATAATCGGATTGAAAGTGGGCTAAAGACATGAATAGATATTTATGAAAAGAAGACATACAAGTAGACAACGTTTTACCTTCAGCATACCCATTCATCAGGAAAATGCAAATCACCACAACATATTGCTACACACCTGTTAGGGTGACTATTACCAAAAAAAGAAAAGATAACAGGTGTTGGTGAGGATGTGAAAAAACTGGAACTCTGGTACACGTTGGTGGAAATGCAAAACGATGCAGCCACTGGAAAACAGCATGGAGATTCTTAAAAAAATTAAAAATATAACGATGATATGATCCAGCAATCCCACTTCTGGATATTTAACCAAAAGAACTGAGATCAGGATCTGTAAAAGGAATTAGTACTCCAATTTTCATTGCAACACTTTTCACAATAGCCAACATGTGGAAACAACCTAAATGTCCATTGACAGATTAGTGCATAAATAAAATATTGTTATGCATATAATGGAATATTAGCCATTAAGAAAGAAATTCTACAATATGCAATGACATGGATGGACCTTGAATATATTATGCTAAGTGAAATAAGCCAGTCACAGAAGGACAAATGCTACATGATTCCACTTGTATGAAGTATCTAAAATAATCAAACTCATAAAATCAGAGTAGGATAGTGGTTGCCAGAGGCTGAGGGAGAAGGAGATGGTGAGCTGCTAACCAATATGTATAAAGATTTAATTATGCAAGATTAATAGAGATCATAGAAATTATAGAGATTAATAGGGATTATAGAGATCTACTGTGTAACATTGTTCCCACAGTATTGTATGCTTAAGACTTTGATAAGAAGCTAGATCTCATGTTATCTTATCATAATACAATAAAATTAAAAAAAGAAATTAAGTAGTGCTAATTAGTAGATCAAAATAGTTACCATATTTAAAGTATGATTTAATGAGCTTTAAGCTCAGAAAAACATAATGTTGTAAAATATAAATAATGATCAGTAAAATAATAAATTAATAAAGATTTTAAAAATCAACAATAAAAAAATCACAATGATTGAGATATGTCACAGGAACACAGAAACAGGGATGCCTGGGTGTCTCAGTTGGTTAAGCGTCTGCCTTCAACTCAGGTCATGATCTCAAGGTCCTGGGATCAAGTTCTGCATCAGGCTCCTTGTTCAGTGGGGAGCTTGCTTCTCCCTTTGCCTGATGCTCCGCCTACTTGTACTCGCTCTCTCTAACAAATAAAAAAATAAAATCTTTTTTTTTTTTTAAATTTTATTTAACAGAGAGAGAGACAGCCAGAGAGAGAGGGAACACAAGCAGGGGGAGTGGGAGAGGAAGAAGCAGGCTTCCAGGCCTGCTTTCAGGCCATCCTGAAAAAATAGACTAAATCTTGTCTTGTGTGGTGAACTGTAAACACATACTATTGTACTGAAAGGTGACCACCCGAACTCTTCAACATTTCACTCCAGGAGGATATATGCCAGGAGAGTTAGGCAGAGTGTCCTTGGAAACGCATTTAAAATATTCCAGAGATGCTTTGCTGATCCATTTAAAACTCATCTGTGTTTTGTTGTGACAAAGTTAATAACTGAACTCATTTCACATGTATATTTTAGTGCAGACTAACTGATGGTCTGACTACTATCTGTTCACGATGCTGTCTGCTTATAAACAGCTTCTGGGGGAATATTAAGAATAGAAAATGCCAAACTGCAACAGAAACTACCAAATGATATTCTCATAGTTTTCAGTTTTGTCTGCAGGTAGGAACATACAGGCATTGTTAATGTGACATAGCAAACACGGTTTTTTCTTCATTTCATTTTTTCCCTTCTTTTCAACCTTTTAAGATTTTCTGAACTCAAACATTATATTAACTTTAAATTTTACTAGGTTAAATGACAATTCTAGTGGCATAAGAAAAAATATTTTAATATCTGACTATACAATTTCATAGAAAAAATCTTTGTTTAGAATACCAAAAAGAAAACTCTTGGAATAGAAATGATGCACTCATAGTATGTATGGGTTATGGGTTGATAGAAAAATACATTAAATTTGGGCATTAAGAAATGAAGGAGGGGGTGCCTGGGCTCAGTGGTTAAGCCTCCAACTCTTGATATTGGCTCAGGTCATGATCACAGGGTTGTGAGATCAAACCCTGAGTGAGCTCTGCACTCAGTGGGGAGTCTGCTTGAGATTCTCCCTTTCCCTCTGCCCCAGCCCCACCCTGGCCCCTCTGCTTGCACACACACACACACACACACACACACACACACACGCTCTCTCTCTCTCTCAAAAAAAAAAGGAAATGGAGAAGAAAGAGCAGGACCATCCTATTTTATTTCTCTAGAAAAGGAGAAGAGAAGTAGCATAGCTGATCAATATAGCAGAATGGCTAAAGAAACTGTAAAAGCATGGGCATGTAATACTGCTTTGGATCTCTTGTAATGTGATATAATCAGCAACTCTTCTCAAAAACTTTGCTTTGAAGTAAAGGCTTTAAATACATTCTGCTACTCATGCCAAATCCTTGCGTATGTTTTAAAAGATTGTTTTCAGTTGTATTATAAATCAAGACTATGGGTGGTTTATTGTTTTTGTTTATTCTGGACAAAATATATCCCCCAAAGAGAACAGAGAAAGGCATCGAGCAAAGGCAGATAGCAGGTACTGGCAACAATAAATTGATGTTCCGAAGGAATGTGAAGAAATCTTGAGGAGTAAATGGTCCTGTTACTGGATTTTCATTCAATCTTACCTGTGTACTATGTGTCAGAGAGACAGAAATATTGGGCTTATATATCATTTCTTACATGTGTTTGGATATGCTTACTATGATACATTTTAATACTATGTATATATAATAATACGATATACTTAATACTATGATATGTCAAGGCAACTACTCTCTATTTTCCATGGCATTATCCGCTGCTCCTCTAAGAAACATTTCAAATTTGAAGACTTCAAACTCTCCTTAAGGGGCTTGCTTGAATATGTGTCTTGTGATGATGTTAATTCTTTTATTAACATGAAATTCTATTTCCAAGTATATTACTCATTCCTAATGTTAGAAGCCATGTGAATTTATTGAAAGTTGAATTTTTTAAGCACATCTACCTTCTATCATAAACTATACACTTAAATCTCCAGATGAATTTCTAGAGAAAAATTACATTATCATACATAGAAGAACATAAAATTACTACGTCCAGGAGTTTAAAACTACTAAATCTTATTTTTAAAATATGATACAACATAATAATTTTGAAAACTAAAGTAACATAAACTTTAAAGAAACAGATTTTTTTCATTTAATTTAGAACAACAGTAATGATGAAGCATTTATTTTTCTGGCTAGCTCTTAGATCAAACAGAATGGCAGTCAACATTCCACAGGGTAAGAAAACATATCTTTTACTGTATTCTGAGACTGCAGTACAAAAATGTTGCCCTTCTTCCTTCTCTTGGAAACTCTTTGAGTGGAAAGTTTATGAATTAGGTAGCCTTCAGTGATCTTTGAACTAAATACCTTGAATTGTACTAGCACATAGATGTAATGCTGGAATAGAATTAACATGAACTCAGATAAAATGGAATATTTTTATGTTTTTTTTCTCCCTTTCACTACAAAGAACCATTGAAATACAGGATGATATTAATGTTATTTGTCAATGTAATATATTTGTCCACAGTCAAAAAAATAGTCTTCAGAACTTGGACAAAGTAAAAGACTTCTGTAAATCAATATATGACTGGGAAAATGAAGTAAAATGTGTTTTTCTTATATTTTCTTGATAAAATCTGAAGTTTAGATTTCAAAAGACATGGCCTAAAATTAAATCAGAGACTGAACAGTTCAACAAATGAAGTGGAAGTGGTAGGATGCTTATGAAGAAAAAAAATTATATCACTAGTCCCTCCTTCCACTTGGATGAATGTGTTTGATTTTATGTTACTTTTATAATTAGTTGGAAAATATTTGGTAGGATATTATGATTTTAGAGTTAATAAAATATATTTGAAAATCTCGCTCTTAGTCAAGCTTAGCCTGAGATATGGTTTGTCCCATGACGTGAGAGTGAAAATTGGTTCGACCATTCAACCACTCAAATCTTTCAAGCAAACCATACACCTACCCATGATGAAGCATTTTTACTCCTAAAAATATACCTAAGAAGAATGAATGAAAATATCCACCAAGAGACATTTATAAAAGTGTTCATAGCAGTTTCCTTGACAATTAACGAAACCTGGAAACAACTCCAATTTCCACCAACATGAGAATGGAAAAAAATAGACTGTGGTATATTCTTCCAATGAAATATTACTCAGCAATAAAAAAAGAAAAGCCATGGATCTATACAACATAGATGATCTTATAATACAGATGAAGGAATGCAGATACAAACAAAGTGTGTGATTTACAATTCCATTTACATGACATTCAGAAAAAGCAAAAGTCATTGATGGTGATAGGAGATAAAACAGTGGATACTTATGGGTTGAAGGAAGGGACACAAGAGAGTTCTCTACAGTTGTTGAGATTATTCTATATCTGGATCTAGGAAGTGTTTGCACACACACACACACACACAGACACACACACTTTAAAACTAAAGTCAACATTACCCTCTCACTTTTATAAATGAAGAAATCAAGACTTAAAGATATTATATAAATGCCTATAGCCTGATTGCCAGCAAGTGGCAGAATGGGTTCAAAAATTTATAATATTGAGGCATATTTGAAAACATCATTTTAAAAATCAGATTCTTTAATGTTTCAGAAAAAAAATAGTTTTTTAATTTTATTTTTTTGTGAATTTATTTTTAGTTCAAGTATAATTAACACACAGTGTTATATTAGTTTCAAAACCAAATGATTTTTAATGCTCTATCCCACATTTACAATTAAATTTAACTTTATCTAAATTTGTAAGTATAGCAAATTGTCACCATGCACTGCCAGTTTGTTTAAGACAGGAGCAATTTAGAGAGGTTTGCCTAACTCAGTTATATTTGCAAGATGTTTAGTTAGCAAGCAGAGTTTCTTTGACAGATGTATTTATATCAGCCCCGGACAACTTTCTATTAAAAATAAATTTTGATATTTCCTGGTTACAGCATGCTGAATCCTATAAAATATAAAGATTATGTTTCTATGATTATTTGCACTAATTTTTACACACTTTTTCACACATTCTTTTTTTCTTTACATTGCATTCATACTGTCAATACACTTTATTTTTGTCAGTCTGTAGGGCAGTGTATTTTTCAAATAGCCTTAATGCATCTTTTTAAAAATTTTCCTATTGTTTATGTATCACATGTCCTACTGAGAAAATACTTTTATGTTCTATATTTATAAATACATCATGAAAAAATTAGAGAGCTTGAAGATCCATATAGCTGAATATAAAAGATTACGTATAATTTTGATACATATATATTTTTTTAAAGATTATATTTATTGACAGAAAGAGAGAGCGAGAGAGGGAGGGAGAGAGAGAGAAGAGCACAAGCAGGGGAAGTGGCAGAAGGAGAGGGAGGAGCAAGCTCCACGCTGAGCAGGGAGCCGAACATGGGGCATGATCCCAGGATCCTGAGATCATGACCTGAGCCAAAGGCAGATGCTTAACCGACTGAGCCACCCAGGCACCCTTAATTTTGATATTTGAACCAATTCAACATTGGGTGAATATTATTAGATAGCTCTCTAAACTGTTCTGTCAGCTTATGTGGATGACTTTTAGATGGCTGTATCCTCACAAGTTAGAGAGAGATGGCTAGCTTTCTGGTGTTTCTTCTTATAAGGGTAATAAAACCATCATGAAGACCCTAATTATCTCGCAGGGGTCTCACATCTTAATACCATCACAATGAGGGTTAGGGCTTCAACATATGAATTTTGGGGTGACACAATTCAGTCCACAGCAACCATTATTACAAATCTGTGACACACAGTTTAATAGTCTTTATGCCTCAAGTGGTCACTTTCTTCGAATAATATTTTAAGTGCTTTTTATTGTGAGTTTTCAGTTGTATTTGTCATATTTCCAAAGTACTCCAGGGGTTTACAGAAAGCAATTTGATACTCATCCACAAATTATCAGAAATTTTAGTTCATATTTTTAACTTAACTGGCATGATTACACAAGGGTGCACAAACTATTGATACATTGTAATGGGTTTACCAAAGATCTGTGACTCCATAAATACAATAGAGTCTTCACTGTGCATATAATTATCTGCAAGATGCTAAGGAGAGTTTATATATTAAGTCATTATAATTTTTAAATTGATGTCAACTTTTTATTATAAATGATTGGAATTCCAGAAAATATGCTAATAAATTTATATATATATATATATATATATATATATATATATATGACACAAAGATAGAATGTAAAACAGAAAAGAAACTTCCTTAAACATGCTTTTATTTTTTTTTATTTTTTTTTTTAAAGATTTTATTTATTTATGTGACAGAGAGACAGCCAGCGAGAGAGGGAACACAGCAGGGGGAGTGGGAGAGGAAGAAGCAGGCTCACAGCGGAAGAGCCCGATGTGGGACTCGATCCCGGCTCGCCAGGATCACGCCCTGAGCCGAAGGCAGACGCTTTAACAACTGCGCTACCCAGGCGCCCCTAAACATGCTTTTAACTTGCTGATCTAGAGCTGTTTTGTACTTGGATGTTGATTACATAACATCAAAATTTCCTTAGTAAATTGAACACAGGAAGGTCTTTTTTAGTTGTTGTTTTGTTCAAAACTAGCACAGATAAGTACACATATATACCCTGAAGAATTTTCAATAAACCACTATTTGACAACTAAAACCATGGATGTGATACCCAGATGAGTTAAAAATAAAGTTTGGGAATTGATATGTGGTGATATTACTCAGGTTTACTTGATTGCAACAAAAATCAGCATTAATAGAAGAAAATATCTCCCCAAGATATTATTATCCAAAGCGGAGTCAGAAAATGGCAGAATAAGAACATTCTATATGCCAGAGTGGCCTTCAGCTAACCTTTAGATATCTATATTTTTAAAATATTTTTTCCTTCTCTTTTCAAGCTGAGCCTTACAACTTAAATATAGCAGGGTAGGCTAAAAAGTATGTTTTTCATTCATGAGATTTCTCTAACTTCTTCAAAAATAGGATTCTAAACAAAATTATTTGCAAGGAAGTTTTACAATACATCCCTATATTTTTAATGTTCACTTTTAATTGCGCTGAGAATTGGTACATATTTAAATAATATTTAAATGTGAAAAATACAGGGATATGTATTCTCAGTGCAATTAAAAGTAAACATTATCCAACTAGAACTACAATTTGTATGGAATATTGCCTCATAACATCTTTGGAGGTGATTTCTACAGTCTCCAAAACTCACTATGGGCATTTTCACCTTTGCTCTTTTGCACATACTGTTATTTCTATTGGAAACATTCTTCTGCTCTTGTCTGCCCAGTAACTTCTATTACTTGAGTTTCTTTAAGACTGAAGCCTACTTTTTTGATCAACGTTGGATATGTCTTAGGTAACTGTTTACAGAGATAAACAGGTGTGTGGGGGGTCTTTTATTTATTTGAGAGAGAGTAAGAGAGCAAGCACATGAGAGGGGAGTGGGGGAGGGGCAGAAGAAGAGGGAGAAGCAGACTCCCTGCTGAGCATGGAGACCACTTGGGGCTGGATCCCAGGACCCAGAGGTCAGGACTTGAGCAGAAGGCAGCCGCTTAATGGACTGAGCCACCCAGGTGCCCCATAGTTTAAGGCTTTTATCCTTTTTACCTAATTATGGTAGATAGAATGGTTCCCCAAATTCCCAGCACTTTGTATATGAACAAATTCTACCAACTATTCAATCAAACACAAATCTAGCCATTGAGGGAAAAGGATTTTATAGATGTCATTAAGGTCACAATTTAGTTGACTGTAAAATAAGGAAATTATCTAAGTGTGTCTGACCTAATCAAACAAGCCCTTTAAAGGTGGGTCTAGAAGTTAGAGACCAGGAAGTCAGAAATTCAAAGCACAGGAGGTATTTGATGCTCCCTTGGTGGCCTAAAGATTGAGGACAACAAATAGCAAAGAATCAGGTAGACTTAGGGATCTACTACAGTCCCTGGCTGACAGTGAGGACAAAGAGCTCAATTCTACATACCCCAAGGAATTTAGTTCTATCAATAACTAGAGCTTAGAAGCAAATTTTTTCCACAGGGCCTCCAGATACGAACTCCACCCAGCCAACACCTTGATTTTAGATTTCTATTTCTATACTGCCACTTCCAGATCATTAACTTCTAGAAGGCCATCATCTCCCCTTTCTGATTGTTCTTATAATTGGATTCCAGATTCCTAACTGATATCCTTACCTGGTTTACTTTTTCCCTTTTTATTCAAGCACATGCTTTTCTCTCTCCTTTGAAAAAGTGATGATGATGATGATGGTGATAGTAATTTGATTCTGTAATTCCTTTTAACTACCATCTCTTTTTTCTTGTCCCATTAAATATCCCTATTTGCCTTATTCTTCCCTCAGGCTACCTTGGGGGCCACTCCTTGGTTGCTCTAAAGCTAGTACAAATTTTAATCATGTATTTCCTTGAACTGCCATCATTGTTTTTCATGTTAGCGTATCTGCAATACTCTCCTGCAGTATGAACATATGTAATTCCTCAATACTGCTGATCTGTTGGCAAGTGTGATCTGCTTCTGTCTTACAAAAACCATTCACATAGAAGCTGAAATTTTTCTTTCTCTAAAATGTTCTGGTGCAGACTCAATGGCTAGCACTTTTCTTGGATTATTTTAAATGTCAATTTTCATTTAGTCAAGACACGCTGTTGGAAGCCTTCACTGAGAATTCTATATATAAACCAGTGCCACAGATTATTATCTAGGAAATCCAAAAAATCTATGTTGAGACAGATTTTTAAACTCCACATTAAGATAATAGCCTAAATATTTGTATATTCGTTTATAATTCACCATTTCCTTTGACATACCACCTAACATTGTATCTTATCAACAGACTCGTGAAGATTGTATGTAACGTGTTATTTCCAATTTATTGATAAGGACATTGAGCTGCAGAGAAGTTCATGATTTTTCAAAGATATCACATATATAATATAAATATGGAGCTCAGATTCTAGAATACTGTCTATTTTCCTAAGCCTCGGTGCCCTCATTTAATTAAATATGTTAGTAATTACTGATATTATTTAACCAGCAATCTCACGAATTCATCATTACTGTATAAAATATGAAAGGGTAGAATACGCTTGGAGCCCAGCATAGCACACTCCAATTCATGCTGTTAATCAATATAGTTTGAATAACAAATGAAAGAATGACAACATACAGATATTTTGAATCTATTTAATATCAAATACTAACTAATAGCCATGAAAAGTTCCTCACTGGTTTAAGATTCAGATTCAAATACACATTGAATACTTCCAATAAGCCAATTTATGCAAATATTCCATATCACATTCAACCCTTAAAAGACTATGAGGTAGATGTTGCTATCTCAATTTTACACATGAAGAAACTCAAGCTTGAAAAAGGTAAAACAGATCCATATAATCTAGATAGCAAATATGAACACCAAATGTCCTTATTCTGGTGGTTCTTCTATATGCCACAAAATATCAAACAGGTTTATGCTAATTCCTGAGTTCTGCAAGGCCACAGAATAAAAGATTTTAATTCAATAAGTGGTTCTTTTATGATTTTTTCCTATGGCAAAACTATTGAATCCAATGCTCCATTGTGCTAAAACAACCTAAACTTTTCTATGATGCATTTTAAGAATACTTTGTGTAATTTATTTTAGAAATAGTTGAGCTTTCTCTTTTTTCTTCCCTTCCTGTGAAGTTAAAACTAGCGGAAATGAAACTTGGCTTTATCGTAAACATGCAGTATGCTGTATTTAAGATAGCACAGATTTTTTTTCTTTAATAATAGAAGAATCTTTTTTTTTTTCCTTTTCTTTTAAAGAGGCTCCCGTGATAGTCTTTGGATAGTGCTACGCTAACGAAGGTCAGTTTTCTTACCAGACTTTTTCAAACCAGTGTCTTAAACTACTGAGAAGCAATTTTGGTAAACATGGCACCTTAATGCAGTATTCCTTGTTGGCTCAATACAGGAAAGATTTACAGATTGAAACAATCAATAGAAAGCAGCAAGCGAGTCAGCAGCTAATGCCCACCCTCTTTATATGTCCCAATAAAAGCTTACATTAGCAAAGAAAGTCATGACAACAGCAAAATCAAAACTAAAATGGCAATCTTCTGCTCTTAGAGGATCTGAAGCCACTTAATGGTCCGGTTAAATCTCTCCAGACTCCACATAATTCTGGATGATTCCTCTCAAGTTTTGGGGACTTTTCCATTTTATCCACTGACCTGCCATTGACTTATACTGATAGAGCATCTTCTAAGCTTGATTTCATTTCTTATTATCTTCCACCACTATTCAGAATAGTCTAAAAATATGCTAGTATGAATTGCTAAGATAAAACATGACAAAGCGAGCTCTGGTCCGGGTACAAGACTGAGCTCTTACATTCAGAAAGAAACGAACTACCTTCACACCTGCTATGAATAAAAAGCATTGCAGTGATATTAACTAAATGTTCTATAACTGTAGTATTATGTTTGCAAAAGCTCTTTCAATGATAATGAAACACAATATTTCGTGTTATTACCATTTTTAAAATTTTCATTTGGGATTCAGTGGTTGTAACCTCTCCATGAAGATATAATATATTGGTCAACAGAGAAGGTATTATTGTCCCCTCCAGCCTGTCGCACTGAGAGCTGTGGGACTGGAAAATGAGAAGGCACCAAACATTGATTAATTGGCATTATCTTGTATCAGGTACCACTGCTCTAAACACTTTGATTATGCCACCTGAGTAGTCATCACCACTTCCATAAGCGCTAGGTATTCAGATTATTTCCAATTTATAGATGAGGGAGGAAAGGACAACTAAGTATATTGTTCAATTTATGCAGCAGCACAAAGAATGTAAAACTCCTTCATTTGTTCATCTGAATAAGTTTAACTAGATTGCCGCTAACTTCTTTATGCTAAATCACTCCCCTGAGTGCGAGAAGATGTTCATGGGTACATATATGGATCTAGAGAAATCACTGAATATAGAAACGTATACTTTGCGTCACCGGTTACATGACCTTAACAATTATCTTACCTACCAGAAGGTTCATTTGAGAAAATAACCCAGTGACTTATGGTGTCCTCTGTGTAGAATAAAAGTTGCAGGAAATATGAACTGTTATCTTCTAGTTTTAAAGCTGGCATATTACTTTTATATTTCATTACATAAAATTATATTACTATGTAAATTACTATAAAATTGAATTATTGACATTAAAAATAAGTTCATACTGATGTCTTCCATTCTAATCCTGGATGACATGGCTCATTCTAAACTGTTCACCTTGTTTTTCTCTAACTTCTCATTCTAATGGTGAGAAAACTGGCTTCTACCATCAGCCACCTATTCCCTTAATAGTTCCAACCCCACTGTACATATATAGTTGTTTCAGAATTTTTAATATTTAATCCTCATGAGAAATACCTTTACAAAAAAGAGCACAGTGAATATGTATAGCTTCTTCTGACTATAGTCTTACAGTGTCCATTTATTTCAATGTTATTTAGGTTAGCAACCTCCCCAGCTCCCCTCAGTTAAGTTATATGAAATAGAAAACATATGTACTGATCTCTGACCCTGTTCCTGGCACAGAGCTCCTAAAACTCTTGGAATTTGGCTAGGTGAGAGGAGTCTTTTTTTTGTTTTGTTTTGTTTGGTTTGGTTTGGTTTGGTTGGTTTTTCCTAAAGAGGTGACTTGGTGAGCTCCTGTATAGCTTTACGATGGAGACTGGTCACCTGAAAGACTAAACCATGATTAGAAGCTTGGAACTTTGCACCCCACCCCTTATACTCCGGGAAGGGGACAGAAACTGGAGACTTAGTTAATGATGTGTCATGCCTATATGATGAAGCGTCCATAAAAATCCCCCAAAATACAGGCCCGTGGCTATATAATAGTGTGTATGGAAGCATATTTAAAACTGTTTCTACAGGATTGATGCTACAAGGAGATCTGGGATGGATATAAAAATTTTGGATCATGCCTGCAATCTTTCATTTGTTGTGTTTTTTTTAAACTTTATTTTTTTAAATTTTTCATTATGTTCAGTTAGCCAACATATAGTACATCATAAGTTTTTGTTGTAGTGTTCAATGATTCATTAGTTGCTTATAACATTCAGTGCTCATCCCAACACGTGCCCTCCTTAAAACCCATCCAACACCGGGCTAACCCATCCGGATCCCCACCATCTCCCCTCTGAAACCCTGTTTGTTTCCCAGAGTACATAGTCTCTCATGGATCATCTCCCCCTCTGATTTCCCCCTTCATTTTTTCCTTCCGTCCCCTAATGTCCTCCATGCTATTCCTTATGTTCCACATGTAAGTGAAACCATATGATAATTGTCTTTCTCTGCTTGACTTATTTCACTTAGCATAATCTCCTCCAGTTCCATCCATGTCAGTGCAAATGGTGGGTATTCATCCTTTCTGATGGCTGAGTAATATTCCATTGTATATATGGACCACATCTTTATCCATTTGTCTGTTGAAGGGCATCTCAGCTCCTTCCACAGTTTGGCTATTGTGGACATTGCTGCTATGAACATTGGGATGTGCCCCTTCTTTTTACTACATCTGTATCTTTGGGGTAAATACCTAGTAGTGCAATCGCTGGGTCATAGGGTAGCTCTATTTTTAATGTCTTGAGGAAACTCCATACTGTTTTCCAGAGTGCCTGTACCAGCTTGCTTTCCCACCAAAAGTGCAAGAGGGTTCCCCCTTCTCCACAACCTCGCCAACACTTGTTGTTTCCTGTCTTGTTAATTTTGGCCATTCTAGCTGGTTTAAGGTGGTATCTCATTGTGGTTTTGATTTGAATTTCCCTGACGGCTAGTGATGTTGAACATTTTTTCATGTGTCTGTTAGCCATTTGGAAGTCTTCTTTGGAGAAGTGTCTCTTCATGTCTTCTGCCCATTTCTTCACTGGATTATTTGTTTTTTGCGTGTTGAGTTTGATAAGTTCTTTATAGATTTTTGTTATCAGCCCTTTATCTGAAAAGTCATTTGCAAATATCTCCTCCCATTCTGTGGATTGCCTCTTAGTTTTGTTGACTATTTCCTTTGCTGTGTAAAAGTTTTTTTATCTTGCTGAAGTTCTAAAAGCTCATTTGTTGTTTCCCTTGCCTTTAGAGACGTGTCTTGAAAGAAGTTGGTGTGTCCAATATCAAAGAGCTTACTGCCTGTGTTCTCCTCTAGGATTTTTATGGATTCCTATCTCACATTGAAGTCTTTCACTCATTTTGAGTTTATCTTTGTGTATAGTGTAAGTGAATGGTCTAGTTTCATTCTTCTGCATGTGGCTGTCCAGTTTTCCCAGCACCATTTATTGAAGAGACTGCCTTTTTCCCATGGGATGTTCTTTCCTGCTTTGTCGAAGATTAGTTGACCATAGAGTTGAGGGTCCATTTCTGGGGTCTCTATTCTGTTCCATTGATCTATGTGTCTGTTGTGTGTTTTTAAAAAGATTGTTCCACTGTTGCCTGGCTTCCTATGACAATTTGATATGTCTTATGCTAGTCTAATTCTTTTGCCCTAATAAATATTTTCTCCTCATCCCCAGGAAAAATCAAGAACACCAAGAAAAAGAACAAAAAATCTTTGTAATTGGAATCAAATATTTAACTAGAATATCTGTTAGAGTTGATTATTTGGGCTTAATTTTCCAACTACCTATGGTGTTCTTAATAAATATGTTTCTGAGAAAATCAATTTTCCTTATTCTTTCGAGCTGTTGCTATCTACTTCCCTGTAATATGTTTGATAGCTTTGCTGATTTTTATCTCTTTCTTCATTTAGAGAAATTTCCTCCATTCTTGTTTTCTGTTTATTGTAGCTGACTGCTCTGACGTAAGACATTGCTGTGGTTTTCTTAGGATTTATAACTTACTGTGATGAGGGAAAACATGGGAAGTCACTTATACAAAAGAAATCATTACCTAAATTTAGTTCTAGTATTCAGTGGGGATGGCTGACTCTTTTGCTCAGATTACAAAGATAGAATGAAGAAGAAAGACATTTAGCAACATTATTTAAGTAAAAGCCATCCCTCAGTGTTTAGATAAGTGTAGAAGGTTTTATGTCCTGCTATATTTGATTCCATAGACCTAATTGTCACTTTTCATGTTCAGAAACACTTCAAAGCATAATTAATCCCTAGGAAGGCCCAGAACCATTAAGACCAAGAACCTACATTCCCCTTTCTTCCTTATAATAAAAATTTTCCATCCAAAAGGAAATAAGGTCTTTTGAAACTCTTAAAAATACACAGAAATTATTTCAAACATTCTCTTCTCAGAACAATAAGGAAAACTCTCCAAAAGTAATTTAAAAAAAAAAAAAACAAGAAAGTTTTGCTTTAAGATCATTTCCTTTTCATTACTATTTTGTGAAATAATGGGCAATTTTCTCTGCTTAAGGAGAAAAACACATAAATTTAATTTACAGGTGGCACCCTTTTGCCAGTCAATGTTCAAAATTATATAATCATAGTTTTGGCATCTATTCAAACAATACTGTGCTTTATAGTTTTAAAAATTACATAATAATGATTATTTCCACCCATAAAAAATGAAATAGAGTTTTAAAAGAACAGAAAAACTTCAACATGCTTTGGATAAAACTGCCAGGCTCTGAGATCTTCCCCCTAAAATTATGGCATGAAGAAAATTGTTCTCTAAATGTACATACACATGTATGGTCAGTAAATGAGCATGACTCATGCTAATAACATTAGAATAGTTTGAATCTGTTTTATTTAATTTTCTGTTTTACAGGATTTAAAAATGTAAATTATAAAACACTGTTAAGATAATTCACTAAAACTATACACCTCCATGAGAAGCTTTCGAAGATATGTATTAATACAGAGCAGACAACCACCCCTCCACTGTCTACTGTTTTAATTCTCTCATTTAGAGAAGCGGATGTGTCATGAGAGCACTGTTCAGATGCCACAACTTCCACTGGAAGAACAAAAACATATCAATATATAGGACTTCCATTTTCTCCTCTACATCCTAGCAGCTGGCAGAGGCAGATGTTTGTTTTCTTTTCTTTTTTTCTTTTGCTTTCTTTTCTTTTCTTTCTTTTGCAATTTATTGAAAGGAACAATAAAAAGGCTGTAGCTCAATTGAAAACCTGTGCTTTCTTTCATTTGCTTAACTGCATGCAGAGTTAAAGAATTAAAATCTTAAATTTATAACTAAAAATCAAAATACCAGATGGTTTTATAATTGGATATTTGTTTTTTTTCCCCAGAGCTAACCAGACTTTCTAAAAGATGAAGATACAGGCTAAAAATATGTGTGCGTGTAATGTCCAATCTTTGTACCTGAAAGCCGGTAACTTGAAAACAACAAAACTAAATGAAACAAAAGCTTCTTATTATCAAGAATTCTGGAGAGTCTGACCAAATTAAATTTCATAATAAATTACATTTGCATTAGCTACTAGTATTAATTAATGCTCAGTCATTTTGAGTATTTCGTATAACGTAATAACTCATAATTTTTGAAATGAAAAGGAAAAAATATATTTAAATATATTGTATAGACTTTTATGTTCCAGTTGAGGCAAAAATAGTTATTAAATACTTCTTTCGTGAAATGCACTAAATAACCATTTTGCCTGAATGAAACCCTGCAAGTTTTTTAAATTTGATAAAGTCACACTACCATACAAGTGCATTTTTCCTTGTTATTCAACGATGAAGTATGTATACATTAAAAATAATTTAAGAACAAATACCACTGATTGATTATATTATCCTATAGAGCTAACTGGGACTTGGAGCATTTACCCTCTTATACTGCTACTAAGAGCAGCAATGCAGTCGCTTACGATAAGGCTTAGCTCATTCAAGATGGTCAGTCAGCCATTCGGAGAAATGTCCACTTGGCATCAGTTTGAAAGTTTATATATTCACCTAATTCCAACTGGAGGCTTTTCTTATCATTTCCTCCAATCTACTATTACCAGCTATTTCTTGGGCATATTATAATTTCCTGAGAATTACTTTGACTATCCTTTTCGTGTTACACACTTTCCTGCCTCATCAATAGAAACAAAGCCTCCATGAAGATGGCCAGTATGGTAAATGTGGGGTAGGAGAGAAAAAGAAGCATCAGAGATGATTAACATATACTTGTTTTGGGCAAGTAGAAAAATAAAATTGCCATTAACTGAGAAAAGGAAAGGTTGTAGGGTGAATCAAGTGTTTGAGGGAGGTTGGGATGCTAAATTTTAGATGTGTATTAGAAGTTTAGGTAAGGATTGGAGAAGATATTTAGATATATGGATCTGTTAATTAGAGGAGAAATCTGGGCTTAAAATAGAAATCATGTATTTTTCAGCTTATATGAGATATTTAATGCCATGAGACTAAAAGAGATGACCAAGGGAATTAGGTGAGTACAGGAGAGATTGAGTTTGGGATTCTACAAGATTAAGAGATTAGGGAAAAGAGAAGTGTAAAAGAAAGAAAGTAGAGGGGCTAATTTTGTAGCAGCAGAACCATAAGATTTTGGTATTCTAGTAACCAAATAAAGTCCACCAAGGAAGAGGGACTCATTGACTATATGAAATACTAAGTAAATTTAGAGATTACTGGTAGCACTAATAAAAGTAGTCCACTGAATTCAGTTCCTTTAACCATTCCAAAAGAGTTTTATTCTCATATCCATAATCACCACTGTATTCTCTCTGAATCACTTTTCATCTGGCAAAATAATGTTCCTAAGTTAGCTAGTCTACAGCATATTCTTTTTAGTAGTTAATATTTGATACAAAGAGATCAGGCAATTGACCAATTCCTCATACTACCAGTAATAAACCCTGATTCATCAGGCATTCTGAAGTCCATGCATTAGACCTCCTTTCAGTCTGTACTCATTCTTTGATCACATCCTCCAGTTGCATGGCTTTAATTATCTCATACCAGCTGGAAACTACTCAACTTATATTTTCAGCCCAGACTTCTCTCCTAAACACCAGACATGTATATCCAAATACCCACTCAATAGTTTATTTGAACTTTAAACAGATGTCTCAAACTGTTCTGAGATACCTAGTCTACAAGAATTGAAATGAGTTAAAAGTTTTATTTTAATTAGATTAAGCTAGAGTGTCCACTGGAATCCATCAGAGTGTTGATTGTTTTACTTTTTATTTTTAAAGATTTTATTTTTTTATTTTGAGAGACGGAGAGAGAGCACAAGTGTTTGTGTGAGGGGAGAGGCCGAAGGAGAGGAAGAAGCAGACCTCCAGCTGAGCAGGGAGCCTGAGGGCTGGATCCCGGGACCCTGAGATCATGACCTGAGCCAAAGACAGATACTTAACCAACTGAGCCACCCAGGGGCCCCTTGTTTGTTTCACGTTTTAAAAAAGAAGTTTTAGTTGGAACATAGTAAGCAAAATTTTCTGATTATTACTTTAAGGAATACAGTTTACTATAAGTTGGAGAAGTTCAAGATTGAAAAAAACTTCAGTTGTGTATGTTTAGGAATAAATCCTCTGCACTTAAGAAAAGAAGAATCATTTGCTTAGGTCCGCAGCAGAATCTTAGGTTCGCTTTAGATTTTAAAATGCAACTATTGTACTTGAGTGAAAG
Source organism: Ursus arctos (assembly GCF_023065955.2). Lineage (NCBI taxonomy): Eukaryota > Metazoa > Chordata > Mammalia > Carnivora > Ursidae > Ursus > Ursus arctos. The sequence continues at coordinate 21,934,726 of NW_026622852.1, forward strand.
AGAAAAGAAATTATTAAAGAAATTTCCATAACTGAAAAAATACTACATGACGGCTGAAATAAGGAAAGAAAATGAGAGAAGGAACAGCAGCACTTGATCTATCTACTATCTATCTATCTATCTATCTACCATCTATCTTTTTGCTTGAGGCTTCTGCATCCTGAGTTGGATGCAGGACAAAACTACAGACATTTAGAAGGCCAGATCTGTCCTAATCTAATAGAGGCAAAGAGAGATATGCAGGGAAATTGAGAGTTTATATATCCAATGACAAACAGTAGAATACATTAGCCTGTGTTCAACAGTAAGCAAACCTGTATGCTGAAAGTATAATGAAGCTTAACCAAGACTAAAGTTGACATTTTTCACTTGGAAATAAGGTTTTCTAAGAAGAAAAGGTAGACTTCATAGTGTTTTTTCTTTGTTTTTTCCTTAAAAAGAGTAAGGTTAATTTTCAATGTGTACAAAGAACCTCGAAGATGAACGATTTTTTGGTCAGCATAGCTGACCGCTGTAGAACACTGGGCAACCACTATATCTCTCTTAATGTCAGGAATTATTACGTGGCCAACATCAGCAATCAGGGGACCAGATGCTGCAAGGAGCAACTCATTTAACCTCCACTTAACTTCCCTGGGCTGCTTCTGCCTTTCATCTTTTCCAGTCCCGTTACAGCTTGCCAAGGAGCTTTACGTCTGTTGTCGGCAAATCGGATTCTATCTTATGTCAGACAGGACAAACAAATGATTGACACCGACATAACCTTTTGTTTCAGGGAGATCCAAGACACTGGGCTTCACTAACAGTGGTACAGCAAATGTATTAGACATATTCAGCTTGACAGGAAGCAAATCTTGTACTTCAGAGCAGCTTAAAAGCTAAAACAAAGGAGAATGCCATGTTTTTCAGTAACCATTAGAAATGTTAGTTTACTGGCTATTATTTATTCTTTTCTAATGTAAGAGAAACAAAAAGAACCCGGTTTCTAAAACAGTCCAATAAATTAGCATTTGCCAGTGCTAACCAGACTTTCTGGTTAGTTGATATGGACTTTCTGGTTAGTTGGTTATAGTTGGATAGATATTACAAGAAACCCCTGAAAGAAAAGACTTTCCCCCTTTTTAATTGTAGCAGTTTACTAGGAACTCTGATTCATTATTCTCCTGTATATATGCTTGCGAATTCAGAAGGTTCTTATGAACGTAACAAAATGTTGTTAATTTTTTTTAAATTTTTGGTCATATCTAGAGTGAAATAAGCAAAAGGGGTGGGTGTATGTAAACTTAGAAAAAAATGGGTCTGAAATGCATGAACTATGATTAGAGTAGTTAGCAGACACACACACACCTTCATTTTTTTTTTTTTTAAGATTCTACCTATTTATTTAAGAGAGAGTGTGTGTGTGCATGTAAAAGAGAAAGAGAAAAAATGGGCACACAAATGAACACAGGAAGGGACAGAGGGAGAAACAGACTCCCCACTGAGCAGGGAGCCCTCTATCTCAGGACACTGGGATCATGACCTTTGCCGAAGGCGGATGCTTAACCATCTGAGCCACCCAGGCGCCCCCACAGCTTCTTAATTACAACTCTGTCAAGATAAATATTTAAATAGCAAAGACTTTTTGAAGTGACAAAGGAAGATAGTTTCAGGTGAACTTTTTCTGGAAATACAAGAAATTTGTGTTGAAATATGTTAAAAATAGAGTATATTTGTATAGAAACTTGTGAGGATGAAACACCTGAGGAGGTTGGAGGGGACAACCATCTGCAGACATCATCTGTTTGCCACAAAGGCATCCATGCTCATTAGCAAAAAGAATTGTTCCCTATACACACAGATGTCCACTGTGGTTGCCTAGAGCAGACTATGTCCAAAAGGAAGAGCATAGAGGAAATCACTGCCAGCAAATAAAAAGAATGTGGTCTCTCCGTTTTCATACTGTTAAGATTGCTAGATTTAGCAGCTCTCTAGTATGATCCCTCAGCATGACTAGAACTTTGAAAAATGGGTGACCGCAGAAGGGTTAACACCAGCCCTAATTATGATGCCTGATTAAGAGGTCGTTATCTGACAGTTAATCAGTATAACATCACAAATATCCCACCTCTGCCAATTGCACTAATCTGCAAACAACTGAATAAATTATTGACAAGTTAATGATTACCTTACACTCCACAGTGTTTAAGGTTTCCCAAGAGAATCATATTTTTCCCCATAACTCAAGTAGGGAAAGCTTGCATCAGTATTATTGCTATTTTATCTCCTTTTTTAAATAAAGATTTTATTTATTTATTTGAAAGAGAGAGAGGGAGAGAGAGCACGAGCAGGGAGAGGGGCAGAAGGAGAAGCACACTCCCCACTGAACAGGGACCCCGATGCAGGATTTGATCCCAGGACCCTGGAATCATGATTTGAACGGAAGGCAGATGCTTAACCAACTAAGCCACCCAGGTGCCCCTCTTTTATTGCTTTTTTAAAAAAATATATGAGGATATAAATGCAAAGAGGTTTATGGTCACACATATAATAAGCAGAAATCAGAGGCCAATGCAAATGGTAATGTCTAGTTTCCAAATGCTTCATTTCTAATGAATACATTACTAACATATTAGTAGCCAGAGTCAGAAGTTCACTAGTTAACTTAGTAGATTGGAATATTATCTAACAATATTCTTTCATCCACAGAAGAAACTAGTCACTGCTAGGAGATTAGAGATGGACATCCTGAGCCCTGAGCCCTCCCCACTGACGCTGTTAGTCCACAGCTTGCTGAAAAATGCTCATAAACATTAAAAAAAAAGGCCACTTTGTGTAAAATATTTCAGGAGTCTGAATTTGTACAGAATTGTAAAAAGTTTCCCTAGCAATTTACCAATAAGACATAAATAAAGGTAAGCTAGGGAGATGGCATAAGTGAAATTCATTAGTTCTTAAACATACACATCAATATAAAAATAAGTAAAGGAAATTGAGTAGGGAACACTTACAAAGTAAATTTTGCCCTCAAAATCTCCTGCCACCCAGTCCCTAATCAAAATTTTAAGTTCAGTTCTAGGTCTATTAGATACTGTTAAGGTATTAAACAAGAAAAAAAAGAGGTATATGAGTATAGGGTCATTGTAATTCTTCTTGGATTATACATTACAATAAAAGCATCCAATTACTAAGCATATTTACATGCTGAATAATGCCCTTAGTTAATTATTTGCAACCAATTAGACTGTACAAACTTTGAAGCTGGGATTTTTAGAAAGGTAAATTCAATATAAATTGCGTTCAGCGAAGACATAAATCATTACAATATATGAGAAAATCTGGAGATTACAATATATGAGAAAGTCTTAATGCGCATTAATAACATTTACAAATAAAATAAGATCTTCACTTACACCAATATTAGGATATTGGGAGTCATAAGAATTAACTGTTTACTGAGAAATTATTGTTGTTTAGAACATTATAGTGTTCTTCAATTATAAGACTAGAAAATTTAAAGAGGGTAAATGTGATCTTGTGGTGCACATGTAATTTGTACTATATACAAATGAGCATAAGATTCTCAAAGCAGAGCTTCACATGGTCTACCACCCAGGGAAACAGGATCCAGTCTGCAAGACTGAATAGGATTCCACTGGGCTTAGATAGCGACTTACAACTCTAGCAACCAGCAGTAAGTAAGTGTTGCAGAGATGTATGAAGATAACCTGAAGAATCATCGAGAATGATCAAGTAGACACTAGAGAATAGTAGCTAATGTGCTGACGTTACAGTTGGCACGTACAATTTTACGAATAAACGTACAAGTAATAGAATATGAGCTTGTTCTATAAGCTTCCGGTTCTTCCATTCTAGAAACTTGAGTATAACCTTCAGCTATGAGTGAATAAAGAATTGTACCTTTTCTAGTCCGTTTGGGATCTGTCTCGTGCATTCATTTTTTCACCTGTATGTAACAGGCCGTGTTTCCATGAAGGCCTTTTATAACTAATTGCAGAAGTTTTTTTTTTTTTTTTCTTCTCTCCAATATGTATTTGTTCAAATTATACAAAAAATAAAATGCTGATGGGATTCCTAAGCAGACCTTATTTTTATACAAATTTTCTGCTATTCATTGTCCATTACAGTTTTGTTTTGTCAAGATTCAACCTCTTATCTTTTTGTTCTATTCAAAATTGTTGTTTTCTCTTTTATTTCTGTGTTTGACTACCAGAATGTAGTACCAGAATGGATTCTGCATCAGTGAGGTAAGACAGCGTAAGGAATAGAGACATAGGAGCATAATATCAGGTAACATCTAAAAGAAAACCTATAATGGAATCCAAAGAAGTAATAGATCCTCCTTTATGAATGAAAACAAAACAATAACAACAAAAAAAAAGAAACAAAACAAAACAAAACAGAAAAACATGCTTACCAGAAATCTTCTAGATAATATTACTAACCACCCTACTTCGTTGCAGTATCTTAGAATAACATTTGAGTATCATTCCCACTATTGGATGTAGTGTTATGACTCCCCCTCCCCAAATTCTAGTTAAAAATCAAAGCAGGTCATATTTTGTAACAAAGGTAACACATGTATTTGTAACTAATGCAAAATGTTAATAGGAGAAACTGGTTAGGGTGGGGGTGGTGAGGTATATGGAAAGTCTCTGTTCTTTCCACTCATTTTTCTATAAACCTAAAACTCTTCTAAGAAAATAAGTCTGTTGTTTTAAAGGACAGAAAAATAATGCAAAGTACCTCCTGTACAATAACCTGTAAAATCCTTAGTTTAGCTTTTTTCAGATTTTCAAGAATGAGACAAATCTGTTCATAATATTAGTAATGTAACTAATTAACATTATTGTATACTCTTCTTAGAATTATATTATTGTATATTCTTCTTAGATTTTGAAAGGATAGTCCATGACATTTTATAGTTCATTCAAAATTACCCCAAATTTGGGGGAGCCTGGGTGGCACAGCGGTTAAGCGTCTGCCTTCAGCTCAGGGCGTGATCCCGGCGTTGTGGGATGGAGCCCCACATCAGGCTCCTCCACTGTGAGCCTGCTTCTTCCTTTCCCACTCCCCCTGCTTGTGTTCCCTCTCTCGCTGGCTGTCTCTATCTGTCAAATAAATAAATAAAATCTTTAAAAAAAAATTACCCCAAATTTTGATGTTGCCATTTCTCTTTCGAGAGTTTACCAGCATAGAGAAATCAATTTTATAACTTTTCTTATACAAGATAGTGGCATTCGGCACATCTAAAAGTGGAGAATTTCACAGAAATACCTGCAATGGTGAGCAGGGCAGGTGCGAGAATATAAACTTAAGAGAGCTTTCCCTGATCGCAGGCCTGAAGGATTGGGTATGAATACAGTTCCTTCCCAGGAAACAATAGTTCTCAGTTTTAGTATTTGGTGTTGCTGTTTTTCTCTAGTCTTCTTTACCTAAAGGGTACCAAATTTGCAGGTAGTTTCCTTTAAATTGTATTGAGCATGTTTAGTTGATCTTATAAAAAGAAATAAAAGAAATGATGGTTACTAAAGTAATTTGGAAATCATGTGTATACTATGTTAAACAAGCCTTCAGTAATTACTTTCTAAAAATGCAACCTAAAATTACGCTTGGTTTGACAGCTGCCATTCTAATCAGTCAAAATATTGAAATGCCAGCCTCTCAGTTAAAAGCAAACAGGAAAATTCAGGTTAACCAACATATTTATTGAAGAAAGAAAGGACACTTAAGTGGCTTCCTATGTCATTTTTAGTAAGGACTCATCCAGCATACCTTTGGTGGCACTTAAAAAAAAAAAAAAAGCCAATTATTCTTGTCACTCCAATAATCACATTTTAAATGCTCACACACTGCATGCTCATCTGAAATGATTTCAATTGATAAAGGTTTCTATCTTCATTTCCCCCCCACTTTCCTAAAGAGATTTAACTATCTACCCCTAGTAGTTTTCCACAGATACTGTTTCCATCTGGGGAAGGCAAAAAGATTTGGCTTTCACTCTTTGTACCATACGCATATTCAAACTGGTTGAAAAGCTGTTGCATGTCATTGTCCTCACAGATGTCAAATGACAAAGTTACATATCTCTCTCTCTTTTTTTTTTTTTTCTCAAATACAACAAATGTGGCATCCCAGCTGTCTAGATGCCTGTAAGAAATTATTTTCTGGAAAGAATTCAGTTGGCTTTAACTTACTTCAGGAATAATGGAATTGAAAACGAGTACTAAATGGGAAGAGATCAGGAATGCAGTGGCAAAGGAAATGAGAACCAGTTAGTGGTGCAATGTTTAATACGTTACTTCATTTAATTAAATTGATATTTATTGATTTCCTATTAAACACTGTGCTTGGCACAGTAGGTGATCCAAAGATCAATTGGACATGACTGCTGTGTTGTCAGAACTCAATCTACTGAGAGAGAGAGATAAGAAAAGTATATAAAACAAGGTCAATTCTAATAAGCACTGTAATCGAGCTATAGGCCAAGAGTAAATTAAACAAAGGAATGGGAGAAATTGCATGTGACTGGGTAATTTGTAAATAATTTACTGAGTATAGACCATGAAAGATGGATAGATGTTTTAAAGGGAAGGTAAGGCAGTTGAAGAAGAAGGAACACCATGATCAAAATACATAGACAGGAAGTGGCTGATCTTATTAAATAAATTTAAACAAGTTTATTATAGCTAAAGATTATTGCTAATATGTTTCTTTTCCACCAAAACAGTTCCTTGAAAAACTTAGCCATAAATCTTTGAGAACCAAATGAGTTTTCTTTGATAATTATATCTATGTTGCTAATAAATTAGGTACTCATTTATTCAACAAGCATTTATTGAGGTTTGAGGCTTGCTCAGTAGTCCCCTAAACACAGTAAATGCTAAAAACTTGAACAAAGATGGAATTCGATGTATCCCCTATAGGAAAAGTAGGAGAGGGCAAGATTATACACAACTGATAATGGATAAAGGCATTTACTAATAGTTGTTTTAAAAAGTAAATATTTGAGATTTTACCCTAATTCTAAGCTAATATGATAGCCTCCTATAATTTTACTGATGCTGGCAGAAGAAACAAAAATGCTGGGTCAGAGATAAAGGACAGTTTGTTACTCACAGCAGTATCAGTAGCCAGAATACCCACATCTTCTTACACCGATTTCCCCAAGCCCTAACTGTCCCAGAGTGACACCAAGTGAGCCACATGATAGTTATATGGGCAGTAGGTTGCATTACAGGAGAGGAATACTGAGCTTAGGCAACCCAAATCTTTTACAGTGTGTAGTAAGCTTACGTGCCCTTTGCTCCAAAGGAAGAAACTATCATAGTCGAAGGAGGCTTTTGGATATACAAACATCCTTAAAAAACCAATCCAGAATGAAGATGCTCAGTCACTCTGCTTTCAAGATGTGCAGAAATGTGAGACGCCGTATTGAAACATCTTCCAAGAGAATTGGAATAAAGAAAAGGGAATTAGTCCTTCTGGCTGGGCAGCAGAAGGGGCTAATTTACCATGAACACATTAACGCTTGAGCTGGCTCCTGACAGTTAAGCAGATATAAAATCACAGAGAAGGATATTACAAGAAAGGTGTTACTAAGACTAAAGCCAAAGGTATTGTGGTGAAAATACTAACAGCTTCTTTAGTGAAAGATGGTATGGCTAAGGGAAGGGTAGATATACAGGGAAATCTAGGAATATTAGTTTGGATAAAATGTTGTTAGTGACAGTTTATGGAAGTACTTGAATATCCTGCTAATTACTTTGTTCTTTCTACAGAAACAGGAGAAAGGCATCAAAGATATTTAAGTTAGGAAAAGATAATGTCATCCAATGTACAGGAGAAATATCATTAGCTTTATGAAGGAGGCCGAGAGACAACGTGAGTAGCTAGAGTAAGGACAAGTGGGTGGTTGTGATAGGAGATGGGTCTGTGCATACACTGAGAAGATTCCAGGGATAGTTTGAAATTTTAGCTGGTGGAACTCCTTGATTAATCGGATTAATGGCATGAAAATAAAATTGAAGATGCTATTCTGGATCTTAACTGGGTGAGAGAGAAAATACTTCAACCAAAAGAGGCAAAACAAAAAACAGACAAAAAAAAAAACAAAAAACAAAAAACAAAAAAACCAAAACACAAGAGAATTGTATATTAAATGGGCAATCTAAGTCTATTTTAGTTACATTTATGTTCATGTGTCTGGGAGACATCTAATTATAGGTGTCAAGCACATAAAGCCAATTTAATTTTACCTTGAGCTTAGGGGAGCTAGGGCCATAGACAGAACCAGCCTTACAGGTAGGTATCCTATCCAGTTGCACAGGGCCTGATGCAAAAAAGGGATCCACACTGTGCTCCACCATTGCTGCCCTCATTGTTAATGATATCTGAACAAGGATCTCTGCTTTTAGTACTTTGTACTGCCCGCACAAATTATGCAGTGAGTCCTGACTGTAGATTTTAATTTGGAAGTCATTACTATATTAATAATAATTAAAGTCATTGGAGTAAATGTCCAAGGTAAAGATATAAATAGAAAAGGAAGAAGAAGAAGGAGGAGGAGGAGGGTGAGGAGGAGGAGGGAAAGGAGGAGGGAAAGGAGGAGGGGGAGGTGGAGGGAAAGGGGGAGGAGGGGAGGGGGAGGAGAAGGGGAACAACCAAAGAGTGAACCTACATTAACGACCAGGGGGAAAAAACAGAAAGCTAGTGAAGACACTCAGAAGTAATCAGCCACATATTGTTTTTTTCCTAGAATACAGTTTAAGCTGTCATCATCTTTCTTACGAACTACTGTTCTATAGTAAAACTCTCTAAACAACATTTTTGCACCACATTCATTGTTTATCACATGTGAGACAGGTTGTTCTTTTGACAATACACATTGATTCTGTTATCCTCAATCTCCATAGCATAAAACTCTTCCATAGTTGCCATCGCCATCAGAAAAAAGAAATAAGCAGGGGCGCCTGGGTGGCTCAGTTGTTAAGCGTCTGCCTTCGGCTCAGGGCGTGATCCCACCTGGGATCCAGCCCCACATCAGGCTCCCTGCTGGGAGCCTGCTTCTTCCTCTCCCACTCCCCCTGCTGTGTTCCCTCTCTTGCTGGCTGTCTCTCTCTTTGTCAAATAAATAAATAAAAACTTAAAAAAAAAAAAAAAAAAAGAAAGAAGCAAACAAACAAACAAAATATTTCTTTTGCCCTCCCTCGCTCTTCATGGTGTAGCTACTAACTGTCCAGCATCGTTTTATATGCTTTGCCCTCTCGCTGCCTACCCTCCAGACACTTCAGCTTTTATTCAGCTCCTTAAACTAATCTCACTTGTTAATCTTTTCTCCCACAAGGACTTAGCTATTACCTCTGCAGGAATACCGTCTCCCCTGGCTCTGGTGCACATCCACGCATAAGTCATTCTTATTTTTCAGATCATGTTTTCAACACTAAGATTTCCATCCCCTACACCTGCTTCCCCACTAGGGACAGGCTGGGAGCACAGTTTAACCCTTTCATAGACCTCTGAACCATTACAATGTAGCACCTGTGAAAATATTCATTTTATACATTTATTTTTTGAGCATCTGTTAAATGCCTCTTTCCCTGGAGTATAAACTCCATAAGGGTAGGAACCGCTTGTATTTACAAAATTGCACAGTATCACAGAGCATAAAACCTGGTATGTGTTTATTTCTTCTTGCAACAATATTTCAAAAAATTATATGGAGACCCTGCTCTGTGCGAGGTTTCCAGGAACGCGACATGTCAATGACAACAAGCAAAATTCCAAAGGTTCCCAGCTGTGTAGCTTATATTCTAATCAGCAGGGGAAAAAAAAAAAAAAGGTAAGAAATAAAAACACGACAAATGAAATAATAAACAGACTTGCATTTTAGAAATGGGTAAGTCCAACTGTAAAAAGACCAATAAATAAAGCAAGGTCAGGCAAATCTACAGCTCTTTGGTGGAGGTTGGAAGAAGTAGGAGGATTTTGTGATAATATGGAATTGTCACATGAAGGGGGAAAAATAAATGAAGGATGATTTCAAGATGTAGGGCCTGAGTACCTAGAAGTTACCACCAACTGGGAGGCTTCAAGTGGAGTCAGTCAGGTGGCGTGATACAAGTTCTTTGGCTGTCATGCTTGAGATTGTTATTAGAATCCAGGTGGAGATATGTCCAGAGAGGCATATGATCTGCAGTGTGGAAGGAGGCTTGAACTGAAGATATCATGTATCTTTAGGATGCAGCCATGAGAGAGGAGATGACCAAGGAGTGAATGTTGGTAGAGAAGAGGACCAAGGAGGGCCCAATATTACCAATCTTAAGAGGTCAGTAAAGGGGGGAGATGGGTAGGGCCTGGCCCATGAGATGCAAAAATAACTAAGAGTAACTGGTGACTGGCAAGTCAGGTTAAAATATTATATGCAAGAAGCAACAGTAAATCCTGTCAAATGTTTCTGGTATGTCATTTAAGATGAGGACTGATAAGTAACCACTGGACTACTGTGACCTTGATAAGAACAGACAGGTGGAGTCATGAACAAAAGCCTGATCGGTGGGAGTATATGGAAAACAGAGGAGAACATCTAGGGACTTAAATACAGATAACTATATTAAGGGGATGAGAGAAATGGGGGACTGAAATGCCCTTTCTTAGAGGATGAAGAAGGTCATAGAGGACATGATAGGATTAGTCCTGTGGATTCAGAGAGGAGAGGGGAAGCTGTGAAGACTTGGGTAGAAGAAATACACAGACTGGTTTTCTGAAGCTGCCTTTTCATTCTTGCTGGCAGAAGCGACAGGTCTGGGGGAGGCTGGTCTTAGTCCCCTACTCTGAATATGGGTGTTCTGACTCAAACCCTGCTAAATCCACAATTTTGAATAAACAAATGAACAATCATAATGAACAATATAATGACTCAGTGAAACAGGGTGTAAATTTCTTAGAAAATCTGAGCTCAGTCCCCTCCTCCTTTTCTGTTTCTTGTCTCACTACAGTAAGGTTCCACAGTATCAGGTAAGCAAAATGGCAAGGATATTAGATATCTAGTTCACTGTAAGGAGACTGCTTACCTTTATGTGGTCATTCTTTTGGATTTCTTATAGCTCTAACTAGCTCAAAGATTCTAAATTTTCTCTCCAAAAGAGAAATCTGATTTTTTAAATATTAAATGTAGAATAAGCAAGTTTCATGGTAACTATGTGAACCTATGATTGTTTGTTAATTCAGTGCTTTGTTCATTTGGTGATCTTGTTAATTTGTTTTGCTGTATGTTGGGGGGACTTGCAATAATGTGATTAATCTACTAATCATGTAATTAAATTGGATAGTTAGGTTGATTAAAATACTTTGCTCCTAGTTTCTAATTTGTTATAAGGTATAATCACTGCATTGAATTATATATATTCATATATATATTCATTTCAATTATATACACATATATATATATACATACATACATACATATATATATATATTTTTTTTTTTTTTTTTACCAGGAATTCTGCAGTTAGAATGCAAAAACATTTGGATGGAGTGCTTACTAAGTGCCAGGCACTCTGCTTTGGGTAAAGGATGCACTCAGTATAGTGCTGTTGTTTTCTGTTGTAGCTGTCACCTCTTGTGTGCAGAAAAAGAGAGAGGTAAGCCTGTGAGGGTTTGATGCGCATATCTATATCTACATTACATCTCCTATCTATATTATTTTTATAAAAATTTACAGTTTAATCTTGGATGATATGGGTCTATTTCTAAAGATGGATCCACCCTCAACGTGCTAATGCAAATAAATTTCTAGCCTTACCCATAACAGCTTAATAGTCACTTGTTTTCAACGTTGAAGTTGTAAAAAAAAAAACCGTTCAGAATGAGCCTGTGTAATGGCCTACACAGACCCAAACTCTAGGTTTGCATTTTTTTACAATAGTAATTATTAGCAGAGTGAAAACCAAAGTCCTTTCGACAGATGTATGTTCCCTTTCCATTGACCTTTAGTCTCTCAAATTCCCTTTTGAGAGAAAAATATGACTGAAGTTAATTTGTTGTAACCCTGCAATCTAATCTCATCATCTGCTGTCTTCTCTCTGGTTCTCCGAGCTATGTCCTCACCTGAGTACTCCCAGGCTGATCGTCTCATATACATGCGGCACATTTAGGTAACTTTTCATCATTATTTCAATAAAAAAGCAGTACAGATTGTTGGCAGAATATAAAATATGGAAGAGCACACAAAGTCAGGGACAACTTATTTTGAGGGCTATTAAATTATAAAATTACATGACTCAAAAATTTTTATATTCTTTTTACACTTCTATATTAATGACTAGAAGGATCATTTTTGTTATATATCTAAATACAATGATTAAATGACGGTAAGAAATGAACTGTAAACTTAACTGTTGACAAATGCGGGCAAATTATTAAGCATATTGTTGAAGCTTAAATTGATATAATACTGAATTAGTCTTTAAGACACTGATTTTCTGCTTCCTAGGCAAGTCCCTTTTCTGCACTACCAGAAGCTTACATCGTAGTAGTACACCAAGTAATCAATCTGTTTGATAGCAAATTTGATAGCATGTATATAAAATAAGTATTGTTATATTTTGTATGATGTATGATATTATGTATATAAAATAAGTATAAAATTTCACATTTCTTTTCTCCAAATAATTTCTTTGTATTGTGCCTACCTGTGAAGGAAGCCAAGATGGGGGCAGACAAAAGTGGTGCAAATCTGAAAATCATGACACCGGAGGAGGGAGAAAGATAGGAAGAGGGAGATAGGTTATCTTCTGTTAATTCTGAGATACATTAGAAATGAAATCAGTATGGAATGTTTCAATAAATAGACAAATCAATCTATATGCTTATGTTCTTTTGAAAATAGAAATTTGGGGTAAAGTTTTTCAGAGAAAGAAGAGGAAGACTTTGGCCTGTGGAGTTCCATCCTGCTCATGAAAGTCCCTTCTTGATGCCTAGCCTACAAATTTCAGATTTGCTTAGCCAGCCCCCACTGTCTTACAAGCTAACTCCTTATAATAAACCAATCAAAATCTCTCTCTCTCTCTCCTGCCTGCCCCCACTCTCTGTATTGTGCAGGTGCATGCAAGGTTTCTATTTCTCCAGATAGAGTCTACTTTTTCAAGTATCATCTTTTTTTTTAAAGTTTTTATTTAAATGATAGAGTCTACTTTTATTTGAAGTTTAAAAATAGCAAATTATTAATAATGTGTACTTAGCAATTTAAAATTACTTTAAATTTTAATTAAATATAGTAAAGTAAAATCCCCAAGGTATTTTTCCTACAGCTAAAGTTAAACATTAATATGAATGAATAATATGCTATTTGAGAATTATATACATTATATGATAATGTTGAAAATTAGAAGCATGAATCCATCTGGACATATCAGAGTTTCAATTAAAAATTTGCAAAAATGTTGAATAACTCCTATTGATTGATCTTGTTTCAGTTTCTGTAATTGAACCCTGGTTGATACAGTGTTGCAACTATTAACTGTTACTATTATGTAAAAACTCTCAGAATGATTCACTGTTCATCTACTAGAAGAATTGGGGGATTGATCCACACTAAATCCAGAGTGGCACTACAACCTAAAAGCTTTTTCTTTTTGCAGATTTAACTTTTTCTGTGGCTTTTAAAAAAAACTGTTAAAAATCAGACCATCCTGGACTGAGTTAAGATGGCGGAGGAGTAGGGGACCCCTTCTTCAGCCGGTCCCCTGAGTCGAGTTGGATAGGTACCAGACCAGCCTGAACATCCACAGAATCAGCCTGAGACGCAGGAAGATGCATCTGGATCTCTACAAATGAACATCTCCAGCGCTGAGTATTGAGGTACGAAGCAGGGAGCCGTGAATCCACGCACAGATATCGGAAGATAAACGGAAGGGGGAGGGAGCTGCTGCGTTCGGGCGCCGGGAAGCGGTAGCCACCTGCACGGGGGAGCGGGCGGACTCCCGGAAGGCACCCGCGAAACAGCAGACTGAGACCGTGAGCGGGGAACGCGCACCACCAGACTGAAACGGAGCTCCGGTGCGCTCACTGGATCCAGACTGAGACCAGGAGCTCCAGAGCGCACAGGGGCAGCTGGCGGCTGGCGGCTGGCGGTGTTAGAAACACAAAGGACAGGGGCGCCTGGGTGGCACAGCGGTTAAGCGTCTGCCTTCAGCTCAGGGCGTGATCCTGGCGTTATGGGATCGAGCCCCACATCAGGCTCCTTTGCTATGAGCCTGCTTCTTCCTCTCCCACTCCCCCTGCTTGTGTTCCCTCTCTCGCTGGCTGTCTCTATCTCTGTCGAATAAATAAATAAAATCTTTAAAAAAAAAAAAAAAAAGAAAGAAACACAAAGGACAGAGACTCACCGGCCCTGGAAGTGAGGGCAGGGACGCCGGGTGTGGGGCGCACATCCCGGGACGCTGCAGGGTTGAGCAGCACCAACAGTAACAGAGTTAAAGTGGCCAGAACATCAGTGGAGAATGGTCCGCGATCCCTCTGTTCTGAGACAGAGGCTGAGATTCAGCCACTGCTGCTATGACTCTCAGAAGAGGCACAGCAAACCGCCAGGGAAAGCCGCCAGAGAACAAAAGCCTGGAAAGACCGGCTCACAGTGTGCCCATCCCCATCCCCCCTTGCAGGGGACACGGAGACTCTACCCAAACAGGGTTGCCTGAGTATCGGCGCAGCAGGCCCCTCCCCCAGAAGGCAGGCTGAAAAATCAAGAAGCCCACATCCCTAAGATCCCTATAAAAACAAGGGCGCACGGCCTGGGTCCCGGTCAATAATTTGGGCTCTGGACAACTCCGCAACCTCTCCTCATCAGAATGATGAGAAGGAGAAATATCCCCCCGGGAAAGAAAAGACAATGAGTCTGTGGCCTCTGCCACAGAACTAATGGATATGGATATAACCAAATTATCAGAAATGAAATTCAGAGTAACAATGGTCAAGATGATGTGTAGACTTGAAAAAAGTATTAACGAAAGTGTCGATGAGAATATAGAATCACTAAGGGCAGAAATGAGAGCGAATCTGGCAGAAATTAAAAATTCTATGAGCCAAATGCAGTCAAAACTAGAGGCTCTGACGGCCAGGGTGAATGAGGCAGAAGAACGTATCAGTGAATTGGAGGATGGGTTAGTAGAAGAGAAAACTAAAATAGAATCTGGACTCAAAAAATTCACGCCCAGGAATGTAGGTTACAGGAGATTACTGAATCAATGAAATGTTCCAATGTCAGAATCATCAGCATCCCCTAGGGGGTGGAGAAAAACAGAGGTCTAGAAGAGATATTTGAACAAATTGTAGCTGAAAACTCCCCTAATCTAGCAAGGGAAAGAAACATCCATGTCCAAGAGGCAGGGAGGACCCCTCCCAAGCTCAACCACAACAAACCTACGCCACGTCACATCATAGTGCAATTCGCAAATATTAGATCCAAGGATACAGTATTGAAAGTGGCCAGGGCAAAGAAAATTCTCACGTACCAAAGCAAAGGCATCAGAATTACGTCAGACCTGTCTACACAGACCTGGAATGAGAGAAAGGGTTGGGGGAGCATTTTTAAAGCTCTTTCAGAGAAAAACATGCAGCCAAGGATCCTTTATCCAGCAAGGCTGTCATTCAGAATGGATGGAGAGATAAAGATCTTCCAGAATCACCATTGACCAATTTTGTAACCACGAAACCAGCCCTACAGGAGATATTAAGGGGGGTTCTATAAAGGTAAAAAGGCCCCAAGAGTGATACAGAACAGAAAGTCACAGTCTATAGAAACAAAGACTGTACTGGGAACACGGCATCATTAAAATCCTATCTCTCAATATTCAGTCTCAATGTAAATTGCCTAAATGCTCCCATAAAATGCCACAGGGATGCAGATTGGATAAAAAGACATGACCCATCCATTTGCTGTCTACAAGAGACTCATTTGGAACCTAAAGATACATTCAGACTGAAAGTAAAGGGATGGAATACCATCTTTCATGCCAATGGACCTCAAAAGAAAGCTGGGGTAGCAATTCTCAGATCAGACAGATTGGATTTTAAACTACATACTACAGTTAAAGACACAGAAGGGCACTATATTATTCTTAAAGGATATATCCAACAAGTGGATATGACAATTATAAATATATATGCCCCAACAGGGGAGCAGCAAGATACACAAGCCGACTCTTAACCACAATAAAGAGACATATAGATAAAAATATGTTAATAGTAGGGGACATCAACACTCTGCTCTCAGCAATAGACAGATCGCCTAAGCAAGAAATCAGCAAAGAAACAAGAGCTTTGAATGCCATACTCGACGAGTTGGACCTCATAGATATATATAGAACACTACACCCCAGAACCAAAGAATACTCATTCTATTCTAATGCCCATGGAACATTCTCAAGAATAGACCATGTTCTGGGACACAAAACAGGTCTCAACTGATACCAAAAGACGGAAATTATTCCCTGCATATTCTCAGACCACAACGCTCTGAAATTGGAACTCAACCACAAGGAAAAATTTGGAAGAAACTCAAACACTTGGAGACTAAGAACCATCCTGCTCATGAATGACTTGATAAACCAGGAAATCAAAAATCAACTTAAACAATTTATGGAGACCAACAGTGGCTTCTCTTTAGTAAGCATGTCGGAGTTCCAATCGAAATGGGTTTGTAAAAATAAATAAATAAATAAATAAATAAATAAATAAATAAATAGAATTCAACCATCAGTAAATACTTTCTTGTAAACCAAAATGTTCTTTTAAGAGAAGGAAGTGATAGTTCCAAATTAATTGAATGGTAAGTATTTCTTAAGAAATACTGACAATTG
The DNA here is from genome assembly GCF_023065955.2 of Ursus arctos. NCBI lineage: Eukaryota > Metazoa > Chordata > Mammalia > Carnivora > Ursidae > Ursus > Ursus arctos. The sequence goes on from NW_026622852.1 coordinate 21,951,582, forward strand.
TTGAAGTTATAAAGTTAAGAAACTTAGTTATCTTTCCTAGAAAAGAAAATTAAGTTTTATAATAGTTTGTTGTCAAATAAGAGTTTATTTAAATGCAACCAAGAGAAAATGCAAGTACTCTTAAATCTACAAAAAAACAAAAACAAAAACAACCCAAAACACCTCAAGACAAAACAAAATAAAACAAACAAACAAACAAAAACCTGGTAATAAAAAAGAAAGAAAGAAAGAAAAGTGAGTAATCTAAAGGACTCTATTGGGTACTTTTTTTTTTTTCCTATATTGTCTATCATATGGTTTTTTTTTTTTTTTAAGATTTTTTTTAAACAGAGAGAGACAGACAGCAAGAGAGGGAACACAAGCAGGGGGAGTGGGAGAGGAAGAAGCAGGCTCATAGCAGAGGAGCCTGATGTGGGGCTTGATCCCATAACGCCAGGATCACGCCCCGAGCCGAAGGCAGATGCTTAACGACTGTGCCACCCAGGCGCCCCTATTTATGGTTTTATTTGAAAAACATACCTATTTGTTTGTTGGTTTTAGTAGAATGAAATGGTCATGTTTCTCAATTTATATCCATTGCCTTTTAATGCTTCCCTTAGCAAATCTAATATATTCATTTTATATTGTGTTCTGCAATTTTGCAGTTCAAATGCATGGCCTTCTGTTACTTCCTTAGGAAAAAAAGCTCTCAAGACATGTAATATCTATGATTTAAACAGTATTGTCATTATTATGGAGATTCAGTAGGAACCAATGAAAATATCAGAGCACTTAAAAGTAATTTTATATACATAATATCACTGAAAGGAGATCATGTGGAAACAGCCTAAAATATTAAACCAGTCTCCAGTATGGCAAGGCTAATATTTTCTGCCCCATATCTTCTTGAATGAAGCAAATCATTTATCATAAGTGCTAGCTCTAGAAATACTTCAAAATCAAGAAAAATTCTAATAATAGTCATTTTATATATCTATAAAGAGAAAATGGAAACAACTCTATAACTTAAAAATGATAGTCAATTATAAATGTGACTCTGGGAACTAGACACCTAAGAATTAAAAAATATGTTATATATTTTAATTTTAGATACAAAGGTGGATACGTTATTGGTGAAATCAGGTTGCTGAGTAAAAACACTGATGGAGCCCATTTGAGCATTTCACCTACAGTCTCTTACCAAAAAGCAGTGTGTAGGGGACAGGTGGAGCTAGGTAGGGAGAGACAGGAAGGGGGCTACGTGACCAGGCTCATGCAGGGGACTACGTGACCAGGCTCATAGAAACCCCAGATGTGGAGTAATGTTATAAATGAGATATTAACCAGAGAGAAGGGAATTTAACAAATCTACCATGTTTGTTCTAAATATAGACAGGATATTCTCATGATATTTACAAATCCACCATGTTTGTCTTACATATTGACAAGATATTTGTGCATAACTAAGCACAAGTTCCCTGGTCAGTTTTCTATAAAAGACCAACCATAAAAGCCCTCGTTGACAACCCATTTAGGACCCCTCTCACTCTAGAGAGTTTTTTTCCTTTCCTTTCTGTTCTCACCTTCCCTTAATAAACTTTCACTTCACTTCATCGTTTTGTGTCAGTGAGATTCATTCTTTGACTCCGTGAGACAAGAACCCTGCAACAGCAGGACTGGTGTTTGTACCTAGAAGGCTTCACTGAACCCATTTCAACAGGGCTCCCTCTGCTCTTTTCTCAGATCATATATATCATCTTTAAACTCCCCCAAATTCACTAGCACAATACCTTTTCTATTTCTTTCTCCAGAGATTTTAGAATATTTATTTATTTATTCCTCCCAACAGTGCTCTGTTTGTTGGTTTGCTTACTATGAGCCAAATGTTTGACCCTGGAGAAATTGTGCTAACCAGGATGTAAAGGATGAATTCCATTTCAATAAAAATGTGTGGGTATAGAGACTTGGTTTACTATCAATACTGATAAACAATTCAGGGACGTGCTAGTAAATGGTTAACAGCCTGCTCTCTGGAGTCAGGGGAGGCCCTGATATATGGCATTTGTCCATTTCTCTGATGTTAATAGTTGTCCCATCATTGCTAATTTCAGGCTAACAATATGATGTCACTGAACAAGAAGTTGAGGATGGGAAGAGATGTGCCCGGTCAGCCCTGAAGTTGGCATGAGCTAAATCTAGCACATTACAGGATTTAAAGATCACCTACTATGTTAAATGTCGAGGGGGAAAAAAAAAGGAGCCTTGCTTTCAAGTCTTTTAATATGTCAGTGGAATTTTATGTCATATATACACAAACATAGCCTTTCTGGTAGCAAATGCTTTTTAAGAAGAGCTAGTCTATGAATTTGCATGTGGTTTATAATAACTCTATAGAGTACATTGGTATCTATCAGAGAAAGGTTTCTATCTGTGCTGAATTAAATAGACACAATTATAGTACAATTAATACAAATAGACAGGGCAAGGGCTTTACCCACTTAATTCTTTTACTTATTCATTATTCCATTTGCTAAGTATTTATGGAAGGAAGCCTTTGTCCTTGGCCCTATGTCAGACACGAGGGATATGATGAAAACAGATTGACAAGATCTGTTTCTAGGAGCTTATTAACTACCCTCTGTTTATAATACAGGTTCAGGTAATTTCTGGATCTTGTTATTATAATGCATTTTGGGGGGGCGTGTAAAGGGAAATGGGAGAAGCAATGGATATTGTTGGGAAAGGTCCCTGAAAAGATGTGACCACTGGTGGACCCAGGAGCTGGACCTGGGCCCTAGGAGGCTCTTTATCCATTCCAATATGGGCTCTGCTTGCCTTTCTCCCTCCCAGTGGCTGCTCTAAGGACAATGCCTTGAGGAAGTGGTGTGCTGTTGAGAACACCTGCATGTGTGACTGAATCTCTGTATAAAATTGTAAGATCTGACAGGCAGGTGTGGGGATCCATTCATCTTGTGGCTGCCCAAGACAAGCCTCCTATGTAAGTTCCTTTTGCTTATTGAAACTCAGCCTCTTACTAATCTGGAACAGCCTGCTTCTTTCTTCAGTCTCTCCCTGCCCTCTGTGTTTAGGGGCTAGTTTTCAGACTGTACCCCAGAAGCTCCCAAGGAGGTTACCAACCAAGAGATAGATGTTAAAACTCTTTCTTCTACACCAAAAAGTCATTGCTCTTAACTATTCTCCATCAATTCCTCCTTTTTACACCCACATCACTTTTCACATCCAAGTAATAGATCACTTTTTATACCTATATAACACTACTTTTCATAGAAAATGCCTAAATATTTCTTTAGAACTTTCAGAAGTATTCTGAAATATTTCCTGAGCACCTACTATGTGCCAGAGATAGGAAAAATATACACTTTTCTCTTTTCCTCACTGGGTTTACAGAATTTCACCTTACAGCGAATAAGGAACAGTATGGAGGGAAATGGCATGGAATACACAACGATAGAAAGTAGACAGGATCAGAGTAGACTTCTCTCATCTACTGTTACCTTTCACAGTATTTTGAGGGAAGGGAGATAAATATATATATTTTCTAAACTGGAAGGTAGCTGGCACTAACTCCGAGAGCCGTAAGCATTCTCTTAGTTCCTCATAGGCCTCACTCACCATGCTTCACCCACCTTAATCACCTCCTTAGTTTCCATCAGCTAGTGTTTCCCCAAAACTGCCAGATCAGGAAACCACCCAGGCCCTTGACCAAAAACGTAGGTACCCAGCTCAACCTCTCCTTTAGAGATTCTGACTCAAAAGATCTAAAATGGTAGTGGACTTTGTATTTCAACGAGTATCCAGAAGTGATGCTTTGTAAACCGAGTTGTAGGGCAAAAGGCTGCATAGGCATTTCAGTTTTCAACCCCAAATTGATTAAGAACACGCTATTGAGAGTCAGTGATCTCAATATATATTAATTTGTGGGAGATAAATAGGTATGTAAGCAGAAATAAATAATCTATTTTGTTATGTATGAGTTGACAGATATACATAGACATAGATACAGACGTATAGATAGGGATATGCAGATATATATCCACGTGAAAATAATTTTGATGTGCTTAATCAGTGCCCTAGATTGATGTAACATAGCGTTTCCTGCATCATTAAGCTTAATAAAAGCATCTCCTGTGAGATAGAGTTGGAATTTATCTGAGTTCAATCTTAACCATGGCTGCACATTGCTATTAAATTGCTATGAGTGGGGCACAAACACTCTCTAAAAAACCAAAACAAGATGAAAGAAAACAAAGTTTCCAGCTAATTCTAATATGCAAACTGAGCTAAGAGTCACTATCATTAGTATAGAGAGACTTGGTTTACTATCAATACTGATAAACAATTCAGGGACGTGCTAGTAAATGGTTAACAGCCTGCTCTCTGGAGTCAGGGGAGGCCCTGATATATGGCATTTGTCCATTTCTCTGATGTTAATAGTTGTCCCATCATTGCTAATTTCAGGCTAACAATATGATGTCACTGAACAAGAAGTTGAGGATGGGAAGAGATGTGCCCAGTCAGCCCTGAAGCTGGCATGAGCTAAATCTAGCACATTACAGGATTTAAAGATCACCTACTATGTTAGGGTTGAGGAAAAAATAAGAGGAGCCTTACTTTCAGGTCTTTTAATATGTCACTGGAATTTTATGTCATATATACACAAACATAGCCTTTTTGGTAGCAAATGGGGCAATAATGATAATAGTAATGGTAAACACTATCGTTTATTGGACATTCACTCTCTTTTGAGCATTATGTCAATAGCTAATTACATAAAACATATTATATTTATATATACTACATAATATACAATCAACTGAATTCTTATTTTGTGAAGAACATTGTTCCTAACATTACCATATTATTTCTATGATGTGAGTACTATTTTTCTCTCATTCAGAAAAGGAAAGTAAGGCCCAGGGAAAAGAAAAATACAGCTTTTGTAGAATCCGACAATGGGTAAATGTGAATATGAGCCTGAACCCAAGTAATGTGAGTTCAGAGCTAACATCTAACCATCACTCCCACTGCCTTACTGGTAAGAAAATAATTGATATCAGAGGTCAGAAAAAGAATAAATGCTCAAGGCCTAGTAGGTCAAAGCTGGATTCATACTTAGGTGACCTATGAACTCTTGTTCTCTTCAGAGTTTATAATCAGTAATTAATGCTGCCAATATCACTGCAAAATCATGATGAGTAATCATGTTATAGCATCTGTTTCATGAAAACCTATAAGAATATATTATGACAAAACAAAGATATTAATCTACTAGACTGATAAATTTATAAGGAAACTATGACTTAATCTTTTGCATAAATTCACAAAATAGAGTGACCATGATCCCCCGAGAGCTTTATTATAATAAAGGTTTTTTTTAACAATTTAAAGTAGAAAATAATATTTCACTGTCGTCAAATGCATAAAACTACCAGACTTATTGCCAAATTACTGAGTTATTATCTTCAAAACTTAATTCTCCTTCCTCTATTTTTTCCAGTATTTACTATCGTAAGGATGCCTAGCAGAAGCCTTATTTTTTCTCTCTAGTGGTAACCCCTCTCACTTTGTCTCTCTTTTTCCCCCTATCTGGAAGCAAGAAGATTTCTTTATATTTTTAATTACAAATATGTCTCTAGAACCTAGACTCTAACAAGGTGTGGATCGCTTTTCATGGATTTTTCCATGAATGTATTGTACACTTTAAACTGCATACTGAATTGTTTCCCTTGGCTGTTTTCTGGTAGTTTTGGTCTCAGAATAGATCTAGAAAGAAGGGTGCTAATAGAATGGGGAGTAATGGACAGGACTGTGCTCCCCCATCAAATTGATACATAATAAGAGTGCCTCAAAGTCAACCACATAGTAAGAATGCCCACTACTCAAATTCTGGATTGATTCTGAGCTTGCATTTCCTCAACAGGGACAGAGGACATTGGGGTGGGAAGCTAAGTGATTCTTCTCCTACTTCTCCATACACTGCCCCAGTCTGTTCTGGCAACAGAGGTACCTTGCTCTTGGTAAAGCCATTCTATCAACTTTATAGAGAATATTTTGTCCAGATTCTGGAATTTCTATTTATCTGATTTACTCCCTTTTATGTATGTCTTTATAGTTATTTTAGTGAGAAGTTGAGAAAGTCTATGCCAGTTGTTTCAAGATTAATATTATTTTAAAATTTGTCAGAGGATTTCTTAAACCAGTTGATTCTTTGGACTATTTCTAACATACCAGTTCTAGTCCAAGGTTGCTGTGACTCCTCATATCCTCCGAGATTATTTCTTTAGTGTGAATCAGATTTAGCTACGCAGGTCAGGATTTGCCTAAGAATATCTGCTTTGGTCCTTTGAACAACAATAGCATAGTGCTGTCTTTGCCCACCATAAGGAATAAAAAGAAATTAAAAAAAAATAATAACTATAAAGCAAGTAGCCAGTACTCTTCTAAAGAATACATGTAAATTATTTTATTTAATCTTAAAAACAACTGTAACAATAAAGAACTATAATGACCTCTGCTTTCAAGATGAGAATGCATTCATGTAAACTGCCTAGTAACAAACTGAGACACAAAGTCAAATTTAGAACTGAATTTTTGTGTAACTTCAAGACCTGAACTGTAATTTACATAGGTAAGTGATGAGCTTGTCTCAACACTAAACACTAAAACAATAAAAAAGACACAGTGAGGAGAGTGCTTGTATATTATTACATTGTCTAATTAGAGAGTGCAATTAGTTTAGAAAGCCCCACACTAGTCACTTCTACCAATAACAGATTAAAAACTTGGGAGGCGGGATATAAATATCCTGTTTTGACAATATAGGGTAGTCCTTAGTTTTCATTTAAGAATCATCTATTTTTATTAGGCACATATTTCATAAAATGTTGTCAGAAGAGAGAAATTTCAAAGCTCAAATCTTATTAAAAATCCACAAATACACAAAAGTCAACTTGAATTTGTATTACCCTTTGCATATTATGATCAGAGAAAATATTTAAAAGAAATAGAAATATACCACGATGACACTTTTTTCTTCCTTTGGAGATCAGACTGATGACAGCTTTTATTGTTCATGACGGAAAAATCTAATTTCACAGCCAGTTTGAAAATCTTGCTGTTTCAGCAGAGCTTTCAGAGATATGTGAATGAATGGGGTCAGCCCTTATTGTACAGCAACTATGAAATCTGAAATTTTCATAACCTTCATTGCAACTTATATTGCTAATGTCATATTCCTTAAAATGAATGGGATTTCGGTGGTGCTAGGTCCCCTAAAATTACGAAGATACCGTAACTGATCTGCAGATATCTGCCTCTTTAATGCCTCTTGTCAGGGGATCAACATGAGCATACTCAAACAAAATATTTTAATTCTGAACAGAGCCTTCACATAGATTGAGTGATAGGGTAGAGAGGTAGATATGAACTGAATAATACTAACATTTTATTTAAGAATCCTGAAAAATAAAATTATAACCTTTTATATTTAAAAATTGGTACTTTGAAACTTTCTTTTCAATTTCGTCATTTTGAACATAGCAAAATTTTACAGTAAGTATAGTTGTTTCCCTAAATCGGCAGGGAATAATTGTCCTCATCTTCCTACAAAATAAGAATTCAAAAGTCTAGACTCTTAACATTTTGCTCTTCAATAACTTAAAAGGAAAGTGGATGAATAATGTATCAAACCCTTGGTAACTGACAACTTTTAGTGGTCAGATTTCATTTTCGTCTATTGGCTTGAAAATAATGTTAAATCACATTTGTAATGAAGATGGTTAAAAGATTTGTGATATAGCAAAAATAACCTAGTAGATAATATTCACAGGTTTATAATGCTCAAACTAATAAATATTTAAATCACACAAGCATTAACTACATTTATTTTCTACATATTTATTTCTAATAAAATTGGCATACAAAGTTACTCCTTAAAACTCAAAACTTAAAAAGTATTTGTATTGCTAAATACTTTTTTAGGAAGTGTTTTTTCCTAATACTAAATATATTCTCTATTTTTTAATCATTTAATTTATCAATAAGTATATCAATAGTAAAGTGTAAGTTACTATAGTCTTTAAACTTATCTTATGCGGGAGGTGTCTCTAATGTGACTTAGCTGAAATTATTTTTTATATAATATCAAAAGTTGTGTTTAAGGTAAGTGTCTTTAGGATATATCTATGGGCTATATACAGAAAGTGAAATACAACACGTATAAGAAGTGTACATTACATGTCATATTGTCATTCCTACATATGGTCACAGATGGTTAAAACAGAGAAAATAACACCAATCAAATCTCGTGTGCAATCATTTAACATGGAAATGCTCCCAATGTTCTATATTTGTATTTTTCTCTACCGCCTTTACCAATACCTTCTATACAAACCTAATTCAATATGTGTTTGTTAAGTATTTACTGAACATTTTCTACCTTTCCAGAACTATGAACAAGTTAATTTTTCCATATACATACCATTACACTCTATTAATTTGTAGTCTAATGTTATAAAATTTTAAAATTTATTTTGTAGGTGCCACTGGCATTTTATTTACTATCACTGAACAGTGGTCTCAGTAAATTAACCCCCTTTTTTAGCATCTTGTATAGTCACCAGCATAGAATTGGTTAGAAATCACAAAGCAAATATGCACAGTCATATACACTAGGATCTCTGAGAAAGATGATAGCTATGGTCTGTTTCCCCAGAAAAATGCAGTGATAAACATACACGTTATTTCACACGAATTCAGAAACACAAGCTAAAGCTAATGGCCTTCAAGGTGAGAAAAACAAAACAAAACAAGACAAAACAACCACAGTGTTGCAGAATACTTGAAACATGATAGAGTATCTGGTACCTGACTTGTTCTCCTAACACCAACAACTATGAATTTGACACAATGTATAATACAACGGTCTTTCAGATATTTGACACCAGATATCACAGTGTTATGATCCTTGAGAGAGAAGAAACAATAAAGGTGAGACTACATTTCCCTGGCATTCCCTAGACAGGCAGGATCTGCCTCTTCAGATCATGACACAGGCAGGAAGAAATCCAAGCAGGGCACGGCAGTCTTTTTGATTGAGGAAACAGGTATTTGTATGTTTGGGGAGGCCAAAGCATGTGAGGTTTTAGGAGGAAAGTACTGAAAAAAAAAAAAATAGCTTTGTTGATAACACATTCACACACTCCGGAAATCAGCACAGGGGTCCCTTGAGTATTTGGATGGATCCTATGAAGTACACAGATAGGATTTCACTTCACTAGGCCACGCAAAAAAAAAAAAAAAAAAAAAAAAAGTTTTTTTGAGACAATTTCCAAAGCTCATAGAAGCCAGATGGATGTTAAGTTTCAACCAGAGCGAGAGACCTACTTGAATACTTGTGGCACACAGCAGACACCCAGGGACAGTCACACCTTGGGAGCAGGGAGCAAGCTCTAGAGCAAGACTACTGTAAATCCACCCTCCAAAGTATAAAAACAAGTTTTATAGGATGCGGTAACTAAACTGCCTTCCAGGATGAAGTCAAGTACTGTGCAAAGGGGGAGAAAAAACCTTGCATCACATCAGGTACAACGGCCAGTATCTAAGAATACAAGATACATTGCAAAAAATGGTAAGAAAAATTTGACATTAAAATAGTAACCCACAGGTCCAAGAAATTCAACAAAACAAAGCAAAATAAAATAAAACTACACCAAGTCACATCATAATTACTGATTATTAAAAACATGGTAATAAACAAAATCTGAAAGCTAGCCAGGAAAAAAACAAGCTACATTATGTATAGAGGAATAAAGAATGACTACCCACTTTTCCTCAGAACAAGACATTGGAAGTGTCAAAAGAAAAAGAAAAGTCAACCTAGAATTTTCTTAAAAATATCCTTTAAAAATGAAATAAGAAACTAGTTCAGAAAACAAAAGCTTGTGAATTTTATTTATTTATTTTTACATTAGACCTTCACTATTAAAAATTCTAACAAAATTATTCAACTAAAAATATTACATGGAAAATTGGATTTATAAAAGGAATAAAGGGCACTGGAAAGAAAAAATTGTAATATAGGAACTTTGCTTTATTTGTTTCTTATTTCTTTAAAAGTTAACTTAGTGCCTTGTTTTATATATAAAACAAAATATTATGAGATTCATAACATACGTACCAAAGAAATATATCATTAGCACAGATAAATGGGGGTAAAATAGAAGTATACTGCTGTAAGGATTTTATATTACATATGACAGAGCAAGTCTGATACATATAACATCACCACATGGTAGCATGTGTTAAGTTGGAGACATATCTTTTAACACTGGGGTAATAAGTAAGAGAGTAATTTGAAGAGAGATTACTAGAAAAACCAATAGTGGAGAGACAATGGAATATACAATATATTCAATCCAAAAGAAGGATGAAAAAAAGGAATAAATGGACAAATAGAAAACAAATAGCAAGAAGGTAGATGTAAACTCAACTATATTAATAAATTCACTAAATAGGGAGGTATGGTCTAACAGTTTCAATTAAAAGACAATGATTGTCAGACTAGTTTATATTGCTGCAACTCAGCAATAATGAAGAAAGACTACTGGCCTGTGCAACACCATGGATAAATCTCAAAACCATTATGCCAAGTGAAAAAAAACACACATAAATGGCTACATAGTTTTGTCCCAATACAAAACTACAGTGACAGAAATTAAATCAGTGGTTTTCAGGGACTGGGGATAGAAGGAGATTATTAACTACAAAAGAGTATTAGGGACTTTTTAAAGTGACAGAAATGTTTGAAATCTTAATTATGTTGGTGATTACATGATTGCATAATTTGATAAAACCCAATGAACTATATATACCAAAAAGGTGAAGATTATATGGAAATTATACTTCAGTTAGACTCCAATAAATCTTATTTTAAAAAAATGAAAAAAAGCATCCAAATATGATTGATAAAAAAAACCCACAATTTACACATGAAAATAATGATAGGTGAAAAGTACATATATGTACATATATATGTAATATTTAAGTATATATATATCATGTAAAACTAAACATAAGACAGCTGCAATGGCTGTCTATATTAATATCAGAAGGATCAAGGATAAATTGGTAAACTGTTTAAAAAGAAGATTCTTCAAATCATCAAGAAGATATGACTATCTTAAATATCTGTGTATCTAATAATAGAGCTTCAAAATAAATAAAGCAAAAACTTCCTGAAAAGAAAGCATATGTAAATATGTGCACAATTAAAGATTTCAAACCTCCTAAAAATTGATAGAAAAACAGGCCAAAAAATTGGTAAGATTGTATAAGACTTGAACAAAACTATCAAATAAACGGACCTCATTGACATTTATAGAACACTCCACACGAGTAAGGGGTAATGGAGCTGGAATGATTACACTCCCAGATTCTTCAGCCTTGGGTCGAGAGAGTGACCCGGCTCCGTAAATCCTCAGACAATTCCGTTTTTCTGTGCTTGTAGGCCACAAGAGTTCCAGTAGCCTGGGAAGACAAGCGTTTATTAAAGACATGCTGGTGCTGGCAGTTGGAAGTGTATGCACAACAGGAGCCTGGTGGGCAGGAAAATCCCACCTAGGGCGGACAGAGAGAGCACTGGCAGTGTCTGCTAAGAGACATCAGCGGTAAAGTTGATGAGGGGCAGTTTCAGAGATGGGATGAGGCAGAGCCCAGTACTGCCAGTGGGAAAGAAAAAAGAGCAATTATGAATAATAAGTAGATAGAAGAGGAATCAAGAGCCAAAGAGATGGATTAAGCTGGGAAAAACTTGAGGATATGTGTTACATACTAAGGGAGAGTGTGTAGAATGTTTAAAAGGAAAGCTTGTAGATACAGTGGAGAGATTTTAACATGGGGAAGATTGAAATCTAAGCACACAGAAAAATGTTACAATGTGATTAACCCTCAAGGAAACAGAAACTAAAAGACTGAGACACTTGTAAGAGAAAGGGTGAGCATGAAGTAGAAAGAAAAAAACCAGGTAATTATTGGGTGTTTCCTAGTTAGCACACATCATTCAAGCATTTCAGATGTGTTAAATAGTTAACCCTCAATCTTTTGAGCTGTTATTCCCATTTTCCAGGTTAAAAATTAAAATAAAAAATAAAATAGAGCACAAAGAGTTGGAGAAACTGCAGTGCTGTGGTTCCAGAGTCAGAACTTTAACCACTCCCTATCCTACCTCCTTCCATGAATTATACTCCAATGTTTCAAATGGAGACCAATTCCCAGTGAGGAAGGGCCCATGATGAGCCACCAGAGGACCCATCAGAATGAGCGAAAGTTTCAAAGTCCTGGCAAATAGGGAAGTCAGAGGAGTGCAAGGTCAACCTACACTTCCCAAAGTGGGGCAGTTACTTGGAAACAAATAGGAAAAAGAAAATGAGTTTGAGAAAGGAGAGAAGACCTTAACAATGAGGATTTTTACCAGAGCCTGAAGCATGTGATGCTCAATATTAAAAGGATGCTAACTTCATTTTTGGTGTGTTCGTTTTTATTTGATTCCAATTGATTCCAATAACCGATTCAAGTGACACCGTATGATATTTGTCTTTCTCTGACTTATTTCACTTAGCATAATACCGTTTAGGTCTATGTCTGAGTTGAGAGACACTGGGTTTGTAGGAGAATGGACAGTCAGTATACATCCAAAGAGTCTCAGGGGCCATTGGAGGATGAGCAAAATAAAAGAGCAAAATCCAAGATAATATGAACAAAGTGGAATAGAATCCTTTAGGCCAGGAACAGTCCACAGGTTCTATGCAAGTTATGGTGAAGTTTCCATAGTATCTGATGCCAGATCTATTGCTGGGCATTCGTAGCTTTTCTAACCACTTACTAAACTATGTGGTGAACCCTTCCTCCAAGTGCAACACTTTTAAGACTGACCTTTCAGGAGGGATTTAAGATTAATACAGGAGAATTCTCCTGAATCTTAGATCAAAGGCATAATCTTGTATTTTGAATGGCGGGGACTACTCATTTGTACAGGATAACTCATCCTATCACTGCATTCTTTGTATCCTATCCCAAACCAGTCTCGGTGTTCTGATTCCTTGTCTTGTGACCATCATCTGCTTATTTGTGTTCCACTAACATACTATTTCCTAAGGCGAACTGTATCCCATTCCTGTCCTATTGATTTGGAACTCCTAATGCCAATCTTGAGTGCTTATTTGCACTTTAATCCCTGCCTTTCCCTTTCCTACTGCTATGGAGCATCCAAACTAGGCAAACGTCCTTCCCTAAACGTTTACCTGCTCACCATCAGTGCCTCTCACCATGTATGAACTGCTGGGGCACTTTGGTAGATAACTACCAGTTTTGTTCTTGGAATACTGCAGCAGCCCCTGGCCGAAAACTTATGTTAAGGATATAACAGGAAAACATGTTTGTGACTTTGCGGGCTTCAGTGTAAATGTCAGAGCCAAGCGGCGGGGAACTCCTGGCCTGCCTACCGGCTGGGAACACCTGGCTTGTCAATAGTTGGGAACGCCCAACTGTTTCAGGGCAGAACACTGCTGAAACCTGATTGCTCTTGACAATAGCCCGCAGGGTCCATAGAAACATGTTTAAGAATAGGCCCCACTTGCTAAATGTTACATCATCTGATCCCCTGACCTTCCCCGTGATGCACCACTATCCTGGGACCTGCCCCGTGATGCACTGCACTACTATTCACTAGAATGTAATAGGATCATTCCCTTGATTGTGATTGTTTTTGATTGTTGCCAATAAATACCCGAGGTTGCAGCTGTTCGGCGCGATCACTCCTGGCGGTCGTCCCCTGCACCCACGCTCTCTTCACAAGCTAACCTGTCTGTGCCTCGTCCTTTTCCCCAATCAACGAATCAACGGGGCTGCGGCTGCAGCGCTGCGGGCGGTGCTGCGGCAGAATACCTCACTCAGCATTTATGCAGCATAACCTACCTTAGTTATTTAAATTGTTAATACTAATTTTAGTACATAAAAATGAACATGTGGATACTATAAAGAAAACTATAAAGTTAGGGAAAATAATTTATTGAAATCCAATGCCATCCATAATGGGAAAAGGGATACGAAGAAAACACTAATTTATAATACTTTTTTCCCACTTGTAGGAATAAAATTGAATAAGGGAGTCAGTGAAACGCTTATAATTACAAGTAACGTTCAGCTGCAGCAAGAGTACACCAAAGTGAGATTAATGGTACTGTAAGGATTCTAGACGGCTCAAATGGGGGAGTAACAATGCTTGCAATATACTTCTGAATCTTTTTTTGAAAGTTCAAAAAGAAATAGCAAAATACTAAGCCCTGGTATAAAACAACCGAAAACCACTTTAAATTTTAATTAAATATAACAAGGTAAAATTCCCAAGATATTTTTCTTATAGCTACCTTTAAGTCCAATATAATTGAATAATTTAGTATTTGAAAATTGCATGCAATATGGGTAATTTTGAAATGTATAAGCATAAGGCTATCTGGATATATGCAATTTTTAATTAAAAACTTATTGGCTGTATTTTTTTTTTCTTAGAAATACCCCAGACCAAGATGACTTTGTGTAGTGAGTGAATTGTTCCCCCCCTCCAAAAAAAAAAAAAAAAAGAAATGCATGTTGAAGTTGTAACCCCTGGTGCCTATGAAAATGATCTTATTTAGAAAAAATTGAGCTACCCTATGATCCAGCCATTGCACTACTGGGTATTTACCCCAAAGATACAGATGTAGTGAAGAGAAGGGCCATATGCACCCCAATGTTCATAGCAGCATTGTCCACAATAGCTAAATTGTGGAAGGAACCGAGATGCCCTTCAACAAATGACTGGATTAAGAAGATGTGGTCCATATATACAATGGAATATTACTCAGCCATCAAAAAGAACAATTTCTCAACATTTGCTGCAACATGGATGGGACTGGAGGAGATAATGCTAAGCGAAATAAGTCAAGCAGAGAAAGACAATGATCATATGGTTTCACTCATTTATGGAACATAAAAAGTAGGAAGATTGGTAGGAGAAGAAAGGGAAGAAGAAAGGGCGGGTAATCAGAAGGGGGAATGAACCATGAGAGACTATGGACTCTGGGAAACAAACTGAGGGCTTTGGGGGGGGGGGATGGGATAGGCTGGTGATGGGTATTAAGGAGGGCATGTATTGCATGGTGCACTGGGTGTTATACGCAAGTAATGAATCATGGAACTTTACATCAAAAACCAGGGATGTGCTGTATGGTGACTAACATAATATAATAAAAAAATATTATTAAAAAAAAGAAAGAAAAAAAGTTTTTTGCCAATGCAATCAAGTTAAGATGAGGATCTCACTAGATTGGGGTGTGCCCCAAGTCTAATGACTGGTGTCCTATGAGGAAGGGGAGACATGGAGACACAGACAAAGAGGCGAGACAGCTATTTGAAGTCAGGCAGAAAGTGGAGTGATGCAGTACAAACCAAAGACGGTGGCCAACTACCAGAAGCTAGGAAGAAGCAAGAAAGGATATTTCCAAGAAACTCTCAGGGGAACATGGCCCTTGATTTGGGAATTCTGGTCCCAAGAACGGTGGAGAATACATTTCTGTATTTTTAAGTCACTCAACTTGTGGTGATTTGCTATGGCAACCCTAGGAAACTAACATACTGGGACAAATGTCTTTGTGTCTCTGTGTATTTTCAACAAAAACATCTGATTAGGTTAGAACTTTACTGGTCTTCTGATGTGAGGGAGACAGTACATTATCTTCGTGCATATTTAAAATGCAGAGTACAAAGGACAAAGGCCCTGGAGATTGAAAGACTTACATTTGGTAAGTCTGGGTTTGAATGGCAACTTGGGTACCTCATAATTTTTTTTTCTTTGAACTTTGATATCAGAAGCCTCAGTTTCTGATGTAAAAAACGAGATTACTAAAATCTACTTCATAGGATTGTTGTAATATCATTATTTGTGATAATATATGGCATATAACTGGTTCTTCTCCCTTACTTTGCTTTGCCTTTAATAGGTTACTTTCTCTCTTAAAACATACAGTTACCTAAATAGGTACACAGAAGTATAGGGCAATGGGGCAAAATTCAACATTGATTTATAGGGTAGAAGAGTTTGCCAAAATCTTTCACTTTTATTTTCTTGTCCTCTAGACTCTGTGCCAGCTCTATTTGAGGTTCAATTGAAGACTCTGATTCCTATCTTTAATTATTGGAGGAAATAGGATCCCTTAATTACTTTAACGACTCATTTTCATTTGGCCTTCCTATAGCCTTTGGACAAAGTATGAGAACCAGTATGGTTCTATGTTCTAAAAAGATTGTGTAGATTATATATGGTAGTGATTTTCACCTACAAATTTAAAACATATGACACAAAGTTTCCAGTTATCATTTCGACATGTGAAAAGTCTCAAATATTACTAAGAACCAAAAAAATGCCTAAGAACAAAGCTATTTATGTAAATACTTTTTTTTTTCTTTCTTAGAGACAGAGAGAGTGAGAGCACTCATGGGGGAGGGGCGGAGGGAGAGGGAGAGAGAATCTTAAGCAGGCTCCACACCCAAAGTGGAGCATGATGCTGATGCGAGGCTTGATCTCTTGACCCTGAGATCATGACCAGAGCTGAAATCAAGAGTCAGATGCTTAAATGACTGAGCCACCCAGGCACTCCTGTAAATTAATTTAATCCAGAAAATATTTTTATAATTTTACTTAATATAGGAATTATTTCTCAAACAGCAAAATGGAGAATCTTGATATCATATGACCTATCATAGGGCTCTCAAGAGGAAATAGGTGTGTCTATAATTACAGTTACTAAACCACAAGCCATTCCACCTATGTGGTCTTGTAACTCATATAAACTTTTCAAATAACTTTTTAAAGTAACTTGTATTTTTTTTTTTTTTAATCATTTCATAACTGGCTTTTTCTGAAGAGATCTTTCCCTTCCCCAGTACATTTTAGGTTAAAGTTTGCATTAGAGAGGGTAGGCTAGGCTGTAATAACATTTAAACCAACATGATACAAGTTTGTTTTCTCAATCATTTAACTGACTGGGTCAGGTATTTCTCACTGGCAGATGGTTCTCCATGTGGTGGCTTATTTACTGAGGCTTCTTTCTTCACATGGCTTCACCAACCCATAGTTTTTGTTGTTGTTGTTTTGTTTTGTTTTGTTTTCTGTTGCTTGTTTTTTGAGAGAGAGAGTGTGGGCAAGTGGGGGAAGGGCAGAGAGAGAGAGAGAGAGAGAGAGAATATCTTAAGCAGGCTCCATGCCCAGCGCAGAGTCTGATGCAGGGCTTGATTCCACCACTCTTGAGATCATGACCTGAGCCGAAATCAAGAGTCAGATGCTCAATCAACTGAGCCACCCAGGTTCCCCCAACCCTTAGAGTTTTATAATCTTATGGTTCCGGTCAGCTGATGGCAAAAAAGAATGTAAAGATAGTAAACAAATATCTTAAAAACCCTGTAAAAACTCACATCACTTCTACTAATAGCCCTCTAGTTAGAATTAGGAACCTACAGGCATATCTAGCTATGAGACTGGAAGCTATAGTCTGTGTCCATGCTCGGGAAGAAAAACATGGTTTCTTGGGGAAAAGCAGTCTCTTCCTCAATGGTGAAGATAAATAACACAGAAGAGTGCTAAGTGAAGTCTGGAAACATGATGTGGTATTTCTTATATACATACAATTCTAAACAATATATAATCAAATGTATACTGAGTTCTGGAATAATTATGAATTCAGAGCCAGCAGTGGCTGAAAGGAGAACCCATACATAATATTTTGTATTATATGCTTCATATTCAATAGTATGTTTTATAAGTAAAAAGTGAATAATCTGCTTGTAAAAATAATATGTATTCATTTCAGAAACACGGATATTACATAAAGTAAAAAATATTTAAAAATTATCCTTCATTTCACTAGGGCACCTGGGTGGCTCAGTTGGTTAAGTGTCCGCCTTCAGCTCAGGTCATGATCACAGGGGTCTGGGATTAAACCTCATATCAGGCTCCCAGCTCGGCCGAAGTTTGCTTCTCCCTCTGCCCCTTCTTCTGTTCATGCTCCTCCCCGCACCCAAATAAACAAACAAAATCTTTTAAAAAAATTATCCTTCATTTCACGATATGACACAGCCATTGCTAATATTCTTATCTATTACCTCCCCCCCTTTTTTAAAGACTTTATTTATTCATTTGAGAGAGAGAGACAGAGCGAACACAGCCAGGGAGAGGGGTGGAGGGAGAGGGAGAAGCAGACTCCCCACTGACCAGGGAGCCTGATGTGG
Organism: Ursus arctos; assembly: GCF_023065955.2. Taxonomy (NCBI): domain Eukaryota; kingdom Metazoa; phylum Chordata; class Mammalia; order Carnivora; family Ursidae; genus Ursus; species Ursus arctos. The sequence goes on from NW_026622852.1 coordinate 21,969,900, forward strand.
GTCTGAATCCCAGGACCCCAGCATCATTACCTGAGCCAAAGGCAGACACTTAACTGACTAAACCACCCAGGTGCCCTATCTTCCCATTTTTATGCACATCATTTATACTATTTATGTTTAACAGCATTAGAATTGATATAGTAAAAGATATTAGGCTGAATCATAACAAATGTTGACATAGTCATCATTTTTGACTTCTAAGAATAGTTAATGTCATATGGTTTAAAGTAATAAAGAGTAAAAATAAAGAGTAAGATATGTTTTATCTGTTGAAAGTTATTCATTCTTGATTCTATAATGTCATATTTAAAATGAAGGGTAGAAATAATTAAATTAGCCTCTGATAATTCATATTCTCTTACAAGCAAATTTTCTGAGATCATTCTATATGTAAGCATTCAATAATACTACTTGATGAAGGGATTGATGAGTGAATATGCTTCTATAAGTCTCTAGTTAACGTTCTTGGAAAAACATATATTTACTGTTAAGGTGCTTTGAACACAATAAATGGATGGCAAGACCATACAGAAATAAGCAAGTTTTTTTTAAAATACGAAAACTATTTTTAAAAACAGCATTTTCACTGGAAAGTAGTGAATAAGTCTTCAAAATATTGCTATTTTACAGGTAACGATATTTAGATGTAATGAACATGTTGAAATGTCAAGTGTATGATAGATGAGCTAATGTCTATATAATTAAAATTATAGCTTAACCCCAAAGCTAATGATCTTCAAACTTGACAAAGGTAGCTATTTCATTAAGTACCCAATGTTTTTTTAATTTTATGAGATATTGTAGAATTATGAGATAAGTTTTATTCTATTATGAGCCAAAACATACAGCAAATTATTACCTTATATAACCTTAATATAGTAATTCATTTCAAGATACAGAGCTGGAAGACCCAATTCACTGAATTAATTCTATTTCATTTGACAAGAGTAATGATGCTTCAACCAGAAATATACTTTATTGAAATTTTATTGAGCCTGCTTCTCTTTCTTAAGCTTCTGTTTATTTAAGTAATTGAAGTGAAAATTTTACATCTTAGTTGGTGGTTTCTGCAAAGTCTTTATTCTATTTTCACTTTCTTTCCTGAAAAATTATACTTTTAAAATCATTCAACTAACAACAATAAAAAATAGCATTCGCAACTGTCAAACATGAAGTTTTATCCTTTTATCATAAGCATTTTAATGTATATATTTAGGCTATAAAGAAAAATACATTAGAGTCCATACATGAAAACTTAATAAAGGAGGAAAACATCTATTTGCTAACCATGCAAGTAATTTTGAAATATAGTTTTAGAAGTTTTAGAGACCTAATGAATTCTATTCTGTCATTTAACAGATGAAAATATTATGCATTATGAAGTGTCAGTGACCTAATTTTGTTCTGTTTCTTTGTTACTGATGTTCCCTGTCCTCTCTGGACCTCCCACTTCTGGAATTTTATTGACTTAGGTTTCTTTGTGTCTTCAGCTTTCTGCTGGACATAGTTGTTTTTTTTTTTTTTTTTTTTTTTTTTTTAAGATTTTATTTATTTATTTGAGAGAGAGCAAGAGAGAACACAGCCAGGGGGAAGGCAGAGGGAGAGGGAGACTCCCTGCTGAGCAGGGAGCCCCACGCAGGGCTCGGACCCCCCGGGGATCATGACCTGAGCTGAACGAAGGCAGATGCTTAACCAACTGAGCCACCCAGTCACCCCTGAAAAATAAGTCTTATTCAGATTGTATTTTTGTTTTCAACAAAAGGGTTATTTTGACTATGACTATTTTGTCCTTGTTTATTTTTTGATAGTGAGAAAGTATAAACACTACAATAAGGCATAAATTGCAAATGTTATTTCTTTAAATACTGGAATTTCCTGTTTATGGAGATGTTTGAAACAAGTCTCATTCTTCGTGGGAATTTTTAAAAATCTCTATACACCAATATTTCTTTAACTCTGAAGTTTCATAATTAAATTACAACTCATTATTCATTATTTTGTATTAATTTCTCCTGTACAATGGTGCTTTACAATCTGCAGGATTTATTATTTAGTTATTACTTAAGTAAATGGATTTTTCTTTCTAATATAAGCTTTCGATACATTCTCAATACCGTATATTGAGATTTTTACCTCATGACATCATTTATGTCTGTTAGATCATCTGTGCCGTCCATATCATCTTGGCTAATTATTTCAATGTCCTTTTACTTTTATTTCACTGTATCTTAAGCTATTCTTCTGGCTACAAGTTAACTTTCAGTCCTCCATTTGACTTCTTGCTATTCCAGAAGGATTTTTTTAGTGGTGCAATGGTAATTTTTGTCCTGTGTCTATTATTTGAGCTCTCATACTTTTGATTTAACATTTTATCTTTGACATGATGGTAGATTAAACTATTGGCTCCAATTCTCTACCCATTTCCATCTCCAAGACCTTTTTCTAAATATAATTTTGCTGTATATCTCACAGACATAGCGTGTCCTCTGAAACTCTTGATATTTTTTGGCTATGTGATTTGGTTTTCCAGGTGGGATATTCGTAGATACGATGCCAAGAAAGGGCACATTTGGATTTACACTCTTGTGTTTCTGCCATTGCCATGAAACAAGCACGCCTGGCCAGCCTGCTGGCTCAAGGAGTAAAAGAGACACTGGAAGCCAACCAGAACTCAACTGTAGCCTAGAACTACACATGCCAATTTATATCACCAAAACCACCACAGGTGGCCTGTGACATGTGAGAAATACATGCTTACTATTTTCTTGCTGCTGAATGTGTGAATGTATGTGTGTGTGTGTGTGTGTGTGTGTGTATGTGTGGTAGTACACTGATGGATGCATACATACATAATGAAAGAATTCATGGTCCTCATTTTCAGCTAAGCATGGAGCAGCTATGCGTACATCTTCTATTTCTTGTGATAATTTAATTTCACAATTGAGTCTCATTATGTACTTGTGTGTTTTTGTCTTTTTTCTTATTTTTCTTTTGTTATGTAGAGTTTATCTTTTAATGCTGCTGTATTTCTTTCCTTTCTTTTTCCTTCCTCCATTTTGCTCAACAGGGAATTATATCGAATATTACTTCCTTCTGGGTGAGTGTTTGACTTTGGGTGACTTTCCCCACTACTGTGAGAGCAGTTTCTCTTTTCTATAAAACTAGAGCTTAAAGCTTGAAGAGTATATGTTGCATTTTTTTGCAGGTGGTCTCAGAGCATAGTTAAGATAGAAAAAATCAGCTAAAACAAAGGTCAATTTGGGTTGGTGGACTTGGGATGTATTCTTCAAGCCCTGATTTTATTAGATAGACTATATAGGGTTTTCTCAACCTAATATGAAGTGTGGTTTATTATTATAGGGAAGCCCATCAGACTTGGGATTCTGGGAATGTGTCAGCTTTAGCTTTGTTTCTTGAATTTTAAATATCTTTAGTACATCAGCAGTTATTCTCACTCAAACTCAAAAAAAGAGCATGAAATTAATATTTGTAGTTTTGGGTCCCTGACTTTTTATTTGTTTGGAGGAGAGGGACCTGGGGGAAAAGGGATTTCAATATCCTTTTTCCTCCTGAATTTTGACTTCCTTTTAAGATTCTCTCCTATTTTTTCTTCTTTCACTGGTTTTTGTTGCATAGGTTTTCTTTACTGTTGGGGTAGTTCAATGCTGTTGTCAGTTTTCCTTGCATTTTTTTGATTGGTCCAAATAGCATTAGCTTGAAGGGAAGAGAAATCTACTCTTCGGGTTTTTATTATTTTCATATTAAACTTCTTTCTTATCTCTTAGCTGCTCTACAAATATAAATATACTCATATTAATCTGTAGAATTTTGCCACTTAAAGAATGTATCCTTATGGAGGGAGCCCTGCAGGGTGGTGGGGATAGGATTATGACATGGTCCAAGGAGCATCTTTTTTTCTCAGCTAATTTTAGAAAATTATTAAGTAAGATTGTGCTCTTTGTTGCTTTCTCTTGTTGATGATTGCTAGGCTTTTATTTGTTTGTTTACATTTAGCTACTTACTGTAAAACAATATGTTATTATTGGACTTTACTATCTTACCTTGAAATTATGCATATTACTTTGGGCTTTCAATGACTTTTGCAATTAAAACTGGCATTTCAATCATAAATTTAATCTCAACTTATTTTCCTTAAAAAAGATTTATATGTTCATTTACTAACATTTCTAATTATGGCTCTATTATTAATTTGGAATATGAGTTTTTCAGCTGCTACGCTATTTGATACAGTCATTAGTGTACATCTCAATTTTCATTAGTCTTTTGTTCCACATGATGTTTCTTCTTGTATTTCTTTTTACTTACTATGTTAATGGATATTCCTATCTTTGTAAGGATGAAATCATTTTTCATAAATAGCAATAGCAAATACTTTCCATAAGCTTCAATTTCTTTCCTGTGGTGGCAGGTCAAAATATGACTTCCTGTATTTGCACTTCATCTTCTGTCACTCTTAACTTAGTGTCCTTTAAAAGTCAAACTATATTTTATTCTCTCTCCTTCTACTTGTTTCTTTAATTTGTAATAGTATGCACTCAGTGCTAAATTCTAGTTAAAACAGGTTGTTAATTTTTCAGACTGAAGGTCTCAAATCTCCAGCACAGTGTATTAGAAAGCTTCAGAAGTGTAGTTAATTGAATAACTGAACAAACTCTACAAATTGGGAACCTCCAGTCTTTGCATCTGTTGAAAATTCTCACAAGTGCACATTAGATGAAAAATGCCGGCTCCGCATAAATACAAAAGGAATCCCCAGTCCCTAATGGACCTTTGATTCTCTATAGCAAAAACATAAGTGAATTTGAACATAATCTTCTTAATCAACTTATTAAGAAGTGCATACTGCTGTTTTCCAAAGAACAGATAAAAATGAATGATATATTGGGAATCACAATTATACCAAAACATAATTCTTTAATCAAAAACATGTTAGGCTTTCCTTACCTATTAAAATATTCAAACTGATTTTAAACCAGATGTGAAATCTGTATGCCAATATACACATTCAAAAAATCAAACTTCTTAAATAATTATAAAAAAATGCCAAAGGGGTATAAATGATAGAATAACATTAACACTGACTACTTAAACTGCTGCATTACAGAGACTTAATTTAGATGATTAAGGGAAAAATAAGAGTGATGTGGTCTTAATATTTGTATTTAAAAACAATATTTTTATGTTTGTATTAATTGAAAATCATACTCCAACTGATCAATATAAGTGAAATATGACTGGAGCTGTGTTAACAAACAAACAAACATATTTTCCTTTTAATTTAAATTCAATTTAGCCAACATATAGTACGTCATTAGTTTCAGAGGTAGAGGTCAGTAATTCATCAGTTACACATAATACCCAGTGCTCATCACATCACATGCCCACCTTAATGCCCATCACCCAGTTACCCCATACCCCTCCCACCTCCCTTCCAGCAACCCTCAGTTTGTCTCCTAAAGTTAAGAGTCTCTCATGGAAAACAAAACAAAACAAAACACATTTTTGTAATGTTTCAAGAGTGCTATGGACAGAATAAAGCTTCAAAAATCTTTACAAGAGAACATGACAAATAGCTCCAGATATTTAATGGGACAATACTAATATTTTTTCTTTCTCCAAAAAAATGTATCGGCTAATGTAACAGTGAGGAAAATAAGGTATGTATGTATATTTTATTAAAAATATTGCATGTAATTGAGCTGATGAGTTGTTTTGTTTCAAACTACTTTTTTTTTTTTTTTTAAGATTTCATTTATTCAAGAGAGAGAGTGAGTACAAGCAGGGGGTAGGGGCAGAGGGAGAGAGAATCTTAAGCCGGCTCCCCACTGAGCACAGAGCCTGACTTGGGGCCCTATCTCACCACCCTGAGATCATGACTAGAGCCCAAATCAAGAATCAGACGCATAACCAACTGGGCCACCCGGCGCCCCCAAACCACCTTCTTCTACTTCACTTTGATCACTATGGCTAGACTAGGGACACATGGCTGCCTAGTCGACTGATAGCCTGTTAGGTAAGTTACCAGACATAACAGCCCTACTTTTATACAATAACACAAGACTGTTGTCTATGGCTAGACTAGGGGCACATGGCTGCCTAGTTGACTGATAGCCTGTTAGGTAAGTTACCAGACATAACAGCCCTATTTTTATACAATAACACAAGACTGTTGTTGTTGTTGTTGTTTTAAAGAAGAGTATCTCATGGTCTTCCAGAAAGACCACTCTGGTCCCTTTCTGGTCAGGCCTATGATTTGCAAAAACACTGTTATGGGAGGAGAAACAACAAAAGTAAGAGCACCTGATGTGTAAACTGTGTAAGACGTATGAACATACATCATGGGCTCAGTGGTAGTAAGAGATGAATTTGCCCTATGATATTATCTTCATCTCATTCCTCCCATTTCCCTCTGATAGCATTCATCCTCCCTGACTCTTGTATGTCCCTGGGCAAATTAAGAAGCACAGACTGCATTCTGAGCAATTATTAGCTATTAGGAGAAGATCAGGTTAGTTAGCAGATATGTGGAAAGAGAAAAGAGAGGGCATTCACATTTTTATTGTTACTGTTGGAGGAAAGGGTGGTTTTATCATCAGTGGTCTTCTGAGAGAAGTGTACAGAGGACAGAAATTTACAAATATACACATGCTAGAACATCTAGATGCAGTAATACCTTGTCTGTAATACTTTCTTTGATCTTTTCTCCCCTCAGTGTTAGCATTCAGTGAAATGAATAATATTCCATTAACTACCCCCCCCACACACACACAATGAAAAAGAACTGGTTTATATTTTAGAAGTATTTAAATTATTCCTCAGTAACTTACTGAAAATACCCTCTAGTAGTTTCAATAGATTAAGTTGTACTTGTTTTATCAATCCATTTGTTTCTGCAATATAACAAGTCTTGCAAAACTCAAAATATTAAAGCAATCACTCCTATTTTCATGTTTTATAAAGATCCTAACACTCTGTTTCAATATGGCTCCATTTTCCCCTTAATATTTTCCTTACTCTCTTTTTATGCAGAGTCCAAAATCCCCTTAGAAATTATCAAGTGATTCTCATATTTAGAGGATTATCTTTATTTTTATTTTATCTGATGTTATGAAAGAAAAAAAACAGGATAGACAAAGATGAGTTAAACAAAATTAAAGTAGCTATTTCCAGTGAAACTCATTTTCCAACGCATGTTTATTGAGAAGACTCTTCATACCAGGTGACATGTTAAGATTGCCTTATCAAAATAAAACAGACATACTTCTGCTTGATAGCTCAAAATTTAGACGGAAATCTATTACAGACAAATATGAAATAATAACATTATTGCTATGGTAAAGACATTTAATGATGAAAGAGTGAAGAGAGTTCAAGACTTCAGATAAAACTTTCAAATTATCACCAAAAGAAGATCTGATGCACATTAATTTAGTAGTTTGACATATTAAGACGATAAGTAGTTTAGATGATTAATAGAGCTTTTAAAGCAAGTCTTTCCAGGCTAAAATTCTGGTTTGTCAATTCACAAGCTGTAAGATATTACACACATTTAAGCATATTTCTCTGATTGTGAATTAAAACTGATTATGGCACCATATATTCGGTCCTTTTATAAAAACCAACTTCTTCACACAATTTGAAACTGGAAGCTGATAACACAGGTTTATATTTCTTCACTAAATGCCTACTAAGAATTCAACAAACATCATCTATTATTATTATTATTTCTTGACATTTTTTCAAGTTGCAATTCTGCAATTTGTTTTTAATATCAAATTCTCCCTCTGCACTAGACACCCCACAATAGCAAACACATAGTCTCTTTACACTGGCAACGTAAGGATCCAGCACGGTGTCTGGAATTTGGTAAGTATTATATAAATATTTGCTAAATGGTATTTAACATGAAAAAGATAACTTTGTACATTATTAAACTATTGCACTTGTTGCATCCTAGGATTTCTCTGGTTAAAACAGGGGTTGGGGAATATACACTGTTTTGGGTGTGAGAGCAAAACCAAAAATGCTCTTTTACCAATTCTTGAATAAATAATCTGTGAAAAATTATCAGGGCATAAAAATAATATAACTAAAAGACTTATAATTTAAAGAGAAGATCTGGGGGCCCCCAGGTGGCTTAGTCAGTTAAGTGTCTGACTTCAGCTCAGGTCATGATCTCATTGGATAGAGCCCTGCATCAGGCTTCACACTCAGTGGGAGTCTGCTTATCCCTCTGCCCCCCTCCCCTACTGCTGCTGCTGCTCTCTCTCACTATCTCAAATAAATAAATAAAAATATTTTAAAAAATTAAGGGAAGATCTGCATCATCACTCTGGGACTTGATGAAATTGAGTCTCTCTCCTTTCTGGATCAGAATAAATTTTGATTTTTAAAAAAACTTTTACTGAATGAAACAAAGAGACAGCAAAAGATTCGATTAGTCATTTTTACTCTTCTTTATTCCATTTGATATTAGTCTTCTGTTTCAAATGGGAACCCCGGACCTCTAACTAGTATGGAATTTTTAATTTGGCATATTAACTCAGTGATGGGGGCAAAGAAGAGGTCTTGTCTGCCATTTGCTACAAGGTGACCTCAGGCATTATTAGGAGCTGAGGGTTGGAGGTTAGGTCAGGGGTTGATTTTTCACATTTACTGTTTTGTTCAGGTTGGGAATTAAAGGTGCATGGTGACATCCAACCAGACACCACACACACACACACACACACACACACACACACACACACACACACTCTTATTTACATTTTTTGGATGTTTATATAGAGATTTTTTTTAACTTACTATCAAAGAGGAAGTTAGTAAACTGTTCAATGAGACTCTTGGAACAGTGGAGTTTTTTTGACATGACATAATAGTTCCACAAAAACAAACTCTTCATTCCAGACCTTTAAATACTGACCATTCCTACTCCCCACATTTCTTTTATCTGGATTTCAGAGATCTCAGCTTACTTGGCCTAGAAATAATAGCAACAACCAGGTAGCCCTATTTGCTTCTCAGGAGAAAGAACAGAACAGGGAGGTATTGAGAATACCAGATCCCGTACAGATTCATTTCCCAAGGATGTTCCATAACAGACTGGACCAATTATTTATTTTTAAAAAGATTTGATTTATTTTTTTGAAAGAGAGAGAGAAAGCACACAAGCAGGGGGAGAGACAGAGGGAGAGGGAAAATCAGACTCCCCACTGAGCAGGGGGCCCGATGTGGGGCTCGATCCCAGGACCTGAGCCGAAGGCAGCCGCTTAACTGACTGAGCCACCCAGGTCCCCCAGACTGGACCATTTAAAATACAGAAAACCAAATAAAGAATTAAATTACCTGACTTCTGTTACAAAGATCAAATATTCTTTCTTTCTCCTATTCAAAAAATATTTACTTAGCTGTTATTATCATGAGACATTATGCTAGTTTTGGGGTAAGCAATAAACAAGAAGACAGGCACAATCATGGTATCATGGAGCTAACAGTATATTTTAGTGTTGAAAGACAAATCAGTAATTACCCTATGGTACAGTACTTGCTGAAGTAGAGGGAATACAGTGTGCTAACACATAGAGGGCATAGCCTGTAAGAGGAAGAGACACAGATATTCCAGACAGGAGTAACCCATAAGTAATGGGGCAGACTTGAGAGAGAGTGATAGAGATCTGAAGAACATTTAGTATGATTCCATTTTGCAGAGTATGTAGTGATCAGAGGTAAACTGGAAAGGTAAAAAGGGCAGAAGAAAAACTTACAAACTATCCAGATCTACAGATTTTACCTTAAGCAGGTTGGGGAATCATTTCAAAGTTTTTATGGAGCAGAGTGACATAGTTATATTTGCATTTACAAAGATCAATCTGATCTCAGTGTGAAGTGTGGATGAGAGGGAAGGAAAACTGGAGACAGTGGGATTAATTAGAAAGCTGTTGGGTTAATCCAGAGAATTTAAGTGAGTGGCCTATGTTTTCAGAAAAAATATATGTGAGGTAAATAAGTGAATAAGTGGGACTTTGTAATTGATTGATATGGGCTATGATGGAAAGAGCTGGTGTGAATGATAGTGATAAAAATTATACTCAATCGTAGAAGCACCATTGAGAAGAGAAATTGCACTCGTTTTTATAATCATGATTCATGGCATTTGGAAAACAAACAACTGCACAGGGCACAAAGTTGCTAGATGCGTGGTTATGAACATCAACACTGATAATGTAGCCATTGAATTTGAAGTCATCAGGATACAGACGATTATTGAAGCTGCCATGATAATGAATGACACCTAAAAAGGGTAAGATGACAACAGACCTTGAAAGTAACTCTGAAGATCAATATTTAATACATAATTTTAGGAAGCTGAGCATATAAAATGATGTTGAAAAAAAAAAGAAACTAAAAGAAGTAGGTAACCAGAATTACAGAATCAGTTATGGCCATGAAAGAGAAAATGTTGAAAAAATAAAGAGCGTTAGATGCTTGATGGATCAGGCAGGAATAGGACTCACAGACTTTACTGGGTTTAAGAATCAAGAGGGCACTGATGGCCTTAGAACAATTTTGAATCAAGTACTACAGATCAGACTTTCATAGTTGAAGAGCTGAAGACTTCGGGCTAGCAAATATTGTCAGTTCTTCCATGATGACTGTGAAGAAGAGGAGTTAGTCAAGGCAGCAGTTGTGAAGAGCAGGGTGTCTCAAGGGAACTTCCTATAAGGTGAAAGAGGGTTGAGTGTGTTTAAATGATCACAGGGGGCATTTTCCACAGAAGGAAAAGTGAATGCTACACAGGAGGGAGAGCGACGTTCCTGAGAAGTTTCTTGGTGAGTGGGTGAGATACAGAGCACACATGGAAGAAGGTGCTTTGCATTGGTTCAAGAACCTCTACTTGACTACAACCAAAAGGAAGGAGAAAATAATAAATAAAGTGCAGATACAATTGCAGGTTGAAGAGAAAGTTGAGGAAGTTCCCACCCAATGGTTGTTATTCTGTAAAACTAGAGGGGAGGTGGTCTCATGAAATTTGTTTGTATCCAGATTTTAACCTGTTCTTTCTGAAATATAAATTAAACAATAGATACTGGTCACTCTAGGTTCTAGTTCTTTTTGTTTTTCCACTTGTCTTTTATCTCTACATAGTTCAGAGAGCAGCAAAATGAAAAACCAGTAGGCCAACATCCAGGCTGTCTGAGGCACTAACTACCATACCATAATGCAAAAGCTTCAAAGTTCTGGGCTTTTGTCCCCTTACTTGTAAAATGCATGCTAGAGGGGATGTTCTAGATATGGTTTTATATAGCACAATGTATTTTTTGCCCTAATTTCATTTTTAAACTTAGAAGCCTACTTAATCATAATTGTCAACTAAAGCGTATATGACTTTCCCGGCTATGGCAACAATACAATTCTGATTAGCCACTTATTTGCATATAAGGATTCCAATTTACAGGAGTTTGTATATACTGTCTGTTGGGATGTTAAAGCATACTTAATATTGTTAAGTAAATTAAGAAAAAAAAAGCAAAGTTTTCAGGTTTAATGATATAAGATGTTACTACACACACACACACACACACACACACACACACACACACACCCACCACAGAAATAACAGCAAAGACAGCAAGGATCATGTCACTACTCTTACCATATTAATTGTGAGACAATGGAAAAATCAAAGTTCAGAGAAGAGCTCGAGGCCCCTCAGTGAAGTCAAAGCGTAAGAGACACAATTCATAGAAAATGATTTCTTTTGTTGCATATTAAGCAACACATACAGATACCAAGATTCCTTTAATTGAGAGGGAAAAAAGGAATCTCAAAAGTATAAGATCAAAATTTACATATTATAGTAAAAAAATAATTTACTTCAACTCACTGTTTAAAAAAGAATATTTTTTCATTCATTTAATATCTTAAAAAGTGAAAATGACAGTGTGCAATCAGAAAAAAAAAAGAATAGCAAGTAGGATATAAGAAGATACCTGTTCTTCTTATTCCTTTCATGTCAAAGGGTGAGAAAGCTAGGACATTATTGTTTCAAAATATGTTTTCTAGTAATGTTCTAGCAGGAAATACCGTAGCTTGTCATAAAGTGAATGTTCCAGATTAGTAAGCATTCTTTAACAACCGGATGGCAAATTCTCTTGATAGTGGGATTCTCACTTGATATTTTTATTCAGATAATACTGCTAGATATATTTGTTTCAGAGAATATGCTTTTGAAGACAAAACTATGAAACAAGTAAATGAGCAGAGAGAAGAAAGTCTAAACTTCAGTAGCTTTATTAGTCGGTATTGGTTTTACATAATCTGGGCTGGTCTAATACACTTCAGTATTACTAGACAAGCACATTTCCTCCAATGCTTTAATTATGGTCATATAATACACTTTTCGGTTAATTTAGAAGTAACCAGCACAAGGTAAATATAAATCTGAATAGATTAGGAAGAAAGAACAGGTTGACTTGAAAGAAGATGAGGAAAAATACCAAGAAGCTCACCATCCTTGTCCTGTCTCCTGCCTGCTCCCAGAGTATCAGCACATCCCGAGCAGAAGTCAGCCTCGCTCCTCCTACAGCAAACCCTCACCAACCTCCCCAAATGATTTCTTTGGAGTTGCTCCATTTCAGTTGGTTTGGGGAAAAGCAAAGACATTCTCCTAACTTACTAAAAATGGAGAGATGAGAAAGTTTCAGTCCTTCTGCTCACCATATGTCGATAACTTACTATCCCAAGGATTTCTTTTACTCTTCTGCTTATATAGACTAAGGGTCTGTGTTGAGCTGGTAGGGAGAGGGTGGAGCCATGGTTTGGGGCTGCACAGCCATTTCAAACACTTGCTCAGCAATCCCCAAAGAAATTAATTCTTTTCCTCAGTTGCAGAAGCAACACAGAAATAAGTAGATGACAACAAGAGTACTTGATATAGTGTTTTATTTTTTTTAAAGATTTCATTTATGCATTTGACAGAGAAGAGAGAGAGAGAGATCACAAGTAGGCAGAGTAGCAGGCAGAGGGAGAGGGAGAAGCAGACTTCCCGCTGAGCAGGAAGCCCCATGCCTTGCGGGGCTGGATCCCAGGACCCTGGGATCATGACCTGACCGGAAGGCAGACGCTTACCAACTGAGTCACCCAGATTTCCACAGAAATCAAATGTTATTAACTCCATATTAAAGGTAAGAAACATAAATATTCAAACTCCTATGATATGAAATTACAGATTCTTGGTCAAACATGCAGTATTATCATTAATATTCTGGAAAGTACTTCATTTTATCAATTAGAGTATTTAGAAATCATTTTATGGTTTAGCATATTTACAGTTCTGTTACCAAAAATAGCCATCAAATAACACTCACCAGGTTTTTGTTAAGTTCTGCAACCATTGTTTTCCTTCTTTTCTGTCTCCATTGTCTGCCTATATTACATATGCATATATGTTCTTCATTAAATTTAAAACAGTTTTGTATTTATTGGTGCATTTATTTCTCCATTACTAAAGTAAACTGCAAATACTGGATGCTGTTGTGTTTGTTTTTTTAAGATTTTATTTATTAGAGAGAGAAAGAGAGAGAGATTGGAAAACGAATGGGAGGAGGGGCAAAGGGAGAAGCAGGCTCCCCGCTGACCAGGAAGCCCCATGGGGACCCAATCCCAGGGCCCTGGGATCATGACCTGAGCCGAAGGCAGACACTTTACCAACTGAACCACCCAGGCACCCTGGACACTTTTTTTTTTTTTTTAAGTACAAATAAAAATCAACTTTTGTTATTCTAAAAGAATATTTTAAAACACTTAACAGGAAGTTATTTACCTATTTATATTCTTAATATTAGACACTGCAATGGACATTATTTTAAACAACATTTTCAGCAGAAAAATAAAGGCTGAAAAATAAATACAGGAACGATGGTGGTTCATATTCCTAACTACTCACAAAAACCTGGAACTAATTCATAATGTGATATGCACCTAAACACATAAATACACACTTGAAATTGCTTTAAAATGTTTCACATTTACTCCTGTGATTAAAACAAAGTACCAATAGATGTGTTCCCAATGCTATTCCTGGTTTTCTGAATTTGTTTATCTTGAGAATCAGGGCTCTCTCAGCAGTTGGTAATGTACTCCTTTTGAGGAATGCTCTAGATAGGTTGCCTTGGGAAGCACTTAGTTTTATTGAATAATATGTCAGTGCCAGATATCTCTTATAAAAAACTTGATTTTTCTGGGAAATGTGTTCATTTGAGTGGCTTTTAGATAAACCGGTTTGGAGAATGGTCAGGAGGCATTTCAGATCTTTTTCATTGCTTTTGTTAAAAGTAAGGTGGGTACTGTTACAATTTCCCTGGGGCTCTCTGTAAATCAGACTGTGGCAAAGGTTTCTGAAAACATACCCAAGTCTCTGAGGAGAAAGACTGGAAACCTATAAAATATTCAGAAAATATAAAATAACAAATACTAAAAGTAGAGTAACTAGAAAATGTAGGTTTTGAATACAAATAAAGGGCTTAAAGAATCCAGAAAACATACTTGCCAAACATCCACCCTCAATTACATTCTCCCCAACAGAGAAACAAATACCCAAACACATCTGCCTAGGAACAGAGTGAGAGGCCAGGAAATTTTATGCAAAATTGATAGAACATCAGCAAGTCACCTTAAGTGAAATACAGAAAACATACATTTAATGAAATAAGACCCATATCAGAATAAAAAGATTAAAACAACTAATAATAAAGTTAATAAATTAGTAATAATGCATAGAATATTGAGAATATCATTGGTATATTGGTATATGACTTTTTACCAAAGGTAATAATTACAGAAGAAGAAAGGGGAAATATTGCAACATAAAAATGTATAATTTTGGAAAATTAATCTATAAAGATTTAATTAATAGTTGAATAATTAATAGGCACTTAATCAAGTAGTTGGGTAGAAAAATGGATAATAAGTTGAAAAATCTCTTTTAAGAGATTAAAATATATTTTACTTACTTTTAATTTTTTGGAATATCTAAGGAAAAAGATCATTTTTTTTAAAGATTTTTATTTCTTTATTTGAGAGAAATAGAGCAAGAGAGAGAGCACAAACGGGGAACAGCAGAGGGAGGGAGGGAGAGGGGGCCCAACTCGGGGCTGGGGCTGGATTTTGACCTAAGCCTCTTGACCTGAGTTGAAGGCAGACACGTAACTGACAGCCACCCAGGCACCCCAAGAAAAAGATCATTTTTAAAAAGGAATCTCTTGTGCAATCAAAGTAGCCATTTCCCCTTGTTTATTATTTTTTTTAATTTAATTGATAAAAATACTAATTCAAGAAACATGAAATGAGGTGCAAAAGACAAAGTGCCCCCAGACAATTAAGGAGATGGTTTTGCTCAGGCTACTGCAGTAAAGAGAATGCTCATTAAGAAAGAACATCTCAAGGGAAAGGAAGAAGGCCTGGGGCTTCATAGAGGCAGGTAAATAAGGGAGCCATATGCAATGGTCAATTTGTTTGTTAACTTGGCTATACTACGGCACCCAGTTGTTCGATCAGCCTAGATGTCATTAAAATATTTTTTAGATATGATTAACAATTAAATTAGTAGACTTTGAGCAAAACAGATACCCTTCAATATGGGTGGGTCTTACACAATTCATTGAAGGTGTTAAGAAAAAAGACTGCAATATGCCGCAGGAGAAGGAATCCTGTGTCCAGATTGCTTTTCATCTTGACTTACAGTAGCAACAATTCCCTGGAACTGCAGTCTGTTGGGCTGGTCTAGTAGCAGGTTTTTAGACTCGGTAGCCCCATAATTACATGAGCCAATTCCATACACACACACACACACCTCCCCGCCCCCCCCCCCCCCCCCCCCGCCAACTAGAGAACCCTCAGTGGTCCCACTGACCTCCAAACCACCTCTGAAGTCACTATTCCCTTTTCTTGAAACATAACACATTTGTACTTTATCAGGCCAATTCCTGTCTGTAGAATTTCAAAAGTCGAACAACCTTCCTTCATTTTGTCCTGTCATTATCCTTTTCATTCCAAGCTAGCAGAGTTTCTTCTTTTTTTTTTTTTTTAAGATTTATTTATTTATTTATTTGACAGAGATAGAGACAGCCAGCGAGAGAGGGAACACAAGCAGGGGGAGTGGGAGAGGACGAGGCAGGCTCACAGCAGAGGAGCCTGACATGGGGCTCGATCCCATAACGCCAGGATCACGCCCTGAGCCGAAGGCAGACGCTTAACCGCTATGCCACCCAGGCGCCCCTAGCAGAGTTTCTTCTTGAATAAACTTCTTAAATCCTTGTTGGTCTCCTGCACAACTCATGGGGATCCAAGCCCTCAGATAAGATGCTCTTCCATAGACCTGTCCTGGATAGTGCCATCTCTACCCCTGGTTTCTTCTGAGAGGGTTAATTACACCCATGAGTCACAAACATATTCTCCGAGTTCCTCTGCCCATATTAATCAGATTGTTTGTTTTTTGGTAATTTGTCTGTAGGAGTTCTTTGTGTATTTTGGATATTAACCTCTTATCAGAAAGAGGGTTTGCAATTTTTTTTTTTTATTCTGCAGTTGCCTTTTCATTTTGTTGTTTCCTTTGCTGTGCAGAAACTATTCAGTGAATATATCTGAGTAAAACTCTTAAAAAAATTGCACACAAACAAACCATATTTCCTGTCTTTTTGTACCACTTTAGTTGTTTTTTTAATGCTTTCATCAAATTTTATTTATTTTGTTTGATAGCTGTCTCCCACTGATAGAATAAGCTCCATGGGGTCAAGCGTTTATATATATTATGCATTGCTCTACCTGCAATGTGTAGAGATGAGTCTGGCATATTGTAGGGTATAATAAATGTGTTAAACGTGTAAATTAGGCACCTACATGAATAACCTAAGAGTAAAAAGCTGAGTTAAAGTGCACAAATAAAACCAAGTGCTAAAAAATAAGACATAATCTTTTTATCCTGTGATAAAATGACTGCAGATAAAGGTACCTAAAAGGAAAGGAGAATATATATGTATATTGTTTTGCTTAAAGTCTACTAATTTAAACATTAATAATATCTGAAAAAAATTTAATGACATCTATGATGGTGTTAGACCGAACAACCAGGTTCCAGAGTCTAGCCAAGTAGACACACAAATAAATAAATAAATACACACACACACACACACACACGGCAATGTTTACTGCAACTATTCTAAATAGGATATTCCCAAAATTCAAATTAAAAAACCAAAAAGTTTTCAATGCAAAAACTCCACAAAGGCCCAGATGGCTTCACTAGTGAATTCTACCAACATTGAAGGAAGTAATTATACCAATTCTCTACAATCTTTTTCAGAGAACAGATGCAGGGGAAATACTTTTAATCTACTCTATGAGGCCAGCATACCCTAAAACCAAAACAAAGTAAAAACATTACAAGAAAGGAAAATTACACCAATATCTCTCAAGATCATAGATATAAAAACTTTAATATTAAGAAATTGATTCCAAAAAAGCATAGATAGAATTATACACATTGACCTAGTGGAATTTATTCCAGGTATGAAAGACTGATCTGGCATTTGAAAATCAATTTATGCAATTCATCACATCAATAGGCTAAAAAAGAAGTTACATGATATCGTATCAATAGATGAAAAAAAAATAATTGGCAAAATCCAACATCCACTCATGATAAAAACTCACATAAACTAGAAACAGAGAGGAACTTTCTCAACTTGGAAAGACTACCCACAAAAACGCCACAGCTAACATTATAGTTAGCGTTAAAGAACTGGAAGTTTTCCCACTAAGGTCAGATACAAGGCAGAATGTCCCCTCTTACCACTACTTTACAATATTTTATTGGAAATGCTTGTTAATGTGTTAAGATAAGAATAGGAAGTAGGGATACCAGGGTGGCTCAGCCAGTTAGGTATCTGCCTTCAGCTCAGGTCATGATCCTAGGGTTCTGGGATTGGGTCCCACATTGGACTCCTTGCTCAGCAGGGAGCCTGCTTCTCCCTCTCTCTCTCTCTGTCCCTCCTCCCTGGCTTGTTTCTCTCCTCTCTGACAAATAAATAAATAAGATCTTATAAAAAAAGAAAAAGGAAAGGAAATAAAAGCTATGCAAAATGAGAAAGAAGAAAGAAAATGTGCTTGGTTCACAGATAACAAGATACTCGATGTAGAAGATCTAAAAGAATTGAAAAAAAATCACTGGAATTAATAAGCAATCATAGCAATGTTACAGGATACAAGGCTATTATCAAAAGACAATTACTTTTGTATGTGAACAAATAGAATTTGAAACTAAAAACACAATACCACTTAAATTAGCACTCCAAAAATGAAATATTTAGGTATAAGGGTAACAAAATATGTACAAGGTCTGTAGGAGGAAAACTACCAAACTCTGAGGAATGAATCAAAGATCTAAATAAATGGACAGAGACCTTATATTTAGGCTTAGGAAGACTTGATATTGTGAAGATGTCAGTTCTTCCCAACTTGATCTACAGATCTAATGCAATCCCAACTGAAATTACAACAAGTTTTGTTATGGGTATTATCCAACTGCTTCTAAAGTTTATATGAAGAGGCAAAAGATCCAGACTAGCTGACACAATATGGAAGGAGAACATATTGTACTACTGACACTTCCTGACTCTAAGACTAAGTGTAAAACTACGGGGCGCCAGGGTGGCTCAGTCAGTTAAGTGTCTGAATATTGATTTCAGCTCAGGCCATGATCTTAGGGTTTTGAGATGAAGCCCCTCATCAGGCTCTGTACTCAGCAGGGAGTCTGCTTGAGATTCTTTCTCTCTGCCCCTTCTCTTCTTCATGCGCTCTCTCTCTAAAAATAAATAAATCATTAAAAAAAAAAGACTAAGTATAAAACTTCCGTAATCAAGATGACGTGGTAGTGGCAAAAGAATAGACACATAGATCAACAGAATAAAATAGACAGCAGAGAAATAGACCCATACAAATATGGTGAACTGATCTTTGATGAAAGAGCAAAGGCAATACAACGAGCAAAAATAGTCTCTTCAATAAGTGGTGCTGGAACATCTGGACATCCATGTGTAAAACAATGACTTTGAACACAGACCTTAGACCTTTCACAAGCATAAACTTAAAAGGCATCACAGACCTAAATGAAAAACACAAACTATAAAACTCCTAAAAGATAACATAATAAAAAAATCACATAATCTTGGAGATGTTAATAGAGTTTTAGATACAACAACAAAGGTGTCCAAGAAAAATAATTGATAAGCTAGACTCCATTAAAATAAAAAATTTCTCTTTTGGGCAAGACAATGTTAAAACAATAAGACAAGTCATAGACTGGGGAAAAAAATACTTGCAAAACATATATCTGATAAAGGAGAGTTATCCAAAATATATGAAGTACTCTTAAAAACTCAGCAATAACCAGCAGCTTGCTTAAAAAACGGGCCAAAGATCTTAACAGACCTCTCCCTAAAGAAGATATACACAAGATGGCAAATAAGCATATGAAAAAGGTACTCCTAATCATATGTCATCATGAAATGCAAATTAAAACAAGTGAGATACCACTGCACACCTACTAAAATGGCCAAATCTGTAACACTGAGGAAACCAAATTCTGGTGAGGATGTGGAGCAACATGAGCTCTCATATATTGCTGGTGGGAATGCAAAATGATACAGCCTCTTTGGAAGACAGTACAGCAGTTTCTTAAAAAGTGAACATACTTTTATCATACAATCCAGGAATTGCACACCTTAGTATTACCATAAGAAGTCAAAGACTTACATCTACATTAAAACCTACATACAGATGTTTATAGTAGCTTTATTTATAATTGCCAAAACTTGGAAGCAACCAAGATGGCCTCCAGTAGGTGAGTGGATAAATAAACTGTGGTACATCTGGATAATAGAATATTATTCAGTTATAAAAAAGAATGAGCTATCAGGCCATGGGAAGATATAGGAAAACTTTAAATGCATGTTACTAAGTGAAAAAAGCCAATCTTTGTTACCTACTGTATGATTCCAGATATGCAAAATATGCATTCTGGAAGAGGCGAAACTATGGACATAGTAAAAAGATCAGTGGTTGCCAGTGGTTGGCGAGATGGAGGGAGGAACGAATGGGCAGAGCACATACCTGGAAATATATAAAAAATATTATTTGCCATTATTTGGAAAGATATTTATGTTTCATGAAAAAATAAAGGTGATTAAATAGATTAAATGTGGACTTCTTAAAGAGGAGAGGGGTCCATTTCAAACTCCAAGAACATGAAATAAAATTTTTCAAACTATCCAAGACTGTTTTATCTTTTCGCAAAATTCTTATAAGATTAGTATTCAGATAACCTGCAAAGATTCACCTTTTTAGGTAATTTCTGCATATATAACCTGAGGAAAATTGATCAGAGGAGACAAATATCAATTTAAATCCAGCTATTACATAGATCTCAAAAAGATGGTGTACATTACATAAAAGATGCTAATAGATGTTTGAAATTGATTAATTCTATTTTCTGTCACTAGCATTTACAATGAAAATCAGTGGGATGCCTAGCTGGCTCAGTGGGTAGAGCATGTGACTCTTAATTTCACGGTCATGAATTAAACGCTGCATTGGGCATAGAGATTACTTTTAAAAAATGTTAAAAAAATAAAATGGAAGTTAGAAAGCTTCAGTATTCAGGCATACATCTTTTTTGGTGAGCATGTATTAGATGTGTGCACAAAAGGAAAAGTCCACCTTTCTGATCTTCCCCACCATTAAACCATCAAATAAACTTTCATAGGAATGTTTAAGTGATGGTAGGATAGGGGCTGTTATGGTGTGAACAGTTGAAGCCCTCTACAGGTGTTGGTGACCGGTAGAAGCATCGATTCTGTGTTAATTCTCAGGTGTAATGACAAAACAGCATACTGAGTGACACAAGACACAATTTGTAAGAAGAGGAAATAAGAAATCAAACGCAAGTTAATTTAATCTAAACTTTGAACAAAACAAAGGACCTTAGAGATCAGGAGTATAAAGCTGATTATGTCCAATAATAAAGCATGAAGTTGAATAGATGAGTGCTTTGTCCTTATCCTTTGATGTCTGTCTTAGAACAGACAGTTGTTATGCTAGAGAAGGTGATAATTGCATCTAATAATTATTGGAGACTAGCTTCCACACTAATATTTATGAAAGAAAAGACCAGGTTTTGAAGAATTAGGGAGTCTTCAGTTCAAAACGAATGTCACATCCTCGCTTAGCTGGATGAATTCCAAAAATCTCTCTCACAAACATTCTACAAACCATAAAATGAAAGTATTCTGGAATGGAAAGAGAACATGCAGTAATCAAGTGTAAGCAGGTTGTTTTTCATGGAATAATAACAAGGATACTAGATATGGTTTAAGTTTGCTTTTGTCCATGAATTGCTAGCAATTTAAATAAACATGTGTTAGAGAATGTAATGAAAGATAGTAGTGAGAATTGATGGGTTTTGCTTTATGCATACATTCCGGATGGTACTAAAGCCCTATACATTCCCTATCTCAAAGTCTTATCCCATGAAAATATATATTCAAATAGCTTTAATTATTAGGGTAGTTTTAATTAAATCACTATTCATTAGGGATCAAAATTTACAGCACTTCTTCTTAGGTAAAAACAACAATGTGCTAAAAGACTTTGGAACTTTAAAAACTGGTATTATATTATAGCAAGATACAATGGAGAAGCACTGGATTCTGAACTGGAAAATACTGGGTTGGAAGATACTGTTCTAATCCTGGGTTGTGTGACTATAGTGAAATAACTTCTGTCTTACTTTGACAGATTACACATTCCCTATTTTAATATCCCCTAGCACTTTCATTTGTCTCAATATTAAGAATAAACTTTGCAATAGTAAATATTCATATATATGAATATACACATATATGAATATACATATATATGAATATATATGAATATATATATATACACACATATATATAATCCTATTTGTGATTGGCACCCAGGTCCCAGAATTTCTGGCCAGCTAGTTTTGTAGGCTCATATTGATTATTTCATTAGCCTCAAAATAGCAAGACTTCTCATTTCATACTATTTCATCTTTGCATCCTATTGTTAAAGTTATCTTCTGGTGTATAACAAACCACCAAAGAAACTGTGGTGTGCAACAAGGAATCTTTTATTATCTTTCATGATTTTAGGTACTGGGCCTAGCTAAGCAAGTCTGTTATTTGCTTGGGGTCTCTTAACTGGTTGCAGTCAGATGGGTTCTGGGGCTGGAATCATCTGGAGGCTGGCATAGGATGCTCCAATGTTTGTGCCTCCATCTCTCTTGTTCTCTTTCCATGTAGTCAAAGGGCCTCTCTTTCCATATGACCTTTACACACGGTCTCTATGTATGGGCTCTCCAGGAGTGTAACCAGATTTCTTATAGGGCCAATTGGGTATTCCCAAAGTGAGAATCTCAGTAAGCAGTTGATAATTCTCATAAAAGCTAGTTTGGAATGGAATCATTATCTCCTCTGACAGACTTTATGATCACAGTGTCAGCCCAAGATTCAGTAGGGGAGGGACTACACAAGGGTATGAATAATGGAAGATGTGGTTCATGGTAGGATATTTGAAGACTAAATACAACACCTACTTTAGAGTTAAAATGAGAATTTAGCTGTATTCCTTATTCAAATAACGGTGTGTGTGTGTGTGTGTGTGTGTGTGTGTGTGGTATTTGTATATTGCATAATTGACATGGAAATGACTCTTGAAGGAAAAGCTTAATATCTAGTTTCTGATCTGTTCTCCAGTTTTAAGAAACACCGGAGGCATTATTTTTTTTAATTATCCTTGAAACACTCAAGGAATTTATAAAAGCATACCAGATTCAATATTCATGAGAATTCAGTACAGATAACTACGTACTGGCATAAACACCTATACCTCAATACCAAAGCTATTTATTTGGTAATGAGTGGTATTTATAAGAGTCCAGTGCACCAGATAATGGCAGTTAGTCATTCATAGCTGAGGGTTTCATAGATATAAAGTTATAGAAGCGGACAGTACCCTGAAGCTTATGACTTTGCTGAAATGATGTACTGTCTGCTCACCCTATCTCATTTCTCATACCACATGTATCCCAAGTAAGGAGTGACTGGGACATTGAGCAACTGCCTAGAAGTTTCGAGGTTTTAACTATGCTATTACTTTTTTGCTGAGTTGCTGTGTTTTGTCAGTCCTGTTATTCATTCTCACACCAAGTAACATTGGTTGTGGATGAAGCCTGTTACATTGCGTAGCTTTGTTGTCAATGTGACGCCAAGACCACAATTACTAGTTGAGTGTGGGGGGGTGTGTGTATATGAAATTCCAACCATATTCACCCTTCTTACTTTATTTCTTACCCTTGGACACAAGGCAGGTAAGTAACTCATTATGTGGAATATTTCCCCCTTAGAATGAATGTAATTGATAGATTCAGTGTCAGTAACTCTTCTTGGATAATGGATAATCACATGGCTGCACTACTTGGAGAGTGTGTGTTAGAGGAGGAAGGAGCTGACTTTCACATTACTCACTGCTCTTGTCACTTAGAATCAGGTCTACATCCTGTTCAAAGCAGAAAAACTAATCTCGAGCTGATCTAGTTTCTATTTTGGACATAATCGGTGTCGTGAGACATTTAATTATTAGCAACTCAACTAGTTTAGTAAACGTAGAAAGGAAATGCATTGCTATGCATTGACAAACCTGCTTTCTTTACTTCTTGGTCAATAGCCAGACTATTTCTCCCAACATTTTTGCTTCTATGTTGATCTAAGTGACAAAATATTGCCATGGAGTAAGATTGGAAATTATTGGTCACTTCTAGGGTAAAATAGTAAAACATGGATATACCGTTTCCATTATCTCACTCTTTATTCCCTGGTTATAATTCTAGGTTAATCTGTATACTGCTGGTTGAAATTTGAGAGAACTTGGGGCCTTGAATCAATGTTTGCAGAAGACCTCCCTTCATACTTACCACACATATAATGTTTTATGTTGGAGAGTCAGTGAAAGGACTAGGAAGTGGTGTTTTACTGGGTTACATCACTAAGATTTGAGGGTTTATCTGCTGCAACAGCTACCATTATATACAATGACCAATACTGGTGCATGTAATTGGAGTAACAACAAAAAATAAGTATTTGGCTTTGGATTAGGAGTTGGGCAGTAGGCAGGAAGAAACTGAGATTAGAGGTTATAAAGTTGGTGATGCCTGTCTTTCAGTTGCAAATATTTGGAAAAGTGGTCGCCTGTGATAACTTAGGAGGCAAACCTCAAGATTGTAGATCTGGCATCTTCTGGCAAAGTAATTAGAATGAAGTTTCAATGTGAATTGGTGATTTTTAGCCAGCTGGGTCCAAAAAGCAATAGACGCATTCAAGAGAATGGTTAGCTAAGCTGAAATGAGAATATATTCAAAGAGTCTAGGAATTTGAGGCCTTGAATTGTTAGAAAAATCTAAAAAAAAAAAAAAGGAAATAGAGGTTGAAAAGAGTGCTTACTGGGAGGAATTTGCAGAGGTATAAACAGAAGGAGGTGAATTATTGCTAATTATACTCTGTATGAGGTTAGCATATTAATACTGAGTAGAACTGAATGCCACATGCTGTGGCAGGACCCTTTGACTTTGTGCTCTAGGAAGAGGACAAGAGAAGTGATTTGGGAAATATCAGTCCCTTCCCTAATGTGATCACAAACTGGGTTCAAGGACTATTCCAGTTTCTGCTGTAAATTGATACTAGTCTTGTCTTCCAGCCTTGTTCCTCTCTTTCAGCGTTAATATCTAATGGAACATCAACGATTCCCCGGGAGTGATTGGAACTGGGTGGTAGCTCTCCAGCTGTAGCTCTATGACTCAGCAAACTAGTGATGCTCATTCCTGATATACCAGTTCACTATTCGACAAGGATCACTGCTTCAAGTAAGCATCTGAGGCTTATTTCCATGAAGTAAGGTGAAGTTTTCCAAGTGACCTTGCTCTTCAGAAAGCCTGCTTCCTCTGTGGAGGCTAGTCTGCAGGTGATCCATTTTAGACAGGTTAATCCTTACCTTTCATTAGGGCTTAAAACAACCTGCAGCGAGCTGGGAATACTGCACAACCCCCAAGGAAAATATTCTCTCAAATGACCCCGAAAATATGTCCATGAAAGATATTAAATCAATCTCTTGAGGGCAAATCCAGGGACCACGGGGTAAGAGGTCAGACAAAAAGAAACAGAAGCAGAGCCTAAAAAGAAAACATACTCCACTGCCAAGTCTGAGAAACCACATAATGCTTATGCACAATATTCTACTATCACTAGAAATCTAACATTCTGTCAATCAGTAATGACTGGGCTTGCTTACTAATTTTTCTGAATGGGAGATTTCATAGAAGTTATCCTGTCCCTGGTTTAACATTGTACACTGGGTTTAGAACGTGCAGAAGAACTGTCCCCTTTATTTCAAATTTTTCTAGATAAAAACACCCGTGTCTATACCTCATGGAGAGGACAACACATCACCTGAAGCTCCTGAATTTTGACCTTGATGGAGTGATTGCACAGTGCGTTGAGTCCTCTATTTAAAGGTGGGTGATAGGATTTTATGTGTGGGAAGCAGGGCCAACTAACATTTCCTCTGGGCATAGTAAGCACAAGGCCTAGGAGCACAATACTTTCAGAGGCCCAGAAAAATGTTTTGTTGTCTTTTAAAATCCTAAGACAAAAATTAGGTCAAAGAAAATATTTAATATATAAAATTAATATGTTTACCTTCATACCAATGCAGTTGTAAAAGTTAATTGTAATGATTTTGGAAAAGGAAGTGTACCAGGATATCGAAATGTTTTAAAACCCTCAAAAGTCATAATGTTGCCCTGGAGAGAATAGGAATAAAATGCATATTTGGTGACAGACTGCTAGAGACAATGGTATGTGTTCAGTAAATACTTTTTTTTTTTTTTCCCCATGGGCAGAGTTAAGCTCCTGTAGCCAGGCTTCTTGCATCCTGATGTTGCTCTGTGATTACTGCTTCCAGTGAAGAGTTAGAGGAAGTAAACCGTCAGTTTCAGGCAAAGATAATTAAGATGACATATGACTTCCTATCCTCCCTCTACTTCCCCATTCATTAGGTCAATGATGAAGATGTTCCTGGAACCTTAAGTGAGAAAAGCCTGGATCCCTGAAAAAATGCATTAGAGATCCCTCATGAACTACGTTCTACTTCGATATGAACAAGAAATTATGTTTTTATTATGTTCAATCACTAAGATTTGGGGGGGGGGTTATATGTTACAGTAGCTAGTGTTATCTACCCTAAATAACACAAGGGTAATTTCAATACCTCAGAATATTTTTTGAACTAATCTTCTCAATTAACAGACAATATTTTTGCTCATGATACATTTTATGACAAAAACACACTCACTTTCTGAACCCTAAGTGTACTACAATAAGTAAATATTTCTACATTTTCAAAGGTAGAAAAGCCATAACTTTTTTTCCACCAAAAAATGACACATAATCTACTTTTTCAGTCCAACCTCTAGATTAGATAATCTCAAACATACCTTAAAGAAATTCTCTATATTATATATTTTATAAAGGGAGAAATGCCATTTTTTTGCCACAAGGTAACCCCTGATATAACTTTTTATTCTAACCTCTCCCACGTATATGCACATCCCTCTTAAATTCTCTACCTTGTGAGCTTCAGTCTCACTTTCCATTTTTACGTAATGAAAATAACATTATTCATGGTGATTGTCATAAATGTAATAGGTTTTAACTTATATACTATAGATAAAAATATTTTGTAAATCGTAAAGCAATATATTAATGTAATTGATGACTATTATGTTGAAGAATAAAGATAGAAAAATCTTGCTACTTAGTAAAAAGACCAATCACTAACAATAGTCAATTTAAAACATTTTAAAATCTTCTAAAGTGTACGAAAAAGTTGAAATGGAGAATAATCAAAGATAAACTTTGGTTAAAATCTTTGCTTTGTTTGGAGATTTGTATTATGGAAACTGGGGACCAAAACAAAGGTCCTTTCATACTACCTGAAAAGCAAGGTCTATTCTCTATAAAACTGTAACAGAGTAAGGTCTATTACAGAAAACATTATGGCCAGATAGGACCATGGCCCTTCATGTTTTGCTAGGTATATGGGAATGAGAAGTTTTTTCTTTAAGTCTGAAACACAAGACAGAGTCAAACATTAAGTTAGGGGATCAATCAAATAACACAATTGTATTTCCCTCTTGTTCTCCATTTTATGGATGAACTAATTAAAATTCAGAGAGAATTATTATTTTTTTCCCAAAATTTTCTTGGTAGTTTCAAGGATACCATTGTGCCAACCTTGCTAAACTACATCAATGGGTAAACAACGAACTTCAAACTATGTCACTCCCACGATGAGCCAGAGAGTGGCTGTGAGGGTGTTTTTTAATAGAGGTTGTCTCCTAAACAATGATCCCTTAAAATATAATTCCATGAAATAAACATTAAGGATTTATTTAAACTTGTTTAAGTTACATGTGTTTCTGTTTGAAAAGTTACAGATTCCATATCCTTTAATGTTTCAGTTTTTGATTAATGGTGAGAAAAACAGACTTTCTGTAATCTTATTCAAATATGTCTATGTCATCAGAGAATACTTCCTTTTCATTATCTCAAATTTAATTTCTCTATTAGCTGACCAAACTAGCTGGGAATAACTTTTCTTTATTCACAACAAAAAATAAAATGCTTTATGTACTAATTTTACTCTAAAACAGGAAAGGTTTTTTCACTGAGTTAAAAAAATATAGATAGATAGATAGATAGATAGATAGATATAGATATATATAGTGGCTTAATATCATTTTTTACTTAAAGACTCCACAATAATTTTAACATGAAATATGTTATTATTCAATGAACTACTTTGGAGTCATTTTAGGTATTTTCCAAATATATATGTATGTATACACACACAAATACATTTCAATGTAATATGGATACATATTAAGCAGTGAACATAAAAATACTTGGAATTTTATTCACAAAATAATGGAGAATATAGTCTATATTTTAAAGCTTATTTAAATAATTTGATTCTCATATATTTATCTCCAAGTCACAGCTCAAACCAAATAGGATTTATTATCAACTTAAGTGTATTGTTATGTAATTACTTTGCTTGTTTTTGCACGTATGTGTATATATTAATGATATTTATATAAAGTCTCTGTTGAAAGGAAGAACAAAGAAAGTACAGGAAAAAAATGGATATAAGGAACTGTAAGTGAAAAAGGAAACAATTTAAGAATACTGGGTATTTCCTGAAACAAACAAACAAACAAAGAAAACAAAACAAAACCTAAAACGAAACGAAACAAAAACTGAACAGCCATATTTTAGGAATGATTAGAATGGGTTTATTCCTGGAGACTTTAACAGCAGGTACTCCTGGATATTCCAAATTGCCTCTTAGTCTAAATTTCTATGTTCCTGAAAATATTATCAGTCCAGCATGGATCCATCTGCTTATTCCTAGCCCAAACTACAAAGCCATGGATACTGGAAACCATTCCAATGGTAGGAAGGGAAATCTCAAAACAGCAAAACTAAGCATAAATTTCAGCACGTGTCTATTACAAATTCCCTATGATAGAGGGGAAGGGAGAAAGCATAAACTCTATATTTAATTCAATAGGGATTGCATATATGCAAGAGATATTTTTGCTTGGCTCTTCCAACTTTCCTATTTTTTTTTTTTCCTCTAAGTATGCTTGAAAAGAGCATATTCAATATTGACCCAAATTGTTGGGCTACTATCATTGCAATAATTTTAATCTGGTTTACAAATGGTGCTACAAATTACGCATTCTATGTATAGTGATAAACCTTTTTCAACTTTGAGACATTAGTACAATTATGCAGAGGAATATTTGTATAAAATGGGTAATTATGTTCCATGAATGACTTGGTTAATATGCCAGTATGTCCTTGCATATATCTTATATGGCAATACCTGGTGAAGAAAAAGGAGTAGGAACAAAAATAGGACCTATTTGAGTGATTCTAAAGATCACCTTCCAAAGCATTAGACTCATTTATAATGTATGCATATGTTTCCTATTCAAACTGATACTGTAGATTTCATGCCCCTGATGAATGACATTGAAGTTCAATCTATTGAAATGTGTTATAATTACTACAACCTTGCAAATTAATTTAAAAATATTTACTAATTCTTAAGCCATAGCTCTTGTAGATTGCTGCTGCTTAAGAATGGTGTTCCAGCTTTGGCGTACTTTTCAAAATATAATGTTCCACATTTTTATGTAAAAATATTTCAGTTGTTCAATAGTCACATCTAATTGTCCTTTTTGATACTGCACAAGCTAAATAAACCTTCTATACTTTTAAAGCACCTTCTGTACTGTTAATTAAGACAATATTAAATGCTGTTACATTTCACATTCTCCTTAAGGTTTCAGCACACTTACTACAGAGTATATTTATACTTCTACCAACAGACAGAATCTACATCTACTTACAGCTCTATCTACCTAAAATACACATAGTATAAAATTTACCATTTTAAACATTTTAAAGCATACATTTAAGTGGCATTTAATATACTCACAATGTTGTGCAGCCATCACTATCTAGTTCCAGGATATTGTCATCACCACAAAGAGAAACCCGTATGGACTAAACAGTCACTGCCATTCCCTCCTTCCCTCAACCCCTGGAAACCACCAATCTGCCTCCTATCTCTATCGATTTGCATATTACGGGATTGATACGAATGGAAACAAATATATGTGGCATTTCATGTCTAACTTCTATCAATTAGCATCATGTTTTATTTTTTAAAAAGCAAACAAATAAAAGAGATACAACCTGATATTCCCTGTTGAAATTTAAACATACTTTTTGAAAAAGTAGATTTGTGTGCTGAGAAAAGCTTTAGTGCATAAGGTCAGCTAACAGAAGGTAGCTTACTCTAAATGCGTATGTGACTAAGTAGAGAAAAGCAGTTTTGATTTTGTTTATGGTAAATTGTAGAAGATGTCCTTGCTGTCAATGTCATCTTGGAATTAATTTACTATTTCTTCTTCTTCTTCTTTTTTTTTTTTTTGTACTAAGTAGGCAATAAGAAAATGAGAATTCACTCTCAGATGGCTTAACTTAAGACATTTTGGAATGTTCCAGTCATTGGGAGAGTCCTACTTATGAGCCATTCATATCTAAGATAAAAATAAGCTGTTTTAAGCTAAAAGTGTAAAGAAGCAACTGATAATGTAATTTCCAGATAAATGCAGATGAAAATGCCTCAAAAAGTAAGAAAAAATAGAGCTCTACATCTCTAAAAATTTGGATAGCATTATTTGTAATACTACCTAATCTATGAAGAAGCAGTATTATTTCTTCCAATCCCAAGATGTCAAAAAAGTTTGGAAAGCTTTGTGCTGGTCTCCTTCTCTTTTATTTATTTATTTTATTTCTTAACGGAGAACTTACTCTTTTTGTACTCTATTTATATGACTGTAATAACAAAAATAATAGCTTGAAAGAGGTAATTATCTTCTTATTCTACTTTGGAATGTTATATTTTATAATTAAATGTTTCAAAGGTGTCAATACCAGAACAGAATCTAAAATGAGACCGATATTCCCTGTATTCTCATCCCTAAGTCTATTGAATATAACATTTAAGTATATTTATTTTTAATAATGAAAGTTATTATACAAAATGATAATCATATATGATGGAAGATTAGGAAGTAATACAAAATGCATCCTTCTAATTTGAAGAAAATTTATTCTTTTGGAACCAAATTAATAAATTCAATGTAAAATTCATGTGAATGAGAGAGAATATTTTACAAATCAGAAGAAGCATATTAAAAATTATTTAATACAGGATAAACTTCTTGTACCTAAAATTTAAGTAAGAGAAACTTCTAGCTAATAGATTGCATTAACAAATTTTTGGAAGTAACTAAACAACAGTTTTAAGCAGAAGTCTTAGATAAGGGGGACTCTAATTTATTAGTTTTTATTTCTAGTAATATTCATAAATGAAATGCTAATATATGGAAATGTAGCAGTTTCTTCTTTAAGAGTTTATTCTACTGCAAGTCAGAAAAAAATCCAGCAGGTCTTGTCATCCCCTGAAGGAAATGTTAATCCAGATCATCTGGTTCTGTTTGTTCTAACTTGCTTATTGAAGGTAAACAAGTTTGGCTGTCTAACACTCTTACATTTTTAATTTTAGCTAATCAGTTCATAAAACTTAAATGATGATTTCTTTAACCCTGTGTGGACATCTGTGCTAAAGTTGCTTAATAATTCTACTGAAATTATAATTTTTCCAAGTTTTCAGTGGTGATTGTGTTTCTTCTGCTGGATGTGAACAGGAGAAAACACAAGTCTGACAGTAACTTATACATATAAGAAGGGACCCAAACTTAGAAATGAAAAAATCATTGAAGACAAGAGCATAGAGAGTGTGAAAGAATACACATTCTCGTTGGCATACTTGACTTTCAGATTCTATTATTACTTTAGGTAATTTTTTTTTCTAGATTTCAACTCTGTGGGCTATCAATTCCCTCTCTATTTAATCCAGTATGAACTGGATTTTAGAGTAGTTTACTGCTTCTTAATTGGTACACTCACTGTGACAGAAATGTTTGGTTGTTTGCAGCAACATACCATCGTCCCCTCCCTCCTTCATGCATATTTAAATAGTGCATCAAAGTGTTGATCAGAAATACATCTCCCTGCTTTTCTTCCGGGTAAATATGGACATAAACCGAGGTGGTGGCCAATGTGATATGGGCAGAAATCAATTACTGGAGAAGACAGTAAGAACACACTCAAGAAAGGGTTCTTATTCTCTCTCCATTTTGAGGCTTGGGATGAAGAGGCAGTAGTGACAGCCTGAAGGATAAATATTTCACTTTAGTAAGATTTGGGGGAAAGCTGGAAGTAGCTGTGTTGTCACTATCTATTCTTTTTTTTTTTTTTTTTTAATTTACTTGAGAGAGAGAGAGAGGGAGAGGGAGAGTGAGAATGAGAGCGAGAGAGAGGGAGAAGCCGACTCCCCACTGAGCTGGGAGCCCAATGGGGGGACTCGATCCTGGGACTCTGAGATCATGAGCTGAGTCAAAGGCAGACAGTTAACTGACTGAGTGACCCAGGGGCCCTGTCACCATCTATTCTTAAATGACTAGCTTTTTACCATGTTTTACACGACAGATAATTACAATCCTACCATGTTTAACCTTTTGTTTTTGAGTCTACCTATGGAAAGCCAAAACTTAAACCGACAAAAAAAAATCCTTCTGGTCATCACTTGTTTCTTACTTTAAAACTAGAATTGGGGCACCTGGGTGGCTCAGTCGTTAAGTGTCTGCCTTTGGCTCAGGGTGTGATCCCGGCGTTCTGGGATCGAGCCCCACATCAGGCCCCACTGCTGGGAGCCTGCTTCTTCCTCTCCCACTCTCCCTGCTTGTCTCTTCTCCCTGGCTGTCTCTGTGTCAAATAAATAAATAAAATCTTAAAAAAAATAAAACTAGAATAAAGATGTCCTACACATATTAATGTTAGTATTATGATTTATTCGTTAACGCCCTGTACATGTAGTTAGTGTAAATCTGTCCAACCATGAAGCTCTGGTAATATCCATGTTCTAAAACTAATCTCCATAATATTTTAGCTGTGTGACTTGGGAAGGTATTACACTTCATCAGGATGTGTTTCCTTATCTGTAAAATGGGACAACACTACATACAATGAACTGTGTGTACACAGTAATTCCTCAATACATGTTAGTCATTGCTGTAGCAAGGCTTGGGATAGGAACTGAATGATGCTGGCTTTTCTGAGCAACCAGCTGAAATCCACAGGAGTTCACACCATTTTTAGGCACACCGGTTCCAAGAAATGAAGAAATATGTGGCTCTTTAAGTATCCTACTCTGAGGTAGGAATATTTTAAATATTTTAAATAAATAGCCAAAGCACGTAAATAAATCTCTCACAAATATGCAGTGTGGGACTGACAGCATCTCCTTCAGTGGGTGGAAGATTATAAGCAAGTAAATATTGCTAATAATGGGGAAAAAAAGTAAGAGGGGGTAGAAGTCTGTGGTAGGTAGAATTCTAAGATAGTCCTTGTGTTATGTAGGGCTTCAAACAAGTTATCACAACCTGGATGGCTTAAGATAAATTTAGTTTCCCACAGTTTTGAAGTCTATTAGTCCAAAATCAGGGTGTTGGCAGGGCTG
Organism: Ursus arctos; assembly: GCF_023065955.2. NCBI lineage: Eukaryota > Metazoa > Chordata > Mammalia > Carnivora > Ursidae > Ursus > Ursus arctos. The sequence continues at coordinate 22,003,269 of NW_026622852.1, forward strand.
GTTCCTTTTGAAGGCTGGGAAAGAATCTGTTCCAGGCCTCTCTCCTTGGCTTATAGACGGCTGTCTTCATTTTCACATGGCATTCTCCTTGTGTCTGTATATGTTCGAATTTCTCCTACTGGTAAGGACACTAGTCATATTGGATTAAAATCTAGTCTACTCTACTCATTTTAACCTGATTACTTCTGTAAAGAACTTATCTCCATTATGGTCATGTTGTGATGTACCTGGGTAAGGACTTTAACATAAGAATTTTGAGATGACACAATTCAACTTATAACATTCTTCAAGATCCTTGTCCCCTGGTATATAGGCCCTGCATTAATAAGTGCTCTTAAGTGTAATATTAATAGGATGGGATAGTCATTCCCTTTGATAGGCTGTGTTATATGGCAAAATACAAATCCTTGAGGGATTTTTCAGATCTATTTAGGTCTCCAGTCTGTGAATTTTAAGTTAATCAAAGGGGGAAATGATCCTTTGGGAGCCTAACTTATTTAGATGAGCGCTTTAAAAGAAGATCTGCAGGTCTGAAGCAAAAGATGCTTTTTTAAGAGCATCTTAGTTTATCCTGAATAAGCAAATTGCCATGCTGTGAGAGAGGGCCAAATGGCAGGGAATGGTGGGCAGCCTCCAGGAACAGAAGACCTCAGTCCTATAAATGCAAGAAACTGAATTCTGCCAACAACCAATGAAGTAAGAAGACCCTGAGCCTTAGATAAGATACCAGCCTCAACTGACACCTTTTTATGTGAGCCTGGCAGGATCCTGTGCAGAGCACCCAATTAACCTGCACCTAAGCTCCTGACCCATGGAGACTTTGAGATAACAAATTTGTGTTGTTTTAAGCTGCTAAATTTGCGGCAGTTATTTTAAGACCCAGCAATTAAAAAAAAAAAAAAACTATATGAGAAAAGAAGTGTTCAACAAATACATACCAAATGAAAGGTCACATCTCTTTGGAAACAGATTTTACATCTGTTTGAAAATGATATTTTCAGCACATACTGATAAACCTACAGCTTCATGTTCATAGGAGCTGAAGTACATACCTAATGGATTTAGTATACAAAAAAGGGGGGGCTTTTGGGTATTTGGGTGAAAAGTTGGTTTTTGCCTCATATATTTCATAATTTTATCATCAATTATTTTAGATTATGCATAAAGAAAGTATCTTAGATTATGCATACCAATATGTAAACAGTATTTATATACGAGATATAGGATAACCAGGTAGACTGTGAGAAGGGAGGAAGAATATGATTAGTATGATTAATACTTTATCGGGACTAGAGTTTGTTCATTAGTCATTTAATGGGTTAGGAACTCTGTTAGTAGGACTGAATTTAACTAAGTCAAGTGTTGACAAATCAGAGGAGAACAAAGTTATAACATTAAACAACAGAATCTGTACTGAGCCATTAAGAAGGAATCAGAGTTTATAGTGCTGCATTCCAGTCATTGGGTCGTACGGAATTCATTCTTTTCTATTGTTAGAGGAATAAGGGAAGCACATCCGATCCCAAAGAGGAGGGCAGGCCTGGTTCAAATCCTGGTTGGTGTTAATGTCATTTAACTTCTCAATCACAGAAATCCATACTTGGATATGCTGTGTCATTTAGATTTATGCTTTTAATTTAATAAAAGTCATTTTGTGTTTAAATTATAAAGTTACCATTTTGAAAAGCCTTGCTCTCATAAAATAAAAACTGAAGATGAAAATTTCTTTATTCTCCAAATGGGTATTTCTGTTAGCTCCCTCATTTTTAATCTTTCTCAGCATGGCTATGGTTCTGGTTACGAGTTTTCATTTCATTCCAAGCACCACTAAAACCAACATTTTGCACTCACACTCTTGTATATTCCAAATTTGAACCAAGATATCACGAATACCTTAGCATTGAGTCTTCCTCCCCAACTTCAACCCTGCACCACTTCCTTCTTACTGCAGAGCTGGACGGGAGAGGACAGGACCCAGTCACATATGAAGAGGTTTAGACTTTGAAGTGAGTATTAATGCTCAGAAGTGGGATAAAATTAAACGCCTGTGAAATAGAATAAATGCCATTCCACCTTTTAGGATTTTCCTCACCTAAATCCCTTATTTTCAATATGTTCAAATACTATTTTTCTTAAATTTACCCCCCACCCCCTGCTCATAAGCAGTAACATTTTTGATCTTCTGGTTTTGGAAAATAATTCTGCCACATCTCTTTACTTTTTTTCTAATGTGTACACACTGGATTGAAGGAATTCCTGTTAAAATTCCTGTTCTACACTAATGACCCACAGAATTTTAATTTCATTTATATTTCTCTTATTTTATTAGAAATAGTGACTCCATCTCATATTAACACTGCTTTAAAAAAATAAACAGTAACGAATGCAAACTGTTTTAACCATCAGCTTTTAAAATGGCTAAAGCTATCAGTTGTTCAAAAAACCTTTTCAGCCCATTTTTTATTTTACCAGTTTTCCTGATAAAAATATTTTCTATTACACCAGTTGAGAAACTACTACACTACAATAATCTTTAGATCAATCAGTTGACCTGAACTGAATATCTCTCCCGGGCCATTCTGAAGTTAACAATGTTTAAGGTTAATCTGCTTTTATCTGGTCCTTATTTCTAATGAGATTGTGTTGGCTTGCTTAATTCCCTTAATTTCTACAATGCTTCTTCAGAAAATGTTGTAAAGATTATGTCCTTACAAATAAAAATGTGAAACCTCAAGTGAATATACTGCATTGTTTTATATGCCACAGTATGATTTAACATTTGAGACGCAAAACATCTGTCTTCAACGTTTATAATCTCTTCTATTTCATGAATGATAATGGAACAAGGTAGTCAAAAGAATATTTCATTCATTCTTCTCTTTTAAAAATCTTGTTCCAATTGACAATGTTATAACTATTAAGAATATAGATAAATGTAGGGGACTGGAACTATGTAAGTTGTTTACCATCCCCATGTAAACCTGCCCAGCCTCCAGTATTTTATACCTAATGGCCATTGTTTGTTTGACATGAACCAGCCATGACAGCTAAGTCAACTGGGAGTAGGCATATTTCCCAAGGGCAGCCCAACCAAAGCTCATGGGAATCAATTTGTGTTGGTAAATAAAGAACTGAAGAGGAAGAGTCATGATCCTTAATGAGCCAGGGAGGAGTCCTTGCAATTTCTTATAATTAAAATGCCTAAGTAGAATATTGAATAATGTCATTATCATTTATTCAAAATAATGCATAATTTAAAACTGTTTGCCTCATGAAAGAATTAAAAGTAGAAAATGTTGAAATGTTTAATTCATTAAGTAGAGCTGAAATCATTTTGATTCTTTTAAATTTAATACTAAATTTTCATGCATTGTATTTATACATAAATAAAATACATATGTAATAACTAAGACATAAACTAGTACATATAAGTTGGTCCATGTTTTATCAGTAGTTTAAAAAGAAAATCTGTATGTGAGATGTATGCATTTGAACTGTATAGACCTACACTTTCAAGCCTTTTAATCATTGACTTCTAACTAGCATATCAGTTTTGCCTGCTCCAGAAAGATACTGTCATTTCATCTAGAGTAGTGCTCTTTATTTAAGGACACTTTCAGTTTCTTTTTCTCTCAGGTTTCCTTTCACACACACACACAGACATATTTATATATTTTTATGTATAATTATATATATTACATTATTTTTTCCTTAGTTAAAGCAAGAACATTGTGAGATAAACTTGCAGTGTATCGTTTTATGGCTTTTCTCTTTCTATGTCTTAAATCACATATATTGTGTCACAACTCTAATAGCTGGCAAATTTGGAAACAAGAAGATCAATCAATCAAGAATCGTTGATGTATGTTCATAAACCTGCATTCTGGCAGATGTGAGAATTCCTGGACTGGAAGAAGGAAAAGTGTGTTGGGATGTGAATGAAATGGGGGATTAATAGTATAGAAGTAAGATGGCCATCATTGGTAGAGTCTTAATAGGCTAAATGAAGCAAAATGTTCATATTGTTGTGCAATGTTCTTGCTTTTTATGCAATGCATTGTGCATATAGAAAGCCTTCTTTGTTTTGACTGAATTTTGACAAGCCATCATTTATATAAGCAATCCTCTATCAGTCGACATTTAGATGGGACATTTAGATTTAGATGGACATCTAAATTCAAATGTTACAATTAAGTACTACGTACATAAGTCTACTATGTTTATATCTACAGATATCCATGTCTGTATTTATGTACATATTACAGGAGAGTTTACATGATCCATATTCCATTTGTTCAAATTTTCTTTCTGCCCTTCATTTTCTGTACTGAAATTTTGGGCTTCATAAGTCTGCTTCTGTCTCTAAGTAATGCTTTTCTAGTACTTAGTCTTAAAATTGCAAGTCCTTCTACTATACAGTTAAAGAAATAAAAGCAAGATAAGTTGAAAAAACTCGATTTCATAATGCTGTTGAAAAGCAGATAATATTCTTCTGAATAAAATTGTTCTTAGAAGAAAAACTAAATAAATAGAATCTTAAAAAAATGTAGCATTTTAAGACATCCGGTCTTAAGAAATTATGTTTTATAAACATAACCTTTAAACTCTAAAAGTCTATAATAGTCACTAATTTGTTGCCATGTAATAATATTTAAATTGCCATCTGTGTTTACTGGAAATATCATTAGTTTTAAGTTTTCTTTGTTAAGCCAGAAGAGGATTATTGGCATTTTCTTCTTCTTTCTTCTTCCTCCTCCTCCCCCCTCCCTCTCCCCTCCTCCTCTTCCTTCTTCTTCCTTTTTTTTTTTTTACATGAATAGCATCAGGAAAGACCAGGCTCACAGAAATTAGTAATACACATCTAGAAGACATGCAGTTTAATAAGAAAAGTAAGTGTACTTAAGTTCAGATAGAGGGGAGCAATTTTCACAAAATGGCTTAAATGATTTATACTCCCGCTACTAGTATATGAGAGGGCATTTTTGTCTACATTCTTGACAACTGTAGATAACATCAATATTTTCGCAGTCTAAAAGATGAGGACTGATAACTCATTATAATAGTTTTGACTTGCTTGTTAGTTGTCTATCAGAGATGTAGAAACCCTGGTATTACTTTTTTGTGTGTGCCTATTAATATCTTTATATATTATTGCTTGGCTATGTTAAATTTGTAACATATTGCATAATGAAATATTACTTATAAATGTTATATATATATGTCACAAATGTAATGACAAATATTATAAAAGTGATTATTAAAAATGATATTTAAATGTGTAAAATAAGTAAACATTCTTTAAACTGTGTAAACTTTGTTCCCATAAATAGAATTAACAAAATCTAAACGAAGGCATTAGTTCTAAATATTAAAAAAATGCATAACTTTCATTACAACATTGTAAAATGGCATTGGCAAGGGAAATATGTAATAATATAGGAATTATTGACTGTACAATGATCTTTCATTGTAGAATTAAAGATTTATTTGATGATTCAGTAATTTCATGAGTATTTATCATTGTACAGGATAAGAATATTTCCCTCATCACAACGTAATGGAACAAAGCCTTTTCATTAACATCAGGGTGGCATTACACCATGAACAACTCTTCTTGGCAATACTGAAACCACTGAAAAGCTAAAATTGAGCAAAAATCAAAATGGCAGGACTAAGGCTTTAGTGAAGCTAGATTTTAAAGTAACTCTTTTCCTCTCTTCCCCTCCTCCCTTCTTAGCCTTTTGTTTCAGGAACCTGGTACCGCCCTGATGACACGAGGAAGGAGGCGGGCACCAAGTACACAATTGCTGTCAAGATCAGCTAGGTCCTGTACCCCCCTATGAAGCCCCCCAACCTCTTCTGGAAAATTTGCAGTTTTTTGAAGGCCATAACCGGCTGCAGGGCCTTTGCCCAGCAAAGCAATAAAGCTATTGTTCCTCTTTGTCCCAAACTCTTCACATTATATTTTGGCTCCGAAGCAGAGGTCAGTTTTTGACAATATCTTGTTAGATTGGAAAATAGTCATTATAGCATTATGGGGCAGTTATTATAAATACACATTTATGTATTTCTATAATTATGCCTGCAGGTTATATACATAGATAAAGCTTCGTTCCATAAGAATTTACCTAACTTTTTTTCATTGCTTGTCAAAATCTATCCACATAACCAATTATACAACAACAGCAGAGAATAAAGACTACTCCTCTGTGGAGAAATCAAGGAGGTTTTTGTGGAAAATAGGAGTATGTTTACCCTTATAGAAGGCTTTAAAAATAGGTATTTGATGAGAAATAAAGAAGTGATAAGAAGTAAATCAGTAGGGGTGCCTGGGTGGCACAGTCATTAAGCGTCTGCCTTCGGCTCAGGGCGTGATCCCGGCGTTATGGGATCGAGCCCCACATCAGGCTCCTCCGCTAGGAGCCTGCTTCTTCCTCTCCCACTCCCCCTGCTTGTGTTCCCTCTCTCGCTGGCTGTCTCTATCTCTGTCGAATAAATAAATAAAATCTTAAAAAAAAAAAAAGAAGTAAATCAGTAAAACATAATATGATAGAAGCCAAGAGAGGAGAAAACTATAAGAAGCAAAATGCATTTGGCAATGTAGCGGAAGAGACAAGTGGATAAGATATAGACTGAAAAAAGTACAATGAATTTAGCAATTTTTAGGCTGTTCATGAATGTCAAGAGGAGTTAAATATCTCTATTCTGGCAAGCTAGTTACTAGACAAAAAGAGATTAAGGGCATATTTAAAAGCTAGAACAATATATATATCAGAAAACTTTTTATTGAAGCATAACTTACATATAGAAAACTGCACAAATTCTAAGTGTGCAGCTCAGTGAGTTATTCCAAAGTGAACACCTATGAGTCAATTACACAGTTAAAACATCATGTTACCAGTATAAACCAGACAGACCCTCTTGTATGTCTTCCTAATAATTACCAGTTTTTCTTTTCGAAGTTTAACCACCAGCCTTACTTTCAACACCAGTGATTTGCTTTGCCCATTTTTAAATATAAAATGAATATAATTATAAATATATAATTATATATATTATATATAATATATAAATAATATAAATATAAATTGAAAAAGGGCTACAAATATTATTTAATGTTTGACTTCTGTTGCTCAATGTTATGTTTGTGAGATACAGCAATATTCCTGAAGGTCCCAGCAGATTATTTTCATTCCTATATAGTTTGCCATTATATGAATGTTTCATAATTTATTTTTCATTCTATTATTGATGGACACTTAGGCTGTTAAGCAGTATATGCCTACTTTTTCTCCCATCAGGCCATTTGAGTCTGCATGTGCCTGTGAACAATCCCTGGCTTGCTAAAGGGTCCTCAGCTTGCGCCCCAAAAACCTCATTCTCTTATGTAGCAGAGGATTTTTCTGACACCAAGGATCTTGGGCAGCTCTTTGCAGGCACAACCCGGAAGTGCATTGTAGGTAGCTCTCAGCTCGTAGGAATGGACGCGAGTAGATAAACAGCCAGTTTTCTTGCCTCCCGTAGGGCAGTTCTGAGTTGCGTTACACCTATGTTTCAGAGGGTTCTCAGAAGACTGGATTCCAGTTGCTCACTGCTGCACGGTATTCCTTTTTCTTTCTTCCCTCTCTCACATTCAACATTTTCTCATTGTCTCAACTCATGCAAGTCTTTGTTTTTGTGTCCAGTTTGAGGGGAACCTAACCTAAACAGCTAGCTCCTGAAAGACGTTGCCTTGGGAAAAGGACCTCAGTATTTCCTTCTGGAGTTTTGATGATCAATTGGTAACAAAGGCTACACTGGGGGTGCCTGGGTGGCTCAGTGGGTTGAGCTTCCAACTCTTGGTTTCAGCTCACGTCAGGATCTCAACATCCTGGGACTGAGCCCCTTCCAGCTGGCTCCACGCTCAGCGAGGATTCTGCTGAAGATTCTCTCTCCCTTTCCATCTCCCTCTGCCCCTCCTTTCACTTGTGTGCTCTCTAATAAATAAATAAAATCTTAAAAAAAACCCAAAAAACAAAAAACGCATTGCTGGTGGTTGTGAGTCAGACAACACCTGGCAGGCTGTCACATACAAACACTAAGACCTTCATCTTTGGTACATAGTGATGGATACTAAGTGAACAGCAAGCATGTGTTATGCAAAAGTTCTTGCATTTAAATACATAAGGCCAAAAGTAATGGCAAGCACTGTAGATTTGGCTGGCTTTTATGAACTTCTCTAGAAGACTTAAAGAAGGAAAATGATGCTATTCTCTCTCACATGATTTTCCATATTTTTGTCCCTCTTTGCTTCAGTAAGTATTTTTCTTCTGAAATGCCTTTCAGCAGAATAATTCTCTCTTTAGCTCTGCCAAACAAGCTATTAAAAACATTTTACATAGTTCAAGTTATTTTTTAGTCCTTAAATTTCCATTTGATTAATCTTTATGTTTCTCATCTTACTCCTGAAATTCTGTTTTATTTCTTTGAACATGTTAATCATAATTATTTTAAAAACTGTATCCCTTAACTCCATTAGCTTTATTTCCCAAGTCTCTTTCTAATTACTGCCATTTTCTTCATTTCAATTTGAGTCCTCTTGTGTGTCTTATGATTTTTGATTGATGGTTGAATGTAGTACATGAAGAATTTTACACATCATTTAGGTCATAGTAGGATATTCATTTGTACTTTGTTACAAAGTCAGGCTTGGTGAAGATCCTCTTAACCCTGTCAGGGACTGAAGTGATGGTAAACCATTTTCAGTTCTTGTGAGCAATGGTCTGTTTCCGTTACTCCTAGAACATTTCTCTTCCGGGTCCTTACTAAAAATATAGCATATTTACCAGCTCCGTGACAGCACTTCACTATTTGTTTCTCCATCTGTATGAGAGTGCAGAAATACCTGTTCAAGGTCTCAGTCTCTCAACAGGACTTTCAAAGTTGCCATGTTGAAATGTGGTGTCAATTGCTATGCTTCACCACCTCCCTCTCAAAATTTGAGCAGTCAGCTTTCTGATACCCCAGAACAGATTTTTTTCTGAACCATGTGTTCATTCATGCTTTTGATAAGTATTCATTTGAAATAGTCTAGTTCACATTAAAAACAGAACTCTCCACAAATTTTTCTCAATCACTATCTGAAATACTCATTTGTAAAATATTTTAGATATTCTGATATATCTCACATTAAAGATTTTTACATGTAATATATCTTATATAAATTATTCTTCTACTTTTATTACAGATATTTATAGACTGGTTGTTTGTCTTACTCATCTTCATAAATTGTCTTGTATGTTAGGCCCCCCCAATCCTAGTTGCCATATTGAATAAAACATAAATGGTTATTTTTTATTATTGATGGTCTTCAACTATCCTAATGGGTATCCCAGCTTAGCTAATTAATTTTTGTTGGAAATAAAAAGAATTTGTTTTCATTTTATTCATCATTTTCCATTTCCCTGATTTGCACAGCAGTAGTTACTGTATCAAATTATAAAATGGTTTTAGATGGCTGTACCATTTGCTAATAACACCCTACCTTGATAGCTAGTAAATATAATATCCACCTCATTTGACTAACTTGCAAATTGTTTTCTTACTTGAAATATTCTATTCTGGAAAACCTAGTACACCCTAGGCAGTACAAGTGAATGGTGATTGTTATATTTGCTGAGAGGTAAAATTACTCCACATTAAGATTCTAGCCAGTGCCTGATGTAATCACCTGAAAATTTACTACCTACTGGGTTTTATTACTGAAAAAAAAAAAAAAAGATGCATTTCTTAAATACTTGAAAGAATATAAATGTAACAAAGATAAAAATGATAATTGCACTGTTCTAAGGACAATCAGCTTCTGTTGCCTGCCAACAAATTAACATATCTGTTGTTAGAATGATACATAACATAAAGCTAAAAATGTCCCATAGGAGATATGCTATTACATAAACTGAATGTTTTTAAGAGTAACTCAACAATGTTGATTTTATAACTTTTTTTGTACAAAAGGTATTTTTGATATATTCTTTTTATTCCAATTTAAGAAAATATTTTTATGTTAATTTATTATACTTTAGATATCAACATAATCCTTTTCTGCCTTAAGACATAGATGATAGATTTTATACATATTTCATGTAATTTGAGGTTAGATATATAGGATATGTTTTCTCTTAGAATACCTGCTTTAAAGGTAACTATTAATTACCAATTATTTATTTCTTTATAGAAACTCTTTGTCTTCAATAATTAAAACAAGGCAAATTGCTTTGATATCTTTTTAAATAAATTTTCAGGTATAACTCACATATAAATTGTACCCATTTTACATGTACAGTGCAATAAATTTTGAAAAATGTATTCGCCTATTTACCACAACTCCAAACTACAGATATAACATCACTCTGGAATGTCCTCTTTGCCTTTCTATAATCAATTGACTCCAGTCTGCCACTGATTTTCTTTCTGCCATGATAAATTAGTTATGTCTTCCCTAGAATTTATAAAAATTAAATCATATAAGATGTATTCTTTTGTGCTGGTCTTCTTTTTTTCTCAGCTTAATATTTTTAAGGTCAGCAATTTGTTTAAATACTGTAATCAAAATATTTTATAAATATAATACTTATTGTCTTTCTATACTCAAAATACAAATTATAGTTATTGAGAAACCAATTTTGCCAAGAACAGATGAAAGCAAAAGGATTAAATGTGCCTCAATGGACAAAAGTGTCTTGTTAGTTGGAATGGCTTAATATACAGGGAGATTGACCTGCCATGGTGAACTCTCAATTACTGCAAATAAAAGTAAAAGATGACTGGTCAGGGTAATCTACAGTTGTCAATTTCCCAGTGAAGAACCTTTCCTTGCCAAGAAACCAAACAAACTGCTTTTGTATAACCCAAACTCCTCCACACTCGCAATGAGCTTTAAATTTAGTGAAGAAAAGAAAACAGAAATACAAACTGAATTTCAGCACAGAAAGTTACAAGTATATAAAGAAAAGAGGGAGAATTTAGAATTTCACACACACACACACAAAGAGCCCTTCTCTCTGATATAGAAATAGGACCTTGACATACTGGCAAGATTTTATTAAATAGAGACTAAAGCTGAAAAAGTGATTTCAGACGGAGGAAACAGTATGAACAAAGGTAGAGAGATGAACAAAATGCTCAGGATGTTAAAAGATCACTGCGTGGTGAATGTGAAAGGAAATAATTGAAAATTAGGCTAGAAATGTAAGCAGATCAAATGCAGACTATGGAAGTTTTCACATGCTAAATGCCAACATATTTCTTTAAACACTAGGAAGATATTGAAAGTCTGGAGTTATTGGATGGGATGTTTCCTAGTATCTAAAAATATTAGTCAATTCCCATGATATAATGATATGTAGAATTGGAGATGGTTGGAATTCTGGTTTATGCCTGACTTCAATGGAAAACTTCTAGTGGTTCATAGTTATGGAATATGTTGTCCCATACACTGCTATAAATCTGTGTGCATGTGTGTATAAAAGCATGGGTATGTGTGTGTGTGCGTGTGTGTATCGTGTATATATTATGGTAATGTATGTATATACAGTGTATATATTATGGATAATCTATCAATTTTTATATCTTGAAAATTTTTAACATTTATAGAGCTTGAACAATGTTAAATACCTACTAGGTAACTGAAAATTATCACATGGTATTTTTCTTTAGCCTTAACAATAGGGTGCATTATATTAATGGGCCTATATTGAGCCAGATCTGGTTTCCTGGAATATATTCCATTTAGTTATGACATGCTGTATTATTTAGTATGTTCTTGGTCTATTCACAAATATTGTATGTGAGTTTTTGCACTGATATTCTTAAGTGAGTTTGCTTGTGGTTTTCATTTATGATACAATCTTTTTGTGTTTTACAATAACTATGTACTAGCTTCATATAATAAATGTAGAAGTTTTCATTTCTGTGCTCTAGAGTTTAAGTAGATTTATGACTATCTTATTCTTAAAATTCCTCTGGGAATTTATCTGAGCCCAGTGCTTTCTGTTAGGTATGTTTTTTTTTTTTTAACTTGATTTCTACTACGATATTACATTTATTTAGATGTTGTTATTCATTTAGTAGTCTCTCCTTTTTGTATAGTGTTTGGTGGATTTGGACTTTTCTATCTCTATAGAAGTAAATTTTGGAGAGTTTAATCTTTCTTAAAAAATGTGCTTTTCAACTAGAATTGTACAGAGTAAACTTACATTATAAATTCGTCTATTATTCACCCTTGCCATTTTCAATTACTGCATTTATATTTTCTCTTTTTTATTTTTCCTTCTGGTTGGACTTGTTTGTGATTCACTTAGTTTGCAGATTTATTTTTACAACAAATCAGTTTTTAAGGTTTATTTCAGGTTTGTCAGATAAATTTTAGGTTGCCCAATTAAATTTGAATTTATAAAAAAAAAAAAAAAACCAGTGTTTTTAGTATAAGTTTGCCCCAAATACTGCATCATCCAGAACTGTATAAAGAATTACTTGTTTTGTTTTGTTTTGTTTTGTCTTTTTAAATAATAATCATTACCTGTTTAGATTGGAAGATGGTGATGGAGTAGGAGGACCCAAGGCTCACCTCATCCCATGAATACAACTAGATAATTGTCAAATCATCTTTAATACCCCAGAAATTGATCTGAAGACTGGTAGAACAAACTCCACAACTAAAGGGAGAGAAGAAGCCATATCAAAGAAGGTAGGAAGTGTGGAGATATGGTTTTGGAAAGAAATGGATCTTGGCTGCTACAGTGGGGAGGGAGCCATGGCTGTGGTGAAGGGTAAGAGATAGACTAACACACAGGGGAGCCCATATAGAGAAGATGAATGCCCATAACAAGTGACTTGGAAAACCACAGAGGTCAAATTTCATGAGTTCCTGCAACCAGCAGGGCTTAAAGCCTGGAGTTCTAAAGGTCAGTGGGCTTGGCTCAGGGAGAGCCTGGACGCATTGGGGTTGCTCTTGTTAAAAGGGAAGGCAAACAGCCCAAGGACATGTAGCATGGAAACAGCAACCTAAAGAGTTCTTGGGGCACAGGGTGGGGAGGTTATTTGCTCATTCAGAGCGTGCCTGGAGAGGTGGAGAGGCAGCATTCACAGAGAGACCACTCTAGGAAGAAAGGAATTGGCTAGTGCCATTTTCCTCCTTTGTCCCTTAGTATAAGTACAGGGCCACCTGTGGGAACCAGCACAGCTCCAACTCTAGCTAATGTCTTATGCCAAGCCCCACTCTCCCCTCCAAGCTCTGGGGAATCACCCTTCCCAGTCTAACTTGCCTCAGTCCCAGTGCATCAGGACCCCTCCCCCAGAAGACCAGTCCAAACCCCTGCCAACACCATGTGTCCTGAGTTTGTGAAGTCTCAGCTGCGGTAGTGGTATACCGCGCCAGGTTCCATTTCACAAGCAGATCAGAGAACACCCAGTTAAAACTCACCATATTCAGGCCAGGGACCAAACACTGCCCCCCATAGGCAGAGAGAGACTCTGCAAACAACTGGCCTGAAGGATAAAGTGGCCAGGACACAGCAGCAGAGCATACACACCACACAATGGACACTGCCAGAAGCACCAGGCCCTGGAAATAAAGGACACTACATTACAGGGCACTACAAGACCTCTTCTTCATAAGGCCATTACCCTCAAGAACAGGAAACACAGCTGATTTTCCAACACAGAGAAACTGGCACAGACTTAGACAAAATGAGAAGACAGGAATTTGTCCCAAATGAAAGAATATCGTGGCCAGAGATCTAAATGAAACAGATGTAAGTAACATGCCTATTAGAGAACTTTATGATCATAAAGATACTCACTGGATTTGAGAAAAAAGTGTAAGGCATGAGTGAGTGAGACCATTAACACAGAGATAAAGAATAACATAGGAGAGTTGGACCCTTGGGGCACCTGGGTGGCTCAGTCATTTAAACATCTGCTTTTGGCTCAGGTCATGATCCTGGAGTCCCAGGATCAAGCCCCACATTGGGCTCCCTGCTCAGCTAGGAGTTTGCTTCTTCCTCTCCTTCTGCTCCTCCACTGCTCCTGCTCTCCTGCTCGCTCATTCTCTGTCTCAAATAAATAGGTAAACTGAGTCAACTAGGTGTCCCAAATTTGTATTTAAATACTGACGTTATCATTATAATGGTCTCTTTAGTAAATAAAAGTCAAAGTGCATGTACAGTATGCTATATCTTTTCTAAGTACAAAAGTAAATTCAGAAAAATATACGGATTTACTTATTTGTACAAAAAACACAGGAAGGGTGAATAGAAAAAACAATGAGTTGGTTACGTGCAAGAGGTAGAAAGGAATGACATTGAAAGGATAGGGTGATAGGAACAGGGATAGAATGAAGGATAACTTCTGGAATATAGCTTTTTATATATTTCTCATTTTTAGAATCATGGTAATCTTTCACATACCCAAAAAAGAACGAAAATCAACAAAGATAGGACAAATGGAATAAAATGCAATACAAGCAAAACAAATAAAACTAATTATAGGGAAGGAAAACGTAAATTTTGAACATAATGTTTTAGCCATTTTTCATGCTTATGAAATAATTTCAGAAATATTCTATGTGTATTCTGGAACTGAAAAAATGAGTAAAATATTGTGGACAATAAGATCCAAGATTCTTACCATTAGAGTAGGGAATTATAAATACAGAAAGGGGAAAGGCTAAAATAGACCTGATGTTCATCTGGAATTAGAAGTACAACTATGATTTTATTATAGTTTAATATATATATGTATATAGGCAGAATTATATTTAGATAGATGTGTTTATATATACACATAAAATCACATAAACAGGTCTATTTATGTATCAATGTATAGATTTATAAATATATACATATATATATACACACACATACACACATGCATATACATGTGCACAAATTTATTTGGTAATAAATATACATGTATATATAGTTATGGGGATAAAAAGTATCTATAAATTGTTTGAATTATCTAAGCCTAAAAATACTTTAAATGAAAAAGCTCAAAAATATGCCATTTCCACTGACATTATCCTAAAATCTTCCTCAAATCCTTTTTCTCCTTTTTGATGCAGATTCTTACGCTAAATTAAAAATAAAATCCCCATTTTTTCCTTCACATAATTTGTTTCTTTATTTATGTTCTATGATGAAACAGTTTCAGTATTTTCTATATGTGCTATTTTTCTTTACAACTGAACATATTTGATAAAGTAAAAGGACTGACTGAAGCTAGAAAAATCACTACTTTTGTCACAATAATTTCCTTCTATTTATCAACTGAATTACTATTAGCATGTCCAGCCGCTTTTTGCTATACAATTTACTCATTAAAGTTGATCCACATCATATTGTGACCATTAAAGTGAAGTATACTTGATGTCATTCAGTGAAGATAATGACTTTAGAGTCCTAATATTCTTCCAAGTCAGTTACCATAAAAGTGACAAGATTAAAGATGCATCTTGAATACTGCATTTGTCTTCCAGATACAATGCTCTACACTTAGTAAACATTTACAATCTTAGTTGTTAGTCACCAATAGTTATATGACTCATCCTCGTTTCATTTATTCAAAATGTCAATAACTGCTCAATTTTATACACGTGATTATGCAATATTCTCCTCTGCATTTATGGGAGTTTATTATAGATACAGAGACATGAACGCAATGGTGTGTTGGAGCTGGCTCATACTGGCTCTCAAGCACTGCTTGGGTATACCTTTTCCCAACTCCATGTTCAGTGACTTCATACTGATAGTTTAAAATCGCCATCGTGGACACATTTACAGTATGGGAACTGGTATATGGTATCAATCAGCTCTCCTTCCCATTCCGCCCCCTCCCCACAGAGCTGTCTGCTAAATATTTACTAGCACTCTACTGCTCTAATGTCCTCTGGGAATACTGGATCGTCTACATTGATAAAATTTCAAGTGGAAAGTTGAAAGTTTAATAAGGTCTCCTTTTCTGTCATTCAGCTTCAGCGATACTATTCTTTTTGTTTTCCTAGGAAAAGTAGGCTCCAAAAGCAGGACTTCTGCACTTGCTGTTCCCTCTGCCTGGAATACTATTTGCCCAGATGGCTGTATCACTTGTTCCTTCATTCCTTTTAGGTTAGCCTAAAAAGGCATTAATCAGTGACACTTTCCTAGACCACACTACATGAAATAATTTCTCAGGGTACCCACATCCAGTAATCTTCCCAAACAAAGCACAGATTTGTTTCATTCCATAGCACATTTTACTATCTACAGTATTCCTTATTGACTTGCAATTTGATCACTGCCAATTTACCGCTAAAACAATGCAATCTCCATAACGGCAGGTGCTTTGCCAAGTTTGCTCACATTTCTATCTGCAAGATCTGAAAACAGCATATAAGTGACACTCAAAAATATACATTAATAACCATAATGGAAATACCCCTGTAAATAGTATTTTCCCATAAAAGTAGTTTAAAATCATATTCTTTAAAAAAAATTTACTTATTCATTTGTTAGAGAGAGAGAGCACAAGCAGGGGGAGCGGCAGGCAGGGGGAGAAGTGGCCTCCCCGCTGAGCAGGGGGCCCGATGTGGGGCTACATCCCAGGACCCTGAGATCATGACTTGAGCTGAAGGCAGACACTTAACCGACTGAGCCACCCAGGCACCCTATAATAAATATTTTTAATTATACTCATATACTAAACACTGGAAAATTCAAATAAGTAAGATACTTGTACCTCAATTATGTAACTAAAGAAATGTCAAGGACTAAGACAAAATATGAGTCAGAAATAATATTTACTGTGATTTAACCAGGACACTGGCTAGTATAAACAATATTTAGACATATAATGAAAATATTGGGCAATCATGGGAAATTATCATTACCATTTAGAATTGGGATTTCATTATTTACAAAAGTGTGAGTCTGAGCAGATCATGCCCACAATAAATGAATAACTTGCCTAAGATTGTTTTAATTAGCTTTCAATGTAGCTGATTTGCAGTAATGATGGTAATAATGAGAGAGTGCAGAGTGGCAAACATGTATATAGCTTCTTTTGGAGGAAAAAAATAATTTTTATTCCCAGCTCTGCCACTATTTGCTGTGTGAATTGAAGCAAGAAATTTGCTGCTTGGAGCCTCATTTTCTTTACCCGTAAGGTAATAATTTTAGACAGCCCACTTTCTGAAGACTGTTTTGACAAATAAATTGCCATAATGTTTGATGGAGTATGTAGCACCCTCGTTGACCTCTTATTAGGCTATTATTAAATTTAGGTTCAGATCCTCCCTTCTTTAGTGCATTGACAACCCTCAGGATTCAAATTTCCAATTGGTTTTAGTGTACTTTAGTTGGAAAATATATTATTACAAAAGGCAAAATAGTTCAGTGTTGCTTGTTTATGAGCCTTAAGCAACCCTCCAAAACTGCAGGAGGCACAAAGAGACAGCCACAGGAGACATCTCTTACTATTTAATAATTTAGACTAAAATAAATGAGAAGATTTTGGAGGAAATATTTAAAACACAAGTATCTGTATGGTTTTTTATCAGAGAAGACTTTACTAATTTGCCTTGGGAAAAGCAATACTTTATTGGAATGCTGTTTTTCCCAGGGCAGGTATCTTCTCCCCTAGCAAAGGTACACAAAGAGAGTGCCAGTTTAATGCTCTGGAAAAGACTGTCAGTTCCTCCTGAGTCCTGCTCATGCATCTTAATGCATCATCAGGTTTCCTGTAGACGACCACATTTCAGGCCCTTTGACAAAACCCATATAAAAAAAGATATGATGTTCAAGAAATGGAGGTGGCTTGAATAATTTAACAGCTACATATAGGCCTATGAAATATTAAAGGGACGATAGTGTACAATAGGGAGTTTTACAAAGATTTGAGCTTGACATCAACCTCCTCCTTGCACAGTTGGCTGTTTGGCTATAACGATAGTTAATGTGTTATGATGGTGAGACAATAATTAGAATGGAGTTAATAAGTACTTTAATAAAAGCCAAACCAGCTTACTGACATTCAGGTATTTAAAAAGTAAAAAAGCTCAAATAACTTTTCTTCAGAATATTGTACTAATATTAAAAATCATTTTGAAGAGCCTCCCATTCCTGTTACTTTTAAATGAATGTATTATCAACAAGAACTGTTTGGCTAGCTATGAATTTCCTTCAAAAATAGGATATGCTTTAATAATCCCTCTGTGAAGTGAAGAGCGAGAAAGCAGGTGCACAGTCTCTGAGGTTCTGCTGACGTGATCTGAAGAATCAGTGCTTTATCCTTCCACGTGGTGTGTCAACATACTCAGTCCCACTTTATAATCCAGATCATCTCCACTGGAGACTCAGATGGTACTGTTGATACCCATATAGAGCAGAGTGGCCCAAACAGGAACTCTCATTTTCTTAACTGCAAATCTTTGGTTTAGACATCTATAATAAGCCTTAAAAATGTCTACTTGTTTCTAAAATTATTTGTCTTTAATTTCTTCAATTCTTTGTCAAGAAAATGTGCTTACAAAAAACTGTAATTAGATAAAGGGGCATTTTACCCATTCTAACTGAAGTACATGTTTGAAATTGCTTACTTAAAATAACTACTGGGCTATTCTGCTATTACTTCTAACAGGACTCTGTTTTGTTTTGCATTTCCTAACACTGTACTGTATTTTTGCTTTGAAGAGACACCTAAAGATGAGGAAAAATGGAGAATACGGGGCTTGTCTCCCCTTAGGGAATACTTTCCTATGATAGTTATGATCCTGATCTCATTCTTAGATGAATACTTAAATAGAGTTAAGCAGTGATATGATGTTGAGTTCCTACCAAAGACTCAGGGTGTGTTTTATATTCTTTCTGTTTTTATGAAAATCCACAGTATATTCAAGACTGTATATGACTCAATTAGGAGTCACAATGGGTCCACAAAATGATGATTCCTCTTCTCTGGGCATTAATAATCTCAGAAGAGTCATAAAATAAATAGCTCAATAATGTAGTTACTCTCTTATCAATATAGTCCCTACACAATATTTATACTTCTTGAATTGCTTCTGTGTATATAATTTCATAGGAAACTTACTTTGCATAGCCCTATGGGAAAGATTAGGAAAGAGAGGGTATATTCCAAGCAGAAGCAATTCTGCAAGCTAGATACTGTGTCAGTTACTGGGAATTCAGAGTTATACAAGATATGGAGCATGCCTTTGGGAGCATAGCCACTGAGTTGGAAGGGCAAATCACCTTTGAAATTGTCAGTAATTTTGCTCTCTTTTAAACAGTGACCAAACTTTGCATTATGACTACCACTATCTTACTTTTTTCATTCTAAACTAGCTAAGTGGGACAACTGGTATATTCTGTATGTTCTCTGTAATTGGTACAGCAAGAAAATTACCATGATTCATTACTTGACCATGGTGAAATAATTTATAATGACACTCTTTCACTAATGCACGCCAGGATGGTATTCCCAGAAAGGAAACAATACCAATTTGTCAGAATTAGCATCTCAGGTAAAAGCCAGGTCCAACCTGTGCTCACATCGATCTCTGATTTAACAGTTCCCTTGGTCTTAGATAGCTCCCATATATCTCCAGCATATGCTGTCTCCTTCACAAAGTCATATTCTTATCACATTCCTTAATACGATAAACATGTTCTTTAGTTAAAATCTCCCAAATTACAGAGATTTTATTACATACTTTTGCTATATAGTTTGCTTGTGTTGTTCTTTTATTTCTACCCTTTCTGTTCCAGATTTATATGCTCTCTAAGGACATGAGGTTTGTCTTAGTTGTTGATATACCACTATTACTGCTGCTTCAGAGAAATGTGTAATACTTAGCCAAATTCACTAAATCCATACCATTTTTTTTCCATTTATCTTTACAAAATTTATTTTTGTTAGTATTTGAAAGCTGTTTCAGTATACTGCACATAGACATAATTGCACCAATAGCAGACATCAAATATAAATAATGAAAATGACATAATGCATGTCTGCAAAACATTGAAGCAGATTTATGTCGGTAAAAGCAGATAAAGATTTTACTCAAAAATGACTATAAAATATGATTTCACTCATGTGGAATTTAAGATACATAACAAAATAACAAAGAGAAAGAAGAGACAAACCAAAAAACAGACTCTTAACTATAGAGAACAAACTGATTCACTGGAGGGGAGGCGGGTGAGGGGATGGGTGAAATAGGTGATGGAGATGAGTACTGTTATCTTAATGAGCACGGAGTGATATATGGAACTGTCCAATCACTATACAGTACACCTGAAACTAATACAACACTGTATGTTAACTATACTGGAACTTAGAAAAAAAGAGTACACTTATCATGATGAGCACTGAGTAATGTATAGAATTGTTGAATCTATAGAATTGTATACTTGAAACTAGTATGGCACTGTATGTTAACTATGGTGGATTAAAATTTTAAAAAAAACTGTAAAATTATTATTGCTTTGAAATGTAACTTTAATGTAGAAATATCCTGCTATAGTTTAAATTTAAATGTTCTTACTGAGAAAGTTTATAGAAGATTTTTTACTTTGTATCTAAAGTTCAGGCGTACGAAAAGATACAATTAAAACATTTTAACTCTAAAATTTAATTCGGCTAATGAAAACAAGCCAATATATTTTACAAGAGACTTCTGAATATTTAAGGTGGCAAAAAGTTGTGTGTGTGTGTGTGTGTGTGTGTGTGTGTACAACTAGCCATTGATTTTGCTGTTTCATCTTCTCTTAAATAATAGCTAAAATTAGTGTACAACCTTGAAATAAAGCAGAATTACAAATGATCAACACACAGTTGAACATCTACTAGTTACTCACTATTGAGAGTATCAGGAACTATACCATGTGGTACCTAATCTCAAGTGTGGACTGCTTTATTGGGAAAATAAAGCATACTAGACAATGTTTGCCTTCTTTAATTCATAATATATATTTTACCTTGTCTTTTGCTTTCCTGTTTCTTTAATGGATAGTATCTTAACCCATTTCGAGTAGAAATGTCTTGTCTTTTTAAAAGTAAATATAAACAAAGCAGTGTTCTACAGATTAAATATTTTACAGATTTAAGAGATAATAGATCTAGACTCTGATCTCAGCTCTGCCGTCTACTCATGCATTCTGACTGTCCCCAAAACTTCGCTCTGAGAATCACATAACGTAATGCATGTGAAAATGCTCTGAAAATTATAAAGCTCTGGATGAATATGCCTGCTTTCATCATAATGAGGTGGATCATCCACAGCCTGTTTACGTCATATATCTGTATTTTCAAATGATCAACTTTAGAAGGTATTTATAGCTATTCTTTTCTGAAAATGAGGAAATCGGTATTTTTAACCTAAGTTCAAGACTGTTATTCAAAATCTTTACAACTGCCTTGGCCCAGGCGCTAAGAGGCCAGGATAGCAGATGCCTGCTCTAACTCTGGAGTCGGCTTCCCGCAGGATCCAGATTGTGGAGGTGCCGGGGTGACTAGTTTGGCAAGAGAGTCTAGCAGTTTGCACTAAAAACAAATATTAATTGGTACAGCAACATTGCTGCAAACTAATTGTATAATTCTAATTATGCTCTCCTAATCTAAAAAACCCCATTTTGATTATCTCTTTTATTATTCTGAATACTTCTAGTGGTTATCTCCTCACCTTTAAACAACATACCCAAAATTCTATTATTTAATTTATGAAATTTAACTTAACTGATTGACCCTCCAGAAATAGAAGATGGGAACTTTCAGATCACTTGCAATGCTCCAGGAATGTTTTGCACATCCAATTACATTCCTAAATTATCATTACAGTATGTAACCAAATTAAAGCCATGACTCAAGTTGTCTGGTCTGTTAGAGCTTCTTTCACAATCAAAACAACAACAGCAATGTGGCCCAGTATCCAAAATAATTTCAAAATGACAGAAACTCTTTATTTGCATGTTTCCAACACCAATAATTTTATAGCACATAGAAACAGTCTAAGAATTTTCATCACTCATTAACTTTTATTATACACCACATCTACCATAGTACCTCTCTTTATCAAACTCTTCTTTTATGCACAACTTAATTATGTTTGTTTGTTTTAGTTATACTTTGTTTCCCTTTTAAAAGCCAAATTCTCCCCAAGGCCAAACCCACACACCTATTTTTCACTTCTCCATTAACTTCTATATCATTAGTTTTTTTCCTTGTTTTATTTTTGAAATTTGTCACTGCTAACTACCACAGAATAGCTAGGCACGGGCCCCACAGAAGACAAGTTAAAGAACTAAATCTTTTATAAGCAGAAAAAAAAATTTAAAGTATCCATTCAATGATAATAGTTATCAAATCATAAATACCGTCACACACATACACAAGTACACACACACACACACACACACACACTTATATTTTGCTTAAATTTTGTTTAGTGACTGAATATCCAGAGTTAACTTTTGATCTATATTTTAAAAGACAATTTTATCATTTTTCCAGGAAAGACTTCTTTCATAACTCAGTTGATTTAAGTTCATCTTTAAAAGCATCCCCCCCCCCAAAAAAAAGTGTTCATGGATGCATTAGTCCTTATGTCTGTGCATGCTGGAAAAATATAAACTGTGTGGTCTTGATAAAAGAAAGGCAGCTCAGCTAGCTATAAAATTTTGAAGTCAAAATTTATTTTCTAGATGCACACCATTGCTAATTATTAGGAAAACACAAATCAAAACCACAATGAGATGCCTGTTAGAATGGCCATCATCAAAAAACAACAAGTGTTGGCAAGGATGTGGAGAAAAGAGATCCCTTGTGCACTGTTGGGAATGTAAATTGGTGCAGCCACTATGAAAACAGTATGGAGTTTTCTCAAATAATTATACCACATGATCCAGCAATTCCACTTCTGGGAATTTATCCAAAGGAAATGAAAACACTAACTCAAAAGATATCTGCACCTCCATGTTCATAGCAACATTATTTACAACAGCCAAGACATAAAAGAATGTAAGTTGTCCACTGAACAGACAAATGGATAAAGAAGTTGTGGCATATATGTACAATGGAACATGATTCAGCCATAAAACAAAACAAAACAAAACAAAACAAAAAACAAGGAAATCCTACCATTTGTGACAACATGGATTGATCTTTTTTTTTTTTTTTTTTTTTTAAGATTTTATTTATTTATTTGACAGAGAGAGCCAGCCAGTGAGAGAGGGAACACAAGCAGGGGGAGTGGGAGAGGAAGAAGCAGGCTCATAGCAGAGGAGCCTGATGTGGGGCTCGATCCCAGAACGCTGGGATCACGCCCTGAGCCGAAGGCAGACGCTCAACCACTGTGCCACCCAGGCGCCCCTAATCTTGAAGGCATTATGCTAACTGAAATAAGTCAGACAAAGACAAATACTGTATGCTCTCACTTATATGTGAAATCATAACAACAAAAGAAATGAATCAAACAAAGCACAACAAAAACCCCACCAAACTCATAGAAGAAGAGATCCAGATTTGTGGTTACCAGAAGTGGTGGGTGGGAAAAAGAGGAATTGGAGGAAGGTGGTCAAAAGGTACTAACATTCAGTTTTAAGGTAAGTAAGTTCGGGGGATGTAACGTACACCATGATGACTACAGCTAACGCTGTATGATAGGAAAGTTGTTAAGAGAGTAAATTCTGAGTTCTCATCACAAGGGGAAATATTTTCCCTTTCTTTTTATTGTATCGATATGCGATGATGGATGTTAACTAAAGCTATTGTGGTAATTATTTCACAAAACATGTAAATCAAATCATCCTGCTGTATGCCTTAAACTTATGCTGCTACGTGTCATTCTCAATAAAGCCAGAAAAAAATGCATTTTCTCGCTTGTTTTTCTTCACTGGTGACTTTCTGGAACTTGCTTATAGACAGTAAGTTTTCTATAGAGAAAAAAGGAAAACCTAAGAGGTTAAGAAAATTTCTCCTGCTTATGACAACTTTTGTTGTTTTTCTTGACTTTGAATTATACAAGATTTTCATTAACCTCTAAAACTGGAAATTATGCATTTTAATAGTTTCTGATATTAATCATTTTTTAAAGATTTATTTATTTTAGAGAGAGAGAGAGAGAGAGAAAGAACACAAGTGGGAGGGGAGAGGGACGGAGAAAGACTATCAAGCAGACTCTGCACTGATCACAGAGTCCGATGCAGGGCTCAATCCCGAGACCATGAGACCATGACCCGAGCTGAAACCAAGAGTCAGACACTGAATTGACTGCGCCACCCAGTCATTAATCATTTTTTTACACTTTCTTTAAAATATGTTAAATCTATAGATTCAGGTCTTTCATTCAAGAGGAAAAAGATTTTTTTTTCTGGTTTATTTTGGTATGTTAACATCAAGTTTTCTATTCACTGGGTATATAAATTAGGCATACATAGATTTTCTTTTATCTGTGTTCTATATCTATTTTTTATCCTAAAACTTTTTTCTTTTCAAGAATTTGGCTTTATTTACCTTGAGCCTGCCCTCTGTGCTTCTGAAGTTTTAGGATGTCCTTTTCTCCCTTTTGATGCTTCTCATGCTGTGTTCATTCTTGTTTTTTCTTTCAAATTTTTTCTGAATTCTACAACTCAAATTTTTCTCTCCTCTTTTTGTCTTAACCTCTCCTGTTTGAGCTTTTTTTTTTTTTTTAGATAAGTTTTAAAGAGGCTTTATTTAAGCTTTTTTTATTTCATGGTAAAATATTTATCCCAAATTAACATCTATTCTCAGAATATTTTCCTTTCACTTGTGATGTTTCTTCCTTTAGAGTAGACTGTTAAGTGGGAGCGTTATTTTAGGGGCCAATTACATGTTGAATGAGAGTGTTGGGGTAGGGATGGAGCAGTTTAGCAACTTAGATTTCAGTTAGATATCTCAAATATTATCTTACAAACTATGTACTGCTGTTTGTCAAGAATCCCTTACATAGGGATTTACATTTATATCACATGCCCAAAATACAAGTTCACAAGTTATTGGTACATTTTTCTCCCTTGTTTTTTCATACCTAGAGTATGTACACACAAAGATAGTATATGAGTATGTCATCCACTAGCTCAGCCATTTATTTCTGCTTCATATTTTCAGTAAGGAATCAAGGATATTTGGGCAGCCTACTCTAACATGCTGGCATAGACTTTCAAGCAATGGGTTATTAAAATGAATCTCCAAAGGTTTCTTGTATTTTTTTAAGAGGAATCTTCCTGCTTCTGATGATCTACAAAGGCTTCTACCTGCCCTTAGTCATGTATAATTTTTAGTGATTTTAAAAGCTCTTCTAGGGATGCCTGGGTAGCACAGTCAGCTAAGCATCAGACTCTTGGTTTCAGCTCAGGTCATAATCTCAGGGTCATGAAACTGAGCCCTACATCTGGCTCTGCACTCAGCATGGCGTCTGCTTGGTTCCTCTCTCCCTCTGCCCCTACTTGCCCCTGCTCTTTCTCTCTTTCTCTCGCGAAATAAATAAATAAATCTTAAAAAAAAAAAAAAAAAAAAAACACCTCTCCTCTTTTTTATATTGATTTTTAGCATCTGGATGTTTTCTAATTTTCCCAAAAGTGTAATATCATTTTCTTTTATCCTAAATGTTACCAAGGAGAGCAATACAAGGATACCTTTACTCTAACAGGAACACCCCATTAAGTTGTATAAATGCCAATTAGTATCTTGATTAGAACAAAGAATCCATAGTTTTGAAGTAAATATAATAATTCTATGCCAAGAGTTTATTTTTTCAGATTTAGGAAAAACTAACAGCAGAAGAGGTATATATAATGTTATAGTCATTGATAGAGGTATGGGACTGAGAGGAACAGAGAGAATGAAATCCTGGGATGTTTAAGTTCTGGGAGTCAGTGAGTCAGAAAAAAAGAAAAATGATTAGCGACGTCTTGAAAGTTGTACCTTGAGAAAACTGATATGGGTTAATATGCAAATTGGTTAATAAGTTACACAGTCTGAGTTCAGTTTGACATTTTAACTTAATTTGTCTTAAACGAAATTAAATATAATACCTCATATGTTAGTGACATTTACTTTATATAGTTATTCTGTATGTGTTACATAAATATCTTCTCTTTAAAACAGAAATTGAACTTGTATATTTTGGTCTTAACCTCAATCAATGTAAATAATCAATGTCTATTAATGGATAATGTATTATTAATCAATTATTAATCAATGTATTATATTCATCATTGTAAAAGAGTTTGCTAAAGTCAGGGCTGTCCAAATATGGAAAGCATTGTACATTTGCAAGAGGTTTTGTACAAAAAGTATTACCAAAATGACAGGCAGTCTCGAGGAGATTCTGGCACCAAGTAGGTAATATATCTTATAATCATGAGATATGGATTACTTTTGCAGTCATATTAAATATAATCTCTCCCTGGGGAAACTGAGGTTCATGGAAATTAAGTGACTTGTTTAAATTTCTTAAGACTGACTGAGATCAGGGGCGCCTGGGTGGCACAGTGGTTAAGCGTCTGCCTTCGGCTCAGGGCGTGATCCCGGTGTTATGGGATCGAGCCCCACATCAGGCTCCTCTGCTATGAGCCTGCTTCTTCCTCTCCCACTCCCCCTGCTTGTGTTCCCTCTCTCGCGGTCTATCTCTCTCTCTGTCGAATAAATAAATAAAATCTTAAAAAAAAAAAAAAGACTGAGATCATAAGACAAATCAAGCTTTGAGGCCACAGCACAAATAAAAATTAAAGTTTCATGAGATTCATTGTTTATAAGTCACTTTTAAAATGAATTACATTACAAACTAAAAATACAGGAACACTAACTACCCAGACGTTTTAAAACATTAACATGCTAAGCACTTCACTTTGCTTAAAGTATTGCTTTAAAAGGAGGATTAAAACAAGATTATTATGAACAAAAATTTAGGAAAAACAAGAATATAGTATGGGATTGGAGAGGCTCCCAAGAACACCATTCTTTTTTGATATGTTTTGAAATTTGACATCATTCCACAGGTGTTTTTTAAATGTACTTCAAAATTCATGGTTATAGTCAATTGCTACTATAGGCTCAATTATTACCAGTTGTATTTTCATCTATTCCTTTCACTGATCCCTGGAAAGTCTATGTCAAACTGACCTGTTCTGACTGTTCCTAGCCAGTGGGAACTGAACACTCAAAAGTATTAAACTTCTCTTTCACTTTTAAACACCATTTCAAATATGAGTTTAACCTAGGGGCGCCTGAGTGGCTCAGTCGTTAAGCGGCTGCCTTCGGCTCAGGACGTGATCCCAGAGTCCTGGGATCGAGCCCCACATCAGGCTCCTCCGCTGGGATCCTGCTTCTTCCTCTCCCACTCCCCCTGCTTGTGTTCCCTCTCTCGCTGGCTGTCTCTATCTCTGTCAAATAAATAAATAAAATCTTAAAAACAAAACAACAACAACAACCAAATATGAGTTTAACCTAAAAGACAAATTTGTCTTTTTCTTTTCTTTTTTAATGCTCTGCTCGGCAAGGAATAGTGATTCTATTGAAATCCTCAATGCAATAGGGATTTTCCTTTAACATAACCACACACATTTTCACTACATAATATTTACTGCATGCCATTGCTCTTCACACTTTTACTCATTTCTTATAAATCCAGTCCCTCTTGTTTCTGCCATCCATGCAGGTGACATTTCAAAGATTTGTGCCTAAATGGTAAACTAGGAAGTAAATTTTAAGCTTTGCAAATGATCTATGGGTTATCAGGTAAAATAATGCATATTATTGTGTGAAGGGTTCAGGGAGGACTAGTTTTGCAGAGTTAAGGACAAACAGGAGTAAATTGTTCCCTCACATTTTGGTCTTTTTTCCCCTTTAACCTTCTGAAAGTCATTTTGTAATATTTAAAAACCCCTAGTTTGCTTGAAGAAACTTTAAGTCATATAACTAGGTCATAACATTCAAATGATTGAACTTTTTCTTTTTCTTTTTCTGTGTGATTTTACTAGCACGTGCATGGGGTGCCTGGGTGGCTCAGTCAGTTAAGCGCCTGACTCTTGATTTCAGCTCAGGTCATGAACTCAGGGTCATGAGCTTGAGCCTGAAGCTCCACGCTCAGTGGGGAGTCTGCTGGAGATTCTCTCCCTCTCCCTTGCTTCACATGCACGTTCTCTCATTCTCTCTAAAATAAATCTTTAAAAAAAAAATAGTGCATGCATCATAATATGTACTTCATCAGATATGATGCAAGATTTATTAAAACTTTTAATAGGGGAAGAAAAAACATGATTGTTGAAAGTAGAACAATAACTTCTAATAACTTCTTCATGGCATTTCCAAAAGGCATTGCTCACTTTCCATTTTTAAGCTGCAAATCTAATTACATTTTTACTTTCGTGTAGAGATTACTGCAGGAGCCCAGGTGTCACGTTTCCAGTTTATTCTGCTTCCAACATACATTTTCGTCATGACTACTGTTGCCATTCTTACCATCACAGTACCATACAGCTTACAGTCCTTCACAGTCTGGACAGGGTCATGACAGAGTTTTATTCTTCACTCTGGCTGGAAGCCATCACACCCTTTAAGTAGTTTTCATTAACCATCTGATCAGGAAGCACTACCATCTTTTGAGCTCCTATAGTCACTCATTCTCATATGACTTTTGCCATATACTGGGCTAAGTAGTACTTTAGTTGTACATGAAGATTATGACACACTTTTAAATGGTTCCACGAAAGAGTGATAACTCAATTATCAAAGATCCCTTGAACCATTATACACATTTGTCAACGTTGATTACTATATATACACACATAGGTGGCTCAGCATCTTTTAAAAAACATCTCTATCGAAGTGTAATTCACATGCCATATAATTCACTCTTTTAAAATATATGACTCAGTGGTTTTAGCATGTTTTCAGTCCTGAGAGCAGAAGGAACAAAGTTCTGCCAATCCTCCAAATGAACAAGGAGATGGAGCTTTCCTTAGACCATCCAGAATGGAACATAGACTGTTCACCCCCTGATTCTAGACAGTGGGGACCACTGAAATACAGAGCTGAAAAACAATGCATTTGTGCTGTTTGAGACACAAACATGTGGTGATTTATAATAGATGCTCTCTCTCTAGGCTGCAAACTTCTGCTGAAAAATCTATTGACAATCTTAGGGGTATTCCCTTGTATGCAACAAGTTGCCTTGCTCTGTTGCTTTTAAAATTGTCTTTAACTGTTTACAATTTAATTATAATACGACATAGTGTGGGTCTGTATGGAGTCATCTTATTTGGTAAGTGGGGCTTGCTTATTCTGGATATCTGTTTCTTTGCCCAGGTAGGGAAATTTATATAGATATATAGCTATTATTGCTTTGAATAATAGCTATATAGCTATTATTGCTTTGAAAAAGTTTTCTGCCCCTTTCTCTCTCTCTTCTCCTGGGATAAATATGGTGTGCACAGTGGTCTATCTGACGGCATCCCATAGGTCCTTTAAGCTAGCTTCACTCCTTTTCATTCTTTTTAGAAAATTTTTGCTCCTCTGATTGGATGAATCCCAGCATCCTGCCTTTGAGTTCACTGATCCTTTCTCTCATTTCATCTAGTCTAATGTTGAACTTCTACAGTGAATTTTTCAGTTCAATAATTATACTCTTTAGTTCTATGACTTCTGTTCAATACTTATATTTTCTATGTCTTTATTGAAATTCTCACTTTGTTCATGCTTTAGTATTCTGACCTCAATGAACATCTTTATGCCTGTAATTTTGAACTCTCTATAGAATAAATCACTTATGTCTCTTTCGTTAAGATCATTTACTGGAGAATTATCTTGTTCTTCTGTTTGGGACATATTCCACTATTTTTCATTTTCCTTGACTCTTTGTGCTGGTTTCTACATGATGGATAACACAGCTGCCTCTCCCAGTCCTGACAGACTGTCTTGTGTAGGAGAAGAACCATGTCAATCAGCCAGGCCTGAGCTCCTGGTTGTTTCTCAAAACTTTTTAATTGTCTAAACCACCATCTTTGTTCTTACTGGCTTCCCAATAGTTGAGAATGTGCCCAAACCTGTCAGTGTCCCAAAGCTGAGAATCTCTGTGAACACCTAGAAGCAGGCTGATTAGAAGCTGGACCCTCAGACAACAGTTGGTAAAGTATATAATTAAGCCTCTTTCAGGGAAAAACTGGGAGATAGTAAGCTTTTGAATTTTACCTCTAGGCTGAGCCCTGGTGTACAGCTGGAAGGGAGGTGTGGGGTTTGGGGCTTAAAAACTGTGTCTTGTGGAACTTTTTAATGCAAGACCCTTTGACTATCAATCAGAGTTAGGTGATTTGACTGGCTGTCCTTCCTTAGATGGTAGCTGTTAAGTTTGTCAATGTATGGACAAACTACTTCTACACAGATACTAGCAACTTGGTTTTACTATTGGAGTGAGCCAGAGGGAGAAGGTGGGAGAAATGCCTACTGGTGCTTTCAGGCTCCTGAGAGGTTTGTAATGAGCCCCATGTGTATGCTAATTAGAAGCCAGATCCTCTGACAGCAGCTTGTAAAATGTGCCATCAAATCCCTTCCAATGAAAACCTAGGAGACGGACATTTTTGCCTGCTTCTTTTGCATTGAGCCCTGGCAGGATAGCTAAAGCTAGTGCTCTCGTGCCCATTAACACCTGCTTCCTTGTTCTAGTCCTATGGCATTTGTAAAAGTAAGGCCCTAAGCTATCAGAGCTAGGTGATTTGGGGGCCCATTCCTTTGGTAGCAGCTAAAAGAGTTGGAGAACTAGATATTTGGACAAGCAACTTCTAGGGAGATGCTGGCAATAAGGTTTTATTTTTGAAATGAGCTCAAGAGAGAAGGCAGAAAAAGTGGTCACCAACTCTTTCAGGCTCTGGGGAGAATCACAGTCAGAAATTCTGGGAGTTGGGGGGGCTCCCTCCGGATTGTTTGGTACTGTACCAGGGCTGTGGTTTATGGCAAGAGGGTGTCTTAGCCTTTCCTATCCATTTCAATGTGGGTATTTTCTCATTTGCCTAATGTGTTGGATTCATCCAGCTAGTTTCTGGATTTCTTTCAGAGGAAGTTGCTTTGTATATATCTGTACAATTGGTGCATGAGTGGGAGGAGACGAAGTCAGGAGGCTCCTGAAAGAGACTCTCCTGGTACCTCATGAAGCCTAGGTGGTGATATTCAACACTACTGTATCTTTAAATTAAATTCATCTTTTTATATATCTTAGTTCAAATTAAGAATTTTTTTTAAGCAAACAGGGATTCTGGTTATATGACAGTCACCTTCATTGCTATCAAATATGGCTCTGAAGGATTAGAAACATTCTATGTTAAATGGGATGTGTACTCTATTTAGGTGAGAACAGTGGCAAAGAATACAAAGGATGTGGTCCACTTACAAAAGTCATCCTATGGTTTGTACCTGTGAGGAGCTGTGGGAGTGAAGACTTGTTTAAGCTTTAAAAGAATGATTGGTTCTGATAATAAAACACCTGATTTGCCAGTGAGGATGATGACTATTGTTCACTACAGTAATCATTTTATCAGCAGACTCATATTGCTGGCCAAGATATTTAAAATTAAATCAAGTGCTCAAGATAATTCAAGTGTTCTGATATTACGACTCTGCCATCTTGTACCTAATAGTCATAGCCAACTAGACTATGGAAATGAAATCCATATTAAGGGAAAGTTTAGGTTCTGGATTAGTAGAATATCTGACTGTGATTTGAGAAACACCCCTGTGTGACATTTGAGCCCACTGTGATATGTATAAGCCACATGTGGTTAATACAGATTCCATTTTAATGCCTGATAATATTGCCCTGAGTATGTGGCAGTATTGCTATATTTAGTTGTTAATCTATTTTAATACATCGAATTTGAATATTCATTAAAACATGTCAACAAGATAAAATGCAAATAGATAAGACAATTTGAAAGGGTGTTAATAAATGGATGACACTGGTAAAATAACAACATGAAATGTATTAAATCAAGCTTAGATCCAATTAAAATCTTTCTAAGAATTTCAACTTTATTTTTCAAGGTATTTCTATGTTCAGGAGTATGCAAGCAGATTTTTTTATAGGCCTCTATTTCCTTCTAAGATCCTGTCTTAATATCTACAGTACATGATGCCTTTAGGAAGAATTTTTTATCATTATGGGCTATCGTTATGCAGAAAACACTCAGGTTTATGTCTCTCTATTTGATAATTTAGCTTTGGCAGCAGATGATCTGATTCAGAGTCTGTCTACAGTGAATAATTGAATGTCAGAAATGTTTTAAATTAAATTCTGACAAAGATGAAATGCTTTGTGGGGGAATCTAAATGTTTGTTAAGTTCTTTGTCCTCTTTTTCATGGCTTCTTAATGGTTGCAATCTTGTATCTGCTTTTCCAAAGAAGAGTCTGTGTGCTATTTAAGATTCTGTGTGGGGAACCTTCAGTCACATTAAATCTGTTCCTCTGTATTCTTTCACCATCTTAAGTATATTGTAAGTATAAAATAAAAAGAACAGCAATGAAAGACAGTTTCTGACAGGATGGCATAGTTAGTGTCAATGTATATTTCATTTCTTGTTAACAGCCATAGATATAAGAAATAGGACTCGCTAGTGATCTTGAACTGATAAATAAAAAGAAAATTTTGGTAGAATTTAGGAGTCGTTGTCCTCTGATATACTGACCAGTCAAGTGAATTACAAATTAATGATAATGCAGAACCAGTAAGAAATGTTTAAGTTTTCTTGTATATGGCTTACACATATACCCATTTTTTATTTGTAGATTCAGTATGGATCCTTAGGGAATTAAAATACAGGGGAATCCCACTTTTGCAGGCACTGATCTTGGCTAAGGGCTATAATAGCAACTGTAGATGAAGATTGACTGGATTCAATTTCTAGTTCTACTCTTTATTATTTGGGACACTGAAAAAGTAACTAAATAACCAGCTTCGATATCCCTTATTCCATAAATTGGGAATTATATTGTCCTCATTTATTAACACACTCAACAAATATTTATTGTATACATACTATGTGCTAGCCATAACCCAGGATTGGAGGATAGAATAGTAAACAAAAAAAAACAAAAAATTTTGCCTTTGTGGACCTTAAATTCTAGTACAGGCAATAAATAAGAGAATAAAATACATATTGGATAATTATAAATACAACAAAAACAAGATATAAACAAATGATACAAAATGTGTGTATTGTGTGTATGAGATGCAGAATTCTAAGATAATGTAAATATGCCATCCCCTAGTTAGGCTATATATATATATATATATATATATTTGAATTTATATATATTTTTATATGTAGCATACAGAGAAAGAGAAGTCAGGTATAATTTTTTTAAATTGGTAAAACAAAGACTTACTGTGAGAGGAATAACTCCAATTCCATATTTCTTGCAAAGCTAGAACCTAGTATTTTATGGAACTAGAGAAGATAGTTAAAAAAATAAAATCTAGATAAAGGTGTATTCTGTTTAATTACTGAAATACATGCAAAGGGATGCCAATTACACAAGAAGAAATGCTACTGAAGGCAGGATAAATTGTCAATTCCCTGTAACTAAAGATTCTGGGTCTAATTTGTGTTATAATGCTTTTTGTAATCAAAGAGGATTTTCAAGAAGAAAGTTTGACCCTGTTTGCTCTTCTTCCTCTGCTTCTGTTTCCTTCCTCTTACCAAGAGGTGTGATCCAATAAGCATATCCTTATTTTATAATATAGATGGGATCTCTGTACATGCTTAATGACAATAAAATGAGAGCTGATTCCTTTTCTTCTAGAACCCACTATTTAAAGTCTAACCTCTTGTTACTTACATTCCTTTATAAAAACATCACTGCTGTAGGGAACAAAATTAAACTTCAACAGTCATTTTGATTTTCACAGATTTTAGACGTAAATTATGTACTTTTGGGGGGGCTTTTTATTTTAATTAACAAAGAGTAGTAAACCACCAGACTGACCCTGATCATTATTATAAACATCTCCGTATTTTCTTCCAGTGAGCATCTGAAAATATACTTGTTTTTAATGTGCTTAGAAGTCAGGACATATAGAGACACCTGGGTGGCTCTTGGTTTTGGCTCAGGTCATGATCTCAGGGCGCTGGAATCAACACCACCCCCCCCCGCCCCCATAGGGCTCCACACTCAAAGTGGAGTCTGCTGGAGATTCTCTCTCTCTCTCTCTCCCCCTCTGTCCCCCCCTTCTGCTCTCTTTCTTCCTCACCCTCTCTAAAAACAAATGAATAAATCTTAAAAAAAAAAAAGTCAGGACATACAGAATCATTTTACCTAGTAAAGATATGCAGAGGAAAAGATCCCTAAGTAGTAACTGGTAATGTGAATGATTTTTGTTTTGTTTTGTTTTGTTTTGTTACTAATGCTGTTCTGTATTTAAAAATAAACATTTGTTATTCCTTTAAAAGTCTTAGATTACTTGGTTTCTAGAAATTTTACTAATCAAAATAAATAATTACAACACTAAGATAAGAAAATCAAAATGAAAATTCTCTAGAAGGACTAGAAATGGTAGTTGCTTTCACTATCATTTCCCTGTATTTTAACTTCTCTATAATAAGCATATGTTAGTTTATATTACAAATGAATTTGATTTTAATAGCAAATTTTATTTCATCAATATTATCTGGATAGATATGCATAATAGTATGTTAAATAAGTTAGGTTAAATAATGTCTTATAATGACTCCCTCCCCATTAACAAAATATCAAGTCTCGGAATATTTTGAACTTCGGCATGTCATTGCTGTTCACCAATAATTATATTGAAATGTGTATTTTAGTCTTTAGACTGAATATAGATTTCCAGAGCCAGAACCTATATCTAACACCAATTTCTAATGTCACTACCAGCTAGTTAGCTACCTGCTTTACCTTCAAAAGTAGTGATTTCAACTAGTAGCAGCAACAGAAGGTCTTGAATCCCAGAGCCAGAGATTAAGACCAACACCAGTGTCATTTGCATATTCACTCTTAGCTACAACAGGTCCTAGAAATAATAGGGATGAGAGCACATGGGAGAGTCTTGGTCATTTGGTATAAGTGATCTGTGTACAGATTCTGTGGGGTCTTCTTCAAGAGTGCCTTGTGGATTCAGGGATTTTTTTCAGTAGTATTGCATTTCAAACCAGACCAAGCCTGACACTCCAAAAAGAGTCCTAGAAAAAACCATTTAGAAGTAGAGACAGGAGCCAGCTAGAGGAGAGATTGGTGGGACTGAAACTCTCACTTGTCCCCCGCTCTCCTGGGTTAGCTTCCCATGCCATCTGGTTCAAGGGATTCCCACCTTAGTGTTTCTGTTTAAGTCAGACCTTCATGAGCTATTAAAGACCTGCCTGGAAGTAAAAAAAGTAAAAAAACAACAACAAAAAAAAAAAAAAAAAAAAAAAGAAGCAGTCTCCCATTAGCGGAATAGGTAGATAGAGTTCACAGCCCTCTGTGGAGAGAGTCTATCATATCTACTGGGTCCAAATGATTCTCTAGGCGATGCCAAAGCAAGCTGGATCTGTCTATGAATCCGGGTCTGTGAACTGGGCTCTGAAAAGGTACAGAATGTGCAAAGTCGGTCACCTCAATAAAATTAGGGTATCTTGACAGCATTGTTGCCTAGGTCTTTACCATCCCTGGGCAAAGACCCACAGACCCAAATACCTCCTAGAGACCCTGTAAGCAAGTAAGGCTGTGAATACAACCCACCCATTTCCCTGCCAAGTGCTTCCCAGCTCATCCCACTTCGGGCCGTTTCAGAACCTGGACTGTAATGCAGGGCTTCTGGACAAAGTTAGGATAAAGCTGTACTCTGGGGCACCCCCTATGTAACAGAAAAGAAAACACGAGGATTAGAAGTATACTTAACTTTGAGTCTGTACTTAAAATCTGTCTTTACTGGTTTGGTAGTGAAATTATATTGAATGAGGAGCCCTCATCATTTGCTCCAATATTTGAACTTGTTACTAGACTTCAGTTACAGAAAATTTTTTGTCCCTATTGTTCTTTTTATCTATTATTAGGACCAGTAACTTTCTTGGTAGTGACTTACTTTCACAGAACATGTGTGTATTTGGTTGGCAAAGATAAATTCTAGAATCAAGTTTCTAGGTTCCATTTTCAAAAGTCTTCAGACTTTTGATTTTGTTTACAGATTGATTTAGAGAGAACAGATACCTTTACAATTATGAGTGCTCTTTTCCAGAATTAGTATGCCATTCCATTTATTTAAATCCTCTTTAAAAGATTTTATAGATTTATAGATTTTAACCACAAAAGTCAAATTTCTTGTTAAAATATTCAGTATTTATATTTTGTTGCCATTAATAATATGGCATTTTATTTATGTCCCAAACCATTTTTTTAAAAAAACATGTTTTTTAAATGGGTTATACATACTTATCGTAAAATTTTAGAAGTGCTCCCATTTAGGTCTTCTATTCTTATATAAATGGGGTCTGTGCTTTCACTTCTTCAAACTCATTGTCTGCACATATGAAGTTAATTTTTGTATTTAAATTTGAAATCTCTATATTGTTTTTTTCTTTTCTCTAACTGCACTGAATATGCTTTCCAGTAGAATATTGTTATATTTGTTATATTTTTAGTCTTTAAAAATGATTTCTCTAGTTCATTATCCCTCTAATTAATATTAAGTCAGTTTATATAATTTATAATTTCTTAGGAAATCATCCATTTCATCTAGATCCTCAAAAAGTTTACATAGAACTTGGCAAATAATTTACTAACTGTATTTATAAAATAGAAGCTTATTTCTGCCTAGTTATTTCAGATGTGCATTTTTATAAATGGAATAACTTGGTCTACTGTTTTTATTTTACTATTTGGTCACTGAGTTTTATTTTATTTTAATTTTTTAAAAAGATTTTATTTATTTGTCAGAGAGCGTGTGAGCACAAGCTGGGGGAGCAGCTGGCAGAGGGAGAAGCAGGCTCCCCCCTGAGCAAGGAGCCCGACATGGGACTCTATCCCAGGGCCCTGGGATCACCACCTGAGCCAAAAGCAGACAGACGGCCTAACCCACTGAGCCACCCTGGCGTCCCGGTCACTGAGTTTTATAGTCAATGAACATTTCTAATTCTATCACTGAGTTATTTTTTTCATTTTCTGTTTTCAAAGGTATTTTGGTTAGAAATTGAGGAAAGCTTTTCCAAAGACTGTTATCTGGACCATTTTAAATTAGTTTGAAATGAAGATTTATTAATGTTGTTATTAAAATATGATGGATATAATCATACTAGCATTGGTTGCCTTTCTCATACTTTCTAGTCATAAATCCAAGTCTTAATTATTAAGCACGCTGTTTAGATATATGTTAAATTGAGATTATTCAACTATAATTATCTTCATCTAAAGTCTCAGTATTAGCTCTAATGCTTATTTTCATGTTAATTTTAAACCCAAAGTCATTGAATTTTGTGGACTTTCAATATGTATATTCTTCTCAGATTTATTCTAAATAAATCTTGATTTGCATTCTACCTAGAACATTTTAAAGTCATTCTTAAAAGGAAGTAGCACTCATTATACATTTGCTTGTATCTCAAAGAGAAAAACCTCAGAGGGGAAATAAATTATAGGAGTTGATGCTATTTTTGAAACTGTGAATGAGAAATACCCAGAAATTAATGGATTGAATATAATAGTTCTGGGTTACATGATCCACTATACTACTTATCTATATACTAGTTTTAAATAAATAAATAAGTATTTTTTTCTATTTTGTTCAATAAATATTTGAATATCTATCCCAAAACAAGGTATAAACCTAACGGCACTATAATGCAAGTTTTAGGAAGGTTTCTACAATTTTAAACTACATACTTCTAATTTTTTTCTTTTATGTTCCCTTAAAAGTTGAGTGTTTAATATGATGTAATTTTGGCTTATTATTATTTTAAGAATTCGTGGCCAAAGATATAATAGACTGAATTGAGTCCATACCTTGAATTACAAAGCATCAAACAACTAAGGACTGACAGAAGAGGAATGGGCAGATAAATATTAGCCCAGAATTGATAGGTTTTTCAGTTCCTTTGCAACATATAATCAGATATGTGAAGTTTGGTCTGGGACAGTACCCTTTGCATGGTGCAATATTAAACTTCACAATATTAAACTTCTGAGAGATAGGAATGCAGCAAACTCGTAGAGGAGGTCATTTCAAGCAGAGATGAACTGGTATGCATTTACCCCAGGTGGTTATAATCCCCTCTGTCCTACTCCAATAGGAAACCAATCAGCCAGTTTTAATTTTTCTTCTCCTTTTCAGAATCTGTTTTCTAACTTTGAGGAAAACACAAAAGACATCTGAATAGCCGTATGTTCAGTCCCTAAACTGCACTACAAACAATTCTAGAATAACTACTTAAGCATTTGCTGTATAAAATACGTGTAAAAATAAATTTATTATTGCATAAAGTGTATGAATTTATGTTTCTCATTTCACTCAGACATTGACTTCTAAATAAATTTCCATTTCTATAGATTCCAGGTGCTTCACCTATCTATGCTCCGGGAATGAGCTATTTCCATTTACTATAGGAAATTATTTAAGAAGCCTCTTTAAATTAGTGACCAAATCAACTACAGACATTTTAGAGATTTGCAGATGTTGAAATTTTCAAGACTGGGTTAATTAATAAAGCCATTTTTTTTTTTAACCTTACAACCTTATTTACACTTTCTTCCTTGTGCTCTTTTATCTAAGTTTGTTAATACATGGAGTTTTTCTTGCCTCCTGCTTTGGCCAATATCAATTTTTCTTGCATGATGGCATAAATGTATACCATCTGTTAAGAATCCTAGAAGTTGTGTGAGAGTACTATTTACAGCTACTTTCCTGAAATTCCACCAGATCCAGTGTGGTTAAATCAATTTCTGGTGAAGAAAGCAAATGGTGTGAGTTACTGGTGACTGTCACCAGCACACACATGGCCCATGTGCTAGCTGCTGATAACAACGACTAACCAGGTGAAATAATATCTTTTAATCTTCAGGTCAGTGGTCACTAAAACAACCTTGAAGCAAAGGCAAGTATCATTCCAGAGTATTAGCTCTAGTTTGCCATTAAACTCAACAGGTTCCCACGCTGATTTAATTTAATGTCACCTTATCAAGATTAATGCTATGCACTGTTTTGTGAGTGTTCTTCTAATCACTTATGTGACACTTATTAGAAGTTAAAATTAAATTTATTACAGATCTTAATAATGCTCAGAGAAATCTAATCTACTATGTTGGTGAATGCTTCCTGATATTTCAGTAAGTACATATTTTTTTTTTAATTTCTATAGCATGTATCAAATACTCCAATACAAAATGCAAAACTCCATCTAGTGGTATGATATTCACACTTAGGTTATAAAAGTTTTATTCAAATTGTCTAATATAACTTAATGATGATGAGGATACATTTGGAAGCCCCCCTAACTAAACATCACTATTTAATCCTGGACTCTGCAATACTAACATCTTGCAAATATCATGGACTTTAAAAAACCATGAAAATAAGACCGATCTTTAAAAGAAAATTGTCTATGAGGAAAGAATGCTATTAAGGTAAACAGATTGGAGAATCAGAACAGATGTGAATGACTGTATCTCACAATATGAAAAAAATTAACCTGAGGGAGGTTTATCACTATGGGATTTTTATTATGTTGTGTATTTGTCAAGTCTTAGAGAAAGTAGTCAAAAATAGCTTATCATTGGCCTGGATTAAGATTAGCTTTAAATGTAAGTATTTTCATTCAAAGACCACCCTTCCTATCCCCCAACCCCCTAATTCTACAGTACGGCTAATTTAAATCCATCCAAATATGGGGTTTTAAAAAGTGACAGTGTTAGAAATATGCATATTTCCAGATACCTCTGGCATAAGAAATATCATACACATGTTAGTATATTAAATTACTTCTTAAGTTTGAACATTGGACACATTCTATTTTCACAGTAGCTGATAATTACTTTTTAATGTCATACTAAGTGGTGAAAAAATGCTTTAGAATAATACTGAGTTACTGGAATTGTTCACTGCAATTTTGACATGATGTGTAATATCATTATACTGTTTTACAATCAGATAATAAATGAAAAGTGATCCTTTAAATTGATTTTCTAGACTGCATTCTCTGTATATGCTGTCAATCCTCATTAGATGAGCAATTTTTCTGGTATACTGGCAACATGACAAAAATGACGAAAATAATACTTCCCACCTGCTAATGACAACTTTCTTCCATCTCAAGGAAGAACAAATACATATAAACCAAAATTAGCATGTTAAAAGAAGATGCAGGATAATAAATGACAGTAAAATAGAGGGAGAAAGAAGCAAGAACAATGTGGATGGGAAAAGTGTGATTTAGTATTATGCTTTAATACCTAACACGTTAAATTGCAAACATGAAAACAAATATTAAAATGTCTTCATTCTAATATGAAATGACAAGATCTAGTCTTACGAAAAACAGCAATCTTAATCATTAAATCGAACTCATAATAGCTCTTGTAAATTCCTGTTACTTAAAAAAAAATGTTCAACGTAACAGTTATTACCAGTAGAACCAGGCTAAGCTGCAATATGCTAAACTGTTAGTTTCTACACATGATGAAAAACTGAGGATTTCTTTTATAATTTTCCTGACAGATATTTTGGTTTTAAGCAATTATTGGTATTATAATACATTTTCAATGCATAAGTTCACCTATTAATTTCTTTTATGAATTGTTCATTTACTTTGCATACCTATAGACTATTTTTACATACAGATGCTCATATTTTCTTAATTTTTGGACATGTTTTATAATTTTAGGATGGTAATTTT
This sequence comes from Ursus arctos, assembly GCF_023065955.2. Lineage (NCBI taxonomy): Eukaryota > Metazoa > Chordata > Mammalia > Carnivora > Ursidae > Ursus > Ursus arctos. Next base: position 22,044,168 of record NW_026622852.1, read on the forward strand.
AATATTATTGAAAAATTTTCTTTTTTACTTATTGTTTTGACTTTTTTTTCAGGTCATATATTCTCTCTCTGAATTAGTCAAGACCTGGTCAACCCTCTCCTTTAATAATTTCATATTTTTATATGAAAATTTTTATTTCAAAAACTTATTGGAAATCATCATTTCTAGTCATGATTGAAACAAGTAAAAATTTATCACACTAAAAAAATAGATATTTGGGCAACTACTTCACTCACAACCACCACTAGACCACTGAATAAACCTATTAGACAGAATCCTGAAAATTAAGGTTTTTTTTTTTTTTTTTGGTCAAACTCTTCCTTAGTGACAAGAAGTTTCACTTTCTAATCAACATCCTAAAGCCATGACAAGATGAATTTTGTGATCATGAAGCTACACCTATCTTAATTTTTTACTACTCTGTTTCTTTTTTTTTTTTAATGTTTTTTTATTATGTTAGTCACCATACAGTACATCCCTGGTTTCTGATGTAAAGTTCGATGATTTATTAGTTGCGTATAACACCCAGTGCACCATGCAATACGTGCCCTCCTAACTACCCATCACCAGTCTATCCCATTCCGCCACCCACCTCCCCTCTGAAGCCCTCAGTTTGTTTCTCAGAGTCCATACTACTCTGTTTCTAACTCTTGCTTGAAAAAATTTTCTCAAGGTCTGAAGGTTTTAACAGCTTTTGAAATATATATTCTACAAACTGAATTATTCTCCCCAAATTCATATATTGACACCCTAACTTCCAACGTGGTAGTGTTTGGAGATGGGTCTTTGGAGATCATGGGGTTTAGATGAGGTCATGAGACTGGGACCTTCCTGATGAGATTAGTGCCCTTTCAGAAAGTGTCACCGGAAAGCTTGTTCCCCGTCTCCACCTGCATGTACTAAGGAAAAGTCATGTGAAGACACAGCTATCTTCAACCCAAGGAAAGAGCCCTCAACAGACAATGGTGCTGATGGCATCTTAATCTTGGACTTAGTCTCCAGAACTGTGAGAAATAAATTTCTGTCACTTCAGCTATCCCGTCTATGATATTTTATTATGGCAGCCCGAGCTGACTGATACAATATACATTTATTATAAAACTGTAGAAGCACTATTTATATTCTTGCATCTACTATAAGGACATTTTTTTCCCTGTGTCTCATTAAAGTTACCTCTTAACTAACATCACTAGAACTAATGAGATACATGGTAGTTTGAAAGATACTGTATGGTGACTAACATAATATAATAATAATAATAATAATAATAATAATAATAATAATAAATCCTATGGGAACTAGTTGTAATCGTCAACTTGTAGAGCAACCAGTGTGAGAAAAACTACATGTATGTATGAATTCTGATCAAATTTTCAACTCTTTTTACTCTATCTCCATTTGGAAGTCAAATAAGATAGATAATACTTATACAGGAGTATGTAATGCTCTCGTGTGCATATACTCACTTTAAATTTTAATTCCACATAAATCATTATTTCTTGTAGATTTGTTTGGATTATTGATGCAATTATTCCACAGCTATTAAAGAAAGTGTTGGTTTTTTTTTTCCAGTTTTTATGTCAGTTTTGGTTATTTGAATTCCTGTTATAATCTGTTTCATATAACAATTACAAAACTGAATAAAACAAATGACAATTTACAGGTCAATATTCCCATATACCTGCCTAGATAAAAATACACCTGGGGTTATGCTTCCTTCTTAATCCAATTGTATCTATTATGTATCCACTCTTGTGCTTCTAACTGTAAAATATACTACATAATGATAAAGCATAACTGCTACTGTTAAAAATCTTACAATTTAATTGAAGAAAGAAGGCTACATAATAATTAAATTCTAAACTTCAGTCTAACAAAAATGATAATAGTGACATGGGGAATGGAGAGTTATTAAATGCCTGGGCTACAGTATTTGGAAAAATTTTATATGGGAGAGGTAAAACACTGAAAATGCAATATTTGGGGAAGATACAAGGTAGTATTTATGCTTTATAATCTCTGATACCTTTAGGGAAGTTGTGATCAATCAAATATTTAACCATCACATATCACAGGCACAAGCAATGAAAAGAGTGGAAGAGGAATCTTGCTGTGCTAGGCTTTACTTCTGTCGTTCCTGAATCAATTACTTGATAACGTTTTTAGTAACAAACTTTGTAAGACTTTGGCTAATCTCAAGCAGTGCACTAATTTGAACACATGCCCTATGTCAAAACCAATATAAAATACTAATGTATAACTTGGAACAATAGACATGTTTTGAATCATTGCACATGGTTCCATAAAAATGGATTGGAATAAATAAATATAGTCATATTTTACATGTAGGGCTTCGCCAATTCATTACCTATTTAAGAGCGAGGAAACTATATCTGGTGGAGTATTACTCAGCCATATGAAAGAGTAAGATCTTGCCATTTGTGACAACATGGATGGACCTACAGGGTATTATACTAAGTGAAATAACTCAGACTGAGAAAGACAAATACCATCTGATTTTAAAAAAAATACAATTGAATAAAACAAACAAAGAAAAAGCAGAAACAGACATGTAAATACAGAGAACAAACTGATGCTTCCCAGAGGTGCTGGGTGATGGGGGGAGGATGAGCAAATAAGTGAAGGGGCATGGGCGATACAAGCTTCCAGTTATAGAATAATAAATCATGGGGGAAAAAGGGACAGCACAGAGACTGCAGCCAATGATGGTGTCATAATAGTGTTGTACGGTGACAGATGATAGTCACATTTGTACTGAGCAGAGCATAATGTATAGACTTGTTCAATGACTAAGTTGTACATCCAAAACTAATGTAACAGTGTGTGTCAACTATACTTAAATAAAAACAAAAAACAACAAAAAACAAAACTAAAAATAAATGAATAAATAAAAGCCACTGTTTAGTGATCATGACAATATGTCACTAAATCAGTGGTCGGTTTTATAAATCAGTCATTTTGCTAGGCATCATATATAGTTTACCCTATTTTGCTCTCACACAAACATCAAATTGGAAATTGTTATACCTATTTAAAAAGACAGCAACAGTTTCAGAGTAAAGAACTTGCTTGTTCATATAGAGGCATGGTTTATAACCTATTTTCCCTGACTCCAAAGCCTGCCGTACAAGAGAGCAAAAATAACACAGTCAAATTAAAATGTAGGGTAAAAAAAATCTCTTAAATATTAGTGTTCCCAGGGTTGTGTCATGGGTCTAGACCCGTATCTCTGCTGTCCTTTTGGCAAAGTATACAAACAAAAGATCCTCAATGTTTCAATTACCTTTTATATATTCAAACCTGAACCTTCATTTTTTGTTATTCAAACCCACATATCTAACTTGGAATATCAGCTTGGAAGTACCTATTACGTGCTATATCTATCATTGAATTTAACTGCTATTCTCCCAGGCTGCTAATTCTGTCTTATTATACCACTTGATAATTCTACCACCCACCAATGTCCAAGGAAGAACACTTGGTATCACCATTGATATCTCTCTGTCCACCATTTTCACTATGTTTGCTTAATTCTAACTCCTTATCTTTCTCATTCTCTTTATGACAACAGCAACTACATGAGTTTAGGTCAGTATCTGTGGTCTGAATGTAACAACAACAGCTGCATGTAATTTTGGTTACCATTAATCTGCACCACATTCGGAATGACCTTTCTAAAAAAAAAAAATCAGATCAAATTATTCCCTGCTCTATAAGTTTTCAGAAGCTCTCTTGTCCCTAATAAAAGTTCAGTTCCTGGGGTGCCTGGGTGGCTCAGTCAGTTAAGCAATTGCCTTCAGCTCAGGTCATGATCCCAGGGTCCTGATTGAGCCTGCTTCTGGCACCTCACTCAGCAGGGAGCCTGTTTCTCCCTCTCCTTCTACCCCTTCTCCCCACTTGTGTTAATGGTTTCAAATAAATAAAAAATTTAAAAAATCTTAAAAAAAAGTTCTGTTCCACACAAGATTTACAAGATTCTTCATAAACTGATTTCTGCTTTCAAGTTACTTCTGACTTAAAGTCTGTGCTCCAACTGTATTATACTACCTTTAAAATTGGAATAGGGCATGTTCTCTCTTCTTTACATTCTTGACATATGGCAATCGCTCTACCAGGACAAGACCATCTTATTCATTGTATTCATTTCCTTTTGCTACTATAAAAAATTATCACAAACTTGGTGACTTAAACAAGACAAATTTGTTATCTTACAGTTCTGCACGGCAGGAATCTAAACTGGGTTTTACTGCATACAATCATGGTGTTGGCAGGGCTGCACTGATTTTGAAAGCCATAGGGAAGAATCCATGTCTTTGCCTCTGCAGCTTCTAGAGCCTGCTTGTACTTCTTAGCTTTTAGCTCTATCTTCAAAGCCAGAAATGTCTGGTCTTTCTTACATCATTCCATTCTGACACTGACTCTATTGCCTCCTTTTTTTTTTTTTTAAACTTATTAGAACCTTTGTAATTACATAGGCCCACCCAGGTAATGGGATAATGGTCTAATCTCAAATTACTTAATCATATTTGCAAAGTCCCTTTTTCCATGTAAGGTAACATATCCATAGGTTCCCAGGATTAGGATGTGAACATCATTATTTTGCCTACCACACTCACTCTTAAGTTTTCAGATTAAAAATAAATTCTCAAAAGCTCCATATCATAATTTTTTATCACTCTTATATATTCATAACTTACCATGTTATCATCATGCAAGAGTAATTAAACAAAACAATTATTTAGCTCACATTGTTTATAATCCAGTGAATGACAAAGAAAATTAAACAAGAATGCATATGAAGTCAGCAATTTGACTCACTGTTAAATTCCCAGTGACTATCACCAAAATAATTGCCTTCTAGTACTTATATATCTTGAATGAGGGAATAAATAGAAAATGCTTTTCTTCTTAAACATCTTTAATGCATTTCATAAAGCATCTTATCATTAAACTCATATTGATTTGTAAAGATATTTTTTAACCAATATCTCTTTCAGGCTTACAGTATTATGTTGTCTTCTCCAATTTCATTCCTTTTCTCCAGAAAAGATATATACTACCCAAAACACTGAGGACTTGAAGAACTGCCTCATTGAAAATATTTAATTAGGCAAAAATAATCATCCCATCACATCTTTCATACAAATAATCTTTCTAGGCACTCGCAATGAACAATGCAAAAATGAAATTAAGAAAAATATTCCTTTTACAATAATAAAAAAAGAAAAAAGACTAGGCATAAATTTAACAAAGGAAGTAAAAAACTTATAATCTGAAAACAACAAAATATTCAGATAAATTAAATCATATCTAAATAACTGGAAAAACATTTCATGTTCACAATGGGAAGACTTATCTTGTTAAGATGTCAGTGCTCCCCAAACTTAACTACAGAGTCATCACATTCCCTATCAGAATCCCAGCTTACTTCATTGTAGAAATAAACAAGCTGATTCTAAAATTCATATAGAATTTTAAGGGAATACAGAATAGCTAAAACAATCTTGAAAAATAAGTATATGACCTCACACTTTTGATTTCAAAGCTTACTACAAAGCAGTGCTAATCAAGACAGTATGGTACTGATATAAGGACAGAAAATATAGATAAATGAAATAGAATTAAAAATCTAAAATGTCCACACCTGTATGGTCAATTGATTTTCTACAAGGTGCCAAGACCATCCAATGAGAAAAGAAGTCTTTTCAATAAATGGTGTTGGGACAATGCAATACCTATATGCAAAATAATGAAGTTAGCCCCTTACCTCACACCATATGCAAAAATTCACTCAAAATTGATCAAAGACCTAAATTTAAGAGTGGAAGCTAGAGATTTACCTTCATGTTTTCTTAGAAATGACACAACATATCAACAAAAAATAAATTGGATTCATCAATATTAAAAACTTAGTACTTCACATCAAGAAAGTGAAAAGAAATTCCCCAGAATAGGAAAAAAAATAAAATTGCAAACAATACATTTGATAAGGGACTTGTATCCAGAATATATAAATAACTTTTGCAACTCACTAATAAAAATGCAAATAACCCAATTGAAGGACAACAAATGATCCGAATAAATATTTCTTCCAGGTCAACAAGCATATGAACACATGATGGGCATAATTAGTTACCAGAGGAATGTGAATCCAGAACAAAGTGAGATATGACTTCATATCCACTAAGATGGTTACAGTCTTATAGTCGGACAACTGTAAGTGTTGCTGAAAATATAGAGAATAAGAACACTGATACACTGTTGGTGGGAACATAATATGTTGCAGTCACTTTGGAAAATTCTCTGGTAACTCCTGTTATGGTTAAGGATATTGTTTCCATATGACCCAGACATTCTACTTGTCCATATACACCCAAGAGAAATGAATACATATGTCCAGGCAAAAACTTGCACATGAATGCTTATAACAACACTATTTATACAGCCAAAAGTGAAACAATCAGATTGGATAACAGAATGGATAAACAATATATGGTATACACATGCTATGGAATATTTAGACACAAAGGGAATGAAATACTGATATGCGCCTTGAGATGGATAAATCTTGAAAACATATGGTAAGTGAAAGTAGTCACAAAAGACCAGATCCTATATGACTGCATTGATATGAATGTCCAGAATAGAAAAATATATAGAGATGAAAAGTAGATGCGGTTGCTTAGGGATGAGCATGGGAATGGAAGTGATAAGGGCATGATAGTCACAGGGCACAGGGTTTCTTTTGAGGTAATTAAAATGTTCTACAATTAACTGTGGGAATGGTTGCACAGATCTGTGAATATACTAAAAGAACATTGAATTGCAATCAATAAATGGGTGAGTTATATGGTATGCAAATTTTATCTCAAAATTGTTCAAAAACAGTTAATACAAACTTCATTGTAAAAGGAAAAAAAAACATTTAACATTGTATTTCACAAAGGCTAAATAAAGAAAAGTACATGACAACACCACTAGTAAAAATAAATATTCTTCTAAACTGTGTATGTGTTGCTTAACTTGCTCAATACCTGTGACATCATTGGTTCGTTAAAATAAAAATAGAGACCAGCCTTGAAAATTCCCTGAGCAGACAAAACCAGTTTACTTACACAAACAACACTTAATTTAACTATTTTGCAAGACTAACTTCACCTGGGTCATTTCTTGTTTATGCCTCTGGAAATCATTATCAAAACTTAAACTGTTTCCCCAAGATGATATGAAGTACCCTCTAACCAATTCCCTATCATTTAAAGAAAAACATTAATATTCTAACCAATTGCTATGAAGAACAAACAGCCACTGCATCCTCACTGTGTAAGCTGCTTGAGAACAACACACCCCTGAGCCTCATTCCATGTTTGGTTTGAGTACTCCCTGTTCGCCAACTGTCTTTTCAGTGCGTGCACAATAAACTTTTACTAATTACTACTTCGGTGATTCACTGGTTTTACTTCTATTATTGCTGAACTTTTGACAGTCCAAATAAAGCATTTCTTAGTGATAATCAATAGCTCCTTAAAGCTCTCGTACAGATGCTTGGAAATCAATCCCCTTTTCTTTTCTGCCAAATGTAATACACGTGTACCATGGTGGCTGAAACACTTAGTTGACTAGAGAGATTCCAATTTGCAGTTTTTTTATCTTTGTTCCACTAACACTCTATTATTCCTATTTAAATATTATCACCTGGTTATAAAAATTTTATTCTAGTTTCTAAATGAATATCTACTGCAAATTATCATAAATAGCTTGACAGCAGAACATAATACAAAAATTATTTCAACTTAGCCATTAATAAGGTGTGCCCCACTTAGAAAAAAAGAAACATCATGGAACTTACTTGTCAGAGATCGATTTCCTTGAGAAGTAGACTCTGGGCAGAAAATAGAGAGCAGGAGGTTTATTAATGAATCCTCCTTGTGTCAATGGCCTCGGATGAGGGGAAAAGGAAGTTGAATCACAGGAAGAAGTCAAGCTGCAAAATGCTTTCAGTGGAATGGCTCAGCCATCTTTGCAAAGAGCGCTGAAGATGGAAAAACCCATCCAGACACGAGACGGGAAAGCAGGGTATTTTTACCTGTGTCGAACAATCACTGGAGGTGAACCAGTCAAGGATGAGGTCATGACCTTTGGTGATGATCTGCAACTGAGGCAATAATGCAACATCAAGGGAGTAATCCCTGATAAGGGTTGACAGCTGAGTGCTGGACGCCAGCAGCACTCATTGCAGCTGGGTTAGGAAAACCTTTATTTCTGGAGAGGAAGAAAGGCATTACAGCTCGAGATCATCACACTGCTAAAAGAAATATTTATTGCTCAAAACAATATGGTAACCTAAATTAATACTTAATAAACTATATCCAAATGAAATATAATAAAACATAAGGCTGTAATAACTACAGATACAGGTACTTCTTTTGAAAATTCATCTGTCAATCTTATAATCGCCCATTTGAAGATAGGGTTGCTTTTTCCCTGCCTTTCAAGTTTTCTGTTTGTTTGTTTGTTTTGGGTTTTTTTTTAAGCAATTTACAAGAATTTTCCTAGGTGTTGTTTTCTTTGTATTCATAATAATTGAAATTGTAGCTTCCCCTGAATCTTTTTTTTTTTTTTTTTTCCGCCCTGCCTCACTCCACTTAGCCTTATCTCCTAAGTACATTCATCAGGATAGCTGACACTTTGATTTTTGTCCCAAATGTTTCTTATGCTCTTTTCTCCATTTTCCATTATTTTCCTTCTCGGCTGTACTAACCTATCTTACAGTTTACTAATTCTGTCTTTGTTCTTCCAATCTGCTGTTTAAACCATTTACTGAGTTATTAATCACTGTATTTTATTTTTAGATTATTCAATTTATTATTTGCTGTGTTCCAGTTCTCAGATGAAAGTTTTCATCATGTCAGGTAGAGTGAGTTACAGCTGTTTTAATGTTTTTAGTAACTCCCAAATCTTGATCATATGTGGGTACTTTTGTTGGTTTTAGATAACTTAGTACTGCATTTAGATGTCCAGTAATTTTTCATGTAATGATGGTCATTGTATTTGAACAATTTTACAGGTTCTGAAGGATATTATCTTCCAGAAAGCATTTAACTTTGATCTGAAAATTCTGAAGATGTGCTAGAACCTGAAATTCAGGCTTCATGGGACTGACCTATTTATGGTGTTTTACTAGTAGTACATAGTTGTTAGGGGACTCAACTAGAGACCTGGAATGTTGATTAGAGGTATTTATACTGGGCATTCTCAGTACCGTTTCAAACCCAAATTCGTAAGACAACCAAAGACTCTGCTTTGTTTCCACGGCTCTTAGCTTCCTCTTTCTGTTTGCTGTCTTGGCCTCAAGGAAGGAAACACATTTGCTATTTCTCTTGGAAATAATACATTTCTGTCTTCCTGGGAAAAGACTGATTGCTTTTGGCCATAGCAATAAGTAACAACCTGAGTCAGTTATAAGTCCATCATATTTGATCAATGACAACTTCCTTCAGTAGTACACTTCTTAGAAATCAGTCAAGCAGTAACAGCCTTTTTCCACAGCCCAGCCCTTTAAACATCAGCCAATTAGAAAGACACTCCATTTGATAACATGCTTTCATGGTTAGGGTTCAACCAACCCCTAAACGCTCCTACTTCTCAAAGTCTGCCAATCCTTGAGAGCCCCACTTCCTTGAAGTCTATGTATGATTAGCTCTTGGGTTTTCCTTTCTTCCTAGGAAAAGATTGATTGCCAAAACGAAACAATACAGCTTTTCTTTTAGGCAGTGAGTGATAGTCTCTTCCCTTGGGCACTCTTCGATAAAACCATAACTAAATATTCTCTACTTCTAATGTCATACTTTGCAAGAAAATGTTATGGGTTCCTCGAGTGAAGAAATCCACTCCTATACCTATATTTCTTCCTACATCATTAGGAATGACTTACTGTACATTGTGAGCTGTAGGTAACTCAACTCATTAAAAAATGTTTGAGTGTCAAGGTATCTTAGGTATCATATAATCCAGTGGTGTCCAAACTTTGGATTTTAGCAGAAATTTTCTTAGAAGAAAATTTCAGACCAAAATAACCTGTAATTAAAAAGGCATGATGTCTCCGGGAGAAGATATAGAAGGGGAAGCTAACCCTTTTCTATTTGTTCTGTTATGTACTTTACCTCTCTTAGGGCTCACATGCTTTCTTGTATCAGCTGAAACTTTGCTGAATGGAGTTTCAACCACTGATAGGTTTACTATCCCCTCAATTTACAGATATAGAATGTCAGGTCCCAGTGACTTCCTCATAACCACATTAATTACATACAAATAAAAATCTTTCTCTCCTGAGACTGACTGAATACCCATTGCAGGCAATTCTTTTGATTATGCCTTTCTAAAATATATGATCATTTTCATTCATTTGGATTCATTGATGTATATGATGCTAGATATATTTTGATTAATTTTATCCTTTAAAACTATATTTTAAAAAAATATAGTAATCCAAATATGTCTTCATTCATATTATCTAAAACTAAAATTTATAATAATTTTGCATTGCATTTCTCTATTATATCCCATTGTATTGAGAAAAAATCAATATTAATAATAATGAAAGTTGAATCTCATTTTATTTGTAATTCTAGTGAAAAATATATGATTTACTTTGTTACATATATTTTCATTGTTTTGTAAAAAAGTTCTGTATTTTTCTTCTAGATTATATTGTTAAATTAATGAATAAATTTTGATTAATGTATTCAACAAATACATACTGACCATCTCTCATGCACTAGGAATTGGTATAAGCATTTGAAACATGTCACTGAACTGGACAGAGGAAGCCAGTGTGGCTGAGTAGAGTATACAATGGGGAGAAAATAAGACATGAGTTGAAAACGGTGAAATGAGGCCAGACTATGTAGCACCAGTCCTATATGCAGGCCTTTAATCTGAGTAAAATGGTGAACTAGTGCAGGAAATAGGGTTTTGTGTTGAAGAGTGATCTGATATGCACAGAACTGTTATGAAGTTATTAAACTAGTCAAAAGTAAGAGATAATGGTAGTTTAGACCAGAATGACCAATAAGATTTGTACAGGAGTTGGGTGTAGGGCATGATGCGGGAACGGGAGAGGGAGAGGGAAAGGAAAAGAGAGAGAGAGAGAGAGAGAGAGAGAGAGATATCAAGGACGGCCTTGATGTTTATGGTTTGATGGAGTTACTAACACCTGAGGAGAAGGAATATGCAGGTGGATCAGGCTAATGGGGCAAGATTAGGAGACCAGCTATATAGGCTGAGTTTGAGGTATCAATGAGGCACACAAAAGGAGATGATAGTTTAATAAACCTGTCTTAATTTCAGGCTGGAGATAACATAAACTATATGGACAATCAACATATAAATAGAATGTTTAATGATAATAAAAAACAAGAATAAAAGACCAACAAATGAGCCCAACAAATGAGGCACTGTGATTTTAAGAGGTCTGAGAAATCTGGAACTACAAAGGAGTCTGAGGGGCAACCAGGGAGGTAAGAACCAGGAGAGTGGGTCCAAGAAGCCAAGTGAGGGACTTTTTTTGAGTGAGTGTATCAAATAAGGCTTAGATGTCATAGAAGATTATACTTGAGAAATATTAGTTAAATCTAAAAACTTGAAGGTCATTGATAGTTTTAACAAAAAGAGATTTGATGGTCTCATTAGAGAGAATGGGAGTATAAATGGTTCCTTCAGTGAGTTAAAGATGATAGGATATGAATGGAAAATATTAATTTGTCAAGTGAGTTTGAGCAATGCTGTGTTAAATAATATTGAACATGTCTCTTTTGAATAACACTAAACAGACTTTCCAATATACAAATGTTGTGAATTTCCCTGGAGCTTATAGTAAGCAGTTCCAGTGACACTTGCTGGCAAAGGTTTTTCTGTATTCCAAAACATATGTAGAAATAGTGTTCAATACTTTTGAAACTATAATCTTGTCACTCATGTCTCTGGAATTTAATAGAATCATATTAAAAGAATGATTGGCAAAGCAAAGCCAGCTTAAATACTTAGAGTTTTCTAATTATGTTTAATTGGCTACATAAATTATATGCTTTTAAGTTACTTGCCAAGTCTTCTTTAGTTCATACCATGGTGTAGGTTTAATTTGCCTAATCAATTATATTTATGTCCTTAAATTTCTGAATTTAAATAATACCTCTAGGTATTGCTAAGTAAGGGTATCTAAGCAAAATAGAAACAACCAGACTGAAAGCAATTTCCCGGTTCCTCAACTGGGAAGATAACTAATCAAATGCCTGACATAATGACATTCCAATGATCTCACACTGTAATTCCAGCAATCCTTCACAAAATCTCTTAAGGTTTCATACTCTCAAGGTCGTGGATTTTTTTTCTTTCCCGAATACGTACACACAATGTATGACTTCTCATCAGATGTACTAGTTTTAAAATGGCAATTCTACTATTCAAGGCAGGAACTCATAATTGTGTTTCTAATAGCAACACCAGTCACTTTCTGTTGTTGGCAGCGATCTCTGTTCAGTTCATGTCCCACTCGGTACAAGCTGGAGCATTTACTGTGCATTCTCCTGAGTGTACAGAAGCATCAGACTACTTGTTCTCATAGATAATAAAACTATGCTCAAGTGAACTTTTGCAGCAAGTCAGCAACCTGTGCTTTCACGTCACAGGTGTTAAAAAGGGAAGTTTAAAGGACATGAATAGGATTTGGCATGTAGATAAATTTGCCTTTTAGTTTTACTTAAGGTCCTAGGAAGGGGTTATGCAAATAAAAGAAAATGCAAATTGAGAAAATGAATTCAGAAAATTACCATATAGTTTGTTATGCCCTAATATATCCAATAGAATCAAACTGTACCAATTTAGGACAATGGAAGGGAAAGGCAGTCTTCGTTGATAAAAAAAAAGCTAAATTCATGTATTCATTTATTCATACATACATGCATTATGTATGTATGAATTCATTTTACACATATAGACTGTCCTGAGGCTATTAAAAAGCATACTATCCCATGTAATAATCATAATGGACCTTTGAGACAGGCATTATTTTCATTTAACACGTAAGGAAAATGAAGAAAAGGAATATTTAAATTGTGTAATGTTCAACATCAATATTTCAACAGACATTGGTTGCCTAACCTATAGGTTCCTGTCAACAAATTCCTTATTTAAAAAACGCAACTTTAATTTTGACGAGTTATTGGAATATGTATGTTTCATGGTCCCTCCCCAGACAGAGGGGTTAAATGTTAATTACTGGAAGCCAATCTTGGTATTCTTTTCCTCTGATCATAGAGATGATACAGTCTAAACTGATGAGATAGAAAGGAGACTTTTGGGGATGTTTTCTTTGCTTTTATAACAACACAAGATAAAGACTATCTTCTAGGCTTTGCACATATTTGTGTTCGGACATGATGCTGGGAGCTGGAGTATCCAAGTAGCAACCATACAACACATGTCAAGAGAATTACATAGAGGTTGATCAGACTCTCACACCACTAACTTACTTTACATTAATTGTATCAACTTATCCTATAATAGATTACCGCTGGACCTCTGATAGATTATACGTATCTGTAATATATCATCAGAATGTCTTTTACTTGCCAGTAGAAGCATCTGACAAAGCTACTAAATGTTGGAACAGTAATTTAAAACTATGACTTGTGATTCAAAACAGTAGGTTCTCGACATTGCAATATGTGAGTTTATTCTAACATTTAACATTTACATGTATATTGAGATAGAATATTGATTAAAATATTTTTTTCTGACTTTTAGTTCATATAGTACAATTAATGAATTTTGGTGCTTAAAAAGAGCATATATATGAACAATACCAGCCACCTCTATTTAACTTAAAAAAAAAAAAAAAAACTTATGCCCAAATCTAGTTAGTTGAAAATTCACCTCTTTTGTCCCTATGCCATTAAATTAAGTAAAACTTGGATTTAAACCACAATGCATGAAAATTAACTATGGCTTATCAGGTAAAAAATACTTTTCTCTTTTAGCTTTATCATTATTAAGTGCTAAATGGGATACATAATATATTAATATATTTGATGAGATTAAATAATATTACACATATAAAATTACTGGCACATATTAGCTGCCAATAAATGCTATTTTTTATACATACCGTTTTTTATGTGAAGAATGTTCTGCAAAATTATAATTCCAAGAAATGGGCTTGAGGAATGGGTAGTATGGTTAAATATATTTTCACCACACAATGCATTAAAAATCAACATATTAGGAGCACCAGGGTAACTCAGTTGGTTTTGTCTGACTCTTGATATCTGCTCAGGTCTTGATCTCAGGGTCATGAGTTCAAGCCCTGCATTGGGCTCCACACTGGGTGTGGAGCTTACTTTAAAAAACAAACAAACAAAAAAATATATTAACCTACTAAAATCTCTGTGAAGTTTTGGAGTAAAAGGACCTGTATTTATTATCATGCATATTTTTATTACTTCAAAAATTAGCAATAAAAAACAATAAACATATAATCTCTCCCACAGGTTCTCTGGATTGGAAATCTGGGAGCAGTCTGGCTGACTGGTTCTGGATTAGTCCCTGGTCAGATTGTCATCTGAGGGCTTGACTGAAGCTGGAGGATCTGATTTCAAGGTAGCTCACTCACTCATCTGGAAAATCAGTGCATGTTATTGGCATAAGGACTCAGTTGTTACATGGCTCTCTCTACAGAGCTGCTTAAGTCTTCACAATTTTGGTAGTTAAAAGCAAGCAATCTATAGAGTGAAGCAAGGAGGAAGCTACAATGTCTTTTATAAACTAATCTGGGAATTTATACACTTTTGCCATATGCTATTCATTAGAAGCCAGTGAACTAAGTGCAATACATATTGATGAAAAGAGAGTTTTATAGGGAAGAAGAGAACAGATCATGGATATACTGTTTTGTTTCTTTTTTTAAAAGATTTATTTACTTATTTTAGAGAGAGAGAGACAGAGAGAGAGAGAGACAGAGAACACATGAGCAGGGGGAGGGGCAGAGGGAGAGAGAATCTTAGCAGGCTCTACGCCCAAGGTGGAATTGACTCGGGGCTCGATCTCATGACCCTGAGATCATGACCTGAGCCAAAATCAGGACTCAAATGCTTAACCAACTGAGCCACCAAGCTCCCCAAATCATGGCTGTACTGTTGAACTACCATAGGCTCTGTGTAATTTACTTTAATCTAGATTTTCCTGAAGTCATGTGACCTTAGAACTCTATTTTTTTTTTTTTTTAGGAGGGAGGGACAAAGGGAGAAAGAGAGGGAGAGAATTTTAAGCAGGTTCCCATCCAGCGCACAGCCCAACACAGGGCTTGATCTCACAACCCTGATATCATGACCTGAGCCAAAATCATGAGTCAGACGCTTAACTCACTGAGCCACCCAGGTGCCCCTAGAACTCTATTTTAAAATGACACAGTTTTAAGAATTCCCTTTAGGTACTCTTGACATAACATAATTCTATCCGGTTTAATTGAAAGAAACAAATGAGGAAATTGTGTCATGAGAAAATAAAGAGCTTGAATATTTCTAAAATATTTAAGGAGTTTGACTATTTATTTTTAAATACTTCTTTGAATTATGTTTGATATTCATTTCCTTCTAATAATTTATAACCATTGATCATGACCTGCATAGGCAATTATGATTTTTGAATTATATAAATGGACATAAAAAGACACATTTTGGAGAGCCACTTCCTATCATTAAGAACACTGACTAGAGCCACTATTCTGGAATGTCATGACATTACAGGAGGAGGAAACAATTAGTTACTATAGCAGAGTGGTTCTGTTTCCTTATCAGCTACCAGATTAGTAAAATGGGATATTTGTTAATAAAATATTCTCCTTACTGCAAGGCCAAGGAACACCCAGACTAATAGAATCCTAATGATCCCTCAGTCCTGTCTGTAACCTGTGATTTATAGCTGGAAGAGTTTCCTTGAAGACTTTACTTGTCTACTTCCTGGTAGGCAAGAGCTTAGGACAGTAAACAAACGCCCTTGTCTTGAATAATGAGTTTCAGGCAGCTTGAGTTCCTCAGGTCTCTCTCTCTAAGATGTGTGTGTCAACAAAATCATAGTCACTTGGGATCCAGGATCATTAGGACATTTTTAATATCTGCTATCGTCAGAGGATAATAACTAGAAAAACAGCAAGATATATAACAGAAACGTCAACATGCACAAACACAGGATGTACTCTCAGGAATTTAGGAAAAAAGATAAGACATAGTTGTACATTTTCTGTTCTGTAGAGAAGACAGAACGTAAGAAAACCAACTATTAGACTTTAACTGTCCTTAGATTGCAGTTGCTTTCTTTATCTACTGTTTTCTTCCTTACTCAGGTTTTAGCTATGCTGTGCCCCATGTAGCCCCATCGCCAAGAACTGTACCTCTGGGAAATGACAATTTTCCACAAGAGCAATTTTTATATCTAAAAGACAAGGGGAATATGAGAAGAATGGTTGTTGCTGTTAAAGTATGTCCTCAGGATTATAAACTGCATTATGCAGTCATGAACTTCTGTATTAATGTCATTTAACCTTTGGCAATATTAGTCTAGAGAGGAGCTTGTGAAGGATGGTACATTAACTTTTAGAAGTGATGGGCTGTGATATTCCTGCTGTGATCTTGAATGGCATAGGCTGAACTTCAGCACAGCCTTCTGAAGACATAAGATATTTTCTCTCCACAGGGCAAAGCTTACATACAAGAGGGCAGAGCTGTGAATTCCGACAGTTCGACCTGTCCTTTGAACAGTGGGACATAATGGTGCCATTTTAAAACGGATTCTATAAAATATCCCACTTTCCTGGTCACTGGCCACCATATTTTTAACTCTTTCATCCATCAATTTATTTATTCTGTAGAACCTAAGAACCCGCACTGTTTATATAAAATAAATAGCATTACTGCAAAACTCTAGACATTTCCAAACTATTTAGAAAACAAAACCACTAAACAAATAGCTGAAACATAATGAGATTAAAGCTTTAGTAGCAGTTTATACAAATTACTGAGAGAATAGAAAAGGTAATTATCTGGTTAGATCAAGGGGCGAAGAAAGCATTCCTTCTAGGGAGATTAATGACCAAACCGATGGGTGGGGAAAAGAACAGGGCAATGAATATGGATCTGCAGTCAGTACAAAATTAAATTACTGCTCTTCTTTTTTCTGAATGACTTTTGACCTACTATTTAACCTCATGGAATTTTAGTCAACTGACACTGCTAACAAATATTCCATTTCTTCGTTTTTATGTCCCGGCAGCAACTTAAAAACAGAAATTCACTGTAATTTCAAGAACTGTAAAGTATATGTCCTAAATATTTCTCTGCATATCCTCTTTTTGTCTCCATGACGTGTAACTTAGTGCAGACTCTCAGTAGTTCACACATGAGTTAGCATGGATTTCTAACCAGGCAGTTTGATCAAAGCCCTCCTCCTGCCATGTAATATTCTCCACAATGTGATTCACGTAATTTTTCTGAGAAATCTGTCTATATAAATTTTGCACAGAAACTATGAATGACTGCCAGGTTTTTTTTTTTTTTTTCCATGATGAAGTCAATACTAACGTAGCAAACACAACCATTCCAATTTGACCTAGTTTTTCTTTTCATGTTTTTTTTTAAAAAGGTTTAATTGTTTGTTATTATGGTTTACAGTTTGCTATACATTCATATTATCTACCTTATTAATTACATTTTAGTCTTTTTATAGCTTTTCCGAGGCATAATATATGAAACACTACACATACGTAATGTATACAATTTGATGAATTTGGATATATGCATATACTTGTGATCCCATTACCACCATCGAAGTAATAAACATATCCATCATCTCCAAAATTTGCCCTGTGTCACTTTGCCTCTCCTCAACCACTTCTTTAAACCATCTTCTGCCACAAACATTCCTCACTGTACCAGCCATAATAATGAATTACAGTACCATTTATAGGTTGCTTTCTCTCTGTCAAGGATTGTACTAAATATTTTACCAACTTTTCATCCTTAAAAGGAGTTTCATGTTAGTGAATATATTTATTCTAATTTCATAGAGGAAACCAAAGTGTATCAATTTAGTAAATGACTACAGACTACACAGCAGGTAATGCGGGGGGCGGGGGGCAGAATTTGAACCTAGGTACTTCGCTCTAGAGTCCTTAGTTGTACATCACTGTAAATACACTGACTTGAGGTCCTTTGAATGTCCTTATTTCTGCATCCATGTCATTTTTCATATGTTCTTCCTGATAAGTCTTTATATAATTCTACTAATGCAAAAACTTCACGATTGGACTCAAGTGCCTTCTCTTCCAAAAAGGTTTTCTTTATTCCCCGTGTCCACACTGAGATCTATGCAAGTATCTAGCGCAGACTCCTCCATCAGCCTGTAAGTATCCTGACAGTAGGCATGCTAAACTTTTATCACTTTATTACAGGATAAAATATCTCTAAATATTTGCTGAGCTAATTTAGTAAACAATTATAAAACTTATATAGAATAATGTTAATTCATTTGTCCCACATACTTATTAACCATCTTCTTATGTGTTCTCCAACACCCTATTCAGTCCTTTTTCCATACATACAACTAGATGATCATTATAAAGCAGAAGTCCAATTAGATTTCTTCCTTGCTTAAAAATCTGCTATGGTTTACTGTTACATTTATAACAAAATCTACTCACTTGGTTCTTCAAGAGTTAAAGCAGGCAGGCTCTGCCACTCCCTGATCTCCTTACTCTTCCCACCTTTTACTATCTTCAAGACATCCCATTATCCTCAAGACATACCATTCTCCCCCTATTCTCTGAATATGCCAAGTTTATCCTCTTTGCAACAACTGCAGAATAAGTTGTAATGTGAAGTATGAGAATTATCCATGAAGAATAACTGGAATAGGACAAGTGTATTATCTGGACACAGTATCCATAGTCAATTACAGAAGTTAAAGTCTGACTTGCTAGATTGGCCTGAATTATTTGAGAGGTTAGCCATATTAACTAATTCATATTCAGATTATCACTGTGACCAAAACTGATATGTAAATAGCTTAATTTGTGACTAACTGCCTGCCTCTATACCTTGAGAGTAGTTGCACACTTAAAGGGACCAACCAATGCCTTTATTAGTTAGTGTTTTTAAAGTATTTCCTGGGACTCAGGGCTCTCTGTGCGTACAGGAATGTCCTGCCACTCAGCCTTTGACTCTACAGAAGATGAAAATCCAGTGTTGAGAATACAGATGTCATTTAATTTTAAGTCATAAGTCTTCTTTAACAGATATTGTATTTGATCCATGATGAACCCAGCATTTTAGACTGAGTGGAACTGGACCTAGAGACAAAATTTGAAGCAAATCTTTTGGGTTATTTGGAGAAGTATATAGAGAGGAATTCCTGAAATATACCCTCACTAATCCCTTGACATAATACCTAGAATAAATAGTGAAAAATGTGATTTATGGAAGTGAAGTTCAATTATGTTAGAGCGCTCTCAAATAAATGATATAAACCTTCGGGAAGAGAAAAATAAGGATAATGATAACAAATTTTTAATTAAGCACCTTATTTTATGACACAATGAAAACTTATTAAATTTCAATGGAAACACATTAAAAAATTCCCATGTCCTTTTCCTTGTGATATTGAAAATACAAATTCAAACATACACACATTCGAAAACAAGATGTACAAAAAATTTTTCATGGCAGTGAATGATTCACTAATTGGTTTTCTGTTAGAAACAACATGAAAATCAACCTCCTTAACGTTTAAGGTTCTTTTCCATATAAAAATTTGACTCCTTGTTCTCCAATAACTTAAAAACTGGAAAAAATCCTTCAAGACTTAAAGGAGACAGGTAGGGTAATAACATCAACTGCAACTGAAAAATAAAAGTGTCAGTTTGAGAACAGACTGTAAGAAAAACTGTACTATTCTTTGTAATGTAGATCAACATTTTCTAAATTCAGATTAAACCCATATGGAATGCTCTGACAAACAGGAGCAGTAAGGGGTTAGTTTAATGTAGCCAAATAGTTTTAAAAATAATAGGAATTACTGTACTAGTTTCTTAGACTATCACAGTGATCACTGAGTTAAGAAATCAGTTTTATTTTTTAAATCGTCAATTTCTAAGCTTATTTGACCCTGAATCTCTCTACTGTTTATATAACAACTATTACTACCACCCTAAAATTATATTTGGCAGACACATGTGAGAAACGTTAGGCCATCACATTAAAAAATCATTGAATTTATGATGAAATTTGCTAATGGATTCCCATTTGATAGACGTATATTTCTAGCTTTTTGGACTTACTTTATCAACTCTTTCTGTATCTTCATTTAATTACCTCCTGTATCTATGCTTCCCTTTGTGTTCTCAGTATTATCTTCTAGGCCTAGACTTGTATTTCCACAAATAAAGAATTTTAATAGGAGCTTAAAGGGTCCCAGATTCCCCAATTATTTCCCTCTCTATCTGTCTTAACCAAACTGAATAGTTATACACACACACACACACACACAATCTTTATGGCAAACGCTTGCTCAAAAGCCACCAATAGATAACTGTTAGTAACAAGGACAAACCTGACCAAAGTTTCTATTTCAACCTCATCTCTCCATTCTTGTCCACACAGATACTGCAGGAAGCCACAGCAATCTGCTCTTTATGCTATGAAGATGTGATACTCAGTCTTCTTGAGAAGTTTTGATATATGCTTTCTCCTGCCTTGTAATATTCTCTCTCTCTCTATTTCAGATCTTGAAGTCCTACTTGCTGAGTTTTTTTCCAAATCTAATTCTGACTCATAATAATGCCTTCCTTCTCTGAATCCATAATACTTCTTTCTATGCCAGGTTTGTGGTTTACACAGGCTTTGCCTTGCTCTATGTAATTGTTTCCTTACAGTGTACCTTGAATTTTAAAGCACTATCTTTTACTAAGTCTATTTCCTGGAGTTTACCAATCCAGAGTTTACTTCTTTGTATTTATTCACTAAACAAACATTATTGAGGATATGATGTATTCTAAAAGTGTGCCAAAAGTCCTCTGAAAATTCAAAGATAAAACAACCCTTTTCCTATTTTCTGAGAGCTCATGGTCTAACAGCGAAGATATAAAAACCCAGATAATTATATTACATTGTATTTCCTTGTCACAGAGCCATGCATAGATGAGGTAATCTATGACTTTATATAGAGAGTAACAAAAATGTATTAAAAAGTCCTTATTTTCAGGCACGGTAAAGGCATTTATAGACAAAGTGATAAGCTCAATTAACAAGCATAGTGCCAAGAATATAATAAACACTCCAAAAAGGTCTCTTTTTAAAATTTGCATTTTAGTTATCATTAATGCTATTTTAGTTATTCCGCTCAGCATACCAATAAGATAGAGGGTGCTTGTATCTTTTAAGATAAGGAAATTGGGCACAGGTTTATTTAAATAAAATTACTTGACCTATGATCATCCAGCTAGCATTTAACAGATGTAGAATTTAAACTCATCATCTTAATTTTAGAATCTGTATTTTTTCTCCGTGTAAGTAACCTTGACAGTTGACACCTTCCCTCAGTGCCATTCTTAAGTAAGAACATGCCTGAGTAAACACCATCTTAATGTTCATATGAGGTAAGCTTTTTATAATTTACTTGGTCTCTCATTTCTTTTTTCATGTTCTGAAAGAAATGTTTCAACCAAGAGGCAGAGAATGAAAATATTAGTATCAGAGTGAGGCTACCTTTTTCCCCCTTAGAGTTTAACCTGACTATAGGGTTCAATCATACAGAAATCCATTTAGTTTGCTCTGAAAATGGTAGGTGGCATTTGAGGAAATTTAACAGAAAGGTAAGAGGCAAGATGATTTGAACAATAGGAGTATCATCCACCTGCAACATTTTAAATCAAAACCATTTATTTGAAACTGGCACTTTGGCTTTTTAAATGCTGAGATGATCAGCTAATTTTCTTCACATTTTAATGTTGATCACGTGACACCTAGGGAGATTCCTTGTCCAACAGGACATTTTTAATAGTGCAACATTCAGAGTCTGTCCAATTAGACCTAAACAGTAAAAATCCTTTGAATCCCACATCCTAGGCAATCAGTAATTTCTGAAAAATTCACTATAATCCTTCATCAACCAGAAAATAAATAAAACATGCTTCTTAGAGCCACTCAAAAGTGAGCCCATAATATGTCTTTTTATAATTATCAAATATATATAATTATTATTAATAACATTTATCAATGATGTACTGCATGCCATGTCATGCATTAAGCTGTATTAAGCATTTTACATATATGGTCTCGATTTTCTTAACTCTATGAGGTAGCAATTATTATTTTCCACCATTTGATACATGCCAAAATTGAGCCTTAGTTTAAGATATGTAACCTCATCAATGTCAGAGCCTTGTATGGACCATGTTTGTTGATACCAGAACCTGAACTCTTAACCAGTTGTACAAAAATTTATAAATACAGTTAGTTGAGAATGTAGGTAGAAAGAATACATAAAAGGGGTTGTTGAAGAAAAATACCTTTTGAAAATGTAGTCTCAGCTAAAGTTTTAGTTCTTACTTATTTCATTATGTATCTAAGCTATTCAACTGAAATCACTGGGGGAAGCTCATCTTGCTTTCATACGCATCCTTTTCTTCCGAGCACTGATACACCAGTGAGTGCTAGAGAGCTTCTTCCTAGCTATCTGATCTTTAGGATTTCTGAATCACTGGCGCAGAGGCAGCTGTCGTTTCATTGGAAATACGGGAAACTTAAGATTTGCTTTTTTATCAAATAGGATCAAAGGTATTGAGAAGCATGTCATGTTATTATGTCTGCCTTATAAGATTCGAGTCATAGTATCCAGCAGGAAAAAAAAGTACATTCATTCTATAGCAAGATCTTTGGGGCTATACATCACACAAATCCAAAACAAACTAAGAAATAAAGTTATGATTTTTTTTATCCACCATTATGAAACTTAAACCTTCATCTTTAGAGAAAAGCACCAATATATATTTTTCACTTCTGATGCTTACTCAAGATAGAGTTATGGGTACCCAGGCTTTACTCATAGCCAATCTCTGGCTCAAAATAGCTCTAAAGCAAAATGGGTTACTCAGGGCATGCTGCAAGAGTCATAGTATTAGTATTATTGGAAGTTTAATATAGGCAAACAATATCACTATCTGATTTTTATGTACAAATATGAATATTTAATTTTTCTGAACCACCCAGTCCAGAAGAAGCTGATTTCTGTTAGCCCTATCCCCAACTAAAATATTAAACAATGGAACATGCTATTCCCAATGTTCTTATCCTAATAAGATTTTTAAAAGTGCTACCCTTAAATTCTACCCTTATGAAACCTAAGTCTGGAAAACTCGGTTTGCTGAACAAATATGAATACGCGCATTTTCATAGTTTCATATTTATAAATTGCCTTTATACCCTTTATCTCCTTCACTTCTCATAGCAGCTTGTGAGTCAGATAAACATGGATTAGAACCATTTTATAGTCATTACTTATGTTCAAAGAAGCTAAGGGACCT
This sequence comes from Ursus arctos, assembly GCF_023065955.2. Taxonomy (NCBI): domain Eukaryota; kingdom Metazoa; phylum Chordata; class Mammalia; order Carnivora; family Ursidae; genus Ursus; species Ursus arctos. Next base: position 22,067,815 of record NW_026622852.1, read on the forward strand.
CCCTAATACACATAGGTTGTAAAAGCAAAGACTAGAATCTACCCTAGCTCTTCTCAGTGCATTTGTTCATCTATTATTCAATATTACTCTTCAAAAGAGCAAATTCTTTGTCTGATGAATCTGTAATACTAACATAATCTGAAATATCAAAATGTATATTTTAAGCCAAAACTACCTCATAACTTTTGCATTCAATCTAGACAGAGTCAAAACAATAATTTTTGTAGCTCTTTTTATATTGAAAAAATAAGGTCTACTTAATATCATAGTGAGAGATAGCATTGGCTAATTTATTCTATAATGTGGCCATGAATCATGCTTTATTTATAAAAAACTCATCTACTTATATTCTACTCAAGAGAAACACATCAGTATTTTGAAGGTTCAGGGCCTTAATAAATGTATACATTTTTTAAAGACTTTATTTATTTATTTGAAAGAGAGAGAGACAGAAAGCATAAGCAGGGGAAGGGGCAGAGGGGGAGGGAGAAGCAGGCTCCTCACTGAGCAGGGAGCCCAACGTGGGGCTTGATCCCAGGACCTTGAGATCATGACCTGAGCCGAAGGCAGACACTTAATGACTGAGCCATCCAGGTGCCTCAAGAGCAAAAGATTTTAGAAATAATTTCCAAATCTACATTGCTCCTAAATTCTCAGGAATCAGTGCAAAGTTAGCACTATCAAACAATACAACAGATATCACTGTTAAAGAACTTCTGCCTAGTTCAGATGTTATTAAAAATCAATACACAACTGGAAAGTATGGCTTAAGTTTGTGTAAAAAAATAAGTCAGTGGGCTTGTTTTAAAAGGTAAGTTTGATGAACATACAACATTGGCATATGAATAACTTTTGATGCAATCTATATTGCAAAATACCCAACAATTTCTCATATAGTGTGTGTATTTTGTTATCACATCTGGCCTATTTGTGTTTTCCTCTGAGAATCCATGCAGTATAAATAGACACAACAGACACAATAATGTAAGATGGGGAATAATTAACAGCTCTAAGCATATAGGATTACAAAAAGCTATGTCAAGGGTAACAAAAACAAAAGCTATTCCACATGTTATTTGGTCTTTTAAATTAATCTTTATAATGAATCATTCTATAGGAAAGTTATTTTCTTCAAGGTCATCCTTGGCTCTAATGAGACAAGAGAATAGACAACTAGAATTTCAAAAATGACAGGGTTCATCTTACCAAAGCAGCCAATAAATATTTGTCAATGGCCTACTATGCATGAAAAACTACTCAAGACCCCGTGGTCTTAATGTTGAACAAGACGTAATTGGTATCAATTCTCGAGATCCTTGCTTTGGGAAAACAAATAAATTAAGTACTCACATAAAAAAAAATACAATTATTAGAAATTATCCTTTAAAGAAAACAAAGCTGGTATGGACTAAAGTGTCTTACAGCTTTTAGGATGATATTTAAACTAAGAACTGAGATTAAATATTGGAATCAATAAAGTAGTTTTAAATCTGGAAAAAGAATTTTCGAGAGAACATGTACAAAGGTCATCAGGTGATAAATACTTGGCGTATTTGAAGAACTGATAGTAAAGTGCGGGTAGGACAATAGATAAGAGTTGAGTGACTGAGAGGGAAAAAAGGTGAAAAGGGCCAGGGGGAGAGCTAGGAGAAAAAGCATGAGAAAAATCATTCAGAACCATGGTAACAAGTTTGAATTTTGTGGTAAGCACAGTGGAAATTCATTGGATGATTGTAAACAGGGGCATGCTGTGATATCATTTACGCTTTTAAAAGACAAATCTGGGATTTCCTCTTATACCTATTATGTAGAAAGCTAGACAGTGTGCTGCTCCTGAAATAACAATAACAACAACAAAAAAGATAATCTACAAATCAGAATTTTCTTGAGCTCCTCAGAGAGCTCAGAACACTGGCTACTAAATTAGTCTAAAGTCCAAGGGGAATATGATGATTAATTTTGTGTCCATTTGACCAGGACACAAAGTGTTCAGATATACGGCTAAACACTATTTTTGGTATGGCTGAAAGTATGTGTCTGGGTAAGATCAGCATTTCAATATGCAGGCTGAGTAAAGCAGATTGCTCTTCCTGATGTGGTGCATATCATCCAATCTGTTGAGAGTGGAATAAACAGAAAGATAAAGGAAAGAAGAAATAATTTGTTTTCTGCCTGACTGGATGAGCTAGGGCATTGGTCTTCTCTGCACTTAGACTGACATTTACACCATCACCTCTCTTGATTCTCAGGCATTTGGGATTGAACTGAAACTGCACTAGCAACTTTCCTGTACCTATGGCTTTCAGATGGCAGATCATGAGATATCTCAGCCTATATAACACATGAAGCAATTCCTTATATATTGAATTATATATTTATATCTACATCTCTCTATCTATCTATCTATCTATCTATCTATCTACCTATCTCAAACTATGTGACTATAACTGTAACTACAACCAAATGGATGCATGAACTGCCAGAACTTCTGTAGAGTTTAGAAGGCAAGGGAAAACACATTATAGGAGGTAAAAAGAAATAAGGTAAAATATTAATGAACCCTTCAGGTTCAAGTGTGGACTGATGTGTCACTTGGGGTAAGTGGGTATCCAGACACAGGAGGATTTTGCATTAACTCAGTCTCTTTTCCATAAGCTGTCATTAGGTGCTCACAAGAAAAGTCTATGAGGAAGAACCAGAGAATGCCTTTCTGTGGTTCAGGTATGAAAATGAATGGCTACCACTTCAGAAAAACCCTGCAAACCCTCTGTCATGTGAAACAAAAGCCTTAGCTAGTAGAGGAGTGGAAAGAGACCCTGAAATTGCTACAACATTGGAAGAATCCCTTAAAAAAGGGAGGGGAAGAAAACCTTCAATCTGGGGAAGAGGGGCAGAAAAGCATCCTGGGCCAGCCTGAAGTCTAATAATGCTGGGAGAAGAGTAGGAAGGCCAGGAACAAAACCAATACCAGGAACAAACACAGACACAAGGAACAGTTTGGCTGCCATTGGGAGACAGTCAGGAACATTAACAAAGTTCCATCCTGAGAACCAAGCACAGAGAACCTACTTAAGGCTGAGGCTCAAACTCAATACCCAAGAAACAAATAATCAAATCAAAAAATGGGCAGAAGATATGAACAGACACTTTTCCAATGAAGACATACGAATGGCTAACAGACACATGAAAACATGTTCAACATCATTAGCCATCAGGGAAATTCAAACCAAAACCACACTGAGATACCACCTTACACCAGTTAGAATGGCAAAAATTGACAAGGCAAGAAACAACAAATGTTGGAGAGAATGTGGAGAAAGGGGAACCCTCTTACACTGTTGGTGGGAATGCAAGTTAGTACAGCCACTTCGGAAAACAGTGTGGAGGTCCCTCAAAAAGTTAAAAATAGCGCTACCCTATGACCCAGCAATTGCACTACTGGGTATTTACCCCAAAGATACAGACATAGTGAAGAGAAGGGCCATATGCACCCCAATGTTCATAGCAGCATTGTCCACAATAGCTAAATTGTGGAAGGAGCCGAGATGCCCTTCAACAGACGAATGGATTAAGAAGATTTGGTCCATATATACAATGGAATATTACTCAGCCATCAGAACGAGTACAAAACATTTGCAGCAACATGGATGGGACTGGAGGAGATGATGCTAAGTGAAATAAGTCAAGCAGAAAAAGACAATTATCATATGGTTTCACTCATTTGTGGAACATAAGGAATAGCATGGAGATCGGTAGGAGAAGGAAGGGAAAAATGAAGGGGGGTAAACAGAGGGGAAATGAAACACGAGAGACTATGGACTTCGGGAAATAAACTGAGAGTTCTAGAGGGGAGGGGGTGGGGGAATGGGCTAGCCTGGTGATGGCAAACAGACAGCCCACTTCCATTGCTGCAGCTGGAACCTGGCACCAGGTACCAGGCTGCGGTGAGTGGCTTACCACAGGACACGGAGAGAGACGTATGGAGGGCAGAAGCATAGAGACAAGTGAAGCCGATGCTGAAGAGCTATTTAAGTTAAACCCTCCAGTAAGCCAGCTCAACCATACAAGCAAGAAAATGGTAGTATACTGCTGTGGACATGTCAAGCCTATCAAATGTAGTCATAAAAAACAAAGAAAGTAAAAATCCATTACTATTTAGTTGACTGGATTCTCCCTAACTGCCTTAGAAAAAGGAATGGGGATCCTGACAGTTGGAATGGGATGTGTGAGAAGACCCTGGTGAAGCGGAGGCATTGAGCTCCTAAATTCTGATAAGTGTTTGCCAGTCGAAAGTCCTCTCCACTCCCACCCAGTGAAGTACCCCTTCACCACAGTAGAAGTGGCCTCTCTGCTCCATCAAGGGGATGAATTCTGCAACCTAGCCATACCTCACCTCTTTGCTTCTACCTCTTACTAGACTCAAGTCCCAGCAGGCACCTGAAAGTGGGATACAAAGTATGAGACGTGAGGAAGTACACTGTTCTCCAAAAGAACTGCTTGAGTTTTTAATTTAACAAAGTCATAACAGTAGCCCATGTGGATGCTCATCAAAGGGTGACCTCAGCAGAGGGAAATTTTAGTAATCAAGTGAAGAAGATGACCCATTCTGTGGCTACCAGTCAGCCTCATTCCCCAGCTACCTCTGTCATTGCCTAATGGGCTCATGAAGTGGCCACGGTGGCAGATATGGAGGTTATGCATGGGCTCATCAACAAGGAAATCTCCTCACCAAGACCAACCTGATTATAACCACTGCTGGGTGCTCAGTCTTCCAGCAAAGTACCCTACACAATGACACCATTCGCCAGTGTGATCAGCCAGCTTCCTGATGGCAGGTTGATGACACTGGACCACCTCTATCGTGGAAGGGCAATGTTTTGCTTTGTTCTTACAGGAACAGATGTTTACTTGGGATACAGATTTGCCTTCTTTGCACACAATGTCTCTGCCAAAACCATCAGTCATAGACTTACATTATGTTCTTCCACATAGCACTGCTTCTGATCAAGGAACTGATCAGTGTTTTACAAGTTTTATAAGTGTTTTATATACAGACGGATTACAGAAACTCATTTCATTCTCAACATGGCCACACGAAATGAGATCTTTTACTATCACAATATTACAATGAGGAAAAACTATGATAGTAAGTGGGTAACTGATTTGCCCCAACTCACACATTTATCAAGTATCGGGTTGGTTGAGGATCCATGCTTTTACAGACTACATCATACTTTTTAAGTAATGTGTTGGATATATGAATCTTGAACTCCACAGATAAGATTGGAAATGTAATTTGAACTATTTCGATAAACCATGGTATTTTGATTCTTAAGTATGAATGAGATATTTTTAGGTCACAGCATTTGTAGAAAAGATAAGTAAGCCAACCTCTAAGCTCTGGGTTTAGAATTTAGGTAGAAAAGAGGAGGTAACAAAGAAGGTTAAGAAGCAATGGCTCCTGGGGCACCTGGGTGGCGCAGTCGGTAAGCGTCTGCCTTCGGCTCAGGGCGTGATCCCAGTGTTCTGGGATCGAGCCCAACATCAGGCTCCTCTGCTAGGAGCCTGCTTCTTCCTCTCCCACTCCCCCTGCTTCTGTTCCCTCTCTCGCTGGCTGTCTCTCTCTCTTCAAATAAATAAAACATAAAATCTTAAAAAAAAAAAAAAAAAGAAGAAGCAATGGCTCCTGATACAGGGAGAAACTGGAAAGTATAATGTCATGAAATCAAACTAGAGGTATTTCAGGAAGAGGAGCATCAACTGAGTAATTGCAGTAGCCGCTGGCGGAGAGCTTAGGCTAAGGATATAATAGGAACACATGTTTGTGACCTTGCGGGCTTTAGCGTAAATGTCAGAGCACAGCAGTTGGGAACGCCCAGCTCGCTCACGGCAGAACACTGCCCCAACCAAAACTTGATTGCTCTTGACAATAGCCCGCAGGGTCCATAGAAACATGTTTAAGAATAGGCCTAACTTGCTGGATGTTACATCATCTAATCTTGTGATCTTCCCTGTGATGTACTAGGATGTAATCCAGATCATTCCCTTGATTGTCTTTGATTGTTTATTGCCAATAAATACGCGAAGTTGCAGCTGTTCCCGGCGATCGCTCTCTTGGCGGTGGCGCGCCGGGCGGTCATCCCCTGCACCCACGCTCTCTTTAGCAAGCTAACTTGTCTGCGTCTCGTCCTTTTCCCGAACCAATGCCGTGGCTCCAGGGACAGTGTCGTGTCAAGTAATAACACTGAGAGGCTAAAATAGGTAGTATTACAGTATTATACTAAGGCAGGCCACTACCACAAAAAGACCCAATGACAGATTGTTCTGTTGTTGCTGTTGCCTGTTTGAATGGTTTTTGTTTGTTTTTCTGCTGTCATGTTCAGCTCTGAGGATGAGTGTCCTAAGTTTGCAGGCAGCCCTGTTGCAGAGTCCTAGGTAGTTTACTTTGTGTAGCTCTGTCATCACCTAGGGCACTGCGTGCTTTTTAAGGGCTTTCCATTGTGTTCAGGTTGCAGCCAATGGAAATGGGAGAAAGAATGAAGATGCCATACCCATAGCCTTGGGGCCTATATTCTACTTCCACTGGAGCTAAGTTACTTACATAGCCATATACAAGAAAAGAGCAAGAAAAATACAAAAATAATCATGCCTTAGAAGTAAGGGAGAATAGATTGTAGTTAACAGATCTTAGCCATAGTAACCTGTGAGTATAGTTTGGTAGAAATATTCAGATACCTAGTCATTAACTTAATCATTATTCAGTCACTCATTCATTTAATTGTATGAACAAACATTACCTTCTGCCCATCATGTTCCAGGCACCCCAGCAATCTGATTATTTGAATAAATATTATTTGGAGCACTTTCCCGCAAATCCCTTTCTAAAATAAATTGAGATTTCAAGTAACTGTATTCCCACTTCTCTTCCCTCCAAAACCCCTGAACTCTGTATGTTTTTATCAATTTTATATCAAAAGATAGATTAAAAAATTGAAAAAAAAATCTTTCTGCCTAAAATGATATGGGCAATAATATTTAAAGTATACCAGTTGTTAACTGCATTTATGATAACATGAAACATCCATATCAGAATTTAGCATATCATAAAAAACATAGCAACACAATTTTAAAGTAACTGGTAATAAACCAAAAATATATTTATAAGAAAACTAATAAAAATTTCTGTAGGACATGGAGAATATGTGAAGAAACAAAAGATTATCTGGATGAGACAATTTAATTTTAAAGACATCAGGTTTTTTTCCAAATTAATGTAAACATTCAATACAATCTCACCCATTATCAGTACAAACTTACATATAATTTGGTGCTGCTATGTTTCAAAGAACCTGTTTTATGGAACTTCTTCTATACCACATAGATGCGTGTGCATGTATGTGTGTATATGTGGTGTGTATGGATTGTGTGTGTGTGTGTGTGTGTGTGTGTGTGTGTGTGTGTACTGTGGCGGTTTATACATTTATCACAGTGGCTTATTACAGAAATGGTCAAAACACATTATACCACTTCCACAGCACTGAATAATTTACAGCTATTTAAATAATTGAATATAAAAGATGTACAATATTGCATGTGTATACATAGATGTAAAGAAAGGTGCACGGTAAAAAGTCATCAATTATACAAACCAAGCTGGTAGGTGTCAGGTTGTCTCTGAAGAAAGCAGTAAAGTTGCACAAGGCCATGTGAAGATAAATTTAACTTTTTAATTCACACAGCTGGAATCTTTTAAACAAGCATGTATTGCTCTTGAAATTAAAAACAAAATTTCTGAAAGGAGACAGATAATGTCACTCTTCTTGTGCAGCTATTTGAGGAACTATTTTTTTAGCTTCCTCCAAACTAATGCTGCAGATAAGAAGTTATGACAGTTTAAAACATAAGGTGACATATTTTATGACAACAAATATAAAGAATTAGATACACTTCTTTATCTGATCTATAGAACTTATTTGAGGAAGCTTATGGAAGATGAAAAAATACAACCCAGGACAGCACATGTCTTTTTTTCATTTTGTCTCTTGGTTTATTATCTGCTTAGTCAGCCAAGGATGAGAGCCTATGATCTTAAACGACATCAGTCCTACAGATCACTAGATCATACACCAAAATTAAAAATCAGGGAGAATATTCAAGAGGACCTGACCTCGTTGAGAAATGAGGAGCTTGTTGTCCCCATCACAGACAATAGCTGGATTTTACGATAAGATGATAAGCAGAGCTTTATATCAGCCTATATATCTGCTTGCTCTCTAAAGGCTTATTTCTATAGCCTCTGCAGCATTTCATGCCTCTTACAAAACTTCACTCTGCATGTGTACTTCTATAACAAGCATTCTAAATGCAAACTGAGGCTGGGAAAGAGAAAAAATAAAAAATAAAATAAAATTACTGTGAAAGAAAGAAATTTATCTACAAATAAAAGTCAAATAATTAAAATACTGTTAAATAGGCCAAATGCGTAGCTTACAATATTGACTCAGTATTATTAAACTAGTCGATACTAAAAATGGTCAAATGAAATTAATTACAGTCTTCGGTGGATAGCTTTACTCTTAGCTTCTCTAAGTATGATGCACTTCATTTAAGTTTGGGGGCCAACCAAAAGTACTTTCCCAGAAAGTTTTTCTTCAAGACCTAATGTTCTCTGTGTTAAGGTTATTATCATAGGTAATTAAAACAATATCTTGCTGCCAGTGTGATGTCTTCAGGAATAAGCTTGTGTGACAGACCGTTCTGGGTTCTGGGACTATAGAGGGAATTAGAAACTTAGCTCAGTAATCCAAATATTTTCCAATATACGTGTTTAATGTTCTAAGTTTCTATGTAAGAATTGTTTTGTTTGTTGGCTGCATCCCAGAAATTTTAAGTTCTATTTTCATTTGGTTTGGAATGGTTTTTAACTTTACTTGAGACTTCATTGATTTATGTGTCGTTGGAGAGTCTGTTGCATAATTTCCAAATATTTTGAAATTTTCCATCTATCTTTCAGTTATTGATTCCTAGTTTAATTTCATTGCCGTCTGAGAACATACACTATATGATTTCTATTCTTTTAAATTTATTAAGGTGTGTTTTATGGCCTGATATATGGTCTCTCTTGGTGAACAACTGTTTTGTGAGAGCTTGAGAAGAATATATATTCGTTTGTTGTTGAATGGAGCATTCTATAAATGTCAATTAGATCACATTGATTGATATTGCTGTTCAGGTCAACTATATACTTATTGATTTTCTGTCTGCTTTATCTACCAATTACTGATGGGGGGCAGTTTTGAGGTCCTCAACCATGGCTGTAGACTTATCTATTTCTTCTTATTATACTCCTTTGCCTTACATATTTGCTGTTCTGTTGATTAGTATGTTACCATTTAAGATTGCAGTGTTTTTGGAGAGAAATGACCCCTTGATCATTATGTGTTTCTTCTCTTTATTTCTAATAAATGTCTGTGTTATAAGGACTGGATTGTGTGAAATTACTGTAGCTATTTTATTTTGTTTAGAAGGTTTTAGTATGGTGTGTCATTCATCATCCTTTTAACTTTTCAGAATCATATTTAAAGTGAGTTTTGTATTCGGCAGCATATTCTTAGGTTTATATATACATATATGTATTCTATATAAATAAATCCACTCTAATAATCTCTTTCAATTGGTGCATTTAGATAATTCATATTTAAAGTAGGATTTAATATACTTGCATTAAAATGTACTATACATATACTATACTATATACATATAGTATATACATATACTATTTTTTTTCTAAGTGGATCAATGATACTTCTTTAAAAAAAAACAACAACAATGGTTGCCCTAGAGTTTACAGTATACAGTTTTAACTAATTTAAGTCTACCTTCAATTAATACTATTTTGCTTCATGTGTAGTTCAGACACCAAATAGTAAAATATTCCCAGTTCATCTCTCCTGTCTTTTGTGACACTGATACAATTTATGTCACTCATCCATAGGCTATAACCATTCAATAAATTGCCACTCTCGTTAAACAAATCAATTGTGTTTTAAATCAATTAAGAATAAGAAAACTCAAGTATTTTATTTCACCTTCACTTATTCCTTCTGCAGTACTCTTTCTTTCTTATCCAAAACCGTATTTCTTTCTATCCAAAGAAACTTGTAACACTTCTTGAAAGGCAAGTGTTCTAGCAGTGAATTGCCTTAGTTATTGTCTGAGAAAGATTTTATTTCTCCTTCAATTTTTAAGGAGAATTTCACTGCATATTCTTGACTGGTGTACATTTTTCTTCTTTTATCACTTTAAGTATTTCACTCCACTCTCTTGATCTCAAAGTTTTTGATGTAATTTTGATGAAAAGTCTGATGTAATTCCTATCCTTGCTCCACTAGAGATAAGGTTTCCCACCTTCCTACCAACCCCAGATTTTTTTCAAGATTTTATTTTTTTATTTCCTGCACTTTGACTATGATATGAGTAGGTGTAGTTACTTTTGTATTATTTTGTTTTGTGTTCTCTGAGCTTCCTGGATATGTGGTGTGGTGTCTACCACTAATTTTGACAGTTCTTGGTCTAAAGACTTCAAATATTTTTCTGTCTCGTTTTCTTTTCCTTCTCCTTTGGATATTCTAATTATACACATCACACATTTTGAAACTGTCCCACAGTTCTTAGATGTTCTCTTCATTTTTGGAAGTTTCTATTGATCTATCTTCAAGCTCACTGCTTATTTCTTCAGCCGTATTTCATGTACTGATGAGCCCATCAAAGGCATTCTATATTTCTGTTTCAGGGTTTTTGATTTCCAGCACTTTCTTTGATTATTTAATAGAATTTCATCCTCTACTTATGTATCCATTTGTCCTTGCATGTTATCTATTTTTTCAATTATAGCCTTTAACATATTAATCATATTTACTTTAAATTCCATGTTTGATAACTCCAACATACATGTCATAACTAAGTCTGGTTCTGATGCTTGTTTTACCTCTTTAGACTGTGTTTTGCTTGCTTTCAGCATGCCTTGTAATTTTTTGTTGAAAGCTGGACCTGTATTAGATAATAGGAATGGAGGTATATATGCCTCTAATGGGGAAATTTATGTTGATATACCTGGACTTTAGGCTGTGCTTAATATTTGCTGTAGCTGTGGATGACAGAGGCTTAAAATTCCTTTAGTGTCTTTGTTTTGGTCTCCCCTCCTTTGTGTGGCTTTCATCAAATACTCTTCTTTCACAGAGTGTCTATGTCTTGCAGCAATTTCAGCCTTGCTGATGTGGTGGTAAAGTGAGGGTGATGGGCCCTGGGTCTGGTCTGTGAACTTTACAATTGTTTCTCTCCATATAGCTTTCTCCTCTCCTTCTTTTAGTTCAGACAGGAAGTTGGGAGAGGACTGTAGTGAGAACAATGCCCTCCCCCTACCATTCTGGGATAAGACTCTGATTGAGTCTTTCTCCTAGAGTAGTAGGCCTTTCTACTGGAGAAGAATCTGGATTTATTTTACAAGGGTTATTTTTCTCACTCTCACTGTCATAGCCAGGAGGGGTCTTTCCCAAATTTTCCCTTTACGAACATGGTGGCATTTATGGAGATAAAGTGTGATCTCCCCCACCTATTACTGCAGCCCCCAGGATTTTCTCACTCTCTCACTGCTCCACACTCAGCCCCTAGCAAGTTTTTCAAAATTACTATTTAATTTTTCTACCCGTTTATTTCTCTGGTAGTTTCTACTGTAGGTAAATGGATCTTTGCTTTCTCTAGATTTGCCTGTCTCTTCAGATTTTGGGATACATTTTTGACCTGCAAACTCAGTTCTTTGATAGGCCCCCCAAATTCCCTGATTTTTGGTTTGTCCTCCTTTTTCTTGTTGTAAGGATGAGAATGACAACTTTCAAACTGTATATTTTAAAGCTCATTAGAAGTCTAATTTACTTTTGATGGTGAAGAGAGGCCTCATTAAGTAGGTGTTATTTAATTTGAGACCTTTATGACAAAGCAGTTCTAGCCTAGTGACGATAAAGAGGAAGAGTGTTCTATGCAAAGCAAACATTACACCCAAAGCCTCTGAGAAGGAAAGGCTTAGCAAGTTCAAATCCAGTGTGCCTGGGACATAACAAGTGAGTGGCAGAGTATCAGAAAAATAAGTTAATGATGCAGAAGGGGGCAAGAAGAGATAAGTTTTTCTAGGTCCTGATACGAAATCGATTTTCTTCTAAATGTATTGGAAAATTACTGGAAGTTTTATGCAAGGGAATGATGTAGTCTGGTTCATCTTTTAAAAAGTGGCTTTGGCTACTTTGTGGCATAACAATTATTATAGGGTAAGAGCAGGTGAAGAAAGACCAACTGGGAATCTATTAGAATAACTTAATAAAGATGAGAGTTGAACTAAAGTTGTAGCAGTAAAAAAGGAAAGAGATACATGGGAATTTTTTTTTTTTTTTTTTTTTTTTACGATTTTACTTATTTATTTGAGAAAGCGAGACAGAGCACAAGTAGGGTGGAGGGGCAGACGGAAAAGCAGACTCCCTGCTGAGTGGGGAGCCTGATGCAGGGCTAGATCCAAGGACCCTGAGGTCATGACCTGAGCTGAAGGTAGATGCTCAACTGACTGAGCCACCCAGGCACCCCCACTGGGAACTATTTTAGAGACAGAAAGAGAATGGCTTTCAGACATAACTGACTGGGAAAAGTAGGGAGAGGGGGAAGCTAACGTGAAATTATGGGAAAAGACCTGAGAGGGATCCTAGATTAATTAATTCATTGCCACATTAATCAAACAAACAAATAAACAAAGTGGTCCAAGGAGATTATAAAAATTGCCCAAAGGTACAAAACTAGCATGATCACTGCTCAAAACTCTATGATCTTCATAATAGGCAAGCCCTTCAGTCATCATTACACTTTACTTCACTCTATTATTTCTGAGCATTTTTATTTATGCATAAAAATAAGATATTTCTACCTCAAGCTTATCTATATATAGCATTCCCTTTCCTCATCACCTTTAAAATGAGCTGCACGTTAGACTCTAGTTTCTTTAAAAGTTTGTGAATGTTAGATAATCCTTTCATAACTCACACAATGAGTTAATTTTGGCAAAAATTAAAGTGAAAATAAGACAAAGACTCAACTAGATAACTTATTAAACGTGGTGTCACTGTAACAATGACTCAGCAAGAAAGAGAAATTTTATACTATAGCACCAGGTAACTGTCTTAAACATACAGCACAGTGAACCTTGCCAATTAGTGTATAAAAAACATATCCATAGTCCAATGTAAATTCAAATGCACCTATGAACTGTAATTGAATCAATTAAATGCATATGCAAAAGTGAAGATTTAAGCTATGTAATTGCAATTTGCAACACTTTGAAAAGTATCTGCCTTTAACTTGTTCTAAATCTTCACACCCATTTTGTGGTTTGACCCTATCTATATTATAGTGTTTTAAATAATAAAGTGCCAGCATAATTTTGCGAACAGAAAAAGCCTTTAGAAATAGTCCTTAGTTGTATAAACAGAAATGTTGATTCATAGGATTCTATAGGATGGGTATACAAGTTACCCAATAACCTATGAACCTTGTTAACTTTGAACATAACTGAAATTTTTGAAGAGTAAGCATTAATATTTCAGTTGTAAAAAATAGTTATTATGTATTGTGTGCTACTGGCCAGGCACTCTCTTAAGTATTTTACATGAATTATTTAAATCTAACCTATGAGTGGAATTTCTTTTTTACCCTCACTTTATAAATGAAAAATCTGAGACACTAACAGGTTATACTACTTATATGATAACACACGTCCAGTAATTTTAGGAGCCAGGATTGAAACAAAATAATCTGACTCCAGAATCTGTGTTCTCAATCACCTGCCATACTGCCTTCCTGTTGCATCATACGGTCTTCTTGTTCTATACTGGAATGTCCCACCTTGTTATACTATTCTTCACAAAGGAATTGAAAAAAGAAAAATAAAGGATTACTTTTAGGTTCAATTATTAAATAAGATCAGAACAGAGAATATATTTGCGCTTACCATTCACCTGTTTCTTCATTCACCTATTTCCCAACCAAAATTTCTTAAGCAGCTCTTAGGCATTGTGATAAATCAGGAGAACGCCAAGATTAAAGACAAACTCATTATATTCAAGTAGTTTAAAGTCCATGAGATGTCTACAGAAATTTGCATAATATTGGTTCTTGGTCAAACAATATCGCCTGGAGGTTTGGTAGTAATGCACAATCTTGGGTTCCATCCCAGAACTACAGAATCAGAACTTGCATTTTAATAAGAGCCCTGGGTAATTCGCGTGCACACTAAAGTTTGAGAAGCAGTGACATAAAGATACGTACCCTGAATGCCCATGTTCCACAGACACAATAGCACGTATTGCTTGCTGGAGCTTCCTTTTGCCTTCATCAAGAAATAAGTAAGATCTCTTTGAGGACCCACACTGAGTACAGCTCAAGAGTCCCACTCACACTCAGGGAATAACTGATATTGCTCGAGTGCAAAGTATTAGAGCCAGGATAATTTTTGCTACGTATCTGTTCTGTTTATATTTGGCTTTAGTGGTCAGAATTTTCTATTATGCAAGATGAGAAGAAAGAGATTAAGTGAGAGAGATGTTTACATCTAAATAAGAAGGATTTGGGGTGTTCAGACAGCCAGCAGAATGATATTAACATTAACAACAGCAGAAAATTATACCCAATGATAAGTTAGCGTAATAATGACAGAGACACAATTAATATGCAGACTCCAGCACCCCGGGAAATTCATCCCTCACTCCAAAATAATATGAAATTACTGAGCATATATGAAGTCATGCAATGAGCCAATTACTAGATCTGATCATTATAGAATGTAGGTTGCTATGTGATCAAAGATACTAAGAAGGGACTTTAATGTTAGAAGTGCTTAGGTTACACAAATTTTTGCAGAAGTTCATTACTAATACGTTGGGCTGTCTTTGGTTGACTTGTTCCAAACAGCTATGCTATATGTGTGGTCAAAGTCAATAAAACGGACTTTCCAAATTAATCTGGCCACTGCCGAAATGTTAAACCTTTAAACTAGGACAAAATCTTGAAAGGTAAAAACAATTAAGCCTATTCAGGATATTTATTGAGAAACTAAATTCTAAAGACTTGAATAAGCAAAAGTCAGTTCTATAATTCTTAGTCCCCAGATAAACTTCTACTGCGTTGCAGGTAGTTCCATAAGACACTCTATTTTCTAGCTATACAAAATTTCTAGATAAATATTGTAGATTTATTAGACTTGAAAAGCCAGAAGCTAAGAGAGAAGAGGAATGAAGCATAATCATGGATATGGAATTTGTTAGAAAATATTTACAGGGGCGCCTGGGTGGCACAGCGGTTAAGCACCTGCCTTCGGCTCAGGGCGTGGTCCCGGCGTTATGGGATCGAGCCCCACATCAGGCTCCTCCGCTATGAGCCTGCTTCTTCCTCTCCCACTCCCCCTGCTTGTGTTCCCTCTCTCGCTGGCTGTCTCTATCTCTGTCGAATAAATAAATAAAATCTTAAAAAAAAATATTTACAGTATGTAGAGCAGAACCTGACACAAAGTCGAGTTAACAATAATCCATCTTTTTGTGTGAAATTTGATAGTCAAAAACAATTAAATAAAGCCTCACAGCCCCAATAAAATGAATACAAAATTCTTTCTGCAAAAGCATTAGTAACTTAAAATTCAAATATGTAAAACATGTATTTACTTAGCATGTGTCATACCTTGCAGAATGTCTTTATGTGCATTACAGATTATTAATTGGGAAGAGTAAATCATTAGTTTGTTGTGCTATATTAGTGATATATCTCAACTATGGAATTTATCAGTATTTTACCTGGAATTTAATTCCTCATTCTGCCATTTTCAGGGTGTGAGGTCTTAGTTAACTTAGCTTCCTCATCTATAATCTAAGGTCATAATATCTACTTCATAGAGTGGGTATTCAACATATAAACCAATTCAAAAGGGTTAAGAGACCTAAAGAGACCAACATGTAATGTTCTCTCAGGTGCTAATTCTCACATGTTAATAAAATTATTCATATTCTGAGCTGCCATCTGAATTTTCTCTATTGATTGCAACTGAATCCATCAGTTTCTTTTCCTGTTTACTTTGGTGTGCATGACTAGTGCCCTTACTACTTCCTTTTGTTTTTTCCAAAATGACAACTGCTTTTCTTCTTCACATAAGTGGACATTCGCTTTTGGTCCAAGGAAATAATGCTCACTAGAACAACAGTTAGTCCGAGTAGCACTTTCAGCAAATCCAAGGCATAGCTATCTGTCTGCCTCTAAGAAAGTGGATTCTGCAAGGATTCTTACTATTATAAGAGTCATGTCAGAAAGAGTTATTGATTTATTGTCAACAGAAACAAACTCATGTTGAAAGCACCTGGAAATCAATTTCATCATTCTTAAATACAACTTTTCCAAATGAAATGTGCAATTGATACAGAGCTCACAAATTAGAGTGTGATATATGCATACTAATTTGAGGATACACTCTGTCCTAAATGCTTTCACATTCACCAGTACCATGATCCTTGCTTTATAATGTTCTATCCCATGGATAAAATATAGTGACAAGGAAATTTTTGGTTTAGCTGTAACAAGTAATGTGTATACAAACACATTCATCCATACATATATATACACACACATATACAGATATACATATGCATAGCCATATGTACATTATATATATAAAACAAAAGTATATTCATATATCCTTCTCTAATTATATTTTATAAAATTAGAACCACAAAAATTAAAACAGAGGAATAAAGATATTTTACTACAAAAATAAGGGCTCATCTTCTTTTCCATTCCCCAGGACAAGCAATAAGATCTAGCCTAAGTTGAGCTCCCTACTATGCTATTTTGCTGATATCACCCAAGTATATATGTTTGATTATAATGTAGTCTTTAGAATAATAAATTCTACATGTGGCCCTGTGATTTGGGGAAAACAACATTGGTGAACATATACGCATTCCCCTCATTTCAAGAATCTCAGAATTAACTGAATCTCTTTAAAGTAAAAGTCCTACATTGGCATATGTGTGCTCTTCTCATTATTACAGGTTTTCTGTTCTATTTGTTTTATGTTATCTCATATTTATGTACTTAGAAAGTAACATAAAAATCCTTATAAACAAATCTAAGGTATAAATTAATACAAAAGAACAGGTCAGATATGTAATTAAGCTCAACTGAAGAGTGGTAAATGTTTGCTGATCACCTGGAATAATCTCCCAGTTCTACTCACACTTCCCATGAAGTCATAAGAATGTTTTAAAAAACAGAACTTAGAAGAAAAAATATTTTAAACTAAAAATAATTATTAAAATCTCTATTTTGGAGAGTACAAGGGTCAACCACACCATTAATAACATTTTTTAGCTACCTTCAAATTATATCTGATGTATATAACACTCTAATTCTTTGTGCCATTTATCAATTTAAGCAAAGTCCCTTCTCTCAAAGAGTACTGAAGTTTAAGCAAGCCTAAAGTATTTAAAATATAGCTAAGAAGATTTTCATAATTCATAAATAAGTTTCTTTAACTTTGTGCTTGTTAGTCACAGTGGGTATTGCTAGAATGATCACACTAGCACAGCATGTCCTCTGGGTTTATCTAGCACTAATTACTCAAGTGACCTTCTAGCTCACAAAGTCAAAATGTCACATTAACACTCGTATTTCCTTTGATGTGCTTGCCAGACTTAGAAATGCACAGTGCTATAAATTGTGCACAAACGTGCTACACACGTACCCCCTTGCCAGTGGCAGAGTGGGGACAATTTTCTGACACATTTGTAAAGTTAACTAATAAAAGCATTAACACAAATCTTCAAAATGTAAGAAAGTGAAAGGAAATGAGAACCACACATTTGAAAACATCTCCATTTCCTAAAGAACAGCTTTTCAGAGTATATATCAGAAATAACCCTAAATAGGAGTACTATAGCTAAGAAAAATGTTAAATCCTAACCCGAGGAAATGGGCATTGATTTTTGTATAGAGACTGAGACTATAGCTTGCCGTGGAACTCATTTTTGGGGGGCAAACATGGCTCTGGGCATGGTACCATTTTTAGTGCCAATAGATATTTGCACAGGACATTTCGCTGAAAGAACAAAGGATGCATTCTTCAGTTGCAGTGAGTTTGCTGTTTCACTCTAATTGTAAGGTGATAACTAAATATATCTCCCCCATTACAAGTCAGAATAGCTGAAGAATTCACAGGAAATTTCATTGCAAAGACTGTGGAGGCTGGGGAATGGTGAGGTGGGTGAGGAATTTTAGTCATCACGACATTCAAAATGAGACAAGATCTCCCAGTGGAATTCTAAGACGTGATGGCTCTAATTTTAATGCAAGTCATTTTAAAGTTAAAGTCTTCATTATTCATTAGAACCTTGGAGTTTCAAAATGTGAACTTTGTGCTTCTTACCACCCTATTAACCAGAAAAGTACTTGCAGAAAGATATTTTTTTAAAATTTAAATCTTTAAAGCTATAAACTGGATACCCTAAATGTTACCCACAAATATGTGCAGTTTATATTATATAGCTAGGATCCAAATATTAAGGCAGGATTTCTTTCTCTCACTCTTTTTTTTTTTTATTACAATGGAACAAACTCTATTACCATCAGCTATTAGAAAATCACTGCATTACAGTTTATAAAAGAAAACTGTGGAAAGGTGGGAGAGTCAAAGGGAATAAAGGTGAGGAGGTTCATGTCGAATGCATTTTTTTTAGTGGAATCTCTAGGCCTACCATTTTGCATTCAGAGGAAAGATCAGAGTAGGATGGAATAGAATGACATGTGTCTTTTGGAATTTGGGGGACATATATGAGCACAGAGACTGATATCTGCTTCCTGTATAGAGATTTATGAAAATGGAAGACCAAAAGCAGAGCTCCTGGCAGTACAACAAACACCATACACACTACAGATGGCCCAGGTCCACGGCTGTTATACTCTGCCTCATTCTTAGGCTCTAATGCTATTTCAGAAAGTACAGATTTCCTCAGTCATTCTTGTAATTCTATGTGTAGTATCTGAGAAGAGTGGGGGAGCAGATGTAAGACTGATCAGTTGACTGCTGATATTATACATAGTAAGATACCACCCTTCATTTTTCTAAAAGTTCAAACAATAATATTGTATATGAATGTATATTTTTATAATAGAAGTATGAAATCACCAGCTCTATACATAATTCATCAAAGTTATTGCCTTTAAGGAGGAAAAGAGAGCTCTGTGAAGAAAAAGGTAATATAAAGGACTTAACATTTATACACAATATTTTATTTTTTAATAAATAATATTTGGATCAATTACAATATGATGATAGCATTTATTTTTGGTGGTTGCAGAATGAATGCTTGCAACTTTACTCTTGGTACATATTGACTTTTTAAAATATAAAAGATAGATTGCACTTTCCAGTTCTGGAAAAAATGATAGAGACTACGTTCCCCTGTTCTTCTACTTGAAATACTCTGGGAATAATCAAACAATCACAGTAAATGAAAGGTAGAAATAATCTAAAAGCTGGAAAGAAGACAGTGGACTGACTAGGAATGTTGAGACTTAGAGAATAATATTCTGGTGAGTTC
The DNA here is from genome assembly GCF_023065955.2 of Ursus arctos. Classification (NCBI taxonomy): domain Eukaryota; kingdom Metazoa; phylum Chordata; class Mammalia; order Carnivora; family Ursidae; genus Ursus; species Ursus arctos. Next base: position 22,087,488 of record NW_026622852.1, read on the forward strand.
CATGGGGTTTTTAAATCTTCCATATAGCACAAACTGAGCAGCAGAGAGACCTGCAACCATGAATGGCCAACAGGCATAGGCAGAAAATAGAGAGACAGTGAAAGAGGGAGCAGGGAAGAATGGGGGTGGGAAGAAAGAGAGAAAAGAAAAGAAGAATAAAGGAAGGAAGGGAGGAAAGGAGAAATGGAGGGTGAAGAAAGGAACAAATGAAAAGAAAAAGCCTCTACTCTCTGGCCAAAATAATAGAGAAGAGGAATTGAGGAGGTGTCTAATGGGAAGATCTATAGCTAGTGTTAGCAGTATCCTGAATTTGCCAGAAGAACAAGGGCTAACCTTTGTCCCAGGATGTTCCTGCAACAGTTCAATAGACAGACAACCTCTTCTTATAGAACTGGAGATGACAACAGGCCCAGTATCTCCTGGACCTCCACCCACGCGCAAAAAGCAACCTTAAATCAACATCTCTCTATCCTCTACATTAGAGTAGTGGTCATCCAGACACAGTAACTCCTACCTTCTATGTAGCTGCAAATGATGATTTAGGTCAGGTACCACCAACCCTCTACTCAATGGCAGAAGGTAATCCCTTCAAGGATCTCCTGAACCTCTACCCAGTAACAGAGAACCACCCAACCCCACAGCTCCTGGTCCTCCACCCAGTGTCAGAAGACTGTCCAGGTGGGTGCTTTCTCCCCGGTATTATGGCAAAGATAGAGTGGGAAACCATCGGCGCTGGATGGGCAGGTGAAAGGTCAGGGGAAACACTCTCTGTCGTGAATTTCTGGAATCTATCAGCACCCTCCTCCCGTCTAAGGACACTGTGGACCAGGAAAATACCTTCTTCCCCACAGGTTGCACCAGCAGAAAGCTCATCTGACATCAAGTGAAACCAGATGATAATAGCATTGGAAGGGCCCAGTAAATGAAATTGTCATCAGAACTACAGCCCACAAATTAAGTCAAACCCAACATATTAAACAGGCAAATTCCTGCTAAAATAAAAGACTACAATAGAACTTAGAATCTCCTAATATAATATATAAAATACCTGAGATACTTGAAAATCACTCATCATACCAAGAACCAGGAAAATCAGAGCATGAATGAGAAAATACAAATGTCAACAGTAAAATGAATCTGATACTGGAATTAGCGAACTAAGGCTATCAAAAAAGTGCTTTAACAATCAATTGCATATTCTTTTGAAACAAATGAAGTAAAAAAACAAAACAAACAAAAAGACCTCTCAACCAAGAAAGAAGTTTTTAAAAGAGAAACAATGGATTGAAAAAACAAAACAAACAAACAAACAAAAACCTAGTTCAAATGCCAAAATAAAAATCTTGTTGGATGGTTTCAGTGCTAGAATGGAAGATAGAATACTCAAGAAAATTTATAATGATCAATATAAAGTACTTAATTTTCAGGAGAGAAAGAAGACAGGATGAAAATAAAATTAACAGAAGCTCAGGGTTTTTTCTGAATATAAGAACTAACATTTATACTTTGGTGTCCCACAAGGACAGGAGAGACATGAGACTGACAAAAGTGTGAAGAAACAATGGCTAAAAACTTCTCAAATTTTATGAAGACATAAAGACAGAGGCTCAGAAGACTGAGAGAACTGCAAGCAGGATAAATCTGAAGGTATTTATGCCAATACACCCCTTAATTACACTTCTGGACTAAAGACAAAGAAAGAAATGTTAAAAGCAACCAGAAGAAAATACCATACTACCCGTGGAAACATGCTAACTTAAATGACCTCAGATTTCTCATCTGAAACCAGGCCAACCAGGGGGAAGTGAGATGGTACTTTTCAACTACTGAACAAAGACAACAGCCAGACAAAAATTATTTATTTGGCAAAAATATACTTTAGGAGTAAGAGAGAATTAAAGACAATCTCAGAAGGAAAATTAAAATAATTTGTCACTAGCAGATCTTCCCTTAAAAAATGGCTAAAGGAAGCTATCTAGTTAGAAAGGTAATGAAAGTTAGAATGTCAAAAAACAAAAAACAGAAAGACCAAACAAAAAAAACCTCAAAACCAAACCAAACCAAACCAAAATAACCAAAAAAGCAAGCAGAAGATTAGGGACTGGAAGGGTAAATATAATAGACTATTCTCTTCATGAGTTTCTTAGGTCATATTTGATGGTTCTACTAAATCATGACATGTACTGTGGTGTTCAATGCATGTAAGAGAATCTGTTGACACAACTACATTTAAGAAATGGGGTGAGGAAAGGAAACTAAGTGGCTATACGATTTCAACATTTACTAAAAGTTGGAAAACGTAAAGAAGAATAGGCTGTGTAAGTTATGTATTTGTATCCCTAGAGCAACCACTAAGGAAATGAAACATAGTGCTATATTTAGAAATACGATAAATGTAAAAAGATGGAATTCTACAGAAATTCCCAAGTAATCCACAGGAAAGTAAGAAAAGGGAAACAAAGACATGAGAAATAATGAAACAAGACAAAGAGATTGAAATGTGAGACTTAAATCTAACATATTAATAATTACTTTAAATGTAAATGTTTTAAATATACGAACTAAAAGACAGAAATTAAGAGTATATTCAATACTCCATTCAAAGTAACTGATGGAACTACTAGGCAAATAACTCACAATTCTAAGACACTCACCAAAATAGACTATATTCTATAGTCTAAAAATTCTCAATGAATTTTTAAAAAATGAAATCCTATAAGGCATGTTACCTAATGATAATAAATCAGAGAAACAACAGGGAAATTTTCAAGCAATTGGAAATTAAATAACACATCCCTAAACAATCCAGGGATTAAGAGGAATTCTCAAAGAGAATTTAAAAGATACATATAGGGGCATCTGGGTGACTCAGTTAAGCATCTGCCTTTGGGTCAGGTAGTGATCTCAGGGTCCTGGGATCATGCCCCATGTCTAGCTCCCTGCTTAGTGGGGAGTCTGCCTCTCCCTCTGCCCCTCCCCCTGATCGTGCTCTCTCTCTCTCTCAAAAAATAAATAAACCTTAAAAAAAGATACATAGAACTAAGTATAAATGAAAATACAGAGACAGTGCTCAAGAAGAGCACGTGGGGTTGGAGGGCAGAGGGAGAGAGAGAATCCCAAGCAGACTTCCCACCAAGCCTGGAACCCAACATGGGTCTTGATCTCAGGACCCTGAGATCACAACCTGAGCCCAAATCAAGAGTCAGAGGCTCAACTGACTGAGCCACCCAGGCGCCCCTCCCTTTTCTTTATCACCTAATCTGTTACTTAATTAGCCATTTCTTCCTTTGAAAGATTTCCTAATTAGATTTATTCATTAAAGCTTCCCCGTCTCTTACTCCATTCCTCCTTCAAGCTCAGTTTTTGGTTTTATTTCTTTATGTTTGGACTGAAAAAAGAAAAATACTAATTATCCTCTTTGATTTCTGCCTTTGTGCTATACCCTAAAATAGTCATGCAAGTAGCACACTAATCTTAAAATGCTACTCCTCTCAATTCCACTCAAATATAAGTACAGTGCTCCTCTTCTCCTTGATAACAGTATTAGTTCCAAACCATCCCATTCCATCCCATCCCATCCCATCCCATGGCATGATCTTATCACACAAAATGCACTTCCTCTGTTCTTTGTGTCCGCTCCTCTTGGTACCACATCATTACGCCTTCCTGTTGCAAATCATAACCAACAGTCCCATGAAATTCTCTATTGCCTCTTTCATCTATAAAATTATACTTCATATATGAGGTAGGAGCTGGCATGAAGCTTTCACTTCAGGTCCTTCAGCTTCAAATGCCATGCTCTTCATTCTATTTAACTAGCTAATAATACATAATAATAAAGACTTGGTAAATAACTCCATTCTCTTAAAAATATAAACTATTATATTATATATCCTTTTGTTCTATGTTAATGCTCTAATTAAAATCTACCTAATTTGGGGGCACCTGGGTAGCTCAGTTGGTTGAGCATCTGCCTTCTGCTCAGGTCCTGGTCCCGGATTCTTGGGATCGTCCTGCATAGGGCTCCCTGCTTAGGGGGAGTCTGCTTCTCCCTCTCCCTTTGCCCCTCCCCCTGCTTGTGCTTGCTTGTTCTCTCTCAAATAAATAAAATCTTTAAAAGAACAAAATCTATCTAATTTCCAAAGTTTGATGTTTCTATTAAAAATCTCTCCCTCTGGAAGTGACAGAATACACTTCACAGGAATTCAGACTCTCCTACCCTAAACCATTTTCTTCTTTTAAGTCTTAGCAAATAGATTAGAAATCCATATTTAATGTATTTTTAAATTGCAAAGCCAACACACTCACACACATACGCACATGGAAAATTGAATTTGAAAATGATAGACTATTTTGCTTCTTCTAATTTGTTAATTTGCTAGGATATAAAGCACAAAGTAATTAAGCATTCAATTCAAACGTAAAGTGCTTCATGGAATTTCAGTTACCTCTAAGCAATAATTCATTTTAAATAGTTTATTAAGAAGTGGTTTTTTAAATCAGTACTTTTTCCCAAATCTAGTGGAGTGACAATTTAATCATTGGTCATTTAACAATTTTTTAGAACCAGATTCATAATGTATTTTATATGTTTTATATTGATTTCAGTTAAACTTAATTTTTTCCAATATATGATTCATTTTCATTTCACATAAATGATACTCTGTAACCTAGAAAGGCTGTTATATTGTATTATGTCTAAAAATACTTTTATACAAGTCAGAATATACATTTATTTGGCCTTATATGATTCAAAACAAATAAACATATAGCTGTTCCATTTAACACAGTATTTTATAAATGCAATAACATAGATAATTCTTATTCCATTTAGCACACCATTTCCAAGCTCATTCTTTTTATGTGTTTTTATTAGAGTATTAAAAAATTGCTTAGATCAAAGACAACATTAAAGCTCTGGACCCTTTTATGTTTATGAAAAATTAAAGAGCATTTCATAGCGATAGCAGTTGCCATTTGATTAGAATCCGACAATTCTGTGATCTCATCAAAACCAGAAATATAAAATAGATGTTGCCAACCAAACTTAAAATCACACTGTAGATTGTATGGCAAAAACGGTGCTAATGTGACTTTTTAAAAACTTTATATATTGTATTGTATTAAATTGATAGGCTAGGCTTTGCTTTTGAATTAGAGTTCCATGTCATTGCACAATGACTATAAAGTACTCTAAACCATACTGGATTGTTTTTATGCCTAGATACTGTCTCGAGCTACATACATATATGATTACATCATGTTATAAAGTTAAAGAAAATTGTACGGAATTGTGTCATTGTAATGTCTTTTATTGCTGAAAGCAAGTATTTATTTATTTATTTTAAGATTTTATTTGAGAGAGAGAGAGAAGCATGAGCCAGGGGGAAGGGCAGATGGAGAGGGAGAAGCAGACTCGCAGCTGATCAGGGAGCCTTACGCAGGGCTGGATCCCAGGACCCTGAGATCATGACCTGAGCCAAAGGCAGTCTCTTAACTGACTAAGCCACCCAGGAGCCCTAAGCTTTCCGTTTTTTTAATGCAGATCACAGTATGGGTGTGACTATAAATAAGTTTCATGAAATCAGTTTTCAAAATATAGTTGCTTTGTGTTTGTATATATCCATATAAATTTTATTTAAAAAAAAATCTATTCCATTACCTTGGTTTCCTATTTTGTAAAACTAGGTGACTAAGCTCATTTTTAAGTTTCTTTGTGATTTTATGATTTTATGGTTGTCTACTTTCATTGATTTACAGGGGAAAACAAAATGGTTGTTTTCTAAAATTCAAAGAATGGATTTGCTTAAGGAGTATTCAGTTATGTTGCAGGCTCATGAGCACATTCCGAAACTGGAAGTCCATACACATGCAGATTTACTTAATTACAATAAAGATAGAATCTAGGTTTCTGTGTCTTTCAGCCTATCTTATTACAGCTCTATGTCTCTCATACTACTCCCATTCTTGGAAACTTCTGATCTACAAATTTATATTATCTAATATCTATGTTCCTTGATTGTCTTAACAGAATCATGTTGTGATGGATTTATTTGAGATCAAGTTTTAGAAATGCTATAATATGGGACGCCTGAGTAGCTCAGTCAGTTAAGCAACTGCCTTCAGCTCAGGTCATGATCCCAGGATCCTGGGATCAAGTCCAGCATCAAGTTCCCTGCTCAGCGGGGAGCCTGCTTCTCCCTCTTCCTGCTGCTCCCCCTTCTTGTGCTTTTTCTCTCTCTCTCTCCCTGTCTGACAAGATAAATAAATAAATTCTTTAAAAAAATGCTATAATAATATAGCCTTGCAGTTCTGAAACTGCCTCTTTTAATAATATCAGTTTAGCTGGGAGTAAAGTTTCGTAATTTAAATCAATGGCAAAATTCACAATAGACTAAAAGTCAGATGCACCTAAGGACCTACATGATATCCATTGTCATGAATACGTTCTTACAGCTGACTATGCTCTTGTTTTTAAAGAACAAAATGCTGCCTCTAATACTGGTAAGGGGGAATGAAACAGGAAGAAAAGAATAATCTTTCATAATGCCTGTAACAAGAAGTCAAAATTTAACTGTTGAAAGCATTTCCAAGACTGGACATTTCCAATTGCTTCAAAGTAAATATGAAGTTATAACTGGTAAGTTTGTGAAAATGATTTTCAGCTTGCTCTACATAATGGAAATTGAGAAGTTATAGTTACAGTATATGTATCAGAAGATAGGCCATCAACATTCTGGGAGTAAGTAAAGAAGCATTCAATAGAGAAATGAACACAAACAAGCATACTTTCTGACCCTAGACATCTAAAATGGTAACACTAATTTAGTGTAAAATTTGTACCAAGTTTGAGAGTTTGCAAAATAGTAAAGTCATTAGTTAACATTTTATCATGATAATAAATTATATATCAAAATGAAATTCAGATTGATAAATTATATAACAAAAAGAAAATAAGTCCTAACTATTCCACTGCTTCTTATCTTTGTGACTCTGAAGACTACTTTTCAGGTAATCCATGTAATCACGTGTTTACGATAATGCTTAATTAACAAAATATTCAATAAAAGAATTGTTCCTTTGATTTGATTTTTTGTAACATTACAAATAACTGAATATTTCTGTTAGCAAAATACAATGTATGTACAATAAAATGTATACATCCTGTATTCAACTTAATGAATTTTTAAAATTGTGTATGCCCATATAATCACCAGGCAAACTGAGGTCATAGAATTTTTCCACTACTCCCAGCAATTCCCTTCTGCAACTATCCAGACAATCCAACCTCCACCAAGGGGCAGTCACTGTTCTAATTTTGCTCTGGATTCTTTAAAGATTTTCTCTTTATTTTTCAGCCTTTTGATTATGATGTACCTAGATTTTTAGTCCTTTGCATTTAATATTGGAATGTGGTGACCTTGGCCTTGTATGTTTTTGCTGTTGTTTTTCAGCAGATTTGGGAAGTATTTGCACAATATTTTTTCAAATATTTTTATGTTACACTCTATCTTCATCCTAGAAATCCTATGTTTGTTATACAGTGTGATAATTTCCAAAATAGTCCCTGATTATATACCCTTTTTTGTCAATGTTTTCTCTCTGTTCTTGAGATTGAATAATTTACATTTAACTAATTTGCTGACACTTTCTTCCACCATCTACAATTTACTGTTAGTTTCATCCAGTAAGATTTTCCTACTTTATATATTGCTTCTTTCACTTCTAGAAATTTTTTTGACTCTTTATGGTTATGTTTACCAGTTGAAATTCTTCCTCAGTTTATTCATTATGGCAAATTTTTCCTTTAAGTTTTGAACATGTGTACAATGGCTGCTTTAAAATTCTTGCCTGTTAAGGTTTCCATTGACTGCTTTTTTTTCTTGACCTGGAATCATATTGTTCCTGTTTGTTCACTTGTCTGGTAATTTTTCATATATACAACACACAGTGAAAGGTGGACTGTAGACAGTCTAGATACTGCTATTATCCTCTGTAAAACTTCTATTTCCATTTTTTCTTTTTTATTATGTTAGTCACCATATAGTACATCATTAGTTTTTGATGTAGTGTTCCATGCTTCATTGTTTGTGTATAACACCCAGTGCTCCATGCAATTCATGCCTTCCTTAATACCTATCACCATGTTAACCCATCCCCCCACTCCGTCCCCTCTGAAACCCTCAGTTTGCTCTACATAATGGAAATTGAGAAGTTATAGTTACAGAGTTCATAGTCTCTCATGGTTCATCTTCCCCTCTGATTCCCAACCACCCCCCCACCTTCATTTTTCCCTTCCTTCTCCTGATGTCCATTTTACTAGGTGGTTAAGTTGGCTGGATCTAAATTCCTAATTCTGGGTCTTCTGCTCAGTATTTTCCACCTTTGAACTATTGCTTTCTATTGTATTTCTTATTATTTTCTTCACTCCTGAACAGGACAGGGGTCAGCTGAAGTTCTGGATTTAGTTCCTATAAAGATTTTGGGGATACTTCCTTTGTAGTATCCCTCCCTAGAGTCCCCCGCACCCTTACTTTCCAGACACTCTTAGAGTTTTGCACTTTTCTCTGACTCCCTAGGTAGACTGAAGCTTTCCCTTTGAGTTTCAGATATCCCATACCAAAGATTTTTTTCATACTCTACTGACTTCAAATAGTTGGGTTTTCTTTTTCCCGTTTTTGCTTTAGGTATATTTTGTCCAATGTCATACATAACTAATATGTGAAGGAGAGGTAATACATTTCATAACGTGACCTCCCTTACTTTCATTGTTAGATATTTCAATAATCTGGAATTCTGGACTGACATTTTTCTGCCAGCATTTGAAAAATATGATACCATTGTCTTCTGGCCTCCTGGGTTTCTAATGAAAAGACAATGATGATACTTGTCATGGTTCCTTGGTATGTCACTCTGGCTATTTTTAATATCATTTTCTTTGTTATAAGTTTAAGAATTTTGACTATGATATGCTTAGGTACATTTAAAAAAGATTGCCCTCACTGAGAATCCAGAATCTTGAGTTGGTAGCTTTAATAAATTTGAAAAATTACTGTTACAGGCTAAATTGTATGTCCCCAAAATGCATATTTTATGTCATAGTTCCTAGTACCTCAAATGTTACTATATTTGGAGACAGTCATTAGAATGGGCCCTAATCCAATATGACTGGTGCTCCTATAAGAAGCCATTAGGACACAGACACAGAGGAAAAGGCATGAGGAGGCACAGGAAAAAGATGGTCATATAAAAGCCCAAGAGAGAGGTGTCAGAAGAAACCAACCCTGCTAATAATTTGATTTTGGACTTTTAGTGTCCAGAATTGTGACAAAATAAATGTATATTTTTTAAACAATCCTGTCTGTAGTACTTTGTTAAAGAAGCCCCAGCAAACTAATATAATTATGTTCAAATATCTGTTCAAAAATTTTAGGTATATTCTCTTTTCTCTCCTCTAGGTCACAAATTATACCACAAATCAGTGTGGTATAATTCGATTGATATCACATTTACTAAGACTTTCTTCTCTGGGCCAGGTCTGGTCTTTTCCTTCTTTCCTTTCTTCTCCTTTTTAAAAGCTTGATTTAGATATAATCTATAAATCATACAATTGATTGGATAAAAGTGTACATTTTAATGTTTTTTTAGTATATTTAGAGTTGTAAAAGCATCATAATAATCTAATTAAAATTTTTTTTAAAACCTCCAAAGAAACCATGTACCCATTGTCAGTTCCTCCCCACTACCCTTCTACCTCAGAACCCTAGGCATCCACTAATCTTACTCTCTCTGTATATATGTCTATTCTGCACTTTTTATATAAATGGATTCATAAAATATATGGTCTTTCGTGGCTGGCTTCTTTCAATTAGCTTGATATTTTCAAGGTTCATCCATATTGTAGCATTCATTGGTACTTCCTTCTTTTTTTAATTTTTAAAAATATTTCATGACAAGGAGTGCCTGGGTGGCTCAGTCGGTTAAGTGTCCGACTCTTGATTTTGGCTCAGGTCATGATCTCAGGGTCTTGAGATCAAGCCCTGAGTTGGGTTCTGATAATCCATTGTAGCAATTCCATTTTATTTTGTATCTATTTATCAGTAATGGACATTGCATTGTTCCACTTTCTATTATAAATGTTGCTAAGAACTTTTATGTATGAATTTTTATATGGACATGTTTTCATTTTTCTTGGGAGGATAATTAAATGTTGATATGTTGGCTCATATGAAATTCAATGTTTAACCTTTTGAGTAACTGCCAAAGATTTTTCTAAAATGGATGCACCATTTAATTCTTAGCAGCAGTGTATAGGTTTCTAATTTTTCTTCTTAACACGCTCTATTATCTTTCTTAGTATCGCCATCATAGAAGTTGTAGAAGTTGTATCTCATTGTGGTTTTGATTTTCATTTCCCAAATGGCAAAGATACTAAGCACCTTTTAATGTGGTTACTAAACACTTGTATATCTTCTTTGAAGAAATGTATATGCAGATTTTTTGCAAATGTTTTAATATTTAAAAAAAATTTTACTTAAATTCAATTTGCTTAACATACAGTGTATTATTAGTTTCAGGGGTAGACTTTACTGATTCATCAGTTGCATATAACACCCAGTGCTCATTACATCAAGTACCCTCCTTAATGACCATCACCCAGTTACCCCATCCCTCCATTCACCTCCCCTCCAGCAACCCTCAGTTTGTTTCCAAAGTTAAGAGTCTCTTGGGACACGTAGGTGGCTCAGTCAGTTAAGTGTCTGCCTTTGGATCAGGTCATGGTCCCAGGGATCCCGGGATTGAGTCCCATGTCAGGCTCCCTGCTTAGCAAGGAGTCTGCCTCTTCCTCTGTCCCTCCCCCACTCATGCTCTCTCCCTCCCTCTCTCTCAAATAAACAAAATTTTTTTTAAAAAAATGTCTCTCATAGTTTGCCTCCCTCTCTGTCTTCATCTTATTTTTCTTTCCCTTCCCCTATGTTAATCTGTTTTGTTTCTTAAATTCCACATATGAATGAAATCATATGGTACTCATCTTTCTCTGACTGACTAACTTTGCTTAGCATGTTTTCTTTTTATAACTGAATTTTAAGAGTCCTTTTATGCTCTGGATACAAGTCCTTTACCAGATACATGATTCATGAATATTTTTTTTTTCCAATTCTGTGGGTTGTTATGATTTTATTGTTAGTACCTTTGTAGCACAAAATATCTTAATTTTGATGAAGTCCACTTTATCTTTTTTTTTCTTTTGTTGCTCATCTTTTTGTGTTGTATTTAAAAATGCTTTGCTTAATCCCAAATCATAAAAATGTACTCAGTTGTTTTTGTTAAGTGTTTTATAAATTTAGCTCTTACATTTAGGCCTTTGCTCTATTTTGTCTAGTAGTAGTAGTAGTAGCAGTAGTATACGGTGTGGAGGTTCCAACCTCATTCTATGACGTGTGTATCCAGTTGTTCCAACACCCTTTTTATAAATAGAATAAACAACAACTATTCTTTCCCATTCAATTCCTTGGCACGAGGTTTATTCCTTTTATTGTTGTTTTCATTTTCTGGAATTTTCATTTACATTCTCATTTATATTTATGATGATTTTTCCCCAAAAAATTCCTGCATGGTGTTCTCCTTTTCTAAATAATCCTTTGATATATTTATAATAATTATTTTAAAGTCTCTATCTGCTAATTTGAACATCCGGGCTATCTCTGTATCGGCTCTTACTGGTTGTTTCCTTTGTTAACCATGCGCCAGATAGTCTTGCTTCTTCACATGTCTCATTATTTTTTATTTATGCTGAATAAAATGGATAAGTGAACAGTTGAGATTAAAGTGAGTAATGTTCATCTTCAGAAAATGACATGCTCCCTCTTGCCAGGCTTCTAGTAATGGGTGAACAATTAATTTCATTTGTATTTTTCTTACTTTGTGCCTTTGTTCATCTTCAGATGGATTTATTTTGATACTGGCTTTAGGCACATTGGAGATTATACATCACTATCCTTTCAGAAGTGTTTGTAATATGAATACCAGCAACACTCTGGAAATCAGTGTCTCTCTCTCCCTCCTTCTCTCTGTCTGTCTGTCTGTCTGTCTCTCTGCTTTTTGCTTTTTTTAACCCATTTGCCAGCTCTTTGGATCACAGATGAGTTTTCTTCACTATCTAATCTTACTCCAGTTTTTTTTTTTGTTTTTTGTTTTTTTTTTTAACCACAGAACATCTTAGCACCTCTTGCTATCTTGTCCCCAGCTATTAGAAACTGCTAACTTATGCTTGGTTAGGGACAAAGTTGCATTGATGGGATTTCTGAGACCTCTATTGTTACATATAAAGCCTTTACCAGGCCACTGTTTTGCACTTAACCAAGTTCCCACAAGTTTCCAATGGTTTCTTTCAACTCTTCTGCCCAGAACTTTCAGAATCCACTTGGTGAATGAATGTGGATGAGTTAGCAGATAGATATAGGTTTGCTCTGTGATTTGTTGCCTTAGTAAGTTAAAAAAAAAAAAGCACTACGATAATATAGCTTGCCCAGATTCCTTATATGGTAAGAGGTAACATCTCTTGCAACATTATATATCCTAATTAAAGTAGAAGTCTAAATCATTTTATATGTTTGAAAGTAATGGAAAATTTGCTTTCTAATTATACCTTTCAATATATATGCATCTCTTTTCATTTTTAGTTGTCTGTATTTGTAATAAGAATAACTTGAATATCTTCAGCATAGGTATTAAAATATCTACCAGTTCACAAGTAAGGACAACTGGGACCCAAGGATGCTGAGATTATACTTCAATCTTAATATAGAATTTGTAATAAAGATAGTTTAGAACATTTACTCTTTGTCAAAGCTTTGAGATGACTAAGAAAAGAGAAGCAGGCCTTGGGCAGTGGAGACATTTGAAAATATATTCTAAATCATGACGCAGTGACCCTAAGTGACAAATCATAATAATAAACTCGATTTCGATTGAATACTTTCCTGATTTTTAGAGATAAATTGAACAGCAGACCATATAGAATCTACCTTTTTTACTTCTATAATAGAAACTCATGGTAGTTTAAACATAAATTTTGTTTCCTTCAAAGTTATAGATGTAATTCTAATGTGAATTCAAAACTGATACTAAGGAATCCTATTCTACAATCCACTGAATGCTTCTGAAGATGGGGGTGACACAATTGTGTGCATTGTCTTAGCCAAGGTCCAATAACACCTGAAATAGAAATGGACTTAACTTGATTATTTATATTTTTTATTAAACTCATTTGACTATTAGACTTTAATTGTAGTAGCTAATAGCATATTATCTTCTTACCCACAGACAATTTGTGTAAAAAAAATGGAGAAAAGAAATTTGAGGAAAATAAGATGTTTTAAAGAACAATTTAACTAAAAAATAATAGAAAATATAATCTATTTTTTTCTATTTTTATACTTTGCCTACTATCAAAAGGTTTGGAGCAATATGGTAAACATTTGTTCAACTGTTTAAGCATGTTATTCTTACCTATTTTTCAGAAATATTTAGATGATTTTACTTTCTTATTTCTAATTTTTCCTGTTTTATTTTCCATTTTAAAAGACTTTATAAATTTTATATATATGACCAGTTTTTCTCAGTCACAAGTTCACAATATTTTAAGCATGTATTTTATCATTATTCATTAATGTAAACATATATTCAACTTACATTAATGAACATTTTAACCTTTGAAATTTTCATAAATGTATCTAATAATAATTAAAAGTAAAAGTAAAAAGGTAGGTAATCTCTTTTTATAAAACTTAAATATTTTCAAAATTCAAATGTTTTATATGACCCAAAATAACAATGAAGAAAAATGAACGGTGATTAGTTCAACCAAATAGGCAACTCATTATTTAAATTATAAACTATGTTGTCACTTGCATTCTCTCCACAAAGAAATTCTGAAAGTCGGTATGAAGTATATACTGAATAAAAATGAAAATGAGGAAAGCAAAAATGAATATACAACCAAAGACTCAAACTGGAATACACTTTCCCAGAAAACACTAATTCTATTTTAATTATAGAAGGAATGTGGATTAAAGGACAATATCATGATTAAGCACTATTAACAAGCTAAACAAAAGATAGTGGATAAGAACAGATCTTTGGAAGTGTTTTCTGTCACAAAACTGTGTTTTTCATTGATGTCAAATTGAAAGATACATCCATCTTGAAAAAGCCTAGTATCCTCTTTCTCATGATTACCATTTAAATTCTCAAAAAGGCCCAGTTCTTGAAAATCTTATAAATAGTATGAATACCAAGAGCAGTTTAGGAGAAAATTACAGGATAAATTTCTCACCCTAACATCCACATCCAGGTTTCCAAACACTCCAAAGATAAAAGAAGAAATAAAGAAAAATGTCTTTTACATTATGTATCATTACAAATAATTTCCATGAAAGTTATTTTTTGTTGTAAATACAGGAGTTGGCTTAACCAATGTTTCTAGATCATAATTTAGTCTAACTACAAGGTAAATAAGTAAAATGCATCAATTTTAAATAGACAGTCTCATTTTTCACCTATTTTCTATACTCAGCACAAATAAATTTTATACTATAAGTATAAAAAATAGACAAATATGTTCTTGGAAAGTGCTTCATAAGTTCATAAATCTTAAATTAGCGCACAGCTTTCAAAAAGCTCTGTTTAGTAAAACAGGCACCTAAGTTTTAAAGTGCTATTACCATCAAGGAATTGGTTATAAAAACCTGCCTCAGTCTTCATCACTAGATTTGTTGAGAAAGTAACTGAAGATAATAATTACATAACTGTTTATTCACTTATTGGTAAAACTGGATTCTTCTTAAATACCTGGGATTGCATACTCAGTTTAGAATCAACATTTGCTTCTTTTGCTTTAGCCAAATTGAAAGCATTTAGAAATTCAAAATAATCTGGAAGGAGGATATATCACTCATATTGTATTTAAATGTTGTCTCTAATCCTTGTCAGCCCAAACTAAAAAACAGAAACAAACAAACAAAAATGGGAATCTAGATGAAGCAAAGCAAATGGGTTGGGAACACTCAAAAAATGTACTGAAGCTCCAGAATGTGCTACCACCACGTATAATCAACTGTGGAGTCAATGAAAAGTGAACCAGGCAGCGGCATTTCAGAAACTCCTATCATCCCGATTTACGTGGCTATACTAACCGGATCTGGGCCAGCTTCATGAACACATGACCCATGCAGTGCCACAAGGTGCTGGACTCAGAAAGGCTCCACACTATGTTTAATGCTCTACTTTCACTATCTTTAAATTCTTAACAACTTAATCTTTGAGTGGTGTGTTGTCAGTGAAGTCTGTTGGGACAATGAAACAAGAGCATGAGCCCAGGAGATATGTACAGTAACTGTGTTTGCCACATGGCAGCTCCTTTCCTCTTCTGTCCTTCCTTACTCATCCGTATGCTGCAGGTAGAGAGTGTTGGTAGAATTTACATGAATCAAGTAGTGAAATATAAACTGTTGAGTTAGTTTTGTGGAGCATTTCCACGGTTCTGAGAAGAAAAAATATATACTTGTATGCATGAGATACAAAATACAAATTGTGTCATTTGGTTATTCCACATTATAAGCACAATGTTCTTCCATTTGCATTTAAAATTGGAATTCCACAATGTAAAGATGAATAGTGAAAACCATGCTGATTATTTAAAATTTTAATTTTCCATTACTTTGAATGACTTTCAATAGCGAGTAAAAAGCACCATGACAATTTGAAAGACAGACACCATGGAAGAAAAGGAAAAAAGCTTTGTTTTGTAGTATCATTTACAGTATTCTTCTTGGATTTTAAAATAAGGGGCCCATATTTTTATTTTGGACTGAGGCCTATAAATTGTATAGCCAGCCCCTAAAAGTTAAGGCTTGTGTTGAGAGTTTGGCTAAGTCACTCCATGCTATTACTGTCTCAGTATTCATTTTGTTTGGCCCAAAAGCCTGCAGGGACCTTACACTGACACCAGCCCCCTCACTCAAGAGCATATCCTATAGAGGAGACTGCAAAGTCACAAGGAAATGTAAGATCCTGATATGACTTCCCCAACAGACCTTGTGATCAACGGTCTCTCCTGCCACCCGCCCCCAACAACCAGGGCCTTTCCCTTCTGCTTCCCTATACCAAAACTCTGCTCTTTCTAGTTTTAACATACTAATCCAGTCTCAGCCCAGGAACCCCAAATCACTCTACCCACAGACTTCAATTAAGGCATGTACCCCAGATCCTACCTCTATCTTTTCCATCAACCTGCCTTGACCTCCCAGAATGGTTCCTCAAAGGGTGCTGTGTACTTCCTCCATGACCTGTGAGTAATGAACTTGTCTATTTCACTTTCTCTTCTGGTCTGTTGTTGAACTGCATTTCACCATTCAGCACCCTGCGCTCCATGTAATGAATGCTAATTCAACAAAGTTATAACAACTTATTTTACAGTTTGTAGTCCATCGCTGTTTATTTATTCATTCTATGTCCAGGGTAAAGCATGTCACCATTCTTCATTTCCATCCTAATGCTATGTTTCTTTAAGGACAATCAAGTTTTTATGGATATTTCTGAGCAAGTTTCATTTTACTTATTTTCTGATTTTTCTTCATGGCCCCTGTTCTACTGCCGGACACTTAAAAATGTTTCTTTCACCATCTTGGCCTTGTGCTTTCTCTTATTTTTCTAAATAACCTCACAAACTTATTTTCCGTTCCCATGACCTCAACTATATTTTATTCCTCCATGTATCCTTATCAAACTTATCCTTACTTCAAACTTATATTCCCTTATTCAACATTCATAGCTTTTGATTCACATTTTCTTCTTCCAGAATCACTATTGCCAATATTTGTTTCTCTGTTTACTTTATTAAAAAAAAACTCTTCTGCATAAAGCTATGGGTAACAAAATATTAAAAGTTTAGTTAAATACCCTTCCCTCAATAATATATAGATTTAATGCAATCCTTGTCAAAGTACCAGTGGGCATTTAGTGTCAAGGTGATTTCAAAATTCATATGGAAACAAAATGGTCTAAAAATAGCTAAAACGATTGTTGAATATGGAGAATAAATCCAAGAACTTTAGACGACCATATATCAAGATTTATCATAAAGTTAACATAATTAAGACAGTGTGATATTTTTGTAAGGATAAACAAAACAGACTGAAAAAGGAAAATAAAAATTTCACTTCATTTATGATAAAAAATAAGAGCACTGTAGTGCCAGTGTCTTTTCCAAATGGAAAACATGAATTTTGACCATGAATTTTTACTCCATGCACCACAATACCAAAATTGATATTAGATTCAAATGAAAACACAATCAATAAAGTTTCTAAAAGAAAACATTAGAAGACTACCATCATGCCCTTAATTTTCTTACATAAGTGAAACAAGACAATAACCACAAAGTGAAATATAATACTCTATTAAAATTTAAAACTTTCAATAAAAGACACCATGAAGAGAGTGAAATTGAGTCTCAATATGATAAACATATTTGCAATAGAATAAACAACAGAGGACCCATATATTAAAATAGAAACAACTAATACTGATGGAAGAGAGAGACAGAGAAATAATTTCTCTTTAATACATGGTGGATGATTCCTTTGACCTACCTCTCACTGACCTGTCTTAACCAGTCAAAGAGTTAAAACTGACACTGACTTAAAAGGAGAGCAGACAAGGTAGTCACTGGAAATAAATAGATTTATAGTAGGAGAGAATTATAGATAGGTAAATACAGAAAAAAAGTAGACAGATTATATATTGTTAATAATTAGCTATTAATAAAATTGGTAATTACTAATACATGAAATTATTGATAGTTTAAGGCCATTACTTCTTATTATATCATCAATAAGATTTTAATTTGAAAAAATACAATTATAAATAATCTTAAGGTAATTACTTATTCATGTGCATTTATCAAGTATATCTTTTTATTTTTTTAAGATTTTTATTTATTTATTTGAGACAGAGAGCATGAGCAGGGGAAGGGGCAAAGAGAGAGGGAGAAGCAGATTTCCCACTGAGTCACTGAATAGGGAGCCCAACGTGGGACTTGACACTGGGCTCCATGGAGGGCTCCACACAGGGCTCTCTCCCAGGACCCTGGGATAATGACCTGAGCCAAAGTCAGATGCTTACCAACTGAAACACCCAGGTGCCCCTAAAGTATATCTTCTAAGAATCAAAAGTTTGAATCTAATTTCTACATGTCAAATAAGTCATTTACTATCTGATTTTCTAGTACCCATCTTGTACCTGTGTTACCGAATTAGTGGTACTTGATTTCTGATTACAGAATACTGAATATTTATTAGTAAAAACATGTGCATTACTTTTTCCCTTACCCTAAATTTTGAAACTGTCAACATAAGAACTATTTTGAAATATTCTTCCCAGTGCATCCCATATTTATTGAAACTTAAAAAAAAAAAAAAAAGGCTTTTAAAGAGAAAATTCATCCAATGGACAAAAGGGATTAAAAATTACATGGAATTCCATATCTGTGTATTTTCCCTGATATTCTCCATTTTACAACAGTTCCTACATTCTGTTTCTTTAGTATTTTAATGTCTGATGATTTCATTCTTTCTTCCCCACTCCATTGGTACTTATTGGTGGGTACCAACCCACACAACTGTTGACTGAAAATCTTACTGCACCTTTGTACCTATGTTCCTAAGATTAACTGCTTTCATACTATCCTAAGGTCCCTCAAACAACCATGTTTATTTAGGAAGTATTATGTGCAGAGCCCTTCACTAGGTGCTATTAAAATCTACATTTAACTGACACTAACCTAGGAGATGACTCATGTTAGTTCACGAATAACACAAAATAATATTCAACTTTGTAATTATTTAATACTGAGCTTTTCCAGCTAATGTCATAGATTTCATCTATTTCAAATTCCATATTTTTATTTATTTCAGTGAAGAATAATCTTTCTAAATATAACTCCATAGTAATATACTTTTTGGTCTGTTTCCAAGTAGAGACATGGGACTTTAGAGCCAACAAAATTCTTTTTTTTTTCAACTTTTCTATTCACATACTTTTCAAAAGCTCTTTGGAATATGATTTTAAAAATTGAAATATAATTGACATCTACCATTATATTAGTTTCAGGTGCAAACATAATGATTTGATATTTGTATGTATTACAAAATGATCATCACAATGTCTAGTCAACATCCATCACCACACACAGATTCAATTTTGTTTTTCCTTCTGATAAGAACTTTTAAAATCTCTCAGCAATTTTCAAATATACAATGCAGTATTATTAACTATAGTCATCATGGTGCTTATTATGTCCTGGAACTTATTTATTTTATACCTGGAAGTTTTCACCTTTTTGAACCCCTTTCACCCATTTCACCCACCCGTCATCCTCTCCTTTGGCAACCACCAATCTGTTCATTGTATTTATGAGTTCCTTTTTTCTTTGTTTCTTTGGTTTTTTGTTTGTTTGTTTGTTTGTTTCTGTCTGTTTTTAGATTCCATATATAAGTGAGATCATATCTCTTTTGCTTATTTCACTTAGCATAATGTCTTCAATATCTTCATAATATCCATGGTGTCACCTGGCAAGATTTACTTCCTTTTACGGCTGAATAATATTCCATTGTACATATATACCTCTTTCTTTTTCTTTCTTTCTTTCTTTCTTTCTTTCTTTCTTTCTTTCTTTCTTTCTCTCTTTCTTTCTTAAATATTTCATCTATTTATTTGTAAGAGAGAGAGAGAGAGCACAAGCAGGGAGACCAGCAGAGGGAGAAGGAGAAGCAGACTCCCTGATGAGCAAGGAGCCCAATTCTGGACTCCGATCCCAGGCCTCTGGGATCACGACGCGAGCCAGAGGCAGATGCTTAACTGACAGAGCCACCCAGGTGTCCCTATACCACACTTTCATTATCCATTCCTCCAATGATGAACATTTAGGTTGCTTCCATGTCTTGGGTATTGTAAATAATGCTGCAATAAACATGGAGGTACAAATATCTTTAATATATGGAACACATTCTTAGGTTTGTCCTTTGTTTTACCTATCATCCTGTTTCTTCTGTTTTTTAGATGATTTTATACTTAGAGAATAATTATTAATAACTAAAAAAATTTTTAAAGGAATAAAAATATGCAATGCCTTTTAGGTTCATAAAGAGTATCTTACATGTTATACTTCATTTAATAAACCAGCACAGTTACACAAGTGGAAAACCACTCACCATAAAATTTTATTCTTCCTTAACAATTAATATCAAAATAATGTTTATGGTAAAATGTTCCTTTCTTTACTTCCCTCTGTGTACTGACTCATCATCTTTCTGACATTTTATATTTTACAGTTTTGTTTTGTTGTAGCTGACAAAAAAATTTAGGAGTTTTACAAATCCTCTTAAATTGTAAAAACAAAGATTATTATGTGTATTTGTCTATGCAATATTCGTTATCTTAACATTATATAATATTTATTTAAATCTAATACTTAAATTCGTATAAGCTAATAATCTACTATATACTTTAATATTTAATATTTTTTATAATTTCATCTAAAATATTAGTCTAGTGATATCTTTAAAGAAAACAAAGTTTTCAGTGTTTCATTTTGTTGTTAACCTATCTCTTTTATTCTGCTATCTGTTACATATCCCTAGACTATAATAGCATTCAATTCTTTAAATTACAAATATTTATTTACATGTCATTCTGGACCTCTTCTCTCTGAGCCTCTTGAGAGCAGGGAAATGAATGTTAGTTGGGTTTTCAAACAACCTTGCATATAATAAGTCTTCTGCTAAGTTTTGATTAATGAATGAATGAATGCATGAATGGGAATCAATATCTGTCCTCTGCCTACAGGGTTTGCGTAACATTTTTTATGCATTTTAAATTGAACTAAAATTGTCATAGGGGATTTAAGGAATTATCTTTTTGGAATGGAGTCTATATGAAAGTGTACCAGATATAATGTCATATTTACCGAAATATTTAGCATTCCAAGAATGCTCAATTGATTTCATATCCTTTAATTCTAGCAAATGTATTCTTGCTCATCTTTTTTTTTACTTAAAATTCTATTTCTTTTTTAAATATACAAAATTAATTCAGGCTGTTAGCACTCAACATAGTGGTTATGGGGAGTTGGAGGAGGAGAGTAGCGTGGATGGGATGAGATATAAACACATGTTCTGAGATGCCGTTGGTTATATGCATATATGCACTTGTAAAATAAATCATCATGGGGATGATTATAAATTGGGGATTCTTCTGTAAATACATTTTAATAAAAAATATAACAAAAAAGTGTTTCCTGTATGTCTTTAAAAAATACAACAAATCATTAGTTTTTTTTTTTTTTTTTTTGAAATTGTTCTCATAATGTTGCTTAGACATGGAGCAAATGCTGCTATACAGAGAATAACTACTAGTAAATTAACTAATTGAGACTAGTTATCATAATTCCAGTTTCTACCAGAAAAATTTCCTTCCTTGAATTGATAGCTACTGAGCTTATTGCTGATAGCCTTTTAAAGATAATGCAATTTCATCTTGCAAATTGCTCAATCTGCAATCAGTGTTTTCAAATAATTTTAGTTCACTGACAAAAACTTTTGTTTTCTTTTAAATTTTTATTTTATGTTGGTAAGAACACTTAATCTTTTACCAAAAATCTACCCTCTTAACCATTTTTTAAATGTACAATGCATTATTGTTGGCTGTAGGTACAACGTTGTACAGCAGATCTTAAGAGCTTATTCATCTTTTCTATGAAAAATAGTACTGAGGTACCTCAAAAAATTAAAAATAGAACTACACCATATGATCCAGCAATCCCACTTTTGGTTATTTGTCCAAAAGAATTGAAATCAGGATCTCTTTTATCAGAGATAAAAGCACTGTCATGTTCACTGTAGCAATATTCACAGTAGCCAAGATGTGAAAGGAACCTAAATGTCCATCGACAGATAAATGGATAAAGAAAATGATATTCACACACAGTAGAAAACTCTTCAGCCTTAAAAAAAGGGGAAAAAAAGATTCTACTTTATGCCACAGTATGAATGAAACTTGAAGATGTTATGCTAAGTAAAATACACTGGTCACAGAAAGACAAGTACTACACAATTCCATTTTAAGAGTATCTAACAGGGCACCTGGGTGGCTCAGTTGGTCTTGATCTCAGCTCAGGTCTTGATCTCAGGGTGGTGAGTTCAAGCCCCATGTTGGGGAACCCAGTTAAAAAAAAAAAAGAGGCATACATCTAGAGTGGTATGGTGGCTGTGGGAAAGGAAAACGGGGTAGTTACTACGAAATCAGTTTTTTAAAATCTTAATATATTTTACTGTTCTTATGTTCTTATGTTCTTTATAATTAGTACTAGAATAAATCAATTTGTTCCTGTTTATTCCCCTTTTAGAAACGATCTAATAATCAATTTTCATTGTGTGTTTCATCATCTTATCAGTAAACGAAAAAATAAATAAAATTCTAGTTCTAATCCTATGCTTGTGTTATTTCAATAATAAGTGCATCAGTGTTACTAATTTTAAATGTTCACTCTGGCACTAAACAAGGATAATACAAACCTAGAGACTATCACTTGTGAAATGAATGTTATTAACAAAGCTTTCTTTGCATAACTACTAACATATAATTGAGAGTATAATTTTACCTATGAAAATTGCTTTCTACAACTTGTCATAGTTTTACACATATACAGGATAATTACATCATTTCTTTCCAATGAAAGGAAATTGTAAAAATGCAGCAATGAGTTCACTTTGGAAGTTACAATCACTTAGAAAAATTTAATCCAAATTATATGGATAAATTTATGCATGAAATGTTCTATTATATGTGATAAAATGTTTCTTTTGACAGTTCTGGGTACAGAGATTGTCCATAAACATAATCTCAAACATGCACATACACACAAATACATAACCATAAAGTAAACTGTTTAATGATAGAGAATATATCTAATGTTCTACCTTAATTTTTTTTACATCTCTTTGTACATTGGTTTACCCTACTTGTCCAAATGACCTTTGATGACTACAAATTTTCCTTATAGATCCAGCTCCTATCTCTCATTTTCTCAGAATAGATTATCTATTTTTCTGCTTTGCTACCATACCTCACAAACACTTCTATAATTGTGCAGAAATACAATAATGCCATATCAAGTGGACTCCATGTATCAGATTCCCCTTGATATTAGAAGCACTGCTAGGAGGTGATAAATCTTATTCTTTATACTTGTAACTCTAAGGACAAAGCTTGTCATATACTTGTCCAGCAGGTATTTATTGATTAGATACACGTTCACTCTAACATTTAGAAAACAATAACTTTCAAAAGTTGACTCTATTAAAAGTCAAATTCATATCACTTAATTAT
Source organism: Ursus arctos (assembly GCF_023065955.2). NCBI lineage: Eukaryota > Metazoa > Chordata > Mammalia > Carnivora > Ursidae > Ursus > Ursus arctos. The sequence continues at coordinate 22,110,936 of NW_026622852.1, forward strand.
TTTATCAAAATTATGATCTAGTATAAATACATACACATTAGAATAATACAAATCCAAGGCACACATGATACATATCCTAAGTATGGTAAACAAATTTAATCAAATATGGGAAATGGAGGCCACCACTCTATTATCACTGATCCTATCAGTACTGGGAATGGTCAAAAATAGCACAAAAGGAGAATTCACTCATCTGAAATTAATTTACAAAGTAAGACTCAAATTGCTTGTTATCAAAGCAGAGAGTTTATTTTCTTTAAATGAAAATAAGTAACTCATCAATTCACTATCTCATTTTTTGTATTCTTTTTAAAAAAGTAATATATATGTAATATATATCCATTGGTAAGAAATGCATAAAATATAGGAAACAGTAAGGAACCAATTTTAAAAATCAACTGTACTCCTACAACATAGAGATATACATTCTAATGTAAAAAAATTGGTGCATTTCAGTTCAAACATTTCTGAATAGGTATATGTGTGTGTTCATGTGTATTCACCAAAATTGTTGGTATAATGTGAACCAATGGAAGATAAGGTTTTTGTAGTCTGTTCATTGTGTCTCATTATCAAGTCCCTATTTAAAAGTAAAAATAAAAAAAATAAAGCTGCATGTAAAATTTTAAAATATTTAAAAATTCTACCATTATTACATTTTAATACCTTTATTATAATTTATCACATGCATGAACTGTAGTTTAATTAACTGACTCCTTTAATTAGATTTCGTGCATACTTTTAAAATATATTTGTTTATAAATTATCCTCCTATTAATAATCTTTGCATTAATCTACACTGAGATTTCTAAGATAATCCTTTATGTGACTAAGATTTAAGGCTATCTACATTTTTAAGGATAAAATTTAAGGATATCTACTTCTGCAATTATAAGATTCAATGTTTTCGCTACACAGATTAGGTAAGCTATTGACTAAGCATGTATTCTTATGAGTATCAGAATTCTGCAATGAAATCTCAGTCCAAACATTAATGAAAAGGTTGTACTGATGCTCCATATATTGCTAATTGGAGACTAAATTAAATATATAGTATGTTTTGCAGAATCACAGTTTGATATTTATCAGAAGTGTTGGGTATGGGAATCAATATCAGGCTTCTTTATCACTCAAAAAGATAAGATGCAGCTCATTATAAGAAAATCTATTTTTATTTTCTGAAGGCTTAATGTAAATAGTATGAATCATTCTAACAGCAAAGACATAATAGGAAATGACAAAAAATACATTCAATATACAAGAATAGGGCAAATTATTGTGGTGTGTGAGACACATAATATTAGTGAGTTTTCTTGTTTGATTTTTTTTATTTCAGTTTTAGTGCCTCTTTTCTTAGATTTTAGAAACTATTTCCAATAGCAAGAAATTGTAAAAACAGAATCTTTAGTTGAAATCTCCCAGTACATAATGACATGAAAAGTACCCTCATTTTGTGATTTCCTATTAGAGAGATTAAGTTTGCTCAAATTTTCTTAAATCCCAAACTGGCATGTAATAAAATGAGTGAGAAAAAGATTTTTGAGTGACAGGTGAGACCTACACTGCTTTTAATAAATAAACAGATTGATGATTACATAATTCAATTGTATCTGTATTAACTGAAAAACCTAACACAGATTACCTATTACTATGTTCTATAACACAGATTACCTATTACTATGTTCTAAGTATTTTTCATAAGATATTATGGAACAGAATTTATCTCAGAGGCTTGTCATTCTATACTTACAACACACTCACTACATCTATTTCTTTATACATACAGAATGTGAATGACAGAGTCCTGAGTAACTAAGCACATTGTGAAAATGTAATTATGCTAAAAACGCATTTTTCTTCCATTTTTTAAAATTACTTCTGATGTTAAACTTTTGGGAAGCAAGGCAAGTAACATAGGTCCAATTGCACAGCTCTTTGACGTCATGGAAAATAAGCATTAAAATTAGATCCCAGCTGAACAAGGACAAGTCACTGGAGTGGAGTGAGCATTTTGATGCAAATAGAAAGAGAAAGACTTCCTGTAATAGTGAAAGAAGCAATGAACCTGAGCAAAGAATGACTGTCTATGAGAATCCTGTACTCACATATAGAATACACAGCTCCTATCTCTTCTTAGGCTCTGTCCAAACTCATTAGAAAGCTAATTGCAACTGTCTGCTCAAATACTGAAGAACAGCAATTGCTTTTTTCCCCCTTTCCTTCCTATTCCATTCACAGGTAATCTCTCTACTATGTCTGCTTATGATAAGGGAAGAACATGCAAACCTTGAATTCCCTGTAACCACTGGACTATTCACTGCTAGAATGAAATAGAATCTATTGTATTTAAAGAAGATTTAATTTTTTAAGGCACTGTAATTCTTGGTGGGAGTTAGGGTCTATTAACGGTAAAACTGTTAGGAGAGGATTACTTTTCTGAGAAGCCAAATCAATGCAAGTCATTTTTAAATAGTCTTGGCATTCACAGAATTAATCCTTTAACATGCTCCATTGCAAAAATTTGTTTCTACCTTAGACATTTAACGGTGTATTCCTCACAGAAGAATGGATGGAACTCAACTGTCATCATCATGACAACTGTAGTTTTATTATTAACTTTCTAATATAATTATCACCATTACCCTGAGTTGTTTTTTATGTAGCTAAAATACGTGATATGTTAAGCACATTAAACTAACATGTAAATCTAACATAAAGGTGTATTCCTTAATACAAATTAAAAATGATAGGGTAGAATAAATAATAGTACTGGAGTTAGAGTCCTGACTCTGATACCATCTGTGTGATTGTTTCTCAGCTTTAAAATGGAAATAAAATATCAGTGACATTGTATTATTTCTTTTTTTTCTTTTTCTTTTTTAAAGATTTTTATTTTATTTATTTGACATAGAGAGAGACAGCCAGTGAGAGAGGGAACACAAGCAGGGGGAGTGGGAGAGGAAGAAGCAGGCTCCCAGTTGAGGAGCCTGATGTGGGGCTCGATCCCAGAACGCCAGGATCACGCCTGAGCTGAAGGCAGACGCTTAACAACTGAGCCACCCAGGCGCCCCTATTTCTAATTAAATGAGGCATTTCCAATGATGTCAGACATAGAGCAAAATCCTATTATACATATATTTTTTTATATCTTTATAATCTTGAAGCCCTTTCTCAAACTTCTCTTTCATGTATCAAATTTTTGTTATTTTTACCCCTAGACAACCATGTATATTTATGTTCTCTAGACAGTTTAAAACATTTTTTGAAGACCTTCTCAAATGTCACCATCCGCAAAGGACTTTTTTCTTACATTAGTTTCCATAGCTTATGGTAAACCATATAGAAGGAAAAAAATGCTTATTTTCCCCATTAGACTGTAATCTCTGATGGGCATCATTTAAATAATTTTATCACCCAAAACAACTACATATAGATTCCTTATCATCATAGAATATTATATAACCACCAAAGTTGAAATCATTTGAAACACTGACATAACTGTAAATATGATCTTTAAGGCTTTCCTTAAGTCACTGATAACTTTATAACATTAATTCAGGATAATAAATAACTTTTCTTATTTATCTACATTTTCATGTACAACTCAATGGTAGTTTGCAAGTTTCAAGACTATTATTATTTACCTTCAACTAATTTGACCATATTTTGCTTCCTTATTTCTGCCTAACCTACAGTTCTATCAAATAGCGGAGGATAAACCAATTTTCAAAGTACTTGTTGCAGTTATTTATTGTTACTGTTGTTATAGTCATTTTTAAACACCAAATGCTATATTATTTTGCTTTGCATAAAAAAAGATTCCTGATCCTAATTATAAATCATTATTTATCAGCCTTCAATAGAAGATCAAAAATCATCCTAAACACCCCAGAAATTGACCTGAAGACTGACAGAACAAACTCTACAACTAAATGAAAAGAAGAGGCTACATCAAAGAAGGTAGGAAGTGCAGAGATGTAGTTTAGGGGAGAAATGTGCCGTGGTGGGGAGGGAGCTGTGGTCATGGAGAAGGATGAGAGAGAGAGGAGCACATAGGGGAACTCAGAAGGAGAATGCTTCCCCAAAGCCATTGGCTTAGAAAATAAGAGCGACTGAATTTCTTGAGTTCTTGCAACCAGCCATGCTTAAAGCCTGGAGTTTTAAAGGTCAGTGGGCTTGGCTGGGATAGAGCCTAGAGGGACTACACTGCTCCAGGAGAGAAGGCAGGCAAACAAGCCAGGGGCAGACAGCATGGAAATAGAAATCTGAAGAATGCCTGGGGCACAAAGTGGGGACTGGCTGACTAACTTGCTTACACCAAGCCCTACTCACACCTCCCCCCTGCCGTGCTTTGGTGGGACTGCCCTTCTCAGTTAAGATTGTCTCAGTCGCAGTGCAGAAGGCCCCTCTGCCAGATCAGCAAAAACCCCTGCCTATACCATGTCTCCTGACCAGAGAGTTCTGCAGGGCCTCAGTTCTGGTGGAGCTGGTGTGAGAAAACAGCACAAGCAGACAAGAGCACACCTACTTACAACTTGCCACATTCAGGCCAAGGACCAAACACTGTCCACAGCAGGCAAGGAGAACCTCTACAGATGAGTGACCTGAAGAACTGAGCAGCTAAACACAACAGCAGGTGCATGCAGCACACAACAGAGACATTGCCTGAAGTGCCAGGCCCTGGAAACTATATGACCTCTTCTTCATAAAGCCATTACTGTCAGGAGCAGAAGACCTAACTGGCCTTTCTAATACACAGAAGAAGGCAGAGACTTAGACAAAATGACAAGAAGGAGGAATCCCAAATGAAAGAACAAGATAAGGCCACAGCCAGAGATCTATGTGAAACAGACAGAAGTAACATGGCTGATGGAAAATTTAAAGCAACAATCATAAGAATACTCACTGGGCTTGAGAAAGGCATAGAAGATATCAGTGAGACACTTACCACAGAGATAAGAGAGTTAAAAAAGAATCAACGAAAGATGAAGAACGCAATAAATGAGATTGGAAATGGGCTTGATGAAACAGGCTGGAAGAAGCAGAGGAAGAAATTAGTGACCTAGAAGACAAAATAATGGAAAATAATGAAGCTGAACAAAAGAAAGAAGAATTATTCAACACGAGAATAGACTTAGGGAACTCCATGACTCCATCAACTGTAATAACATTTATATTATAGGAGTCCCAGGAGAAAAAAAGAGAGAAAAGGAGGCAGAAATTTTAGTTTAAGAAATAATAACAGAAAACTTCCCTAATCTCGGGAAGGAAACAGACATCCAGATCCAGGAGGCACAAAAAAGCTCCATCAAAATCAACAAAGCAGGCCAACATCAAGACATCTTGTAATTAAATTTGCAAATTATAGTGATAAAGAAAAAAATCTTAAAAGCAGTAAGAAAAAAGAAGTCCTTAACTTACAAGGGAATTCCCAGAAAGCTACCTGGAGATTTCTCAACAGAAACTTGGCAAGTCAGAAGCGAGTGATATGATAGATTCAAAGTGCTAAATGGGAAGAATCTGCAGCCAAGAACACTCTATCCAGCAAGGCTATCATTCAGAATAGAAGGAAAGATAAAGTTTTCCAGCCAAAAAAAAAGAAAAAAAAAAAACAAAACCGAAAGGAGTTAATGAACATGAAACCAGCCCTGTTAGACATATTAAATTGGACCTTTTGAGTGCAAAAGGAGAGACCAAAATGACAAAGACAAGAAGAAATCAGAGAAATTTCCAGAAACAATGACAAGTCAAGTAATGAGATGGCACTAAATACATATCTGTCAATAATTACTGTGAATGTAAGTGGCATGAATGCTCAATCAAAATATGTACAATGTCAGAATGGATAAAAATCCAACACCCATCTATATGCTGCCTAAAAGAGACTTTTTATTTTATTTTTAAAGATTTATTTATTTATTTATTTATTTATTTATTTATTTGAGAGACAGAGAGAGAGAGCCAGTGGGGGAGGGGCAGAGGGAGAGGAGAGAAGGAAACCCAAGCAGACTCCCTGCTGAGTGCAGAGCCCAATGCAGGACATGATCCTATGACCCCAAGATCATGACCTGAGCCAAAACCAAGAGTTGGATGCTCAACCGACTGAGCCACCCAAGCACCCCTAAAAGAGACTCATTTTAGATCTAAAGACACATGCCCATTAAAAGTGAGGGTCTCAGAAAAAAAAAAGAATAATAATAATAAGCCAATTAAAAAATGGGCAGAAGACATGAATAGGCATTTTTCCAAAGAAGACCTACAGATGGCCAACAGACACATGAAAAGACTTTCAACATCAGTTATCATCAGGGAAATACAAATCAAAACTACAAGAAATCACCTCATACCTGTCAGAATGGCTAAAATCAACAACACAAGAAACAACAGGTTTTGGCAAAAATGTAGAGACAGGGGAACCCTCTTGCACTGTTGGTGGGAATGCAAACTGGTGCAGCCAATGTAGAAAACAGTATAGATGTTTTTCAAAAAGTTAAAATAGAATTAGCACTACTATTTTAACTACTAAGTTGTTAAAAATAGAACTACTACTCAGCAATCGAATTGCAATTACTCAAAGAATACAAATATACTAATTCAAAGGGATACATGCACCCTGACATTTATAGCAGTGTTATCTATAATAGCCAAATTATGGAATCAGTTCAAGTGTCCATTAACTTCTGAATGGATAAAGAAGAAGTGAGATATATATACAGATCTATCTATCTATCTATCTATCTATCTATCTATATCTGTATATATCTGACATATATACAAATTGAACTGATTCCATATATATATATCACTTCTATATATCTAGATATCTAGATATCTAGATACACAATATCTAGATACACACACACACACACACACACACACACATATATATAAAATGGAATATTACTCAGCCATAAATAAGAATTGCAATGGCAACGGATGGAGCTAGAGAGTATTATGCTAAGCAAAATAAGTTAGAGAAAGAAAGTACCATATGATTTCACTCATATGTAGAATTTAAGAAACAAAACATATGAGCAAAAGTAAAGAAAAAGGGAGAAAGGCAAACCAAGAAACAGACTGTTAACTATAGAGGACAAACTGATAGTCACCAGAGGGGAGGTGGGTGGGGGAAAGGGTGAAATAGGTGATGGGAATCAAGGAGTGCACTTGTTGTGATGAGCACAGGGTGTTGTATCCAAGTGTTGAATCATTATATTGTACATCTGAAACTAATATTACAGTGTATATCAATGAACTGGAATTTAAATAAAAACTTAAAAAAGTAAAAAATAAAATTAAAAAATCTACATCCAAAACTATTAGATTATGTCAAAAAGTGTATTTATAATGGTGTTCAATTTTTTTTTGAAAAGTTAAAAAAATACTTATTTTTAAAAATAAAATGAGTATAGTTTTTATTGCAAATAGCATAGTATTGTTCTAGAATCTTAGGGGCCAATCCTGTGAGTCTATAACTGTGGCTTGCCATAAGCCTCACATGGCATCTTTTCTAACCACTGATACCTCAAATACCATAGGGTCTGCCTACTTATATGGCCCAAGCAATAGTGATGCTTGCGCCTCAGCCTGAATGTACTGTAAAGCCCTTTTATTTTACCAGCCCCACTCAAGCGGTAGTCTTTCATGTTTTCCAGTATATGAATTAAAATAGTATTTCAATATATGGGATATGCTGCCACCAGAATCTGAAAAGGCTTACTGGGTATTATATTTACTATACTTCTGTCTTCATTGTAGGAAATTCAAAGTATAATAAATCAACTCATACTTTGAAAGTGACGTTCTAGTTCATATCTGATCTACTTCATATCTGATCTACTTCATATCTGTTCATATCTTAAAACCTTTACTGATGCCGCAGGTTACTGATTGTTCATAAGGATTATCTTTCATTTCTGAAATATATATGTCTTATCCAGTTCTCCAAGGTGCTAGCCACTTCTTGTTCATCTAACCTAATGAGCATAATATAAAGGAGGTTGAGCAATATAATGTTCTACAGAATATTCAGATAGTTCAGATCTCTTCAGACTATACTATGACATATAGCTGGATAATTAACATACCTCTAGGGTAAAACCATAAATGCACATTTCTGTCCACTCCATGTGACTGCAAAATTTCTCATCCCTTTTTCTGATCTGAATAAAAAATAATACATTTATCAAATCAGTGGCCACGTATTATGGGCCTGAGGCATTTTAAATCTACTCTAATGAATATATGCATCTAGCAGAGTGGCTTCAACTGTGGGGGAGGTGTAGTGAGAGTTTATTTCATTGAGTTTTTAGGCTGCTGTCATACTCCAGTATTCATCTGATTTTGAAGGACCAAAGTTGTTAATAAAATGAGAACATAATGAGGATAACCACCATGCATCATTAGATCTTAAAGGTGACCCTCACTTCCAGAATCCCCTGAAGATACAGCATTAATTTTTATTTACCATATTGACCAGAGGTGGAAGTTTCAGAGGTTTTCACATGCTCTCTTCTAGTGTAATAACCTTTGCCTTGCAGGCCATAAACCCAACAGGTGGGTTGTGCCAACTACCAAGTATGCACATCCCAATTATACTTTTGGAAATGGGTATGAAATCATCAAGTGAATCTGAAGATCTAGTGGATCTGATGTGAACCAGACCTTGTCTAGAACTCCAGATATTATCAGCTCTAATTTATCCCAGCTTTGAGAAGGACCATCAGTAACAATGTCAAACCAGACCTATGTTTCATAATCCTCAAAACATTTGGGTACTTTATATTACCCTTGCATAGTTACCTGAGTAAATGGTTTAACATCTCTTTAGGAAGGACTGGGAGATAATTCTAGTATATACTTGCTATGATGTTATAAGGTCCTCCTTCCTGGAACTTGGTTACCTTTTGGCCAAATGGGTTTTGGAATTGAAAACTGGCTCAGAACTATAAATTGGGCAATGGATCACCCACTTCATATTTTGGTGACTGTTCTAAGGCTCCCAGTTATATATCCTTGTATCTTCTGATGACAAAGTTGAATTGTACTCTTTGGGGATGGCTATATATATATTCGGTCCTAGGGATTTTGTGTTCTTTTAACCATGCCCTTAATGCTTTGCAGTTCTTGATCATTTGGCTGTCACTCCAACTATGTCATTTATAATAATTTTATCCATCTAACTTCTGGGGTTAACAACGTGGCCTCTGTAATGTTAGGGTTTTTATCATGGTCATTGCTTTCAGTGAGCCTTGTTTTGTAATGCCCTTTTCCAACCATAATCCTGCCACAGATAAAAGAGCCACCACTAAATTTTTTACCAACACATACCTTATATACTTCGTAAATAAGGAACCCTCTGTGAAATCTGGTGTGTCTTCTAGACTTATATAGTTTATCTATTTCAGAATGACCACTTCTTGAAGCTTTTGAACTCCTTCCTCTACCATCTGCCACAGTGATCCTGGTATTTCAATTTTCCTGACAATGTGCCATCACCTTTTCTATCTTCTAGATCTACCCAAGTAGCAAGTTGAGATTATCTCCTAAGTACGGCTAGATTTTTCTTTTTCTTTTTTTAAAGATTTTATTTATTTATTCGACGGAGATAGAGACAGCCAGCGAGAGAGGGAACACAAGCAGGGGGAGTGGGAGAGGAAGAAGCAGGCTCACAGCAGAAGAGCCCGATGTGGGGCTCAATCCCATAATGCCCGGATCACGCCCTGAGCCGAAGGCAGACGCTTAACCGCTGTGCCACCCAGGCGCCCCACGGCTAGATTTTTCAATCCTGTCTCTTCAGAGAATTATCTCCCCTATTCTACACTTGGGCTCCCTTGATTAAGCAATTTTAGATCCTGCCACGCATGTACCCTCCTGCTTCTTCAAGTACAGGATGTCAAGGTTCTGTAGCTCCTTTGGAGTATAGTTCCTTTCCTCTGTTGTTAGATCCAGCATATTCAAAGCTAGGTTATGCTCCAACTTGACCTTAGTTATAGCCTAGTGAATAGGATGGGAAGTAAGAACAAATACTGTGAGGGACCGAAGAATAATTTTAAAGAAATTTTTAATAAAAACCTATTCTTGATCTTATTCTTTTCAACACTGGCATAACTAATTTGGCAGAGAATTCATTCTAAAAATATTTGTGAGTGAGAAATGAAAAAGAAAAAAAGCAAATGCACTAAAAATAGATTGGGTTGCTAAAATAGAAACATTTTCCAAGCTTAGCAAAATGAAAGTTAAGAGGCCTCTCACAGCAAAGGAAACAACTAATAAAGTGAAAAGACAACCTGTAGCATGGGAAAAAATATTTGCAAGCCATATATCTGATAACAGGTTATAAAAACAAAAATAAACCAAAAAACACACAAAAACTAATAGCACAATTTAAAAAGGGCTGAAGGACATATTTTTCAAAGAAGACATACGAATGACCAAGAGATATATGAAAAAAATACTCAGCAGCAGTAATCATCAGAGAAATGCAAATCAAAACTACAATGCAAAATCACCTCCTACCTGATGGGATGTCTATTATAAAAAAAAAAACAACAACACATAAGTGTTGGTGAGGATGTGCAGAAATTGGAACCCTTGCACGTTGTTGATAGAAACAAAAACACAGTCTACCTCCTACAGAAAAGTATGAGGAGGTCCCTCAAAAAATTAAAAATAGAACTATCATATGATCCAGCAATCCCACCTCTGTGTATTAATCCAAAAGAATTTATTAGACTCTTAAAGGGATATTACCATACTAATGTTCATTGTTGCAGCATTCACAATAGCCAAGGTGTGGAGACAACTTAAATGTCCACTGGTAGACGAATAAATTAGGAAAATGTGTTCTATACATACAATGGATTAGTATACAGCCTCAGAAAATAATATTCTGCTATATGCCACAACATAGATGAATCTTGAGATGTTATACTAAGAGAAATAAGCCAGTCAAAGAAAAGCAAATACTGCATGATTCCAATTAAAATAGTCAAATTTATACAATCAAGGGTGGAATGGTCATTTCTAGGGGTAGGGGGATGTGAGAAATGATAAGTTACTAATGAATGGGCATAAAGTTTCAGCTGAACAAGATGAATAGCTCTATAAAGATATGCTGTACAACATTGTACCTACAGTCAACAATAATGTATTTAACATTTAAAAAAAAATTAAGAGGATAGATCCCACATTAAGTGTCCTTTCCAACATAAAATAATAAAAGGGATGTTAATAGGATCAAGTAGTAAATAAAAAATTGGATACAAAAAATAGTAAATATGCAAGTGAAATATGGAGGCACATGAATATGAAATACAAAGAGTCAAAATCATAGTGTCGTTTCCCTCTAGAGATACTTATACATCTGTTATACAGAAGAACTTCTTTTTCTCTCCTCAGTGAATATAATAAATAGATGCCTGAAGCTGAAAATGTTAAGTCCTCTTCCTTTTAAATTCTGACCTTACCTACTATATGGGGATATTATCTAATATTCTTAAAGGCCTAAGATATTAGTTATAAATTGTCACTCAATTATAGCTTCCTGTTACTGTATAAGCTGGATTGTCTTCATTCAAATTATTTATAAGAGATGACTAAAGCTATAATATTTCCTAACTTATTTGTAGCAATAGCTATTGTCTTAGTTTGCTTAAGCTGCTTTAAGAAAATACCTTAGGGGGACGCCTGGGTGGCTCAGTGGGTTGGGCATCTACCTTTGGCTCAGGTCATGATCTCAGGGTTCTGGGATTGAGTCCTGCGTCAGGCTCCTTGCTCAGCTGGGAGCCTACTTCTCTCTCTGCCTGCTGCTCCCCCTGCTTGTGCTCTCTCGCTCTCTCACTCTCTCTCTGGCAAATAAATAAAGAAAATCTCAAAAAAAAAAAAAAAAGAAAAGAATTTAGGGGCATCTGCGTGGCTCAGTCAGTTAAGCATCTGCTTTGGGCTCAGGTCATGATCTCAGGGTCTTGGATTCAAGCCCCGCATTGGGCTCTCTGCCTGCTCAGTGGGTAGTCTGTTTCTCCCTCTACCCCTCCCCCTTGTTCTCTGTCTCAAATAAATAAATAAAATCTTTTTAAAAAAAAGAAAAATAAGAAATACCTTATACGGTGTGACTTAAACAGCAGACATTTGTTTTTCACAATTCTGGAGCCTGGGAAGTACAAGGTAAAGGTTCTACAATTTGTGAGGGCCTCTTTCTGACTCATAGATGGACACCTTCTCACATGGAAGAGAGAGTGTGCTCTGGTCTCTCTTGATTTTCTTATAGGGACATAAATCACAGCTTGAGTGCTATCCTTACAATCTCCTCTAAACCTAATTATCTCTAAATCCCCACCTCTAAATATCATCACAGTGGGGACTAAGGCTTCAACATACAAATTTTGGGAGAACACAGACATTCACAGATATGATAGCTATTACTTAAAAAAAAATAACAATTAGGAGTGACATCAGCATCATGGCTAAATATTCCTCATCTTAGCTACAAAAAGTGGCAAGCATCCACGGACAAAAGTGTCTGTGTGAGACTATAGGATCCATCATCATATGCCAGAGGACCAGGAGGAGTCTTGCCCACTTGTGTGTCACATAATAAATATTCAAATCTTGGTCCTGGCAGTGGATTCTGTAGTGGCACATGAACTGGCGCCAGCCCCTCTCAGCTATAGTCTAAGAGCCCCTGGCAAATATGATCTTAGACAGTTACACACAGATGAGACAGCCTTTGTACCAGAGGAGTTCCAGCATACCACTGCAGCAAAAAAAATAAAACAAAACAAGCAAACAAACAAATAAGTTTGTTTGCATTGGAGAGGGCCAAGAGGAATGGTTTTACTTTACCTACATCACCCCTACCCCAAGGTGGCAGAGCTCAGGGCTAAGGATCTTCCTGGCCTGCAATTTTTTCTTTGGAGGAAAGAGAATGTGAGGAAGCATGAGACTTCCCCAACTGTGTGAAATGCTGCCAAAGGGGCTCATTTCTCTCTCACTCTATCAAAAGTACTGAATCGCTGGCTATAAGACTGGAGAGCAGGTATGCTAAGAGAGTGTCAAATAGGACTCTCAAAAGGTATTACAGGGATACAGATCTTATGAACTGTGTTAGAGATTCTATCAAGAAACAGTAGTTAAGTCTATACCTATCAATATTTACTCTAAGTGTAAATAGATTGAATTCTCTATTCAAACAGCATAGAGTGGCTGGATGTATTAAAAACAAAACAACAACCACTACAAAAACAAGACCCAATGATCTGCTGCCTAAAACAGACTCACATCAGCTTTAAGGACACACATAGGTTCAGAGTTAAGACATAGAAAAGGATATCCTAAGCAAGTGGAAATCAAAAAAGAGCAGGAGTAGCTAAACTTATATCAGGAAAAAAATATTTTTTTAAGATTTTATTTATTTATTTATTTATTTATTTATTTATTTATTTATGACAGAGAGAGAGCACAGGGGGAGGTGCGGAGGGAGAGGGAGAGAGAATCTCAAGCAGACTCTGTGCTGGCATGGAGCTTATCTCAGGGTCTGATCTCACAGCCCTGAGATCATGACCTGAGCCAAAATCAAGAGCTGGATGCTCAACTGACTGAGCCACCCAAGCGCCCCTCATGAAAAATAGTCTTTAAGCCAAAAACTGAAGCAAGAGACAAAGACATTTTTTATATAAAGATAAAGCGGTCCATCCATTCAGAAGATGTAACAATCTAAATATAAATATCTAGGTAACATCAAAGCACTCAATTATATTAAGCAATAATAACAGATCTGAATGGAGATATACACAACAATATAATAATATTGGGGACTTCAATACTGCACTTTCAAAAATTGATAGATCATCTATACAGATAATCAGTAAGGAATGTTGGACTTGAATCATATGTTGACTAAATAGACTTAACAGATATATACAGACCATTCCATCCAATAGCAACAAACCATGTTCTTCTCAAGTATATATGGAACATCTGCCAAGATAGGTCAAATAATAGGTCACAAAACAAGTCTTAGCAAATATAAGAAGACTGAAATTATATCAAGTATCTTTTCTCACCACAATGATATGAAACTAAACATTAATGCAAAAAAATAAAAAAGCTGGAAAATTTCAAATGTGAAAATTGAACAAAGCACTCCTGAATAACCAATGTATCAAAAAATCAATCAAAAGAAAAAAAAATATCTTGAAGCAAACAAAAATTGAAATAATATACCAAATTCTATGAGATGCAGTTAAGGCAGTTCTAAGAGAGAAATTTACAATAAATGCCTACCTTAAGAAAAAAAGAAGTATCTCAAACTAACTTTATATCTCAACAAACTAGAAAAAGAACAAACTAATCCCAAGTTTAACAGAAGGAAGGGAATAACAAAGATAAAAGCATAAATAAATATAGTTGAGATCAGAGAAACAAAATAAAAGATCAATAAAACTAAGAGTTGGTTTTTTGAAAAGATAAACAAGATTGACACACTATTAACTAGACTAAGAAAAAAAAGAAAGAAGACTCAAATGAACATCATTAGAAATTAAAGAGGAGATACTACAACACAAAAATACAAAGAAAATCATAAAAGATTACTATGAACAATAATAGGCTAACAAATTAGATAACTTTAGAAGAAATCGTTAAATTGCTGTAAACATACAACCTACAAAGGTTTTTCAAGAAATAGAAGATCTGAACAGACCAATAATGAGTAAGGAGATTACTCAATAATCCAAAATCTCCCAACAAAGTAAAATCAAGGACTCATTATTTCCCTGATGAACCTAACCAAACAGTTAAAAAATTAACACCAATCCCTCCCAAACTCTTCCAAAGAAATGAGGGGGAGTGAACATTCCCAAATTCATTTTACAAGGCCAGTATTACCCTGATACCAAAGCCAGGTAAGGACACTTTGAGAAAAAAGAGTATAGGCCAACATTCCTGATAAATATAGATGCATATATTAGCAAACCAAATTCAACAGTACGTTAAAAGGATCATATACCATGATAAAGATTTATCCCTGGGATGCAAAGATGATTTGCAAATATTTTCTTCCATCACTTAATATCGAAAATGTACAAAGCACTCATACAACTCAATTGCAAAGGCAATGATGAAAAAATGGGCAGAGGAAGTGAATAGACATTTTTTCCAAAGAAGGCATACAAATGGCCAATATTTAAGTGAAGAAATACCCAAGATCACTAATCATCAGGGAAACACAAATCAAAACCACAAAAAGATATCATTTCACACCAGGTAGAAGTGGCTATCAACAACAACAAAAAAAGATAAGGAACAAGAGTTAGCTGGACATGGAGAAAAGGAAACCCTTGTGCATTGTTGATGGGAAGGTGAACTGGTGCAGGCACTATGGAAAACAGTACGGAAGTTCCTCAAAATAAAAACAGAACTACCATATGATCTAGCAGCCCTACTTCTGGGCATATACCCAAAGGAAATAAAATCACTATCTCAAAGAGATATCACATTCCCATGTTTATTGAAGCATTATTCACAATAGCCAAGTTCTGGAAACAACCTTAGTATTCTACAGATGAATGGATAAAGAAAATGATACATAGATAGATAGAGAGATAGATATAGATATAGATATCATTCAGTCACAAGAGGAAGGAAATCTTGCCATTTGCAACAACATGGATGGACCCTGAACACATTATGTTAAATGAAATAAATCAGACAGAGGACTAATACTGTCTGATCTCACATATATGTGGAATTTTAAAAAGCTGAACTCATAGAAGGAGAAAGTAGAATGGAGTTTGCTGGGGTTGGGAGTGGGGGAAACGGTCAAAGGATATAAATTTCAAGTTATAAGACAAATAGTTTCTGGGAGGCAATATACAGCATGGTGATTATAGTTTACGATACTATATGAAAGTTGTTACGATACTGTATGAAAGTTGTTAAGAGAGGAGATCTTAAATGTTATCACCACAAAAAAGAAATGGTAACTCCATGAGGTCATGGAAATATTAACTAATGTTACTCTGGTAATCATTTCACAATATCAAATCAACATGTTGTACAATTTAAACTTACACAATATTATATGTGGATTATATCTCAATAAATCTGGAAAAATGTTAATGCTACATTGAAATATTAAGGATGCAAATAACAGCTGATGACTAGAGACAATTTCACCATAGTAACATCCCTCCAAATATGATATGTTGAGATCCTACGGTATTTATAATGTAAAATTTGCAAATTACCATACTTAAGATACTAAAATATTTGGAAGGCACACCCTGTATAAATGCTTTATTGGAATGTTATTCTTCCATCCTAATTTGCCACAGTCCTCATTCACTTCAAATCCTAGGAAGAATGAAATATAACACATAAAGAGGGCATGTCTACACAGGGGATTTTGCACAAACTGACCATGTGTACATCTAATTATCTCTTTAAAATTTTCAAGTCAGATTTTTTAAAAAAGTAACAAAATGTCAGGACCAAAAGATGCTCTAAGCTGTGGTTCAAACAGGAGGATAAAAATAGTATAGGTCCAGATTCCTGCTGGAAGATTTGTTACTTTCTTCTGTTGAAACATAAACAATCTGCCCATAAGTAATTGCACAGTCAAGCTGTAAAACTTTGTTCTTCAGCCTTTTTTTTTTTTTTTTTTTAAGCAGGGCTTTGCAGAATTGATTTATACTCACATTACCTATCACTATGTCAAGACAGTTTACCAGGAATCTCCATTAGTAACTGGTTATTTTAATACAACACTGAATAGGCTGATGAGTATTTTATATGAATCTTAAAAATGCCTATTTAAGAACTAAAGCCTCTAATATCATTTACTACTTTACTGCTGTGATTTTATTATATAAAACAATGTAAAATACAAATGTATTTCTAACTGCTATATTGGAAGATGAATCTTTTTTGGTGTAGGGTTTATTTCCCTCATGTTATTCAATTAAAATAATGCACATTACTTTATCTGTTATCTGCTACATTACACTTTAGAACTCCAAAGATAGTTTTAATAGTCTATTGTGCACATCTGCTGTCCCTGATATTTTGACATTCGTATGCAGTATATTTATTCATATGTTTTTGCTTTGTTGCTCAAAAAATTACTTTTATACTTTAGAGTTCTGCATCACGACTTTCAAGTGGCCTTGGACAAGCATGGGTAAATCACTGCATTGGCACCATCATAAAGATAAGTGTTTTCTACACTCAGAGTGAAAGAGCCTATCAAAACAATTACCTACCTGTGTTCTGAAAGAGAAAGAAACACGATGATGGAATCTGAGCAGTAGGTGCCATGTTAATCCCTGTCAGTTTTCCTATGGGAGGAATAGTGCTGAGACACTCATACCATTTTTCTTTTTGTCAGACTGTCTCTTCATGTACATTTCAGCTTCATCACTTACTAGCTATGTCCTTCTGTAAGTTAATCAATATCCTTGAGTCTCTGGTTTTCAATAAAAATACTTTATCACTCCTTTCATCTCATGTTGTCCGACCAAAATAAATACATACATACACACATACATACACACATAACAACAACAACAAAAAACTTTTGGAAAATCACAAGTACCTGATTTCTCTGTGCTTATTTATACTCGGGCAGTTTTGTACTAACAGATAAAATCACATGTCAGAATAGATGGGTAGAAGCTAAGTATTCACGATCATTAACCTAGTTTGTCTATAAATTCTACTATGCTTTTGCCCCTGAATTACAAAATGCAATGGCCATTACACTGCTATCTACTTTTCTTCAAATCTCATTGCATCCATCTGGATCCCCACCACATGTCTTTCTTACTGGCAGAGGATTATCTAACACTGTATTTTCTATAGATATATGGAGCTGTTAGATATAAACTCTCTCAATTATCAGGCATGTAAGTATAGCAACACCTGCACCCAAATTATCCTATTTGTTTAAACACAGGAGAGTTTATCAGTTAAAAAAAGGTCTGTAAATTTTACTAGTATTTTCTTAGTAAGTTTTTAAAAATATATTTACTGTGTTTCTAGTCTCTATTTCATTATTTTTTGGTTTTAGTTTTATTATTTCCTTCTTTCCATTTATTGTGGATGTAGTTTGCTTTTATTTTTCTAGTATCTTAACATGGACTTTTAGGTTTTTTGGGTTTTAGTTTTTGGGTTTTCTTTTTTTTTTTTTTTTTAGCTGAAAGATAACTAACATATAGTATCCTATTAGTTTCAGGAGTGCATTACAGTGATTGAATATTATTATACATTGTGAAATGATGCCCATGATAATTCTAGTTGCCATCTATCATCAAAGTTATTACAGCATTATTGACTACATTCCCTATGCATTATATCACCATCACTTATTTATTTCATAACTGGAAGTTTGTGGCTCCTAATCCTCTTCACTCATTTTGCCTACATTCCCAAACCCTCCACCTCTGGTAACCAACAGCTTGTATTCTGCGTCTATAAGCCTGTTTCTGTTTTGTTTGTGTTTTTTTAGATTCCACACCATTAAATGAAATCATATGGTATTTGTCTTTCTCTGATTTATTTCACTTACCATAATACCTCCCAGATATATCCATGTTCACAAGTGACAAGATTTCAATAATTTTAATGATGGGGTTAACATTCCATTGTTTACATATACCACATCTTCTTTATCCATTCCTCTATCAGTAGACATTAGGTTGCTTCCATATCTTGGCTATTGCATATAATGTTGCAATGAACATAGGTGTGTGTGTGTGTGTGTGTGTGTGTGTGTGTGTGTGTGTGTATCTTCATTTTGGTGCTTTTGGTTTTTTTCAGATAAATACTCAGGCATGGAATTATTGGATCATATAGTAGTTCTATTCTTAATTTTTTTGAGGAACCTCCTTAATGTATTCCATAGTGGCTGCACCAATTCAATCAGCAATCTAAAATATCTCTTCTTTAATACAGCTAGTTACAAATAAGTATTCCTATTAGTACTGCTTTAGCTGCATCCCGTAAAGTTTTAGTATGCTGTGTTTTGTTTTCGTTCATCGCAAGGTATTTTCTAATTTCTGCTGTGGTTTTCTCTTTAACCTGTTGTTTTTATGATTGTACATCCACAAAATTGTGAATTTTTCAAATTTCTTTCTGTTATTTTCTAACTCCCTTGTACTGAGGTCTAAGAACATACTTTGTGTGATTTCAGTCTTTTTAGACTTGAAATGTATTTTATAACCTCATATATGGTCCATCCTGAAAAAAGTTCCATGTGTATTTGACAGGAATATACATCCTGCAGATGTGAGGGAATTCTGTAATATATGTCTATTATCTCTAATTGTGTTATAGTATTGTGTTATTGTGCATATTCAAGGTTACCAATTCTTTCTTCTATTAGCTCAATCTGTTGAGTACTCAGTGAATCTTTTCATTTTAGTTATTGTACTTTCCAACGTGATAATTTCTATTTGGTTCTCTTTTATAATTACTGTATCTTTATTGGTACGTTTTATTTGAGATATCATTCTCATATTTTCCAATAGCTCTTTAGAAATGATTTCCATGTTTTTAAACATACTTAAAACAGGAAACTTAATTTTTTTATTAAGTCCAATATTTGGGCTGACTCTAGAACAGTTTCTATTGACTGCTTCTTTTCCCTGTGTAGGGACCGTAATTTGTTTCTTTACGTATCTCATATCTTTTTTATAGAAAATTTGAAATTTTAAATACTACATGTGACAAGTCTGGAAATCAGATTCTACCTTCTTCATAGGATTTGTTGTTATTGCTGTTTAAATATTTGCTTTCCTGAACTAATTCTGTAAAGCTTATATTCTTTGTTAGCAGTAGCTACTGAAGTCATAGCTCAGTTAGCTTAGTGGTCAGATAATGACCTCAGAGATTACTGTAAATGTCTCAAATAAATAAGTCTTTTCACATTTGCCAAGGGACTCCATGTGCACTTTAAGGCATACATACCTTCATTGCTCAGGAAGGCAGTTTACGGCTCTGGTTAGATTTTTCTTTTTCTTTTTCCTTTTCTCTTCTCTTTTCTCTTCTCTTTTTCTTGCTTTCTTGCCTGCCTGCCTTCCTTCCTTTCCTTCCTTTCTTTCTTTTTCTTTTTTTAGATTTCCTTTTCGGCTCCATAAAGACTCAAAGTCAGCTACAGGCGAAAGCCAAGGGCCCACATTTCTGGAAATGCACCGTCTTACACATGCGTGTGGTTTTCTAGATTCCCAGGATTATGTTGGAGCTTTTCAAAGCCCGTCTATGGACATCTCCTCCCTAGTTTTTGTTTTGTTTTGTTTTGTTTTGTTTTGTTTTCCTTTTGAATAAGCATCACTCTGACATTTCCCCCAACTTTTATTACTGTCTGAGGCAGCTGCAATGTTAACCAATTGCTGCTGATTGTTTCTGAAAATGCACCCAAGGTAAAGGCTATTTGTTAGCTCCAGAATGTCTCTGAGTGAGATCAAATAAAGACAAGACTGGTGAGTAGGGTTTTCCAGGGAAGTTTTATACAGGTCTGGTAATGACCACTCTGGATATGGGGCTTTGGAGGAGATTAAATTCTGTTTTGTTATCTCCTAGGCTTCTAGGCTGCTGGTTTACAGCATCATTTCTGGCTGTTGGTTTTCAAAGCTATCCCAGAGCTGAAGAAAAAAGGACTAAAATAGAAAAGGTTACAATGCCACAAAGCTCACTATCCTTACCGAGATTTAACCATTCTTTTGAGTAAATGTTCCCAGGATTGTTGCAAGTTTATATTGACTTCCTAAGTTCTGAAAATGCTGGTTATGACAATTTTTGCCAATGTATTGATGCTTTTATTAGGAAGAGGAGTTTTGGAGGTCCTTACTCCACCATTCCCACTAATGTCTGTATGTCCATCTCTTATACCTTTATATATATAGTGTTGGTTTAGGTTTTTTGTTTTTAGTTCCATTTTCTTTCTTCTTCAGGAACACAAGTTTTATACTTATTTTATTATGTAGTCTTCC